>NC_139465.1:37972500-39407500 GCF_057233095.1 Heloderma suspectum | reverse complement strand
GTAGCTTGGCTCCCAGTTGGATTCCTCCGTGCTGCAGCACATGCAGAGAATTCAATCCCAAGACTATGTTAGGATATATTGTCTTTAAATTACACTATTTCTAATTTTCCATCTAAACATGTAAATTAGCATATTCCAATGTTATGCAAACAGTGTTCTCCTGTGATCTGTCTTTTGGTGATATGTAAGCGGCCAACCTAGTCTCTGAGCTAAACTGAAGCCTGACATGACATGGGGCTGCTTCCACTGACATAATTCTCTTGGTTTTTGCAGGGAACCACAGTCGTACCTAATATTTATTCTGTCCATCATGATGAGTCTCAGTGGAAGTATCCAAGCGAGTTCAACCCCTCCAACTTTCTGAATGAAAAGGGAGAGTTTATGAAGCCTGAAGCCTTCCTGCCTTTCTCAGCAGGTAAATTCTGTCTCCCTCTCTCTGGTTTATCACTTATTTAGCAGCAGCTGAAAAATGCACCACCATGAGCAGAGAATTCCATTTGGGGAGGTCATGTCTAAAAACATATGAAAAGCCCCGCTGGATCAAACTGAAGCTGCATTAAGTCTGGCGTTCTGTTCACATAGCAGCCAACTAGATGCTTCTGGGAAACCCACAAGTGGGACATGAGTGCAAAAGCACCCTCCTGCTCACATTCCCCAGCAACTGAGAGGTATGCTGCCTCTGATAACTCGAGGTGGTATGTAGCCATCGTGACTAGTAGCCACTGCTCACCTCAATCTCCATGAATTTGTCTAATTAAAGCCACCCAAGCTGGTGCCCATCACTACCTCTTTTATCTTTGTCTTCGGAAGGGTATTAGTGGATAGTATCCAAGGTTAGTCCTACCTAAGTTAGTTGAGACTAACTTAAGTCCCATTCATTTCAAAGGGTTTCCTGTACATAGGACTAACATTGGATACTACCCACTGGGACTTGCATTATGTTCTCCGTGTGAATGTGTCCCTGTGGATAGTTGGCACCCGTCAATGTGAAACAGCTGTAAACATCGGAACCAGCCCTACGGTGGTGTTCCTTTGAGAGAAGTGATCAAGGCAGCCAACATTCCATTCCATCGGCGGTGGTGTTTATAGGTCTTACTCGAACTAACTTCCTCCGTATCTTTTCATTTTCAGGCCCAAGGGTCTGCTTAGGAGAGAACTTGGCTCGGATGGAGCTGTTCCTCTTCTTCACCAGCATCCTGAGAAACTTCCAGCTATTGTGGCCAGATGAGTCCAGAGCACCAGACTTTACGCCCAACTTCGGCATCACGATGCCCCCATCCCGCTTTAAGATGTCACTGAAATGTCGCCAGGAAAATGAATAGCTCTAAGCAGGATCTGGATCCTTCAGCTCAAGCTTATTCTTTACACGCAGAGATCATCACAATTTAAAAATCACAACGTTAAACAGAGGAGACTTTAAAAGTGCAAAGAAAACACTTAAAATGCAGAATCATTTGGATATATAAATGGGAAAAACAAAAAGTACCTATTTGCAGGGCAGAAACATGAATATTCTCTATATTTATTTATTTATTGCATTTATACCCCGCCTTTTTTCCTCTTGCAAGGAACCCAAGGCGGCTTACATTATCCTCCTCCTCTCCATTTTATCCTCACAACAACAACCCTGTGAGGTGGGTTGGGCTGAGAGTCTGTGACTATAGTGCATGCACTTATCTTGCCCTTGCCCTGTACTGGCTGAAGCTGTCTTGTATGAAAGATTTTTGCCTGCCCCCCCAAAAAATGCTTCTTGGAACAACTGCAAACTCCAACACAAAGTTCTTGGTTGAATTCTGCTCCCCAAAATAAGGGCAGGATTCAGCACAGCACTAGTTGCGAACAGAAGATGACATCTGGACCCTAGCAATGTCAGCCTTGGTAAGGAACCCTGCCCCAACAGAGTAAAACAGTTGTTTAAAGGAAAAATCTATATTCTCAGCAGTGGGACTTATATTCCATCACACAAATGTCATACTCAATTTGGTATCCATCATTTAAAATGACATTTGATCTGGAGCAATACTTGACAACTCTTGCTGTGACTTCTTTAAGAAAATCATTCACCGCTTTATGGTTCCAGTGCATGCCCTCTGCTTATCTGGATGGAAGATTTAACAGTAACCAACTCATTTACGGCTCTGCATCTGTGAGTCCGGAGAAGATGAGGATATTGGACACTATTTACTTTGTTGCCATCTGTATGAATCCCTAAGGCATACATTTCTCCACCATATCCTTTGTTGTTTGTCAAATAGACCTTCCTTGGATCAGATCTGCATATTGCTTGCAGGCCATGATGTATATGTTACGGACCAGGCTGCCAAATTTGCCCTGGCTGCCAGAAAATTAAGAGCCAGGCATCATACTGTACCCTCATATTAATCTGGGGGAAAGGACTTTGCAGCTGTTGTTGCTCTGGAGGGGAACTGAGATTTAAGTGTGTTATTTTAATTATCCTCATGCACTGAAGTCTCAATGGAAATATCTGTCCTCCAACCCACCCCTCTCTCTTTGTCTCTCTCATCCCAGAGTGCAGGACACGGAATAATGGGCTCAAGTTACAGGAAGCCAGGTTCTGGCTGAACATCAGGAAAAACTTCCTGACAAAGCAATATGACAAACTAATTATGGGAGGTGGTGGGCTCTCACATACTGGAGGCACTCAAGATGAGGCTGGACAGCCATCTGTCAGGGATGTTCTGACTTGGATTCCTGCATTGAGCAGGGAGTTGGACTCGATGGTCTTATAGGCCCCTCCCAACCCTACTATTCTATGATTCTATGATTCATCTAGGATAAAAATAATAATAATCCACTGACAAGGGTGTAAGCCATGCAGTTAACATAATGTGCAGTTAAGCCCTAATTTCATATAATTTTGATGCTCATTATATTAGGTGTCTGCCACTACTTTTTCCAAAAAAAAGATACATACAAGCCTGTATCTTTAGATTTGTGTATTTGTGGTGTAGTTCTGCTTTTAGATGATCTGTTGCCTTGCCAATCCTGTAAGCAAGTAAAAGTTATCACATTGCACAGCCCAATGGAACAAGTAGATTGAAATAATTGCATATCATAATACTATATGCTGTTTTCTCTGAATCTGGGGAAAGTTTCTCTTTTTGACATGGTTCTTTTTTTTTTTTCAAACTGAGGTTGTGAAAGTCTCTCCTATTCTTCCACTTGCTTAAAGCATTTCTAAAAATAAAATGAGAAAACTCCCTTGGCTGATTTGCCTTAGGAAAAGGGAAATGCCCAGATCTTTCATAACACACTGCTTACATTCTGTTTCCCAACCTAGAATAACTCACTCTGCTGACCGTCCTGTGGTAATAAATAATTTCTAGATACTGCTTTGCTGTGGAAGATAAAGAAAAATGCCCCTTGAGTTCTTGGGTTTGAAGACATATCTATTCTGCATTTTATTTATGGACAGGGGCTGCTGTTTCCATGGACGTATAAAGGAATGAGTACATAATCTTGTCTGGTGGATCAGATACTAATGATCAGACGCTAACAGGAGTGGCTTTTATGAGCAGAAAAAAATCCCAAGTTGCAAACTGCGTGACTCCGCAGTTCTTGTGTTCTCTTTGGAGTAGGTGATAGTATAGTCCCCCTCCCCCCAGTGTTAGAATAAAACAACAAAACATTATCTTTCCCTGATCAGAGTTTTGTAGGTGAATGTATGTAAGCTCAACATTAAAAAAACCTCAACATTAAAAAAATTAAGATCATGGCACCTGGCCCCATCACTTCCTGGCATATAGAAGGGGATATAGCATATAGAAGCATATATAGATATGGCATATAGAAGGGGAAGAAATGAAACAAAGTGACAGATTTTATTTTCTTGGGCTCCAAGATCACCGCAGACGGTGACTGTAGCCATGAAATTAAAAGACGCTTGCTCCTTGGGAGGAAAGCTATGGCAAACCTAGACAGCACAGTAAGAAGCAGAGACATCACCTTGCCGACAAAGGTCCGTATAATCTAGGGATGGCGGAGAATTTCTCCCCGAATCTTCGGGAGGCCAAGCGCCAAGGCATTCGCCCCCCCCGAAAGTGTTGGGGAAATTCTCTGCCGGCCCCCCGCCCCCCCCCAGGATGGGACTTACCGTGGCCGAATGTCCCTCTCAGCGGCGGGTCCCGGTAGCGGTTCGTCGGGGGCGGCGGCCGGTCTCCCGACCGGCTGCTGCCACAGCCATTGCAAAAAAAAAAAGTGCGGTAAAAAAAACAACACACACCCGTGTTAGGCTACATAACGATTTACGTAGCCTATCACGGCTAGATTTCCAAAGTCAGCCGTGATAGGCTACGTAAATCGTCACGTAGCCTATCATGGCTGACTTTGGGGGGGAAAAAAACACGTACGCAAATGGCGGTGGCCCATGGGCGCCGCCATTTGCGTTCCTTATTTTGGCACGTCTAGTCTACGTAAACATTTACATAGACTACGGCGAAAATAAGGGAATGCTATTTGCATTGCCCTTATTTTCGCCGTAGTCTACGTAAATCTTTACGTAGACTAGACGTGCCAAAATAAGGAACGCAAATGGCGGTCCTCATGAGAGCCGCCATTTGCGTACGTGCTTTTTTTTTTTTTCCAAAGTCAGCCGTGATAGGCTACGTGACGATTTACGTAGCCTATCACGGCTGACTTTGGAAATCTAGCCGTGATAGGCTACGTAAATCGTTACATAGCCTATCACGGCTGTGTGGGGTTTTTTTTTTTTTACTTTTTGTTTCGCGGCTGGGTAGACGGGGCGCTTCTACCCGGCCTGAATTTCGCTGGCGAGGAATGGGGCGCCTCCCCCCCCGGCCTGAATTTCGGCAGGGCGAGGCGGGACACCTCCCCCCCCTCGCCTGAACTTCGGGGGGAGAACCGAAGCGCCTCCCCCCCCACCGCAAAGCAAGCTTCGAGGACAGGTAAGGGACTTTCGCCCATCCCTAGTATAATCAAAGCTATGGTTTTCCCAATAGTAACGTACGGCTGTGAGAGCTGGACTATAAGGAAGGCTGAGCGCCAAAGAATCGATGCTTTCGAACTGTGGTGCTGGAGAAGACTCTTACGAGTCCCCTGGACTGCAAGGAGGTCAAATCAGTCAATCCTAAAGGAAATCAACCCTGAGTGCTCATTGGAAGGACAGATACTGAAGCTGAAGCTCAAATATTTTGGCCACCTAATGCGAAGAGAAAACTCCCTGGACAAGACCCTGATGCTGGGAAAGATTGAAGGCAAAAGGAGAAGGGGACGGCAGAAGATGAGATGGCTAGATAGCATCACCGATGCAATGAATATGAACTTCTTGAGCACACTCCGGGAGAGAGCGGAGGACAGGAAGGCCTGGTGTGCTATGGTCCATGGGGTCATGAAGAGTCGGACACGACTTAACGACTGAACAACAAGAAGTATGTAAGCTACATGATGGCCTTTGTACACTTTGCATTTTCTTCCATTTCACTGAAATTAATACTTAATTTCAGTATTAAATTTCATTATTAAAATGAAAGAGATCAAACACTTACCTGAAAAACACCACTGAAAATATAGATATTTCACCAAGCCAGCCATCCTGGCATGCGAATTATCAAGAGTGCCATAGGAATTTATAAAAGTCACTGGCTTTTTATTATAAAGGCTTATGAAAAGCAACTTCCCCTTAACTGTTCAGTGAACAGTTATCAATGCATACCACCATTTCAACATTTCAGGTATTACAGGAACTCGGTTTCTCAATAAGTGACTGGGTGATCATGGAAAAAAATGTACCGCGCTATCCTGGATATTATAAGCACTGTACACAGAATGAATTTGTGCACAAAAACTTTAGAACATTAAAATTACTACTGCACAACTGCCTTAACTATATACTAATTGTGTTGTCTACCACTTTATATCTCTTGTATGTACTATTTCACTGGTTTATAGTGGATGGAGGGATAGTGGAAGCAGATGCTGATTTATACAACCACACAGAGATAAGCTGTCTACAGAAGTGCAAGTGGCAAAGGATCAAAGGACACAGGGGGGTTTTTAGTGTTTGAAAAGCTACTACATAGAGGCAAGGACCTCGCATGCCAGTGTCAAGTTAACAACAGCCCAAATGAGGAGGGGAAACCATCCAAATACAGTCAGGGCCAGAAATATTGGAACAAGGATAACTGTTTTGGCAGTTGACCTCTGTACACCATCACATTGAAGTTGAAAGGAAACACACCCAGATGGGAGTGAAGTCAGGACTTTCAGCTGTAATTCAAGGGGGTTGATAAAAGTGGGGCACTCACCATTCAGGAAGGACAGCCAGTGGCATACACACACACCCCCATTGTTGGTGGCTCATAAGTAATGGAACAAACCAACGTCATTTCAAACTTAAGGATCACCTTTAATACCCGGATGAAAATCCTTTGCAGTCAATGACTGCCTGAAGTCTGGAACCCATGGACATGATCCAATGCTGAGTTTCGTCCCTCGAGGTGCTTTGCCAGGCCTTTACTGCAGCTGCCTTCAGCTGCTGCTTGTTTGTGGGTTTTTCTGCCTTCAGTCTTGTCTTCAGTAAGTGAAAAACATGCTCTATTAGCTTGAGATCAGGTGACTGACTTGGCCATTGAAGAACATCCCACTTATTTGCCTTGAGAAACTCTTGGGTAGCTTCTGCTGTATGTTTTGGGTCATTATCCATCTGCAATATGAAGCGGCATCCTATCAGTTTGGCAGCATTCGGCTGAATCTGAGCAGAAAGTGTAGCCCTATACTCTTCAGAATTCATCCTGCTGCTTTTATCAGCAGTCAGGTCAAGAAACACCGGTGACCCAGTTCCATTGGCAGCCATACATGCCCATGACATAACACTGTCTCCACCATGTTTGACAGGTGACGTGGTATGCTTTGGATCATGAGCTGTTCCTTTCCTTCGCCATACTTTCCCCATCATTCTGGTACAAGTTAATCTTGGTTTCATCAGTCCAAAGAATCTTATTCCAGAACTGGGCAGGCTCTTTTAGGTGTTTGCTGGCAAAGGCTAATCTGACCTTTCTGTACTTGAGCATTATCAGTGGTTTGCACCTTGTTGTAAAGCCTCTGTATTTACATTCATAAAGCCATCTTTTGACTGTAGATGTTGACAATGACATGCCGACCTCAAGAGCATTCTTGACCTGGCTAGATGTTGTGAAAGGGTTCCTCTTCACCATGAGCAGAATTCTGCAGTCATCCACTTTAGTTGTCTTCCATGGTCTTCCAGGCCTTTTGCTGTTGCTGAGCTTGCCAGTTAATTCCTTCTTTTTCAGGATGTTCCAAACTGTTGTATTGACCACTCCCACAGTTTTTGCTAACTCTCTGATGGGTTTATTTCATTTCCTCAGCCTAACGATGGCCTCCTTCACTCGCATGGACACCTCTTTGGACCTCATGTTGGGAGTTCCAATGAACAGCTACCAAATGCAAATGTAACACTCAGAACCACCTCCAGGCCTTTTATCTGCTTGATTGGTCATGGGGCACCCAGGAAACAGGCCACACCTGGCCATGCAGCTGCTTGTCAGCCATTCGTTCCACTACTTATGAGCCACCAACGATGGGGGTGTGTCTAGGCCACTGGCTGTACTTCCGAATGGTTAGTGCCCCACTTTTGTCCAACCCCTTGAATTACAGCTGAAAGTCCTGACTTCGCTCCCATCTGGGTGTGTTTCCTTTCAACTTCAATGTGGTGATGTACAGAGGCCAACTGCCAAAACAGTAGGGATGTCAGAGAATTCCACCACAGATCTTGGTGAGGCCGAATGCCAGTGCATTCGGTCCCCCGAAATCCATGGCGGAACGAAGCCCCACGCCCCACCACCCCGTGAAAGGTGCATGAAACGGGACACTTACCTGGTGCCGTTCACGCTGCTTTGTGAATGGCGGCTGCATGTGTGGCCGCCATTCGCTTCCCTATTTTTGCCGTGATAGGCTACATACTTACGTAGCCTATCACGGCTAACACAGGGACGCCATTTGCATCCCTGCGGAGACTGTGATAGGCCATGTAAATATTTACATAGCCTATCATGGCAAAAAAAGGGAACCCAAACGGCGGCCGCCGTAGCTGCCGCCATTTGCATCCGCAGGCTCCACACGGCGCCTGCGAATGCACCTGGCCGGCGGCTCCGCGGAGTTGCCACAGAGCGGAGCCAGCAGCTCCCCACCTCCCCCCCACCGCAAATCACCCCATCGAAAAGGTAAGTGACTTTCATACATCCCTACAAAACAGTTATCCTTGTTCCAATATTTCTGGCCCTGACTGTAAATAGAGAGAAATAAAAGGTTTGCAGACACAATCCTGAAATTGTTTGTAAACAGGTATGGCCTGCTGTCTTGCAATATTCTGAGTGTCTTGCAATATTCACTCAGTCCATAAGGACCAAAACAGACATGTTTCAGCAGATCAGTGATTAGGTCTTCCAGTTGCTGTTTTCAAATGTTACCTACACCGCTGCTCCAATCGAAAGTGGTGGAAAGTGCCTTGCCGTTTGCATACCATATGCACAACCTAAGCTGCAGTTCAAAAGCTCTTCTTAGTATCCTGAAAATAGCATTCCTCATTTTAAAAATATTTAAAATTCCACATCCGCCATGCAGAGGACCTGTTCAGATGTTCTCCCCCTACCCATCCCTACTCCACACATAGCAAGATCTGGAGCAGGGTTTGAGCTTGCCTGCTTCTTCTCCAGCCCTCCTTGTGCCCCTTGTGACATGTAGAAGGTAACACTCAAGCATTCTGGTTGGTCCTAATAAACACATTGCTCAGCTGTGGATTTTGAGGTGTGGCTTTTTTGGTTAGAGGCGAACATGTCTATCTTTGCATCTTATGTGCCTTGGAGAATACAGTATTTAGCCATTCAGGGCGGAATCTACAACCAGAGAAAGGTGATTTTTATACCATCTGAATAGGGGCTTTGCATTCTGAGGGTTCCATTCTCTTGTTGTTGCTAAATAATATTATATAATTTGGCTTCAATTGACTTTTTTTTACCTACTGTGCTGCCCAAAATTAATCTCCAGCTTCGGTAATATAAAGGCTGTCATGTTCCTCTTTCCTTCTGTTCTCTACCTACCCAGGAGGTTGTGTGTTTCATTTAAGGCTGGAGACAGATCTGGGTCATAGCTGACTTTTACCTTTTCCATAATGGGGGTCAACCATGGCTTATTCCAGAATCCTAGATGTAACATGGTGCCTGCAGCACCTAGCAATGACCGACTGACTTAGAGAGCAATCCTATGGCCCCTAGACAGCATCTGGGGGACATAGGATTGTTTGGTTTCTTGGCTCTGAGGCTGGAGACAGGGCACCGGCCTCAGAGCTAGGGATGTCAGAGAATTTCTCCACGAATCTCGGGGAGGCCGAATGCTAGCGCATTCGGCCCCCTGAAATTGGTGGTGAAACGGTCTGCCACCCCCCGCCCCCTCCCCGGGACTTACCTTGGGTGAATCCTCCTGGCGGTGGCAGCTCCGGTTTGGCGGCAGTTCAGTGGCGGTGGCGGCTGGTCTTCTAACCGGCTGCCGCCGCCACCATTTCCAGTAAAACAACAACAACAACAACAAAACGTGATAGGCTACATAAAGATTTACGTAGCCTATCACGGCTAGATTTTTTAATAATACCGTGATAGGCTACGTAAATGTTTACACAGCCTATCACGGCTGAGTAAAACAAAAACAAAAAAACCCACGTGTACGCAAATGGCGGCGCCCATGGGCGCCGCCATTTGCGTTCCTTATTTTGGCACATCTAGTCTACGTAAACATTTACGTAGACAACGGTGAAAATAAGGGGAACGCAAATAGCGTAGCGTAAATGTTTACATAGACTAGATGTGCCAAATAAGGAACGCAAATGGCGGCGCCCATGGGCGCCGCCATTTGCGTATGCACGGTTTGTTTGTTTTTTTACTCAGCTGTGATAGGCTACATAAACATTTACGTAGCCTATCACGGCTGACTGCAGGGACGCAAACGGCGGCGGCTACGGCCGCCGCCATTTGCGGCCCGGCCGGCCAGGATTCGGGGGTGGAGGTATGGAGCACCTCCCCCCCGGCCAGAATTTTGGGGGGGAGGGACGGAGCGCCTCTCCCCCGGCCAGAATTTTTGGGGGGAGGGACGGAGCACCTCCCCCCCTGGCCAGAATTTCGGGGGGAAGGACGGAGCGCCTCCCCCCCACCGCGAATCAAATTTCGTTCAAGGTAACTGACTTTCGTACATCCCTACAGTCGGAGCCAGGAAATGGTGCTCCCCTTCCGCCTGCAGAGTTCTCTCTGCGCTGGCTGCTGCGGCAAGCTGGCAAACCTATGCCAATGGGCGGGGAGTAGAAGTACGGGGGTAAAAGGGGGCATGCCAGTGGGTGGAGAACGGAGGAGACAGAGGATGTGGGGATATGAGCTCTCCCCAGCCTCCTTCCCTACCCCTCCCTGAAGCCTCCGCTAGACTGGCTGTTTGGAGGCTTGCAAGTACCCAGGGAGGATCCCATAGAACTGGGCCCCAATTAATTCAGTCTGCAATCTCCATCTGAGACTTCTTCTAAAATGCAGACTTCACAGCCACATCTAGACTAATATTTGTACTTTTTTTTGTCCACCCTCACTCCCCATCCCCTGCTTTTTGTATCACCTAGCTTGATGAAGAGTTCTGGAGAACTCAACATCTTGCACATTATTTTGAGCATTTCATTTAACTAATAAAGGTATCGCCCAACTGTGGATCTGAACTGGGAAATCATTTCTACACAAATTCTATGGGGTATTCCTTCTACACACAGCTAGGGGAACAGGGTGGAAGCAAACAAGCTCAATGACCACTCCAAATCTCACTACATGTTGTATGCACAGCGGAAAACATCTGAATGGCCTCACAGAAGTGAATGTCCAAACAAGTACTTTATGATCTGTTAATGTGTTGCTGAAAAGCAGCCCTGCTTTCAAACTTCTGCCACCCTAGCAACCAACATTTACTTGAAAGAAAGCTCCACTGAAATCATTCGGACTTCCCACTAAGTAAATGAGTTTAGGATTAGGATGTTAGGAAATGTGTGTCAATTCTCAGTCCACATTTGGACTGAGAATTATTCAAACTTCAAGAAATGAGGATTTTGAAATGTGATTAGTCAACAACCAGAATGACAGTAATGACTCATCCTCAAAAAAAAGACAGAATGTCTGGATCAATTTTATGTGAGCTTTTCTACACGAGCCATTTATTGTGCATTTGTGATTCCTTACACGCAGTTGTTTACAGGTCTCTTAGATGACATCATGATCCTCCAGTTTTGCTTGCTTTTTAAAAGCACTTTCCCACTTTTTCTTTTAGAACGCAGAAAATGGGTATTATTTCTGAAAGTGAAATTACTTGTGTAACTGCGATATTCCGCTATAGCACTGTGCCACCTAGAGGTTATGACACAGAAAAGCAGGAAAGGAAAAAGCTCTTTGTGTAGAGCTTGGATCTCAATTCTGTGATGAAACCAAAAGCAGATACCATGATTAACAGCCTTGTGTACAAAAGCTTTATATATGCCTCTTATATGCTCAGTTCAATGGCATGTTTACCATTAATCTCACCTGCTGTGTTTGCACAGGAGGAAAAGAAGGATAAAGTATCTAACATCCTATAACCCAAGGCATCAAACAATTGTGAAGCCCAACACAGCATTTGAAATGAAATATTAAACAGGTGAAGCTGGTGCATGTTCAGCTGTAAACAATTCTGAAGCATAATATGAAGCCCACCAGTGAGTACATTTTGCATATTGCTACATCTAGAATCCTCCAATGCAAATTTACTCCAAATTGCTTTTGCAGTAAAATGAGATCACAAAATCATTTCCCAGACAACACATCTATGAGAAGTAATGTGAAATAAAAGACTCCATAAAACTCTGTATGATCCTATAAGAACTGAGTGATTCCATTAAGACTCTCAGCCTGGTTGTGTTTCTCTAGGAGCTGAAGTCAAAGTGCTTAAGTCTGCCTTCCCTTCTCAGTATTAAAACACTGGCATGGCACCATTTCTAGAAAGATGCTTCCCCCAGCATTTTGAGAACAGGCCATAGGCCTATCAGGATGAAACCAGGTAAGAACTTCTCACATTCTTAATTAAACAACAGTTTTCTTGGGGGACAACCCTGCAAGGAGGGCAGAAAAGCCAGCCATGCAGCGTCGGCCACTCTTGGCCAAAACAGCCTTCATGTCTGAATGAAGATGATTGGAGCTGGAGGCACACAACTCCCCCATGCCATGTTTTAAATTAGAGCCATCTATTTTGTTGTTGTTCAGTTGTAAAGTCGTGTCCGACTCTTTGTGACCCCATGGACCATAGCACGCCAGGCCTTCCTGTCCTCCGCTCTCTCCCAGTGTGTGCTCAAGTTCATAGAGCCATTTATATGAGCCATTTATTACAAACTAGGGTTGATTAATGCTACTATTTAAAGAATCTGGCACACTTCTTGCAGCGGTCTCCCCCAAACACGTTGGCTTTCACAGCTTTGTTAATCTTCCTCATCCTGGTGCCGGTATTTGATATGCACAACCAACATGACAATGCCGGTGACAACGCAGGCAGAGCCAAAGACCAGGTAGGCAATGCCCAAGAAAGGATTCTTTCCACCCATCCAGGAGAGCGTGCTGAAGATGACCTTCTTGTTGCCATGGAAAGAGAGTACCGGGTAATTGTATGTGACATTGAGGTAGTATGTGCCGCGTGGCAACCCCACTGTGAAATTCCCAAGGCGGACGCGGGCATAGAGCTTGCGAAAGGTGGGCAAGGCGGCAATGCGCATCCACACGATGAAGTCTTCGTTGACGAAGCCGGTGTTGTTGGGGTTGCTTTTGTCCAAGTCGTAGACTGGGACAGGCCAGAAAGGGGGCTTGGCGGTGCCCCGGAAGGCGTCTTCCAGGCTCCCGTTGATGGGTTCTGGGTTCCGGAACTTGATGTTGGTGTCGGTCCACCAGGAGATGCCCCTCTTGTCCAGGGGCACGGGCTGCAGCGAGCGGTTGTCAAGCTGGTGGTAGAGCTCAAAGGTGTCGTTGAAGAGGCTGTTGGCCACGGAGCCACAGGGTGCGATGGGCGTTCCCTTGGCGTTCTTTTGGTAGGGCTGGCACTCCTGGACCGGGTTGCGCAGCGCCCAGGCGTCCCCGCTGAGCTGCTCGTCGTCGCGGGAGATGCTGTAGCGCCGGTTGTTCTGGAAGTAGTTGGAGAGCTGGTAGTAGAGGCAGACAGGCGCGGGGAAGTCCACCGGCAGCTCGAAGCGCAGCAGGCAGCAAGGCCCGCGGCCTGGGAGGCTGCCGCTGAAGTTGGCGCAGGGGGAGCAGTCGGGCCCCTCCGGCGCGCGCGTGTAGTCCAGCTCGACCTCTTCGATGTGCTCGGAGGAGAAGTGGAGGCCCAGCCCCACGGCCACGAAGGCCAAGCCCAGGCAGAAGAAGAGCGGCAGCACCGTGCCCGCCGACAGCAGCGGCTGCCAGGCCGGCAGGCGCTGCTGCGTGAACGCCGTGTTGTCCGGCTTGTTCCGCGCCCCGGGGCTGGCGGTGTCGCCGCCGTCGGGCAACGCGGCGCTGCTGACGTCGTAAGAGGCCGAGGCCATCTTGCCGTCGGGGCGCTTCGCCTCAGCGACGGGGAAAGCGGCGAGAGTTTGGCCGGCTTGCGCGGGGCGGGCTGAGGAGAGGGCGCGCCAGCCTCGCGCCCAGGAGGCGCCCGCGTCGGGGGGGAAAGGGGCGGCCGGCGGCGGCCCGGCTCTTCTCCGGCGGCTCCCCCTCGCCCTCTCTCCAGCACAGGTGGCGGCCCAGCGCGGCCACCTCCGCTTGCCTCCGGCAACGCCCCGCAGGTGAGCGACGCCGCGTCCCCGCCCAGTCCAGGTGCGAGGGAGGGCGCGCGAAGGCGCTCGCCGACGCCAGCCTGGCCGCCGTGCGAGGGGGAGCCGCGCGCTCGTGTGGTGCTCGGCGCAGCCCAGGTGGAGACGCGCCTAACGCGCGCGCGCGCCTGTCCGCTTCGCCTCCGGCGCTTCCTTGGGAGTGGGGCCGGGGACAGCGCGCGCCTTTGGGCGCGCCAGAGACGCCTGGCCTGAGGGGGACGTTGGCGCTCGGTCGGTCCCACCTGCCCCGCCCCGCCCCGCCCGTGCGCCTGCGGTGGTGGCGCGGTCGCAGGTAAGGACGCCCGCGCTTGGGCAGAGCCAGCCGCGGACCGCCTCGGCCTGCGCGCCGGTTTTCGCTTGTCCGGAGCATGCCAGAAGAAATGCCTTAAGTCTTTAAGGGCGCAGCCCTGCGCGTGTTTAGACAGGGGCAAAAGCCCCACAACTCCCAGCATTCCCAAGCCGCTGGCTTGGGAATGCTGGGAGTTGTGGGGCTTTTGCCCCTGTCTAAACACGCGCAGGGCTGCGCCTGAGGTACTTGAAGACTCTCTGTGGCTTTTGTTGCGATGGACTCACGCGACCACCTCTCTGGAAAACCAGCCCTATGCTTACTTTCCTGGGAGGGAAACCCTATTGAATGCAATAGGATGTGCCTCTGAGGGGACATGGGGTCGGGGGGGGGGGGGTTTCCAGATGGAGGGCTTCGGGTGGCCCCTCGTGAATCACCACAACAGAGGGCACGAGTCACGCCAAAAGAGGACAACTATTTGCATAAAATCTGCATATGCTAATGACTAAGTAGAGATGCACACTTAGAAATAATTACAAAGCTGATCAGGGGACTGGAAACAAAGCCCTATGAGGAGAGACTGAAAGAACTGGGCCTGTTTAGCCTTGAGAAGAGAAGACTGAGGGGGGCTTTGATGGCGCTCTTCAAGGACTTGAAAGGTTGTCCCAGAGAGGAAGGCCAGGATCTCTTCTCCATCATCCCAGAGTGCAGGACACAGAATAATGGGCTCAAGTTACAGGAAGCCAGATTCCGGCTGAACATCAGGAGAAACTTCCTGACTGCTAGTGCGATACGACGATGGAACCGATGACCTAGGGAGGTGGTGGGCTCCCACACACTGGAGGCGTTCAAGACGAGGCTGGACAGCCATCTGTCAGGGCTGCTCTGACTTGGATCCCTGCACTGAGCAGGGGGTTAGACTCCATGGTCTTGTAGGCCCCTTCCAACCCTACTATTCTATGATCCTAATTTAAATAGAAATACAGTACATCTCACCATGGTGGCGAAGACTGCAACCAGGTGAGCTGTGTGCCTTGCTCGATCTGCTGTCCAGGTGCCATTGATGGGCAGCTTAAAGGCCCAGCTCTTCCTTTGGATGGTTCTTTATCTTTAAACCGGGCTTGGACTGGTCAGCTCTTCAAACAGAGGATGCCCTCAAATTAGAGGACAGTTCTCTGTAAAAGAGAACACATGGCCACCCTAGGAGGGCTGCTGTTGCTAACACGCAAAAGGCATTTTTGCAGCTATTCGGTCTTCCTTAACAGATTTTATTTTTTTCTGATAAGCAAAAAGCAAAACAAAAACAGAAGTAGAAGCAGTTGGAAAGCACAGGACAACTACCACATTGTCCGGACCCCCCCATAAATTTCCATAAATGAGGCAGTGCGATTGCACAATAAAAGCCTCTGTCTGGAAACACCCCAGGCACGGCTTTTATTGTGTAATCACCTTGCTTCATTCGTGGAAATTTACAGGGGGCTCCACATTACAGTGTCTTCCATTTTTAACCCTCCCATGTTATTCCACCACTTTTCCTGGCTTTTTTCTTATCAAAAGAGAATCTTTTAAAGAGGACAGGACAGAGGGAAAAAACAATTTTACAGAGGGTGACAATTTCCAGAGGGTAACCATGTTGGTCTGTTCTAACAGAAACAACAAAGAGTCTTATGGCACCTTAAAGACTTAATAGGTTTATTGGCATAAACTTTTGTGGACTACAGCCCTCTTCATCAGATGCAAAGTCTTTAGATTAGTAGTGCTATGAGCCATCCATCTGGAAGCACCAGTTGATAGGATTGCATTGTCAGTCACCTTGCCAGGAGTATTTCTAGAGGGCTTTCATTCTGCACCAAGGGAGTGCAGGACCAGGACCTCAAGCCTAGGGATGTCAGAGGATTCCGCCATGGATCTCAGTGAGGCTGAATGCCAGTTCATTTGGCCCCCCGAAATCCGTGGTGGAACGCTTTGCGAATGGCGTCTGCATCTGCGGCCGCCATTCGCTTCCCTATTTTTGCCCGCAAAAGACGGGTGCAAATGGCGGCTGCTACGGCCCCTGTTTTTTTGCCGTGATAGGCTATGTAAATATTTACGTAGCCTATCATGGCAAAAAAAACAGGAATGCAAATGGTGGCCGCCGTAGTCACCGCCATTTGCATCCGCAGGCTCTGCACGCCTGCGAATGCACCTGGCCAGCGGCTCTGCGGAGTTGCCGCGAAGCGGAGCCAGCCGAGTTAGGATTTCGGGGGGGAGGTGCAGAGCGCCTCCCCCCCCCCCACTGCGAATCACCCCTTCGAAAAGTTAAGTGACTTTCGCACATCCCTACTCAAGCCTGCTTGGAAGTGACTTTTCATCCTTTCTCTGAAAAGCCCTGTTCAGGCCTTCAGAATCTGTTCAGAGTCCCTAATCATACAGAGAGCGCTACATCCATAGATGTTGTGCAGTAAACTGGGTGCTTCCAGACAGGGGCTCTAGCACTGTCAGTCAGTAGGCATTGCACTGAATGAAAATGTCAGCAAACTCCATGTTAGGCATAATTAGGAAAGTACCTGAGAATAAAACTGCCAATATCATACTGCCCTGATATAAATCTGTGGTGCATCCACATTTAGAATACTGTGTATAGTTCTGGTCGCTGCACCTAAAAAAAGACGTAGAGCTGGAAAAAGTGCAGTAAAGGGCAACTAAAATAATAAAGGGGCTGGAGCATCTCCCTGATGAAGGAAGGTTACAACAGCTGGGCTCGTTTAGCTTGGAAAAAAGGAGGGTCAGGGGAGACATGATAGAGGTGTACAAACTTATGCATGGTGTGGAAAATGTGGACAGGGAGACATTTTTTCTCCTTCACTCAGAATACTAGAACCTGGGGTCTTCCCTTGAAAATGATTGGTGGGAGATTCAGGCAGACTTCTTCACACAGCGCATAGTTAAACTATGGAATTTGCTATCTCAGGATGTAGCAATGGCCACCAATTTGGATGGCTTTAAAGGGGGATTGGACAAATTCATGGAGGAGAAGGCTATCAATGGCTTTGTGCTACCTCCAGTAGCAGAGGCAGTATGCCTATGTACACCAGTTGCTGAGGAACGTAGGCAGGAGGGTGCTATTGCACCCGTGTCCAGCTTGTGGGTTTCCTGTGGGAAGCTGGTCAGCCACTGTGTGAACAGAATGCTGGACTAGATGGACCCTTGGTCTGATCCAGCAGAGCTCTTCTTATGTGTATGTATGTACTTACGTGCAGCTATTCTGTCTCCCCGCTCCCTCCTTAATAGATTTTCTGCAGTAAGAATAAAGATGGAAGAAGGGGTGGGAAAACACAGGATGACAGAGTGCAGTCCTCTATTTGAAAGGCTGAAATTGAAAGGCTGCCCAGTTGAAGTCCAGTTTAAAGAACCCTAAGAAGGGAGAGCAGCGGGGGCCTTGCTGTTCCCCGTCAAAAACACTGGACAGCAGACTGAGCAGGCACACAGATCATCTGGTCACAGCTGTCAGCTATGCTGGTTGGGGGTGATGGGAGGTGCAGTCAGTACATCTGGAGGGCTCCAGGGTGGGGAGACTGATGCACACTGTGTTTGGGGGCCTTGCTTTTTTCAGGTCTTCCAACTGTGCATACGGAGTCAGCACACATAAAGCTGTAGGGATGTAGGCTCTGTATGCACCCAAAATGGGTCAGGTGATCTGTCTGCAAATTTCATTGCAAGGAGGCTGAGAGTGGGGAGAACTTACACAATCCTGTTTCCTCTTCTCCCACCCATAGATATTCCCACCCACCTGGAAAAGTACTTTAGATAACTGGGGTGGGGACTTAAAGCATGATTCTCAGGGGTGTTGTTAAGCCTGGACCCATGGGATCCTGGCCCCGAATCTATTTCCCAGGGCCCTGGATCTATTTCACAGAGCCTAGAGTGTACATTGGTGGTAACGGAAGGTTTATTTCTCCTCCTAATTGCCAAGCAGGGGGCAGTTTTCAAGGGGGCTTGCAACTGGGGAGGGAAGGTTAAATCTCCCCTTCCCACATGTTTCAACACCCCTCAAAATAACCTCTGCTGTATGACAGTTTTGTTTACAAAAAAAACCTTTTGGTTTGGGATAACCTGGGCAAATTGACTGAACATTTTTTTAATTAGAGATTATTTGGATGAGAAATTAAGTGGCTGGCCTTGCTTCCTGTGAACTGAAAATACATTATAGTGATATTTTCTAAATTTGCATATAGAGAATAAATTAGCATATGCAGGTTTTATGCATCTTTGTGCCCTATGGGCCTGGTCCCAAATATTCTAAGTGCCTAGCAACATCCCTGCACGATGCTGCTCCTCCCTTCACACACCTAGGGAGCAATCCTATGGCCCCTGGACAGCATCTGAGGGTCCATGGGATAGTTTGGACTCCCCTCTCCAAGTCTGGAGACAGCACTCTAACTTTGGAGAGGGGGGAATCAGAGATTTGACCCCCTGGTGCAGAAAGTGTTGAGAACCCAGCCTCAGAGAGGGGGAAAAAGGGGCGTTTCAGGGGAAGGAGAGGTGAACATACAAGCTGTCCTGAGCTTCTGCCAGCCTCCTTCCCTCCCCCTCCAAAATGCCTTCACTAGATGGGCAAAAAAGCCCATCTAGTAAAAAATGCAGGGACTTCCCCCACTGCTCCTCCCACCCTGCATAAGATGATCAGAAGCCTCCGAGTTTGGGGACTTATGATCACTGAGGGCTCAATCAAAAGGACTGCACCCTTAGTATACTTGGAATTACAAAAGATTGACTTTGATAGGATCAGGCATGTTCTACTGTATGTGGTCAAGCTACCTAGAAGAAAAATTCTACAGCCACCTAGAGCAGTGGTTCTCAAACTTGTTTTTTTTTTTTTTCCACAGACCACTTGAAAATTGCTTGGGGTCTCAGCAAACAACTTAATACACTTATTTCGTTCTACAAATCAAAACGCATACATGGTTCATTTTAATCTGAATTCTTCAGTGCCGGTACCATTGTCACAACCATTGTAGTATAAAAATCACAGGCCCTAGGCTAAGGTTTTGTTAGCTCGTTTGATAATCCAGTCCAGGTCAAAACGTCTCCATCATGAGAAAAAATAAACCAAGTGCATCTAAAAGGCACATGACACAAAAGGAAAAAGCAACGGGGAGGGAGGATGAAAAAAGCAAACTCAGTCACCTGTTCTTAAAGCTATAAAGTTCCTATAAAGATTAGTTGGAATGGAAACAGTTCAGGGAAAGGTGGAGCCAAAAGGAACAGGTCTCTCAGGAGAGCCAATGAAGTGACCCTGATTCCCACTCCTCCATCTGCTACAACCTGATGGAAATGTGCCTTAAGCCAGATGGGCAAAAGTTTAAAAAGTTCCTGGGCTGATGTGAGAGCAACTACAGTTGGAGGCTCCAGGAAGATATGTAGATATGTAGAGCCATATGTATATGGCTCTAAGGACAAATATGATCCTTGTAGCATTACCAGACATTCCTTTTTACAGTTCCTTTTCCTTTTGGGAAGGACAAAAGACATTATTTGCATGCTTTGAATCAGGTGAAGGAATTCTGTAAACTTAATTATGCCATTCTAGTGATCCAAGGATTGTAGCTATAGGTTTTGTACCCGGAAGAGGTTTGGAAGGCCTGAACACTGACACACCCACACCGATTATTTCCTGATTTTAATCTTTCCCTGCTGTGTAGGCATTTACAAGGGCACAGTTAAGAAAACATTGACTCACACAAGCCAATCAAAAATTATCTTCTTTTTAAATCAAGTTAATAATTATTCAGTAGAGGAGGAATAGCTTCCTCTGGACTTTTATCACACAACTCCAGATTGCAGTTCAGTGCACACTTACCTAGGAGTGTGCACAGCGGGACTAGCTTCTGGGTAAATGTGTAGGATTGCACTGTAGTATCTTTAAGAATGTGACTCTTTATAGCCCCTAGACATTATCTGATGGGCCAGAGGATACTGGGCCTTCCCCCCCACCAGGTTGGAGACAGCATTCTGACCTCGGAAGGGGGAGTCAGAGATCCGACCCTCCTCCCGTGCCCCCTTGCAGCTGGCGTGGAAAAAAACTGTGCCAGCTAGCCTCCAAGGTCAGAAAAGCAACCTCAGAGAGGGGGAAAGGGGGCATTTCAGTGGGTGGGAAGGGAGGGGAGGGGAGGGGAGAGACCAGAGAGACCAGGACATGAGCCATCCTGAGGCCTTTCCAGCCTCCTTCCCTCCCACTCTGAAGTGCTGTTGCATGATGGGCAAAAAATGCAGGGCAGGAGGACGGGGAGGCCAAGATTGCCTCTGCCGCTCCTCCCGCCCTGTGCTGGATGATCGGAAGCCTCCACCTTTGGGGGCTTCTGTTCATTGAGGGCACAATTGATAGGATTGCACCCTTATTTTCCTATTGTAGCTTCTCTTTCAGATGTTTTAACTGGTCATTCGATAACTCTCCCCTGATGAAAGCTGAAATGAAAAAGCACAAGTTGTGCAAATGTTTAACTATTTATTTCTAAAGCGTTGGTTTACGTAACAGAGTCAGACAACTGATTGATCTAGCTCAGTGTTGTCTACGCTGATGGGAAGATGGCTCTCCCGGCTCCAGACAGGGTATTTCCCAGCTCTACCTGGAGATGCCGGGACGGAACCTAGGATATTTCTACATGCCAAGCAGGTGCTCTGCCACTGAGCCATGGCTCTTTCCTATGTTTATTCTTGTTGGATAATAGGAACAACTCCGCATGCTTCCAGACACTAGGGGATAATAGAGAATGTCCTACGGCCTGATCAGTTCCTATTTCCTGCTCCTTCCTTTTCTTTCTTCCCCCACCTCTGCAGCGAGCACCATGCAGTCTCTCCAGAGAGAACCAAGTAACCATATCTCATGTCTTTGCTTACTTACACTCACACAGCCAGCTTTAGGGGGTGCCTGTAGTTAAACAGTGTTAGATAGCCTTCTCTGACGAGCATCATGGCTGGCTGGGGCATGCTGGGAGTTGTAGGTCTTTTTTTTCTATCTAAACATGCGTAGGATTGCACCCAAGTTGATTTGAACTTCTTCTAAACTGTCTGTAGCCCGCATTTATTGCCTCCACTACTAAATGCTGCGTTGCCACACTTCGTATAAAGCAACTCTGCTGTAAGTCACACCAGACTTTGCAATAATTCTTCCCTACCTCACTGGACATGTGACTTACAGTTTCTTTTTCTTTTAAAACTCATGTAAAACTACAGCCAAAAATAGCATGCTTCACAAAGAAAACGGAATCTTTCTTTTTAGAGATGTAACATTTCCTGTTCACTTGCTGACATTAAAAATTTCCCCTCTGAGCTCATGCATGTGGAAAAGTTGCAACAAAATAGTTAATCTGCAGTTTTGCTTCGGAGAGTTCCATGAGTAGGAACCTAGATCCTTGTTTCCAACTTTCTCATGGAATTACCCTTTGAAAAAATGATATGGGTAGGTCGTGTATGCATTGTGTATGCACTTTTGGTTGCTTAACAAATCTTGTTGTGTGAATGGGGAACATTATGCTGGAATCGACTTGACCCAACCCTGCTTAATTTATTTATGCCAAAATGCTCATGAACCTCAATTTATGTATTATTTATTTGTTTAAAACATTTATATCCTGCCTTTCTAAGAGCTCAAGGTGCATAACAGCAAATCATTAACAGTTTTAATGATAACTTGTAACCCAACATCGAACCACAAAACACTAAAATAGCAGCAAAAAATAACAGAAAACAGCACCAATATTTTAGCATATTTTAATATTAAAAATCATTATTTTTTTGTTTAGAATGGAAACTGACCTGCAGTGCAATCCTATGCAGGTCTAACTCAGAACTAAGTCCCATTGTTTTCAATAGCACTTATTCCAGCATAAGAGTGTATAGCAGCCTCCTCCCCTAACCTGGCCCCACCCAGATGTGTTGAACTACAACTTCTATCATCCCTGTTCACTAGCCAAGTGGCATGCTGGTTGGGATGATGGGAGTTGTAGTCTAACATATCCTGAGGGAGCCCATTTAGGGAAGGCAGGAGTTTAGGATTGCAGCTGCAATCTGACATTCATGGCAGCTTCTTTTCTTTCTGTAGAGGGCACCATTCCTAAACAGCGCACTCAAATTGCGGTGTTCATTTCTAGCAGGGAGCTGTTGCAGGAATGTGAGAAGCAATTATTTTCTTTCTCTTCCTTTTCAGATGTTGTGCCTTTTGTTTTCTATAAAAGTGAAGCAAGAATATTTCCCCAAACTGTATGTAGCAATCTGAATTCCAAGAGGATTAGTTTGTTCATTCATTTGGAATTCACTGCATCTTTTGTTTTGAATTAATTACAGGAATGGGTGAATGAAAGGTCATTAAACAGTGAAATCATTTGGGACTTTTGCTATAAACAAATTGCCTGTAGGCGTAAAAAACACACACAAATGCTTTCCCTCTTCAAAGTATCACGCATTTATGGGAAAAGGAGTTATTTAATATCTATGCAGAGATTTTGTTTTGATGTTTAATTATTTTAAAAAATGAATTGTTACTGAGGTGATTGGAATATTGATATTATGTTTGAAATATATTATTGAAATGCTCACTGATTTTGATGTATTGCTGCTGTTGTTTGCTTTGTACCTTGTGAGCTATCTTGAAACACTAGATGATATGAATGCCATATGGTTTATCCTGGGCTTGTATTTCTTTTAGAAATAGCCTTGATGTGTGTGTGAGTGAGTGATCCACTTCATGGCCGTAAGGGGTTGACCCCTCCTCTGTGCCCTTTTCCTGCTGATAAGCACCTCCTCAAGCTGATACTTTCCTCCAGTGGCACTTTCACGAGGAAATATTAGCTGGAGAGAGGGGAAGAAACAGTTCAGTTTTTTAAAAAAAAACTCCTTCCGACACACCATGAGGTAGTATCCAATGGTAATCCTACTTAGATTAGGCCATTCACTTCAGTGGGTCTGCTCTGGGTAGGAGCACCATTGGAAACTACCCCATGGTCCTGATCCAAATCACCTCCCTCTTCGCAGCTGCTCTGTTTAAAAGAAAAATGAGCCTGAGATAGACAATCACATGTTCAATGTGTCTTCTAGTCCTGGACTTAATCTGTGGGTGTTGCAAGGTTGTTGCCCCCAGGACAGGAAATGTCAGACTGTTTTGAGTGCAGCATCATTAATATGCTGATGAGACCCAGCTCTATGTTTCATTTTTTTTCTGATCTAGGCCCAGTGGTGGGTTCCTTGAGTGCGTCTCTGGTTGCTGTTGAAGGTTGGATGAAGGTAAATACATTGACGTTGATTCCAGAAAATGGAAGTGCTGAAGGTTACGGGGGGGGGGGGTGACCGTGTAATTTGGGGGACAGTGGGGTTAATCCAGGCAAAGGGTAGGCAACCTAGAGCCCTGTAGATGTTTTGGAGTACAGCTCCCATAAGCTCCAGCCACCATGGCCAATGTCATGGATTACGGGCATTATCATCCAAAACATACGCAGGGCATCAGGGTTAGTTTCCAATGTTAGTTTTACGTAGGACAGACCCATTGAAATGAATGGGATTCAAGTTAGTCATGGCTAATTTTAGGTCTCATTCATTTCAGTGGGTATACTCTATGTAGGACTAACGGATACTCACCCAGGTTGCTTACCCCTTATCTAGGCCATGGAAACAATTGCATCGAGCAAAGGGCTGGATGCGCCTGATCTTGGACACTAAGCAGGGTCAGCCCTGGTTAGAACTTGGATGAGAGACTGCCTGGGAATCAGGCTTCCTGAATGGAGCAGAGGGTTGGACCCAATGGTCTTGTAGGCCCCTTCCAACCCTAGGATTCTATGAGATAAGATCCCTTCCTGCTTGAAAGAGCAGGTGCAGAGGTTGGGAGTGCTCCTGGACCCTGCCCTGTTTCTGGAGTTTCACGCAGTGGCTCCATCTAGGTGTGTTTTCTCCCAGCTTCAGCTGGTGACCCTCTGTCTTCAAGATCTTTCTCCTCATCTGCGCAGTGGTAACCTCCCAGTTAGACTTCTGTTGCAATGTGCTTTATATGACATTTCCCGTAAAGATGAGTTGGAACCTTTACAAGCTAGTTCAGAATGCTTTGGTCAGCATTTTGATAAGGTTGTACTACAGGGACCATGTAACCCATTTTACTTTTTTTTTTTTTTTCATTTCTGTACTGCCCAATAGCCGAAGCTCTCTTTATGACCCAGTTGTTATGGGTCATAAAGAGTTATGACCCAGTTGTTGTGGGCTGCTTTTGTGATGTTCATTCTAGACTGTGAGAGGGGGAAGATTTTGTGTATATGTGGATGAACACTTTTGATATTGTATTGTTTTTGGATTGTGTTCTTATGGTATTTATTTTTATTTGTAGTATTGTGCTGATTATGGTGTATATTGATTGGGGGAAAGGGTTTCCCTGTTATATTAATCACGAATTTCTGTATCGTGTGTGTAAGTCACTTCAAGATTGCTTGAAACATGAGAAGCTATACGTAAATATTATTATTAATTTTACAGCTCCTGGATTGGCTTCCGCTTCTATTTAGGGATGTACGAAACACCTTATTCTTCTCCGGTGCATCCGCGGTGGGGGGGAGGCTCTCCGTCCCTCCCCCCCGGAATCCTCCCCGGCCGGCTCCGCTCTGCGGCGGCTCTGCGGAGCCGCTGGCTGGGGCCAGCCACAGCCCGAGTTCCAGCTGCTGCTGGGCTGCTGCAGCCGCAAATGGCAGCCACCGTAGCGGCCGCCATTTGTGTCCTTGCAGTAAGCCGTGATAGGCTACGTAAGTATTTATGTAGCCTATCACGGCAAAAGGCAGCCACGCAAATGGCAGCTGCTACCCCATTTGTGTGGCTGCCTTTTGCCGTGATAGGCTACGTAAATACTTACGTAGCCTATTACGGCAAAGAGCAGGGGCGCAAATGGCGTAGCGGCTGCCATTTGCACCCCTGCCTTTTGCCGTGATAGGGTATGTAAATACTTACATAGCCTATCACGGCTTTCTGCAAGGATGCAAATGGCTGCTACAACAGCTGCCATTTGCGGCCGCAGCAGCCTGGCAGTGGCCGGGAGACCAGCCGGAAGAGCCGGAGCCCCTGCTGCCGGAGCCGCCGCTGCATCCACCGCCAGGTAAGCTCCATCCCGGGGGGATTCCGCGGGGTGGTGGAGGGGAGGCCGTTCCGCCACGGATTCTGGCGGGCCGGATTCTAAAGAATCCGGCCTCACTGGAGTCCGTGGCGGAATTCTCTGACGTCCCTAGTTCCATTAGATGCGTGGTGCTGGTCCCATTGATTTAAGGAGATACTTTCGGGGATGCTGTTGATACTCGTTTCTAAAAACACAGTATTAGGGCACAATCCTATGCCTGTTTAGACAGAAGAAAGTCCTACAACTCCCAGCGTTCCCCAGCCAGCTATACCCAGCATAGCTGGCTGGGGAACGCTGGGAGTTATAGGACTTTCTTCTGTCTAAACATGCATAGGATTGCACCCTTAATAAATCTTCAGTAAAGCTGTCAGAATAGCCATAGGGTGTCCTGATACATGCCATAACTTAAGAGCCACATGCTTGGGGAGGGAATTAAATAATAGGTGCTTGGCCAGTGTTGTGTTACATTTGTTACAGTTTCTCACATGTGAGTGCCAATCTTGGTGTTCGTGAAATGAGAAGTAGCCTACAATTGCATTTGCTTAACGGATGATAATGACCAAGGTGTGGGTGCTGCTTAGAAACATCCTCTGTGGAAAATTAGTCGTCATAGCATAGGAAGCTGCCTTCTATGGTGGCAGAGCATTGGTCCATTTAAGCCAATATTGTCTACACCAGTCTTCCACAACAATTTCAGGAGAGAGAGGAAGGCAAAGAAGACCTCAAGGACTGCTCCAGCTGGACCAATCCCCCCTCCACACACACACACACACACACAGGGCCATCTACCATCAACTGCCTTGTGGGAAGAACAATAAAATACTGTTTATTGTGATTTTGGTTTTTTTTATGTTACTTGTAAGCCGCCTTGGTAGGATTTGTATCCAGAAAGATGGCATATAAATAAAGGTAATGAATACAACAAAGATGATCAGGGGACTATGAGGAGCCCTGTGAGGAGAGGCTGAGGGAACTGGGCCTGTTTAGCCCTGAGAAGAGAAGACTGAGGGGAGAGAGGATAGCGCTCTTCAAGTACTTGAAAGGCTGTCACAGAGAGGAAGGCCAGGATCTCTTCTCGATCACCCCAGAATGCAGGGCATGGAATAATGGGCTCAAGTGACAGGAAGCCAGATTCCAGCTGAACATCAGGAAAAATTCCTGACTCTTAGAGCGATATGACAATGGAACCCATGACCTAGGGAGGTGGTGGGCTCTCCCACACTGGAGGCATTCAAGACGAGGCTGGACAGCCATCTGTCAGGGATGCTTTGACTTGGATTCCTGCATTGAGCAGGGGGTTGGACTTGGTGGTCTTATAGGCCCCTTCCAACCCTACTATTCTATGATTCTATGAAATAAATAAACCTGGTGCCCTCCAGGTACGTTGGACTGCAACTCCCATCATACCCAGCCAACATGACCATTGCGGAAGGCTGGTCTACCCTGACTGGCAGCATCTCTCCAGGGTCTTGGTGTAGAGTCTTTCCCAGCCTATTCGGAGATGCCAGGGATTGAACCTGGAACCTTTTCCATGCAAAGGATGTACCCTGCCACTAAGCTATGGCCAATGACAATGCTGGCTGGGGATGATGGGAGTTGTAGTCCAACACACCTGGAGGACACCCGGTTGAGGAAAGCGACATCTCATCCCTGTGCCTTTATTTTATCTTTACACTGTCTCAGATTATATTTTTAAAAATCACCAGTTTTAAGCAGTGGAGGCTGGTGGCTCCTATTTTGGTGAGACTATGATTCCATTCTGGGTTTCAGTCAGAACCAGCCAGATCTCTAAAGGAGCTATTCAAGGTGATAAACCCATTTCATGGATAGGGTTCAGCACCTTGAATAGCTGCGTTAGCGCTCTGGCTGGTTCTGACTAAAACCCAGAATGGAATCACAGCCCCTCTGAAATCGGAGCCACCACACACCACTGGTTTTAAGCATTCTCCTTTTTCTCTCTTCCCCTGCCAATAAATATTATGAGTTTCCTGTCATTCATTTTGTTTCTGCCCTACACACCCTTTCCTGTTTCAGTCTCTCTGTGTGTGCACGCACGCACATTTTTGAAATGCTTTCAGTATATCCTAAAATTGGGCCATCTGAATGTAACAGTGTAAATGATCCCTTCCTTTGTCAAAACCCATTCTGCTAAGAGCTGAAAGGGATGTTTACTAGGGCATCTCTACACCAGCCTAAAATTCTGCATTTGAAACAGGGCTTTCTTCTTCCGTTTTAAATGCAGGATCACAACGACTCGCTTTTTCATGTGCTTCCTTTCCCCCCTCCTTCTCCCTGTAGCTGAATCTTCCACTATCTTTCTTGGATCTCAGTCCTTTTCTTGCCACTTTTCCTCTTTTCACCAAGGAAACTCAAGCAGAACACGACAGGGGTAATCTGATAGCTCATTCTCTGCGATCTATTTAAAAACGGAACAAAGGGCATTTAGTGCAGGAGATGCCTTGGAGGGTTACAGCATCATGTAAAGAGCCCCCAAACTTCCGTGAAGGAGAAAAGCTCTGTGTGAAGAAAGGCCTTGTCTGTGGCAATTTGGCATTGCCTGAAAAACACACTGGATTCACTTTTGATCATTTTAAAAACTTAAGTAGATCCCAGCAGAATAAGACTTAAGGCCCATCTAGCCCAGCATTCTGCTTCCCACGGTGGCGAAACAGATGCCTCCAGGAAGCCCACAAGTAGGACATGGAGGCAGAAGCCCTCACTGCTCACGAGGGATGCGTGAATCAGCAAAACCCAAACTCTCCGAAGTTCTCTGAATTTCATCTCGAAGTTCATTCTGACTTGAGTCCATATCAGATTGCAGGCTGGGGTTTTTTGGCATGAAAATCCATGGGTATTTTCGTGTGTATTTTTCTAAATGTACACATCAGCTGTGTGCATCTTTGAAACATATGCATTCTTCTATGGATTGAAACATATTTGTGTGCATTTTTTCATGTGCATTTTTCAAATGGATGTACGCTGTCAAACACTTTAGTTCTGTGAATCACGTTGCAAGCTCAGAAATCTGTGGACTTCGACCGCAGGTTGTATCTGAGTCTATATTTAGTCCAGAAAGTGCAAACTGCATAATTTCTTATAAAAAACAAACAGAAACAAATTCCTTATACATCCCTGCTGTTAACCCCACCCCCATCACTGAGCTGTAAATATAATGGGAAACTGCAGCCTTCCCCAACCTCGTGCCTTCTCAGTTCCAAGCCTAGCTGGGAGAATTCTCTCCATCACTGCTCAATAATCGTACAATAGCCCTGTAAGGTTAGGTCAGTATTACTGTGGATGGATGTGGGGGGAGGGGCTGAGGCCAAGACTGAGTGGCTTGCCTAAGACCATGTAGTGAAATCATGGCAGAGGTGGTGACATTTGACTTCCCGGTTCATAACTCCATCTCTTAGCCATTCCACGCTGTTTCTCAAGGAAGCTGAAAAATAAATAACAGCTGCCCATACAATGACTGAAGGAAAAACAAGTTCATGAAAACCATGGCTTCGGTGCATGCACAACTGATTTAATGCCTGGGTCTTAGAACACAACTCCTTTTGTTCAACAGTGCTATTCTGTTAGCCTTGTGCAACAATAGGCACTCTGTAGGTCTTCCATCTGAGTGCTTTTAAGACCCGATTACTAGTTAAACATCAACAGAACTGATGGCTTCCAAAAAGAGGAGTGGCAATTTTATTAAAACAAAAGAGGCCTTTTCCCAAAGACTGGGGTTTGTTTTCATTTTAGCTTTTCCTTTGAAGGATGGTTGTGAAACAAAGTGGAACTAAATATCATTGAAATCCACAAGATTTAATTCCATGGGTTGTGTTTAGGACCACAGCATTAATGACACTAGGACAACAATGTGATGCTGCTTGTTCTGTGCAAAATTGGCAGGGGACTGCTTCTTTCTGTTGATATGGAAAGGTTACGTAAGCCGGGGTTCATAGGCCTGCCGGGCTCCCCAGTCCCGCCTGTGAAGCCTCCTGGAGTTCCTCCACAGGGCACCCCCTGGAGGAATCCCTGTTATCTCTGATCCGAGATTGCAGGGGACTGGGGACTTCGCCAGAGCCATCTGAGTCTCCCCTGCTCTCTTCACAGTGCCACGGACTGGGATGATCAGGGCCATGGGGCGGGGGGCAGCGCTTCCCATTGGCTGGGCCTTCCTCCACGTGCCTCTCACTGCTCCTGATTGGGACGGCAAGAGGCATGCTGAGGAGGGGCCCGACTTGGTCGTCACTTGGTGGAGGAACTGTTCCTCTCAGTGTCGGCCAAGTCCATTTATGCACCATTTGCCATCCCCATCAGGATGACCAGCAGCACGCAAAGCCGGGGACTTGGCTGGTGCTAGGAGAAGCACCTGCTCCTTTCAGCACCGGCTGAGTCCCTTTCTCCGTGTCTCTCCTCAGCACAAAAAATGTGAAAATGGGTGGGGTGATGGCAGTTGTGGAGGGCCTGATCTGGTCAGTGCCAAGGGTAGGCATGGTTGGACACTTGCCAGAGGCTCATTCCCTAGCGGGGGGCCCCTGAGAAGAGCCCCCTGGACCTGTTCCTCCTCTTCATTGCAACCTGCTTGTTCATCTGCTTCACTCTGGCCCAGACAATGGTGGTAGTGAGGAGGAGGAGCTCACTGGCTCTCTGTGCCAAGCAAGCCAGCCATGATGAGAAAGAGATTGAGGAGCAGTAGCAGCTGGTGACAGCGGCGGTTAGAAGGTAGATTTGCTGAATGAGTGGACCCATTCAGGGTGTCTTTCCCAGGGGCCCTCAAAAACCTAGAGCTGGCATTGGGCCTGGTGGGGGACAGTTTGGCCGCCCACCGAAGATTAGTTCTGCCCCCAATGTAAGTTTTTGAGTTACTCAAAATTATTAGGCTGAATGGAAAAGTAGCCAGCTCTCCAAAGTACAGGCAGCAAGATGTTTAATGCAAATATTTGAGTTTGGGGTTGGAGACAGACAAGTTTTTAAGTGAGCTGAAGGAAATATAGTGGTGACGTCTTCTCCAGGAGCAAATATCTCATGCAGTGTTGACATGAAGAGTTATATGCACAATAGGTCAAACATAACACATTTTCTGAATAGGTTTCTTACCATCTTTTGAGGTTTGCCTCAAAAAAACAAAACAACAACAAAAAAACCCCACCCCCAATCCTATTTTATCCTCAGTAGCAGGGCCAGCCCTACCATGAGGGAGAGTGAGGCAGTCGCCTCAGGCAACAAATGTGTGTCATAAAAGAGCAGCAAATTGTTAGTTATTGACCTTGTTATCATATTTCTACTTCCATGGAGGGGGAGAGCTGCTTATGGCATTTTCTGCCACGTGTACCAAAATAATTCAGCTAAATTTGGGTACTGTGCACCTTGATTGGGGGGGGGGGTGCACCATTGGCTTCACCTCTGACAGCAAAAAGTCTTGTGCCAGCCCTGATCAGCAGGTTTCAAACCAGAACCAAAACTTGCAGATTCCTCTTTCCAGAACCATTCTCTCTCTCTCTCTCTTTCTCTCTCTCTCTCTCTCTCTCTCTCTCTGTGTGTGTGTGTAGCAAATACCTATGCCAGTGTCTCCTCTAACTGCCAGCCATTCTCCAGGTTCTCAGGTAGAAGTCTTATCACCTGCTACCTGATCCTTTGAACTGGAGATGACAGGGACTGAACCATCCCTGGGAGTCTGCTAGGCAGGGTGGAAAAGAGAAAAGGGCAACCAAAATGATCAAGGGGCTGGAGCAACTTCCCTATGAGGAAAGGTTACAATGCCTGGGATTGTTTAGCTTAAAAAAAAAAAGGCTGAGTAAGGGAGGACATAGAATAGTAGGGTTGGAAGGGGCCTACAAGGCCATCGAGTCCAACCCAAGGACATGATAGACGTTTACAAAATTATGCATGGTATGGAGGAAGGTGGATAGAAGGTCTTTCTCCCTCTCTCTTACTAATAGAATCCAGGGTCATCTCAAGAAGCTTATTATTTGAATGTTTATGGATGCGATGTTGCTGTTATCAGCAATGGCATGAAATTTGGCATCCACTAGCATAGAAGATTATTCTGTTTTATGACTTAACATTTTTAATTAAGCCTGTATCGGGTGGTATGCAATAAAACTGTCCCAGACAGGGCCGGCTCCAGGTTCTTGAGAACCTCTGGGCAACACAGCTTCTATGGGCCCCCTCCCTGAGTGCATCTGCCTTCTCACCAGCATTGTCACCAACTGCTATTATTCCTCCTCTTTCTCATCATTGCTCCTGCTTGCTTGATTGCCAGGCAAAGTGCCAGTGAGCAGGTAGGCCGTGGCATCTCCTGCTCCTCCTCAGTGCCACCATTGTCTGGGCTAGAGCGAGAGGCAGGTGAACAAACAGGTTGCAGTGGTGAAAAGGAGGAGCAACTCCAGGAGGGTCTTATCAGTGGGCCCCTGCTGAGATATGGGCCCTCAGCAAGTGCCCGACCATGCCTACCTTTGACGCCAGCCCTGGTTCCGGAGTTGTGAGTAGTTAGAGAAGCCAACAAGCCCATGCATTGTCTTGTTATTCCTTATTAGAGTAGCACAGCACTTCTATTCGTAGAAACTAGGTAAAGGGTTGGAATCATAACTCTTTTTATGATTCATCAAAACTTCTCAATCATCACTGGGCATGTCATGTGATAAGTTAAGCATGATGTCTGATGTGCTGAGGGTGTGGACTTTAATGAGCGTGTTCTTCAAAGAAGTCAGACAGTATCTATTTCCATATCTGAATGTCTTTGGATATAAAAATTCTGATAAACCCAGCATTGAAAAAGCATTGCTTTGTAATGCTCATAATAAAATCATAGAATAAAAGAACAGTAGGGTTGGAAGGGGCCTACAAGGACATCGAGTCCAACCCCCTGCTCAATGCAGGAATCCAAGTCAGAGCATCCCTGACAGATGGCTTAGTCCCTGACAGATTAGCTATCCCGCCCAATTTTGTGTCATCCACAAATTTGATCAGCATTCCCTTCACCTCCTCCTCCAAGTCATTAATAAAAATGTTGAAGAGCACTGGGCCCAGGACTGAGCCCTGCGGTACCCCGCTCGTTACCTCTCCCCAGTTTGAGAAGGTCCCATTGATAAGCACTCTTTGAGTCCGATTCTGTAGACAACTGCGGATCCACCAGATCGTTGTTTCATCTAGCCCACTTTGAGCTAGTTTGCTCATCAGGAGATCATGGGGCACTTGGTTGAAAGCTTTGTTGAAGTCGAGGTATATGGTGTCTACAGCATTCCCATGGTCTACAAGGGAGGTTACTTGATCAAAAAATGAGATCAGATTCATCTGGCAGGATTTGTTCTTGACAAATCCATGTTGGCTTTGAGTAATCACAGCATTGTTTTCAAGGTGATTCCAGATGGATTGCTTTATCATCTGCTCCAGAATTTTCCCATTCTTGATGTCAGACTGACTGGTCTGTAGTTCCCAGGTTCCTCCTCCATACCCTTTTTGAAGATAGGGACAACATTAGCCCTCCTCCAGTCATCTGGCACTTCCCCCATCCTCCATGATTTCTCGAAGAGAATAGACAGTCGTTCTGAGAGTTCTTCTGCCAGTTCCTTTATTACTCTAGGATGCAGTTCATCTGGCCTGGAGATTTGAACTCATTCGAAGTCATTAGGTGTTCCTATGCCTATTGATCTCAAGCTGCAATCCTGCACCTTCAGCCTGTACTTGGCCTTTGCCAAGTCTTTTGGGAGAAGACTGAGCCAAAGTAGGAATTGAGCACCTCTGACTTTTCTTTGTCATCTGTTATCATTTTGCCATCCTTATTTAATAGCTGAACCACCATTTCTTTCCTCTGCCTTTCACTATGCACGTAGCTGAAGAAAGCCTTTTTGTTGCTTTTTGCATCCCTCGCTAACCTCAGCTCGTTCTCAGCTTTAGCCTTCCTGATGCCATCCCTGCAATTCTATGCTCCCTGCCTGTACTCTTCCTTTGTTGCTTGGCCTTCTTTCCACTTCCTATGTGTGTCCTTTTTTGTTTTCAGGTCATCTCTAAGCTTTTTGTGAAGCCACATTGGCTTCTTCTGTTGTCTTCCACCTTCTTGTTGGAATTGTTTGTAATTGTGCCTTGAGAATTTCCTTTTTTAAAAGCTCCCACCCATCTTGGACTCCTTTTCTCATTAGAATCGCTTGCCATGGGACCTTACTAGGCCTGGGCCCATGGGTGCCCAGCCCCAAATTTATTTCCCATGGCCTCTGTATCTATTTCCCAGAGCCCTAATTGTCTATTGGTGCCAATGGAAGTTTCTCAACTTAACCTCCATGCAGGGGGCAGTATGCAAGGGGGATTGCAGCTGGGCATGGAAGGGTTAACCCTCCTCCCCACACATGCAATGCCCCCCCCACCCCTGTGTGACAATTAGCTTAGAAAAAACCCTTCTGTTGATGCCTTTGGAAAGATGGGGCCCCAGATCTTTTAAGTCCCCTGATGTATATCGTAGCATGTACATCGTGCAGAGCTTTACAGTGTTGAAAGCAACACTATGTTGCATATATTGTTGTAATCTATACCACAACCCTGTAAGGTAGATCAGCATTATTAACCCTATACTGCAGATAGGGGCTGAGGCCAAGAGAGAGTGGCTTGCCTAAAACCCACTCACTCACCCCCCTGAGGAGATAAAAGTCAGTGGTGAAATTTGAACTGGGAATGTCCTGATTCATAGCTCAGCAATAGCATTTATTTATTTAGTTAGTTATTTACAATATTTATATACCTCTCCAGATCAAAGATTTCAGAGCAGTGAACAACAAAATAAAAGAATAAAACCCCATATTTGAAACACTTAAAAACCAGATTCTGAACTTAATAAACCACTGCTGGTCATTCAGGGAAGGCCTCTCAAAATAGCGATGTGTTCAGGAGGCACTGAAAGCAGCACAACGTTGGTGCCTGCCCGACCTCCAAAGGCAGGAAGTTCCACAGGAAGGGGGCCACCACGCTGAAGGCTCTTTCCCTGGTTGACTCCAACCCAGCCAATAGCTTTTAGCCATTAAGCTACACCACTGTCATGTAAATTGATCGATTGGTTGGCTGGTTTTGTTGAAATTACATTACCCAACTGTTCTTGCCCTCAAGGTGGTTTACAATTCAAAATAGTGACGTATAATCCAATAGACAATGCAGAAGCGAAAAGGCATGGGGGAGGAAGAGGAAAAAATACACAAATTCAGATGATATGGGTTTATGTCTTCTTCTGAGTCAGACTGTTGGTTCATCTGGATCAGTTTTGCCTACTTGGCTGCCAGGGACTCTAGGATCTTTCTCAGCATTGAGGTGGTTTGCCTCAAGTTGCTGGGAGTCGAACCTGAGACCTTCTACATGCAAAGCACATGCTTTACCTCTGAGCTAAGGGCCCTCCCCAAACGAACCACTTCTTACATGATTTATATTATAGTTACATAATGACCACGCGGGAGGGCCACTGCAAGGTGACTGTGGGGAGAAGCCAAACAGCTGCTGGGCTTCTCCATCCGAGGCAGCCAATTGAATGGCTGCTGATTGAGGCCATTCTGGGAGGGGACGAGCTAAACAGCATTTGGTCCCAACCAGGCGGATGGAGGGGGCCTCACCTCCTCCTCTGACTTAGCCAGTTAGAAGCACAGTGCATTGGGGGGGGGGGGGCTCATTGCCATAGAACTAAATGTGGCTGTGTGAGCGTAAGGCTACGTTTGCATAGAGGTTTTGGAAGGGTTCAGGAGGTCGCTTGATGATGCTACTTACTCAGAGCTAAACCAGACAGAGAGAAATGCTGTGTGATCTGTCTTTTGCTCCTGTGTTGTACCATATTAGACTCCAGGTTTGTTTATTTAGTTAAAGCACTTTTACCCCAGTTGTTGGATGAAAAAGGCTCCTAGGGCATCAGTAATAAGACAGTCCCTGTCCTGAGGTTTACAGTCTAAAAGGTACAACACACAAGGAAAAATTGTTCGTGCATATTGTCTGTGTGCGTTTACGTAAATGGATTTTAAACTTTGTATATTGTATTTTAATGTTTTGACTTCTGTAAACCGCCCAGAGAACTATACCATGATGGAGTGGTATAGAAATGTAATAAATTATTATTATTATTAATTATTATGTAATTATTATATATAATAATAATAAAGTGATGGGGAGGGAAGAAGAAACACACACTCAGGCCTGAGTTTACAGTTACAAAGTTCGTATAATGATCAGTTGGAATGGAAACAGTTCAAGGAGAGGAGTCAAAACTTGGGGGTCTCTCAGCAGAGCCGGTGGAGTTGCTTCAGTTCTCTCCCTCTGTTGTTGTTGTTGTTACATTTATATCCTGCCTTTTTTCCCTTGTGAAGAACCCAGGGCAGCTTACGTGATTCTCCTTGTCTCCATTTTATCTTCACAACACCCCTGTGAGGTAGGTTAGGCTGGGCATTGGTGACTGGCCCAAAGTCACCCAGTGAGCTTCATGGCCAAGTAGGGACTAGAACCCAGGTCCCCCAAGTCCCAGTCCAGCATTCTAGCCACTACACCACACTGGCTCTTATCAGCAGCTGGATGGAATGGCTGCTGCCAGTGACAGGTGAGAGAGAGAGGAGCCAGATGCAATTTGTCAGCAGAGCTGATCGAGTGGCTCTGCTTCCCATCTTTCCCTCTCTTGCAGGGTATGATGTGTGCATGTGGAGTGAGTGAGAGAGAGAGAGAGAGAGAATGACCTGGTTCACATGATGCAGCAGCCTACCCACAGGGGCTGTTGCGTTGTTCTGGGTATCCATGAGCACCATTTTTGCAAGGCGCCCAGCTTATGATGGCTTGTTATGCAAACCCAGGTGGCAGGGATTATTTGAGGGTTAGACAACCCTCAAATAACTCACACCTTGTTTTAGGGTTATTCAAGGGTTGTCTAACCCTCAAACAACCCCTGCTGTCTGGGTTCATACAACATGGCAAACCACAGCAAGCTGGCTGCCTGTGGGCACCAGGCACAATGCGACAGCCCCCTCGGGTAAATTAAGGCTGTCATGATGTGCAAACAGGCTCAATATCTGCATGATCTCTAGCACTCCTGAATGGCATGAGCTCATTGCTTCCAAATGGAATATGACACAGTGCTTTTCTCTCCCAGCTCACCATTGCCTTAATCATGTGGTGCATCGTTTCATGCTCATCTTCTTTGTTCTGAGGCCAATAACAAGGATCAACAAGGGAATGTAGGATAGGTCTCTCTGTCAGAGCCAGACAAATGAGGGTGGCCAGCCTGAATAACCAGAATGACATGAAAGAGTTTGCCAGATCACTTTTCCAGCATTCCCATAGGTACTTTCTGAACAGCTGTATGCAATGTCTGTGGTATGTAGGCAACCTACATGCTTCTTATTAACACTGTTTTGCCATCTGATACTCTGACTCATTTGTTCTTATTGTTCATATCGCTCACACAATATTATGCTGCCGAAGCATTGTTAATAGGCATCACTCTTGAGTATTACTCTTCTTACATTTTGTTTCCCTTGTCCTGGAACCACTAATCTTTGTGACAATTTCAAGAAGGTGGCCATGTTAGTCTCCTGCAGCAAAACAAAGACTCTTGTTGAACCTTCAAGACTAACAAATTTATCCTGGCATAAGTTTCCATGGATGCTAAGATGCCAGAAGACTCTTCAGTGTTTATTCTTTGGGCATCTCTATACCAGCCTAAAATCCTGCATTTAAAACGTGGCTTTCTGCTTCTGTTTTAAATGCAGGAACATGACGACTCCCTTTTTCACCCGCTTCCTTCCTTCCTGCCTCCCCCTCCCCCTCCCTGTGTCTGAGGTCTTCATCACACAGAGCTTTTGTTGGAAGTTTGCAGGCTCTTTACATGATGCCATGATCATCCAAGGCATCTCCTGCACTAAATGCCCTTTGTTCTGTTTTTAAATAGGTCGTAAATAATGAGCTATCAAATTACCCCGCTGTGTTCCACTTCAGTTTCCTCCGTGAAAACAGTTAAAGCGGGAAGAAGAGGAGCGAGATCAATGAAAGATAATGGAGGACTCAGATACGGGGAGATGGGGGGCGGGGGAAGGAAGCGCATGTAAAGGGAGTCAGTGGTGATCTTGCATTTAAAACGGAAGCAGAAAGCCCTGTTTTAAATGCAGGATTTTAGGCTGGTGTAGAAATGCCCTGAATCTTCCATTATCTTTCATTGATCTTGCTCCTCTTCTTGCCACTTTTCCTCTTGTCAAGGAGGGAACTCAAGCGGAACACAATGGGGTAATTTGATAGCTCACTGTCTGTGATCTATTTAAAAATAGAACAAAGGGCATTTAGTGCAGGAGACGCCCTGGAGGGTCACGGCATCAAGTAAAAATCCTGCAAACTTCTGTGAAGGCGTAATCTCAATCGCAGGATAAACGCTCCGTGTGAAGGAAGCCTTTGTGAGTTTCTCATACATGCACACTTTGGATAATCATACTAATGCATACAATCTTTCAAGAAGAGATTTGAACAATTCGTGGAACACACACCTATTGATATTTGGAAAAGTAGGCATTTTAGACCCCACACATGCGCGCACACACCCTGGGAACATGTTTTTGAAATGTAAACTCTTTGCATTTCTGCTTCTTCAAGCTTTCAGAAATCCTTGAACCCACAAAAGAGCTGCAGCCTTAATAAAACATAACACCTGGTTGTTGTGAACCAATGACTGCAGATCTCTCTTCAACATTAATGGTGCACAAAAGTGTCCCAGCCAAATCCCATTTTGAGATGTTATATTTTGCCATGTCCCTGCTTTTTCAGTCATGCAGTGTACAGCCTTGCTACTCATGTAGGACACCTTGTGCATGGCAGCCTTGTATTTAACAAGTCACCCGATCACCATAGGCGACAAGGAATTCCATGCAGGTGAATGAGTGGATTGGCAGAGGAGAGATGGATCACTCCTCCACCAAGCCACTTGGTTTCCTTGCTAGCCATGGAGGAAAGAAAGCTCCTTCCTCCACATCCAACATGACCATGCAGTGGGCTGGCGGAGAGGGTCAGATCTTTCCAGCCCCCTGATGCCAGCCCACTTGAGAGAAGGCCATGTTTTTTACTAGCCTGCTAAGAGGCAACTTAACCTACTAAGAGATTTCCCCTCCTCTATGGTCAGCATGGGAACACAGACTCCTAAAACTCTTGACAGGTTAGCATTTTTTTTTGTAGGGTAGTAACTTTTGTGGGATTATTATTCATTCTTCACATTGTAACTTCTGCCAATCCCATTAATGCTGGAAAGCTACAAGGAGGGAAAAGAAGAAAGGTAAGCATTTGGGGAAAGAGCAGAATACAACCATTTTTCAAAAGTCATTTATACACCTTGATTCATAAGCCAGTAACAGGCTATTGCTGAATAAATGAACCCCAGGTGTACATCAAGCAGTGAAGAACATTTTAATGAAGAGTGGGTTGGAGGACTCAGGTAGTGATTCTTGCTGTGAGGGGTAAGGATATTACAAGTACACCAAAGTCCCTATTGTTATCTGTGAAAGGTTGGAGGGTATGTAATATTTTGTTGGCAGGAGATGAGTTTTTAATTAGAGCAAGTTAGAATCCCACAGCAAGAACTATAGGAGGTAAAAGAACTGTTCTTTTACTTCCTATAGAATCCAGTACAGTATATAAATCAGACTCAGTTTTACACATTCCATGGAATTAAATGTGAAAACTCTTGGTGCAGGTAGGTTTTTGCATGTTTGAATTTTACTCCCACCCAGAAAAACCCCTGAAGCTAGAAAATTTGTGCATCAGGGAGAATGTTAAGCTGAACCCTTCTCCCTTGACAGGCTAGTTTTCTCAAGAGGATTGTTTACCCCATTTATACCTTGCCACTTGAAAGCACCCCGGTAGTAACCTATGGCTGCGAGAGCTGGACCATAAGGAAGTCTGAGCAAAGGAAGATAGATGCTTTGGAACTGTGTTGGAGGAAAATTCTGAGAGTGCCTTGGAAAATCAAACCAGTCCATATTCCAGGAAATAAAACCAGACTGCTCACTTGAAGGAAGGATATTAAAGGCAAAACTGAAGTACTTTGGCCACATAATGAGAAGACAGGATACCCCGGAGGAGATGCTGATGCTAGAGAAAGTGGAAGACCAAAGGAAGAGGGGCCGACCAAGGGCAAGATGGATGGAAGATGTTCTGGAGGTGACGGACTCGGCCTCGGGGGAGCTGGGGGTGGCGATGGCCGACAGGAAGCTCTGTCGTGGGCTGGTCCACGAAGTCACAAAGAGGCGGAAGCGACTGAGCGAATAAACAACAACTTGAAAGCGCAAGACAGATTCCACCAAAAGAAAGTATTAAGAATAATCATGAATAAATACAATAAAATCAAGAAGAGATGCAGCACAAGGTCTATGAAGCAGCCATAAGCTTTCAAGACGAATGAAGTTTTGCACTGTCTCCAATCCCCCCCCGAAGGATCAACATAGTTCATGTCACTGGGGATGTCATTTCACTGAAGAATTGTGGTGAAAGTCCTGCTGTCTTCTCATGAAGTGTTGGCACAAGGAGCAGTGATTGTCCTGCAGCACATTCATAGAATCATAGAATAGTAGGGTTGGAAGGGGCCTACAAGGCCATCGAGTCCAACCCCCTGCTCAATGCAGGAATCCAAGTCAGAGCATCCCTGACAGATGGCTGTCCAGCCTCGTCTTGAATGCCTCCAGTGTGGGAGAGCCCACCAGCTACCTAGGTCATGGGTTCCATTGTCGTATTGCTCTGACAGGAAGTTTTTCCTGATGTTCAGCCGGAATCTAGCTTCCCGTAACTTGAGCCCATTATTCCGTGTCCTGCACTCTGGGATGATCAAGAAGAGATCCTGGCCTTCTTCTCTGTGACAACCTTTCAAGTACTTGAAGACTGCAATCATATCTCCCCTCAGTCTTCTCAAGGCTAAGCATGCCCAGTTCTTTCAGTCTCTCCTCATAGGGCTTTGTTTCCAGTCCTCTGATCATCTTTGTTGCCCTCCTCTGAACCCTCTCCAGTTTGTCTGCATCCTTCTTAAAGTGTGGTGCCCAGAACTGGACACAGTACTCCAGATGAGGCCTAACCAGTGCTGAGTAGAGGGGAACTAGTACTTCCCGGGATTTGGAAGCTATGCTTCTATTAATGCAGCCCAAAATAACATTGGCCTTTTTTGCAGCCACATGACATTGTTGGCTCATATTCAGCTTGTGATAGACAATAATTCCAAGATCTTTCTCGCTTGCAGTGTTGTTGAGCCACGTATCCCCCATTTTATTTTATTTATTTATTACATTTATATCCCACCTTTTTTTCCTCCAAGGAACTCAAGGTGGTGTACATAATCCTCCTCCTCCTCCATTTTATCCTCACAACAACAACCCTGTGAGGTAGGTTGGGCTGAGAGTATGTGACTGGACCAAAGTCACCCAGTGAGCTTCCATGGCCGAGTGGGGACTAGAACCCGGATCTCCCAACTCCCGGTCCAGCACTCTAGCCACTACACCATGCTGGCTCTACACATCTTGTAACTGTGCATTTGGTTTCTTTTTCCTAGGTGCAGAACTTGGCATTTATCCCTATTAAATATCATTCTCTTGTTTTCTGCCCAGCACTCCAGTCTATCGAGATCACTTTGAATTTTGTTTCTGTCTTCCAAAGTATTAGCTACCCCGCCCAATTTGGTGTCATCTGCAAATTTGATCAGCATTCCCTGCACCTCCTCCTCCAAGTCATTCATAAAAATGTTGAAGAGCACTGGGCCCAGGACTGAGCCCTGCTCATTACCTCTCCCCAGTATGAGAAGGCCCCATTGATAAGCACTCTTTGAATCCGATTCTGTAGCCAACTGTGGATCCACCGGATCGTTGTTTCATCTAGCCCACTTTGAGCTAGTTTGCTCATCAGGAGATCATGGGGCACTTTGTCGAAAGCTTTACTGAAGTCGAGGTATATGATGTCTACAGCATTCCTATGGTCTACAAGGGAGGTTACTTGATCAAAAAATGAGATCAGATTTGTCTGGCAGGACTTGTTTTTGACAAATCCATGTTGGCTTCGAGTAATCACGGCATTGTTTTCAAGGTGCTTCCAGATGGATTGCTTTATCATCTGCTCCAGAATTTTCCCAGGGATTGATGTCAGACTGACTGGTCTGTAGTTCCCAGGTTCCTCCTTTTTACTCTTTTTGAAGATAGGGACAACATTAGCCCTTCTCCAGTCATCTGGCACTTCCCCCGTCCTCCGTGATTTCTCAAAGAGAATAGACAGCAGTTCTGAGAGTTCTTCTGCCAGTTCCTTTATGACTCTAGGATGCAGTTCATCTGGCCCTGGAGATTTGAACTCATTCAAAGTAATTAGGTGTTCCTTGACCACATGCCCATCGATCTCAAGCTGCAATCCTGCCCCTTCAGCCTGTACTTCACCTTTGCCAGGGGGGTCATAGACCCTCTTTTGGGAGAAGACTGAGCCAAAGCAGGAATTGAGCACCTCTGACTTTTCTTTGTCATCTGTTATCGTTTTGCCATCCTTATTTAATAGCTGAACCACCATTTCTTTCCTCTGCCTTTTACTATGCACGTAGCTGAAGAAAGCCTTTTTGTTATTGTTAGCATCCCTCGCTAACCTCAGCTCGTTCTCAGCTTAGGCTTCCTGACATCACCCCTGCAACTCTGTGCTACCTGCCTGTACTCTTCCTTTGTTACTTGGCTTTCTTTCCACTTCCTATGTGTGTCCTTTTTTGTTTTCAGGTCATCCCTAAGCTTTTTGTGAAGGCACATTGGCTTCTTCTGTTGTCTTCCACCTTTTCTTCTTGTTGGAATTGTTTGTGATTGTGCGTTGAGAATTTCCTTTTTTAAAATTCAGAGCCCCTACTATTGATGTTCATGATGTAGTACATATGTGCAATGTACAACATGACTTACAATAATAATTTGTCAATTATTTTGTCAGGACCAATGGAAATGTTCAAAAGTGGTGAGCAAGCTTGTGAGCCCATCAAAACTCTTCATCAGGATGTATGTTAATCAGGAAATAAGGGAGTGGAGAAAAACTTTAGGAAGCTTCCTTATACCAAGTGAGACCATTGGTCCATCTAGCTTGGTATTGTCTACCCCAGTTATAGATTGGGACCCACTATTTTTATTGATTGATTGATTGATTGATTGATTGAATTTCTGTACTGCCCCATAGCCAAAGCTGCCTGGGTGGTTTACGAAGATTAAAAAAAACTGAAATACAATATACAAACTTTAAAAACCATTAACATAAAACACACAAACAGTATACACGGAGACAACATATATCTAAAACAACTTTGAATGGTTAACCATAAACAAGGACAGATCCAGGATCGATTTTAAAAAAAAGCCCTCATATGCTGCCAAATGCATGAGAAAAAAGATGGGTCTTAACATGGCATTGAAAAGATAACAACATTGACTCTGGGCAAGCCTTGTCAGAGAGATCATTCCACGTTTGGGGGCCCACCACTGCGAAGGATCTCCCCCTTGTTGCCACCTTCCAAGCCTCCCTTGGAGGAGGCACCCAGAGGAGAACCTTAGATGTTGAGTGTAGAGTATGGGTAGGTTCATGTCGGGAGAGGTGCTCCATCAGGTTTTGTGGTCCCAAGCCATGTAGGTCAGAATATGACCTCAGGTGGGTTACAAAATCAACACTCTGGGAAAAAATTAAGAAGTGGGTGCTCAGATGTATGTCTGGGCTAAAGGTGGGTCCTATATCTGAAAAGTTCCCAAACCCCTGGTTTGCACAGAGCTCCAGGGTTTCAGACAAGGGATTTCCCCAACCTGCATTGAAATGAGGGGGATCGAACCTGGGACGCAGCATCAAAGCATGTGCCCTGCCACTGAGCCCTTTCAGGAAATAGGAAGCTGCCTTATACCAGGGCCGAACTGTTTGTTCATCTAGCTCAGGATTTTCTACACCAGCCTTCCCCAACCTGGTGTCCCCCAGGTATGTTGGACTACAGCTCCCATCATCCCCCAGCCATCATAGCCAATGGCTGTGCCCAGGTGATGTGTGCGCCTGCTCAGTCTGCTGTCCAGGTGGTAACTGTTGATGGGGAATGTCAAGGTTCCTGCTGCCCTCCCTTTGTAGGGTTCTTGGTCTGCTGGGCTTGGGCTGGACAGCCCTTCAAGAGGACACCTTCAAACAGAAGACAGTCCTTCAAGTAAAGGACTGTCTGTAAAGTAGGACACATGGCCGCCCTGCCTGTGTCTGCCTGCACCTAGCAGGCACTGCAGGTGGCTGCCTGTCAGGGTTGTCTCTGAGCATATAGAGTGCCAGAGCAGTTCAGATTCTGAGGAAGGCCTGCAAAATGTGGGGAAGGAATAGGGATGTACGAAAGTCACTTACCTTTTAACGAAATGTGATTCGAGGTGGGGGGGAGGTGCTCCGTCCCTCCCCCCGAAATTCTGGCGGGGGGGGAGGCGCTCCATCCCTCCCCCCGAAATTCTGGCCGGGGGGGAGGCACTCTGTCCCTCCCCCCTCGAAATTCTGGCTGGGGGGGGAGGCACTCCGTCCCTCCCCCCCCGAATCCTGGCCGGCTGGGTCTGCAAATGGCGGCGGCCATAGCCGCCGCTGTTTGTGTCCCTGCAGTCAGCCGTGATAGGCTACGTAAATGTTTACGTAGCCTATCACGGCTGAGTAAAACAAAAAACTAAAAACCACGCGTACGCAAATGGCAGCACCCATGGGCGCCGCCACTTGCATTCCGTATTTTGGCACATCTAGTCTACGTAAACATTTACGTAGACTACGGCGAAAAGACGCTACACTATTTGCGTTCCCCTTATTCTCGCCGTAGTGTACGTAAATGTTTACGTAGACTAGACTTGCCAAAATAAGGAATGCAAATGGCGGTGCCCATGGGCGCCGCCATTTACGTACGCGCGGGGTTTTTTTTTTACTCAGCCGTGATAGGCTACGTAACATTTACCTAGCCTATCACGATATTTTTTAAAAATCTAGCCGTGATAGGCTACGTAAATCTTTACTAGGGGTGCACGAAAGCCCCTTACCTGGTCTCGCAGCTTGCTTCGCGGTGGGGGGAAGGCGCTTCGCTGCTCCCCCCGAAGTTCAGGCGGGGGGGGAGGCTTCCCTCCTCGCCCGGCCGAAATTCAGGCCAGTGGGGAGGCTTCCCGCCTCGCCCAGCCGAAATTCAGGCCGGGGAGGAGGCACCTCGCCTCACCCGGCCGCGAAATAAAAAGTTTTTTTAAAAAAACACGCCCCCGTGATAGGCTACGTGACGATTTACGTAGCCTATCACGGCTAGATCTGCAAAGTCAGCCGTGATAGGCTACGTGACGATTTACGTAGCCTATCACGGCTGACTTTGCAAATCTAGCCGTGATAGGCTACGTTAATCGTCACGTAGCCTATCACGGGGGCGTTTTTTGGGTTTTTTTTTTTACTTTTCTTGGAATGGCGGCGGTGGCAGCCAGTCGAAAGACCGGCTGCCACCTCCGCCCCTGATGAAGACCTGCCGAACCGCTGCCGGGACCCGCCACCGGGAGGGACATTCGGGAAAGGTAAGTCCCATCCCGGCGGGGGGTGGGGGGGGCGGAGAATTTCTCCCCAAAACTACTTCGGGGGCCGAATACGTTGGCACTCGGCCCCCCGAAGTTTCGGGGAGAAATTCTCCCCCATCCCTAATTACGTAGCCTATCACTTTTTTTGGTTTTTTGTTTTTTTTACTGGAAATGGTGGCGGCGCCAGGAAGATTTGCCCAAGGTAAGTCCCGTCCCGGGGGGGGGCGGGGGGCAGACCGTTTCACCACCGGTTTCGGGGGGCCAAATGTGCTGGCATTTGGCCTCCCCGAGATTCGTGGCGAAATTCTCTGACATCCCTAGGAAGGAACTTTCCCAGGCTTCAGAGGCACAGCTGGACGGAGATGCCCTCCCTTCACACTTCCCTGTGAGCGATAGCGAACAGGGGGAGGTGAGGGAAGAACAACCTGAACTCACAGGCGCAAGCGGGAAATCGCAGGGGCTGAACTTCGGTGCACTGCCTGATTGGCTCAGCGTCAACAGCTGTGCCTAGAGGTGTCACGGGAGAGGGGGAGAGTTTCCCCTCCCACCCCTTAAGTTAAGAGAGCTTGCTGCCTTTTCCCAAACGGAGACCAACTTTTGTAGCTCACTTTGAACTCCTTGAAGGCTTTTCCTTTTTAGTCTGTGATAATCTAGCAATTTATATCTGTATGCCTCACTACTGTAGGTGGAATTAAAGCCTCAGAAATGCAGCCTCTGGTCTGAGTGTTGATTTGGCTCACTTTTTGATCTCACTTTTTGATCAAGTAACCTCCCTTGTAGACCGTGGGAATGCTGTAGACATCATATACCTCGACTTCAGCAAAGCTTTCGACAAAGTGCCCCATGATCTCCTGATGAGCAAACTAGCTCAAAGTGGGCTAGATGAAACAACGATCCGGTGGATCCACAGTTGGCTACAGAATCGGACTCAAAGAGTGCTTATCAAGTAGGGATGGACGAAAGTCCCTTACCTGGTCCTGCAGCTTGCTTCGCGGTGGGGGAGAGGCGCTCCGTCCCTCCCCCCGAAATTCTTGGCGGGGGGGGGGAGGCGCCCTGTGCCTCCCTGCTGAAATTCTGGCTGGGGGGGAGGCGCCCCATCCCTCCCCGCCGAAATTCTGGCCGGGGGGGAGCGCCCCGTCTCCGCGTCCGCGAATCTCGTCTCCTGCCGGGACGCAAATGGCGGCAGCTGTAGCCGCCGCCGTTTGCGTCCCTGCAGTCAGCCGTGATAGGCTGCGTAAATCCTTACATAGCCTATCACGGCTGATTTTGGGGGGGGGGGGAAAGCACATACACAAATGGCGCCCATGGGCGCCACCATTTGCGTTCCTTATTTGGGCATATATAGTCTACGTAAACATTTACGTAGACTACGGCGAAAATAAGGGCAACGCTATTTGCGTTGCCCTTATTTTCGCCGTAGTCTACGTAAATGTTTACGTAGACTATACGTGCCCAAATAAGGAATGCAAATGGCGGCGCCCATGGGCACTGCCATTTGCATACGTGCTTTTTTTCCCCCCCCCAAAGTCAGCCGTGATAGGCTATGTAAGGATTTACATAGCCTATCATGGTGTTTTTTGAAAATCTAGCCGTGATAGGCTACATAAATCTTTACGTAGCCTATCACGTTGGTTGTTGTTTTGTTTTTTCACCTTGGAAATGGTGGTGGCGGCAGCTGGTCAGAAGACCGGCCGCCGAACCACCGCCGGGATCCGCCAGCGCCAGGGACATTCGACAAAGGTAAGTCCCATCCCGGGGTGGGGGCGGACCGTTTCTCCACCAATTTCGGGGGGCAGAATGCGTTGGCATTCGGCCTCCGAGAGATTCGTGGAGAAATTCTCCGACATCCCTATTAATGGGACTTTCTCAAACTGGGGAGAGATAACGAGTGGGGTACCGCAGGGCTCAGTCCTGGGCCCAGTGCTCTTCAACATTTTTATTAATGACTTGGAGGAGGAGGTTCAGAGAATGCTGATCAAATTTGCAGATGACACCAAATTGGGTGAGATAGCTAATACTTTGGAAGACAGAAACAAAATTCAAAGTGATCTGGATAGACTGCAGAAAACAACAGAATGATATTTAATAGGGATAAATGCCAAGTTCTGCACCTAGGAAAAAGAAACCAAAGGCACAGTTACAAGATGGGGGATACGTAGCTCAACAACACTACAGTCAAGAAGGATCTTGGCATTGTTGTCGATCAAAAGCTGAATATGAGCCAACAGTGTGATGTGGCTGCAAAAAAGGCAAATGCTCTTTTGGGCTGCATTAATAGAAGCATAGCTTCCAAATCCCGGGAAGCACTAGTTCCCCTCTACTCAGTACTGGTTAGGCCTCATCTGGAGTACTGTGTGCAGTTCTGGGCACCACACTTTAAGAAGGATGCAGACAAACTGGAGAGGGTTCAGAGGAGGGCAACAAAGTTGATCAGGGGACTGGAAACAAAGCCCTTTGAAGAGAGACTGAAAGAACTGGGCATGTTTAGCCTTGAGAAGAGAAGACTGAGGGGAGATATGATAGTGCTCTTCAAGTATTTGAAAGGCTGTCCCTGAGAGGAAGGCCAGGATCTCTTCTTGATCATCCCAGAGTGCAGGACACGGAATAATGGGCTCAAGTTACAGGAAGCCAGATTCTGGCTGAACATCCAGAAAAACTTCCTGACTGTTAGAGCAATACGACAGTGGAACCCATGACCTAGGGAGGTGGTGGGCTCTCCCACACTGGAGGCATTCAAGGCGAGGCTGGACAGCCATCTGTCAGGGATGCTCTGACCTGGATTCCTGCATTGAGCAGGGGGTTGGACTCGATGGCCTTGTAGGCCCCTTCCAACCCTACTATTCTATGATTCTAAGTTTTCAGCAGGGCAAAAGGGGAATCCTGACACTGCCTATGTCAGGGTGGACACTGAGCCCATAGAATCCCAGAGTAGTTCTGATTCTGAGGAAGAGGAGTCGCTCCTGGGAGAGGAGCACGCTGACGTAGATTCCTCCCACCGGCATTCCTAGCTTAGATAGCAGTCCCGGAGTGAGAGAGCGTGGGAAGCAGATTTGATGGACGCGTGTCGACGATGCAGAGAGCAGCGCCAAATGGAGGGCGTAGTGCCCGGTTGGCGTGCAAACAACGGTTGCGCCCAGAGGATCCAAGGGAAAGGGGGAGGGACTCTCCCTAGCCCTTAAGTTCAGGGGCTGCCAGTGATTCCCTTTCAAACGGGGACCAACTGTTCCCACTTAAGGCATAGGTACTCTGCTGCTCATATCTAGTTGCTAATAGTAGAGTTGTTAAGTTGTAAAAGAGGAATAAAGCTTTGAAAAGAATCCCTTTGTCTGTGTCTGGACTTGGCTACTGGATTAGACTGAGAGAGGCCTCCAAGGAGCCTTTGACAGCCTAGGTCTCCAGAGTTCAGAAGGCGATGGATTAGTCTGGTTATTAGTCAGTTGAGGCGCATTTGTTGTCTCCAGGGTAGGCATGGATGGCCCACAGCCCATCAGGGGCCCACTCACAAAAGACCCCAGGACATGCTCCTCCCCTTTCCCTTTGCAACCTGCTTGTTCACCTGCCTCTTGCTCTGGCCCAGACAACAGTGGTGGGGGCAAGGCAGAGCAGGAGATGCCATTGTCTTCCTACTCACTGGCTCTCTGCTTGTCAAGCAAGGAAGTGGAAGCAGTGACGAGAAAGAGGAGGACGAGCAAGAGCAGCGGGTGACCATGGTGGTGAGAAGGTAGACTTGTCCAAGGACCCTCAAAAGCCTGGAGACGGCACTGGTTGTTTCCCCCCACCCAGCTTTCGGACAGCAGGAGTCTGCTGGGTCCCACCCACATGATTTCACTTCACTCCATTAGAGCAGGGGAAATCAAGAACAATTAGGAACACCCTTGAAAGGAAACACAATTGCCCCGCATAACAAGATGCAGAAAGAAGTAATTTTCACGCAGGGCAGCTTGAGGTACCTCTGGATTTTCTCGTATATTTTTTTAACCCAAATAATTTTCTTTTGGGACATTCAAAGATTGCTGCAAGGCACGCTGGTACATGGGGAGGGGGGATAAAAATTATCAGCAGGGTAATACTCTTAGTAGGACCAACTAAAAAGTCACAAAATCGTGAGCAGATGTTCATGTTCTGCAGGACTGTTATTCAAGCAAAAAGAAAAAAGAGTGGGTGGGGGGAGAAAAAGATGTCCCTACCAGTGGAGGCTGGTGGCTCCAGTGTCAGTGGGATGGTGAATCTGTTCCGGGTATCAGTCAGAACCAGTCAAAATTCCAAAGGAGCTACCCATCACACGTTGGATAGGTCCTTTAGATTCTGACTGGTTCTGACTGAAACCCGGAGCGGATTCACCACCCCACTTGATGCTGGAGTCACCAGCCTCCACTGGTCCCTACTAGCATGATGAAAAAGCTTAAGCCGTTTTCTCTCTCCTTCCTCCCACACATTTTCCTTAACATTGATTCTGAAAAGTTTTAGGGGAACTCAGAAAAGTTTACTATTTGGTGTCATAGAATAGTAGGGTTGGAAGGGGCCTACAAGGCCTTCGAATCCAACCCCCATGTCCTTTTTAGTTGGTCCTTATAAAGATATTGATCTACAGCTGCATTCCCCAACCTGGAGCCCTCCAGGTGTTATGGACTTCAACTCCCATCAGCCCCAGCCAGCATCCTCTATAGTTAGACATTCTGGGAGTTGTAGTCCAAACATCTAGATGGCATCAGGTTGCTCTACAGAAGGCTGTTCTACAGCTACTTTGGGGATGTTGTGATGTACAGTGCTGGGAACATTATATGCTGCAGTTTGTACATGCATGTCCTTTATCATTGGAATGATTGAAAACATGGGTGGTTGCCAACGTGGAGAGATGATGCTACTTTTCTAATCTTATATTTTGTATTATTTTCTTCCTGATTATATTTTACGGGGGGGAGGGGGTATCAGAAAGACAGGCTCGGTGGGAAATGAAACTGCCCATCTGCAGGACATGAAAGAGTTACAGCTGTAACCCAGACAGCAAGGGAAATTTTTGGCCTCTGTCATCAGCCAATGAAGGAGGAGTTAGACAATGCAGCTGACTCATAATCAGCTGAGCTCAAGACTCAGCTGCAGATCTGTTTGTTCGAGATCGCCTCCAGAGCACTCCAACACCTATCTGTCCTTCGTATTTTATACTCACAGTTTTTCAAGGTAAGTTTTAGTACTTCCATGCAAGTATTTTCTTCCCCATCCCACTAATGAAAGTAGGAAGTGGTTTGGAATTACAGTGCAAACCTACCAAGCTGTTCTATTCGAATTGCTTGTCAAGATGAATAGCTTTTCTTTCCAAGTTCCCTCCATAAGGGGAACTTTTGCTTTTAGTAGTACCAAAAAGTGTTTTGTCTTGCTTCAGTGGTAGTTTGCTGTAGCAGGGGCCATCCTGTAGCACGAAGTAACAAAGGAATCTGCAAAGCATGGGCTTAATGCTTTAGCGTGCTTTCGTGACCTCAGGAGATACTTTTTAGTCATAAATCATGACTTCTTGAATGCACAAGTATGTGGGTTGATCAGAAGATGGTGAAACACTTTGAGATCTAAGGCTGAAATTTTATACACGCTTATTTGGGAGTAAGCCCCATTGAATTCATTGGGTCTTACTCCTATAGGAGTGCACTGTAAAATGCATTATTCGTGAATTCTCCCACCCTCCAAAAGAGCTGTGACATTCAGAAAACCCCTGATTAAATGGATCCTCATAAGTTAATTTTTTAAAGGCTCTTTTCTTGCCCTTGGATTAGATCTAATTTTAAAGTGTTGCAAAGGAAAGAAAGCTATTGAATTTGGATTACCAAAGCTTCTTTTAGCCTGCAATTTTATATCCTTTTACCCCACTGAACTAAATGGGACTTACTTCTGAGCAGATGTATATAGGATTGCACTGTCAGGGAGTTCTGTTTTTAAATTTCATTATTAATCCAATTTGTTGTTTGTGGTTTAATGTCACAACCTGGGTGAGTGCAAGTAACGAGTCGCATCTTACAGATTTCTTTTTAAGGGCCAGTAGCATAAGTCAATTTTATACTAGACAAACGTCTTAGACCCCTTCATGGATCACTGCCTTGTTGTGGCAAAGGGGCTTGCGTAACTCAGTGAAGCCATAAGCTATGCCGTGCAGGGCCACTCAAGACGGACAGGTCATGGCAGAGAGTTCTGACAAAATGTGGTCCATTGGAGAAAGAAATGGCAACCCACTCCAGTATTCTTGCCAAGAAAACCCCATGGAACGTATCACAAGGCTAAAAGAGATGACGCCGGAAGATGAGCCCCTCAGGTCGGAAGGTGTCCAATATACTACTGGGGAAGAGCAGAGGGGATTTCCAATTAGCCAGAAAGAGTGAAGCAGCTGGGCCAAAGCTGAAAGGACACTCAGCTGTGGATGTGTCTGGTGGTGAAAAGAAAGTCCGATGCTGTAAAGAACAGTATTGTTTAGGAACCTGGAATGTCAGATCAATGAATCAAGGTAAGCTGGAGGTGGTCAAACATGAGATGGCAAGATTGAACATCAACATCTTGGGAATCAGCGAACTAAAATGGACAGGCATGGGCGAATTTAATTCAGGTGAGCATCATATCTACTACTGTGGGCAAGAATCCCTTAGAAGAAATGGAGTAGCACTCATAGTCAACAAAAGGGTGGGAAAAGCAGTACTGGGGTACAATCTCAAAAACGACGAGGGTTTACAAGTAGCTGAGGAAAGAAGGGAAGCGAAAAGCAAGGGAGAAAGGGGAAGATATACCCAACTGAATGCAGATTTCCAGAGAAAAGCAAGGAGAGACAAGAAGGCCTTCTTAAATGAACAATGCAAAGAAATCGAGGAAAACAATAGAATGGGAAAGACTAGAGATCTCTTCAAGAAAATCAGAGATATCAAGGGAACATTTTGTGCAAAGACAGGCATGATAAAGGACAAAGAAGGCAGGGACCTAACAGAAGCAGATGAGATTAAGAAGAGGTGGCAAGAATACACAGACGAACTATATAGGAAAGATCTTAATGTCCCTGATAGCCATGATAGTGCGGTCACTGAACTTGAGCCGGACATCCTGGAGAGTGAAGTCAAGTGGGCCTTAGGAAGCATTACTAACAATAAAGCTAGCGGAGATGACAGTCTTCCAGCTGAGCTATTTAAGATCCTAAAAGATGATGCTGTTAAAGTGCTGCACGCAATATGCCAACAAATTTGGAACACTATACAGTGGCCACAAGACTGGAAAAGGTCAGTTCACATTCCAATTCCAAAGCAGGGCAACGCCAAAGAGTGTTCAAACTACCGCACAATTGCGCTCATTTCACAAGGCTTATACATGTGCAATTGCATTTATTGTGCAATTGCACAATAAAAACCTTCTCTGGAAGCGCCCCAAGATGTTCATTTGACTTTTTCCTGTTGCAGACCTGCCTTGCTAACTGTTACGGATTTTAATGTGGTTTTTACCTGCCCTTACACATTGTTATTACAGTTACTTACACAACGCCATCACTGTACAAGGGGGAGGTCCCTGCCCCAAGGGGCTTACAATCTAAAACTTGACAGCAGAGAAACAACAGAGGAAGGGGAGGCAGTGGTAATAGGGGGGCCACATGAGGCTGTCTCAGTTGCATGTGTTTAGGTTTAGTCAGTGACAGCTCCGGGTGTTCGAGTGCCTTGGACATGACACCCTCAATGGGCCCCTCCCTCGGGGAGTCCCCCTTCTCACCACCATTGTCACCAGCTGCTGTTGCTCCTCATCCTCTTTCTCATCATTGCTACCACCTACTTGCTTGAGAGGCAGAGAACCAGGGAGCAAGAAGGCAGTGGCATCTCCTGCTCCTCCTCACGGCCACCGTTGTCTTGGCCAGAGCGAGAGGCGGGTGAACAAGCAGGCTGCAACGGTGAAGAGGAGGAGCAAGTCTTGTCAGTGGGCCCCTGCTGTGGTGTGGTCCCTCGGCAGGTTCCCGACCATGCCTACCTTTAATTTTGGCCCTGGGCTTACTTATAGGCTGAGTTGCGGTAAGGCAGAGAGGCTCCGTGGGCACATTTGAAATATTAAACGAGTGTTGTGGGCACTCTCACAAAATGGCAGCCATGAGAATGGGGCTTGCTCATTCACAAAATGGCAGAGATGGAGCCCCAAAACACCAAACCACTCTTGAACCAACATTTTTCTCCTCCAACGTTAAGTTCACAGAAGGTAAACTGCTGATGACGAGAGATATGAGGCATTTTTGGAAATAAAGCTTGTGCTGGAGGCTGACAATTCATTGTGCAGCATGCCAGCCTCTCATTATTATCATTTTTAAATCTCAAGAAATAAAATAAAAATCAGGAGAAGTGGGCAGCCTGGTGGGTGCCATGAGAAGTGTCTGTGGGCACACTGGTGCCCATGGGCATCAGGTTGAAGACCACAGTTAGTAGAACATGGGAACTACAGGGTTGTGCCAGAGGCTTCACAGAAAAGGTGGGTTTTGAGGAGGGAACTGAAGGAAGTAGGAAAGGTGGCACCACACCAGTGTTCTGGGAGGGAGTTGCAGGCATACATGACCGTAAGAGAGAAAAGACTGAGTCTTTTAATGAAGCAGGCTATGTGCCTGTCCAGGAGGGCGCATTAAATGAAATGTGCAGTGGCAATCCTTTTGTTTCGCAGATTTCATTGCTTCCTCCACTCCTCTCCCAACTTTACTCTTAAAAAACACACACCCTCAACTGTGGCTAGAAATCTTTCATAACCCATTCATATTTTAAACTGCCTTATTTTCTAGAGGATTTGGGGAATAAGGGAGAATTTTTATTTTATTTATTTTATTTGTTATATTTATATCACATCTTTTTTCCCCCAAGGAAACCAAAGCAGCCCACATGGTCCTCACAACAACCCTGTGAGGTAGGTTAGGCTAAGAGTCAGTGACTGGCCCAAAGTCACCCAGTGAGCCTCATGGCTGAGTGTGGCCTAGAACCTGGATCTCCAAAGTCCCAGTCCAACACTCTAACCACTGAACCACACTGCTCCAGCCTCTGTTTGACCAGTTTTCAGTACAAGGCATTAGGGGTGCACCCCTATGCCTTTTTAGACAGAAAAAAGTCGTACAGCTCCCAGCATTCTCAGCTAGTTATAGGCCTTTTCTTTCTCTAAACATGCATAGGGTTGCATCCTAGGTCACATATCTCCTCCTTTTCCTGAACGTGTCTAATATGTGTCAGTTGTTGTTTCTTCATTTCTGCAGTCGCCAGATTTACCCCCAAAATTCTCTCTCTCTCTCTCTCTCTCTCTCTCTCTCTCTCTCTCTTTATTTATTTATTACATTTCTATACCACCCAATAGCCAAAGCTCTCTGGGCGGTTTACCAAGATTAATCTGGCAACACTTGCTGTAACTAGCATGAACAATTTTTTCAGCCATAAACAGCATCCAATTTTTTAAAAAAAATTTGACAGTTTGAATTAAGCACAACAAGTTACTTTAAAATCTTTCCTAACCTTTGAACTGTCACTTCATAAATTACTTCAGTAACCATATCCCAGTTTCCACATAGGACAGGGAGCTGTTCCAGTATAAATGGAAAACAATTGGTAACAACCATAGTACACATCCAACAGCTAACAATGTTTCCCCTCTGATCCAAATTCAATGAAAATTGAATTTGTGTGGCCTCATATACAATCCATATATATTTCCTTTGTTTAATTTTGCTAATCTTCCCCACCCCCTTTTAAACTGAGCAAAACCTGCTATTAAATTCTCACATGTTAGATCTGGGGTGGGAAACCAGTGACCTTCCAGATGGACTCAAACCCCCATCATCCCCAGCCAGCTTGGCCAATGGCTGGTGATATGGGAGTTGTAGTCCAACAACATCTGGAGGGCCATAGGTTCCCCAACATTGTGTTAGGTGAGGGACTGAGTTCTCTCTTGATAATTCTACTACAAAGGAAACACAGCCAGATTCTTAATGGTACAGTTTCAAATGTAACAAGCCAAAGGACAATTGTCCAGTTGTAGGAGATTCTGGTTGGATTCTATGGCTGTTTTTGTGATTGCAGACTTAATTATGAATCTGATCCCAAAAATTATTTATTTATGTATTCAATTCATTTCTATACCACCCAATAGCCAAAGCTCTCTGGGCAGTTCACAAAAATTAAAACCACAAAATGCAGCATAAAAGCTAGTCTGTGTCTAGTCCATGAAAGCTGATGCCACAATAAATCATCATTCTTTAAGATGCTACCAGACTTGTTGTTTTCATTGCAACACACTGACAGCGCTGTCCTTTTAGAATTACTATTGTTTATAAAATGGTAAAACCTGACAGGTTTGGGCACTGGTTTCCAGAGTTGTGTAAATACGCACAATAACAGAGCTCAGACCACAATGCTTGTAAATGGAAATAAAAACAGCATGCCATCATTCCAGCTGTGTAAATTGGACATGTAGACATGGCCATTTTATTGATTTGACGTAGGTAGGTCACTCAGGATCCTTTCTGAAGAGCTCAGAATAGAATGTAGCATTCCCATCTGCCCGTTTGATATCTTAATGTTCTTTCCCCTGCAGAAAACAGATAAAGAGATAATGCTGTTCTTCAGAGCCATTCCTCGTGCATATTACTTCCATATAGAAAAAAAATGGATTTTGTGTATGTGGGATACATGTGATGTGATAAGCGTACACATGCCTGTACAAGCTACAAGAAACCATCTCCAGTTGTTGCTTACCTGCTGCACATATATGACATAAAGTAGGCATACGTGGGTCAATAACACCCCCATACACCCATATACAGGCTTCCCTACATATCTTTGTAGGAAATTTTGTTTTGTGTAAATCAGCTTTCAAAGCTGCTCATCAGATTTGCCCGGGGCACAGAGTGGTAGGCGGCAGTATTGCAACCGAAACTCTCCCCACGACCTGAGTTCGATCCCAGCGGAAGCTGGGTCTCGGGTAGCCGGCTCAGGTTGACTCAGCTCTCCATCCTTCCGAGGTCGGTAAAATGAGCACCCAGCTAGGGGAAAGGTAGTTAGGACTGGGGAAGGCAATGGCAAACCACCCCGCTACAGTCTGCCAGGAAAACACCAGCGAAAGTGGCGTCCCTCTAGGGGTCAGCAATGACCCGGTGCTTGCACAGGAGGAACCTTTCCTTTTCCTTTCCTGCTTCAACCAAGTGTGCAGACCCAGAACAGGGTGCCTGGAACCTTCTGCAATGCACATAGGTTCTTCAGCACAGATGTCACTGAGGAAAGGATTTTGAATCAATGGGAATCCTTTCCACATTGACACGCTGGCCAAGGAAACCCTGTGCATTGCAAAGGATTCTGGGTTGTTGGAAAGTGCAGACATCACTCAGCCAGAGCACTAGGTAAACCTCGATGTTGCCCTGCGGTGACATAGTTGCTTGCCTCATGCGGTGCAACCCAACACTGTTGTATTGTATTGCTTTTTATCTTATTGCCATGGTATCTTTCACTGTGGTGACCCAGTTTGGGTCGTTAGTGTGAAAGACAGCATAGAAGTGTCAATGATAAGTAATGGACATCCTCTTGGGGCTGCACATTGCAGAGAAAGTGACTTTCACAGCAACTTGTCTGTGACTGCTTATCTCTTCTCATTAATGAACCTTTGCAAACCTTCCAAGGACCCCAGGCTCCTTTGACCACATCTTTTAAACTGTTTTCTCTTCTTCGACGTTTTCTCCATTCTTCAAAATATACAATTGAACTTCAGCCTGGTTTTTCTAACTCCCTCCACCACCTCCCTGTGGAGGCCTTCCATATGGAATACGTTAGACTTAAATCTCCAGCTGCATGTAATATTCATAGGAGAGTTTTTCCGGAAAAATATCATGGCCGCATCTTTGGACCAAGCAGACATTATATCACGTCTGAATCTAGGAGCTACATGTTGCTGTTTTGTTTTTCATTCTTACTCTAGAATAGGTGTTGGGCCCTGATCTGGATCAGGATCCTAATGTAGGAGGGTAGGGGGGCTTTTAAGATCTGGATCATGCCCCCTGCATGTACTCTAGAGCAGGGGTCCCCAACCCCTAGGCTGTAGGGGTGTGTGAAACCCCCTTTGGGTCCGTGGGGGGGAGGCAATACGTCCCTCCCCCCCATAATCCTCGCCGGCCCCAGCCGGCTCCGCTCCGTGGCGTGTCCGCAAAGCTGCCGGCCGGCTTCGGCTGCTGGCGGACTTCCGGCCGCTGGGACATAAATCTTTACGTAACCTATTACTGCAAAGAACAGGGACGCAAATGGTTTCTGCGTAGCGGACACCATTTGCGTCCCAGGGACTGGAAGTCCGCCAGCGGCCAGCAAAACCATCTCCCCCCCCCCCAGTCCGTGGAAAAATGGTCTTCCACGAAACTGGTCCCTGGTGCCAAAAAGGGTGGGGACCGCTGCTCTAGAGTACAAATGGGGGGAAAGCCATAGCTGCGCGATGTAGATTTAAAGTAATGCCCATTTTATTTTTTTATTTATTTAAAATATTTCTTGGCCGCCTTTCAGGGCAGAAGCCCTCCCAAGACGGCTTTCAACAAAACACATAAAACAGTTAAAATATTAAAAGTGATAAAAACAATTAAAACAGCAATTAAAACCAACAATAAAACCAACAATGATGTTGACAGCAGAAACGGCATCGGTAGCAGTAGCATTTTGGTCCTTTGTTGCTTCCACTGCAGGTTCCTTTCTCCTAGTGGTACACATGGTGACGCTTAAGTCCCTTGCTATTTTTAGAACATCCTCCTGCAATTATGGATGCTGTCTCTTACTCATCCCCAGTGGTGCTGTGTGGGAGTTTGTTATTCTGTAGCATGTGTCACTGTAACCTGATACCACACTCCCAGTCTGTGAAGGATGATGTGTCTTCTCTAATTGGATGCCCAGTTCCACTGGAATTCTGGGCCCAGAGATACACCGCAGAAGATGACGTGTCCATGACATGCCTTTCAGTGAGTATCTTGGTGAATAATGGCACACCTCTCCTGAGCAAGGCATGGCAGCTTCTGTAAAACCTCTTCAGCTACAGCAGCAGAAATAGAAGCTCATGTTGATTCAGCTAAGGGCCAAACTATAATCATTTGAATTTTCTTCTAAATGTTTTTACTCTAGTGTAAGAATGCATGGCTCTGATTCAGATTGGGACCACCATGCTCTGGGAGGAGAAGGTTAAACCTTCCCCCACCAGCCCCCTCATACACCTTTTTTCCTAAATCCACCCCACCCACCCCCCGTTTTAAAAAAGAAAAAAGTCTCCATTGGCATCAATGGAGGCATTTTTCTTATTTTTTTTAACTCTTTCTCTCCCCCACCCCCCCTTGGGTGGGGAATTTTAGGGGAAAACATTGGTGAGGGAAGACTTAACCCTATCCTCCCAGAGCATGTTGGTCCCAATCCAAAGAGGGGCTGTGCACAGGCACCACATTAGCGACCCTAGGAATAGAGATACTGAGCTACATAGACCGGTGGTCTTACTGAGCCAGTTTGCATGACACAAGAGTGCTTAATAAGCCATTATATCTGGCCCAATTTACGTAATCACCCTTGTCGGGCATGGCTTGTCATGACATCTGAACCTGGCAAGGGTGGGTGGCTGGGGTGCTTAACAAACCACGCAGCAACCCTACAACAGGTCATGGGTTCTGGGTAGTTTGTTAACCACCCCAGCCACCCACCCTCCCTGGGCTCGGATGTCATGGCAAGCTGCACCCACTGAGGGTAATTACTAAATCAGGCCGGCATGCAACCAGCACACGCAGGGTGGTTAACAAGCCACCATGACTTATTAAGCACACTTGTGTCATGTGAACGGCAACTTCTTAGGCAACTTCTTCTTAGGCAACTATAATAGCCTGGTAGGCTCCTACCAGTCCTTGCCTCTCACTCCTTCCCTGGTGCCCAGGGCCTGGTTCCAGAAGGGAAGGGGTCCTATCACTCTGTGCCCTCTTCCTGCTCTTTCCCAGCTCCTTGGCCCAAGCACCCCCCCGGCCACACACACACACGCACTTTAGATAGCTATTTCCAGGCTTTGCAGGCACCCTGCTCTTTCTCTCTCATCTTGCAAGATATCCAGGGCTGGGCATCTCAGAAACCAGCCCTCAGCAATTAGCCCTGCCATTCCTCTTTGGCACATTGTACGTTACCTGGGCCACCACTGTGGTTGTGTTGAGTTCCTTCGGTAGCATCCCATCTTCTTTGGTCCTCTGGCTGTTGCCCACTTTGGGCCACTAATCAGGCCTTCGAGATCCAGCATGAGATCCCAGACAGTTTTACTTTCATCATGACAAAACAATATGGCTGCTTTGGTGCTGCTAACCATCATAAATGCCAAGCAGGATTACCCTAGAAATCAGGCTGTGGAGCTAGTTTGCAAATGCTAATTGCAGGGGAACTTGGTTAGTGCCAATCCAGGTACAGAGTTTTTCTACCAAAAACATTTGTTCTGCAGTCATTATTCCCTACTTACAGTTGTTTATGGGTTCTTTAGATGATGTCGTGACCCTCCAGTTTTGCTTCTGTTTATAAACAGCACTTTTTGTGAGTTTTTTTTTTTAGAGCAGGGAAAATGGGATATTCTTTCTGATGGTGAAAGAAAGCGTGATTTCCTCTTGTGTATTTGTGCTATTCTGCTATACCACAATGCCACCTAGAGGTTATGTAGTGGAAAAGCAGGAAAGGAAATACTTGTGTAGTGCTTGGATCTCAATTCTGCAGCAGAACCAAAAGTAGATGCAGTGGATTAACAGCCTCGTTTAGAAAAGCCCATAATGGCATAGTTAAAGCAAATTTCCGAAGCTGGAGTGTTGAACTTTTTTCAGCCCGAGGGATGGATTCCCTTTTGGAGAAGCTCTCAGGGGTTATATTCCAGCAGTGAGCAGGGCTGAGGGCAAAAGGCTGGGGCCAAAAATACCAGCCTATTTAAGTTTCAAGCTCCTCCTGCCACTAACTAAGCTTTAGGAGAGGCATTTCAACCTTTTAGAATGAGGGAAAATACTGCATGAAAGCCGGGAAACCATCAAATGATTCATGGTTGAGGGGAAGCGGGTGGGGCGTGGGGCATGGAGAATGGAGGAAGAATTCATGCAGGTGGTGGAGAGAGGAGTGCAAGCCCTAACCATGAGTAGGAGGCTGGGTTCACACAACACGCTAACCCACACACATTGGTTGGGTGTGGGTTGCTGTTGAACTGTGGATTGTTTGTTGAACTGTGGGTTAGCGTGTTGTCTGAACCCAGGACATTTTCTGCAGGGTGGCTTGTTAACCACCCTGGACAACCCAACAACTAACCATGGGTTCTCAAGGCAGCTTGTTCGAGAAAAATAAGCCACAATGCATGGTTAACAAGCCACCCTGCAGAAAACGTCCTGGGTTCAGACAACACGCTAACCCATGTTCAACAATCAACCCGCAGCCAGTGAGTGTGGGTTAGCATGTTGCGTGAACCCAGCTGCACTGGGCAGAAGAGGAACAATTAAGAGTGATTTGCACTCTTGTGAGTGATTCAGGGCTGATTGTATTGCCAGATGATCTGCTCGCGGTGGTGATTTTAAAAATGTATGCACACAAAATGCTTCACTTCTTTTTCAGTTCTCCTTGCCTTCACAAAATGTCCAGCTTGATGCCCATCCTTTCCCAGAAGGAACTGGAAAGCATTTCCCTGATGAGGACAGGATTTGGCTTCGCTCTCAAAGCCTTCCATGTGCCTCGGAATGTCGATGTCTCCTTGAAGCTGTTGACTGGACAGAACGCAACAGAGAGGTGGGTTTCCTGTTTGTTTGTTTGTTTCTTGGTGAGGGCAAGTGAATACCAGTGGCTCCTGCCAAGTTTTGTTGAACTTGAAATTCATGGGAGTTGCTCAGGAGCAGAATATTAAGCAGTGCAGGCAACATACACAAAATTAGGGATGTACGAAAGGTACTTACCTTTTGCGAATTATGTTTATGGTTGGGGGGGAGGCGTTCCGTCCCTCCCCCCGGAATCCTCACCGGGGGGGGGGAGGCGCTCCGTTCCTCCCCCCCCCCCGGAATTCTGGCTGGCCAGCTGTGCTCCGCAGCGATTCTGCGGAGCCACCGGCCGGCTCCACTAGCAGCCGGACATCCGGCCGCTGGCTAGAAGGGGTGCAAATGGCGGCGGCTGTAGCTGCCGCCGTTTGCGTCCCTGCAGTCAGCCGTGATAGGCTACGGAAATGTTTACGTAGCCTATCACGGCTGACTTTAAAAAAAAAACATGCGCGTATGCAAATGGCAGTGGCCACGGCCGCCGCCATTTGCGTTCCTTATTTTGGCACATCTTAGTCTACATAAACATTTACGTAGACGGCGAAAATAAGGGGAATGCAGATAGCGTAGTGTCTATGCTATTTGCGTTCCCCATATTTTCGCCGTCTTAGTCTACGTAAATGTTTACATAGACTAAGACGTGCCAAAATAAGGAACGCAAATGGCGGCGGCCGTGGCCGCCGCCAATTGCGTACGCGCATGTTTTTTTTTTAAGTCAGCCGTGATAGGCTACGTAAACATTTACGTAGCCTATCACTTTTTTTTTTTTAACTGGAAATGGCGGCGGTGGCAGCTGGTCGGAAGACCGGCTGCCGCCGCTGCTGAACTGCCGCCGGAGCTGCCGCTGCCAGGAAGATCCACCCAAGGTAAGTCTCGTCCCGGGGGGGGCGGGCCGTTCCACCACCGATTTCGGGGGGCCAAATGCGCTGGCATTCGGCCTCCCCAAGATCTGTGGCGGAACTTTCGTACATCCCTACACAAAATATAATGGTGATGCAGTGGTGAAAATGAGTAGGCACTGTCAGGTGTGGAGCGTTGGTGCAAGGTTACATAGAAACAACAGAGTCTTGTGGTACCTTGAAGACGAACACATTTATTCTGGCATATGTTTTCATGTATCTGATGACTTGGACAGCGTCCGTGAAAGCTTATGCAAAAGGGTGAATTCCTATGCATGTTTAGACAGAAAAAAAAGTCCTACATCTCCCAGCATTCCCCAGGCAGCATGGCTGGCTGGGGAATGCTGGGAGTTGTAGGACTTTTTTCCTGTCTAAGCGTGCAGAGGCTTGCGCCCAAAATGTGTTATTCTTTAAGGTGCCACAAAACTCTCTGTTGTTTTTGCTGCAACAGGCTAACACAAGGGCTATCCCTCTGGAAAGGTTTGCATGGGTAACCCAGGAAGCTGCCTTCTACCAAATCAGAAAACTGGTCCATTCAGTTCAGTATTGAATGCAAGTCTGGCAGCAGCTCTCCAAGATTTCTGGCAGGGATATTTCCCAGACCTACCTGGAAATGGCAGGGATTGAATCTGGGACCTTTTGCATGCAAAGCGAGAGCTCTTCCACAGTTTCAGAAAATGTCTGCTTTTGTGGCTACCACTGATGTGCCTGGTTGCTGTCAAGAAATATTAAGGCTTAATTTCTTGAAAGAGGAGAAGTGTCAGGATTCAGGCTTGCATGAGAACCACGACATCTGCCCTGGAATCTCTCCTCCTAAATTCTATGAGTAAAAAGTTTCAGCAGTTGCTCAGTGGTTGGGTAAATGACCCCTCTATACATGCCCGGTGGCACTTTTAAAAATGTGCATATTCCAGCACTTGGTACTGTTGCTGAAGGCAAATGATTGCTGCCCATTGTGAAGGGAGGACACAGGCATATGGCTTGTTCATCTCTTGGCTTATTACGCATGACCATCTGAATTCTGAGCGTGCCTTGGACTGCAAGAAGATCAAGCCAGTCCATACTCCAGGAAATAAAGCCGGACTGCTCACTTGAGGGGATGATATTAAAGGCAAAACTGAAGTACTTTGGCCACATAATGAGAAGACAGGACACGCTGGAGAAGATGCTGATGCTAGGGAAAGTGGAAGGCAAAAGGAAGAGGGGCCGACCAAGGGCAAGGTGGATGGATGGTATTCTGGAGGTGACGGACTCGACCTTGGGGGAGCTGGAGGTGGTGACGGCCAACAGGAAGCTCTGGCGTGGGCTGGTCCATGAAGTCACGGAGAGTCAGAAGCGACTGAATGAGTAAACAACAACATGACCATCTGAATGCAGCCTGTGTGTAGGCAGGTGGCTTACTAAGGCTAAGTAACATATTTGCAAAGCTGAATTGACATTTTCAATTGCAACTTTCCACACTTTAAGAAACCGCCAGCACTTGCTTGCTTGCTTACTTTATTTATTATTGACATTTATATTCCACTTCATCTGCTAAAAAGCCATTAAGGCAGTATACAACCATTTAAAACAATAAAACTGTAAAACAATAAAAACAAGAACATTAAAAATGGTAAATCATGGAAACAGTAAACTACACATTTTGAAAGGCCAAATTGAAAAGATGAGTCTTACACCCTTTCTAAGGCCAAGAGAGTGGGGGCCAATCGTGGTTCTTGAGAGAGCACATTCTGTAGTTTGGGGCACCACAGGAGAAAACCCTTTCACATGTGCCTGACAAATGGGTCTCTGCAAGGAATGGTGCCCTCAAAGGGCCCTCTCCAGCAGATCTTAATACCTGGACAGGTTCATCACGAGACAGGCAGTCCCTGAGAGAACCAGTTCCTAAGCTGTTTAGGGCTTTAAATGTTAAGACCAACACCTTGAATTGAGCCTGGACAGCAATTGGCAACCGGTGCAGGTCTTTCAGGACAGGTATAATATGGTCCAGGTACTGTGCACCAGTTAGCAGACTAGCTACCTCATTTTGCACCATTTGAAGCTTCCGGACACTCTTCAGGGGTAGCCTGAAATATAAATACTTCAATCACAATATGTCAAGGAAAAAGCAGAGGTGAAGAAAATGTGGTAACGGAAGGTCAGCTGCCAGGAAATTTTGCAGTAATGAATGGTCTTGTGCTCCCATCTGAAATGACCATCGCAAAGTAGCTATCTTTTTAAATTCTGAATACATTTGCAGAGATTTGAAGGCACTGCTCCAGGAGGTGGCCAGAACCCGATACATCCAGTGTGACAGGCTCCTGCCTTCTCTTGGCATTTGCCAGTTCCAAGGTCTCCTTGGTGTCGTCACTGAATGGATGCACAATGGATCTCTCAGTTCGCTCATCCACGAGGTACGTAAAAGACAGAGGAGTCCTCTGGGCAGGACCTCCTTGGTATAGGTTTGAAAGTATTCATTGTGAATTAACTCAATATTCATTGTGAATTAACATGCATATTAACAATTAATTAATATGCACATTGTGTGTACAGTGTATATTTCATTTCTGCCTACCTTCCTCTGTTTTTTTCCCTCTCCGCTGATTCAAATGTTGGAAGGGCAATATTTTATGGGGTGTTCCAGTCAATAACATCTTCAATTTGTAGCCCTCCTGTATTTTCCCTGCTTTTCATCTTTTTCGTACCAGAAAAAATCTGTTAAGGACGAAAAGACAGAATAGCTACACAAAGCCTTATGATTGTTCGCAATAGGAGGCCCTTGTCTGGAAGTATCAGATATAGTAAGATATATTGTTGTGAACTGCCCAGAGAGCTTTGGCTATTGGGCGGTATAGAAATGTAATAAATATAATAATAATGATAACGATAATAAGCAGCAGCAGCAGCACAGGGGTTTAAGTGCAATGTTAATTTAATTTTACTTAATAGAAGAAGAGATTCCAAATAATGAACCTATTAACTTCTGCAAAGGTAGTATGGGTCTGACACAGGAAAAAATACAACCCCCTATTAAAAGGCAGTGGTTATTAAAATGCATTGGACAAGTTAATCGATGCAATAAATAGGCAGAATGGAATTCAGCTATTGCTGGAAAATGGGCTTCTTGGCCATGCTGGCTTGGAATTATGGGAGTTGCAGTCCATCACATCTGGAGGGTGCCAGTTTGGGGCAGGCTCATCTAGTCCAGCATCTGGTTGTCTGCAGTGGACAATCAGGTACCTCTGGGAAGCTCACAAGTGGAGCGTGAAGACTAAAGTCCTCTCTGCCTCTCTCTATTTTGTTTCCAGCATCTGCTATTTGGAGGCAAACTTCTTCTGCACATGGAGGCCCCAGTTAGCTATCATTATTGATGGATGTTGATAGCCTTGGCCTCCATGAATTTGTCTTAGTGTTTTTGTTTTGTTTTCAAGCCACATAAGATAATAATGGCCATTGCCACATCCTGTGGTAGGAAATTGCACCAGCGAGTTATGCATTGTGTGAATGAATACATGTTTTTGCTTGTCCTGAATCAATTGCCAATGAGAACGAGGAGTGTGTTGCCTTGGGTGTGTGGGGTAAGGAGTGAAGAGCAACTAAGAAGCAAAGGAATGGGAACAATGGGGCTGGAACCTCATTGTTCTTTTTTCCAAGGGGTATTTTAGGCTGCGGTTCTATACACGTTTAATGTGGGACTAAATCCCACTGAACTCCAGGTGGCTTATTCCTGAGTAGACATATATAGCAGGGGTGCAGAACTTCAGGCCTGGGGCCAAAATCAGGCCCTCTAGGGTTTTCCAGATGATCCCACCCCCTTTCCCTCAACCTCTGATCAGTTGGTGGCTTCCAGGTTTCTATGCAGGTTTTTCCCCTAAGGCTTACTGTCAGTAAGAGCTTTAAACTAACAGTGTTCTTGTATTTGGGGTATTTCAGCCTTGCTCCTTTTGCCTTTAGCCCCACCTTCTACTGGAATGCGGCTCCCAAGAGTATCACCAAAACTGAATCCAGCCCTTTGTCTGAAAGCGGTTCAGACCCCTGATTGCACTGCCAATGGTTTTTGTGGAGCGGATACGGTTTTATATGGTGCGTTAGGTGTGATTATAATTCCCATGAGCTTCGTTTAGGATAAGGCAAGCTAGAAAACTAGAACAGTGACAGAACTGAGTTTAACGCTGAAGTAATGGCTGCGTTTACACATATAACAACAAACCAGGTTGCCTGGCATATTGTGGTTTACTGTGAACGAACATGCAGCCCGTTCGTACCGCCCACTATCTCAAGCAAGTAAACACACTGCTTGTGTCACAGAAACTGGTTTGCTTTCTGTATTGGCCCCAGGAGCGTAACCAAGTCACCTGTAGTGTTAGAGGGGCTTAGAGGTCCATAATGCTTGCTTAAGTTCATTATTAGTGCAATTCCCTTGCTAAGCCTCTGAGCCTGTGAAGATGAGTCAAAGGGCTAATAGCGTGGCCTCAGCACATTCCATGCTAATGAGTAGAGCATCTAATCAAGATGTGCCTGGGAAGTGAAGTTTGTTTACCTTAAAGCTACAGGTGGCTGTGCTGAGAACCAAGTGCTGTTAGTCTATGCTGGGAATGAACGCTAGGGGGCACTTGCTGCTTTTATGCTGCCTCATTGCTAACATGTATGGTATAAAACCCATGGTACCCCATGGCTCTGGGTTCAGAGAAGCTGTCTGATCCAGCCATTGGGTACGCCTGTGTGCTGTAAGTTACTCAATAAAGTACTCATTGTAAGTAAACCCGGGTCTGATTTATCACTATCTTGGCCCCTCTAAATTAAGAGGTCGAAGCCCACGGCCGGGGCAATACACTTTCACACCTGGGATTCTGTTTTGTTGTTCCCAAATAATCCAAGATTCATAACCCAACAAAAATCCTGGTCTATTGATTCTGGCTTGCAAAGGGCACAATAAAGCATCATCCAGGTTTCCACAGCACACAAAGCAAACCATTTCTGGTCTGTTGTTGATCTGCTCACACTAGCAGGAGGAGTAAGCTGGGATTTGCCAGCAGTCCTGGCTTATCGTTATGTGTGAACACAGCCAATATATTTGTGGTCTTTTTTATTTTTCTTACAGTATGAACTCTACCCAGAACTGCCTTTTCCTCTATGTATGAGAATCCTGTCAGATGTGGCAGAGGGCCTAAGCCATCTACACAGTTTGGAGCCAGCTGTCCTTCACCATTGCCTGAAACCCTCCAATGTCCTACTAACTCTACAGTACAGAGCTAAGGTGGGCATCTTTATCAACATTTACCATCTTATTTCCTTTTAATTTATAGTAAAACAGATTTTTAACGCATGTAACTCAGCTGAAATAGGTGATAAACAGATTTGGGGTGCAATCCTATGCATGTTTAGACAGAGAAAAAGCAGGATTTCTTTCTGTCTAAACATGCCTAGAATTGCACTCTTGATTGCACAAGTGGTTTGTTGAGTTGGCTAAAGGCATATCCTGTTTCTCAAACCATACTTCCTTCTGGCAGATATCAGATTACGGCCTAAAGACCTGGAGAAAGCAGCAACTAAGGTCTGTCCTGCTAAACTGTAACAACAGAAGCTGCTGGGATTTGCTCTGCCTCGCCCCCGAAATACTTCAGGGAGGTAGCTTCTCACAAGAAGGTGATGTTTACAGGTGAGTTTTCTCTTTCAAAATGGAATCTCCTCACTTGAGATTTCTGGATGGTCTAACAGTATAAGGCAACGTGCCCCAACCTGGTGCTGAACACATGCTGAAAATCCCCCTTTGCTCCGTTTCTGGAAAGGCTCAAACCAGTGGAGGCTGGTGGCTCCAATTTCGGTGGGGCTGTGAATCCATTCCGGGTTTCAGTCAGAACCAGACAGAACTTTGAAGGAGCTATCCAAGGTGATGAACCTATTTTGGGGATAGGGCTCAGGACCATGGATAGCTCCTTTAGAATCCTGGTTGATTCTGACTGAAACCCAGAATGGATTCACAGCCCCACCGAGATTGGAGCCACCAGCCCCCACTGAGTCAAACCACTTTTTTCTTGAGTATAGAGGAGCTTATAGAACTGAAGAACTCAGGAACTAAAGATACTCTGGACTAACTCAATACTTGCGGAAGCTACTTAAGAACAGCACTGCTGGATCAGACAAAAGATCTAATGAGTATAGCATCCTGTTTCTCCAAAGTGGCCTCACGTATGCCTGTGGGAAATCCCACAAGCACAATAGCACCCTCCCGGTTTTGTTCCCCAGAGAATGGCATACAGAGGCAAACTGCCTCTGATCCTGGAGGTACTATAGAGCCATCATGACTATTATTTATTTATTTCATTTTTATACCGCCCAATAGCTGAAACTTTCTGGCTGGTTCACAAAATTAAAACCACAAAAATATAAGTACTCACTGATAGCCTTATCTCCCAAGAATTTGTCTAAACCCCCTTCAAAAGTCCATCCATGTTGGTGCCCTTCTGGTAGTGAATTCCATAGTTTGACTATGTGCTGTGTGAAGAAGTCCTGCGTTCACGTTGTCCTGAATCTCCCACCAATCAGCTTCATGGGATGACCACAGGTTCTAGTATTGTGAGAGAGAGAAAAATGTCTCCCTATTCACATTCTCCACACCCTGCATAATCCTGTTCTCCTCTGTCACTTTGTACACCCTTTGCTTATTCTCCTTTTTTCTATGCCCAAAATACTGGAACTTTTTAAAAGCTCGTTTTTCCAAACCATCTGGAAAAGAAATGTGGTCAATGAGAAAAATAGATGGGGTTTTGTGTAACAATTCCTTGGGATTGTGAAATTGCTAGTTTAGACAGCAGATATTCCAAAGTAACATGTGCTTTTCTCTTAATATTTATGCCTAGCTTTGGAATGATGTGTTGGGAAAGCATCAGCAGACAGCAACCATTGAAAGGTAGGCATTTGGGTGCCTCTTATAATCTTTCCCCTTAGCTTCACCAATAAAGTGCTGTTTTTAACATCCTCTTCTCTGACTTCATCCTTTCTTCAATACAGTCATGCTTTATAATCTTTTTCTCCTGGCTATCGCATGAGGGAACATCTGTAGAATTTCTATAACTCTGTTGTTTTAATCTGATATTGCATTTTAAATCTCTGCATTGCTGCTAGGTTTTATTGTGGTTTGTACTTTTTATCATAGTTTCAGCTTTTACATTTTATATTGTATTTTCTGATGCATTTAGTGGTTTTAATTTTTGTGAACTGCCCAGAGAGCTTCAGCTATTGGGCAGAATACAAATGTAATAAATACATACATACAATAGAAGTGTCTCAAATCATTTAAAAATATATAGTACTATAGCATCTTCATCCTTATTTTTATTACAAGTGGGGCCTGCAACAAAATGTCGCAGTACAGAGTGCTTCGGTTCAGGGTGCCAGCGAGCCATGTCCTCTTTCAAAATACTCTATTCCATTACCTCCCCGCTTTTACTTTCCCACCCAACATTCAGTCAGCATTCTGTGCATATTGAGCATACTCGGTCCTCATTGGTGGGTGCCTCTTTGTGTATTTTTTACTACTACTACTACTACTACTACTACAAACTCAAGGTTTCCCTGAACCTGCTGAGGCAACCCCCCAATGAGGCCTGAGCATGTTCAGTGGGTGCAGAATGCTGACTAGCTGTTGGGGGTGGGGGGTAAAGGAAAAGAGGGGGGGGACTGAAATGGAGAATTTTGAAAGAGGGTGTGGCTGGCCAGCTAGCACCCTGAACACTCCATACCGCAATGTTTTGCAACCTCCCTCTTCTGTGGAGCTGGTGCCATGTTGGCTACATAAGGATCAGCGCTGGGACAACTGAGATGGTGGTTGTTAAAATTCTTATTGTTGTTCTTGTTATTGGATTAAAGGCCACTAGATTACCAGGGATGCATTCGTGTAAGCTCTTCCTACCCTGGAGCCAGCTGGGGGACTGGTTCATGCGTTTATCTGCCAATCATCCAGGGTTTTAAATAATGTCCATGGCTCGCTAGAAGATTGACTGCTGAGTAAACTTAGACTCAAGCTCCACATTAAAGATGTAGCAAGCAGTTTTAAGCACATCCTTTCAAAAACATGAATAATGTAATGCATGGGTCTCTAACATGCTTCCCATGGCATCATTGTGCATGCAGACATAGATCATAGAATCATAGGGTTGGAAGGGTCCTACAAGACCATTGAGTCCAACCCCCTGCTGAATGCAGGAAGTCTGATTCCCAGGCGGTCTCCCATCCAAGTACTAACCAGGGCTGACCCTGCTTAGCTTACAAGATCAGACGAGATCAGGCACATCCAGCTCTTTGCTCATCTTGGTGCCCACCAGACTCCCTGCTCCTCCTGATTTTACATTTACTTTTCAAGATATGTTTTATTATTATTTAAACTGGCATGCTACCAAGTGAAGCATTGTCCTCCAGTGCTGTCTTGTGGCTTAGACCTCAGACCCCACCTTTGTCTTGTACTTAGGTTCTTGGGCAAGTGACTTTTGTTTTACCCTCACCAGTTTAACTCCTGGGAAGTGAGTGTTTTGTGACTGGCCATGCCCACCGTGGCAGCCATTTTATAAAAGGGAAAGTTCCCCCCCATAGCAGCCATTTTGTGAGAGCACCCACAACACTCTCTCAAAATTCCAAATGTGCCCACTGACCCAAAAAAGGTTTGAAACCCCTGAACTGTAACATGTAGTTTGCCCCTCACACTGAGGGTATGTGGTTTGTTTGTTTGTTTGTTTGTTTACAATATTTATATACCGCTCCTCATCAGAAGATTTCAGAGCGGTGAACAACATGATAAGAATAAAACAATGGTTAAAAGAGTTTAAAAAGTTAAAACATTTTTTAAAAAAGACAAATCCCAATGAAGTGGAGTTCCACAAACCACAGCTGGTCATGCAAGGAAGGCCTCTTGAAAGAACAATGTCTTCAGGAGGTGCCAGAAAGAACACAATGTTGGCACCTGCCTGACCTCTAAAGGCAGGGAATTCCACAGGAAGGGGGCCACCACACTGAAGGCTCTTCTCCTGGTGGACTCCATGGGCCATGGGTCCATGTGGAACCACCAGGAACATGCCCTCTGATGACCTCAGTGACCGGGCAGGTTGGTAAGGAAGGAGGCGCTCTCTCAGGTAACCTGGTCCCAAGTTGTTAGTGGTAGGCGTATTGCTGAACCCTTTGAGGCTGCAACCCTGTACACACCTCCCTGGGTCTAAGTCCCATTGAAATCTGTAGGAGTGTGTGTTGCAGGGCATATTGGTTACATCATGCATTTTCCCTGTTGTGTGTGGCTGAGATGCATACTAAACCAAAGCACAGCAGTCCATTTATTTAAGATGTTAAAAACATCTTAAATATCTTAGATAATAATAGGGTTGTACTCATGTAACTACAGATGTCCTGCTGTTTAGCTCCAGTACTGAGGCTAAGTAGAATCCTATGGCCCTCTTCCTGTCAGTGCCCAGTATCCCCCTCTAGTGCAGAGCTAGCAGGGTGTTGAAGGCTGCAATCCTATGCACACTTACGTGGAAACACGTCCCATTGAATGCAACAGGACTTGCTTGAGAGTAAGCATGCATAGGATTGCTCTGCACAATGTCCTTTTAGGTTGTAGGATCTTGCCTCTGGCTTCTCCTTTTCTTTCTGCTGCTCACCTTGGAGCTGGACAAGGGAGCTCCTTGCATTATGTCTCGTAAATCTATCTGCAAGTAATTTTCTGAGATGTCTGTGACTCCCAAACTGCTGTGCCTGTCCCTTCTTTTTGTGGCTGGCACCAGTTGTCAGCTGGATTAGGCAGGTCCCTGACTCCTGAGTGACTTTCCCTCACCAGTAATAGTGACACAGCTATAGCACAGTGGCAGATTTTATTCTCTCCAAGCTCCATCAAAGACCCGTCTGCTATCTGCATTTATAGATAAGACCTGCCAGCTACCAAGAAGGATGGAAAATAAAAGTCTCTGCAGTCACTTCCAGTTTTGTGCTGCCCTCTGGTGTCCTTTCTCTGGACGTCAGTGGAAATAGGATTTGCACATGGACGCTGGTTGATGTGCCAGTACAAATTTGCAAGTTGTTGATACAAGACTTCCTGCACTTCTGTAAAACAATATTTTGTTTTCCTACTGCAGGAAAGAAGACTTTGCTGGAAGCCGTGACAGGAGTCTGCAGCGGTCTGCGGCCGGGGATTGAGCCAGGGTTCATCCCCAGCAGCCTGCCACATCGCAACAAGCTGTTACAGCTCATCCTTCTGTGCTGGCACCAAGAGCCCAGTTACAGGCCACGTGCTCCAGGTAAACGTTAGCATTTGCACACCTCTGGCAAAACCTTTGGGTGGCATTTCATTCCATATTTCACATTTAATACTGAAAATGGCTGACAGCTTATTGGCAGGGGCTCCCATAGGGCGTGCATCACTCCAGTACTTCTTCAGCTGCACTGGCTGCAAATCTGCTTCCAGCTCCCAATTCGAAGTGCTGATTATTCCCTTTTTAAAGCCCCATATAGGATGAGCCCAATGTACCTGAAGGGGGATCTCTATTGTACATTCTGTCAGGAGCGCCCTAGCTGCCTCTTAAAGTCCCCTCCAGTAGCCCAGACAAGACGCAAACAAAAGGGATTCTCTCCAAGGCTTTATTCCTTTACAACTTAATGACTCTTTCAGATGCTAATTGCCAGCAACTAAGCAAGGAACTGCAAAGGGTATCCTAACAGGGTAACCTAAGCTCCATCTACGCAGTTGGTCCCCGTTTTGAGGAGAAGGGCGGGAAAGCTCTGAAACTTATGGGCTAGGAGGGGAGGCTCCCTCCCTTACCCGTGGGGCATCGGGGCGCAGCCGTTGCTGTAGTGCCTAGCGGGCTGAGCCTCCTCTCGGCGCCCCCCACCTTGCGTCTCTCTCTGTGCCGGTGCCTTGCGTCTAGCAGCAACCTGCTCTTTCGATGCCAGGGTCACTATCTCTCTCAGGAATGCGAGCAGGGGGGCCTCTCCCTGCAGCTGCGCCTCTGAGAGATGAGCGGACTCCTCTCCCACGGATTGAAGCTCTTGCTCAGAATCAGAGCTGCTTTGGGGCTCTATGGGCTCAGTTCCAACCCTGACACATTCCTCCGCATAAACTCAGATCTGGGTATGGTGGTCTGTCCTGCGTGCCGTCATTTGAGCCTAGTCCTCACTGAAGTAACAAACCTGTATTTGGGCTGTAGCACTTCAGCTGGTATACTCCATGCTTCACTCTTGCCTCCTGGGTGCAGCCAATCTTAGGACTTGCAAGGTATTTGTCATTGCTAAAAGATCAGTTCCATCATGCTCCTCCTCTCCCTCAACTGTTTCTGTTCAAGCTGCTTGATAAAAACTGGTGCCTGAGTTTGCTTCCCCCCTTCCCCCCCTCATCCTTTTCTCCTTTTGTATTGTGTCTTTTAGGTTGTAAGCCTGTCAGCAGGGACTGTCTTCTTAGTTACTGATCCCATGCAAGCTGCTCAGCTGAAAAGTGGGGTTAAAATGCTTTGAATAACGTAATAACATAACATAAGTGACACGACTGGATAGGCAAACGCTGTTCAATAAAATGTACCTACGACTTCCATTGTTTTATCTTGGTGGGGTGCAAGAGGATTTACATATATATATTTACCTATTTGGGAGCTGTGTCCTCTGCAGTTGCTCCTGGAAAAGGCCCCTCTGCCCACATGGTTCATTCCTGACTTCATGTTTATATACCACAAAAGTGTGATACCCTGTGTTTTGGTAGGTCCTTTGCTTGCATGATATGTAAATAGCATGCACTATGTCGGTGGAAATCTATGCATGCCTGGAAGCTACCTCTAGAAGAAGCAGCACCTATGTGGCGGAGGTTACATGTAAAGGGGGCTTTGGACTCTGAATGGGTCCCAAAACAAAGATTTGCTCTTAGGTGTGTATATACTGATGCCTACATATAGTTCATGCATTTTTCCTTCTACAGACTGCACAGCACTTCTACAGCATATTCTTGGAGGATTTGGGAAGGAGATGATTTCTGATGCAATATACAATTTGATTCATGCAAAGGTGAGTTATACCCATTAGTGTTTAGACCTGTGTCCAGATTGCTTTGCTGTGGTTCATCTGTTTCAAAACCACAATAAAAGACTTAGAGAGCAATCCTATGGATGTCTAGATCCAACTTCAGTTTCCAGAAGCCATGCTCCTCACCCCCTCCCCCTCATAGCCAGCGCAGTTCTTTCCATACTGCCGCTGTCTCCGTGCTCGTAATGAAGGACAGAGAGGGCAAAAAGGGGGCGGTCTCAGGGGCAGGGAGGGGAAGAGACTGCGGAAGCTGCTATACACAGCTTCCTATTAGGTATCCGGGCCCCTTCCCTCCCTCTCCCTGAAGCTGCACCTAGACAGGTGAAATTGCCCGTCTAGGCAAAAATGCAGGGCGGCCAGAGCACAGAGGAGAGGATCTCCTCCATGCTTCATCCGCCTTGCATAGGATAGGTGTCAGCCTCCGAGTTTGGAGGCAGATGTCTATCTTGATAGGTTTGCACCCTTAGATACCAAATGCCATGGCTAAGGGTAGCATGGTCAGGAGGACCTAGCTTTGCAGTATGCTTTTTTGTGATTCATGCATCTTTTTCCTGTTAAGCCTCAAAATTTTAATACAGCTTTACATTCTTATGTATGTTTGCACTTGGATGTAAGGTATGACTATTCCCATTTTGCAGATGGAGACTGGATTAAGAAATAGTCACTAACCAAAAACCGTACAGTGCATCAGGACTTGATACTAGTCTCTCTTACAACATATTGTACTGCAGCTACTGTGGCATATGTAGAATAAATTCTGCTGAGAATAGTTCTGTCATAAAAGGAACAGGTTTTAAATGTATCAACATAGTGAAATTCATTTATTTAACGAAGGTGAACCTCACACTATCACTATATCTGTATATCTATAAATATTCTAAATTTATTCATGTAATTTGAGAGAGAGAGAGAGAGAGAGAGATTGTATAGGATGTATATGTTTATAACTGGCTCCTGGTTCATTTCTGGGCTCAAGTCAGTGCTAATTTTGACCTATAAAGCCCTTCACAGCTGAGGACCTCAGTATCTGAAAAATGCCTTTTCCCATATGTACATACCTGGGCCCTGAAATCATCCACAGAGGCCTTCCTTCAATTGTCCCTGCAATAAGATCACAAGCTGAATATGAGCCAACAATGTCATGTGGCTGCAAAAAAGGCAAATGCTATTTTGGGCTGCATTAATAGAAGTATAGCTTGCAAATCCTGTGAAATACTAGTTTCCCTCTACTCAGCGCTAGTTAGGCCTCATCTTGAGTACTGTGTCCGGTTCTGGGCATCACACTTTAAGAAGGATGCAGACAAACTGGAAAGGGTTCAGAGGAGGGCAACAAAGATGATCAGTGGACTGGAAACAAAACCTTATGAGGAGAGACTGAAAGAACTGGGCCTCTTTAGCCTTGAGAGAAGACTGAGGGGAGATAGGATAGCGCTCTTCAAGGACTTGAAAGGTTGTCACAGAGAGGAAGGCCAAGATCTCTTCTCCATCATCCCAGAGTACAGGACACAGAATAATGGGCTCAAGTTACAGGAAGCCAGATTCCGTCTGAACATCAGGAAAAACTTCCTGACTGTTAGAGCAATACGACAATGGAACCAATTACGTAGGGAGGTGGTGGGCTCTCCCACACTGGAGGCGTTCAAGATGAGGCTGGACAGCCATCTGTCAGGGATGCTTTGACTTAGATTCCTGAATTGAGCAGGGGGTTGGACTCAATGTCTTATAGTCCCCCTTCCACCCTACTATTCTATGATTCTATGAGCTACAAAGGGTAGCTACAAGAGAGGGGTCTTTTCCACAGTGGAACCCCAGCTTTGGAATTCATATACCTCAATGCCTTACAGACAAACACCAGTGCTATTGAAAAGGATGACCCAGACTCTCCCAGCACACTGTGCTGGATATGGCTAACAGGTTGTCCAGTAAGTAGCAGTGCCAACATCTACGATGGTTTAAGATGGAGAGGCCACTGGAGATATTTAAGCAAGGAGAAAAAGATTAGCATGTTCCTAAAGCATCCTTCCCCAACCTGGATCCTTCTAAACATATTGGATTACAACTGTCATCATGCCTGGCCATGCTAGCAGAGGATGGTGAGAGTTGTTGTCCAACACATCTGGAAGTTGGGGAAGGATGTTCCAAAGTATAAACAAGATTTGGATAAACTTTGCAGCAAATGTACATATATTGACAAAGAAGCAGCTAATGAAACTACAGAGCAATGGTTTTCCAAAAAGGCAGAGATCATGAGTTATTTAGTATTAATAATTTTTAGGATGCCCGTTTCCAGGTGTAGCCACCCCTCCACTAACACAATTTCACATTGTAATTCTCTCTTTCAGGATTGTGCAATCGATGCTGCCAAAGGCCCTGTTTCTCATGTTCTTGAAACAGAGATGCATAATTTGGAGGTGAGCATAGGAACGTAGGAAGCTGCTTTATGCCGTGGCAGACTATTGGTCTATCTAGCTCAGTACTGTCTACACCGGGGGTGTTGAACCTCAGGCCCAGGGCCACTTGTAGCCCTCTGGAGTTCCGCAGCCCCTTTCCCCTGACCACCAACTGTTTCATAGTTTCCTGGCTTTCACACATTTTTCCCCATTCTAAAAGGTTGAAATGCCTCTTCTAAGGCTTAGTTTCTTGCAGTAAGATCCTTAAGCTAAAACGTTTGTTTGTTTGTTTACAATATTTATATACTACTGCACTACTGCACATCAGAAGATTTCGGAGTGGTGAACAACATGCTAAAAGAATAGAACAACAGGTTAAAAGAGTTAAAACATTTTTTAAAAAGACAAACTCCAACAAAGTGGAATTTAACAAACCATGGCTAGTCATGCAAGGAAGTCTTCTTGAAATAACGTCTTCAGGAGGCGCCGGAAGGAACACAATGTTGGTGCCTGCCTGACCCCTAAAGGCAAGGAGTTTCACAGGAAGGGGGCCACCACACTAAAGGCTCTTTTCCTGGTGGACTCCAACTGGGCCATGGGTCCATGTGGAACCACCAGAAATATGCCCTCTGATGACCTCAGTGACCAGGCAGGTTGGTAAAGAAGGAGTATCCTCAGGTATCCTGGTCCCAAGTTGTTTAGGGCTTTGTACACTAGTAACAAAACCTTAAACCTGGACAGTAGCGAATAGGCAGCCAGTGCAGTTCCCTCAGCAGAGGAGTTACACACTGAAAAGGGGCAGCTCCCGACAACAGCCAAGCTGCTGCGTTCTGCACTAGCTCCAGCTTCCGGACCAGCCTTAAGGGCAGCCCCACATAGATCGCATTGCAGCAATCCAGTCTTGAGGTTACTAATGCCTGTACCACCATGGTCAAGCTATCTCTTAGCTGGTATTGGGGGAATTTTGGCCCTGCCTTTTTTTGCTTTTGGCCCTGCCAACCACTGCAATGTGGCTTCCGAGAACAACTCTGAAACTGAATTTGGTCTTTGGGCTGAAAGAGGTTCAACTCTGCAGTGCCTGCCAGTGGCTCCCCAGGATTTCAGGCAAGAGTCCCTCTCAGCCCTACCTGGAAATGCCCAGGATCGAACCTGCGACCTTCTGCATGCAAAGCAGGGGCTCTGCCACTGAGCCGTAGTCCTTCTCTGATTGAGTGTGTTTAAGATATTCTCCCATAGCCCTGAGGGCTGGTCTTAGTTAAGACACATATTACCCCCTACACAAACACACAAGTAACTTACTGGTGTTCATAGAATGATCCTGCTTATGCATTTTTGTACACTTCTATCACGTCTCCCTTTATTCGCCTTTTTTCTAGGCTAAATAATCCCAGCTGTTTCCTAACGTGACTGGGGGAGTTCCCCACCAAACTGGCTGGTGGTTGTGCTGATGTCCTGGTCAACTTCTGGAAATAGGAAGTGACTGGGGCAATCGGTACGTCCACTCCTAAATGTCCTCAGCCAAAATGTAGAATCATAGCAGACCGCCTTCCCTGAAAAACAGCCAGGCAACCTTTAAAATCAGCAGAGGAGGCCTTGCTGGTCGTTCCGAAACTAACAATGTCACCATGCAATACTGCCACGTAATACCACGTAAAGGTGGCACTCACCCTTTGGAACACCCTCCCTCGTGCAGTTCAGGAGGCAGAAAATGTGGCATCTTCAAACACCTCCTGAAAACACACTTGTTCACCCAGGCTTTCCCTGGGCTGTACTTACATGAATCATGCTGCTCCATCTTACTGCTTTGCATTGCTTTTATTGAAATTGTTTTAATATTGTGTTTTTAATATTGTATTTTAAATGTGATTTTAATATTTATATGTGAACCACTTGTTTATTAATTTATGGATTTATCCCATTTCTCTACCCCCCAATAGCTGAAGTTCTCTGGGCAGTTCACAACAATTAAAACCACAAAATACATCATAGAATACAATATAAAATATAAATGTTTAAAACTACAGTATAAAAGTTGTTGTTGTTCAGTTGTTAAGTCGTGTCCGACTCTTCGTGACCCCATGGACCGTAGCACGCCAGGCCTTCCTGTCCTCCGCTCTCTCCCGGAGCGTGCTCAAGTTCATATTAATTGCATCGGTGATGCTATCTAGCCATCTCATCCTCTGCCGTCCCCTTCTCCTTTTGCCTTCAGTCTTTCCCAGCATCAGGGTCTTTTCCAGAGAGTTTTCTCAACCCAGAATAAAGCCTAGCAGCAATGCAGAGATTTAAAATACAATAACAGTTTTAAAACAACAGAGCTAAAAGACTAAAATGCCTGGGAAGATTTTTTTTTAAAGGCCTTTGCCTGGCGCCGGAAAGAGCACAATGTAGCGACTCTTAGAGATTGTATTTTATTTAGCAGTATATAAATATCATAAATAATATGTAAACAAACAAACAAATAAATATTGGCTCCTTGGTATTCTAAACGGCAAAGATGAAATGGCAAGGTTGACAACTAGAACACAGATGGCAGAAGACTCCAGGCAAATATGACCAAATACAGATGAGACTCCATTTTGGGTCTACTCTGTTGGTGTGATGGTGGCAACAACAACAACAACAACTCTTATTTCTCCACCATCGTTGTGTCTGCACAATGTTGGCTAACGGAGCTATTTCAGATGGCCAGGAGCCCGCCTGGTAGGCCCAGTGAGTCAGCAGTTGAGACTTCCAAAAGTCCATTGTGATAATTTTGCATTACATTTTGCAGATAAAATGAACAGACAGTACATTTGTTAATACTATTTGAAATAATGTTATTGTTTCTCACTGTTTGCTGCAGGTAATCTGTCCTCAGAACAATAATGGGCCCAACAAGATAATTACTCTAAGAGCACAGAGTTTGTCAAGTGTTCATCTTGAGAGTGGTACAAAAAGGCCAGGAAACGATGATAACCAGACAGTCCTTGTCAGTAATACCCCTCATGATGCAGCATTTGAAAAAGGTAGCATTTTTATTAGCTCTTAACCCCATTAAAATGGAGATGGGATGGGGGTGGAATTCCCATTGTGATTATGGAAAGGAGGTATCGGGTTAAAGTCCCCCTCCCTCTATGCCACAGTCCCAATCTGTTTGGGAAAGGAGCTATTTGAAATCAGCTACACAAGGGCAAACCATACAACAAACGTCCCCTCTAGTTTGGCCCCCAGTAACAACGCATAAGCAGCTCTTACAGGAAGTGATATCACGCAAGCCTATTTTAAACAGTTTTTGCACACTTGAATATGGCAACACTAGCCATTCTCTGCCCAGAGAAGAGACCCAATTCTGTTTCACTTTGGCAATCTGCAGTTATTCATGCAACTCTTTTAGGGTGGAATGACACAGGAGAGGACAAACGCTGGACTCCCATTCATTTGTTTTTGCTTCATAGCGTTAATGTAGTGAAGGACACTTTCGGGATCTAACTGGCAACCTCGAATCTCCCCTGCTCCCTGATTCTCTCCTGCAGTTGGTCCCAGCTGAGCTAATGGATGGGGTGGTCTGAAGGGTCAAGATGCATCCTTTCTCATTGATCATAAAAGTGCTCCTTGTCTTCAGTTCCCACTGCTGTGGTTTTGAGACCGTTTCCATGCTTCCCAACATGCCTTTTTGAAGAACAATCCCCTTCTCACTGGCATGAAGTATCTGCATTGTTCTACTTCCATTTTCTGGAAGATTGGAAGGAAATTATTATTTTTAACACTTAAAAAGTGCCTAAAACTTAACATTAAGAGAGATTAAAAGATAAGACAGCTGCTGCCTGCAGCCTCACAATCTAAGAGGCATGGTATGAAAAGAAGAAAGTATGTGGAGGGAAGAGGAAAGCAATCACCACACAGGATTGAACAGACCAATTTTGCAATCCAGGTAACAGTTCTAGAGACCATTCAACCCCTATGCCCACCATGATTAGGCCCTGGCTACTCTCAATTGAGCAACAAAAGAGCTGCATTCAAAATATAATTGGCAAAGTACAATAGGGAGCATGTCTTCTGCATCCCAACTTTGCTGGTAGACCTGCAGTTAGATGCAGGTCCAAAAACAACTTGAGGGCGTGGGCTAGAATACAAGTAATAAAGCAGTATATCTTACATAGCTATAACCAAACGGATGACTGCAATCTGCAACATCCTTCCTCTGGCTGACCAGATATGGAGCGCTCCTCTTGAGTTGGCTCTGTTGATCTGAGGAAGGAGAAATGTCACATGAGTAAATCCAGTCAAAGTCTAGGTGTGCAGCCAAAAGCTAGGTGTAGCTGGAATCTGGCTGGCATTGTCCCACAACAATATTTTTCTAACAGGATCCTAACATGTCAGCAGGATGCAAAACAAGTCTGAACAAACAAGTCTAAAGTTTAAAGGTCATCTCAGAGTCGCTTCCCCTCTGACTTCTCCCCTACTTTGTTTTTAAGACATGTAGGGAAGCGTCTGGGAATTAGGCAAAACAAAATGCATCCAGGAAACCTCTCCAAAACTTGTTCAAAGACCATCTTTGGAGATTCCATGCAGACGTATAGGCCTGCTTCCCTTCATACATCTAAAGGATGTGGGCAGAAAATGTGCAAAGCAGATCTTACTATAAAATGTACGGTTTTCTCCCCCAATAACTGTTAATATGATATAGAGAGTTTGGGGAATTATGGTGTGTATGTGTGTTTTATAGTGCTTGAAAAATAAATATATCAGCACTGAGAACCATCTATGTTCTGTAGGAGCACAGAAACTGGTGTTGAGTGTAGAATATTAGCTTTAAAAAATATATATATAAAAAGATAGGATTCCAGTCTTTATTGCTGCCAAAAGTATGTCTGAAAGTGCATTGGAAGCACCAGCTGAAATCTTTGAAACCACAGGGGAGGCTGACAAAGATCTTTGGTGTCCTGTGTAATTCTTTGCCCTTTTGCATGACTCTCTAAATCATATATACTAATAGAGAACGCAATACCCTGATTAGGATATCTGACAGACAGCCATATCCTTTTCCAAGATACTCTATTCCATTTCCCCTCCAGTTTCTCCCCCTCAAGAGTCAGCCAGCATTCCATAAAGTGTTAGGGGTTTCTTTGTTTTCTTTTAAGGTTTTTTTGTACTCACTGTTAGATTACTGCAACACTCTCTATGTGGGACTGCCCTTGCACCTGGTTCAGAAGCTGCAGCTAGGGCAGAATGCAGCAGCCAGGATGCTCAGTGGAGCACCTACATTATTTATTTTATTTATCGTATGGCACATTCACATTGCATTACAATAAAAACATAGAGCATAATAAATATGAAATATAAAATATAGACAGGAAGATCACAAACATATGTCTAGGTTACAGATACAGTTTTTTGCTTCAGTTGTCACAGCCAGGAAAGCAGCAAAGTCTCCATTGTAGGCTTAGTTTTGACACTCTGTCACTATGTGTTGGATAGTTTGTTTTTCAGCCCCACAATCACAATTTGATGATATTATTTTGCCCCATTTATAAAGGGCATCTGCACATCTACCATGACCCGTACGAATTCGGTTCAAGGTTGTCCATATGGCACGGGGCTGGTCAAATCCAGGTGGTTTTTCCAAGATGCAGGGCAAGCTTTGGCATTGTGGAGGACAGTTTCCTAGACAATGTTGTTTCCACTGTTGTTGTGGATATTAAAATCAACTTCTAGAAGAGCTTTAGCGGTAGAAATGGCTGGATGTCTCGATCTTAGCTTGTTTCGCTCCAAATAGGTTACGTCATTTAATATTGGTAGCTGGAGATTGTCAATAACCTTCCGATATTCTTGAAGAAGGGCACTCTTTTGTCTTACATCTGAAGGTGGTATGTGGCTCAAAACAGGCAGCCAGTATGTGGGAGTAAGTTGTAATGTCCCAGTAACGATGCGCATTGACTCATGCAGTTCTGTATCGATCTTTCTTGTGTGCGGACTATTAAACCACACTGGGGCACAGTACTCTGCTGCTGAGTAAACCAGAGTGAGTGCGGTTGTTCTTAGCGTATCCGCTGTTGAGCCCCAGCTAGTTTGTGTAGAACGTTATTTCTACTTCTCAGTTTGGCAGCAGTCTTCATCAGGTGTTCTTTATAAGAAAGTGTCCTATCCAGTGTGACCCCAAGATATTTGGGATACATGTTATGATTGAGCCGGTTTCCCTTAAATTGAACACCTACATATACACCTATTGTTGTTGTTCAGTCATTAAGTCGTGTCCGACTCTTCGTGACCCCATGGACCATAGCACGCCAGGCCTTCCTGTCCTGCGCTCTCTCCCAGAGTGTGCTGAAGTTCATATTCATTGCATCGGTGATGCTATCTAGCCATCTCATCCTCTGCCGCCCCCTTCTCTTTTTGCCTTCAGTCTTTCCCAGCATCAGGGTCTTGTCCAGGGAGTTTTCTCTTCGCATTAGGTGGCCAAAATATTTGAGCTTCAGCTTCAGTATCTGTCCTTCCAATGAGCACTCAGGGTTGATTTCCTTTAGGATTGACTGATTTGACCTCCTTGCAGTCCAGGGGACTCGTAAGAGTCTTCTCCAGCACCACAGTTCAAAGGCATCAATTCTTCAGCGCTCAGCCTTCCTTATAGTCCAGCTCTCACAGCCATATGTTACTACTGGGAAAACCATAGCTTTGATTAGACGGACCTTTGTCAGCAAGGTGATGTCTGCTTCTTACTATGCTGTCTAGGTTTGCCATAGCTTTCCTCCCAAGGAGCAAGCGTCTTTTAATTTCATGGCTACAGTCACTGTCTGCGATGATCTTGGAGCCCAAGAAAATAAAATCTGTCACTGCTTCCATTTCTTCCCCTTCTATATGCAAGGAAGTAATGGGGCCAGATGCCATGATCTTTGTTTTTTTAATGTTGAGTTTCAAACCACTTTTTGCACTCTCCACTTTCACCCTCAACAAGAGGCTCTTTAGATCCTCTTCGCTTTCTGCCATTAGGGTGGAATCGTCTGCGTATCTGAGGTTGTTGATAATTCTCCTGGCAATCTTAATTCCGACCCGTGATTCATCCAACCTGGCGTTTCTCATGATGTACTCTGCATATAAGTTAAATAAGCAGGGTGACAATATACAGCCTTGTCGTACTCCTTTCCCAATTTTGAACCAATTGGTTGTTCCATGTCCAGTTCTTGTTGTTGCTTCTTGACCCTCATACAGGTTTCTCAGGAGACAGGTAAGGTGGTCTGGTACCCCCCATCTCTTTCAGAATTTGCCACAGTTTGTTGTGATCCACACAATCCAAGGCTTTAGCGTAGTCAATGAAGCAGAAATAGACGTTTTTCTGGAATTCTCTTGCTTTCTCCATGATCCAGCGGATGTTGGCAATTTGATCTCTAGTTCCTCTGCCTCTTCGAAACCCAGCTTGTACTTCCGGTAGTTCTCAGTTCACATACTGCTGAAGCCTAGCTTGTAGGATTTTGAGCATAACCTTGCTGGCATGTGAAATGAGTGCAATTGTCCGTCTTGGGTGGCCCTGTATGGCATAGCTTATGGCTTCACTGAGTTACGCAAGCCCCTTCGCCACAACAAGGCAGTGATCCATGAAGGGGATACACCCATTGCACCTGTATTAAAGGAACTGCACTGGCTGCCTACCAGCTATTGAGCCATGTTCGAGGTTTTGTTGCTGACATTCAAAGCCCTAAACAACTCGAAACCAAGATACTTAGCAAACCATCTTCCCCTGTATACCTGAGATCTTCTGAGGAGGCCTTGTTTGGTCATCCCACAATCAACAGCGTGTCATCAAGGGCACATAAGCAGGCCTTCTCAGTAGTGGCACCTATCCTCCAGAACATCCTCCCACATATGGTCCAAGAGGCGTAAAATACAGCAAACATTAGATGCCTCTTGAAGTTGTACCTGTTTACTCAGGCTTTCCCTGACCTGTAATTGCACTCTGTTTTATTATTTCTATAATGTTTTTAATGTATTTATTATCTTATATTGTTTTTATATTGTATTTTATGTATTTTGTACATAAACAGTTTAGAGATCTTATTGTATCAAATGCTATATATGTAGTTTAAATAAAACAAGTAAAATAAAATAGTTCTACAAGCCTTGGGGTGCTCCCAAGCCTGCAGATACTTCCCTCTTGTGTGTGGATGAGGCCATTTCGGCTGCACAAGGATCCACCCTTGGAGAATGAGTTTGCTATTACCATATCCTATATCCGAACTTCTCTCAACCTTACTAGATGCCCAAACTTAACCCTATATCATGTATTCCATGGTCTATTCAGCTTGAATAGAGCTCAATGAACAATCTAATATTTTGCAGTAGATTCAGTTGTACATAGGGATGTTGGAGAAGTCTGCAATGGAACCAAATGAGTTTGGATTTTCATAAATCTGACCTGCAGATTCCACAGCAGACCGGCTTTCCCCCTGTCGGGCGGATTCTGTGGACTTGCAAATTGGGTTCTAACTTTCACAAATTCTGCACAAATTTTGCTGTATAAAAATATGCGATATTTTTAAAAAAAACTGGCCAAAAATGTGCATTTCCCCCATAGGTTAAAAGCATGGAAATACACATTTAGGGGAAATTGCTCATTTTCGCATGTGTGGCTTTGCACAAATACAAATTTGCGCAAATTTGGAAACAAAAAATCTGATTCCGTAGATGGGCGGATGACGGAATGAAAGACACCTGACAATCCGCGAAACACAGAGAGAACGGATTTTACACAGTCCACACATCCCTAGTTGTACGTGAAACTCACATATGGCCCGCTAATCCTTCCCTGATTCAGTTTGCTGTACTTTTCTTTTTGTATTCATTTTTGCAGGCCAGCCAGCCTGGGGCAGCAAAGGACCAAGCCCACCTCCACATTCCTTATCCAGCCTTCTTAGGCCTGATTTAAATACAGATAGGAAAAGCACCTTGCCATTTTGCAAAAAGGCAGAGGCTTGGGAACAGCCACTGCCACAATTCGTGCAAAGACCTGAACTCAGCCCGCCCTACAGCAGCCTTCAGTATTGGCCTGAAAGAGGTGAGAGTTAAAACAAACGTATTTATTCATTTATGTTTTGTAGCGGGGTGGTGGTGAAAGGATAGATAATTCCATTTTCAACCAACCCTTTGAGAAAACAACTTGCAATGCATTACTGATTTTACTGTGGTGTGTAACTGTAGAAAGAAGCTGTGACATTTCTGGGAACTTGCCCCTGGGCCCAAGTAATATGAGCCAGAAACTTCCTTGAACGAGAGTGACCCTAGTCACATTAATCTGCAGTTTTATGATGTCTGGCTGTAGCTGGCAAACAAAGCGAGGTTGCAATCCTGTGCGTGCCTACTTGGGAGTAAGCCCCATTGAACTGGCTGGGACTTTCTTCTGAGTAAAAAAGCATAGGATTGGTCTGCAAGAGGTTCTTAGAGCCGGTTTGGACATTGCTGTTTCTTACATCCAGTATCATATGCTTGTATGGCAAAGTCACAAAATGACCCAGCCCTGTTTATAATTAGCTGCCAATTTTGCTCATTGCTAGGAACTCCAGCATAACCCCCCTGTGTCTTACTAATTAGATCTTGGGGCAGATAAACCCAGGCCTGACTCCAGGTTTTTGCAGGGGGGGGCAAAGTGTTCTCTGGTGGAGCCCCTCCCGTATTGGAGGGCTTACATAGCTGTAATGACAGCATCCGAGCAGTGCTGGGCAGCTGGGTGTAGTTATCCTTTAGTTTCCCACAATGCCTCAGAGCAGGGGTAGGCAACTTGTGGCCCTCCAGATGTTTTGAAAAAGCAGAGGGAGGTGATCGTCCAAAGCAGGTCACAAAAAGAAGAGAAACAGGTTCTCAGGATGCAAAAATAATTTATTAACAATAAGTTAATATGGGAGACTATCTTTTTGCTGTGAGAGACTCTGCAGACATCTTTCTCTGCCCCCTGATGAGGGCCTCGAAAGAAGGGACAGGCCAAAACACATTGAGCTTCTTGTTAATAAATTATTTTTGCACCCTGAGAACCTGTTTCTCTTCTTTGTGATCTGCTTTGGATTATCACCTCCCTCTGCTTTTTCAAAACCAGTGGCCCTCCAAAATACCTGGAGGGCCACTGGTTGCCCACCCGTGCTCCAGAGTGACGGTAGTCTAGTGTAATCTTAACCAAGTATATATACTATAAAGTAAGCACAATGGTGCATATTCTTTAGTAAGCTGTTGTAATTCAGTTGTTCTTTATATAGTACCATCAGTGTACACGGTGCTGTACCTGGTCAAAGAGGATGAGTCTTTGCCCTAAGCAGCTTACAGTCTAAAGCAGCCTTCCCCAACTTGGCACCCTCCAGATGTGTTGGACTACAATTGCTAGCATCCCCAGCCAGCATGGGGCACAGAGTGTCCCTGGGTTGCTGAGCTGCTTAAGAAAGGACGGGGTTGTTGTAATGCGTGAACCAGGCCATAGATTATGAAGTGGCCACGGCCTGGTGCAGGTGGTCACTGGGGGTTGAAAAAGCCAATGAAGGCCAGCTTATTTCTTATTATTTTTCCCTTTGTGTGCCAGGACCTTGCTGCAAAGAGAAGAGTTGCTCCATCCTTGCCTGTGGCCGAGAAACCATCTTGAGCTTTATGACGGAAGGGCGCTTGAACCGCCTCTTGGACGTCCTGCGCTCCCAGCGCCTCTTGTCCAGGACAGACTATGAGAAGATCACCTCATTCCCCACGCTGACTGGCCGGGCCCGTGCTTTGCTCGACACCTGCCTGTGCCTTGGGGAGAAGGCTGCCCAGACTGTGGTGGCTCTCTTGTCTGCCAGCAAATGCAGCCCTTTGCTACGAAGCCACCAGACAAATGCAGTGAATTAAGTCAGTTGCCTTGCAGCATTGGTTTTTCTCTCTAAAGAGAACGTCCCTGTGAACTGGTAATCTGCAGTGGCATCGGTTCATTGTGCCTTCATTACCCGCTGTCGTGGAGGAAAGTCTTCTGCTCAGAGACTTCTATCCTTTTAAAGAAGAAACATGAGTTGGATTAAGAGATCAAGTGCCCGCAGTAATAACATCAACGTCCTTTCAATATTGATGGTCACCCGGTTGGACATTCGAGATGCTGGAATTATGCTGTGGCTGGTCGAGTTTCAGCTCTCAACCTCCTTGTTGAAGAGGGGAGTCGGTGGAGCCTTGAAGAGGGGAGTCGGTGGAGCCTTGAAGAGGGGAGTCGGTGGAGCCCTTGTTTTCATACCATGCAGCAGGGGACTGTGGAGCCTTGGCAAATAAAAAGGGAAAGCCATTTAAGGCCAGCGCTGCCCCAGGGAAGCAGGGCGAAAAGGCTACTGGGAAGAGCAGAATTTAAGACAAATGTGACCAAGACATCACAGCAAGCACGTTATTTCAAATGAAACTACATTCATGGCTGAGTTTCTGGAGGGCTTTGTGGAAAATAACTAAGGCAAAGCCATGTAGTCTTGGCTTCTTCATGCCTCCGTGGCAGATTCCTCAAAGGCCTAAAACTGTTGTCTCTGTTTCTTCCATATTGAAGGAGGAGCTGCTAGGACAGTAGAGATAATTTATCTTGTTGGCACAGCAACTCACCCCACACCTATGAATCATCGTGCTTCCAAAATAATTGGGTCATCAATCCTAAGAAAGTTGCAGGACTCTCAGGGAGGAACTGGGCGGGTGGGGGTGGTTCAGTAAAAGTTTAGTTGATAATGAGCAGACGTGCACGCTAGGTTTGGCTGATGTCACTTATTTAGCCACACTATGATTATAAATGTAACTGGTGAGTGTTGATCGGTGCTGCCTCTGGGTGGACAGAGCTGCCTTCATTGTACACGAATAAACTCGAGTTGGATCTTACCCGCGTGTCCAGAGCTTAATTGGAGGGCCGCTGGGCATGGACCTCCAAGTCCAGTTTTGGGCTTTCTAGGGATGGCGGAGAATTTCTCCCCGAATCTCCGGGAGGCCGAATGCCAACGCATTCGGCCCCCCGAAATTGGTGGTGAAATTCTCCGCCGGCCCCCCGCCTCCCCCCCCCGGGATGGGACTTACCTCGTGCGAATGTCCCTCTCGGCGGCGGGTCCCGGCGGCGTTTTGGCGGGGGCGGCAGCGGCCGGTCTTCTGACCGGCTGCCGCCGCCGCCATTGCAAAATAAAAAAGGAAAGTAAAAAACAAAAAACACCCGTGATAGGCTACATAACGATTTACGTAGCCTATCATGGCTAGATTTCCAAAGTCAGCCGTGATAAGCTACGTAAATCGTCACGTAGCCTATCACGGGTGACTTTGAAAAAAAAAAAAGCACGTACGCAAATGGCGGCGCCCATGGGGCGCCGCCATTTGCGTTCCTTAGTTTGGCACGTCTTGTCTACGTAAAGATTTATGTGGACTATGGCGAAAATAAGGGCAACGCAAATAGCGTTCCCTTATTTTCGCCGTAGTCTACGTAAATCTTTACGTAGACTAGACGTGCCAAACTAAGGAACGCAAATGGCGGCGCCCCATGGGCGCTGCCATTTGCGTACGTGCTTTTTCTTTTTTTCAAAGTCACCTGTGATAGGCTACGTGACGATTTACATAGCCTATCACGGCTGACTTTGGAAATCTAGCCGTGATAGGCTACGTTAATCGTTACGTAGCCTATCACGGGTTTGTTTTTTTGTTTTTTTCACTTTTTCTTTCGCAGCCGGGGAGACGGGGCGCTTCTCCCCAGCCTGAATTTTGGCCGGGCGAGGCGGGGCGCCTCCCCCCCGGCCTGAATTTCAGCCGGGCGAGGTGGGGCACCTCCCCCCCCTCGCCTGAACTTCAGGGGGAGAAGCGAAGCGCCTCCCCCCCCCCTGCGAAGCAAGCTCCGGGACAAGGTAAGTTCCTTTCGTCCATCCCTAGCTTGTACCACAGCTTTCAAGGAAACAGTGAGGCATTGGCTCAGCAAATTATTTTTTGTGGTGTACTCCTAAAATCTAGGCAGTATGTGCTCAGAGGTTCTGAAAAATGCCTTTGCGTGTACATAAGTCAAGAATGTTGGCACTCGAAGCCTCTACTGCGTCCGCTGAAAGTAATGGTGGTTAGTAACTTGGCCATGTGCAGTGACCCAAAGAAGGATGGGAACGAACTTATAAGTCAAGCTGCTGCCGAAATTATGCTGGTTTGTCCTGAGAGATCTCTTGGGAACCCCATGTAAGCTGCTCCGAGGAAAAGGGAGGGGTAGAAATAATGTATAGATGTCTGCCAATAATCATATATGGTGCATGTTTAAAAAAAAAACGTGCAATTTTTTTAAAAATGGGTTGGATCATCCAGACCATTAGTTGCAATAAGGTCCAGTTGAAACCAATGGGACACATTAGTCATGACTGAAGTAAAGTCCCATTAATTTCAATGGGAACTAAGTGCAATTAAACACTGCAATCCTATGCATGTCTACTCAGAGGTAAGCCCCACTGAATTCTGTGGGGCTTATTCTCAGGTAAGGTTGCATGGGATTGCAGTGTTAGTTGGGGTCCAAACGGTAATAATTAAATAACATGCAATTGAGACCAGTCTTCAAACCTGTAGAAAAAACAAAACTTAGGCTGCAATCCTGTGCACATTTGCCTGGGAATAAGTTCCATTGAACTCAGTGGGGCTTCTGAGCAGACATGTGTAGGATTGCACTGCATTCTGTGGCCACTGAGCATGCTCAGTTCTCATTGGACTGTTTTGGATTTGTTTGGTTTTTGCTCCCTTACTACTTTTTCCCTAAAGATTTTTTTGTACTTCTGCAAACCTTAGAGCCCCCCCCCCCCAACACACACACGCTGGTGACACCTCCTTATTTCTCAGTTGCCCCATTTCAGCCATATTGCTAACAGATATCAGTCCTCTATTATGGTGTGGTTATCTGTTGGCAGAAGGAAAAATACCCTCTGCATACATTTCGGGGAAGGCATACAGGATCTAGAAATAGTATCTGGAAATGCTCTGTATAGATCTCTGTTTTGCTCGGATAATGCAGCGTCAAACTTGTACATTTAAAGAATCAAATCAAAGAAATTCCCATTTAGTGTCGAAACCTTGTAAGCCGCCCTGGCAGAAATTTTGTGATGGTGGACAGTGAAAGAAGAGCTCCCCAACTTACAAGCAAAGACCTTACGCATTATATTGGTGTACGTAGCCCAACTTAGGGCAGTGGGATAATATTCTACCCTTGAAAGACCAGGTCCGCAGCCTGGGGGTCATTTTGGACTCCCAGCTGTCCATGGAGGCTCAGGTGTCAGCTGTGAGCCGGACAGCGCTGTATCAACTCCATCTGATACGGCGGCTGCGCCCCTTCCTTCCCAACCATCTGCTCCCATCGGCAGTACATGCCCTGATCTCCTCTCGTTTAGACTACTGTAATGCGCTCTACGTGGGGTTACCCTTGAAGACGGTTCGGAAACTGCAGCTGGTACAGAACGCGGCGGCTCGCCTGATTAAAGGCAGCCGCCGGCGAGATCACATCACTCCAGTGCTGAAGAAGTTGCACTGGTTACCAGTTGTTTTCCGGGCCAAATTCAAGGTGTCGGTTTTGACCTTTAAAACCCTATATGGTTCTGGCCCAGCCTATCTTAAGGAGCGCCTCCAGCAGCACCAGACAGGCCGCTTAACAAGATCAGCCTCGGATGGCCTTCTCTCTGTCCCATCAGCCAGGACAGCTAGACTGGTGGGGACGAGGGAGAGGGCCTTTTCTGTGGTGGCCCCCACTCTGTGGAACTCCCTCCCTAGGGAACTCCGTCATGCCCCCTCTTTAATGAGCTTCCGTCGTGCATTAAAAACGTTGTTGTTCAGGCAGGCATTTGGGGTGGGTTAGGGTATTTTAGAAAATGTTTTTATTGTAGAATTTTATTGTTTTAAACTGTTTTTATTGTATGTTGTACATCGCCCAGAGTGGCTGGGTGACCAGCCAGATGGGCAATTAATAAATTTAATAATAAAATAAAATAAATAAGCTTTTTAATTGTAGCTACAGTAAATATAGTCCCAGCAATAGCATGGTGAAAGGAATGAGGAAAGGGCCTCCCTTTCTCTGTAAATGTTAAAGAAAACAAACAGCACTCAGAGTACAATTAAGCAAATAACATTGTCATAAGGCGGTTAGTGCCAACTTAATTAATACAGCAAAATTTGTAAAGGATTTTTTTTTAATGTAAGTTACACTTACCCAAACAAAATCAGCATTTGTATCTCTCTAAAATGTTGTTTGAGAGGTCAAACACCATTTGTCCCTTTACAGGTATGGGAACCATATTTCTATAAACTGATCACAAGATATGCTGTTCAGGTTAGCCGCAGCACAACCTGTTAATGTAAAATATGTGTCTGAGAGTCATTAAAAGTGGAAAGAAGTGCTAACATTGGGTCTGGTTGTATTATTTGCTGCATCACATCAGAATTACAATGAAGTCTGCTACAAAGGGACAACACCACATATGAAACACGGACCCTCACTCTTTACATCCCTTCCTCCTAACACCTGGGTGACAACGGTTATTTATTGCAGGAGTGGGCAATTTGTGGCCTGCGTGCATGTCTCTGTGCAGCCCACCAAGCCCCAGGGATCTCCACCCACTTTTTGCCACTGCCACGAATCATTGGGATGTGGGGGAAAGACCGCTGTTTGGGTGCTAACGTTAGCAGGGCCAGGAGAGCAGTCTCGGGTTCATGGCGTCGGGGAAGAACGTTTAGCCTGCCCACCCCAGCAAGCCTGATGCAGCTGGATCTCAGCGTCACTGTGGGGTGGGAGAGGGTTTAACGTTTCACCCCTGACTCAGCAATCCGGTGCTGGTGAGATTGCTGTTTCTCTGCCGCTAATAGTGGCAAGACAACAGTGATCTCCGAGGTGGTTGCAATGGGGCTGGGGGAGGCTTTACTCTCACAACAAGCCCATCTCGGTGAGCAGGGAGGGGAGGTTTAAATTGGCACGCTGAGGTGTGGGTGAGTGCTGCCCTCGCCCCCCAGCACCACACACAGCCCTCGAGGCCCTCTTGTATAGGGTGAAGTTTTATCGGAGTGGGGGCCCCTCTGTGCACTAGTTCTTTTCCCAAAGCATTCCACGGACAGCCCAACAGGCGGGTCCAGAGAGCGGTGTGTGCGTTTTTCCTGCTGAGACTCTTCCGTGTTTAACAACCACCTGTAACATTGAAATTCTGCAAGTGAGGCTTTTCTCATCTCGGAGTTCACATCAGGAAAAACATCACCAGCTGCATTGAAGCAGAGGATCCCTGCTTGGGGGCGGGGGGATGGAATTAGCAATCTATCTTGCAGGCAGGGGGAGCCCCACATATACATCAGAACACCCATGCCTGGAAGATATCACCGGATCAATGCTATGTGGCAGAGGGCTCCTTCACACCAGGCTTTTGTCCTGCGACTGAGAAGGCTCCTTCACGGATGTTTGTGGGCTCTTTACATGACACCGTGGCCTTCCTGCACTAAACGCCCTTTGTTCCATTTTTAAATAGGTCACAGATAATGAGCTATCAAATTACCCCGCTGTGTTCCGCTTCAGTTTCCTCCATGAAAAGAGTTAAAGAAGCAAGAAGAGGAGCGAGATCAATGAAAGAGAATGGAAGACTCAGATATGGGGAGAAGGGGAGGGGGAGAAGGGGAAGGGGAAAAGGAAGCACGTGAAAAAGCGAGTCGTCGTGATCCTGCATTTAAAATGGAAGCAGAAAGCCCCGTTTTAAATGCAGGATTTTAGGCTGGTGTAGAAATGCCCAGAGTGGGTGCATAAAGCTTTCCTCTTGCTCAACAGCTTGCCCCAGTTTATTTATTATGCTTCTAAATTCCCTCAAGGCAACTAAGCATCATCCTACTAGTGCCAAAACTTAAACCTACATGCTTCGGTCCCAATAATCTTCTCAGGCTGTTGCAAAACAACGCCTCGTCCTCCCTTTTTGTCTTTTGAGCAAGCATAAGAAGGGGGGGGGTGCAAGCTGTAAGGAATTCCACTTCCCATTAAGCAAGGGAAGGAGAGGCAGGGCGTCCCTAGACTAGCTGCCAGCAACTGGCACCCCAAGTGAATCACGCGATCGGCGACCCCACCCCCAAAGGCAGATCTAGGCTGAGGTGTTTTGTAAACACATTTGCCCCTATTTTCTGTTTAATGAAGAGGCAGCCTCTGCCCCCCGCCCCACATCTTTGGAAGCAGAAATATCATTTATAATAAAATGCGCCCCAAATTGGGTTTTTTAAACCAAACACTGTATCACCACAGAGGGTCTGAAAACAACAACAAAGGAGACAAGCATAGCTCTGGAAGATGGGTCCCGGTTTCATTCTCGGGTGACATGAAGGTGCCCCCAACCCTTGGTTTAGCCTTCCGAGGGCAAAGGAAGCGACTGCTGCTCTCAGGCCTGCCTCCAACTGGGAGCAGCAGCAGAGCAGGAAGAGATCCCATGTCGCCTGAGGGAGGACAGAGTCCCAAAGGTGGGCAGACAGCCTGGCTTCGCCCCAGCATCTCCAGTCAGTCCCTCACTCACCTCCACAGCCTCAGTCATATTCCCCTTGGGACTTGAAATAATGACATCTTCATAATTTTATTTGTGTTTTTTCACTGGTATTTTTTTCCTCGAATTTGGCTAGGGATGTACGAAAGTCACTTTACCTTTTCGCAGATGCGATTCGCGGTGGAGGGGGAGGCACTCTGTCCCTCCCCCCAGAATCCCCCAGAAACCAGTCCTCCCCCCTGGAATCCTGCCCGGCTGGCTCCGCTCCGTGGCGGCTCCGCAGAGCAGCCGGCCAGGGCCGTCCGCAGCTGGAGTTCCGGCCGCGGACAAGCTGCTGCGGACGCAAATGGCGGTTGCCATAGCAGCCGCCATTTGCGTCCAGCCAGGCTGCCATGATAGGCTATGTAAGTATTTACGTAGCCTATCACAGCAGGCAACCCCCCCCAAAAAAACAGCTGTGTTCCCTATTTTTCACCGTTTTATCTTACATAAATATTTACATAGGCTATTACGGCGGGGAAAAAAAGGAGAACGCAAATAGTGTAGTAGGCGCTATTTGCATTCCCATTTTTCCCCCCGCCATAATAGCCTACGTAAATATTTACGTAGGATAAAACGGCGAAAAATAGGGAATGCAAATGGCGGCCACTGTAGCCGCTGCCATTTGCGTACGCGTTTTTTTTTTGCTTGCTGTGATAGGCTACGTAAATACTTACATAGCCTATCACGGCCTCCGCAGGGACGCAAAAGGCATCCCTGCGTTAGCCATGATAGACTACTGAAGTATTTACGTAGCCTATCACAGCTATGATCAGGAAGGAAATGGCGGCCGCCATTCGCAAGTCAGCACGGACTGCAGCAGGTAAGTGCTCTGTTTCGTGTGCCTTTCGTGGGTTGGGGGCTCCGTTCCGCATGGCTTTCGTGGGTTGGGGGGCGGGGGCTTCGTTCCGCCACAGATTTCGGGGGGCCGAATGCACTGGCATTCAGCCTCACCGAGATCCGTGGTGGAATTCTCCACCATCCCTAAATTTGGCACCCCACTTAACTTAGCCACTCTGCTACACCACCTCTCTCACCATGGGGTTATGCCAACAGCATCATGGGAAAGGTTTAGAGGAGGAGGCTGAAGGAGAGATGCACCTGCCTATTCAGCTCACCTCCACCAGAGCGAGTAAATCAGCTGCCTGTGGTTTGAGCCTTCTCCAGTTTTGGAGGCACAATATGTTTCATCGTGAGAGGTCATGCAGTATGTTGAGAGGATATTTGATATCCTGATCATCGCTCCTTCGGCGTGAGTTGATTGAGGCATTTCTCAGGTTAATTTCTGAAGAAGTGGTCATTACGAAACAGGATCATACCAGGTTCCTGTAAAGATCAAGATCTACGTTTATACCAAGAATTATTGTTCCGCCAAGTTTCACGTTCATATTTTTGTACAATTATAGCTTTGTACCTTATATGTTCACTTATGGTTGTTATATATTAGTTCAGTAATTTGTTATGTGTTGAGGGTCCCCGTGTTCATAAACTTTCCTTGAGATTCAGATTAACTTCCAGTTGTGTGCTTTATCAGCATTGTTATTTTGGGGGTTTGAAGGATGGAAGGTTACGCCAACGTCCTCATGGGAAAGGCAGGTTTAGAGGAGGAGTCTGAGGGGGGCACTGCGCACATGCTCAGGCAGGGTGGGCCAGGCATACGGAGCAGCAAGGGGCACAGGAAGCTGCCGCAGACGAAGTCAGACCATTGTATCCAAAGGCCCCAGGTTCAGGCTGCCTTCATATTAAAGTAAAAAGTCCTCCCGTTCTGGAGCCTTTCTGTGTTTACCGTGGGCTCCCAGACAGCGACCACACGATTGCTGAGAGGGGAAATGTTTAATTTTCAAGGTTCCATAGAACTCAATGAAACAGCGCCATCTAGTGGCTGTTTTAATAGCATACCAATCTGACTTAAAATAAATAGTTCGTTATTTCCAGATCTTTTTGAGATGGAATAACCAGGAAATACCTCTGGATGTGCCCTGGAGGTTGATGACGTCATAAAAAGGACCTGCAAACTTCTGTGAGTGAGCAATCTCAATAGCAGGATAAAAGCTCCGTGTGAAGGAGCCCTCAGTCACTCTCTGACATCCCAAGGAGAGCTAAGAAAAAGCCCTGTCTGAGATGCAGCAGAGCTGTATGCCAGTTGCTGGGGAACATGAACGTGAGGGTGCTGTTGCACTCCTGTCCTGCTTGTGGGCTTCCCATGGGCATCTGGTTGGGCTTCTTCTGTTCTGTCAGTGTAGACCAGCCTTCCCCAACCTGGTGCCCTCAAGATATTTTGGACTACAACTCCCATCACCCATTATAATTGGCCATGCTGGCTGGGGGTGATGGGAGTTGTCCAAAACATCTGGAGGACACTGGTTTGGGAAGGATGGTGTAGACAGTGTGGAGCTCAATGGACCAAATGGTCTTGGCCCAGAAAAGGGGTATTTGCAGCTGGGTGGTAGTTGTCTCAGACCTTGTTCTAAGGACCTGTAGCTCCAAAAGCAATGCTTCATCTTTTTGAACCCACTGATCCTGGATTCCTGCACAAAGTCCTTCTTACGCCATTGTTTACAGCTGCAAAGTCATGTATAGCATGGAACTGGAAGTCTCCAAAGCGACCAACTAAAAAGTGGTGGGTTGATAAAATGTGGGAGACTACGAGTATCTATACACTTACTCAGCAAGTGCAGCCAGCAGAGGATCCTAACTTGAAGAACGATATTATGGCACCATGGTTTCCATTCATTTCCTGCGCTGAGGCACTTCAAACTTCTGATAAAGTTCCACCTAAATACAGTTGCCTATATATTTTTCTGATTACTATGCACAAACACACAAAACAGCATATACCTGTACTTGTTCTTTTCATATGTTGTAGAACCCCAGCGACGGACGACAGGAAGCTCTGGCATGGGCTGGTCCATGAAGTCACAAAGAGTCGGAAGCAACTGAGCGAATAAACAACAGAAACTGAGCTCCTACTTAGATTTATCATTAGTGAATTCCTTTGCTTCTTTAGTACTGTGATTTGTTATTATGCACATTCTTCTTGTTGTTGCCTTTATTTTGTTAAACTTGTTTCAAAATTAAAAAAACATGATTAAAATCAATAAATAAATACGTGAAAAAAGAAAGAAAAAAGGAGGGCCCCTTAAGAAGGGGTCACACCACCGCCTCTTTGAAAGCGATGGGCATAATTGCCTCCTGTAATGAGGCATTAACCCACTTCTGAGGCTTGTCCTTAAAAGTGCACATTAGCTTTAAACCCCCTATAAGCACCATCTCTTACCCCCTAAACTCCCTATACCCCATATTGTACCCAAATGTAAATTGCAAGGCCCAAGAAAATCCTCACAATAAACTCCTCGATGCTTTCTTTGGACTCCTCCCCATCCTCACTTTTGCTCTTTCTTGTTTTCTCTCCTTCCACCAGAAATTCCAGTTTCTGGGCTACTCACAAACACTTTTCTCCATTCATACTTCCCACTGTTTCTTCTGTGTCTTTTTCTAAACTAGATCTCAGAGTGCTTCGGGGACTAGGGTTACTTTTCCCTTACGCACTCCCTGGAAACACCCCGTCTACTCCCTCCCTGCTGCTCTTACCAGCCATGACAAGCAAGGGTGAAGAGAACAGGTGGCTGGCCTACATAGAATTGCGTTGCTGGAGATTGGTGAGTGGAGATGTTCCCAGATCCCGTTTCACCTCAGCCGTGAGCTTGCTAGGTAGCTGTAGGCAAGTGAAACAACCCCTGGCTTTTAAGCTTTCATATTTATAATGTTTTATGCCGTGCTTTGTGGTTTTCCTTTTTGTGAATCGCCCAGAGAGCTTTGGCTATTGGACAGCACAGAAATAAATAAATAAACCACTCGGCCTCAGTTTGCAAAATGACGATCTGGATTTGTTTGCCCAGGCTTTTTGATACAAGCTGACTATTTGATCTATTTCCTGCTTTTTACTTCTGTAGTTGTTTTTCGTTTTTATTGTATATCATATTAGGATTTTTTTTAAAAGTTTTGTAAATGACCATGGTATTGTGAAATGAAAGGTGATACAACAATATCTTTAATAAAATAAATGAACAAATAGGTTACTGACCCGCCTTATAGGGTTGTTGTGAGAGGATTACAACAACCCTATATAGCTTTCCCTGACCCCACCCATCCACCCCGCAAAAGCTATATCAATGCTCAGTTACTGGCTGCTGCTTTAGGAGTTTAGCGCTTCTGAACCTGGAATGTCCTGCTGCTCTAGAGTTGTTGCTTTTTATGCTCTGCTGCTTTATCCCACCTATCTGTGGTTTATTGTTTTGTTTTGATGTTTTATTATGGTCATTATTTTCATGATCCATCTTGGAAAGAACCACCTTGGAAAGCTTGGAGATATACAGCCGTTAAATTAAAGCACCTCAAAGCGATGCAACGACTACCACGGTGGCTGTTCACACCCTATAATACCAGGTTTGGTGTTCCAAGCCAAACCAGGATGTCACAGTTTCCAGCTGTAAAAGCTGCCCTTACCAGATCACAGGGTGCCCAGCATGTTTGGGCACCGAGGAACCAACCACATCAAAGCAAATGTGCTTCCTCTGTGCTTGTTGTGAGTCTTTTTCAGAATCCTTTCTATTGCCTGACTTGCCATTGGGCAATAGGAAGCCCACGGCAACTAGGCCCCTTCCAACCCTATGATTTCTATTCTATTCTGTTCTGTTCTGTTCTATACCTCGGAGCAGACCCAGCTGTGAAGTGCCTCTTGCTGCCACGCAGAACTGTATCACTGGTTGCCGAGAAGGAGAGTGAAAACTAAAGCCTTCCGTGAGTGGATTCATGGGTGCTCCTGACAAATACATAACAAACTGAATGAGATTTCAGCAAATGAGGAATGAAATGAATGAAGACTTGAATAACTAAAATGAACATAATTAGAAAATTGGGGGGGGGGGGAGTCTTCCCTACCTCCTGCTAGCTATAATCCTGTTTTATTAATGTTATTTTGGTTTTGAATGGCTTTCTTTCAACTTTGTTGTTATGAATTGCCTTGGGGGCCCTTTTAGGTCCCAAAGGTACTACATAATTTTTTTAATAAATAAAAGTAAATATTACAAGCACACTTTATGTCACAAGCGTTCTCCCATCCAAAGTAAACTAAACCGCATGGCACTGTTTCCAGAACTTCTCCCAGGCTGGAGAAGTACTGGAGTGTGTATTATTGTTGTTAATGGACAAAAGATTTAACGGTAAAATGGATGAGCATGAGAGAGAGCATGTACTTTTTTTTTGAAGAAGAAGTGGGAGAATTATATATAACATCCAGTACAGACTTAAGTAAAACCATTGATATTAATGGGACAAGCAAGAAATATGCAAAAGAAGCAAGGAAGGAATACTTCTACTAGACTCTTCCACAAGTCTCTTCTTGTTTTTGCTGTAATGAACTCGCAGAGCTGTATCTTTTCCCTAAATGGGACATGTAGGAAAAGAGAAGAGAAGTGAGGGCTCGCTTTAAAACCCAGGCTTTAGCTTGCATAAGAAGATATAAAGACAGTCAACGTTGTTCAAAGCCAACGTAATTTATTGCGTCTCCACTTCTTTTTACCTCCTCTGAACTGGATGGAATGTAACACATAGTTCATATGAGGATTAAGTTGTTGTTGTTTTAAATGTATTTCCTGCACCTCTAAGTTGGAAGGAAAGTCCTTCATTTAGCTTTATATTGTTCTTTATTTAGGCACCAATTATGGCTTCATTCGGTGGCCCAGTGTCCTCTTTTACAGAGGCCAGTCCTCTCCTTGAAGAGCTGCCAGAGAACTGTTCTCTATTTTGAAGGTGTCCTCTGTTTGTGGTCCTGGGCCTGCCATAGAGCTCTGTTAAAAAAAGAAGAAAAAAGATGTGTAAAGAATTTTGAAGTTTGTATGAGTTTCAGTCCCATGTAGGAACACAATTAACTTGGGTAAACATCCCCTTTCTGGTGCATGAATTCTGGAAAACATGCCATGCAAGAATATACACATGCAAGAAGTTCTCAGTGATTTGTTGCATTTCATGCAAGTGTGAAACACTATGCATCTTAAATAGCAAACCCAACTTCAAGATTTTACTTGCATTTCAAAATGTATGCTGTTGTTTGAATGTAGTCTTTGATTCGATGCTATTAAATAAATATTTATTTTTATTCCACCCTTCCTTCAAAGAAATCAGGGTGATGTACATGTTCTCCACTCCTCTTATCCTCATAATTCTGAGGTAGGTTAGTCTAAAAGATGAAGACTGGCTGAAGTGTACTTAGCGAGAAGGGATTTGAACCTGCGTCTTCCATTCTGTCTACTAGACCATTCACGTCTAATAGTTCTTCTACTCATCTTGACTAAAACACCCCCCAAACTTTTTGCCACCAAAATGAGTTCCTACATGCATTTGTTCATAAGTTATTGCATATCTCCTTTTGCATGTCAGCCATCTTGGAAAATGGCAGCTACTGAATTCATGCACTGGAATGGGCATGTCTACCCAAGTTAAATGTATTCCTGCATGGGTCTCAAACACTTACAAACTTCAAAATTCTCTTTCCATCAACTTTTTTTACAGGGGTCTGTAGCAGGTCCTGGACTATTAAAGGACTGTGTAGTCCAAGTCCAGTTTACAGATAAAGAAGGAAGAGCTGGGCCTTTAAGTTGCCCATCAACAGCACCTGGGTAGCACTTGTGGTGGTTAAACTATGGAATTCACTACCACAAGATGTAGTGATGGCCACTAATTTGGATGGCTTTGAAAAGGGATCGGGCGAATTCCTGGAGGACAAGGCTATCCATGGTTACTAGTCCTGATGGCTATGTGAAACCTCCAATATCAGAGGCAGGATGCCTGTGTACACCTGTTGCTGGGGAACATAGGCTGGAGGGTGCTGTGGCACTCATGTCCTGCTTGTGGGTTTCCCACAGGCAGCTGGTTGACCACTCTGTGAACAGAATGCTGGACTAGATGGACCTCGGTCTGATCCAGCAGGGCTCATCTTAGGTTGTTATGACAGCAGACTGAGCAAGGCACACAGGTCACGTGATTACAGTCTTCCACATTATGGTGATATGCACTGTATCTCTAGTTAAATTGTTTTATTTATTTATTTAATTTCTATACCACCCAATAGCCAAACGTCTCTAATTATAATAATAGTTTATGTTATTTTAATATAATTAAGCTATAATAATCATTTCTAAATTTGTATCTATACATATTAATTAGCATATTTTTTCCTCTTTTTTGACAATTCGCAAATGGCCACCCTAGGATGAATGAGCACTCTTCTTTGTAACACGAAAGCTTATGCCAAAATGAGCTGGTCAGGCTTTAAGATGCCACAAGACTCTTTGTTGTTTCTTCTGTGTAAAGGGCCTTTTTCAGTACAGTGAACTGGCATGCTGGTTTCTGTTTATACTGTTTCTGGCATGCTGGTTTCTGTTTATACTGTGCACAAGATAACAGTGTTAATTAGAAGGACCTATTGCTAGTTACATGAACCAGTACTTGAAAGATAATTTCTTTTTACTCTTCCCATGTTCCTTTGTTAATGTACTAAAGCCTTCCCTGACTACAATGGAGAAGGCTGATGGGGTAGTTAATTTTTAAACTGCTCTAGAGGATCAAGATCATTTTGGTAATGTAAAACTCAGGTTTTATTTCTTCTTTTTCCTCCCCTGTCCCCATTCATGAATCTCCAAAAAAGAGAACAAAAGAGGATACAAATGTGCGTAACAGCTGCATGTGCTAATTTATATGTATAGATACACATTCAGAAATAAATATTATAATCTGAATAGAAATACAGTACATCTCACCATAGTGCAGATGGTGACCAGGTGAGCTGTGTGCCTGCCCGCCTCTTCGGTCTGCTGCCCAGATATGCTAAATATGGATGGAGAACCGTTCTTGTGCCTCTCTATCCTTAAACCAGAACTGGAGAGGACAGCTCTTCAAACGGAACACACTGTGAAATAGAGGATGGTCCTGTTATAGCCCTTCAAATAGAGGAATGTCTTCTGTAAAAGAGGACACATGGCCAACCCAGAAACTGGCCAGGGACCAGCCCTAGAGGATTTATTGATCACATATGGAGAGACAAATCCTATGGCCGCTAGACAGTGTCTAGCGGGCCATAGCATATGCTCTTTTCCAGGAACCGACCTCGGAGCCCACGCTCCAAGGTCGGTTCCCGGAAAACCAACCGTCCCCCTTGTCCATGCTGCCTTGGAGGGAGCACAGAGAAGGCCCGTCCTCCGCGCCTGCAAGAGGAGCACGGAGTGAATGAAAAGGGGCGGGGCTGGGGGGCGTTCCAAGGCAGGGAGAGCGGAGCTGCGCGTATGACACATCCAATGTGTCATACGGCAGCTTCCTCTCCCGGTTGGCCCCCCCCACTGCTAGACAGCCGAAAATGGCTGTCTAGCGAAAAATAGCAAGGCAGGAGAGGTGCGGAAGGCATGATCCCCCTGTGCCTCTCCTGCCTTGCTTTGGCTAGGCCGTCGCCTCTGAGGTCAGAGGCGGCTGCCTGTCTAATTAGGATTGTGCCCTGAATTACTTAATTAACAACATTTTTTATCTTGCCCTTTCTCCAAGCTGTTCTGGGTATCATACATGGCTCTCCCTGCCACGCCCCTTTTACCCCCATAATAACCCTGTGAGTTAGGCAGGGCTGGAAGGGCAGGAAGGGCCAGGTACCTGCCAGCAGGGGCCCCCTGACAAGAGGCCCCTGGAGTTGCCCCTCCTCTTCGCCATTGCAACCTGCGTCTTCACTTGCCTCTCGCTCTGGCCCAGACAAGGATGGTGGTGGGAAGGACGAGCAGCAGATGCCACAGCCTCCTCGCTCCCTGGCTCTCAAGCAAGCAAGTGGTAGCAATGCTGAGAAAGAGGAGGTGGAGACATAGCAGCTGGTGACAGTGGTGGTGAGAAGGTGGATTCCCTGAGGGAGGGGGGCCGTTGAGGCTGTCTTGCCCAAGGGCCCTCCGAAACCTGGAGCTGATAGGCTGAAAGGCAGTGGCTGGCCCAAGTTCAAATCCTCAGTGCTCTTCATAGCTGAGTGAAGATTTGAACTCAGGTCTCCCCAATCCTACTTCGTCACTCACAGGAACATAGGAAGCTGCCTTAGATGAAGCCACAGACGATTGTCTACACACCAGCCTTCCCCAACCTGGGGCCCTCCAGAGGCTGTGGACTGCAACTCCCAGAATCATTGACCATTAGCCATGCTGGCTGGGGATGATGGGAGCTGAAGTCCAAAACATCCTATGCTGTTCTGGAGGAGACCAGAGAGGTCATATGCTGACCTCTCTGGTCTCCTCTCCTCCCTGTCCACCAGAATGCGCCCCCATTCCCCTCACCAAGGTTCCTTTTCTGAACTCGGAGGACAGCCAGTTTTTTCCATGCCAGCTATGAAGGCGAGGGGGAGAAGACTTGAATCTCTTGAATCATCCTTGTGAGGTTGGAGCGCTATCTCTGACCTCAGAGGGGGGAATCCCCGGTATCCTATGGCCCCTCAGACAATGTGTAGGGGCTATCGGATTGTTCCCTTATTTTATTTATTTGTTAAATTTGTATCCAGCCTTTCCAGGAAATGGTGCTCAAAGCAGCTAACAGCAATAACACAAATAGACTAAAACAGCAATAAAATAGAAAACATCAGTAAAAGGGATAAAATAACAAGATTAAACCAATTGCAACATATTTATAAGTCAGCTTATGGGCGAAAGGCCTGCCTACATAAAAAATATCTTCGCCTTCTAGCAGAAGGTCAACATTTGTGTCCCTGTATTCACACCTGATCATCCATTTCATAGAATTATAGTGTTGCAAGATCTCTTGTAGGTCATGTATTTCAGCCCCCTGGTCAATCCATAAAACCCAGCACAATTAAATAATTACATTTATACCCCACCTTTTTCCTCCCAAGGGCTATTTCACACAGAGCTTTTATCCTGCTATTGAGATTGGTTACTCACGGAAGTTTGCAGGTCCTTTAGATGACATCGTCAAGCCCCAGGGTGTCTCCTGCACTACATGACCTTTATTCCGGGTTTTTGAAGTGCTTGAGTTCTGCTTGAGTTCCCTCATGAAAAGAGGAAATCCCCACAATAAGAGGGACTAGACCACAGCGCCATCTAGTGACTGTATAGTAAAACATATGGAAGACTCAGATAAGGGGGGAAAGGGCGTGTAAGGGAGTCCATGGTGATCCTGCATTTAAAACGGAAGCAGAAAAGCCCATTTTAAGTGTGGGATTTTAGGCTGGTGTAGAAATGCTCCAAGGCGCATACATGACCCTCCTCCTCTCCATTTTATCCTCATAACAACCCTATGAAGAAGGTTAAGCTGAGAGTCAGTGACTGGCCCAAAGTCACCCAATGAGCTTCATGGCCAAGTGGGAACTTGAACCCACGTCTCCCCAGTCCTAGTCAAACATTCTAACCATTATACCACACTGGCTCGCACTAGAGCATCCTCAGTAGATGGTTGTCCAGACCTCCAAAAAAGGAAAACACACCATGTCACTAGGTAATTGGTATCTTTCTTGAAATGCTGTTGCCTTCCAGAATTTCCAGAGGGTAACCATGTTAAGTCTATTGCAGCAAAAACAATTGAAGTTTGTGGCACCTTGAAGACTACCACATTTATTCTGGCATAAGCTTTCATGGACTATAGTCCACTTAATCAGATACATGTAGTATGAAGAGTTTCAAGGTTTTTTTATACAGTGCGTAGGATGGAGAGCAGGGGGAAGAACAGTAAACTGTGAGGTCAGAAGGAAATTCAGTGCAGAAAGTACTGATGGTAACAATCACATTACCAACAGTGGTAATTTACAGTGCAGCTGTTGCTGATAACCAACAGCCGGCACTAGGTAAGCCAATTAACTCATGTGGTGTGATAAAAATCAGTTATCCGGATGCAAGCCACTGACAACAGAATTAAACCTAGAATTAAATTAAACTTTAAGGGCTTAAAATGGCCATTGTGGGACAAAGGAACTTCAAAGAGAGATTAGAGGTAATCACAATACATGGGTTAATTGCTTTACCTGGTGTCAGGATGTTTGTTATCAGCAACAGCAGCCCTGTAGATCACCGCTGTTTGTAACTAACCAGCAGTGCTCTCTGCGCTGAATTTCCTTCTGACCTCTCTGTTCATAATTCTTCCCTCTCCCCCACAGCCATACACACTGTTTTCAAAACCTGAAACTCTCCATAATACCCATGCATCTGATGAAGTGGACTATAGCCCATGAGAGTTCATGCCAGAATAAATGTGCTAGTCTTTAGGGTACCACAAATTCCTTTGTTCCAAAATGGCCACTTTAAGACCTTAAAGTTTAATTTAATTCTAGGTTTAATTCTGTTGTCAGAGACTTGAATCAGGATAAATTATCTTTGTTGTTTTTTAACTTCCAGACGTTTTTCCTAATGTTCAACCAAAAGCTGTTTACCTATAGAATCACAGAACAGTAGGGTTGGAAGGGGTCTATAAGACCATCAAGTCCAACCCCCTGCTCAATGCAGGAATCCAAGTCAAAGCATCCATGGCAGATGGCTGTCCAGCTTCATCTTGAACGCCTCCAGTATGGGAGAGCCCACCACCTCCCTAGGGAATTGGTTCCATTGTCGTATTGCTCTAACAGTCAGGAATTTTTCCTGCTGTTCAGCTGGAATCTGGCTTCCTGTAACTGGAGCCCATTATTCCATGTCCTGCACTCTGGGATGATCGAGAAGAGATCCCGGCCTTCCTCTCTATGACAACCTTTCAAGTACTTGAAGAGCACTATCATATCTCCCCTAACTTAACTATCAGTACTTAACTTATAACTTAAGCCCATTACTTCTAGTCCTGCCTTCTAGGGCAACAGAGAACAATTTTGTCCTCTTCTGTCTGACAGTCCTTCTGGTATTTGAAGAGCGCTATCATGTCCTTCATGCATCTTCTTTTTTCCAGACTAAACATACTCAGTTCTTTCAACCTTTCCTTATAGGACTTGTTTTATACCACTGGCACCACTCCCAATTTGTCTATATATTGACAATATATATTAAAGTGTGGTGCAACACCCAGAAGAGAATACAGTACTCCAGGTGAGGTCTGACTAGTGAGGTCTACTACTTGTGTCAAAATGCTCCTTGCACAGGCTCCCTCCAAGCATGGATGCTGATTTTCCTGTTGCCTTCTTCTTGACTTCCCAGCGTCTTGGTTAGCAATCAGTCTTGGAGTCGTGGTGGATAGTTCTATAAAAACCAGTGTCAGCTCAGTGCAGTAACTGTGGAAAAGGCAAATTCCACATTGGGGATCATTTGGAAACTGATGGAACTGAAAATAAAACTGCCAAGATAATAACGCTTTTATACAAATCTATGGTGCCACTGCACTTGAAAATACTATGGACAGTTCTGGTCACCACACCTCCAAAAGGATATTGGAGCTGCAATAGCTGCAGAAAAGGGCAACCAAGGGTGCAATCCTGTGTATGTTTAGACAGAAAAAAGCCCAAAAAGCTGGCTGGAGAATCCTGTAAATTGTAGGACTTTTTTCTGTCTAAACATGCATAGAATTGTACCCCCAAATTATTAAGGGGTGGGAGAAACTCCCCAATGAGGAAAGGTCACAGTGTTTGGGGTTATTTAGCTTAGAGGGGGAAAAGCAAATAAGGAAGGACATGATAGAAGTGTATTAAATGATGCAAAATGTGGGAGGTAGTGAATAGGGAGAAATGTTTCTCACTCTCTTATAATACTAGAGTGATCCAATGAAGCTGAATGGTGGGACATTCTGGACATATAAAAGGGAGAAATGTCTTACTTATAACGTCACAGACCTCTCATCCCCCACTTCATCTTGGGACTCTGAACATGCAGACACTGTGACTTCACTATCATCAGATTTTTCCCCAACCCAGTTCTCTCCCCACCCCTTAACCTGCTTTTTGTAATATCTGGCCTAAGGAAGAGAGATGGGAATCTTGAAAGCTTGTACATTAGTGAACTTTTGGTTGTTTTAATAAAGGTATTACACTAATATGGATTTTGGAATATTTCTCATCTGGCAATGTTCTGCCATGCCAGCTTCTCAGTTTTGGTTCAGAACTCAGTGCTGCCAGAATCATTCTGAAATTAGTTGATGCTTGTCAGTCGCCCAGAAATGTGACTTTCTTTCCCCAGACCCATGGGATGGATTATCCTTTAGCACTGTTGTGCAGCCCATGGGCTCTTGTTGGGATCGCAGATTAATTCTGATATGAGAAGTAGTACTTCTTTAGTGCCTGCTGTAGCATGAAGCGGCTGGGTCATTTGGCAGTCAGTAAGCCCAGCCTTCTCCATTCACTGTCTGTCTCAGAAAACGGGGCCGGGCTTCATGCCAAAAGCAGGTGAGGGTTTGCAGTGGAGGGCTGTAGCGTGGGTGAAGCAACTGGCAGGCAATGACTGTGCAATATCAGCTGAAGATCAACAGCCTCCCTTATCCTTCATTTTCTTTCACACAAGAAGCTCAGTCAGGACTATTTCAAACCGTTACACAGAAATTACCTCTGGCTAGCAACTAATGTGCAGCCCATGTGTAGCTCTCAGCCTAACGACTGCTCGCATGGATATTTCTCATTTCTTCTCACTTGCCCACCTGTGAGAGCAGTTAGGTGGGTGACCACACTTGAGAAGGCCTTGTCTGCAGTGGCCCCACACCTCTGGAATGAGTTGCCATTGTGGTCCGCCAGGCTCCATCATTGCAGGCTTTTAAGGAGGCCTTGAAAACGTATTATTTTACTCTTGCCTTCTCCTGGTATGAGTGCTGGTGTTGCTGTTTCTGTTGTTGGTTTTTATTGCTGTTTTATTGTGTTTTTATTGCTTTTAATATCATATGGGCTTTATGTGTTTTATTATTCTTCATCGCCTTGGGAGGGATTCTGCCCTGAAAAGCAGCCAAGAAATATTTTAAATAAAGCAAATAAATTAAAAATTCTGCAAACATGTGATGCCCGTGCATTGTGAAACTGGGTCAATTGCCAATATCTAGCCCATGTACATAAATAAGTTGGGAGGGGGGAGGGAATAAAATTAATAATATATTTGGCTTTATGTTATGTGAAATGAAAAGGAACCACCTTCTCTCTTGGGCATGGTAGAACTTGCTAATTAATGAGGATGAGAAGAGAGCAGTGGGCAGTGAGTTACTGCAAGGAGAATCCCTTCAAATGTCTTTTTCCTTTGCTGCATGGAATATATAAAACAACCTTTCTCAATATGGCACCCTCCAGATGTATTGTACTGAAACTCCCATAATTTCTGGCCAGTATGGGCAATGGAGGGCGCCAGGTTGGGGAAGGCTAATATAAAAGCTCTTTGGAAGTCTGAAGTATACATAGCAGGGCTGAAAATATTTGTATCTGAAATGTGAGGATGGTAGTAGTGAAGTGGGATTTGGAGCAACACTTTTTCCTGTTGCTTAGAGCTGGTCCAGTTTTGGAAACAGATAGATGCTGCTGCAGGAATGATCCTGTTGCTTCATCTTCACAATATCTGCCCAATATCTGTCTGTCTGTCTGTCTGTCTTTCTATCTATCTATCTATCTATCTATCTATCATCATCATCATCATCAATCTAATTTGCAGTGCTCTTCCTCCAAGAGAAAATGACCCTATAAGTGTTTTTATTATTTATATATACTTTTGTTTTCATTACCTCTTTTACTTAAATGTGATCTTAAGTTTGTTGTCTAGATCCACTTTTGACACCACTTCTTGACTACAGGTCTGGTGCAATACAGTCTAATTGCTACTGCATTAATAGGTTTTAACTCTCCCCACCTCTTGTTCACCTCCATTTGCTTTAGTTATCATGCCCTGTGTTGCAGTTGTGACTGGTTTCTTTCCAGTTCTCTCTGGCTCTCCTGGAACTATGGTGGCACAGGCTGCAAATCAATGTAGTAATCCGTCTAGATTTGCTTTCTTGTAAATGGATAACTATTGGGGTATAGAAGCAGTTGCAGCTATACCAGTAGTAAATGTCTAATCTGGAAAGTTACACACCTATTGGTAGGTTCCCCCGCTCCCGCAAAGTGGCACATTCCAAATTGCTATGCTTAATGTTATATGACAAAGATTGCCTTTCCTCAGCTTAGACTGGTGGGCCTCTCTTTGACCAAAATAGCCTGGGCATAGATCCATGCTCTGATCATATCTAGGATTGACTACTGTAATATGTTGTGCATAGGGCTGCCTTTGAAGACTGTACAGAAACTCCAGTTAGTTCAGTTGTTGACTGGGACTGGTCAGTGGGAATTTATCTCACCAGTATTGAAAAAAAAATTCAGTAACTTCCTGTCTGTTTCTGAGCACAATTCATAGTGCTGGTGCTTACCTTTAAAGTCCTACATGGTTTAGGACCCAGGTACTTGAAGGAACTTTGTGTAACTTGGAAGTAAATACCATTTATACACACATTTTATTGTACAAGCCAAAGGCCATAACAAAAAGAGTATCCCATAAAAAAATACAAATAAATGGTAAATAAAAAATCAGAAAGAAAAACATATACACAGCACAGTGTGGGCCCCTAGGCCCCAGATTCCTCCGACAGACCAACAAAGTTTGCTCTGATTTTCTTGGGTGATAATACAAACAATGATACTCTATAGGTAGAAATAGACAATGCCGCACTGGACACCAATGAAAAGCTGTCGGATTTTGTTATATGGAACAGATATGGCCACTTGATTATAAAGAAAGGAAGCAAAAGAAAGGAAGAATGACATAGTCTGGTGAATTGGCTAGATCTTTATTTGTGAGCAAAGGGCTTCTGAACCCACCTCCAGGGTGATCAGCGCAATGTTGTGACACTGGAGTTCGGCGTGCCCTGGGGATGCGAGACTTCCTCACAACGGCAGGAGTCACCCACTTGGAGAATGCTGGACCTGTAAGACGGAAAGGCCGGGTGCAACAGCAGAGAGAAGCAAAGAGGGAAAAGACCTCTTTGGAGGAACCTGGGGCCTAGGTCAGGGACCCGTGGGCACATTTGGGGATTTGAGAAACTGCTGTGGGCACCACCACAAAATGCCCCCAAGGAAGATATGGCTGGTCACATAATGGGTGCTGTGGGGGCCTAGCTAATCAAAAGACAAATAATTTTCCCAGAGTACAAGCAGAGGAAGCGTCTGAACTCCAGAGCCAATCCACATATTTGACCCCCCAGAAGCACAACAAAATACTCATTAAGGTTGCAGTCCTATGCATGCTTACATGGAACTCTATAGGACTTACTTCTCCATACACACACACCTTTCCCCACCCCAAAGGAAAGGAAAATGCCCCAGCCCCTCAAGGAAGGAAAAAGTTTTCCCTACCTTGACCCCAGGCTCGGCCACTCCATTCCTTACCTGGCACTCACACCTCCTCCTCTGCCATCAGAATCCCTGCCCAGGAAAGTGGTGTGTGCGCGTGCGTGCGTGCAGACATCTCTACACCACCCTAAAATCCTGCATTTAAAACTGGGCTTTCTGCTTCTGTTTTAAATGCAGGATCACGACGACTCCCTTTTTCACCAGCTTCCTTTCCCCACTCCCCTTTCCCCCTCCTTCTCCCCGTATCTGAGTCTTCCATTATCTTTGATTGATCACTCCTCTTCTTGCCACTTTCCCTCTTTTCACCGAGGGAACTCGAGTGGAACACAATGGGGTAATTTGATAGCTCATTCTCTGCCATCTATTCAAAAACGGAACAAAGGGCATTTAGTGCAGGAGATGCCTTGGAGGATCACGGCGTCATGTAAAGAACCCGCAAACTTCCATGAAGGAGCAAGCTCAATCGCAGGATAAAAGCTCCGTGTGAAGAAAGCCTCTGTGTGTGTGTGTGTGTGTGTGTGTGAGAGAGAGAGAGAGAGAGAGAGAATCAGAGAAGGGGCTGGAACGGGAGAGAAAAAGAGCAAGGCTAGGGCCTGAGAGAAGGAAGTAGAGGGAGGGGTGAGAGAGAGAGAAAGAGCAGGGCTAAGGACTGGGAGGGAGGGGGATATAATGAGGTAAAGAGGTGGGAGAGAGAAATGGTGAGGCTAGAGGCTGCAAGGGAGGCAGAGAGGGGGAAATAGCAAGGTAAAGGGGTGGGGGGGAAACAGCAAGGCTAGGAGTGGGAAGAAACAATAAGGTAAAGAATTGGGGGAGAGAAATAGCAAGGCTAGATGTTGGGAGGGAGGGAGAAATGGCAAGGTAAAGAGGTGGTAGGGGGAGAAAAAGAGCAAGGCTAGAGGAGTGGAGACAGAGAGCAAAGAGGAAAGGTCTGTGCCAGAGGAAGATTGGGCAGGGCCAGGAAGCAACTTCCTTCTCTTTCTACTCTCTGAACAACTGATCACTGGCATGTCCAGAAATGAGAACCTGGTGCTCTATTGCCTTTCAAGGTTTTTATTAAAAATATTTTTTTTAAGAGGGCAGGGAGTAGAGAGCGTTGTGGGAGCCGTGTTGGGGACACCTGGGCTAGATAGCTGGACTTGGACCAGAAGGATCTGGTTCAAATCTCTGTTCAGCCTCAAAGCTCATGGTGTGACCATTGGCCAGTCAACATCACTCTTCTTAACATAGTGCTGCTATAAGCATAAAATGAGATTACATATATGCTGCATTCTAAAATAAAGGCTTTAAATAACACTAATAAATACATAAATGTTATGGCTGCTGTCTTATGTGTGCTCAGGTGGGAGTAAGTCCTATGTGACTTACACCTGAGTAGTAGACACCTATCAGATTGGGCCATAAAACCCACTAAACTTGCTTAGGTTCTGTCTGCATGGCCGTTGTAATCCTATGGGCACACTTACTCAGGAGAAAGCCTATAAATCCTAAATGCATGTATCCAGTCCGGTTGACCTCCATGGGATTTGCTTATATGAGTAAACATATGTAGGTGTGGGCTAGGCAGTGCCACTGAGCTCAGCAGGATTTGCTTGGGAGTAAGCATGATTAGGATCAGGCTGCAGGGTTGCTGCAATACCCAACTTGCGTGGATGTGCAGAGACATTTACCTGGGACAATTTTCAGAGGGGAAGCCTTTTTAGTCTGTGGCCAAGGCTTACATCAGGGGCCAGTATCAGCAGGCACCTGCTAAGGCCCAAACCTTTGCTGATGACTCTCAAAGACTCCTGCCCTGTTGTTCTCACTCCTTCCTGTCGCTACCTGTTCACCTGCCCTTGCCAAGCACGGAGGCAGGGACAAGAACGAGGAGATGGAGCGCCATCCTCTCCTTGCCTTGTGTTCTCCCTTTGGTCAGTTGTGGGGAATGAGCCCACAGGACAAGCAATGGAGTGGGAGCGACAGTGGCAAAGAGGAGGTGAGTCACTTGCTGCTCAGAAAAGGGGAGCCACTGAGGGCATTTTGCCCAAGCCCCCCCCCCCAACCTGGAGGCAGCACAGCTTGTTCCCAGACCTAAGGGTCTACAATTTTGGCTGGCTAAGCCATAGATTGTAGTTGCCAGCCCCATCTCTGGGCAAGCCCCCACCCCAGGACTTTCTACCTTTCCCACAGTATTGCACAATGGTGGTCAGAGGCAACTGGAGCACCTCCAACCAGCATCTCCCACCAGCCTTTCCTGATAAAAAGTCTGCAGGCAGATGGCTGGTTGTGTGATGCTGCTTAGAGGTGCCCCAAGCACGTCCAACTAACATCATACAAAACATCCCTGTAAACGGTGCTGAGAGCTTCGACTATGGGCAGTATAGAAATGCAATCGTCGTCGTCGTCATCGTCATCCCTGCCCACCTGCCTTTCCAATCAGCAAAGGCCAGTGGGTGCTGGTAAGACATGCTTTGAGCACCTCTGAGCAGCATTGCACAACATTTCCTCTCTCCGCCTCAGTGGGAAAGGCGAAAGGAGAGTAACCTGTTGGGTGCTGCTGCCTTGAGTGCAGCAGTGCCTTCAGGCAGCGGAGTCCAGCCATTCTGACCCCATTCCTTCTCTGGAGCAAAAAAGGTCAGCAGGAGAGGGTTTTCCCCCTGGCTAGGACGTGTGCGGCAGGCTGCTTGTCGTCAGGCTCGCCAGAGCACAGCACCGCACTCACTGTGGCGAGCATGGCGTCTGGATTTATTGAAGCCTGCCGATGCCCACTGTAACCCAGCCTGCAACTCCATTGTTTTTCCAGCTGTGGCACATTTTGAATTGTAAGCTCCTTGCGGCCGGGACCTGTCATCTTGTACTCTGTCAAATGTCATGCACACTGATGGTGCAGCATTAATAACGATGGTGATAATGATGCAGATGCTTGTGACACCCTAAAAGTCTGCGAATGGTCCCTGTGGTTATTGCCTATCTAACATGTCTTAGACATGTTTACTCAGATGTAAGTCCCATTGTATTCAATGAAGCTTTCTCCCAGGTAAGTGCTTCAGTCCTATACTCACTTGCCTGAGAGTAAGCCTCACTGAACTAAATGGGACTTTTGAGTTGACATGCCAGAGATTGTGCTCTAACTTTAAAATGTTATTTTAAAATGTTTTAATTGTTTTAACATGGTGTTTTATTCTTTATTTCTGCTGTTCACCGCTCTGAAATCTTTTGATGTGGAGCGGTATACAAATATTGTAAATGAATAAATACAAAATAAAGAACTTAACTTGAAATGCCACAGCCTATTCTTTGTGGGTTTATGGGCAACTAAAATGATCAAGAGGGTGGAGCAACTTCCCAGTGAGGAAAGGTTGCAACATCTGGGACTGTTTAGCTTAGAAAAATGGTGAGTGAGGACAAGCAAAGGGTGTACAAAATGATGCATGGTGTGGAGATAGTGCATAGGGAGATATTTTTCACTCTCTCTCATAATACTAGAACCTAATGGGGTCATCCCATGAAGCTGATTGGTGGGAGATTCAGGACAGAGCAAAGGAAGTCCTTCACACAGCACATAGGTAAACTATGGAATTTGCTACCTCAAGATGTAGTGACAGCCACCAATTTTAATGGCTTTAAAAGGGGCATAGACACCGTCATGGAGGAGAAGGCAATCAATGGCTACTAGTTCTGATGGCTATATAATACCACCACCCAGATCAAAGGCCGTACACCACCTGTGGGGAACACAAGCAAGAGTGTGCTATTGAGTTCCTGTCCTACTTGTGGGTTCCTGGTCAACAGCTGGTTGGCCACTGTGTGAACAGAATGCTGGATGAGATGGACCCTTGGTCTGATCCAGCAGGGCTCGTCTTATGTTCTGTCTTTCCCACTGAAGATAACACTCCCTGCATCTGCTGAAGTGGTCTCTAGCAGCCCCCTTAAAGACAAAAGAATGTATCATTAGAATTAAGTCAGCCTTCCCCAACCTGGGGTGCTCCAGGTATTTTGGACTACCACTCCCAATGGTAGTCCAACACCTTGGCTATCATGGCTGGGAATGATGGGAGTTGCAGCCAACACATTGGCCATGCCAGCTGGGGATGATGGGAGTTGCGGTCAACACATTGGCCATGCCGGCTGGGGATGATGGGAGTTGCAGTCAACACATTGGCCATGCTGGCTGGGGATGATGGGAGTTGCGGTCAACACATTGGCCATGCTGGCTGGGAATGATGGGAGTGGCGGTCAACACATCTGGAGGGCCCCAGGTTGAGGGAGGCTGGCCTAAGTCCTTTTCCTGGGGCACTTGTCGAGACAAAAAAAGGCCAAAAACAGCCATTCCTTTAAATCTGTATTTAGCAGCTATATCTTCTAAAATCCATTCTCACTGTAGGGTAGGTGCAGAGGCCCCCATCTGGATTGGGACCCTAGCATGGGGGAGGGAGGGGTTTTAGGGTATAATCCAACGCACCTCCTACTTCATGTAGACGCATTGCAGTGAATGGGGCTTACGTTAGTCATAAGCAGCTTACGTCCCCTTCTCAGCGGGCCCACTTCAAGCAGGGCTTATGTTGGATTTCACCCTTACGACCCGGACACAGCCCCCCTGCTCCTCCTCTAGAGTAAAAAGGAGGTCGTGTGGATGTGTTGTTTGGGGCGGGGGGGGGGATGTAGCTGCTAGGATTTCTGGTATTGCGGCTTTGGGCCACCCGGCCGACTTTCTTGCCGGAATCGTGCGAGGAGGAGGAGGAGGAGGAGGAGGAGGAGGAGGGAGGTCCGGAGAGGTCGGCAGGAGGAGGAGCAAGGCGAGCCCGGGCGGAGCGGAGGCGGCGACCGGGTCCTGCGCCGCCCTGGCTGAGGGAAAACAAGCGAGGCGACTCCCGCGGGGAGCGGCCAGAGGCGGGCCGGGCGCGCGGTGGCGACGCCGCAGCGGGCGGCGCGGCTGGCGGGCGCATCCCCCCGCGGCGGGGCGCGACAGGCGGAGCGGGAGCCGCGGGAGCCCACGGGCGGCGCGGCGCGGCGCGGCGCGGAGCGCCCCGAGCGGAGGCAAGGTGGGCTGGGCGGGCAGCGCGGCGCTGGCAGGGCGCGCGCGCCGCGAGGCGCTGGCGAGGAGGCGGGTGGGATGAGCGTGCTGCGGGTGGCCTCAGCCCAGGCGGCGGCGGGGCGGGGCGGGGGGGCAAGAACGCCGTCTCGCTCCCCCCGCCTCCCCTCCCCTCCCCTCCCCTCCTCTCCTCTCCTCTCCCCCGTCCCCCGTCCCCCGTCCCCCTTCCTTTCGCTGCGCTCTGCCGTCCAGGCGCCACAAAGCCTCCGCTGAGCGGGGCGCTGCGGCAGGGCGAGGAGGCGCCTCACCGCACCAGCGGAGCGGCGGCTGGCCTGAAGAGGAGAAGGGGGGATGATGATGTCGATCAGCCTCCGCGCAGCCCGGCGCCCTCCGGATCTGCTGGACTACCGGTCCCGCCGTGCCCAGCCTGCCAGCCTCCCCCCCCCCCCCGAAACGAGCTGCCCGAGGTTACCTGCCTGACGACAGGGCCGACCGTGGCCTTCCCCTCAGACTAGCGCCCCCCCCCGTGTGTGTCGGACTACAACTCCCACCATCCCCAGGCAGGCTGGATGGGGATGGTGGGACTTGAAGTCCGACACACCTGGAGGGGAGGGAACCGGTTTGGGAGAAAGGCCGAGGCCGGCCCTGCCGTCCGGCGGAGTGAGGCGTGTTGCCCCAGGCGGCTGTTTGGGTGTCGTGAAAAGGCAGTGCCTTGTTATTAGTTATTAATTGTCACTCGTTATTTGATATCCAGTGGGGTGGGCGTGTTGCGGCACCAATAGCAGCAACAAGAGTCCCCGGAAGCTTATTATGCCATAATAAGGATGTGCTTGAGGTCATTTAGTGTTTAGAGTGCCCCAAGACTGTCTTTGCTGTGGCGTAATGTGTGACTGTTTTGAGCGCCGAGAAGGTGAAGAAGAGGCACTTGTGAGATTTTGCCAAAATCACTTTCTTGGTTTTGGTGACTAATATGCATCTTGATGATTCGGGATGGGCAGAGGCATCAGGGGAGGGGGTGCCATTTTGCTTTTCTGCCAGGGCACCAACATGCCTTGGGGTAGAGCTGGTTTCGGTATTGCCCTATTTTGCATTCATCCTGAAACAATATGCTACCCTGCACACACACACACACACACGTAGAGTCATTTTTTTCATTTATTTCATTTCTGTACTGCCCAATAGCCAAAGCTCTCTGGGTGGTTTACAAAAAAATTAAACCCAAAAATACAAGATACAACACACTCAAATGCACGCACAAGATACAACACACTCAAATGCACGCACAAGATACAACACACTCAAATGCACGCACAAGATACAGCACACTCAAATGCACGCACAAGATACAGCACACTCAAGTGCACGCACAAGATACAACACACTCAAATGCACGCACAAGATACAGCACACTCAAATGCACGCACAAGATACAGCACACTCAAATGCACGCACAAGATACAGCACACTCAAGTGCACGCACAAGATACAGCACACTCAAATGCACGCACAAGATACAGCACACTCAAATGCACACACAAACACACATCCCAGGTTCCCAAGAATGTCTCAGCTCATCCCAGGTGAAAAACTTGGGGTTTGAGCCAGAATTATGCTCTATCAGCTGTGCTGGTGGAAGTGGACTTCCCTGCCACCTCCTTCCCATGACAGCCCCTCCAGCCCCCTGAAAATGCTACATAGAAGTCAGGAGACCCTGCTGAATGGGATGAGCTATGGGGGAGGGGGAATCCCAAAAATCAGGTGGAGGGACCTTCTGCAAGTAGAGCCCTTCCTCTTGAGGAAGGCAGATCCTGGATCCAATCCCTTTGTTTTACTGCCTGTCAGTTTTTTTCTAGTAGCTGTTTCTCTCTCCCTGTTTCCAGACCTCTGGAAAGGTCTTCAACCTTTCCAGAGCTGCTGGAATCCCCCTTTAGGCCAAGCATGGATTTGGTGACTTGTTTTTTTTTTTTTTAATGTTAACCATATATTTGTATGATGGCGTGTGCTGCTGTCCTGACCCACCCTAAGTCACGCCTAAGTGACTTGGGTTGGCTGCATTGATGGCAGATGTCTTTTCCTGTTACTGTACACGTGAATGGGCACTTGACTCCATTTGTTTGTCCAGAACAAAGGGGCTGCTATCAAAGTGAATGGACACTGGGCTCTCCTCACTTGGGTGAAGTGAAGAAAAAGATGTTGGCTATGGCCATGGTGACAATATCACCTATTTACATTTGCAGTGAATACTACTAGGTCCTTCTGGTTGTTGCAAGCTATATTACCACCTCCCGGGTGAAAGTTATTTTGCTGTCTCCCTTCTTATCTGTTTGTATGGAAGGGCAGGGAGAGAAAAGTGTGGGTCTTTCATCGTAGGCCCTTTTGCCTGTTTTGTGTGTGGACACTTGGCTGCATTTGCTCCAATGGAAATGAGGCAAAAGGGCTGCAGTGGGGAGAAAATATGCGTGTTCGTCAGGTGGAGGGGACAATAACACGCATACACACCTTACACTTTGATGTCCCAAGAACCTACAACATTGGTTATAGGGTGGATTAAAAATACAATAAATAAATAAAATAGACATGGGTACTGGGTTGTATCCAGTGTGAGTCCTACTTAAAGTAGGCCCACTGAAATTAATGGATCTTAAGTTAGGCTAATGTTGGATAAAGCCCATTGGATAGAATCCACCGTCTTCATTCTTTATAGAATTGCCTAGTTGGTCTGGCACTCCTATTGGGTTGATCTGGCCCAGCTTTGCCCTGCCAGGGAAAGACCTGAAAAGAATTTAGGCATCTCACAAACAAAAGGTGTGGTGATGGCAGCAATATTAAATGTATTTACATTTGCAGTGCGTGCTGCTGGAAAGTGTTTTTGCTGTTCTGGGTGAGCTGTCCTTTTTGCTGTCCTTTTCCCTTTCTCATTGTATGGTGGGGAGAACACTGGGTGCGTTTTCCCTCCAGTGATCTCTACCTCCCCAATGCAGATCATATGAACAGATGAGTGTCTAATATAATGAAATCAGCCAGTCCTTGTTAACAATCTTGCTGCCCTATTTTGGACCAGCTAAAGCTTTCAGACCATTTCCAAATGAAGCCATATATATAAACACATTGCAGTAATTCAAACATGAAGTTACCAGTGCATGGATAACTGTAGCTAGGCTATCTCTGTCCAAATAGCGTCATCGTTGTATATCATCCTAAGCTGATAAAAGGTGTTCCGTGCCATCGAGGCCACCTGTGCCTCCAGTGATAATGTTGGATCCGAGTACTCCTAAACTATGTGATCTTTAGGGGGAGTGCAACCCCTTCCACAAAAAGTTGAACACCACTTAGCCGGACAGATGAACCACCCACAAACAGTACCTCCATCTGGTCTGGACTGAGTCTCTTTATTGGTTCTCATCCAGTTCATTACCACACACAGGCACTGATTCAGAACACCCACCGCTTCACTTGGGTGTGATGAAAAGAGATAGAGCTGAGTGTCATCTGCACATTGGTGACACCTCAGCCCGCAGTGACAATGAACCACTTTGAAGGCTATTGGGGGAACAGTGAAAGCAATGAGTGTGCGCAAGACTCACAGTCTCCCAGTTTGTACAATCAAGTGTGTGGGAGTGAGTGAGCGTGTGGGAGTGAGTAAGCATGCTGGTTCCCAACTGTTTGCATGCTTCCGCTTTGCTGAGCAACCCAGGAACGCTGACATCCAAACCCAGAACTCTGCACTATTGAGGGAGAAACAACCCAGAGTTTTAACCGATGATTTGTTGTTGGGTTAAAACTTCCTGAACAACCCAGAGTTCTGAGTTCGGAAATCATGGTGAACAACCCAGGAACTGGGTTGTTTAGCAAAAGCGGAAATGGGTGAGCCATCAGGAAACCTCATGCTCGCTCGCTCCCAACTTCTCACAGCAAATTGTGGATGTTTAATCAACTGAGCTGGGTCTATATGTTGACAATTGTGAAAGGGCTTAAAAAAAAACCAAAAACTTGCTTGTGATCATTATAGAACACAATTTTCAGATTCTGGTTTTAATGCTGGTTTCTCCAGAACTGTGACTTTTGCATGTTTTTTTCTTTTACAAAAACAAGGATGTGGTGGTACTTGTGATGTTAGTACATACTAGGAAAAAGCTGGTACATACTGGGAAAAAGTACCATTCATGCACATCTGTAGCTAGGGTATAGTAGAGAACAGTGCTGTTCCCTGTTATTTAGAAGGCAAACACATTCTAGAGTTGTTTTCTTTCCACATGAGCAGCTCAGGTTACCCTTAAAGACTTCAGCTTGCATGATACCGCTAAAAATAACAATGAACTTATTTGTCAAGCAATGCTGTTTGTTGCACTTAACAAAGCCCCCAAATTTTTACAACTGGTTTGTTCAGATATGATGCAATGTTTGTTAAGCTAAAGTCTGACAGGTTTTTTCCTCCCCAATGTAAGAAACAGTTTATCTTTTAAACTTTAAGCTTAAGGCCTTGCATTGCACTTCAGCTGGCGTAGCTTGGAACTCACAACTGAGTTGCACCCAGGTCAGGTGCATATCAGCATAGGGTCACATCAGCATCACTTCTTGTGATGTTGCTGCTCATGACTTTTTAAAAGAGAAGGTGAGAATATTTTTTTTCCTACGTGCAAAAGAAGTAGAAGAAAAGTGTTTGCAGGAGGTTCAACTGAAAGTCAGAGGAAGAACATAAGAGAAGAAATTTAGGGCAGAGGTGAACAAGAAACTACCCTCCTGATTGGTTGAAGTTGGGGAAGGAAAGTAACTAATTTTAAGATAAATTTGGGGTGGGTTAGGGTATTTTTAGAAATATGATGTTTTTAATGTCGAATTTTATTGTTTTAAACTGATTCTATTATTGTATATCTCCCAGAGTGGCTGGGTGACCAGCCAGATGGGCGATTAATAAATTTAATAAATGAATAAATAAAATAAAAAGCCTAAGGCAGAAGTAGACAGAGAGAAGAAGAGAAGCCCAGAGTCTCAGGGGGAAGAGAAAGAGGCAGAGATGCTGGAATGGGATAACTTGTTGAGAGAGTGCCAAATCTTTAACAGTAAGATATTGTTTGAATAACAGACGTGGATAAAACACGACCGCAGTCTAATTGAGTTAGCCCAGCAGTGCAGAGCTTCAGGCCTAGGGGCTGAATTTGGCCTTCTGAGGGTCCCAATCCAATCCTCCAGGTTTCCCCAGATGGCTATAACCCCTTTTTCCCTAGTGGCAGTGGAGAAGGCCGCAGGAAGGGAAAGGCAAAAAGGGATGGGCTGCACTATTTTGCCTGTTCTCCCTTCCACTCACAGAACAGGGTGTTGCTGGTCTGTGACAATATAGGTATAAAATTTGAGTGTGCATATAGTGAGTCTTCTATTTGGGCTTAAAGATGGGTCCTAGGTCTAAAAAGTTACAGACTATTCCCTGGAAGGATCCCACCTTTTCTAATATGTTATATTAGGTATATTTTACTTATTTATTTAGTATTTGTTTCCTGTCTTTATCGAGGAAAGTTTATGTAACATAATTACTGTGTAGAAATATTTTAAAAAATATGAAAAGTGGTATATAAATTGATATAATAATAATAATAGTGGAGTATTGAAGTATTAATGTTGCACATACATCAAACATTCCAGTTACTCATCCAGATTATTTGCCCAAAGAAACTATGACTAAAGCAATTCCTCAGGTTTTCAAACTCTGTAATGCAAAATAAGTTCTCCCCAACTCTCCCATTTGTAGGAAGAGTAGGAGAGGCTGGTGCCTGCAAAAATGAGGAGTTGCTACAGGCCCCTCCCCTTCAGCTACTCCACCCATCTAAGGCTCTGCCTGCATGCTCTGACCTAACTTTGGCTATGGTCGTTAAATGAAACCTCCATGTTCAGAGACAGTATAACTCTGAATAATAGATTCTGGGGAAATACGGTGTCGGGAGGCTGTTGCCCACCTCATCTCCTGCTTATAAGCTCCACAGAGGCAGCTGGCTATATGAATCTGTCGGCAACTTATTAGGTCTTGTTTTCATGCATAGTTGTTGTCAGTGTTTCTACACTGCTGTAAACAGCGTGCAGGGCTAGATGGAGAGAAGTGACTTGCCTAGAAGGGCTACAAACTGAATACAAGGTAGAGGTGGGTTCATAACCTCTGAGGTAAATCTCCATCCCCAATTATTCATTTCTCCCTTTGCACCCTCAAATAATTCTTCCTTCCAAAAAGGAATTTCTCATCCCCCCCCCCCCCGCAAAAAGAGTATTCTATAATCATAGAATCATAGAATAGTAGGGTTGGAAGGGGCCTACAAGGCCATCGAGTCCAACCCCCTGCTCAGTGCTTCAGTGTATGACAAATGCTGCAGACCTTCTCGCATTAGAAGAAAAAGTTTCTCTTAATATCTCTGTCCTTTGGCATTGCAGTACAAGATATAAATATCTCTGTTGGCATTTTTGTAGCTGGCAGTGTCTCCTCTGTGATCTTGGCAACTTATTGTAACAGCTACCTAAAGTGACAACAGCACAGAGCACCTTAGTTGAAGACAAATGGACTGAATTGTGGAGAAATATGCTCAAGAAGAGTGAAGGAGAAAATTGCAGACTTGCTGTTAGTATCTCGCAATTTATTGCTTAAACTATAGTGTAGAAGTTTATTGGTTGTCTTACGTCACGCTGAATTTGGGTTTATGATGAGTTTTATTTAGCTAACAGTGTTCCGGCCTCAACACACATTGGGGTATGTGTTTGTCCAGGCAGCTAAACTCATATCCACCATTTCCATGTAACTCAAATCTTCATCTTTATTGAAAGACAACTAAACTGCAAAAACCAATAAATGCAGGATCAATACTTAGCTTTAAAAGGAGGAGGTATGGCAGTTGAAATGAAAGAAAGAGTATGGACGAGGTGGATGGATGAGGTGAACAAAAAAGAATGCAAGGCCAGGCCTTCAGGCTGCAATCCAGAACAGTAACAGAGAACCGGAAGAGAGGGAGGTTTCTTCCCAAATTGAGGAAGAATCAGTACAGATGTTTTAGTTGGTACAGATTAGACGTTCTTCTTATGGACAACTAATCTATGCATGACAACAAGGCCTAATAAGTGGCCGACAGATTCATATTGAGAAAACTGAAGTGTGGTAGCTACTCTTCATCAACTCCAATGTTTAGATTGGAAAGAGATATGATGTTCAGAGAGGATTCAGTCTTTGAAGAACTATTCTGAATTAGAAAAACAGAATAGTTCTGCAAAGCTTGAATCCTCTCTGAATGTTATATCTCTTTCCAATCTGAAAATTTGTGTTGATGAGCTACCACAGAAGTTCGTGCTAATACAGAATCTAGAGGGGAATATAACAAATAACACAATGCCCAGTTAGGGCAGAACACTTGGAGTCTGACCTTCTTCCAAGGAGTTCAGGGTGTTCTAAATAGGGGTATTGCCTTTTATCTTCACAGCAATCCTGTGAGGTAGGTTAGACCAAGACAAAGCGACTGGTAGGACACCCACTGAATCTCACGCAGGATCGCTTGATTTAAGTAGGCAAGAAAAAGGCCACTTTAAATCATTGATTTAAATTGAGTTTCCCAGTGACACTTGCCTGAATCAACCATCTCCAACTTGGTGCCCTCCAGACTTCAACTCCCATCAGCCTCAGTCAGTATGACCAGTGGACAGGAGTGCTGGAAGTTGTCATCCAAAACATCTGGAGAGCACCAAGTTGGGGAAATTTGGTGTCAGTAATGGTACAAATCGAACCATTAAACCGGGGTTGAGGAACCTCCACCCCACGGGCCAAGTTGGCCTGCTCTGCCTGCCCAATGACCCTCCCCAGCCCTGCCCCCTTCAGGGCAAGTGGGGAGAGGAATCATTTACCAGGGATAATAGTGGGATGTGGAGATTCCCCTGCATGCCACACCCCACTCCCAGTTGTGCTCGTTTTGGCGCTGGGTAAAGACCTTTTTATTCTCCTAGGCATTTTAGTTTTTCAGTTTGTTTTATATCTGGTATTGTATTTTAAATTTTTACCCTGCTGCTAGCTTCTGTTTGGTTATTATTTTTACTTCTATTTTGTAGTTTTAAACTTTTACATTGTATACTGTATTTTATCATCTGTATTTTATTGTCTTGTATTTATGGCTGTAATTGTTGTGAACTGCCCAGAGAGCTTCAGCTATTGGGCGATATAAAAATGTAAATGAACGAATAAATAAATAAATAAAGAGGGAGGGGGAGCGGTGCATTAAGGGGAATCCACACTGTGATCAACAGTGGGGATTCCCTTTGCGCACTGCTCTCCGTCCCAGTTGGGAGGTGTTGTGTCCAGGGGCCTGGGACCCTTGGAAGTAAGAATCCGGTTCCACACAAATCTTAGGAGTTGTTTATTTTAGTGTTTCATCCTTGCAGACAGCCTCGGGCAGACCGGCCCTTGCCTTACCAGTTTAGTATAAATTCCAGGGTGGTTTATCTGTGCTTCATCCAGGGCGTTCCGAAATCCTGGCCTGGCTCAGGTGAGCAGTACACCAAGAGCATAACTCACTCCATGTCCTTCCCAATGGGGGAAGGCATGGAACAGGCAAAACTGCCCTGGCGGAGGTGCTGAGTGAAGAAGCACTCTTCCGCCTGATGTCTCAGCCAGCGCAGCTTCACTGCTTGTGGGTTTTCCCCACTCAGGGAAAGCCCACATGCAATGAAACCATATCCTCCACTGAGGCACTGCGTAAAGGAGCACTCCTTCGCCCGGCATCTCAGGCAGGGTGGCTTTGTCTGCCCTGCACCTTCCTCTGTTGGGTAGTGTGCATGTATGTATGTATCAAAATCAGTTCCAACATGTAAAGGATAAAAAGTACTGAAGTGCCACGTGGGCTAATACACATTAACTAACCTGTGTTGCGGCAATAAGCGGAAATGACTGATATTTCTGAACAGGACATTAATCCGTAGAATTAATTGTAGTTGGACTAATTGGATGCTTTCACCATTTGGATGTCTGGAATGCAGTATTCATGACCTGAATATTCAGTGTGATCTGAAATGAATGGGGATTGCATAAGAGCAGTGATTGGTGGATAGGGCCTGAGTAAAAATGCAGAAGGGACTTCCTGAAATAAGTCAGATATAGCGAAATAGGTTGTTTTTACACATTTATCCTCACTTGTTCTCTTATGCTAATCTAAAACACACATCAGCTCCGGGGGCATGGCTCTATAAATTCTTTTCCCTTCTGGTGTTCGTGCTTTCGCGTTGTGTCCTCGGCAAACGTGCTCCCGATGTGGGGCCTATTTGGAAATGACATTTTTCTACGCTGAGGTAATCTCCGTGTCAGAAGAAGTTATGTATGAAGTGGCCCTAGTTTGAGACATTTTTCAGAAGCTGAACATATGAAGCTGCTTTCATATGTTCTGTCTGACCCATTATTGTCTACTCCAACTGACTCCAAGTGGCTTTCCAAGGTCTTGGGCAAAGTTTTTTTCAGCCTTACAATTCTTGAGATTTTATTTATTTGTTTTTGTTTATTATTACATGTATTATTACATTAATATCCTGCCTTCTTTCCTCTTGTAAGGAACCCAAGGTGGCTCACCTGGTCCTCTTCCTCTCCATTTTATCCTCACAACAACCCTGTGGGGTAGGTTAGGCTGAGAGTCAGTGACTGGCTCCAAGTCCCCCAGTGAGCTTCATGGCCAACTGGGGACTAGAACCCAGCTCTCTTGAGTCCCAGTCCAACACTCTAACCACTACACCACACTGGGTCTCTTTAACAAGAGATTCTGGAATGGAAACAGAGTTCTTCCACAAACAGTGCATATACTCTGCAACTGAGCTGTGGTGTCTCCTAAAAGCTGAAGGTCAAGAAGGGAACAGGCATCCAAATCTTTCACTTGCCAACATCCCAAGGCTGAGTGCTCTTTCTCGCTGAAGAACACGATTCTTCAAGCTCTCATTTCTGTTTGGGTTTGGTGAAGGTAAGCAATAGCAGGACTCTCTCCCAAGCAACAGGAAACTGCTGCTGTTCTCCTCCAAATCACACCACAAATGAGAGAAGACTGTCTACTCTCCTAAGCATTTTCGCATGCCACAGGAACCGGGGAAGGGGATTAGTGGCAATTTCAAATAATAGTTGGCTAGTAAGCCATGCCAACATTTTTGGAACCCTGGAAGAGGGGAAACTATTATAGCTGAGAAGAAATCTTAATTTCAAATCAAACCCTTGAGTTCAGTGGTTATAATGATGAAATCAGCAGGAAATGAACAGTAATGGGTGCTTGCAAGACAGCCTTGCAAGTAAGTCCACAAACGTTGCTAGCCTGTCTGCCAACACACATACATACCTATGCTTGTTAGCTATTGTGACACATTAGCCCTATTCAGGCATTATAGTAACTGGTAAGCTGAATGCATGAGCACGGCTGCACCACGTCGCTCAGCCCCTAACAATGTAAGCTTCCAGTGTACAAAAATTTTCTTGCCTTTTTACGGGGAGACAAACCTTTTCCACTACAGGTGACTGGGCAACTGGCTATATACAAGCCTGCTTTAGACCGATTTTGAAAAAAATTGTATACGCTTCAGCATTAAGACTTTTTCTTAGTAATTACCAGAGATCTACCACAAAGTAATGTGAGTATCCGTTTTTGTTTTATTCCTTGTATATTATGGCTTCATATCATAAGATGGGTCAAAATCAGTGTAGCCCTGTAATAAATACTTCTGTGAGAGATTAGTGCTAGTTTTCTAAGTCACATGGCCAATTGAATCCCACCTTTCACACTAGGAAGCAAGCATGTCTTAAGGTTTTAATTTTACCTTCATCTTTTGTTGTAGTTTGGGACTTGCATTGGCAGTGGATACATGCTGATATCACGATGGAAGAGAGGGAGAACTTTTCACCTCTTAATTTACTGACTGAATATCGCCCAATCGAGGAAGCTGGCAAAAATGATCAAAGCAGCAGCACTCAAACAAATGAAGGAAACGAAGGAGCTATGCAGCTGAAAAAAGAAATCTCCCTTCTTAATGGGATCAGCCTAATCGTAGGAAACATGATTGGTTCAGGTATCTTTGTTTCCCCCAAAGGAGTACTTAACTACAGCACATCCTATGGATTGTCGCTAGTAATTTGGGCAATTGGGGGGATTTTTTCCGTGATTGGAGCGCTTTGCTATGCTGAACTTGGGACCACTATCACTAAGTCAGGAGCGAGCTATGCATATATCTTGGAGGCCTTTGGAAGCTTCATTGCCTTTATACGTCTGTGGACTTCACTGTTGATCATTGAGCCGACTAGCCAGGCAATTATTGCAATAACTTTTGCCAACTACATAGTGCAACCTGTCTTCCCTTCCTGCCAACCTCCTTATGTCGCTTGCCGTCTTATTGCAGCTGCTTGTATATGTAAGTATTTTATGAAACCAAGGGTTAGACACTTCAGTAGGTCTGAACCTGACACCTTCATGTAGGCTGGGGAAAAGGAGGAACCCAACTGGGCATTGGCTGCAAGTGGATGCGTTTGCTGAAGATCTGTATGCTTCTACACTTGCTGAGGTTCAGTATGCTTCCACAACATTTAAAAACTCATGGGAAGGTAAACAGTGGAGGGACCAGGGTTGAATTAGTCTTGGGTGCATGACCATCCCACTGGCCTGAAAGGGCAAAGCTTCTGTGAGCGTTCCCATCGGACACTCCCAAAAGGCTAGAAGGCACTTGGAAAGTATTGGCCTCTCCTCTGTTTCCAAATGCAAGAACTTACCTTTGGGGCAGGGGAAAGTAGCAAATGCTCCCAGTACCCCAGTGAAGTATACTTTCCCACCTGGAACTGGGACCTGAACTTGGGCTACCAGACCCAAAATTTGTGGCTGGAGAACGGTAGTGATTCATTTCCATGGGGATCTCTCCAGCAGAAATTATGCATCAGTTTCCCACCCCTGATGGTGGTGCAGATATGATGCACCACCATCAGTTTCCCACCACAGATTCTCAGACTGCGTAGTCCCAGTCCCTACTTTGCTGGGGCCCTGAGTGTACTTTCTGCCTTCCCCTGCCTGAAAGATAAGTTCTTGAGCTGGGAGAAGGGCTTTTAGGGTCCAGACAAGAACAGCCCTGCTTAAAGCAGGTGGCAAGCAGGGCTGTGCTTGCCTTAGTGCTGCTTGAATGCTGGCAATATCCCTACTCTGGGGTAGTCAAAAATAGGAGCAAGAAAGTCTTGCGTTGCAGGCAGAAGATCACCGTTAGAATGTCCCAGACTGGGCATTCCTTAGAACAGCCTTCCCTAATATGGTGGCCTCTATATATCTTTGGCTACAATTCCCATAATCCCTCAGCCATCTCTGCTGGCTGGGGGTTATGGGCATTGTAGTCCAACATATCTGAAAGGTGCCAGGTTGTGGAAGCCTGTGTCAGGGATTGTTAAACCCTCCTGCTGAGTAGTGAGGTAACAGGGATTTGCTGCGTAATAATTTGTATTCGGTTAATAACACCTCTTCACACCTGTAGCATTACACCTAATTAGCTAAACAGAGCAAGGCAGTTGCCTCTCAACTCAAATGGATGGTTTTCTGCTGTTTCCAGGCTTTTACTGGGCTCCTCCTTCAGGGAGGGTCCTTCTGACCCAACTTCTGATGGGCAGTGAATCTGGCAGAATGCCTCCCACTTCCTCTCAACTCTGCCTGCTTAACTCCGTGCCAGACTCTGGCATCTGTCAGTTCCAGTGCTCCCTCCCACTCTGCCAAAGGGTGAGTTCCCACCGGAAAAGAGAATGATGGTCTTTGAGCCTGGGCCTCCTGTTCAGTGAGCCCTGACTCCTGGATGGTCTTGGGGAATTCCCTCCCCTGCTCCCTGTCTTGGCTAGGCTTCTTCTAGCTGTGCCTCTGAATCTGAATCAGAGTCCAAAACGAAATGAGGGAGCTTGGGCCCAATCCTAACAGGCTGCTTTAGAAGAACCAGGTTGGGGAAGGCTGCTTTAGAGGAATAAGCCAAATTGTCATCTAATCTAGTATACAGTTTCCAACACTGACCAGCTGTGTGTTTCTGGAAGCTCACAAGGACATAAAAATGATGGCCATTCCCTCTTTGTCATCAACACTGGGTCTCGGAGAGATTCTTCCTCTTAGTGGGATTGATTTAAAAATTATTTTTAAATCATGGGAAGCTTATGGCATAATAAATGTGTTAGTCTTTGAGGTGCCACAAAAGCCTTTGAGCCTTCATTGATTGAGTAGTTGGAGGGCATAGGAGTATAAGATTTCGGTGGATAATCCTGGTGAGATTACAGGATGGCATCTTGGGTCCTTTAGGAAACGCACAGTAATAAACATAATACCTGGCACATTGTGGTATTGATAATGCTTAACATCAGATGTTTCAAGACTAGAAAGTGTGTGGTTTATCACTGTACACTTTTCTATTAAATCAGCATGGCCACTGGGCAGGGTTAATGGGCTCTCCAAATATTGTTGGACTATAGGTTCCCCAGCCCTGTATTAAATTCATATCTTTCTTTAAACGAAGTTTTTTTTGTTTTGTTTTTTAAAATAGGCACTGTAATTGAAAATGTTTTAAAGACTGCTTTAAGGAGCAATCCTGTGGGATTGCATCGTAGCAGATATATAACCTATCAGAGGAAACCTCGAAGCTCAGAGGCTTCTGAAAATCCTATGCCCTGCTGGGCTCTTGCCAGCATGGCGGGAGGAAGACGGAGGCCTCTCCTCTCCCCACCCACCATCCCACCCCCTTTTCACCCTCCTTGAAGCCTTTCTGAGGTTGCTTTCTTGTGACCTTGAAAGCAGGCGCTGTGGTTCTTTCCATGCTGGCTGCAGGGGCATGGGGGGAGGGATTGTATGTCAGAGTCTCCCTCCGGAGGTCGTAGGAGTGTAGAATTTGCTACGACAAGATGTAATGATGTCCACTAATTTGGATGGCTTTAGAAGGGGGTTAGACAAACTCCTGGAGGAGAAGGCTGTCAATGGCCACTAGTCCTGATGTCTTAATGCTACCTTCAGTATCAAAGGCAGGATGCCTGTGTACATCAGGTGCTGGGGAACATGGGCGGGAGGGTGCTGTTGCACTCATGTTCTGCTTGTGGGTTTCCCGTGGGCATATGGTTGGCCACTGTGTGAAGATGAGTGCAGAACTTTTGGTCTGATCCAGCATGGCTCTTCTTATGTTCTTATCCTATATGGTCCTTGGCTCTCCCAGGGACAATAGGATTGCTCTCTTAAATGTTTTAAAAATCATCTATCTATCTATCTATCTATCTATATCTATATATCTGTGTGTGTGTGTGTCTATATATTATCATATATCATCAATAACTCTCCCGATTGTAACTAATAGCCTATGATAGAACTATGCTGCTCATAAATTTGTCTAATTTGCCTACAGTTCCCATCATCTACAGTGACTGGCCTAAGGTCACCCAATGAATTGGCTGAGCTGGTATTTGAACCTGGATCTCACTAGTCCTAGCCCGGCTCTCTAGGCCAGCCTTCCCCAACCTGGTATTCTCCAGATGACATGGACTACACTCTGCTATGATGCTCACTGGGTGTCCTTCACTATCTCTCAACATAACCTGCCTCACAGGGTTGTTGTGAGGATAACTGGAAATGGGAAGAACTTTGCTTTGTGCTCTGTGGAAGAAAAGTGGGATATACACATAATAAAGAATTAACCCCCACCCCCAATTTCATCACGTGATCTTGAGCTCTAGTATTGGAAGAGGGAATTATATGCCTACTGATTTCTGTACATCTTGCATGCACAAAACTGTGGATGGAATGCTGGGGTCACACCCTTAAAAGATACAGAGTCTTAGTGAAGCGATATTAAGCCATCGCTCCATTATCTATGCAAAAAATCTTGTATATATGAATGTTCTGCCATAGTGATTCTCCCCTATACATGTTTGCACGGTTGAATAATTACTGTTTGAGCAGAACAGCCTCATTGGCTGTGTTTGGACAATAATATCCTTTTGCCTGTGCATGCAACCACTTTTTCCTTCCCTACATGGCATGCCTCAATAAAATGTGGAAGTCTCCAATTAACCATAGTTTCCTGTTTTGTCTGGACAGGGAAACTATGACCTGGTTCACACATAATGTCAGTTCATGGGTTGTTTAACCCATGAATTGGCAGGGCCACAAGTAAGGGAGTGAGTAAGCTGCCTCCCGAATGCTCATCACTTCCACTTTCAACCGGCTTTAATCGACAACCCAGAAATGCCGCATTCCTGGGTTGTTTGATGTGACATCTGAACCTAGAATAGCACAACCTAGAATAGGCACAAACAACCCAGAGTTTTACCCAACTACAAAACATGGGTGATGGTTGGGTTAAACTCTGCATTGTTTGACCCTAAACAACCCGGACTTCCAGGTTCAGATGTCACATGAAACAAGTTGATTCAAAGTGGAAGTGGTGCGCACATGGGAGTTAGTGCACTCGTTTCCTTGGTCATCGCCCCGACAACCCATGGTTTAAGCAACCCATGAGTTGTTGCGTGCAAACTGGGCCTATGGTTACCAGGTTTGGAACAAGCCAGGATAGTAAATGGTAGTTTGAAGTTGGTTTAAGATCCTGACTTGTTCCAAAGTTGGTAACTATAGTTTCCCAGTTTGGACAAAACAGGACCCATAGTTAATGAAGGACTTCCACATTATATTGAGGTGTGCCACAAAGGGAGGAGAGAGGGGCTTCATGCTTGGGGAAAAAGCTTGTTCATTAATACTCAGCCAAGATATTATTGTCTGAATGTAGCCATCATCTGCTGTTACTTCTTTATTTCTCCCCCTGTCTTGGGCAAACATGGCTTGTATTTTAACTAATCATATGCGAAACTAATTTTCAGAGTTCTTAGTCTTCTGTTAATTATGTTTATAATTATTGTAGTCATGTTGTATTTCCTAATCCTGCATTTTCAGTGCTTAGAATTGGAGTAATTTTCAAACCTACTTTTGAGGTGATTTAAATTAATTGAAAGTGGTGTGTGTTTCTAGAGCTGAACAGTCTGTCAGTCTTTTCTTACCATCAGGATTATAGTGGCATTACTCTACTGGGCAAAGTGGTGGAGGGGGCAGTGCACAAATTTTCGATGTTCCTTATTGTAAATTGAACCAGGATAACTAAACAGACATGTAACTCTTGTAGACAGTATAATGCTTTTCTATCACAAGAGATGGAGAAGACAGAGTCCCTCTCCAGGAACCATGTTTACAGTGATATGACAGAGTATTGATTCACTGCATCATGGGCGTTTCACTTTGCAGGGCATAGTTTTCTTTTCAGGGTACAATCTTGGTCTTCACCTGTGATCTCAGGAGCTAAGTAGGACAAAGCAGTTGTGAATGCAAACTTGCGTAATAACCAAAAAACAAAAAATCATCTGCTACACTGAGGAGGAGAGATTTCATCACAGTCTTGTTTACTGAGTCGTTTCATAAGTTCTTTGTGTTCTCATAAGATACTCCCTGTGTGTCTAGTTTGGTTTGTCAAATAGCCCTGGCTTAGCTGAAACAACTTGTGCTGCTGGGCTTGGTAATAAGTTAAGCAGCCTTTGAAAATGTTACTTTCAACTGCTCACTCTCTAGCAGCCTGACGAGCTCTATGGCTTCAAAATGTGTGATGCAGGCTGCACCATTGTAGTCTTGCTTCCTTTACTCAGGCTTTGTCTGTTTCATTGATTGTGTGTGGGACTTAAGTGGAAAAGAATGGGGCATTCATCATCATTATTCTGCCATTTGGGTTATGAGGAAATGTTCCTCGTTTCATTTTTGGGGGTGAAGATTGTAAATGTTTCCATTGCATTCTTTCTTTAAAAAATTCAAATATGAGTATTAAGAGATTCAGGATGGTTAACAGTGTTTAATTTTTCACCACATTTTGTTGCAGTTACAATATTAAGGTCTTCTGACATCCAAATAGAGAATTTACCCAGAAGCACCCCCCCATCCCCTGCTTTTTGTACTACCTAACCTGAGGAAGAGTCCTAGAGAACTCAAAACTTGTGGAATTTTTTGTGGAATTTTGGTTGGTTCTAATAAAGGTATTACGCAACTGTGGATTTTGGATTTTTTTCTCTTGGATCAGCACAGCTATCTTTGTTTTTGTTTTTTATAATTACAAATAGTTGCCTTCCTTTCTCTTTTCCATCCATCTCCACCCCAATCTCCTGATGATCCCATGACAAGTACCTTGAGAATAATCACATGCTGGTTGTATCATTCGATTTGGACAGAAGTTGTGGGGATGGAATGTTGAATGCAAGACTTCTGTAATTGTATTAATTTTGTCAGGACAAATCAACCTAAGCTTTTAATTTGTCTTGCCACTGCCAACAAGGTAACCTATCTATAAGAATTACTATACTTGGATGGGAGAGAAAGGCAGATTGTCCCAATAATTCTACTCTTCCCACCATCCTGTTTCTTGTTTGGTTTGTTGTTGAAATTATTAGGGTGCAATCCTATGCATGTTTAGACAGAAAAAAGTTCTGCAGTTTCCAGCATGTCCCAGCCAGCCATGGCTGGCTAGGGCATGTTGGGAATTGTAGGACTTTTTCTGTCTAAACATGCAAGGGATTGTGTCCTTATTCAATTTGTTTCTATTAATTTTAGTTTTGAGTGGTAATGTCATTCTTATGTGTATGGTTTTATGAAGGGGGCAATTTTTCCATTGTGAAATCTTTTCCCCATTTTCATTCTTTAGTCAAAATTAATTAAATACCATTATAATGGATCCAATCAATCAAATGTTATTGCTTTTGGCCAGTGGCTTTTGCATCATTATAATGGCTCAGTTGAGATGACCCTCCAAATTATGATTGGAAGCAGTAGGAATTCATTGCGTGCTCACATATGCTCCTTCATCCTTATCAGTGTGTTGATTCATTTCACATTTCTGGATTGCTCTGACTGCAACTGACATCCAAATGAGGGAAGCAAACTGTCGTTAATGAAAATGAGGAGAGTTTGCAAACCATGATTGGAGGCTAGTACTAACCATGGTTTGCTTGATTTGGGCATCATGGAACATCATGGTTAGAACAACCTGAAAATGGAGGAGAGACTCTCCTAGTGAAAAGGAAGTAGGAAGGGGAGGAGAAAGCCTTCAAGTTCCTGGTCCTCTAAATCATTGTTTACTTACCATCTGATTCAATCATTCAATATTTTTGTAAGATAGTTTTAATGTTGGGGGATTGCACTCTCCTTTATGTAAAAAAATAAATAAAAAGCAAAGTGTCTTTTAAAAGCTGATATTTAAAGTTTGAATTGTTGTTCCATGATGATTTACTATTTCTGCAGAATTACCTTTGTATGGCGGGTGCTCTCCTGTTTGTAGTCTCACTAACAACTGTTTAACCACACTTTTCCATAATATAAAGTTTATGTTTGGGGGAGTTTACCATGCACATATTTGCTTAGAGCCATTTTGAACTTTTTGAAATAGCCTCTGAATAAGGAAATGTGTCAACAAGGAATTGATTTTCACTATTTGACATATTTTTAGTATGAAACTGTACAAAAACATTTTTGGAACTGCCTTTAAATTTTCCTAAGCTTCAGGTCTGGTTACTGTTTTTGTTTGGTTTTCTCAAATGTCAAACTGACAGTCTCTAGTGTTGTCAAATAACAGAATTCCTAAGTGGTGCTTCCTATTTTCAACAAAAATGTTGTGAATTAAAAATAAATGTTTTCCAGTCTTTCTTAGCTTTGAAGGGGCTGATTGCAAGGTGACTTTAAAAGTGACGAGTAGACTGGGACTTGGGCCAAGAATGTTCATACCTTGTAGACTTTCTCCATAAAAAGTATCTATGTCCTCTCTGCTTTGAAGCTTGTTTTAAGCTAAGCAAGTGTTAAATAGCAAACAGGACGATTGTTTACAAGCTCCCTTAAACACTATAGTTCTACTTAACCCAGCCTGCTAAGCTTGTCTGCACTAATATGTAGTTGTTACATGTTATGGTATAGAAGAGAATTTCAAGCCAGTGCTTGATTTAAAAAGAATCATAACCACTTTCTAACGCCCTCCTTGCTTCCCTTTTTGTCTCCTAGGTCTTCTAACGTTTATAAATTGTGCCTATGTTAAATGGGGAACAAGGGTGCAGGATGCATTCACCTATGCCAAAGTCATTGCCCTTATTGTCATCATCGTAACAGGAATTGTTAAACTATGCCAGGGTAAGACTAATAGCTCAATGTATAGAGGTTTGTATTGATCAGAAAACATAAATCTTGAGGAGTGCCTATTTGGTTATTCATGAAGAAAATCCATAAAAGTTACGTCAAAAACCAGGCCAATCCAAGTAGGTATGTTAAGCAACTTTTTAACTGGACCACCTTCTGTTTATAAAAAAAAATAGAAACTGGATCTTCATGTGCTCTCAAATAGCAATGAAAGTTGAATTGAGAATGGGAACCCTCAGTAAGTTGGGGTACAATCCTGTACATGTTTAGACAGAAAAAAAGTCCTACAGCTCCCAGCATTCCCCAGCCAACCTTGCAGGACTATTTTGTGTCTAAATATGCATAAGGTTATGCCAGCGGAGACTGGTGGCTCTGATGCCATTGGAACGGTGAATCCACTCTGGGTTTCATCTAGAGCTTCGGCTATTGGGCGGTATAGAAATGAAATAAATAAATAAATAAATAAATAGAACCAGTCAGAATTCTAAAGGAGCTTAGATAGCGCCTTTAGGGCTCTTGCTGAAACACAGAGTGGATTCACTGCCCCACTGACATTGGAGCCAGCAGCCTCCACTGGATTGTGTCCTTAATGGCTTAACATGAATCTTGTAGCTGTCACATGTGGTTTTGCCCTGAAATCATATAAATAAATATAGCTGTGGAAGCGGCAATTGGCAGCAGAAGACTCGTATTGGAGAAGGAGCTTCTTAACACCTTTCCCCTCTGTTTCCTGAAAAAATCACACCCCACCAGCCTCCCCACCCCTGATGAAAGGAAAAGATCTGGGAACCTCTGCATCTACATTTCTGTTAAGGAAAAGCTGCACATGATCAAGTGTTGCGTACAGCTTGATCTAGAGCAGGGGTAGGCAAACCCTTTGCCCTGCGGGCACATTTAACTATTTGAAAAGCTCTCCTGAGCACCACCACAAAATGACCACCATGGGAGGCATGCCAGAGGACAAGTAACCTGTGAGTACAAGGCAGAGGTCTGAGCCCCAACACACTAAACAACTAATTTGAATCTAATTCTCAGCATCAACACAAAACTATTTCATAGCCATCCCAGCTGCCAGTAAGAAAAAGTGTTAATTTAAAAAAAAAGAATTGAGAGAGGTGGGGCACCTTGGTAGTGCCAAGAAAGGTGTCTGGGGCACATTGGTGCCTGTGGGCACCACTTTGCCTACATATGGTCTAGAGTTTATATGCAATAATGGAAATATTAAATTAAATTCATTAATTTTATTTACATTTATTTATATTCCACCTTGCTTCTATCATAGAACTGAAGGTGGCATACAAAGGGTTCCCACGTGGCTTTGCATCTAGGAAAAATACAGTAGTCTAGGAAAAACACAGTTTGACAGGCAAAATTGTAACAGAAGCATTTGTTTCTAAGTAACTACATGTCCTGAGAAATGCTATATGCTGCTCTTCATTACTTGGGTATTCCGCATTCAATTTTTTGGCCAGATGTTCATTTCTTGCATACTTTTTGTGGGATGCTTTTCCCATTGGGGAAATTTGTGCTACGTGCTTTGATGCAGCATGAAGTTTTGTATCTGAAAGATCAAATGTACTGATCAAAAACGTCTGATATGGCTTCAACTCCTGAATGACTTGAGAAAATCATAGAATCATAGGGTTGGAAAGGGCCTACAAGACCATCGGGTCCAACCCCCTGCTCAGTGCAGGAAGCCTATTCCCAGGTGGTCTCCCATCCAAGTACTAACCAGGGCTGACCCTGCTTAGCTTCCGAGATCAGACAAGGTCAGGCACATCCAGCTAGTGATGTACGAAAGTCACTTACCTGGTCCCACAGCTTGCTTCGCGGTGGGAGGGAGGCGCTTCGGTTCTCCCCCCGAAGTTCAGGCCGGGGGGGGGAGGCGCCCCGCCTCGCCCGGCCGAAATTCAGGCCGGGGGGGAGGCGCCCCGCCTCACCTGGCTGAAATTCAGACCGGGGAGAAGCGCCCCATCTCCCCGGCCACGAAATACAAAAGTGAATTTTTTAAAAAAAACAACCACACCTGTGATAGGCTACGTAACGATTTACGTAGCCTATCATGGCTAGATTTCCAAAGTCAGCCGTGATAGGCTACGTTAATCGTTACGTAGCCTATCACAGGTGACTTTGAAAAAAAAAAGAAGCGCGTACGCAAATGGCGGCGCCCATGGGCACCGCCATTTGTGTTCCTTATTTGGGCCCGGGTAATCTACATAAAGATTTATGTAGACTACGGCGAAAATAAGGGCAACACAAATAGCGTTGCCCTTATTTTCATCGTAGTCTACGTAAATCTTTACGTAGACTACCCGGGCCCAAATAAGGAATGCAAATGGCGGCGCCCATGGGCGCCGCCATTTGCGTACGCGCTTTTTTTCCCCCCAAAGTCTCCCGTGATAGGCTACGTAACGATTAACGTAGCCTATCACGGCTGACTTTGGAAATCTAGCCATGATAGGCTATGTTAATCGTTACGTAGCCTATCACGGGTGTGTGTTGTTGTTTTTTCATTCACCTTGTAATGGCGGCGGTGGCAGCCGGTCGGAAGACCGGCCGCCGCCCCCGGCCCCGCCGAAATGCCGCCGGGACCTGCCGCCGAGAGGGACATTCGAGGGACGTAAGTCCCATGGCGGGGGGCGGGGGGGGCGGAGAATTTCACCAACAATTTCGGGGGGCTGAATGCGTTGGCATTCAGCCTCCCCGAGATTCGTGGAGAAATTCACGGCCATCCCTACATCCAGCTTGTTGTAATGATTAGGTGCAACTGTGTAACAAGGTGGTCAATGTTGTGCTATGGATGCAAACAAAATAACTTGCCTTGTTTAGCTGCTTATGGTAACTGCCAAGTCAGTGTATGTGACAATAATCTGACAGTGGAGTATGAAGGTACTGTTCGTGATGAATAGTTTCACTGGATCTGCTTTGCCTGGAAGAAATTTCATCATTTAACATAGTTATATTTGTTTACTATTAGTGTCAGGGTTGGATCTGAGCCCATAGAGTCCCAAAGCAGCTCTGATTCTCAGGAGGAGATACAATCCATGGGAGAGGAACTCTCTCAGGTTTCAGTGGCACAGCTGGAGGGGGAGCCCCCCCCCGCTTACATTCCTGGGAGCGACAGTGACCCTGGCATGGAAAGGGAGGGACAACTTGAGCTTTCAGATGCGAGGCACAGGCGCAGGCACAAACTCAGGCGGTCAGCCCGATTGGCTCGATGTCAACAGCTGTGCCCCAAGGCCCCACGGGAGACGGGGAGACCTTCCCCTCCAACTCCTTAAGTTCAGAGAGTTGCCGTGCTTTTCCCAAAACGGAGACCAACTGATGTCCTAACTTTTAGAAACCCCTGGTAGGCTGTTCCTTTGTATTTCTTCTGAGTCTCAGGCAATTAGCATCTGTAAGCTTCATTAGGTTGAATGGAATTAAAGCCTTGGAAAGCAGCCCTTTTGTCTGAGTGTTGATTCTGGCTATTGGAGGATTCAGAAGGCAACAGGGGCAATCCTGACAGCTAGTTACTAGTGAACGAGCCCAGGCCTCACAGTTTGGAATAGCTGTTGGAATAGCCCTTAAGCAAACGTAGGTAGCTGTCAGAGCTGGGCACATTGTGCCCGGCCCGTCTGAGCGGAGGGGCCATAGTTCAGTGTGATAGAGCACCCGCTGTGCAAGCAGAAGGTCCCAGGTTTGATCCCCGGCTTCTCCAGGTAGGGCGAGGAAAGAATCCTTCCTGAAACCCTGGAGAGCTGCTGCCAGTCAGTGTCAACAATACTAGGCTAGATGGGCCAATGGTCTGACTCAGTATAAGGCAGCTTCCTATGTTCCTAGTTTCCTATGAGTGAAACCATGCCCGCAGGCACCTCTGACTTTGGGCTCCTGTATCGGTGCAGCCCTGTGACCTCCTGCGGAAGGGGTCTGTCCACTCCATTCCCCTGTGTGCGGGATGCCCCTCAGTAGTTGGGAGGGAAAAACCATATAACTTTGTCTCTCAGCCTACTAATTTCCCCTGGCTTTACAGACTGTATCAACTGCAAAGCTATTAGGGAAATTTGTCACCTAGTGACTGAAGTTGTAACTGCAGGCTTCAAACATACAGACTCATTTAAATTAATTTAAAATAATCAATGCATTTAAAAAACTAAATAACCCTGAGGCGCACAACCCTAGGACCTCCTTACTATGCATGCCAAGTTTCCGGTGTCTGGGTTTCACAGTCTTGATGCTATGGTGTTAACAGACAGAAACACCCCCCTTTTTATTATTATAGATAATATGGTTATTATGTATAATAAATACAATACAATGTTCCTGTGCCTGCATATTTCTTAGACTTTGACCGCAATTAATTACTAGACACGGGGGTATTACAAAATTGAAAAAATAAATGTTGAACGAGAAATTACACTTAACGCAGATTAGCACAGGGATGCCATTTCAAAATGCAAATTTGAGGGTGTGTTCATGCTTTAATTTGGCAGATTTTGGATATGTTAATCAGCTATCATTTCTGAGTGGGAAACACTTTGAGACACTTCTGTTCCAGTTTTGCCCATGGTTAGTGCTCTTTCCTAATATCTTTCCAGACCACAGACACTGACCAGACAAAAATCAGCTTAGCTTTAGCAGGTGGCTGTATCATGTATCCTCAGACTTAGCCCTGAGGACGTTTTCATCACTTCAGGCAGTTAATTTGAAATATTTGGACTGCTAATAATCTTGGTTTGTATTTCAGTTATGCAGTTAAGCAAAAGGAGTATTTATTCCTTTTTAGTCTGCAAATTTTTAGTCTGCAAATTTTTAGTCTGCAAATTTTGAGGATCTGCTGGTTTGTGGGAAAACAGAAAATTCCAGTGTAAACCTTACAATAGCTTCGTTTTAAGCTTACACTGCTGCAGAATCATGCCCTGATTGAAACAGCTTGAGTTTGTTGAAACTTACTTCCTAGTGAGTGTGTTTTAGGATTGCAACAATAGTGTCATTGTCACCGAGCCTTTCTACACACTCCTCACATTTTTGAGTAGCCAAGTCATTTATTTGTTTTGGAGTTTTAGTCTAATCTTTCCTGAGGGATTGGGGCTGGTAATGATATTTAAAACGAAATCCAAGTATAAGGGGAAAACAATTATATGAAATAAAAAAACCCTCGTATATGTTTTATTTGAATGTTATGTCTTCTAAGCCACTTTTCGTGTTTGGAATTAAAAAAAAAAAAACCTGTTTAAAGATGCATGATTTTTGTCAATTAAAATATGCAGGTATTCACCACATCTAAAAGTTATATACTTCACCTGAAATATATGTATAAAGAAAATACTACAATTAGCAGTAAAATAAAGTGCAAATGATAAAATAAAATAACAGTTCTGTGGATACTGGCCCATCCACAGAATGGATACCTTGACATAGTATGCACATAATGGAAATTATGGTTTGTTTAACCCCTGAATTGCTAGGTCTGTGCGAGAGCAAGCATGCTGTTTCCTGCCCGCTTGCCGTTTCTGCTTTGCATCTGGTTTTTGTAAATATTACCAGTCCCTTTTTGATGCAACATCTGAATTTGGAACTCTGGGCTGTTGAGGAACAAACAAACCAGAGTTTTAACTCAACAACAAACCACGGGTTCAAACTCTGGGTTGTTTGTCCCGCAACACCCCAGAGTTCTGGATTCAGATGGCACACCAAACAACCCAAGAATGGTTCCTCAGTTGTTCACTAAAGCAGAAGCAGGAGGTACTGTGCTCACTCACTTGCTTCAGTATGGCCCTGACCAGCTATGGGTTGTTTAACCCCATCAGGATTCCTTTAGCCCCCACTTCTAAGCCCAAACATACACAGATGAGAGGCTTCAGTCTACAGCTTTTAATCCATTACTTCACAGGGTCATACAGACGCAAATTCTCAGGGACTCCCAGTCTACAAAGGAATGCCTTCAGGGGATTCAAAAGGAAGGTACGAGAGTTGCCTGCCTTTGAAGAGGGAGGCAGTCTCACTAGCCTAACTTAAGCAGGGGAGGTCCCTCTCGTGAGGCCTCTAAGCGCAGCCTTTGGGAGGCGGTCTGACTAGCCTAACTTAAGCGGGGGAGGTCCCTCTCTTCTCCTGAGGCCTCTAAGCACAGCTTTTCACACAAGGCCAATCGGGTAGACCATCTGAGTTCCGCCCTGGCCTTCTCTCTCTGCTCTGCACCTGTGTCTGGCATCTATTAGGTCATATTTCCCAGACCCTGCCTCCTCCTGTTGGCTGCCTCTCATGGGGGGTGTGTGTGAAGAGGGACCCTCATCCTCAGCCAGATGGAGGTTTGTAACCTGGGAAGCCGACCTTCTCATGTCCGGACTAGCCTGGGAAAACACCTCCCCCATGTCTGGCGGTTCTCCTTCAGAATCTGAACTGCGATCTCCCTCCCTACGCTCAGAAACACCCCTGACAAATCCATAGTTAGTTGTTACGTGTGAACCGGGCCCTTCATTTAACATTCTACAGTACAAAAGTGGGCTTCAGAGGATTGGCACTATGCATTGGCTGTTTATCTCTCAGCGTAGCAACTGTACCAGTATTTTTCTGCAAGGGAACTCCCCACCCACACTGCAGCTGCAGAGATATCAGGTCTTTCCCCCTCACAGCGGCAAAAAGCGGCTAAGAGGCATGACTTTAGTGATTGCTTGTACTGTTATTAATATACCCTAGCTACTGCCACTCCAAAATGCATTATATGGTTCTGGTCAGCTGAAACTATAATCTCAAACATGGAGCAACGTAGCAAGTATTGTCAGCATGGAGAGCTTTGCTACAATTCATATGTGGTTGAATGAGTACATCAGCTGCACACTTGCATATGTTCAGTGTGCGTGGGCATGTACCCCATCATGTCTACACTTCCAACTCCTCCACCCTCACCAGAATAATTGATATGATCTAAATAACGTATATGTATGTATGAGTATGAGGCTTTTATTGCGCCATCACCCTGCCTCATTCACAGAATGTTATGGGGGGTCCAGACACTGTCTTCAGCTTGTAACCCTCCCATGTTTCTTTCATTGTTTTTCTTACCATGAAAAATCTAGTAAGAAAGAAAGGACAGATTAGCTGCACAATGGCATCCAATTGGTAGTGCTACGAGTTCTCCATTTGGAAGCACCCGCTGAGGTGAAACGCTCTCCAAACTGAACAATAGTTTGGCTCTGTGGGAACATTTTCAGGGATTGCCTTGGTTACGTATGTAGATCGCTTTTCAAACTATGGCCAATGTCTTGTAGGCCTCATTTGTCTTAAAAAAAAAAAAAAAAGTTTTAGGACCAAACTAAAATGAACTTTTCCCTAATGTAAACAACCATTGTGGGGTGGGAGTTAGGTTCTGAACTGGCTCTGTCTTCTCCACTTTGGCTGCTTACATTAGAAAAAACGTGCACGTAAATTGCTTTCATACAATTAATGGTCATGTTTAGTTTGGCCCTGCGATCTGCTGTGTACTTAAAGTATACTACTGTTTAAACACTAGCTTAACCTCAGAGCCAACCATGTTACAAGCATTTACAAGCAGCCTATGTGACCTGAATAGCCAGGGAGATGACAAGGTTGCATTTAAAAGCAAAGCTCACTTCACACTTTCCCCTTCAGTCATGTTTTTTCTTGTCTATTGTTCAGCTTTGAACAGCTGGACTTGCTAACTTGTTTTTCCTATGAGCTATAGTATCCCAGCTATTGTAGGTTTATCACAGTTTTTTCCCCTTATTTTTTTTTTAAGCTTTTATTCCTGTTTTGGAAGCTTTCTTAATATGCTGACTTGAGAAAATTGGAAGGCTGCATTTCCATTATGCTGAAAATGCGTTTTGTACCATTTGTTCATTTGAAAAGGTCTGTGTTCTGTGTTCTTTCTTCAACCACTAACACAACATGTGTCTTCTAACAACATGATTTTTGCTTTTAATATCCATGTAACTCTGTAACTGTCTCTGTTGTAATGTCACTGCCATTCCAGTGCTTTGTAAGAAGGTAAAGTCGTGAAATGGTGCAAACAGATGATCAGACATGCCATGATTATCTTAAACGTTGCTGAGATTTCTAGCTGAGTTGCTGTGCAATACTTTTTGAAATTGCTTTTGCAGTCCATACCACATAAAACCAGTTCATTTTTAAAAAACTGCTTTTATGAAACTATCCAACTTAAAGCCATTGTGGAACAACCACTTGGAAAAAAATCCAAATCAGACAGTACTGAGTACTGGTAGTTTTTGTAAATGGAGAGCTGCTGTAGTCTAGTAATGAATCCTCTTTCAACGTATCCGAAGTTAATCTGTTGTGTGTAATTCATTAACCAGGTGGTCTTAAAATAATGTAATGATGTGAACTAAGGATTTTCAAGTCAAAACATATTATGTAGCCAACAGATTATGGCCATAGATAACTCCAGGGGAGCTATCTGTGATGGAGACACCAGTTTTGGATACATTTTTATACGTGAGTGATCTAGAAATGAAATTTAGCCCCAGGTTGCAATGAGAGCACGCTGAGTTAATTCCACATTTGAGGAACCCACAGTTTGAGTAAGTTGTCTCACACTGAAATTACAATAACTGTCCTTCTAGGCAAAGTATTCAGTTAAGTAGAAAGTTGAGTAGAAAGCAAACAAAGCTGGGCTGATGCATAAGACAAAACTCATAGTCAGGCAATATCTTTATCAGGACTAGCCAAAATGGTACACAATAGTGAGCAAGCTTTCAGGTTTTCCAGAACTCTTCATCAGGCTGGATGTTAAGTAAAGAAGAGGGGTGGGGGGAGGGGAACAAAATTGGCCTTGATGTTGCCACAAAGTGCACATCTAACCCCAATCTTCAGATGGAGCGTAAGAGGAGGTAGCAAAACTAATTGGATGGGCAGACTCGCTTAGATGCTATGCAGGTTTAAAGTTGCACTTAGGGCTGCTGGGACAAAGAAACACAATGGATTCTCTCCCATTTTTGAAAGGATAAAATCCCACAGTTACCCAAATCTGTCTCCCAGGGCTTGTCTACATGAGGCTTTTAACCTGCCACTTTGCTGAGGCTTTTGCTTCCAAATTCTTTGTGGAATTAAGCTTGGCTCCTTTACAAGTGTTCCCCCCCCTCCCAGGGGTTTTCTTTCTCTGCCTTTCTATATGTTCCATTACACAACCACTAGGTGGCGCTGTGGTATAGCAGAATTTCACAAATACACAAGGGTCTCATGCCGCCATTCAGGATATACCTCATTAGGACTCCCCCCCCAATCATACTGGTTGCAAAGAATGGGAGGGGCCCTGGAGGAGGAGGATGTTGTGTAAACAAAAGCACCCACAAACTACTGTGACTGAGGAATCACAAGACCACAAAAAATGCCTCATGTAGAAAGGCTCCCAGTCATAAGCAAAGCACAGGTTGTTTCTTTGTCTCGGCAGCCTTAGGTGCAACTAGAAACATGCATAGCACCTAGCTGAGCCTAATCCAATGAAGTCTGCTACCTCCTCTACACTTTGTGGCTTCAGCATTGAGCCAGTTCCACTGCTATCCACCCACCAGTCTGATGAAGAGTTCTGTAGAACCTGAAAGCCTGCTCACTATTTTGTGACATTTTGGTTGTTCCTAATAAAGGTGTTGCCTGACTGTGGGTTTTGGATTTTTACCCAGTCATAGTTAAGAAAAATCACCTCCTGATAGGCTAGGGAAGGACATTACCCTCTATCTGCCTTTACCTGACTTTTCAGGACTGGCTTCAATGCTAGTTTCCCCACTGGCTGGACCCAAATCAGCAAATTATGCTAAACCTTGCAGTTCATGGCCTTGCTGGCCATGTGGCCTGAAAAAGAAAATTCACCTTCAGTGGTATACTCTTCGTGAATCAGAGTTTTCCCATGATGGGCTGGTGGGGGTGAGTGGACCTAGATATTATTCATCTGGGGAAAGGCTGTCTGTGTATCATTTCAATATGAAGATGTGGATATCTGAATGCTGATTCTTAGCCCGGTTACTTTGTAAAATGTTTAGGGTCAGCTCAGGAAATTACTGTGAATGTAGAACCCAAATAAAGACATTAGAATTCTTTCCCCATTTGTTTCCTTCCTAAATTGCCTGTGTTTTCTCTTTCTCTCTCTCTGTTATAGTGCCCCTTATCACTTTGTGCAGCTGGTGGGGTAGGGGTGGGGTGGAGCTATTGTAAAATGTGCTAAATGTAAACTGCAAACTGAAATATAATCCCATGTGCCTAGGTGCTCAAGGGCTTCTTCACATGGAGTGTTTATCCTGCTATTGAGATTGGTTACTCGCGGAAGTCCTTTAGACAACTAGGGGGTCGTGGTAAATGACCTTTATCCCATTTTCTAAAAGATCGGAGATAATGAGCTATCAAATTACAGCGCTTGAGTTCTGCTTGAGTTCCCTTGTATACAGAGGAAAACCCATGATAAGAGGAGGTAGACCACAGTGCCATCTAGCTTTTGTATAGTGCAACATATGGAAGACTCAAATGTGTGTGAGAGGGAAGGAAGGAAGCAAAAGTAGTGTAAAGCTAGTTCCTCGTGATGCTGCATTTAAAATAGAAGCAGAAAACCCAGTTTTAAATGGGAAATTTTGGCTGTTGTCCAAGTCTTGCATCTGGTATGAAGAGGAGTGAGTACTACATATAGGTTGGGAAAGACCACATGCGGGGAGTGGTACACCGTGGCCCAGAGTATGCCCTTCTTAGCAATCCTCCAAGGGAGACCCCGCCTTGGAAGAAACATAATCATTTACCCTTTGGGATAACCCCAGAGGAAGCATCTTAATCGGACCCTGCATGGAAACTGATGCTCATAGAAGCAGGGTCCTGATACTGTTATTACATTTCCAAAGGAAGGTTTGGTTTTGGTGCTGAAGTTGTTTTTGTGCTTGGGTTTAGTTTTTGTTTTGCTTTGACAGTGAGATGAGCTGTTCACATTTCCAGTAGGAGTGAATGTTCATAAAAGGATCCTCTGGTTTTATATGTGTGTAGTGTTGTTGTTAAAAAAATACCAAATGGGAGGGCCTTAATGATTACATATGACTTAAAGACATTTCAGGTGCAATCCTATGCATATGTAAACAGAAAAAGTCATACAACTCCCAGTATTCCTCACGATGGGAATTGTAGGATTTTTTCTGTCTAAACATGTATAGGATTGTAGGATTTTTCTGCCTAAACATGCATAGGATTGTAGGACTTTTTCTGTCTAAACATGCATAGGATTGTAGGATTTTTCTGTCTAAACATGCATAGGATTGTAGGACTTTTTCTGTCTAAACATGCATAGGATTGTGCCCTTAGTCATACCCACAGTTCACATAAATTATATATTTTTTAAAGTGAGTAAGGACAAATATTATTATATATATTACTGGTTCTGCTTCAATGAAGAATTTTGAGTTTGTCAACTAGACCATTATAGCAATGACCCAGCAGCATTCTTTTCACAGTGTGATATCAATATTTTTGCAGCAGTTAGCAAATTAGCTGCAACTACTATACACCTTTTAATTTCTATATATAATTTTTTAAAATGTAAAGTGGGAGATAGAATGGATTTGTTTATTAATGAGTCTTCCAGTGAAGTGCAACAACATAGCAATCAAATAACTATATAAATTGACATGGTTTTAAAAAAAGCCGTTTAGAAAGTGGGCATGTTATGACTCTCAGGGTTATTCCGTTTTTATTTATATATTTTAGCAAGAGCTGATGTTGTAATGCCAAGGGTGCCAGTCAGTTCCATCAGTTGCCTTTTGAACTGCTGTGAGCTATGTCTGTCTCTGATAATTACACATGAGTTGGATGTGTATTGAAATGAAGAATTTCTATAATTTAAGAGGCTTTTTGTTCAGATAGATGGGTGGAAGGGAGAGGAAAAAGGGGCTGGCCAATACATGCTGAACAAGGTGGTAGAATGAACTGTTTCATTGCAGGCTGGGAATGTCATTTTATGAGCTCTTCTCCATGTAAAACATGTACAGTGTTATGTGTTCATGCACATACACCCTCCCTCCCTCCCTCCCTCCCTCACAGTAAAATAGTACATAACACATCAAGAGACAGACTCTAACCCAGCCTGCACCCTTTTCTGCTAGTTTTCTGCATGCTGGGTGGGCTGTTTTGGGGTTGTTGTTTTTTTAATGAGAGGCAGCATTCAAATATGTGTTCCTCTCCTGTAGTCTGAGGTCCATTCTGCTATCTCATTCTTCTGCAAGTGCAGAGAAGACCTTACTTTGCTGCCTTCAAGGCACTTGAGTTTCTCTTTCATTCTTATTGGCTTATTTTCCATTCATGAGTACTAGAGTAAACAGTTATGTCTGGTATGTTCCAACATCATATTTATTTCTCTGCTTTTCTTTAACACACAGGATACTCAGAACACTTTCAGGACTCTTTCGAGGGATCATCTTGGAACCTTGGGGGCATTTCTCTTGCACTTTACTCTGCCTTGTTCTCATACTCAGGTTGGGACACCCTCAATTTTGTAACCGAAGAAATAAAAAATCCAGAGAGGTAAATCTATATTGAAGCTGTTGTTTGTTTGAAATACCTCACAGGGGTCTGTCACTGAAAAATAGAACTTGTTCTCAATAGCTGAAAAAATACGGTACTCTGACATTAACAGTTCTGAACCTAACAGGATTATGAAGCCTCCCTAAGAGAGATTCAGTAAGCAAAGCCTGGCTGGCAGCAGCAAATTGCATATAGAATTGGATCCAGGATTTTGATCCTGGATCCATATCCTGGATCTAGGGGAAGGGCTGTAGATCAGTGGTAGAGCATCTGCTTTGCACACAGAAGGTCCCAGGTTCAATCCCCGACATCTCCAGGAAGGGCTAGAAAAACTCCTGCCTGAAACCCTGGAGAGCCATTGCTGCCAGTCAATGCTGCCAGTGCCGGGCTAGATGGACCAAAGGTCTGACTCAGTATAAGGCAGCTTTCTATGTTCCTGCCTTCAGCAAGATGAAGGGCTTGCAGCAAGTCTCTCTGTCCAATTTTAGGGGATCCCCCCCCCAAACCACAGCTCACCCCACTCAGCAGAGTCTCCTGACATTTTCAACATGTAACATTTGTAACATTTTCAAGTGGCAGCAGCAGCAGCTGCAGGGGGGGGTGTTTCCTATAGGAAGGGGGGGCGGGGAAGTCCACTTCCCTCAGTGCAGTTGATCCAGCATAAATCTGGATGCAACCCATATTTGCAGGATTGGCGGAGTTGGACATAGTTGTCATTTATGACTAGATCTCTGTAATCCAAGTAGTACGGACTTGTAAATTAATGCTACATGTTCTATTTTATGAAAGTATATTGGCTTTTAAAACAGTTTTCAGAGATGTTTATGCTAATGTCAGCATCTTTTAATAGACAATATGAAGGTTGTCAAGGAAGGTGGGAGAATACCAAATGCACAGTATATAACCTTTCTGCCTTGTGTTAGGCCAGATTCTGATTGAGGAGATAACCTGTGTCTGAGCTGTAATACTCTGGACTGTAGGAGGGGGAGCACATGCCAGGATGTTCCTCCATGCAAAAAGAAAATTTATTGCACATAGAAAAGATGATATCAGGGAGAAGGATTGTAGCCTTGCCTTCTGCTGGGCATGCTGGTTTTCTGTGTGCAGTGATTTTTTGGCAGTGGGGAAGCAGTCATGTGAACCTCTCTACCTGCAGCTTGATGTAATATAACCCAGAACTTGGCCAAAGAGTGACAAAAATAAGTGTTTTTTTCTTGTTTAGCTTGTTTTAATGAAAATATTTGGGTTAAACTACATGTAAGATGAATTGTTTAGTGTGTAGCTGATCCTGTTCTTTTTTGTAAAAAGAACCTGTAGAAAAAGGTTTTTTTGTAAAAAAAAACCTGTAGAATTAATCCCTGCAGCCCCATTTTGGTTTGGGATGAGTGCACAGTGGGAGGGGAAGATTAAACCTCCCCCCCCAGTTTGCTTCCCAAAATCACCCCACCCCTGCCTTGCGTGGATTAATTTCAGGAAGCAAACAGGTGGGAGGAAGGTTTAAATCCTCTCCTGGTGTGCGCTGTCCTGATCTGAATCAGGGCCACATGCTCTTACTCGCTAAGTTTTTAAAAAAAGGCTCAGCAACACACTATGCAAGTAACATACCAAGTAGTTTCACCTTTAGTTTTCATATGAGGCTTAAATCAGCTGAAATGTAATTGTAAATAGCTGATATCCCAGATTTCAAGCAAGTATTTAAAGAGAGAGAGAGAGACAGAGAGAGAGAAAGGACTACTTCTAAGTTGTTGTTGTTGTTTTTGTTTCATTTAACCAGGAACCTACCTCTAGCTATTGCTGTTTCTATGCCAATTGTGACAGTCATCTACATCTTGACTAATATAGCTTACTATACAGTGCTGGATATTAATGATGTACTTTCTAGTGATGCGGTGGCAGTGGTAAGTCTGATACCGGTATATTTTTTAGGATTCTTGTCTTGAGTTTGCACTTCCCTTTTAGGAACTCTTATCTCGAACTGTGTAGCCTTTTGCTGGGTGTAATGGCCCAATTTCTATATGATCTACAGTTTGGGACCACTGTATATGACCTGGCTGACTGCCTTTTCACTTCACCAGCCTTCTGGGGATTGGAACCTGGACAGCCATCTGTCAGGGATGCTTTGACTTGGATTCCTGCATTGAGCAGGGGGTTGGACTTGATGGTCCTATAGGCCCCTTCCAACCCTACTCTTCTATGATTCTATGAATAATCTTTTACACTTGAGTAAATTGGCAGACATCCAGAGTGAAAGAAATTTGGAGCCTTATATATGTAGTGACTAACTGATGAAGTTTCATTTCCCCTACACTAGTTTTTAATTAGTAGACAGAAGGCCAGTTCAAACATAACAGCAGCCCATGGTTTAAACAACCCATTGGTTGTCAGGGACAAGCAGGAGAGAGTGGGCATGCTGCTGCCTGCAGTGCACCAGCTGCTTCTGCTTTTAATCAACGATCTCTGATTGGCCCGTTTGTAGGTTGTTGAGCATGATGTGTGAACCCAGTGCTCCTGTTTTGCGCATCACGCTCAACAATCTATGAACAGGCTGATTGTAGGTTGTTGATTAAAAGTGAAGTGGCACACACATGGGAGGCAGTGCACCCACAATCTTCTGCTTGGTGCATGATAACCCATGGGTCATTTAAATCATGGGCTGTCGGTACGTGCAAACCAAGCCAGAAGTACAGCTTGCGCAAAAAGAGTAGTGCAGAATTATTGGGCTGGATTCAGACTAAGTTAGTTGCACTTAGTTTCCACTGAAACTAATGGGACTTAACACTTCCCATTGATTTGAAAGGGAACTAAATTCTCCTACTGTAATCTGGATCCAACCCTTTATATTTATGGCTGTTGCTAGAGGTTGGCAAAATTGAATCGGGCATTCACTCATATGAACGTGTCGCCATATTTGCAACTCAAGAAACTCTGGGGTGAGGCACCACTTCAGGCGAGGCACCAGCCTGGTTAGAAGTAGCATGTACCAGCTTTGAGCTGCTTAGACTCTGTGCAAAGTAAAAATGTACTGGAGAGAGTCTGCCAGGGTATCAAATAAGGGACCCAAGGCAGGTCAGAAGCAGTGTGGAGAGCATGCAGTGCTCCAGACCAACAATTCCCAGTTTGATCATGATGACCAGAGCCCACTGCCAAGCTGCTGGCAGCTACAGGAGGGTGAGTAGGGTGAGGTTGTGGAAACCTATTGAGAACATTTTGCTTGTGGGCCCTCAACAGCTTAGCACCAGCCCTCTTATACCTTTTATTCTTTGAATAGCACAAGAAGTTTTGCAAATTGTCAGGTAATATGTGAAAGGTACTCATATGATATTTTCCATTCCATTGTTGTCTTTCATTGTCATGTTGCTTTTTTGACATTATTGAAATATTTTGAAGATACGTTGTTTCCTATGTACTTAGTTACCTAGTTGTTGAAACATGTAATGTTTGAACTTACCGATATCAAGCTGATCCCGATGATACCGATATCATCACTGCTGTGCTTTTTAGTCCTGCTAAAACTTTTATGATGACTAGATCTCTGTTGTGTTAAGAGGTTAGTATTTGCATCCAGTGTGTGTGTGTGTATGTGTGTGTGTGTGTGTTTAAAACAGATTTGAAGACTTGGGGTCTTTGGGGCAGTGTTCACACAAAAACAGCTACCTCAGTTTAATGAACATCCTTGAATTTGTTTATTGTAGAAAGATGGAAATATGTTCTGGAATAGAAAGATGGGATATTAGAGGTGTAATATCCCAACTCCGTTCCCTTGGTTGTGTAAACCTGTAGTTAGCTAATTATGATTGTTTCATGCTTTTCCTGCAAGGGTCTCTGAGTGGTATTACTCTCTCAGCCTTGTGAGGTAGGTCAGGCTGAAAAATGGGTATTTGCCCAAGGCCCAAGGGTCTTTGCTCAAAAAATGGGTTTGAGCCTTGGCTTCCGATGTTTAAGGCCATCGATCTCTCTATTACACCTCACCGGCTCCATAGGTTTTGGGCCTGCTCTTTTTCCAATGTGCCTTTCTCTGCTGTAGTGAACACATCAATTTTAATATAGGAGGCAGAACCACAGAGATCTCTGGAACTGGGTCTAACACTAGTTTGGTGGATGTGTGTCTATCTAGTGAACATAGCTATTTTAATATAGGAGGCAGAACCACAGAGATCTCTGGAACTGGGTCTAACATGAGTTCGGTGGACGTGTGTGTGTGTGTATGTGTGTGTGAGAGAGAGAGAGAGAGATTAAAACAAATCACATGAAAAGGTATGAATAGTTAGCAAACTAGTTGGCTTTCGCATGTAAATGTCAGTGTTAGGACAGTGTTAGGATGGGTGACAGGCCAGAACTTCCTTTGTAAGAAGCTGGGACTAGATGTTACAGGAGACATGGCTGCCACCAAAAGCTGCAGCTTCATGTTTCCTGCTCCTCGTTCTGTCCCAATAACATGTAGTTAAAAATATGAATGATGTGACATCATAGCAATCCACGTTTTCTCACAATGCTTCCTTGCCTTCTACTTGTGAGGCAAGGGGAGAACTTCGAGAACAAACCTGTCATGACACATACTTCGTTTTATTGTACATTACTTGGGAAGGAAGGAAGGAAGGAAGGAAGGAAAGAAGGAGGAGGAAACTGGGCTGCCTGGTTTCAAGGAAGTTTTGACTGCAGCATAATAAAACATTATAACAGATTCTAAACATGGTTCCAGTGATGTGAAACATGTTTTTAACCTGAGCAGATGTTCAAAATGTTGGGAGCAGACGCTCTTGAGTTATACAGGGCTCCTCTTCAGGCTGTATGAGAGAAAAAAAGGCCCATCTCTCAAAAATCTGCAAGGTATTTTAATGTGTACATTCGACTGCCTTGTTCCTCTTGCTGTAGAAGCATCCATCCTCCCTCCCTTTTAGGGTAGCTTGAATGTGATACTTTCTGAAACAGATGAATAACTTAGGACCACGTATAGCAATTGTCATCTTTTTGTGTTTACTGCTGTAATTCTAATGTGGTAAATTATTTTATTTACATATTGTTCATTGAAAAGTTCCCTTTTTTCTATTCCTTCTGAGCTTGGAAGTGCCTCATCTTTTCCTTCTTGCCTTTTTAAATAGCAGCCATGTTGGTTATACAGGATTGTTGCATGGGAAATCTTAAACAGTTGTGGAAAGGCTTCTGGAAACAATACAAAGACTTGCACTTCAGCTCTGGTTTAGGTGCTTACTATATATTCCTTGTCACACATCACCAGTTATTTTAAGGGGTTCCAGCAATTCAGCAGTGTCTTTATTTGGTTTAAACGTCTTTTCTGGAATTAAATCCCCTCAGCTTCTTTGTGTGTTTGTCCCCAACACTGGCTTCTGGCATCATAGAGCATATCTATACCACAAACCTAAAGTGTTTTGATAATTATCCCCTCTGACCAGGGAACTGTAGTTTAATTTAATTTAATTTATTACATTTATATCCCGCCTTTTTTTCTCCTTAAGGAACCCAAGGCGGCGTACACAGTCCTCCTCCTCCTCCATTTTATCCTCACAACAACAACCCTGTGAGGTGGGTTGGGCTGAGAGTCTGTGACTGGCCCAAAGTCACCCAGTGAGCTTCCGTGGCCGAGTGGGGGCTAGAACCCAGATCTCCCAACTCCCAGCCCAACACTCTAACCAGTACACCACACTGGCTCTCTGTGAGGAGCAGCTACTCTCATCAAACTACACTTCCCAAGATACTTTGGGAGAAACCATGATAGTTAAACTGGTATAAAACATATTAACTGGTAGTACATATATGCCCACTATGACCCATTGATTGGTAGTAATCCATTTGGTAGTAGTCTAGGTTGACAGATTCCTGTGAACAGTATTACATTTTTAAAATTTATTTTAAAGATTTATAACCTGCCTTTGATCAAATTATGTCCAAGGTAGTTTACAACAAATTAGAGCAATGCAAAAATAAAATACTAGACAATTAAGACGACGCTGTGGTTATTGCCTTACATGTTTAATTACCATTGGCAGCGTAGTAGCTGAAGGAGAGAATATAGAAGTGGTTTACAGTCAAAGATGGTGAGGACAAACAAGGAGAAGGGTGTGAGAAAAAAGAAATAGTAAGGCTCCCTACAGGAAGCCGTATGCCATTTTCTCCTCCTGAGGCAGGCCGCAGAGCATTGTGCATAGAATAAACTTTTCATTCCACTGATCAAATGTCCTCTTCCTCTTCCTGTTTTTATTTTAATTTCTGCCCCTCTTCAGTTTTATCTTAAAACAACCTCATTCTGCTTACAAGCCTGAATGATGTGCTTTTCAGAAGCTCGTGGTATTTTTCCTCTCTCTGGATGTTTTTACAGTCTCGATCAGTCAGCTTGGCTCTGAACTGCATTTGGGAGCAAGAGTCTACTTGCCTGTGTGTTTGATAACATAACAAACCTGTCCACATTCGGTGTGGGGTGGAGTGGGGCGGGGGGCGGGGAGCCAAGCATCAGCAGTGTGTCATTCTGATAGACATCTCATTGTCATGGATCATCCCTTGCAAGAGTATTTCACTTATGCCTGCAACTAGACTGGTTTCTTTCAGGTTGTTGACTCTGAATGCTCTATTCAGGAGGATAGAATTTCTCTTGTGCAAGAGATATTAGCACCCAGCCCTGTCCCTCAGAACTGCAAATACTATCTAGTCTCTTCCAACAAGGAAGCCATAATGTACAATGCTTTGAATTTTACTTTCTCAGAAGTAAAGACGTAAAGGGTATTTGTTTATTAGTAGATTTTTATCCTGTTTTTTCGGCTAGAGTCGTCAAAGTGGCTTACGGTACTTTTAGAATGCAGTGGATATACACCAGGAGGAAAGGAAAGGTTCCTCTTGTGCAAGCACTGAGTAATTGCTGACTCCTAGAGGGACGCTGCTTGCGCTGGTGTTTTCATGGCAGACTGTAGCGGGGTGGTTTGCCATTGCCTTCCCCAGTCATGACTACCTTTCCCCCAGCAAGCCGGGTACTCATTTTACTGACCTCGGAAGGATGGAAGGCTGAGTCAACCTGAGCCAGTTACCTGGGACCCAGCTTCCGCTGGGATCGAACTCAGGTCGTGAGGAGAGTTTTGGTTGCAATACTGCCAGGAACACACAGGCAAAACCAGCCTTCCCCAACTTGGTGCCCTTCAGATGTGTTGGACTACCCACACCCCCCAGCCAGCTGGGGATTGTGGGAGATGTAGTCCAACACATCTAGAGGGCACTAGGTTGGGGAAGGCTGTTCAAAACTAACAAAACAACCAGCACCGCTGGAGCAGAAGCTGGCATCTAATGTTCCTTCTTATAGAGTAGTTGGGGATAGTTGATCTTGTGGTGGGAGGAGCGACAGACCAACTGGAGCAGGCTTTGAATATTATTTTTGCCTGCCTGCCCCTCTCTCTTTCTCCCCTGTTCCTGTGGTTTACCCTGTGCATGTGTGTGTGGGGGGGAGAGGGGACATTCCAGCTTCAAGTAGCCCCTGATGTCTACATATGGCTGACTCACTCTCTCCCTTTTCAGAATGGAATGATGTAGCTACTGCTAATAAATATTAGGGCTGTGCACCGCTTCGGTCCAAATCCTGAAGCGGGCTGCTTCGGAGGTTCCTCCACATGATCTGAAGTGGATCAGATAGCACCGAGGTGCCCCGAAGTGAAGCGGCTCATTGCCGAGGCACCTCAGTCCACCTCAGAGCTTTGGAGCTACTGAAGCCATTCCCACCCAGACAGCCTGTCTCTCAATATATCAACTTGTAGAAGATTAGGGAGGGGGCGAGCAGGAGAAGAGAGGGGGAGGGGGAGGAGGGAGGGGGGAAATGGTGACACTTGGCAAATGGCAACTCTAGTTGCCAAATTAGGGCGGAACTTAACCCAACAGTCTCCAGTCAGAGACAGTGGTGGAAGAGGGGGGGAATACTGTATTTACTGGAGAAAAAAGCCTGCATTTATTCATTGTGTGTGAGAGAGAGCTGTTAGAGGTGATGGTTACTAGAGAGAGCTGTTAAGTTAGTTGGCTAGATCTGTGGTGTGTGTGTGTGTGTGCAGTGTTTGTACTGCAGCTTTGTCTTCCTTCTTCCTTCCCAATTCAACGATTCCCTTTCTTTCTTTTGTAGATTCTTTATTTAAATACCCAAACATTTAAGAAGTACTTAGTTTGAGTTTCCTCCTTTCCTTACTTGGTTCTTTGTCTCTCCCCCACCCCCCTGCACCTTCTCTAATAGGTTTTACCTTTCATTCTTATCTTGATGGTTTATTTAAAAAACCAAAAACAAATTAAAAAGTACTTTTCCTAGCCTTGCCTTATTCTTTAGCTCCCCCCCTTCTCAATTCTCAACCATTAGTTCCCCCCCTCTCATACAGTACTTTCCTTTCCTTGTTCTTGGCTCCCCTCCACCCTTCTCAATTCCTGTATTCCTTCCCTTCCCTTTTAAATCTCTTTTCCCTTAAAACAAACTTAAAACCCCTTTTCTGTTAGGATTATAGATAGTCCTCTCCAGCCTCCCCGCCCCTTTGCTTGTAGGTAGTTCAGTGTTTGCTTTTCTTTTGCTCGTGTGTGCGCGCGTGAGCGTGCTTGTGTTGTGGACAAGCAAACAGTATGTGGCAAAGCACTACACAGTCCACATTTCAAAAAACAGCAGGCAAAGCACGACACAACCTATATTATTTAAATGTTATACTACACTGTGTGGAAAGGCAATCCCAATATGAGGCATCTTCGGGGTCTTGGCAGGGGCGGAGGTGGGCAAGGTTTTGCTGGGACTAGCAGCACTAGTAGGTAAGCTGGCTGTCCCCAGTCCAGGTAGTGCATCCAGGTGTAGTAGCGCAGCAGAGTGTGGAGTCCACAGCCTGGATGCCAACTTTATCTGGCCCCAGATTACGAAATTTAGTAGTACTAGGGGAGAGGAGTTATTTGCAAAACTTCTGTGGAAACAATGACAAGTTATAGCTCTTTGCATTGAGAGTTTTTGTTGGGGAAAAAAATCAAATTTTAACTCTGCCTAGCACAAAAACTACTGGACCAAACTGTCTGAAATTTGTCAGGTGTAATCCCCTCCATGGGGGCTGACAGGTCCCCAAAACTCATGTATTTATCATGAAAACTGAAAAAGGTTTGGCCATTTCTATTTTCCAGTGCAAGTCAATGGGAAAAGTCATATCAGAATGATTTGGATATCTGAATCTCACTTCATAACTGAAGCAATGTGAATGGGGTCCAGATTGGTCCGAAGCAAAGTGGGGCTGCTTTGGAAGGTCCGAAGTGGCATCTGAAGCAAAGCAGGGGGTCTGTGCACAGCCCTAATAAACATGATTACTTTTGAAGTGCTCTTCAAGTACTTGAAAGGTTGTCATAGAGAGGAAGGCCAGGATCTCTTCTCCATCATCCCAGAGTGCAGGACACGGAATAATGGGCTCAAGTTACAGGAAGCCAGATTCCGGCTGAACATCAGGGAAAACTTCCTGACTGTTACAGCAATACGACAATGGAACCAATTACCTAGGGAGGTGGTGGGCTTTCCCACACTGGAAGCATTCAAGACGAGGCTGGACCACCATCTGTCAGGGATGCTTTGACTTGGATTTCTGCATTGAGCAGGGGGTTGGACTCGATGGTCTTGTAGGCCCTTTCCAACCCTACTATTCTAGGATTCTATGAAGTAGCTTGCATTTCTGGTTCCAATGTGTTGGAACAGGTTGTGTTTGCATATTCTCCCAGCCATTAATTCATGTTGTGAATGCACTCTTGAACTCCCGAAGAATCTCTAAGTAAAAGTACTTTGGGGATGGCTGAAGTGTTTCTCTATTCAATGGCTCTTCCTCTCTTATATATTCTGTTTGTGGGCATATTTCAGAAAACTGGTTGTTCATGGTATATTTCTGGCTGTGTGATAATGGTTCTGTTTAAACACTCTTCTATTCTATTTGGATCAGGCCCATAGAATTCTGTGAATGGGGCAGAGTGATTGCACAATAAAAGCCTAATCAGGAAGCAGCCCCAGAAAATAGGCAATCTTACAGCTCAGGTCTGTGCATATATAAGCAGGAGTAAATCTTGCTGAATTCCATGGTTCTCACTATTCCTAAATGTTTAGGAATAGCAGTTGATTGATAAAATTTGGGAGACTATGAGCATGTATAAACTTACTCAGCAAGTGGAGCGAGCAAGGAATCCTAACTTGAAGAATGATATTATAGCACCATGGTTTCCATTCATTTCCTATGTTGAAGCTCTTAAAATTTATGATAAAATTCCAACCAAGTACAATTGCTTATATTTTTCTGATTAATACACATATACACACAAAATGACATACACTCACACACACTCTTTATATGTTCTATAACTTGCATTTTTACTTTAGTTAGGTATTGTGCTCCTACTTAGGACGTTTTGTTGTAGACGTTCCTTAAGCATATCAGTTATAGACTGAGATTTATAATTACTGAATTCCTTTGTTTCTTTAGTGATTTTGACATTCTTTTTCTCCTTTTTGTTACCTTTATTTTGTTAACTTTAATTTGAAATAAAATTTTCATGGGGGTTGGAAGGAATGCAGCCTTAAAAATAGCAAATCTAGAGGCTGGGACATAGTTCAGAAATTCTGAAAGAAATCAGAGCAAAGAAGAAGACCATCAGTCTAGGCAAGGCGGTGGAAGCAGGCAGGAATCCAGAAGGGTTGCAGTTGAAAATTTTGCTCCATTTAGAATGGAAGAGAATTGATAGAAATTCTGGGAGCTAGAGAGTTGTATATGTCCAACAAAGAACAAGAGATGGAAATACACTCTTAAGACACTAGAGGTTGCAACAGAGCCATGCCAGGGAGATACTTCCTCCAAAATGTTTTTTAAGATCAAAATATCAATTTTTATGCAGGTTGCAGGAAAGCAAATTAGAAATGATAGCATTCAGAGTGTTCAAAGTGCACCACATCTTTACAACAAGCCACCATCATCAGCAACATCATCCTCATATTGCAAGTATCAAGTTGAGACTGAGAGATTTTGGAACCCAAAGCCTAGTTTGAGCGTCTGAAATATAGCGGGCAAACCATAGGTTAGAGCTGCTTGTATATTTTTTGTTGGGGTTTTGGCCTGTTAGTGCTTGGCTTCATAAGTGCACTTCCATCTAGGGATGGGCTGAATGCTTTGCCCATTCTGGGTGGGGTCCAACCCCCTGGAATCCGTCTGGGCCAGCTCCGCTCCGTGGCAATCCTGCAGAGCTGGCTCCACTCTGCTGGAGATACGGCTGGCTGCCATTGCCGTGCCATATCGCTGGGGTAGGGTAAGTGAGTCTCCGGATGCAAATGGCATAGTGGACGCCATTTGCGGCCGTAAAGCTGGTAGATTAGCCTAAATGCAGCTGTAAATGGCCTCATTGGGGTCCGTGGCGGAATTCTCCCCCATCCCTACTTCCATCTCCATGAGGCAGCAGCCTCTGAAGGCAGAGCTGTGGACATAACTATGAGTTATCCCCCAGCCAGCTTTACGGGTGAAACAAGATTTGAACCAGGAGATTTCCAGAATGGCAACTCATATTCCTGGACTGCACCAGCTGCCAGCTGAAGCTCACACTCTAGCCTGTTATGTATGTATGTATGTACGTATGTATGTATTTCATTTCTATACCGCCCAATAGCCGAAGCTCTCTGTATGTATGTACGACTTTTGCTACTCCTGCCTCATCTCCTTCAGAAACCTCTGATTCCCATAGAACACCTAAATGTAACGGATACTTAGCACATTTTAATTACATATGAAGATCACAGAAATTTTAATGTTCCAAGCATATTTTTTTTTAATTTAGGAGAGTTAAATATTTATTATTTTATTTTATTGTTATATTTATATCCCGCCTTTTCCTTCAAGGAGCTCAAGGCAGTGTACATGATCCTCTTCCTTTCCATTTTATCCCCATAGCAAGCAACCTTGTGATGTAGAGTTAGGCTTGAGAGTCAGTGACTGGCTCAAAGTCACCTGGTGAGCTTCCTGGCTGAGTGGGGACTTGAACCTGGGTTTCCCCAGTCCCAGTCCAGCACTCCAACCACTACACCACATTGGTTCTCCAATGTCAAATAGAGTAATTCAAGTTGTTTGGTCTTTAAACAAGCTTCTTAAATTTTCACAGTGTTTGATCATTCTCTTGCAATTAATCCAGGATAGCATCCCAAATATAAGCTCTCCAGGTTCAAATCCACAGCCAGAAGCTCCTGACACCTTGCCCCCATGTTCCCCTTCATTAATATCTGTCCAGTGGCCTCTGCCGCTTTTAAGGTGAAATGTATGGATATATGTGCTTATTTGAAATGTAATCTTTCTTAGGAGGGTTATTGGGGCTTTAACCTTAATCAGATCTCTTTATTAATCCACTTACTCTTCTTCTTTTTTACTACTTTCTGGCCACAGTTCAGGAGAAATTCTGCTCCTGGACCTGTCAAACCATAGTGTAAATAATTTAAATCTTTTAATGCTTCTTGCTCTTCAGACTTCCTCAGAAGAGGCCCTGACTCTTATGAAATCGAACATCCCCATACTGGTAGCTTTCTCCTGTTATGGTGGACTAAATGCTTGCTTCTGTAATAGCTGCCTGCAGGTAGGCCTTGGATCACAGCCAGGTTATTATCTCGATCCTTCTTCATCAGTGATTGATATGTCTGTAGAAAAAAAAGGTTGAACGCCGATTAGAAGCAGATCTTCTGTGAGACAGCTTGATTCTTAGTTGCGTGTTAGTCTTTAGTGGCACCATAAGTCCAGAAAGGGTTATAAAACTATTGACAGAACTAATATCTACCCTTTTGCTACTCCTAACCATGGATTTCGTTCAGGGCATTTAATGCATGCATCCCTGCATTTGTTTTCTCTGTCTGCATCGTTGTACCGAGTAAGGAAACTTTGGTTCTAGTTTTCTCTTTAAAAATAACAATGATTTATATTAACTCTTTGTCCCTTGGCAAGTACATTTTTGGAAGATGTAAGTGAGTCTGCATGTGAATATGTAGAGCCATCTGACAGGGATACATTGTACAACCTTCTAAAAGGCAGGAAAGTGTTAGTCTTTGTTGTCTGCGGTTGTAAATGGCTTCAAATTCCTGCGTGGCCCTGAGTGTTCAGCTCTGAACTGCAATAGGTAGAAAATGGCATTCAGGACATTCAAAGCACTCTCTCCCTCTCTCTCTCTCTCTCTCTCTCTCTCTCTGCGCGTGCGTGTGTAAAAGTAAAAGGCACCACTATTGTGTCACATCCTGAAATGCATCCTGCTTCTGCAGTTATACATTGGGGAAGAAGAACCGTTTAAAAATATGAGGATAGTATTCCCAAACTTGAACACAGTGAAAAATAAGGCACTGAAGCAATAGTTAATACACTGTATGTTTAGACTAACTTATGCAGACAACTTTGCACTCCAGTGGAAATTAGTCTTCAAGTCAGTCCTTAGAAAGTTAGTAACAGGGTATTTTTAGCATTTATATAAGTAAAACTGTAGCTTGCATTTTTTGATGTTGGTGTTTCCAAATAAAGAAGCCCTCCACTGCTAGCAATCTAAGGGCAGAGCTCCCTATTATAAAGAGGATGAGGTTGCCAAAGAAAATTGAAGTTTTTTGTAGTGTGTCTTCCCTGTGCCAGCCCGTAATGTCCATTTTGACTTAGCATGTCATTATACATGTGTCTTGCTTGACCCTTCCCCAGTGCTCCACATTATTGGCTGGTTGGGCTGGAGAAACACAAATTGTAATATCAACGGGAAATGGGGCATGTTGATCTAGATGAGACTTCTCCAACACTATGTCCTCCAGATATTTTTGACTGCCATGCTCATCAGCCCCAGCCAGCATGACCAATGGTTAGGAATTATTGCAGTTGGAGTCCAAAAGATCTGGAAGGTACCAGGCTGGGGAAGGCTGATCCAGACTTGGCAAAGGGGGAGCAGGGAAACTTGACACAGGGCTGCTTTTTCAATGGCAACCCTGTGTCCTCTGTAATGTGGTGCTGCATCTCAGGACTGCATTTCTAGTTTACAAGTTGCAGGGATAAAAAAGAACTCAGACTGTTTGTTGTCATTTCTAGTTTTTTGGCAGAAAGTACCATAATACTGTAAAAGACAGATAGTTGTGTCAGAGGAATGCTGCTTGTGATTGTGTGTGTGTGTGTGTGTGTGTGGGTGTGTGTATCTCCAGAAAGAACAAAGAGGAGTCATCACATTACATTAATCCTAGGCACACCTTAATAAAACCTGAGTATCTGATCAATGATGAGGGACAGAATAATATTGCTGGTTAGAATAATTTAGAGTGGGGTCTTATAAAACAGAAGTATGCAATATTACTGTACTAGGGAAAGAGATCTGGGGGCTAGAAATAAAGCCCAGGAATTCTTCGAACGGGTGGAGCATGATTGTAACAGGAATTATTTTGCTTTAGTACCTCAAACCAGCGGTTCCCAACCTTTTTTTTGTTAAATAGTGAGAAAAGTCATTGTTTGACTTCATTCAGGACTCACTTGCCTGTTCTAATCCACCACTTAAAAGCGAAGTCCTTGTGCTACACAGTTCATGACATCTACAGGTAGGACGTGCACAAAGTTTTCATGGTCTGTCATTTGAAAATCACGGGTCTTAAGACATGAAAGTAATACCTATGACCTGGCTAGCTGCTAACTCCTCCATCTATTTCTAGCTCTTGAAATCTTGCATGTATGTGAAATTGTAATGACCATCAAACTTGACAGGATGACCGTACCTAATGCTTGAAGCTCCTTGAGACACTTTCCCCAGCTTGGCAGATATTGGGGCTGCCACAGTATTGTGATTTTGAAGGAAACAGAGCTTTCAGAACTGCCATCATGAGATTTCTGGATATGATTGGTGTGGTGTCAATGTTAAGTTCCAGTATCTGTTAAGGAATACTGTAGATATTGTCTTGTCAGTGTGTGTTTGTTACAGAAGGTGATGTGCCAGGGCTAACCATCTCATCATATTAAATGTCCTAGGCAGCACACTTGTTTTGTAAATGACATACAGAACCTTTTAAAATACATTTAAAGAAACTGGGCGCTGGTTGCAATCTGTTTAGCTATGGAACTACTTGGGTATAGACTAGGTATGCAGTAATTTGACTATACATTTGACACTTGTCAGTTCAATAGTTCCACATAATCTTTTTCTCCTGTGCTAGTAAGGGGGCTGGCTTGTTTCTTAGGATAGTGATGACAACGATTTTGTTTTACTATTTTTACAGCAAAAAGTGATTTACAGACTAGTGGTTCTTTATTCTTGTGAGGACTTCCTCATCTCATTTTATAGATGCAAATCTAAGGCAGAGAAATCCCACTGTTTCTATGGCCATGTAAGTCCACACTTAGGGCCAGTTTACATGTCATGCTACACTATGGTTTGGCCATCCTCACACTTGCACATTCCCTTCTTACCCCTCTGCTCATGTGTTCCTGTTATCTCCCTGACTTCCTTTTTTGAGCAAACCATAATTTTCATCTGAATTGGCAAATTATGGTTTGCACTGGTATTGGGAATTCAGTTTCAAGGTGAAGTGCAAATCATAGTCTACGAAGAAACAATAGTTTACACGGAATGAATTGGAACATGATGGAAAGAGGGAACACACAAGCCTGAGACTCAGATATGATGTTCAAACCATGGTTTGGACATTAGTGTGAACCAGTCCAATCTCTCCCCATAGTGCGCTAATGCAGTTGCAGTGGTGGTTCCTCGCAAGCCATATTTCAAAACTTAGGAGCCAGGTTTGGGGGCACACTCTCCCACTCCTCTCTTCTCTTCACGACATAAATCCAGTTTTGTGCTTTGTGGTAATGGTTTGCAAATCCACTTCATAGGGTTCCTTCAATCTTTGATTTTGAGGGATCCTCCTAAACTCATGAATTTCATCAGTGCACTTGTAACACAGAACCATTGTTTACACTGGAAACGGAAAAGGGGAGGAAAATTACTTCAGAGAAGGGAGGAACGACTGTACACCCAAGAAGCTGGCCCCCAATTTCAATGTGTAAATCATAGCTTGCAGGGCCCAGTTAATTTGTTTGTTTAAATTCTACCCTTGCATATTGGCTTTCCTATTTCCAGAGCACTGATAATAGAGGGCATGACAGTGTGGGCTTGCTGCTTCACACATTCTCTCTTTGGAGAACAAAGATGTGATACCATTGTTCAGATATGGGGCAGAGACCAATCTGCTGATGTAGATGTGCCAGATACCACCTGTCAGGAATGAATCTGAGCGTGTGGTGATGTCTAGCAGCTCAGATTCAGAATGGGAACAGCCAGAACAGGGGGAGGCTGCCTCTCTAGTGAGCTCAGATATGGCAAGGCCTTCTTCCCAAGACCTTGGCGCACAGATGGCTCAGCCTGAAGGGGGGCCCCTCTCCTCCTCCATGAGAACCCAGGTCTCGGGGGAGGAGGACAGTGAGGGGCGTGACTTGAGGGATGCCAGGGTTCGTCGCAGAGCAAAGCAGGAAAAGTTAGAGGTGGAACTCAGACGCTCCACCAGGTTGGCTATGTGTGATAGCCTCTGTAGGAGGGAGCCGCTGTAAGGGAGGGGCATCCCTGCAAAACTAGTCTGCCGGAGAAGTTCTTGTTCAAACTGCTGGCACTTCTCTAACTTCCACTTCCACTCCTCTGTTGATATCTGTAATTGTGTGGAGTAGTTGTCTTCATTGTAGCCTGAGAGTTTCCTAGAATTTGCATTTGTAAGGAACCTGGTCCTTAACTAATAAAGTAGTGAGTCTGAAGCCTGGTACCCTAGAGTGTGTTGATTGAGAAGCGGGAGGAGGAAGGAACATGACACCACTTCTATGACAAGTACAAGTAGTTTTGAGGTTAGAGTATGATGTATTTTCACATGATGATGGTTTAATAATGGAAAGATGTCTGGAGTGGTGCTGAAGAGATAAGAGAAGAAGTTAAAAAAAAAAAAAAGGAATATCTTCAAGAAAGTGTAGACCACAATAAGCAGCAGCCATAAAAAATAGTAGAGGCAGGGTATACAGACAAACACGTTGCTGCCGCCTTATGCTGAAGATTTAAAAACCAAACTTTCCTTAAATCATTTAATTGAATGCTGTTCTGGAGCCAGTCTGCTCTATTATTATTTTTTATAATCTGTTATTCAGCATATTGCCTAGGCAGGGAAGAGAAGCTGAATCACACAGCAATCTAGTTAGTGCACAATCTGCCCATAATTTTCTGTGCCTTGGGCTTTCTAAACAGTAAATTCAAATTGAATTGATCTCTGAAATTCAATTTGACCAGAGTTGAACTTTAGAGCCAGACAGAAATGCTTTCCATAGCTCCTGGTGGTTTGTTTACTCAGTGGCACAGGTTAGGTGCTACTTGAATGGTAACATTTTGCAGAGCAGTCTATCAGTGTGTTTGAATAGTGTTCAACACATTTTATTTTTTCCCTCTCCATTCATTAGACATTCGCTGAGAAGGTATTTGGCATTTTCAGCTGGACAATTCCGATTGCTGTTGCCTTGTCGTGTTTCGGTGGACTCAATGCATCTATTTTAGCATCATCTAGGTAAAGCATTTCTAATTTTGGTTTATCATACTGAAGGCTTTGTTTCCCCCCACCTCTGCCCAAAGAAGTAGGGAAAATCAAAATTTTATGCAGTGTAAATTGTACAGCTGCACCTGAACTATATATTTCTGGTTTCAGTATTTGGATTCTGGTTTTTGTTTTTAACATAACATATTTATTCAAAAAACAAACTAATTCCACATAGAATATTTTGTAACGAACTTGTTTGGATACAAAATTTCCCTTCCAGAGTTTTGAGAAGCGTACAAGCTGCCATAAGAGTCACCTCTTTTCTCGCATACGTTTTGGACAATTTTTTTTAATGCCCATCTGTCTGCACAAACGTGCTTATATTAACTTAGAACAGATTCCATTATATGTGCATGTTCAAATGCACAAAATGTTTGGATTTGTCTGAATTATTTTGCAGAGTTTTGTGTATTATTTTACATAGAATTTTTGTGAACTGCCCAGAGACCTTTGGCTATGATGCAATATAGAAATATAATGTATGGAATGGAATAGAATTTAAGAGTAGGACAAGGGGGGAAAGAGAAGGTTTGAGATGGGAGGACTAGGAACACAACACTATGTGCAGCAGAGTTGGAGCTGTTGGTTGGGTTGGGAAGCAGAGAATGGTGAAGTCCAGATCCAAAGTCCCTTTGACTTTCAAGCCTATAGTAGACCTTGTCTGTGTAAACATTTCAATAGAGTGAGTGCATCCCATTACTTGGCTTCCCATTTGTATAAAAGGAAGGCAAACAATGACTAGATTATGTGATGCATGAAACCTTCACAAGTATGCAGAATGCCTACAGTTCTCCTGGACTCCCCTGGCTATTGCTTCAGATCAGACAAGTTCATGGAGGGATGTCTTGGGTGCTGCCCTTAGGTTCACACTGGATGTGATGTAACTGTGTAATCTGTTATCTTTTTTCCAGGCTGTTCTTTGTAGGATCCCGTGAGGGTCATCTGCCTGACCTGTTGTCAATGATCCATATAGGAAGGTTTACACCAGTCCCAGCACTCCTCTTCAATGTAAGTTAAGGGGCAATTGTATGCATGTTTAGACAGAAAAAGTCCTACAACACCCAGCATTTCCCAGCCAGCCATGCTGGGTGGAGAATTGCTGGGAGTTGTAGGCCTTTTTTCTGTCTAAACATACATAGGATTGTGCCATTCTAAAAATGTACTGTGGCCATTCTATAAAGATGTCTGTACGTACTCAATATCACAAAATCTATCTCACGGGGAAGGTGGATAGATGTGTTTGTTAAAATGTTGCACCTTCGATGCATCTGATGAAATGCGGACGTGTTGTTTTCTCCACAACTATTTAATGTGGGGTGATGGGCAGAGCTGATGCAACTTCTTAAATGTGTAACTTGTCCTTTCCCTAAAATGTGAAATTGAACATGGAAATTACTTCTGGCTTCCTTAATTTCCAGCTCAAATTAGACTAGTTTATTATATATTTGCTGCTTTTCCACAAAAGAAGTGGAGTCCAACAGCAATACATTAAAAAATCAAGTATTTCATTAACAAATGGGAAATGCTGCCAGGAAGAGCGCAAGCTTGGAGCTCCTTGGTGATAGATGTTCTGTCATTGCGGAAGAGCTACCAAGGCCTTTCTTCGTGCCTTTGTTGTTTTGAACTGTGCATAGGTAGCATTTCTAAGACAATGTTCTTAGACAGCTTGGAGGATTGTGTTATGGTCTAGGAAAGCCAGTTAGCTTCTTGTCCCAGAAGAGGGGATGTTTTGCCTCCCCTCCACCCCCTAAAAGAGCAAGTACTTCTGGTGACATAGAAACTGGAGAAATGCTTCCATTGGGGCTTTTCATGGTATTTTTTTTTATCTTTTCTAACAGTGTACCATGTCCCTCATATACTTGACTGTAGAAGATGTCTTCCAGCTTATTAACTACTTCAGCTTCAGCTATTGGTTCTTTGTGGGTCTATCAATTGCTGGACAACTCTACCTCCGTTGGAAGCAACCAGATCGGCACAGGCCACTCAAGGTGAGAATTATAAGAGCCCAATCCTGTCATTTATATATAGAAACAATGCATCTTAGAAATGTTGCACTAGTTCTCTGTGAAGTGAATGTTACAATCAGCAGATGCAGTCTGTTGTCATCTGTGTACTTTCTAGTGCTGTGCCAAATCCTGCGCCCTGTTTTGGGGAACTTTTTCTCTTCTTGTGAAAGAGACGTTGTTTTTTTCTGCCTCTTTCGTATGGAGGGGGAGAATTTTCTCCTTGGGAGGGGACAGGGTTTCCACTTACCTTTTGAAGTGTAGGCAATTCTTGAGCCATCTTGTATTTATAATTTAAAAAAAACAAAAACACCCCCTGCACTTGCAGGAGCCTAGGACTCTTTTCCAGCCTGGCAGTTCTTTCTGAACTCCCAGGAGACCATATGACCTCATCCTCTCCAATAGGCATTCAGGAAGAACTCCCAGCTTGAAAAGAGTTCTTGGCTCCTGCAAGTGCAGGGTGTCTTTTAAAAAATAGAAAGAAGACCCCCAACAACCGCCTATACACTTAAGCGTATGTGGAAACCCTGTCCTCCTTGCCAAGGAGAAAATTCTCTGAAATTTTCACCTCAGCCTCTTTCACCAGAGTTTTCATTCCCCTCTGCTCTCCTGAAACGCCGAAAATGGAAGAATTGAAAATTTCAGCACAGCACTAGTACTTTCTAGATTGACAGGTGGTGGTTTCTGGAGAGGAATCAAAAGCTTAATGGCTATTAAAAAAGTACAGCCAATTGGAGTGTGACTTGCTATTCTTAATCCTAGTTACTTATTCAGTGTACGCATTTCCTCTCTTACAGTTGAGCCTGTTTTTCCCAATAGTCTTCTGTATATGCTCAGTTTTTCTGGTGGTTGTGCCACTCTATAGCGACACCATTAATTCCCTGATTGGCATTGGTATTGCACTCTCTGGGATTCCAGTCTACTTCATGGGAGTCTTCTTGCCTGTTTCCAAAAGACCGCCCTTTGTCAGCAAAGTTTTAGGTAAGATTTTTTTTGGTGGTAGTGGTGGTGAAGGCTTCAGTTAACAAATGGATAAAAGGAGGACAAGCACACAAGTTGCAATTTTAGATCACATATTAGCCAGATGATAGTCATTATTAAGAAGAAAATAGATTTTGTTTTTCTTTTTATTTATGTAATAAACATAATGTTCTTTAGGAGTACAACTAGCTTGTTCTAATCATGTATTTGCCATATAGTCATAAATATGTAAAACTCTGTAGAAAGGTAAGTATAGGTGCTGTTAATAAATAGCTGCATCTATTGGCAAATTATGTTTGTTTTCAGCTCAGGTGTGTCAGTTGTGAAAATATTCCATAGGGTTACAATATAAACATTATGGATATGGTTTTTCCCTGCACAGAGGGGATCCCAATAGCACTGTCCCCCCCCCCCAGTGCACACTCTCAGACAGCATGACAGGCTGCTATGGAGAATGGGAGGCCTGTGTGTGCTTTGCATGTCCCGTGCAGTCCTCCCCTTCTGCCCAGTCAAGAGACACAAGCTCTGGACTTGACTGGGTGCAGCAGTCCTAGATGGGGCTATTGGGGTGTGTGTATGTGTGTGCACACAACTACCTTCCATTACCAGGGGGACTGAGTTATACAGCTCCCCTCTCCCCACTGTTGTGTGGGGAATGGGCAGACCTCTCCCTCAGGGGATTATAGGGGTGCACCATGGCAGAGGCCATCTCTAGGGGTTCCAGCAGCCATTGCTTCACTCAGATGGGGTGGGCACAATGTGTCCAACTCTTTAACAGCTCCATAACTTTGCTTGAATGTAAGAACAGCCAAGCTGGATCAGACAAAGGGTCCATCTCATCCAGCATTCTGTTCATACAGTGGCCAACCAGCTGCCTGTAGGAAACCCCCAAGTAGGACCTGAGTGCAACAGCACCCTTCCTCTCATGTTCCCCAGGAACTGGCGCACATAGGCTCACTGCCTCTGATACTGGAGTTGGCATATAGCCATCAGGACTAGTAGCCATTGATAGCCTTAACCTCCATGAATGTGTCTAACCCCCTTTTAAAGCCATCCAAATTGGTAGCCATCACTACATCTTGTAGTAGTGAATTCCGTAGTTTAACTCTGTGCTGTGTGATATTGATGCACTGTATTGATACAGCTACGCTTGAAGTCTTCACTGTATGAAACTCAAGGTTATTCCAACCTGTGTGCTCGCATATATACATACATACATACATACATACATATATATATTTTCTGCTTTTTCAACCACAGTTCAGATTTATCCATTTTAATTTCATATCAGCACATTAATAGTTATATTTAGTAAAGGAAGATGGGAATATCACCAGCTTTCCGGTACTCGCTGGAAGATATGGCACCACTATGGGATAAAGTCAAAACCTGTGTGTGTGTGAGGATTATCTAAAGGAACCCTTGCCTCTCTGTTAGCAGGAGACGCATAACAGAAATAAACCTATATCTCTTACCACTGGTTCGACTGTCAGCCTAATTCCAGTTAAGCCATCTGATGTTGAACTAGTATTACCCGGTTCATTCTGTGTCCTTTATCTCTTCTGTAGATGCTGTCACTCGAGCCACTCAACTACTTTGTTACTGTGTTCTGACAGAAATGGATACTTTGGAAGAAAAACCAGAAATCAAGTCTAAATAAAGAGGCAAAAGTGACTAGAAAGGTAAACTGTCCGTCAAGAGGTGGTGGTCTGACAGAAAGCATCACTGGAGTCTGGAATTCTTACTAAACCAGGATTCTTGCCAGATCTTACTGTGTCATGATCTATGTATTGTGTTTTTTGTTTTGTTTTTTTAAGGCCAGTCTTCTCAGGCATAGCTCATCAGAATTCTCATCTAAAAACGTTTCTTAGCAATGAAACTGATGTCTTAATTGAAGAGCCCAGATATCAAATTAAGTTCACATCAGAGAACTAGGCAGCATGGAAAACAGACTTTTATTTCAATTCCCAACTACTGGAGTTTAAAGCCACCAACAATCCTCCCAACCTATCAGCAATTCAGTCATTTGTGTGCAAGATAGGCCTATGTGGACTGATGTTCATGACAAACTATTGAATCAAGGGGTTTAATGTGGCATAGAAGAATTTGCTGGCTTTTCACCATTAGCAATCAGCTTCTTGTACCTTGAGGAAAAAGCACACTGGATGGCAGTTAAGGTTCTGAAGCTCTCACATCCTTCAAATAAAACAGTTTCTTTTTAATTAAACAGTCATAATCAAAGATGTTTATGCTGAAGGAAAAGCTGGTCAGTTTTTTTTTTTAATGGACAATTCAAATTGGAATCCACACAGTAGGATGAAATATTAGAGCAAAAAAAGGTAAAACCTTATGTGTCAGACCAGAGACTGGTCCATTAGTCCATTGAAAAGTCAAATTAATGCTTTTTCACCCTTCACATATTTTAAAGACTTTATATATCAGAACTGTTTTGCAGTACCGTTACTGGAATTGGCTAGTTTGGTATGTAAGAAAAAGGTGACAAGAGATCCTTTTAAATAGCTGTTTCCCTTACAGATCATATGTGCTGAGTTCCTGTAGAAATGTTGCACAATTCTTTGTTTTCCTAGGAAGGTTGATGCAAGGAAGTGAGAAATGGTTCACTATACAAGTGGGGGGGAAATTAACTTTTGACTCATCCCTGAAAAACTGTAGGGGAAGAAACTTTCATCCTGTGCATGTTGTTTACTGTTACAAATACCAGTTTGTCCCACAAGTTTTCCAATGTGGTTTATCCTCCTCCCATCACATGCAGTGGGTGTACTAAACCAGAAACTGAGAGCAACTATGCATTAAGGCAATGTATCTCTGTGCCTTCTTGCTGGTGGCAGTACCAATTAAAAGCCAGCCTGAAGTGACTCAGATCCCGCCTGGGCCATGTTTCACATCACTCCCTGCAGCCTAACAAACTGGCAAGTATTTTCTAGTGTTAAATCATGAAAATGTGATTGCTCAAGCTAAACTAAAGTTTAGTTTAGCCTGAGGGTTTAGTTTAGAATAATGCTAAAGGGTTTAGTTTAGAATAATGCTCTTTCCATAGAATTCCTGGGTACTTTTGAATGACTAACTAACCCTGCATACACACACAACTATTCCCAAAATGACATGGTTGTCTAGATATGAGTTTAAATACGGTGGTGCACAGCCCTGATAAAAACAGCAACTATATAGCTGATGCTTGAGGAAAATGTCCAAATCTACAAATTCAAATACTCAATTCCTACTCAACTAAAAGGACTTACACTTGCATTAATAAGCCATCATTGTGGAAACGAAGTGGAATTTGTCTACTGTATAGTTTTAGTACTTTGTTATAGACGATTTATAATCTGATCTGCTTGTCTAGAAATTTAGTGGTGTTTTTTTTAGCTGTGGAAAATCTGAATGGCTTGTTTTGAATCTTTACAGCCCTGATGTATCTTACTATTTAGATTAACAGAATGATTTGTCAGCCCTAGACTAAACAACCCCCTTTAAAGTGTGCCACAACCCCCATCTCTCCTAATGCTCGTTAATTAGATTATACTGACATACATTAGCAGTTTTCATTTTCAGAAGAGTAAAACAGTGATCTGTGAGAGACTTTATAAACATAACCCCTAAATTCCAGTGTGCAATACAGTAGCACTCATTTGTGAACTTTTCTCTGGATTATTACTACACTTCAGTCTATGATTAAAATGTATTTTGTTTTATAGAAGGACCACACTGAAGAGCTCCTGATCTGCCCCTTTGGTTATAACAGTGGCTACTTTTATACAGTTTCAGTTTGTACAGTTGGGTGGGGGGTGAGAAGGAATTAAACTTCCACTGTGTGGAAATAAAGCAATGAGAATCTGATGCTCCTACTCTTGTTTGTGAAGGAAAATGTTTTACTTAGCCACATTAACTTTGTATGCATGCATAATAAATCGGAAAAGAGGTATGGGATGGGGAAGGGCCATAGCTCTGTGGTAGAGCCCCTGCTTTGCATGCAGAAGGTTCCAGATTCAATCCCTGGCATCTCCAGGTGAGGCTAGGAAACAAGCCTGCCTCAAACCCTGGAGAGCCATTGCTGCCAGTCAAGTGTTGACAGTACTGGGCTAGATGGACCAAGGTCTGACTCAGTATAAGGCAGCTTCCTATGGGAAGGGGGCTAGTACTGCTCCATCAATACCAAAGATGCCTTCAAATCACAGGCTGATCATTGTAAAAAGGGCAGCAACGGAGATTTGAAATACAACTCCATTAAGCATGGAAAGCGATTTAGGTGGCATTTTGAATTTTAGTTAAGTATTCCATACTAACAGTTCTCTGTGATAAAGGCCCAGGTACTATTCTCAGCTTTCAAACTAGCAACTGTTGTAGATCGCAATGTTTGCATCTGCTTTAGCATATTTCTGCTGGGTCTCCAGTTGAATAAAATATAAATGCTAAAGCAAGGAGGATAGAACAGTTTCCTTTGATTTGTTTCTTGGAACCATGCAATCATAAATAACCAATATTACAGTCCCTTAGTTCTAGGAAGGAATGGAGACAGTCAACATTCCTTAAACTTGAGAACAGCTTATATACATCCCAGCTTATATACATCCCTACATATCGGTTGTTGGCATTGCCACCTTCTGTATAAATGGTGCAATTGCTACTGGGTTTCTTTTCATTCTATCCTATTTTACATCCTGTTTCCATCTAGGGTAGCCAATTACTACCGGGGGGCTACATAGGAGACAATAGTCGCTTACCTATTAAGAGTTCACTGACAGCAGTTCACAGGTGATAGGTAAAGCTGAAAAACTAATACCCTGGGATGGGAATGTGTGGCCCTCCAGATGTTGTTGGACTGTAACTTCCATCTTCCCTCACCACTGGCTGTGTTGGTTAGGGTTGATGGGAGTTAAGGTCCAACAATATCTGGAGAGGCACAATTTGCTCTCCACTGTAATACGCAAATAAAGTAAGCATCGCTGAAGATCCACCCTACTGCCCTCTTTCAACCATTCTTCATGTCTGATAAAACTGAGGAATTTCCTCAGGAAAAAGTATCAAGGAAACTTCCAATGATATACATTTCATTTTCCTTATGTGTGAAAAGAGAAGTTAGGAGGACTTAACTACATATTACTGGCCTCATGGATCTACATCTGCCTATAGGTGTTGAGGGGGAAGGCCTCCTCATGTCTACAGAATCACTGGCTGAGGTCATCCAAAACATAAAGTGTCATGCTGCCACAGTCGAGAATTTGCATCCTTCTGCTTAAAGAAATCCAGAACAAAAGGCATCTCCTTTTTGGTAATCAGGTATGCTGCTTTTGAACATGAAGCTCCACTTTTAGGGATTGTAGCTAATAGCCATCAATGAGCCTGCTCTGTGGATTTAGCTAATCCTTCAAGTCCAGATAAAATGGTGGCCCACAGCACTAGTAATTAGTTGTTGTTGTTGTTGTTCAGTCGTTCAGTCGTGTCCGACTCTTCGTGACCCCGTGGACCATAGCACGCCAGGCCTTCCTGTCCTGCGCTCTCTCCCGGAGCGTGCTCAAGTTCATATTCATTGCATCCGTGATGCTATCTAGCCATCTCATCCTCTGCCGTCCCCTTCTCCTTTTGCCTTCAGTCTTTCCCAGCATCAGGGTCTTTTCCAGGGAGTTTTCTCTTCGCATTAGGTGGCCAAAATATTGGAGCTTCAGCTTCATTATCTGTCCTTCCAATGAGCACTCAGGGTTGATTTCCTTTAGGATGGACTGATTTGACCTCCTTGCAGTCCAGGGGACTCGTAAGAGTCTTCTCCAGCACCACAGTTCGAAAGCATCAATTCTTCGGCGCTCAGCCTTCCTTATAGTCCAGCTCTCACAGCCATACATTACTACTGGGAAAACCATAGCTTTGATTAGACGGACCTTTGTCGGCAAGGTGATGTCTCTGCTTCTTACTATGCTGTCTAGGTTGGCCATAGCTTTCCTCCCAAGGAGCAAGCGTCTTTTAATTTCATGGCTACAGTCACCGTCTGCGGTGATCTTGGAGCCCAAGAAAGTAAAATCTGTCACTGCTTCCATTTCTTCCCCTTCTATATGCCAGGAAGTGATGGGGCCAGATGCCATGATCTTAGTTTTTTTAATGTTGAGTTTCAAACCAGCTTTTGCACTCTCCTCTTTCACCCTCAACCAGAGGCTCTTGAGATCCTCTTCGCTTTCTGCCATTAGGGTGGTATCGTCTGCATATCGGAGGTTGTTGATAATTCTCCCAGCAATCTTAATTCCGACCTGTGATTCATCCAACCCGGCATTTCTCATGATGTACTCTGCATATAAGTTAAATAAGCAGGGTGACAATATGCAGCCTTGTCGTACTCCTTTCCCAATTTTGAACCAATCGGTTGTTCCATGTCTGGTTCTTACTGTTGCTTCTTGACCCTCGTACAGGTTTCTCAGGAGACAGGTAAGGTGGTCTGGTACTCCCATCACTTTAAGAATTTGCCACAGTTTGTTGTGATCCACACAATCCAAGGCTTTAGCGTAGTCAATGAAGCAGAAATAGACGTTTTTCTGGAATTCTCTTGCTTTCTCCATGATGCAGCGAATGTTGGCGATTTGATCTCTAGTTCCTCTGCCTCTTCTAAACCCAGCTTGTACTTCCAGTAGTTCTCGGTTCTCATACTGCTGAAGCCTAGCTTGTAGGATTTTGAGCATCACCTTGCTGGCATGTGAAATGAGCGCAATTGTGCGGTAGTTTGAACACTCTTTGGAGTTGCCCTTCTTTGGAATTGGAATGTAAACTGACCTTTTCCAGTCTTGTGGCCACTGTTGAGTGTTCCAGATTTGTTGGCATATTGAAAGCAGCACTTTAACAGCATCATCTTTTAGGATTTTAAATAGCTCGGCTGGAATATTGTCATCTCCGCTAGCTTTGTTGTTACTAATGCTTCCTAAGGCCCACTTGACTTCACTCTCGAGGATGTCCGGCTCAAGTTCAGTGACCGCACTATCATGGCTATCAGGGACATTCAGATCTTTCCTGTATAGTTCTTCTGTGTATTCTTGCCACCTCTTCTTAATCTCATCTGCTTCTGTTAGGTCCCTGCCTTCTTTGTCCTTTATCATGCCCGTCTTTGCACAAAACGTTCCCTTGAGATCTCCAATTTTCTTGAAGAGATCTCTAGTCTTTCCCATTCTGTTGTTTTCCTCGATTTCTTTGCATTGTTCATTTAAGAAGGCCTTCTTGTCTCTCCTTGCTATTCTCTGGAACTCTGCATTCAGTTGGGTATATCTTCCCCTTTCTCCCTTGCCTTTCGCTTCCCTTCTTTCGTGAGCTACTTGTAAAGCCTCATCAGACAGCCACTTGGCTTTCTTGCATTTCTTTTTCTTTGGGATGGATTTCGTTGCTGCCTCCTGAACAATGTTACGGACCTCCATCCATAGTTCCTCAGGCACTCTGTCTATCAGGTCTAATCCCTGAAATTTATTCCTTACCTCCACTGTATATTCATAAGGGATATGATTTAGGTCATACCTGAACAGTTTAGTGGTTTTCCCGACGTTCTTCAATTTAAGCCGAAATTTTGCAAGAAGCAGCTCATGATCTGAGCCACAGTCAGCTCCAGGTCTTGTTTTTACTGACTGTATGGAGCTTCTCCATCTTTGGCTGCAAAGGACATAATCAATCTGATTTCGATATTGACCATCTGGTGACGTCCATGTGTAGAGTCGCCTCTTGTGCTGTTGGAAAAGAGTGTTTGCTATGATCAGCATGTTCTCTTGGCAAAACTCTATTAGCTTTTGTCCTGCTTCATTTTGTACACCAAGGCCATGCCTGCCTGTTATCCCGGTGATTTCTTGACTTCCTACTTTAGCATTCCAATCCCCTATGATGAAGAGGACATCTTTTTTTGGTGTTAGTTCTAGAAGGTGTTGTAGGTCTTCATAGAACCGATCAACCTCAGCTTCTTCGGCCTCAGTGGTTGGGGCATAGACTTGAATTACTGTGATGTTGAATGGTTTGCCTTGGATTCGTACTGAGATCATTCTATCATTTTTAAGATTGTACCCCAGGACTGCTTTTCCCACCCTTTTGTTGACTATGAGTGCTACTCCATTTCTTCTAAGGGATTCTTGCCCACAATAGTAGATATGATGGTCACCTGAATTAAATTCGCCCATGCCTGTCCATTTTAGTTCGCTGATTCCCAAGATGTCAATGTTCAATCTTGCCATCTCATGTTTGACCACCTCCAGCTTACCTTGATTCATTGATCTGATATTCCAGGTTCCTAAACAATATTGTTCTTTACAGCATCGGATTTTCTTTTCACCACCAGACACATCCACAGCCGAGTGTCCTTTCGGGTTTGGCCCAGCCACTTCACTCTTTCTGGCGCTACTTGGAAATACCCTCTGCTCTTCCCCAGTAGCATATTGGACACCTTCCGACCTGAGGGGCTCATCTTCCGGCGTCATATCTTTTAGCCTTGTGATACGTTCCATGGGGTTTTCTTGGCAAGAATCCTGGAGTGGGTTGCCATTTCCTTCTCCAGTGGACCACATTTTGTCAGAACTCTCTGCCATGACCTGTCTGTCTTGGGTGGCCCTGCACGGCATAGCTTATGGCTTCACTGAGTTACGCAAGCCCCTTCGCCACAACAAGGCAGTGATCCATGAAGGGGTAGTAATTAGTACCAGAGGTTATTGTAGGAAAAAGTACTGTTTGTAAGAAAATACCTCATGCACTTTATAGCCCAGATTATATATGAAGTAGTTAAACGGTAGTTAGTACAGCCACCAGCATGAGGGCCGAGCATATGTCCTTGTGCAGCATATTTTATGCCAGAGTCCTCTGAATGTACTGAGTGCATGGATGCTTAATGAGTTCTCTGTTATCATTAAATTACACTGCATCCAAACAGAACTGCAGTGATTCCATCATAAGAAAAACACAGGGACGAAGATTGCAGAGGAGCTAGAGGACCAAGGTAAGACAGCAGGTGCTGCTGTGCTCTTACAATAAGCGCAGCACTGGATATGGCAAATGTGAATATTTCGAACAGGCCCGAGGCAGAAATCCTCAATACACCCAATAAGCCCGAATGAACACAGTGAGATATACTTCTGAATACAAGCATTTAGGATTATGCCAGACGTCCTGAATATGGTACCCTCCAGATGTTTTGGACAACTCCTATCAGCTCTGGCCAACATGGCTAATGGCCAGGGCTAATGGGAGTCATAGTTAAAACATCTGGAGTGTGCCATGTTGAGGAAGGTTGGATTATTTTGAGGCAGAGACAAGGCCTCAAGAAAGTTGGTGTTCTCTACCAGCTGATCCACAATTAGCCTGAATGCTGGCTCTCATAGGAGTAGTTTAAAACATCTGGTGGGCACTAGGATGGGGAAGGCTGGTCTGAAGCTTGTAAAGTATGTTTTTGAAGTTCTCACTGGAATCATGGCTATCACTCGTGACCAAGTAAGATTGTCTTCCACGGGTAGAGTCTTAACAGTGGGTCTGCAGGTGGCTGTCAAGGCCAATTCTGGATCCACACAGCCTCCCACAGCAAGGACACAGGTTTCCAGTAATCCAACTACTTAAAATATCAACAGGTAAGAGCCCTGTGTACACCACCCCCATCACACAGACAAATACTCAAAACAATTGAAGAAAAAAGTGCCTTTTATTTACATATTAAAAAACTGTATATTACTTGGCAGTCCAGTAATACTAAAGTGCAAAGATCAAAAACACACACAGTATAAGTCATGGGTTTCTTTCAGATTTGTTTACAACAGGAGAGACAAACCTTGCAAGAGTTGTTCAAACTATACATCTTTTGCCTGCTTTTTGTCATTTCCAGTTTTGTAGTAACCCGAAAAACTAAGACATTTCTTTGAGGAAGGGATTTCTTCTTGAAATCCCCAGGTTTAACTTCAACTGCAGCCTTCAACCATTTCAACATGGTACATACATGGTAAATACAGAGACAAAACAGTTGCAAGAACAGTGATTAGATTACTCCACTTAAGAAATATAAGCATTCTGCTTACCCTTGAGTTGACTGTTGTCATCAAGGCTTCCATAAGCAAGAGACACAACATTTATTGTATGTAAGTGACATGACCAGTGAGGTTGTAACACCATGGTCTTCCAAGGCCACATAACACAGAATGTGTCTTCTAGGTACTAATGTTCACAGTGTACTACTCGGAATCTAGCTCCTGCAACCCATCGTATTCAAACTCCTGTAGGACATCAGGCTGATATTTCTCCCACGTTCTCCTGATATATCCACTCTCTTCATCACTCATGCTCCCATGCTCCGATTCTAGAGCAAAACAGAATTGATTTAGAACCACGGGGAAACATTTTACAAATTATGACTGTGCATGGGTCAAATCGTATGGACACCCAGAGCATTGTATTTCATGTCCTTTCCACTACTTGCTCAAAAACAACATCTTGTGGCATATTAAAGACCAACAGACTTCTGGCATACGCTTTCACGAACTGCAGCCTATTGTATCAGATGCATGAAGCATTCTCCTGTTACAGACATATAGATATCTATATACACACACACACGGAAGAATGTGTGTGTGTGTGGGGGGGGGGGTTGTCTGCAACAGACTAATGCAGCTACCCCTCTAAAAACGGTTACTTGCTTAAGTTGGACCTGTGCATTTCCCAGGAGAGCCAATAACTCCTATCTGGCCCATTAAGGCTTTTCTTCCTGGTCCATGGGCTGCTCTTTCTCCAGGTGAAACTGGTGGGTTAGAACTGAGCATTGTGTTACCACCTATTTGTGCCTAGTGGAAGTGATATTATTTGATAATGCTATTAATCAAGTGGCTTTGCCTATCACAACAAATACCATCTTCATCTTCAGGAAGAAATTCATCTTCGTCTGGGTAGTCATTGCGCCAGTTGTTCTCATTGTTCTCATCATCCTCATCCTCATATATTTCTTCAGAGATGCGATCTTCATCTACCTGTATGTCAACACCAAAAGGCGTTTTCAGAAAAAAAAAGTCACCATTGCAGTTCACTTGTCCAATATGAAATAAAATATAAACTGGACACCACAAATGAAAGAAAACAGAGGAAAGAGTGATGGTTCCTGTAACTTTTTGCTTTGTATCTACTAAAGCTATGTGTGTGTATGTGGAAAAATGTTTGTGTCTTTAAGCATTTAGTAAATAAAGCTTTTGTTTTGTGAGCACAGAAAACCATCCTGGCTACCCGTCAAAATTCCCCTCCCTCAATCTAAGAGTTAAAGTATGTGGTAAATCCCACATATTCCATTCTGCCTTGTATATGGCTTACCAGAAAGCAGAAATGTTCCTGTCCGCCATTCCAAATGGTCCCTTCCTGAACCTGATACTGGTTCAAACATAGTATGGAAATCATTCCACACGTCAACATTTTATATGGCATGGCTAGCTCTGTGCTGGCTGTAACGAACTGACGTATGCAAAAATATTAGTTCAGATTTTTCTACTAACCAGTGTCTTGAATTGTGTGCTATCAGTCATGGAAGTAACCTAAAAGTCTGGATACTCCTGTGAGTCAGTAGACCATCCACTGTGCTTAGGCATGATAAACAGTTAAAATATCCATTAGAAAGTTAAGGTAACTGCAAAAATGTGTTCCAGCTGTGGAAAAAGTCAAACTATCGCCAATGTCTGAAGTACAAATGTATTATTTCTGACACTTGCAGAGAGCAGTGTTAACCAAATTGTGTATAAACAAAAGAAACAGTCACTATTACGAACAGGGTGAAAAAATATATAGGCAGTTTTTCCTGTTAATTCCAATGAACCTAGGTTGAATTTGCTGTACTGGCTGTTAGAAAAGCCACATTTATTTCAAAGTCAATGAGATGCATGTCTCTTCTCAGAAAAACTCACTGAGATCAATAGAAACTAATCCCAAGTCAGTGTGTATATGATTGCAACCTTACTCTCTTCTCACTTATTTTGCCTTATTTTCCATTTGCTTACCAGTTCACAATCCTGGGTGTAGGGCTGTACAGACAATATGTTCTCAATCCAGCCTGGGGATGCTGTTTCCATATAGTAGATATCATAAACATACTCGTCTTCTTCCTTTGAGGTGTGCTGTGCTTCTTTACTACTATCAGATATCGTTAAACGCTGACGAATCATCTCTACAGCATTGCAGAGAATCACATCTGGATCACCTGGTTTCTGTTAGATTGAAGAAGTGTTACAGGCATTTCTCACTGAATACATAGCTCATTAAAAAGAAAAGCAGACAAACTAATATGGGACTTCCAAATTACTAGTTTCTTCCTACCAAGTTAGCTTCCTGATGTTTAATGGCAAGAACAAAAGGCAACGTCATATTTTACATATTTGATTATCCTCAATTTAAAACTGACACACAAGAAGGAAAAAAATATATCGAGCCCTTTAAAAAAACCTCAAGAATATCTGCCTCCCACTATCCCTCTTTTTAATTTGTTTACAAAAATTAATAAGTAGAAACTGTGTTGACATAACTGGATAACACAGAGTACTGTGTAGTGGGTATTTTCCTGCTAAAATGTGAATCCCCCTCAATGAAAACCAACAAAGTTAAATCACGTGAACTTTAGTCATCTGGCAACAAATGAACTAAAATTATGAAAATCTGTTTTGGGCTAGCGATGCCTTGATAAAGGGCACCAGGAAACATGACGCTTGGTTATTAGCTCCAAGTCAGGCTTCCTGTCAGCATAAATAGCATTTGTAACTGTGGTATCACAGGCTATACCTCCTGCATTCCATGGCCTTTCAACCCCACCATTTCTACCCCCCCCCCATTCTGATTCCATGTATATATCTGACAAAACTGAGAACAACACTTAATAATCTGATGACGTAAGCTCTAGTCCATGAAAACATATGCTAAAATCTGCTTTTATGGTGATATAGGAATTGCAGGGGGCGGGGGTATTCAGCACTGCATTCAAATGCTGGCATCTAGTGGTGAGCAAAGGTGCAAGTACAGAATTTTCACATTAAGAACCAACTGTCAAGAAGACACACTCTGAACTTCTGGCTTTGCAGAACAAAAACAGTAAGTTCATTCAGGTCACCAAATCCCTGGCCAAACAAAAAAGTGCTCATAACATGCTCAAACTTCCAGACAACCTACAATCAAACACCGCAGTTTAAAAGTAGGATTGCAAACCAGTTTGTGAATGGTTTGGTATGAATTCTGAGTTTACAACCTATAGTCATGACAGCTGCTTCCCTTGTGATGAGCAGACACAGAGAAGCTCTAAACCAGCTTTCCCCAATCTGGTGCCGTCCAGCTAGCATGGCCAACTATCAGGAATTCTGGGAGTTGTAGTCAAAAACATCTGCAGGGTACCACATTGGGGAAGGTTACTCTACACTATGCTTTGCCCAAACATTTGCAAGATCAAAATGGTTTGGATTCTAAACTGTGAGTAGCCCAATACATGCTCTGGTGTGATAGCTGAATTGAGCTGGTATCTTTGTATAAGCCTTTGGCTTTCTACAGTTTAATTCAGACATCTGACCACTCAGGCTCAATACCAACCTGCAAAGCATCTTTTTCCACCTCCTCCTCTTGTACAATATCAAGCAACTGAAATTCTCCAAAGCGGTCTGAGGTACCACAACTTTCTTTCTGAGAAGCGTCTTTTTTTGCTCCAGAGCCCAACTGATTGCTTTCATTCAACTCCTCTCCATTCGCATCAAGAACACCACTTTCACCATCACTGAGATTTGGACGGTGGCTGGCAATTAGGCGGTAGCGGCTTTCTTGCCTTATGGCCTGCTTGGAAGAGCGAAGGTCCTGAATTACTCTCTGGGCACTTCCTAGCGAAGGTCGCAGGAGCTGGGTTGCTTTGCCTTTGGTAAGAGCTTCTTGTATGTACTTCCGAACAGGCTCATTCTGAAGCAAAAAAGCAGCAAGTTCAAGTCATGCCTTAGAAGCTTGTTCTCTTAAAAAAGAAAAAAGAGCACAATATACAGCCATCAGTATGAACCCTGCCTGTCATGAACTCACAAGGTGGCAAGCCACTCTCTGACTCAGCACTCCCATCTGCGATATAGAGGATAATAATGCTAACAACACTGACGTACCTTACATGGTTGTTTTAAGGATTGCAAGTAAATAATGGACATGAAGCACTTTGAAAACTTGAAAATGCTATATAAACAATAAGTGTTATTACTAATTATCACATATAGTGGCTTTTGCATTTCATGGCTATTTGACGTCACTATATGCAATTTTTTCCTCTATACATATACCTGATAACTTATTGTATGTTGTAAGCTGCTTTGGGGGGCTTTCAGCAGAAAAGCAGCTAATAAAGTAATGACAATATTAAGCTTTGGCTGGCAAGTGTTTCAGTTAGATTTCCTCCTGCAATATAGCAAAATTAAACAAGGCTCAAATTAATGATTTAAAAAATATTTCCTCTAATTCTATCAATTTAAGAAAAGGATTAAAGAAGGGAGTAAAGCTGAATTATTGAGATTCAGCTCTTATTCCTCATCTGCTTCTAAAATCACAACATTTGGGAAATAGTTGGAGGACTACCAATATGGGGCTGTATCCAATGATAGACCTATTTTGAGTCTATCAAAAGTTTGAGTCTATCAAAAATTGAAATGAATGGCACTTCAGTTAGACTTACACTGGATACAACCCACTGATTTCTGCAATTCTTAGGCTGCAATCCTATGCATGCTTAGACAAAAAAAAAAGTCCTTCCACTCCTAACATTCCGAGTTGTAGGGCTTTTTTCTGTCCAAACATGCATAGGATTGCGCCCTTAGAAGTGCAATCCTAGACATATCTACTCAGAAGTAAGTCCCACTAAGCATAAGGTGTCTAAACGACAGCCTTCACTACCTCGTTGAACACAGTGGGACTGTCTTCTGAAGTCATATGCATAGGTTGTGTTGTTCACAGAATCATAGAATAGTAGGGTTAGAAGGGGCCTACAAGGCCATTGAGTCCAAGCCCCTAGTCAATGCAGGAATCCAAGTCAGAGCATCCCTGACAGATGGCTGTCCTGCCTCGTCCTGGATGCCTCCAGTGGGGGAGAGCCCACCACCTCCCTAGGTCATTGGTTCCATTGTCGTATTGCTCTAACAGTCAGGAACTTTCTCCTGAAGGTCAGCCGGAATCTGGCTTTCTGTCACTTGAGCCCATTATTCCGTGTCTCGCGCTCAGGAATGATCGAGAAGAGATCCTGGCCTTCCTCTCAGGGACAACCTTTCAAGTACTTGAAGAGCACTATCCTAGTCTTCTCAAGGCTAAACAGGCCCAGTTCTTTCAGTCTCTCTTCATAGGGCTTTGTAGCCAGTCCCCTGATCATTTTTGTTGCCCTCCCTCTGAACCCTCTCCAGCTTGTCTGCATCCTTCTTAAAGTGCGGTGCCCAGAACTGGACACAGGCCTAACCAGTGCTGAGTAGAGGGGAACTAGTACTTCCCAGGATTTGGAAGCTATGCTTCTATTAATGCAGCCCAAAAGAGCATTTGCCTTTTTTGCAGCCACATCACATTGTTGGCTATATTCAGCTTGTGATCGACAACAATTCCAAGATCCTTCTCGCTTGTAGTGTTGTTGAGCCACGTATCCCCCATCTTGTAACTGTGCATTTGGTTTCTTTTTCCTAGGTGCAGAACTTGGCATTTATCCCTATTAAATGTCATTCTGTTGTTTTCTGCCCAGCGCTCCAGTCTATCCAGATCACTTTGAATTTTATTACTGCCTTCCAAAGTAGTAGCTATCCCGCCCAATTTTGTGTTATCTGCAAATGTGATCAGCATTCCCTGTACCTCCTCCTCCAAGTCATTAATAAAAATGTTGAAGAGCACTGGGCCCAGGAGTGAGCACTGTGGTACCCTGCTCATTACTTCTCCCCAGTTTGAGAAGATCCCATTGATAAGCACTCTTTGAGTCCGATTCTGTAGCCAACTGTGGATCCACCGGATCATTGTTTCATCTAGCCAACTTTGAGCTAGTTTGCTCATCAGGATATCATGGGGCACTTTGTTGAAAGCTTTGCTGAAGTCAAGGTATATTATGTCCACAGCGTTCCCACAGTCCACAAGGGAAGTTACTTGATCAAAAAGTGAGATCAGATTCGTATGGCAGGATTTGTTCTTGACAAATCCATGTTGGCTTCGAGTAATCACTGCATTGTTTTCAAGGTGCTTCCAGATGGATTGCTTTATCATCTGCTCCAGAATTTTCCCAGGGATTGATGTCTGACTGACTAGTCTGTAGTTCCCAGGTTCCTCTTTTTTGAAGATAGGGACAACATTAGCCCTCCTCCAGTCATCTGGCACTTCCCCCGTCCTCCATGATTTCTCGAAGAGAATAGACAGTGGTTCTGAGAGTTCTTCTGCCAGTTCCTTTATTACTCTAGGGTGCAGTTCATCTGGCCCTGGAGTTTTAAACTCATTCAAAGTAATTAGGTGTTCCTTGACCACATGCCCATCGATCTCAAGCTGCAATCCTGCCCCTTCAGCCTGTACTTCACCTTTGCCAGGGGGGTCATAGACCCTCTTTTGGGAGAAGACTGAGCCAAAGCAGGAATTGAGCACCTCTGACTTTTCTTTGTCATCTGTTATCGTTTTGCCATCCTTATTTAATAGCTGAACCACCATTTCTTTCCTCTGCCTTTTACTATGCACGTAGCTGAAGAAAGCCTTTTTGCTGCTTTTAGCATCCCTCGTTAACCTCAGCTCGTTCTCAGCTTTAGCCTTCCTGACGCCATCCCTGCAATTCTGTGCTACCTGCCCGTACTCTTCCTCCGTAGCTTGGCCTTTCTTCCACTTCCCATATGTGTCCTTTTTTGTTTTCAGGTCATCGCTAAGCTTTTTGTGGAGCCACACTGGCTTCTTCTGCTGTCTTCCGCCTTTTCTTCTTGTTGGAATTGCTTGTGATTGTGCCTTGAGAATTTCCTTTTTTATAAGCTCCCACCCATCTCGGGACTCCTTTTCTCGTTAGCGTCGCTTGCCATGGGACCTTACTGATCATGGTTCTGAGCTGATTAAAACCGGCTTTCCTAAAACTTGTTAACTAACCTACGTCAGTCTGTAGTTACGACTATTTTTATTTTTTCGGTAATGGCTGTTTCTGACGCCTCAGATCCATCTATTGTATCTGTGAATACAGAGCAAATAGCCTTCCCCAACCTGGGGCCCTCCAGATGTCTTGGACTACAACTCCCAGCATCCCTGGCCATTGGCCATCCTGGCTGGGGCTGATGGGAGTTGAAGTCCAACACATTTGGAGGGAAATTGGTTGAGGAAGGCTCAAGCAGTCGAAGAAGAGCGGAAGCGGCCCGGCCCGGCCCAGCGCATCGCACCCCACCGCACCCCCACAAAGCCGCCTTCCCGACCTTACCTCCGAGGCCACGGTGGCCACCAGCGTGAAGAGCTTCTTCTCCACTTCATCCTTGCCGGAGGAGGCGACGGCGGCGCTGCCGGCGCCTTCCCCAGTCCGGAGCCGCTTGCAAGCCAAGACCAAAGCATCGGCCGGCACAGGCCCGCCGCGCTTCCTCTTCACGCGAAGCACCGCGGGGCGCTCCATGGCAACCAGACCAGGCCGCACTGTGCGCAAGGGACGGCGGGAAGGAGAGCCGAACAGACACACTCCACCCCCCCCGCCCAAACTCCACCCATTGATTGGGATTCGCTGCGGCCTCCTGACGTACACTCGTCGCTCCGCCTCCGCCAATGACGCAAACACAGTGTCCCTCGAGGAGCAGCAGTCTGGGCGCCTAGCGAGACGTCTGGGCTCATGTGCGGTTTTATATTATATATGTAAACAATATATTTGATGGCTGTTGCTTCCTGTTTTTAATCTTAATTTTTTTATTTACAGCATTTGTGTACCGCTCCACATCTAAACAGATTCTGGAGCGATGAACAACAAGGGATAAAATGAACAAAAGGGGGGGGGGAAAGAACATTATATTAAGATTATTCTTTAAAAAAACAGGGCCAATGAAGCCAACACTGGTTAACCAAGGAAGGCTTCCTGGAAAAGAGCGTTTTCCAGGAGGTGCTGAAAACAGCCCAGTGTTGGTGCCTGCCTGACATCCAGAGGCAGGGAGTTCCATAGGAGGGGAGCCACCACACTGAAAGCTCTTCCCCGGGTGGACTCCATTTACGCCTTAGCTCCATGTGGAACCACCAGGAACATACCCTCTGATGACCTCAGTGATCGGGCAGTTTGGTAAGAGAGAAGGCGCTCCCTCAGGTATCCTGGCCCAAGTTGTTTAATTGCAGCTCATTTGGAATTTTGTTTTGCATTTTGACTGAATTTGTATTTGTATTTTTTGCTTCCTTGAACTTTTTAGGAAAGGCGAGATATAAATGTTGTAACAGCACAGTCCTATGCATGTCTCTCAGAAGTAAGCCTCACTGAGTTTAATGAGACTTTCTCCCAGGTAAGCATGCATAGGCTGCCAACCTTAAAGCACAATCCTATACATGTCCATTCAGAAATAAGTCTCATTAAGTTCAACGGGGCTTATTTATTTATTTATTATTTATTTATTTATTGCATTTATATCCCGCCTTATTTCCTCTTGCAAGGAACCCAAGGCAGCTTACATTATCCTCCTCCTCCTCCTCTCCATTTTATCCTCACAACAACAACCCTGTGAAGTAGGTTGGGCTGAGAGTCTGTGAGTGGCCCAAAGTCATCCACTGAGCTTCCACACCGGAGCGGGGCCTAGAACCCAGATCTCCCAACTCCCAGTCCAACACTCTGGCCACTACACCACGCTGGCTCTCCAGGTATGTAGCTTAAGGGTGGAATCCTATGCATATTTAGACAGTAAAAAAAGAAAAAGTCCTACAACTCCCAGCATTTCCTAGCCAGCCTGATGGCAGGGGAATGCTGGGAGCTGTCGGACCTTTTTCTGTCTAAACATGCATGGGATTGCGCCCTAAATCTATTGTATCTGTGCCTGGCCCTGTGTTGTTTAGCTTTTAACACTAATTTCTCTGTACCACCACCACCACTCTTGCCCCGCGTATGGAGGAATCTAATCCTAACCGGAAGTGTTGGATTGTTTTTCTACACCTCTTTGGCCTCCCTGTTCTCTTGCGCGGCTAAAGCTGTAAGGGTGAAGGTGTCGCCCCCCTTCGCGCGTTGCATCCTGGGAAGATGGCGGCGCCCAGCGCGTGAGGCGAGTGCTGATTGGCAGGCGGGAGGCCGACTGAGGTACGGAGCGGCTGGTCTCGGCCTGGTGGACCTGGACCGGCTCGGCTGACAGGCGCCGTTTGCCCAGTCGGCGACCCTGAGGCGGCGTGCGGGAGAGTCGGGTCAGCAGGCTTTTAGCGCCTTATAGGGAGCCTGGCGCGGAGTGCCTCTGAGCATGTGTGGAGTTCATGTGCCCCTTTTCTCCCCGCAGGGAAAGCAGCCTTTCAGACCAAGGGCCCATGGGCATGGGCAGAGTTCATGTGCCCCTTTTCTCCCCGCAGGGCAAGCAGCCTTTCAGACCAAGGGCCCATGGGCATGGGCAGAGTTCCATGCAGGGGAAAGAGCCATCCCAAAAAAGAAAGAAGGGAAAACATGAAAAGGCTATTTGTTTCTTTGATTTGTACCCTGCCTTTCTACCGATAAAGTGGTGCCAAGATCTCCACCCAGAAAAAAGGTGGCTTTGAAATGCTCGTGAGCATACGTAGAGTTCCTTACCTTCCTTCCCACCCCTCTTGCTGGTGACAGAATTCCCTTCTATTCCTAGCCTACAGCCAAGGTGTCTCTGAGCATCTGCAGAGCGTTTCTGAGTTGTGAATGCTTCCTCGCCTTGCTCACAAACGGTTTGGGTGTGCTGTGGAATCTAGAGATGTCTGATTCGCCTGTGCAAAGAAGCCCCCAAAGGGAAGGGAGGAATGTGTGGCCTGGTCCTAGCTGTTGGGTGGGTGGAATCAAAGAAAGCGGCCCTTAATGATGCATAAGTATATCAACATCAGGGTTCAAAAATGCACAGAAAGAATTATCGTTGGATGATAATTGACTGGCCTCCCATGGAGTTCTCGGTGACAATTCTCCATGGTTGTGTGCGTTGTCTAAATTGACTTGGTGTTACATTTATCCCACCCTTCTTCCAAGAAGCCTGGAAACAGCATACATATTCTCCTCCCACCCTCCCCAGCTGAATCCTCACAATAACCCAGTGTGGTAGGTTAGGCTGAGAGTGGCTGGTCCAGGGTCACTCAGTGAACTTCATAGTAGAGTGGAATTTTGAACCAGGGTCTCCTTAGGCTCAAGTTTAGCACTAGATAACTTTTTCTAGAGAAAGCTGACCTAGCCACACTGACATGTGCATTGCTTACATCCAGGTTAGATTACTGTAATGTGCTCTAGGTAGGGCTGCCTTTGAAGATGATTCAGAGTCTGCAACTTGTAGCAGCTGGAACGCTTGTGGGAGCTAAGTGTTTACATAGTACTCCTGTTCTGTATTGGCTACCTCTTCGTTTCTGGGCCCAATTTAAGGTGCTGGTTTTGGCTTTTCAAACCATAAATGGTTTGCGACCACGTTATCTGACAAGCCAGAGAAATAACGCAGGAACACACTGTGTGTTATTTCTCTGGCTTGTTGTGAGATAGACAAGCCAGAGTTCCGCGTTCATACATAGTGCTAAGTAAACCACAGACAGAATGTCTGTGATTTATTTAGCTGCTTCCACTAAAAATATTCTGAGTTACTGTGACATGCAAACCGGGCCATAGTCATGCAGTTTACATGCAAGTTAAATGCACCCTGTGAGATGACATCAGTCAGCTCCACATGCTACTTGTTAAAGGGCAGACCATATTTCCAGCATACACATGCATGCCCTTATGGTGACTTTTGGCTAATTCCCACGGCAGAGGCATTCATGACTTACTGTTGTTAACTATGACAGTATAGTGTTGCACACATAATTTTCTAAATGGCACCTTTTTTTTTTTTTGCAATAGGTTTCTGATCATGTGTCAAAGTTTGGAGCACATCTGAATAAAAAAGTTTCTTCACAATAACGAAGCAAGACAATCATGAAAGTTTTCTGTGGAAGAGCCAATCCAACCACTGGAGCAGTGGAGTGGTTGGAGGAAGATGAGAACTATGACTATCACCAGGAAATTGCAAGGTATAGTAGAGGGCTTTTATTTCATGCTTCATTGTGACAAGCTAGTGTCATGTAGTGTTTGAGTGTTGGACTTAGACTGGGGAGACCTGGGTTGAAATCTCTGTGCAGCCACAAAGCTTACTGCATGACCTTGAGGCAGTCATTATCTCTCAGCCTAACCTAATTCACAAGTTTGTTGTGAGGTGGAGGGTGCAATCCTATCTGGATAGGTGGCCACCTCCAAAAATACCCTATACAATGCAGGGCAGGAGAAGTGCGGAGGGGATCGTCTTCTCCATGTTTCAGCCGCCCTGCATTTGCGGCTGGACACCCAATTTCGGCTGTCTAGCCACGGGAAGGCGGCATGGGGGAAGTGGCTGCTGGACAACACATAGGATGTGTAGTACCGGCATTTCCACCTTTCCCATCCCAGAACGCCCCCCGGAACACCTTGTTTTCACTGCACCGTGCTCCTCTTCCAAGCGCAGGGCCATTCCAAGCTGCCTGCGAGGCAGGGCGGGGGGGTGGAGTTTGGTTCTCAGGGAACCAATGTATCCTATGGCCGCCTAGCTGCTAACTAGCAACCATAGGATTGCTCCCTAAACTGTGTGCGTGTGTGGGCACTATATATGCTAACCTGAGCTCTTTTGAGGAAGGGAGGAATAAGAATCTGATAGATAATAATGCAATGAAAATGAAGTGTGAAGACAAGCTAAAAAGATAACTACAAACACGATAGGCTCTCTGCCTTATGAGGTTCTTATGTGTTCCAGGCAGTGCTAAATACGGATTCAAATAACTACTAGTTTTCATATATTTTCAAAGGAGGGTTTCCTTGCTTTTTTGTCCCAGCATCCCATTTGTGCAATCTGTGATGTTTTGCATTTGTCATAGGCTAATCTAATTAAGTTTTCTAAGTTACTATCTTAAGACAGGGATGTATGCTATTCCCTTTACCACAGACAGCCTCCTTCACACACACCCCTGTGCGCGCGTGCGTGCACACACACACACACACACACACACACCTGTTTTGTTTAACATGAAGCCAGAGGACGTTCTGTGAAACTCAAAACTTACCTCACTGTTTGGTGATTTTTGGTTGGTCCTAATAAGGGTTTTGTTTCTCCATCCTTTTAAAAACAGTATTGGTATTCTAGAACTGAATAAAATAAGTGCCCAAGGGGATTCTGCAATGAATCTAAGCTTGTTGTAAGATTCCATGTGCTATACACAATGGCCACCTCCAGAATCGCATTCAAAAGCTCCCTGGACTTTAGCTGTATGCAGTTTAAGTACAAAAGATCTGGGCAAAAATCTTAGTTGTATATAGCAACTATTTCAAACATAGTGTAGATTGTACAGCTGAATCTAATCATGTTTATTTGGAAGTAAGTCTAATTGAGCACAATGGGACTTATTCTAAAATAAGTGCATAAGAATAATAGAATAGTAGGGTTAGATGGGGCCTTTAAGACCATCGAGTCTGACCCCCTGCTCAATACAGGAGTTAAGTCAAAACATCCCTGGCAGGTGGCTGTCAAGCCTCCACTTGAATGCTTCCAGTGTGGGAGAGCTCATGACCTCCCTAGGGAATTGGTTCCATTGTCGTAGTGCTCTGACAGTCAGGAAGTTTTCCCTGATGTTCAGCCAGAATCTGGCTTCCTGTAACTTGAGCCAATTATTCCATGTCCTGCACTCTGGGATGATCGAGAAGAGATCCTGACCTTCCTCCCTGTGACAACCTCTGTGACAAGCGTGTGCCCCTACTTAATTTCCTGAGGGTATAGTTCATCCTCATGTAAATCGTGCAGCCTGTGCTTTATTCTGAGTAGTGTTCTTTATTAGCACATTACTTTTCAGGGGGGTTTCTCATGAAAGCTTGTGCCTCATATGCTGAAGATATGCTGAACTAGTTGGCAGTAGTAATGAGTGGTTCCCTAGTTTTCAGCTAAGGCATTGCGTGCAGGACAAACTAAAGGGTAGTATTCGAGCAAAGAAACAGGAATGGATATTTGAGCAAAGACACAGGGTTTGAACAGGCAACCATGAGTCAAATGAAGGCATGTAATCCAGACTTTGGTTACAATCAGGTGGTAATCACCTTTGTTCTAAAAGGTATAACTTTCTCACTTGAACTATAGAAGCTAAAGTCTTATTGTTTATATGTGAAAAGGGAATGAAAAACTCACTCTTAGTTTCCCTAAAAATCATTACAAAATAATGGTGCATTTAGTAGAAGCTAAAGCAAAACTGGTCCAAGACATCTTTTGGCTGTTGTTATAAACATATCAGGGCAGATTTAATGCATATATGTTGGGCATGCTGAGGGCCAAATATGGGGCCAAATATTGGAAATTGTGAGTACTATCATTCCACCAGATCTTTTAGTTGTCATCTTGGTCTCAATAGAGGAGCTAGTCTCAAAGCAGGAATCTCAGATTATTTACTATTTATTGAGAGCAACTAAAATTTTAATAGCCCATGATTGAGGCGGGGGGAGGGGCACTGAGGGTCCATTGATTATACAGTCAAATTGATTTGCTGGTCTGTATTGAAATGTCTGAAGCTCACTTACCTTTTTTGGATTGAGGAAGATAGAATGAAACCTTGTTTCTTTTAGGGGAGTGGGACTGTATTTCTGATTTTGCATGATCCCAGCTGTTTTTCTAGTTCACAGATCTTGGTATTCTGCCTCCTTTCTAGGTTTTAGTCCACCAGCAGCATGAGCTGCTGTAAAGTGGTCTTTTTGCTGTTGCTTTGTTGTTGTTGCTAACCTCACCAAAAGAGCAGCCTACAGTCCTGGAAGGAGGAAACATGTGTCCCCAGGAAACCAGGAGTAGCACCAGAACACTGAAGGGCAACTATGGACAAACCAAGTGATACTGGTGTGAACCTACCTTTAGTGATTGACCTAACTTGAGAAGTCTGTCTGTACTTTATGGTGTGGGCGAATCATCTTGGATACACGAACTTGTACAATATAGCTTTTCAAGTGTTGATACCTGGTTGGTATTTGGCATTTTTATGAAGTGCCAAACTCTTATTGAACTTGAAGGACAATGCACATAGAATGATAGTAGCCCAGGTTTTAAAGGGGTAAAGTTCCATCTGTCAGAACCACAGTAGGAGGTGACCATCCTGTCTTTTGTATAGTTCCTTTCTACGGGAATATTTTAATATGAATCACAGAATCATAGAATAGTAGGGTTGGAAGGGGCCTACAAGGCCATCGAGTCCAACCCCCTGCTCAGTGCAGGAATCCAAGTCAGAGCATCCCTGACACTGGTCATCTTTGATAACTTTCTTAGTATGAACTGGTTTTGATTTGTAACTTGAATTTTATTTACAGGTCATGTTATGCAGACATGCTGAATGACAAAGATAGAGTGAGTAATTTTTTTTAAAAAAATGCTAAGGTCATGAATGTTCCCTCATTAGCTTCCACTCTATGATTGTGTTGCATGGAGAACAGACTCTGGTAGGAAACATTATTCAGGACTGTTCAGGGATTTGTTCAGGACTGTGTTCCGGGATTTGGCTAAAAACATTTTTATTTTAATTTCTTAACAGAAAGAAATACAGTCTTGCTGCTGAGCATAGATGACTTTAAAATACTTTAGTTAATTGATTTAATTTCCCCTTGGATTCTATCTAGTAATGGTGCATTTTGATGATGAACTCTCTGTGAACAGCATTTCATCTGTTTGTCAAGGGCTTCTGTGACACTTCTGTAGCCTTCTTTCTTCTGCTGCTACAGAATTCCTGTTCAGATGGCATGATTAAATATTCTTCAAAATAGCCCTGGGTGATATTCAGAAGATGTTTTTTTTTAAATGAACTGTTTCAAATTTCAGTCTTGCCAAAGTTTAAAGATGTTTTTAGCATCTCACTCATTTTGAGATGCTCGTAGCTTTTCCTGATTGTTTCCTTTAAAAAGCTTACCTTCTTTAAAATGAATTAATACAGGGAAGATCAAAAAAGCCTGTCAGTCACTGCTTTCTGCAGGGAATTATGTCCATCTGGCTTTAAACAGGTGCAAACTTTCAAATGTCTCTTTATTTGAAAAGAGCTCTGTAGATGTTGGCAGGAAAAGGAAGAAAAGTCCTCAGTGAGTTTAGTGGTAAAAATCTATGTTAAATACAACTGGAGAACTTACCTTGCCATTTAAGACCAGGCATCTCAAGACACTGAATCAGTTTCCACTGTTCTTGTGAAAAGGTATTTAGCTTTTTGCTTTCACATTTTCAAACATTTATGTGCCAGCATGGGATTCATTCATTATTATTTTTTTAAATGATGTTGAATTTCTAAGGGTTTTGTTAAGAGCTTGTGTACTGCAGACAACTTTCTCTAGAGCTACATATTGGTCATCGCTTGAAAAAACAATGACGTGGTTTGCACAACCAAAATAAGCCATCGTGGCTTATTTAAATCATGGCACATGCCGGGTGTGTGTGGGATACGATTTCCATAATCACCACCCAGACATGGCTTGTCATGTCATCTGAACCCAGATGGCATGGCTTGTTAGAGGGGGGGACAATCCTTCAATAACTCTACAACAGCCTGTGGGTTATTAGAGAGTTGTTCCCCCTCCAACAAGCCATGGTGCCCAGGTTTGGACAGTATGACAGTCTGTGGCCAGGCTGTGATTATGGAAATTGTACCAGCATGCGTTGTGTTTTAAATAAGCCACTGTCGCTTATTTTGAATGTGTGAACTGATCCAATTACTGGGTTCATACAACATGACAACCCTCACTCGAGGTTGAACTGTGGGGTGTTGTTGAACTGTGGGGTATTGTTGAACTGTGGGGTGTTGTGTGAAAGTGCAGAAAAGAGGAGCTAAAATGATCAAGGGGCTGGAGCATCTCCCTATGAGGGAAGGTTACAACAACTGGCATTGTTTAGCTTGGAAAAGAGAAGGGTAAGGGGAGACGTGATAGAGGTGTACAAAATTATGCATGGTGTGGAGAATGTGGATAGGAAGACATTTCCCCCCCCCCTCTCATAATGCTAGAACCTGGGTCATCCCATGAAGCTGTTTGGTGGGAGATTCAGGACAGAAAAAAGGAAAGACTTCTTCACTCAGCGCATAGTTAACTATGGAATTCGCTACCACAATCTGTAGTGATGTCCACCAATTTGGATGGCATTAAAAGGGGGTTAGATACATTCCTGGAGGAGCAGGCTATCAGTGGCTACTAGTCCTGGTGGCTATGTGCTACATCCAGTATCAGCAGCAGTTTGCCTCTGTATACCAGTTGCTGGGGAACATGCATAGGAGGGTGCTGTTGCACTCATGTCCTGCTTGTGGGTTTTCTGGTCAGCAGCTGGTTGGCCACTGTGTGAACAGAATGCTGGACTTGATGGACCTTTGGTCTGATGCAGCATGGCAATGGTTTGTTAACTATGAACAACCCAGAAAGAGAACCCATGGTATGGCTGGGTTCCCACAACACAACAACCTACATTTCAACAGCAACCCATGGCTCAATGACCACTCATACTCAACCTTGAGTGTAGGCTGTCATGTTGCGTGAACCAGCCAATACCTTTTAATCCACTATTGTTTGTGTATCATGTAAATGGCTGCAGATTGAAGAATATCAAGCCTAGAGTGCATCTGTTCCACAGCTGAACAAACAAGGATCATGTTGAAATAACAGATGTTTATCTCTCTTAACAGAATGTGAAGTATTTTCAGGGTATACGTGCTGCAGTGGGCAGAGTGAAAGAAAGAGGGGAGAGAGCAATTGTTCTGGACATTGGGACTGGCACTGGACTCCTGTCCATGATGGCGGTGACAGCAGGCGCAGATTTCTGTTATGCTGTTGAGGTGAGCTTCACCCTTCCCCTGTCACTGCATACCATCTACGAATCAGTTGTGCAGGAAATACTTCCTGGCAACCACTTTGAAGCAAAACTGTGACAGAAACAAATATTGCCTATACTCTAGGCTTGTTATGTACCTGTCTGTAAAACGTGCCAAAGGTCAAGGAGTTATACTTTCCTTATGATTATCCCCTGTCCCTGCACACCAGCTTTCACTTTGATTGTCTCAGTCTTCGAGGGAGATAGCACCTTGCTTTGTGTTTAGTGTTGGGTTGTTCAGCAATCCTGACAGTGCAAGAAGACTTCCAACTCCACCAGATATGTTACTCTTGTTACAGTAGGGAGGAGAGAAAGCTCCCTGTAGTAAATTAGAATGGTGTGCATAGATCTCTGCCACCTAAACGCCCAACACTTGTGGATCTACAGGAGACCTTACCTACCAGTTGTAAAAGAAATGTGTGGGATAGTGGCAGCCACCTGACCTTGACAGCTTCTAGCTCGACATTTTGTTGGTCGTGGGGCTGTTCACACAACACCCTAACCCACACTCAGTGGTTTAGTGTGGGTTGTTTTGAACCGTGGGTTGTTTGTTGTACTGTGCGTTAGCATGTTGTCTGAACATAGCCAGGGTAGCTTGTTAACCATGCTGTGTGGCTTATTTTCTCAAACAAGCCACCTTGAGAACCCATGGTTCATTTTACCCATGGTAAATATGGGAGCTTCCTGAAGTTACTTTAACATGGCCTCTGAGCCAGTGACAAACAGCTTCCTTCTCCAAAATCAGTAGTATATGTTCGGCCTCTTGAGAATTTGTATAATTGAAGTCCAGGGAAGACCAAGCCAAAGCTACTTGCATGTGTGTATGAGCTTCAGTGTGCAAACATTTCCATACTCATTGCAGCTGTGGGGACATCCGTGTGTCCTCAGTTTCATTTCCTGTGCAGAGCTGCCCTTGACATTGGAGTTAATGTGCAAGTGTTTCCACATGCAGGATATCTGTGTGAGCATTTGATAGAATGGATTGTACTACTTCCTCTTTCAGAAATATGAGTGGGGTACCAGTTTTTTCCTTGTTCCCCCTCATAGAAAAATTCCCATAAATAGAAAACTGGCACCTTAGAGGGAGCAGTTGAAATTCACCTCTTTACCTATACTACTATTTGCAGTGAGTTTTAAAAACAAAATGAAGTGGTGCACTAAAGTGGAGTCTGAAATTGTACTGTTCATTCTACCACCTCAGGGCTCTATCACCTAATTCTGAATATATGATCTGCCAGAAAGAGTCTGTGTATGGATGTTTTAAGAATATTTATTCACATTTTGGTCAGAGTAATAGTGATAAACCTTTAGTATTTTAGTTCTAATTTAGGTTTGTTTGTCTTTTGGGCTTGGAATTTATGTTAAACCATTGACTAATGAAAACAGACTTTTTGGACTGCAGTGGTCTGTAGCCATCTGGTTTTTTTTTCCACCTTTATTTTTACATTTACATTTTGGCAGGAAACAATGTGTTTCTGGCAGCTTTGGAAGTGGAAGGCTGTCTTGTTTTGCCAGGTTTCATGCTTTAATTAGGTACACATTTTAATGTGGCCAGAAGCTTAATGTATCACTGGAGGTCTTATCTATGGTTTTAAGAGTACAAAGTTAGGTTTCTTCAGGTATTTTCCCAAGAGCAGATTCTTTGCTAAGTTATTCATCTTAACTTATTGAATTGTCCAGGCCAATGCAAAATGCCATTCAAGTTTTACAAGATTTTTATTTGGAGCAGGGCATTAAGTGATTCATGCAAAGAGATAAGAATAGGAAGGTATCTTTAATATAAATGTGCAACTTATCGAAAAATCCACCCACAGACCTGAGCGCTAGGATTAAGTGGGCATAGACTTTGTGCTGATCTGTGTACCCTGTGCTAAACATCATCCGTAACATGATGTAGTGATTTTCTGGTGGTAGTTTGCACCTTACATGTGGCTGCCATTACCTTGTGTTTTTGAGAGCTGGTGTATTGTAATGGCTGAGTGAGTGAGCTGTGACAGTAGAAGGCCCTGGTGCAAATGTCTCCTTAGCCATAAGCTCACTAACTGTCCTTAGGGAAGTCACTATTTCTCAGCCTTACAGTGCAGTCCTGTGCACATTTACACAGATTTTAGTCCCATTTGGCTCAGAGGGGCTTTCTTCTAGTAAAGCAGCGATGGGCTTTACTTGAAGAAAGGATGTTGTTGGACTGCAGATGTTGGACTGCAACTCCCATCACCCCTAGCCAGCACAGCCAGTGGTCAGGGATGAGGGGAGTTGCAACATCTGGAGGGCCACAACTTGCCCACCCCTGCATTGAAGTGTGCCTCAGTCGCTTATCTACAATATTGTCACCACTGTTGTCCTCATTGTCATCATTCCTTCTAGTCCAAAACTTTCTGGTCTCATGGCAATGAGGCTCTGCAGTTTTCCCAATTTCCCCCTCCAAAGTCTCTTACTTCATAGAGAGGGAAAGGTAAATATGCACCCCTGCCCCATGCTGTACTGTTTAGGTTCAGGGCAAGATGAGCAGCTTGTTATTCACTTAGCCTGAACCCCAGTAGTGCTGGATTCCCGAGGTTTAGGGTTATGTAAGCAGGAAGCTGCTTATGTTGCCCCAGAGCTCAGTAGCTCTTTTTTTATTATGATAGGGGATCCCTCCTTCACAAATTTGCCATGGGTCCCCAACTTATGATGGTAATAATATGTGTCTTTAGTAATGACTGACTGTTCAAAGTTGTTTTTAGTTATGTGTTGTTTGTGTATATTGTCTGTGTGCTTTTATGTAAATGGCTTTTACACTTTGTATATTGTATTTTAATGTTTGAACTTCTGTAAACCACCCAGAGGACTTTGGCTATGTGGCGGTATAGAAATGTAATAAATAATAATACTAACCTACTTCATGGAGTTATTTTAAGGATTAATGAGAAAATGTATATGAAATGATTAGAACAGTTGAAATGCACTATATAAATGTCACTATATAAAGGATTATTATATTGTAGGTCTTCAAGCCTATGGCCGATGCAGCTGTGAAGATAGTGGAGAAAAACGGCTTTAGTGACAAGATAAAGATAATCAACAAACATTCCACTGAAGTTACAGTAGGCCCTGGTAAGATTAAGATGGACTGAACTCCTCACTTGTGTTGCCTGGAACAAAGAATTCATCTATATTTATATTAAAATTTTGTTTGCCATCCTTCAGACATGCTTCCAGGGTGGCTTACATAAAACACAACGTAATAAAAAGTTGCAGTTTAAAACTGCAATCCAAGAAAATACATAAAACTGCAGCAGCTGAGAACAAATAATTTAAAAGCCTGGGAGGATAAAAATGCCTCTACATTGTGTCCAAAGGATAACTGTGTTGGCACTAAGTGAACCTCCCTGGAGAGGGAATTGTACAAATGGGATGCCACCACTGAGAAGGCCATCTCTCTGATTGCCACCTGCCTTGCATTAGCTGGCAGTGTTGCTTATTGATCAGATTGTATCTATTCTGTGTCCATGCCTCCAGCCTAAAAGTCCACACTATTGCGTTATATCTAGATTTTAGCTTCCTGTCAACCTCGTGGTTGTGGAGAAAAGCTCAGAAGTATGTCTGAAGCAGGTTCGGAACTGTAGTTACAGGGTTTCAGTGCCCTAGCACAACTCCATAACTTTTTCCCATGGACAGTCTTTCCTGGTCACTAGGCCCGTCGGTGTACCCAGTCTTGATCTTCTCTTAGTCCACTCCCTTCCTTGACACCTTGCACTCCAGCCTTTGTAGTAATTTCTCACTCTTAATAAGACCTTAGTACAGAGCAGAAACATTTCTTCTGTGTGGGCTTCTATGGTTGTAGTCCTGAGACAAGTTCTGATATTTGCAAGGCATAACAACGAGGAATTAAGGCAATCAGAGCACAATGGCTGGCCAGAAAGTTGTGTGCAAGAGGTCTGTAGCTCTACTTGGGACATGTAAGTCCTCAATGTCCTATGGAACCTGCTTTTCTGCTCTTGTCCAAGACGAAACAACCTTAGCCTCCTTCCAGATATAATCCCTTTTTCCCAAAAAAGTAGAATTTGGGTGTTCTTCATAACAATCTTGATCATACTCTGAGGAATTCAAGCAGTTTCTTAGGCTCAAACCAACCCTCTGAAGTAGGGTAGGATGAGAGTTAGCACGTTGTGTCAGACTGCCTTGAAAAGCTGTCTCTTGAGGGGATGATTTGCAGCAGAAGGGATGGCTTAATCCTTTCCCTGCCGCTGTGTTTCCCCCTGAATCTTCCTGCTACAACCAAGAGGGAGAAGGACTTTCAGGAGGAAAATGGCCCTGCAAGGAAAGGATTCGACAATTCCCATACTCCATGGGAGAAAACAGTGGCCATGGTAACACTGGATGTGGCTGTAGAGTAACATGTAGTCTAGCCCTGCAAGAGATTGGGTTGCCCAAAAGCCACTCAGCTTCTCAGCATGGATTTGAACTTGGATTGCCCATATCCAAACCCCAGCTTTTAGCCTCTGCAGAGCATTGTATCAGGAGTGTGAATGGTATGAGAAACTCATAGACCCAGTTCATACGTCACGATGGCAGTTCCTGAGTGGTTTAACCCAGGAATTGCAGGGATGAGCAGAGCACACAAGTCGTTGGCTGGAAACCCTGGGTTTATGGGTTAAACAATTCAGAGTTAACCCAACAACAAACCATAGGCAATTGTTGGGTTAACTCTGGGTTGTTTAACCATTCACGAAACAACCCAGGAATGGGGCATTCCTGGGTTGTTACACTGAAAGCAGAAACAATAAGTGCATGGGAGGCAGTGTGCTCATCGCTTCGCTCATGCCCAGCAATTCGTGAGTTAAATAACCTGGGAATTGCCACTGTGACTTGTGAACCAGGTCATGGTTTGGCATGTCTTCCTTCCCCTTGGCATAACTTTTAAATGTGTTGGACATTGGGTTCAGTTGAGGCTGGCTCCTTCCAATGTTGGCCTTGCAGTGGTTGGGAGAGCGGGAGAGGACTGAGCAGGAAGGACAGAAGGGAAGAGAAGAAAAACAGTACTCAAGCCCTAACTACTTGATGGTGTTTTGGGACAATGGACTGTTGTATCACCTAAAAATCAAATGCTTATGATGTGTTTGCGAGTCAGACTGTGAAGATTTGATAGGAAAGTTCCAAGCAAGGATCCACTTGAACTATATGGCTCATCTGATAATTCAACAGTTTGGCCTGTTCCCATTTAGCCCAGGGCTTGCACACAGCAGATTTCTATTTTTTAAAAAAAATCCAAAATCAATCACTCCTATTGGTATTGCATTATGCTTTCTAGATGGGGACATGCAGTCATGTGCAAACATCCTCATTACAGAGCTGTTTGACACTGAATTGATTGGAGAAGGGGCTTTACCATCTTATGAGCATGCCCACCGATACCTTGTACAGGTAAGGAATGAGCTGGACCTCTTTTCTGTGATGGTGTCCTGGAACAGAAATTCTGTTCAGTCAACTCCCACGTTTATTGTAACCAATCGTTTTTCCTAATTTTGAGCAATTTTGTTACTGTTGGCTTCTATAGGTAATAATTAAAAGTATCTTCAGAATCTATAGTAGACTGGTCATAGCATTTATCTGTTTGGGTTGTGTGTGGATTAAAAAACAATCAGCTTTGAGAATATTGTCGTATTTTTTGAGAACAGCATGGCAGCACAAAGAAACAAATTATAGTGAGGCTATGATTCTGCGTATAGTCATTAAGGTAAGTCTCACTGAATTCAGCAGGAATTACTTCCAAGTAAACATCATGGAACCAGGCTGTGGAGTGGCTAGCTAGATCTGTCAAGAGAAGTCATAAAAGAGTGAGGTTCATATTTTGGCCCTGAATCCAAGTTTTATATGTAGCCCATATCTTTTCTGGTAAGATTGTATTTCGCAACTTCCATTAAATGACCCTTTCTCAATTTCTTTACTCCAAAATGATCAGGAGGGATGTGAGGCAGTGCCTCACAGGGCAACAGTGTATGCCCAGTTAGTGGAGTCCAAAAGAATGTGGTCCTGGAACAAGCTATTTCCCATACACGTCCAAGCAGAAGATTGTGAGAAGGTTATTGTCTCCCCACCAGAAATGGAGAACTGCCCTGGTGCACCTTCAGTCTATGATATTCAACTGAATCAGGTGCCCTTGCATGACTTTATAGCTCTCAGTGAAGTTGTTACAATGTTCAGGTGAGTGCTCAGCTGTAGTGGTGCTTTTAGACATTTATGCATGTATTTAAAGCATTTTATACCCTTCTTTTCCATCTTTGATTCTCAAGATGGCTTACAACATCATTTAAAAGCAATGGATCATAAAATGATAACAAACACAATAAAACATATTCAGCAGAAGATTAAAAGAGCAGTAAATCAGAACCACACTGGTGACCATTAAAAATCCAGGAAGCAGCAGTGTTTTTATTTGGCACTTAAAAGCTATCAAATTTGGTGCCAAATGAATGGAGTGGGGAAAAGAATTCCACTAATGAGGTGCCGTGATCAAGAAGGCCCTAGTGGATTCCACTTTGCCGAGAACCAGGACTCTTTCATGGAAGATGTTAACAACGGCATGTTCATAAGGGAGAAGATGGTCCTTCAGGTACCCTGGTTCCGGACCATTTAGAGCTTTAAAGGATAAAATCAGTTCCTTGGATTGTGCTAGAAACAAATTCGTCACCACTTTTAAAGTAAGTGGAGATATGTGTGTGTGTGTATATATAAAATTTAATATTACACACACATCTCGATAGATATAACAAATACATTTGAAAGCAAGGTATTAAGCTCCTAGAATCACATGGTTAATGATGTATAAAGTTGGTGGTGAGAAGTTTTTTTGGTGCACTGCGATGTTTTGATGATGGTGGCTGCTGTTGCTGCCGCTCTCGGTGAAACCCGTAAGCGACAGCTTCAATTTCTACAAATTTAAAGAAGCTTCGTTAATCCCATTGATATTTATCGATTCTGCCATGTGTACGTCTGCAAGTGCTGCCTAACAACTCTAATGAAAATATGCTATATAAAATGAACTGATTGCAATTCCTTATTTTCCACAGTGTAGATTTCAGTAAGCAAGTAAGCAGAGCCTCTGCCTGCTACACAGTGCAGCTGAAGCCCATAAAGTCTGGCAAAGCCCAAGTGGTCCTCTCCTGGTGGGATATAGACATGGACCCTGCTGGGTCAATAAAATGTACAATGGCCCCATACTGGGTACACGCCGCCTCTGAAACTATCCCGGTAATGTACTGAGCCTTTTAAAAATTCTTTTGCCCAGCTAACATTGTAATGCTAATTGATGTCTAACTCTGTAAAATGTATCACTTTTGTTGTTAGGTCTGATTTAAATGTGACTCTGAACATAAGTGGCCAGGGGGTTGAAGCACAGGATCGCTGGATATGCCTTGTTAGCATGTCAGGCATGGGTGAAAGTTGCACTGAAGTGCTTAACACTGCATGCATAGGAGCCACTGCCCCAATTTAAACAAGACACCAGCTTCTTAGCAGTCTTCATGGATATGTTTTTGGAATGTTTTGTTGCATGTCCAGTGTCACCGTTTAGTTGGGCTGTAGTTCGATGTGTTTGGTTTTTAAAGAGAGACTCTCCTGACCCATTTAGGCAAAAGGATGGTGTTCAATCTCCACAGATCCTTTAGACCAGCCTTCCCCAGCTCTGCACCCTCCAGTTGTGTTGGACTAGAACCCCCCTTAGACCAACACATCTGGATCACACTGGGTTGAGGAAAGCTGCATTAGACCGAAGAGAGTGTATGTTAAGGTGAACATTTCCCCGTAAACATATTGCAAGCCAGCCAGTTCCCAGTATCCCAGTCAAAGGTAATCCATAATGGAACATGCCTGATTTTCATTGGCTAGGGTTACTGGGCTCACCAGGGGCAGAGAGCATCTTTAGTTTTTCCTGAAATTGTGTCCCTGATAGCACTCCTTTACTTTCTCCCATATAATTGAATGGGTGCCTTTCTTTGTATCACATCCCTGGTGCAATATGTGGTTTGGGCCTCACTGATGGGTTCTATGGAGAAGTTAATAATGGTTCATAAACTTCTATAGAGAAGTTCACCAGTCATAATGATGGGCATTTTACTAGTGAAAGATGGACAGAGGTCTTGCAAACATGTTGTCAAACTGACCTCTCACCTCGTGTCACATCTCTGAAATGGAGCCTGTGCGTTTGCTCACTGCCCTTTTGTCTGCTCTTTTTGAATTATTGAGCCTCCCGCTCCCCGTTTAAACTTTTCCAGTGGAGAGATCATTGGATGCAGTGTGTGTATTTCCTTCCAAATGAAGAGGCTGTTCTCCAGGGCCAGAGTGTGGATCTGACTGCCTTTCATGATGATTACTCTGTGTGGTATAAGCTTCAAAAAGGCAGGTAACTACAAATGTGAAGTAAAAAAAGGAACTGATGATGAAACCAAGAGTGTTGGGTTGGAAGGTTTGCTTTCTCAATGAATGTAAGCTGTGCAGGGTCATTGTTTTAGGGAGGTGTAACTAAATCTGAAACAATTATCTGTTGCACCCAACAATGAATGAAAGTATTATATTCATTCATAAATATATATAGGCTACAGAGCAGCTGTATTTCAGAGTGACAAGAGAACTCTTGGTGACAGCGCAAGTGGAAAATAGCTCTATGGCCCAGTCAGAACAGTCACTATAACATGCTATGTAGAACCATTCTTTAGTATCTGCTGCTCTTTCACACTCACTTTTAGTTTGTAAAAAAAAGAGAGAGAGAGAATTCTTCACATTTCACCAGCATTAATAAAGGCAAAGGAACAACTACTTTAGTTTTTTTTACCTGCTTTTCCAGAAAGGGAACCAGGGATATATGCAGTTAGGGCAGCTTTCCCCAACCTGGTGTCCTTCAGATGTGTTCGACTACAGCTCACACAATCCTCAACCAGCATGATGTTGGCTGAGGATTCTGAGTTGTAGTCCAAGTTGGGAAAGGTTGAGTCAGAGAATGTTTTAAAGGGATAGATGCAACGAAAAACCTTGAAAAATAAGTTTCCGTTAAAATGGTAACAGCAGTCCCCACACAAAGTGGAACACTGCACAGCCATCTTCCTGTTGGCTCATCCAAGATTTGCTATGGAGTTGGCTAAACGTAACAATGCTGGTAATGAAGCTGCTCCTAGTAACTAGCACTTGCTTTTCAGGAAAGCCTGTCCCTTGCTTTGAGAACCATGGCTTCTGCATTTCTCCTTGCTATTCTAAAGCAGGTATTAAAGCTGAAATGGAAGAACTGTAAACGTTACAACAGGAGCAGTGTGGGAGCTGCTTTTCTATGGATTCATCCCACACCACTGCTGTAATATTGAAAGACCTCCTGCCATCTGGTCAGGGTCAGTTGTACAGTTCTACCACCCGCTGAATTATTGTTACCAATCCCGGCAAGGCAACAGCTGGAAGGACCTGTGCATCTGGCCCCACTCACATGGTGGCAGGTTTATAAATTGCAGCAGCCGGTGAGATGAACGCACAGAAAAGAGTCTCCTGCTGTAACTTCTAAAGATTACCTTGCTCTGGACGTAACACATGACAGGAGTGATGAGATACAATTTTAAAACATTGTGCCAAAAGCTTACCTGACCATTTTTAGGTGTATGAGCATCCTTACTTTCATAATTGTTGAGTGTCTGCTTTTCTAAGAGTGGAGCTCAAGAAAGCATGTCGCTGCTCACCAGTAGCAAGTCTTGAACCCTTCCAAACGAGCAACACTTTGTAGTTGGGAGACTCAGAGACACCCTGGATAGCCCCACAGTGTTCTCTTATGTCAGGGAATATGGCAAGATAGTGTAATTGCTTCTGTGCTTTCCAGACTTTTAGAGGCTCTGGTCTGTCCTGGCTGTTTCCCTGTATGTAAAGAGCAGCAGGGGACTCTCTGGCTTGCTTGCAAGGCTTGGCATTAAGGGGTCCGGGCTGATCCCCGCCATCCAACCTGCTGCATTGCTTTCCTCTGCCCCAGCATTGAACATGGACAGTTCAGACAGAACACGGATGGAAATACTTGAAGTGGATAATATGCAGCAGGCATAAATATCCCTTAGTACATAATGTAAGAGATGATTTGGGGCAAATGCAGAACTGAGTTGGCTATGTTCATCCCAACATATTTAGAAATGAAGAAGCCAACGCTGCTATCCACGTCGAGAGTCCCGTGTGTTGGTGTCAGGCCCACCTGCTGTGGAACCGGCCACGGTTTGGGGAACTAAATGATCAGAGCCGAACATTCCAGTATGTACAAGCTCTGCAGAAAGTGAGTAAGATTTCATAAATCCAAGATGGTGTCTCCCTGCCTCAGTCTCCGTAGACTAGTGTGTCACTTCATTGAATTGAGTCAGGGGGGCAGGAAAGAGGTGTGCATGCTCCTGCAGGTCTCAGACATACTAGAGGTCTTTGCTCACACAGCCGGCAGTGGTCTGTTTATCTAAAGGTGCCATCCTACAACTCACGGCATGCTTCAGTCAGCTGGGACTCACCGGACTTTTTTTTTCTGTCTAAACACACATAGGATTGGGCCCTAAATCTCTAGGGTCTGTACTGACTCTACGAGCCAGTTCACAGGACACAACAAACCATGGGCCGTCAGGGGACAAGCGTGAAAGAGCAGGCTTACCACTGGGTTGTTTAGCCCCTAAACAGCCCAGCAATCCGGGTTCAGACGACACTCTCGGCAACCTATGATGAGCCACTCCTGGGTTGCTGATTAAAAGCAGAAGTGGCAGGCGTGCACCATCTCTCTCCCACCTGTTGTTTAACCCATGGGCTGTCATGTCATGCAAAAACCTCTAAGCTGTGCAAAGGAAAAATTAAAATCTACATGGAACTGCGTGATAGGAACTTGTACTTATTACAAGGAGCAGATTTTTTAAAATATACAGCTGTTATACTTTAGAATACTTTTGTTTATTAAACAATACAAACTTAGCCTACCAAGGTCTGATGTTTGGACAAGTTAGAGATTAAATTCTGCAGGTAGAGTAAGGGTAGTGCTGAACACCACATTTTATGGCTGTTCTGTAAACAGAGTTGTTCCTTCCATCTGTTTTCCCTGTCCTCTGGACTTCCATTAAATCTCCTTCCTAAGTCTCTTGTTCTATATTATCACCAGCACCTAATGACTGAAATATGGTGACACGTTAATAAAATTCCACAGCCCCACTGCTTGGTCTTAATTATAGTGATCTTATATATCATCTCTCAGCAAAATGGGCTCTAGCTCATGCAAACAGATGCTGTAATAAATCTGTTGTCCTGTGACACCTTAAAAGGCTTTCTTCCTGCCTTTGCACAACTGACTAAAATGTGGATGGGAGGCAGGAAGGACTATGCATCTGTGAAGGTGGAGCCTAGTATATCAGCCATTAACCATTTTGTCAGGGCTGGGTCAAATCCCAATTCTTATAGTATCATCATGGTGGGATCCACAAATAGCACTGAGAGGGCTATCAGACCAGAATTCCAGGAAGTCTTCTCAGTTTCTGTCCAAGGACAAGCACATTGAATGAAGTGGTATTTTTCTAATCAGCTGCTTTTGCTGTTTCAAAAACTTTTGTTTTCACTTTCCTTCATGGCCAGTCTTGGCTAATGGATCTAGTCCTGATGCGAAAAAAGTGTTTTCTGAAATTGGCCCTGTAGGTAATTGTAATGACAAATATTTTGTGGATTCCTCTTGCAAATATTTGCTTATCTAATATAAAACATGTATCCTTTGTCTTTAATATATTCTGCTTGAAACATGGGAGTTTTAGACAGCCTTCCGGCAGCAGCAATGTTCTGTAATTTTAAAGAAACAAACGCTGCTATCCTTCATCAGTGAACTTTTGAATCTGGAAAAAATGAAACTGCTGACAGTTTTTCTCTTCCCTCTGAAGGTTCTGAAGCCGAACAGTATTTGCCTGAGCATCAGTGATGGCAGTCTCCTTCCTGTGCTGGCTCATCATCTCGGAGCAGAAGAGGTGCAAGGCTCCTTCCTGGTCTCCCCCCAACCCCCCACCCCCGCTTGGAAAGTTTGTTGTTTTTAACATGTGCTGACCCCTCCATTCTGCTATTTAGATTTCTTTTCTTTTTGTTTTATATCTGTCAGTTTTCACTGCTTTCCTTTTCAGAACAATTGATGGTGTATGACACTTAGCGTAACATCCTGCACTTCCCACAATACTCCTGCTCTCTGAAATGACTTTACCCAATCTCCCTTGCTGCCCCTTACCCCTATAGCTCCCTCCCAGAACTAATTTCTTTCCTTCAAATCCTTCTTCAAAAACCCCCACCTTGAAGCCTCAAGTCCTAGTGCTCAGCTGCAATAAAGTATAAGTATTTGTAACTGCACTGGCCAGTATCAGTCATGATAATCATCTGTAATCTTGACTGACTGGAGGAGAATTAATTAAACTGCCAAATTATATAATGGAATGAATTGTATTGGGCAGCCATTTGCCATTTATATTTGGAAGATGTGCATACACAAATCTTAGTGGCTTAATTCATTAGCCCTGTTAAATAGATGCTTATGCACAATTAGCACTTTTTTTCAACCTAGTTATCATTGTGATCTCCCATTATTCCCACACAAACCCCAGCTTAAAAAAACACCCTTGCTTTTCAGAAACTCACTCAGAGGCAAGAGCGGCTTGGTGATCTTGGCAAACTGGCCAGATCAAACAGCTGCTTGCCATACACCAGACATGGGCAGACTTCAGGCTTGTGGGATCTACTTTGTGTTTTACAGAACTCGGAGTTCCACCAACTGGTGCAAAAGACATACACTTAGAAGAATTCCAGAACTAGGCATTAGTTTTGAGTACCAGAACTGAATGGCTTATAGTCCTTCCATACAAAAATCCACTTCTGCTTACCCCACACATTCTTCATTTCAGCAGTGCAATTTAAGGCAGGTGGGGAGTCCGTTCCATCCATCCATCCATCCATCCATTCCATTTCTATACTGCCCAATAACCAAAGCTCCCTGGGAGGTTTACAAAGATTAACCCCCGCCCCCAAATACAATAAGAGCATAATATAAAACCAGTTACATACAAAATTATAACAGTTCTAAACAATATAAATCCCAGGACTTGTTAAAACCTTATCGTATGCTGTCAAATGCCTGGGCGCAGGGGAAGTCTTAACCTGGTGCTGAAAAGGTGACAATGTTGGGGCCAGGTGGGCTTCACTGGGCAGAGTGTACTATAATCGGGGGATCATCACCAAGAAGGCCCTCTGCCTTATTGCCATCCTCTGAGCCTCCCACAGAGGAGGCACTAGGAGGAGGGCCTCGGATGATGATCTTAGTATATGGGTAGGTCATTTTTGTTGCTGCTGTTGTTAAACTACTGGGAGTCAGAAATTCTTGCTGATCTGCTCCAAATCAGCCAGAGATCCAGATCTATCTTCTGCCCAGCTCTGTCATAGGCAAGGCTGGCAATTTGTAGGAAGACACTTCCAGAACAGTCTTGCTTCTGAGGTTTTATTTGCTCCTTGCTGAGTGGAGCAGGGCCACAGACCACATATAATCAAGAAGTGTTGGAACAGTCAGAGGGCAGGGGGTGCAGTCAAGCTCCCCAGTGAGCCCCCAATGTTGGCTCTCTATTTCTCAGGAGAACAGGCACCCCTCCCAAATTTTCACAAAGTTTCACAGATCTAAACTTGATAAGTGTTCTCCTCCTCCTCCTTCTCCTTCTTCTAGGTGTTTACACTGGAGAGCTCTGCAGTTTCTCATTCACTCATGCAGAAAGTAAGTAATTAATCTTTTAACTTTGTGTGTAGACAAGTGATATCATTTTATGGTCACTGTGACCTCAACATAGTATTCTACCCAGGTGAGCTCCAGTTGAATCTCTGCCACTTTCATTCCATGGCTGTGTCACAGATTTGAAAAATGGCTGTGTATAAAATCTGAGTTGCTTTTATTTGTGTCGCAACATTGTGTTGAACTTGCCTTCTTAACATTCTTGCTAGTCAGGGCTGAAAATAGTCTGCCCTGGGAATAATTTTGTGTTGAGCTAAGAGTAGCAGATGTTCTAATGCTTCACAAATATTTTAAGGACTGGGTTGGAAGATTATGGATATGATATATAACTTGAAGGGGTAAAGGAAAATTAAATCTGATAGAGGTAATTTTGATCATTGCAGTTTTCACCCATACTTCTGCCTCTTGTGTTTAACATCTGGTTTTATTCTGGGGTTGTTTTCTGTCCCTTCAAAAACCTTGTATTAAAACAAAAAAACTTTTAAAAAACTGCACACTTTGAGAATCGCCTAAATAAACCATCTTATGTTGGAGGATGATTTATTTAAAAAAAACAACAACAGTCCTATGTCCTATATTTCTGAACAAGCTGCTATTTGTAAAAAACTAAAATTCAAAGATTGAGCTTTTGAGAGGAAATTGATGGAATAATATGTAAATTGCTCTACAGGAGCTAAGCAGGGAAAATAACTGAGATTGAATTTAGAGTGTTGATTAAAAGACTTCTGAAGACACTGTTTCTCCCAGAAAATAGTAGTAGTAGTAATCTTTTGGCCAATTAGTGCTCCTGGTGTTTTACATAAAAATGACAAATTCACATTAAAAATGGATGAACCAGCTCATTGCTGGATCTTCTCTAAAATCATCTTAAAAATAAAGTTTTCAGCATCTTTTTAAAGGTAAGGGGTGAAGAACCAACTGAGAAACTGCAGGTCCAGTCACCTGCCAGTTTATGGTATGAAGTGAGCAAAGGTAACCCCAGGGCAGAAGTGGGCAACTGCCAGGGGTCTGGGGGCAATTTTTGCCCCTCACAAGCCACACTTCTGCTGGCGCACCACAGAATTGCTCCCACGCATGGGGGTAGAGGCAAAAGAAAGTTGCGATTTCCCACCAAAATTCGGCGGCAAACTGCTTGTTGTTGTTCAGTCGTTCAGTCGTGTCCGACTCTTCGTGACCCCATGGACCATAGCACGCCAGGCCTTCCTGTCCTGCGCTCTCTCCCGGAGCGTGCTCAAGTTCATATTCATTGCATCCGTGATGCTATCTAGCCATCTCATCCTCTGCCGTCCCCTTCTCCTTTGGCCTTCAGTCTTTCCCAGCATCAGGGTCTTTTCCAGAGAGTTTTCTCTTCGCATTAGGTGGCCAAAATATTGGAGCTTCAGCTTCAGTATCTGTCCTTCCAATGAGCACTCAGGGTTGATTTCCTTTAGGATGGACTGATTTGACCTCCTTGCAGTCCAGGGGACTCGTAAGAGTCTTCTCCAGCACCACAGTTCGAAAGCATCAATTCTTCGGCGCTCAGCCTTCCTTATAGTCCAGCTCTCACAGCCATACATTACTACTGGGAAAACCATAGCTTTGATTAGACGGACCTTTGTCGGCAAGGTGATGTCTCTGCTTCTTACTATGCTGTCTAGGTTTGCCATAGCTTTCCTCCCAAGGAGCAAGCGTCTTTTAATTTCAGGGCTACAGTCACCATCTGCGGTGATCTTGGAGCCCAAGAAAGTAAAATCTGTCACTGCTTCCATTTCTTCCCCTTCTATATGCCAGGAAGTGATGGGGCCAGATGCCATGATCTTCGTTTTTTTAATGTTGAGTTTCAAACCAGCTTTTGCACTCTCCTCTTTCACCCTCAACAAGAGGCTCTTGAGATCCTCTTCGCTTTCTGCCATTAGGGTGGTATCGTCTGCATATCGGAGGTTGTTGATAATTCTCCCGGCAATCTTAATTCCGACCTCTGATTCATCCAACCCGGCATTTCTCATGATGTACTCTGCATATAAGTTAAATAAGCAGGGTGACAATATGCAGCCTTGTCGTACTCCTTTCCCAATTTTGAACCAATCGGTTGTTCCATGTCTGGTTCTTACTGTTGCTTCTTGACCCTCGTACAGGTTTCTCAGCAGACAGGTAAGGTGGTCTGGTACTCCCATCACTTTAAGAATTTGCCACAGTTTGTTGTGATCCACACAATCAAAGGCTTTAGCGTAGTCAATGAAGCAGAAATAGACATTTTTCTGGAATTCTCTTGCTTTCTCCATGATGCAGCGAATGTTGGCGATTTGATCTCTAGTTCCTCTGCCTCTTCGAAACCCAGCTTGTACTTCCGGTAGTTCTCGGTTTGCATACTGCTGAAGCCTAGCTTGTAGGATTTTGAGCATCACCTTGCTGGCATGTGAAATGAGCGCAATTGTGCGGTAGTTTGAACACTCTTTGGCGTTGCCCTTCTTTGGAATTGGAATGTAAACTGACCTTTTCCAGTCTTGTGGCCACTGTTGAGTGTTCCAGATTTGTTGGCATATTGAATGCAGCACTTTAACAGCATCATCTTTTAGGATTTTAAATAGCTCGGCTGGAATACTGTCATCTCCGCTAGCTTTGTTGTTACTAATGCTTCCTAAGGCCCACTTGACTTCACTCTCGAGGATGTCCGGCTCAAGTTCAGTGACCGCACTATCATGGCTATCAGGGACATTCAGATCTTTCCTGTATAGTTCTTCTGTGTATTCTTGCCACCTCTTCTTAATCTCATCTGCTTCTGTTAGGTCCCTGCCTTCTTTGTCCTTTATCATGCCCGTCTTTGCACAAAACGTTCCCTTGAGATCTCCAATTTTCTTGAAGAGATCTCTAGTCTTTCCCATTCTGTTGTTTTCCTCGATTTCTTTGCATTGTTCATTTAAGAAGGCCTTCTTGTCTCTCCTTGCTATTCTCTGGAACTCTGCATTCAGTTGGGTATATCTTCCCCTTTCTCCCTGGCTTTTCGCTTCCCTTCTTTCCTCAGCTACTTGTAAAGCCTCATCAGACAGCCACTTTGCTTTCTTGCATTTCCTTTTCTTTGGGATGGATTTCGTTGCTGCCTCCTGAACAATGTTACGGACCTCCGTCCATAGTTCCTCAGGCACTCTGTCTATCAGGTCTAATCCCTGAAATCTATTCCTCACCTCCACTGTATATTCATCAGGGATATGATTTAGGTCATACCTGAACGGTTTAGTGGTTTTCCCGACGTTCTTCAATTTAAGCCGAAATTTTGCAAGAAGCAGCTCATGATCTGAGCCACAGTCAGCTCCAGGTCTTGTTTTTGCTGACTGTATGGAGCTTCTCCATCTTTGGCTGCAAAGGACATAATCAATCTGATTTCGATATTGACCATCTGGTGACGTCCATGTGTAGAGTCGCCTCTTATGCTGTTGGAAAAGAGTGTTTGCTATGATCAGCGTGTTCTCTTGGCAAAACTCTATTAGCTTTTGTCCTGCTTCATTTTGTACACCAAGGCCATGCCTGCCTGTTATCCCGGTGATTTCTTGACTTCCTACTTTAGCATTCCAATCCCCTATGATGAAGAGGACATCTTTTTTTGGTGTTAGTTCTAGAAGGTGTTGTAGGTCTTCATAGAACCGATCAACCTCAGCTTCTTCGGCATCAGTGGTTGGGGCATAGACTTGAATTACTGTGATGTTGAATGGTTTGCCTTGGATTCGTACTGAGATCATTCTATCATTTTTAAGATTGTACCCCAGTACTGCTTTTCCCACCCTTTTGTTGACTATGAGTGCTACTCCATTTCTTCTAAGGGATTCTTGCCCACAATAGTAGATATGATGGTCACCTGAATTAAATTCGCCCATGCCTGTCCATTTTAGTTCGCTGATTCCCAAGATGTCGATGTTCAATCTTGCCATCTCATGTTTGACCACCTCCAGCTTACCTTGATTCATTGATCTGACATTCCAGGTTCCTAAACAATATTGTTCTTTGCAGCATCGGATTTTCTTTTCACCACCAGACACATCCACAGCTGAGTGTCCTTTCGGGTTTGGCCCAGCCGCTTCACTCTTTCTGGCGCTACTTGGAAATACCCTCTGCTCTTCCCCAGTAGCATATTGGACACCTTCTGACCTGAGGGGCTCATCTTCCGGCGTCATCTCTTTTAGCCTTGTGATACGTTCCATGGGGTTTTCTTGGCAAGAATACTGGAGTGGGTTGCCATTTCCTTCTCCAGTGGACCACATTTTGTCAGAACTCTCTGCCATGACCTGTCCGTCTTGGGTGGCCCTGCACGGCATAGCTTATGGCTTCACTGAGTTACGCAAGCCCCTTCGCCACAACAAGGCAGTGATCCATGAAGGGGGGCAAACTGCTACGGAGCAGTTATTAGTTCAAATTTAGCTTGTTCTGTTCCGATAAACAGATTGGACTCTTTTGCCACTGTGAATTTTGGCAGGGCAGGGGCTGCAGTAGGGGTGGTGGGGGCTGCGTGTTGCACACCCCTGCCCAAGGGAAAGCAAGATTCCATAAGTACGGTGTGAAAATATATATTCATTGTCTCAGTTGAGATATTAAAGTTTCATAGAGCAGACTGCATATGAGCTTTTTTTAACATCCTAGATGAAGGGAAAGTGCCAGTAGGAAACCTTGAGTCCATGCCATAAATTTCAAACTTCAGGGGAAGGATCAGGGGAAAGATCCAGTGGTGCAGTACTGCTAGCATGCGCTGTTGATGTTGTGCAAGCAGTGACACTAGCAGTAGCACACAGCTCGATCTTTCCCCAGGAAGCTGCAACCAGTGGCCAAGGGGCAGAACTTTGAGTCTTCATGCATTCTTTTCCTTGGACTCAATTCCCTGCTTCTGCAGCCCCTGTTATTTTGTTACTCGTATTTCACGTATTACATTTTTCCATAAGGTGAAAAATGTATAACTTGCGCTGTAAGAAAGAAACCCCTATAATGGTAATAACTTATGCAAAGTTGGTTTTGTTTTGTTTTTGGTCACAGAAGATGTGAGATTTTAATCCAAAACATTACGTGCCTCCAAATAGTTATTGGCCTAAGGGAAGTGTCATTTGAAGATTTAGCACCTGTCTTAGCAGTCTGGACTTTAGGAGCCCTATTTGGACATTTTTTATTTAAATCTCTTACAAACGTTGAAGTGATTTAGGGCGCAATCCTATGCACATTTACACCCCCTCCCCAATCCTATAACTCCCAGCATCCAGCCAGCCATGTTGGCTGTGGCATGCTGGAAATTGTAGCACCTTTTTCTGTCCAAACGTGCATAGGATTGCATCCTTAGTCAATTTGACAAATTGTGAAACAAAAGATGAGTTTGGGCAAAGTGGCAAGCTGATTTGCTACAAACCAGAAGCTTTAATCTCCCCTCCTGGATAAAAGGAGGGGGAAGGGAAGGAAGGAGCAAGTGAGTCCAAGGCCCATTCTCATAATGCCATATGATAGTTTGGAATTACGTCTGAATGCAGCCATTGTTTACTGTCCTACATTGTTTACTGCATTCATTATTACTACTCCTGATTATTTATTTTTCTTTTGTAATGGTGAGAGCAAAGGATGTTTGTCCTCTATAGAAGATGAGCATTTCATTTATTCAAAATAAATCCTTTTCCATTCCAGAACATTTTTTTTCCTTTTTGAAGAAGTGAATGTCTTACTGCATGATGTTTTAATTCATAATTTATAGTTGTCATTCTTAGAGCAATATTAAGCCAAACAAAATAGCACTAAGAGCATTTTTTTTCCTCATAAAGATTTTTATGGCCAACCACCTAGAAGATAAAATTAAAATCATAGAGAAGCATCCTGAATTGTTGATCTCTTCCGATCTTGAGGACAGAAAGGTAAGATGACTATATCCTCTGTGTGACTAACAGCACAGTGCTATGCGTGTCTACTCAGAAGTCCCAGGTAAGTGGACAGGACTGCAGCCTAAAATAACTCCTTTCTAACTGAATGGTAGCCTTTTAAAGAAAAAGGAGTATGTCAAACAGCAGATCCTTTTTCCCATCAGTTTGGGTGATATTGTTGCCTCTAAGATTAAAAAGTGAAGTACTTGCTTTGCCACTTGTCTATAGCTGAGGTGGATCAGACATAATACCCAACCACATTTTGGTGTTCCACGAATGAGCAGTTTGCCTGAACCACCCCAGTATGCTGGCCTAGACCAAGGGGGTACAGTTGTTCCTTCTAAGCTGATATGCAGCCTTTTTGACAGTTACCAAATGTATGCCATGAGGTAAATATTAGTTAAGGGGTGATTCACAGATATATGTACATTCCTTGACCTCTCATCACTTGACTGATCACTCAGCACTGAACAGCCTGGTTAGTATCTCGTGTCAGTCCTACTTAGAGTAGACCCATTGAAATGAATCATGACTAATGTAAGTTCCATTCATTTCAGTGGGTCTACTTTAAGAAGGACCAACATTGGATATTACCCCCTGCTGTTGAGTGTATGAAGCGTGTTCATTGAAAAATACTGTGTTGTGAGTTGTCTTGATATGAAGGGAAAGGGGTGGATGTACCAAGGAAGGGATCATTGACAACCACTTAAAACTCACATAGCTTAGATAAATTATTTCTTAAGAAAGCGCTCAGATGTGAGGCTGAATGTGCTCTATGACCCCCTTACCCACATGAATGTTGGCCTCTCTTCAGGTGTTCATACCTTTCTCTTTTTCTTCCCCTAAGGTATCCCTTTTAATTGGTGAACCCTTTTTCTCTACAAGCTTACTGCCATGGCACAATTTATATTTCTGGTATGCCCGGACAGCAGTATCAAGCCACCTGACAAGCGACGTGACCATCTTGCCCCAGTCTGCTTCACTTCACATGATGATTGTGGAGTTCCAGGTAAGGATGCTGTGTCTCCTTTTTGTTTTCCCCCCAGACACTTTTTTTTAGTTTCAAGCTTATTGTGTCTGAACATGTTATACAGTTTCAGCATTACAATAGACCAGCTTCTGAGCATTTTGACCACAGTTTAAGTTGCATGTATGAGGTGTTCCCAAGAGATAAAAATAATTTGGATAAAAACTCTTTGGATTATTACACTGACATTCTCCAGCTTTGGTGATACAAGGATTAGTTTACTTATGCTGTCTGTCTTAGAAGGGACTAGTTGTTCTGATCCATGGTAGAGGCAGAACCGAATAGCTTCTTTGTCCCTGCCCCTACAGAATTCAGCACAATCTGAGATCTATTTTATACGAAGAAAACCCTAATCTAATTAAAGTCTGAGAAACCTGTACGAGGGTCAAGAAGCAACAGTAAGAACCAGACATGGAACAACCGATTGGTTCAAAATTGGGAAAGGAGTACGACAAGGCTGCATATTGTCACCCTGCTTATTTAACTTATATGCAGAGTACATCATGAGAAATGCCGGGTTGGATGAATCACAGGTCGGAATTAAGATTGCTGGGAGAATTATCAACAACCTCCGATATGCAGACGATACAACCCTAATGGCAGAAAGCGAAGAGGATCTAAAGAGCCTCTTGTTGAGGATGAAAGAGGAGAGTGCAAAAGCTGGTTTGAAACTCAACATTAAAAAAACGAAGATCATGGCATCTGGCCCTATCACTTCCTGGCATATAGAAGGGGAAGAAATGGAAGCAGTTACAGATTTTATTTTCTTGGGCTCCAAGATCACCGCAGACGGTGACTGTAGCCATGGAATTAAAAGACGCTTGCTCCTTGGGAGGAAAGCTATGGCAAACCTAGACAGCATAGTAAGAAGCAGAGACATCACCTTGCCAACAAAGGTCCATCTAATCAAAGCTATGGTTTTCCCAGTAGTAATGTATGGCTGTGAGAGCTGGACTATAAGGAAGGCTGAGCGCCGAAGAATTGATGCTTTCGAACTGTGGTGCTGGAGAAGACTCTTACGAGTCCCCTGGACTGCAAGGAGGTCAAATCAGTCCATCCTAAAGGAAATCAACCCTGAGTGCTCATTGGAAGGACAGATACTGAAGCTGAAGCTCAAATATTTTGGCCACCTAATGCGAAGAGAAAACTCCCTGGAAAAGACCCTGATGCTGGGAAAGACTGAAGGCAAAAGGAGAAGGGGGCGGCAGAGGATGAGATGGCTAGATAGCATCACCGATGCAATGAATATGAACTTGAGCATGCCCCGGGAGAGAGCGCAGGACAGGAAGGCCTGGCGTGCTATGGTCCATGGGGTCACGAAGAGTCGGACACGACTGAACGACTGAACAACAACAACAAATACCTTATTTTTTGTTGTTGTTGTTCAGTCGTTCAGTCGTGTCCGACTCTTCGTGACCCCATGGACCATAGCACGCCAGGCCTTCCTGTCCTGCGCTCTAGACTACTATAAATGATAGATTTTTTTTTCATCACGCTCAACAACTTCATTTTCCTCTCCCCACACCTCCAGTATGTTTGGGGGTTTTGCTTAAACAACCAGGAAAGTTTTGATGAACGTGAAAACCTGCTCACTCCTTTGTGACTTTTTAATTGACCCTAAGCAAATATATTACAATATTTTTCTGTTTGGATTATTTCTAATGGACCAACATGGCTGCCAGCAACCTTTATTCTTACTATTAAAGTCCTGTAAAACATGTAGCATCTTCTGTTTTTAAAATGTACTCTGCACAATAAAAACAAAAACCCTATAATTGTTTTGAGATAAATTTGAGGAGTATTAAAAATCATGTGTAATGTTTTGCAAATATGTTTGTACAGTGGAGGTAAACTTTTGAGATATCTAACTTGTCTTGGCTATAAATGCCAGTATGTAAAAGTATGCATTACATTAAAATGACAGTTTGTAACTATAGGACTCAGGGCAGGTTCCACAAATGACATTTTGGTTGTAATCCTGAACCCATTTAACTTGGGAGTAAGCCCTATTGAACTCAATGGTACTTACCTTCTGAGTAAATATGTACAGGATTCTGCTGTTCATTATTTTAACTAGTTCACAACATTTTTACTGTTTGGGTTTTCTTTCGTGCTTACTGGGTTTTATCTTAAGTTATATATTAGAGTTTAGTTTGGAGTGGCTTTAATTTATTGTGAGTGTTCTGGATAGAATAATGTAGAAGTTTAAATAAATAGCTGACAATGTAAATGGCCATCCAGAGACTTTACTATTATGTGTAACTTCAGAAATAGCTGGCAGAATTTTTCCTTCCCGAGTAGCCTGATAAGTTCTTGGTCATTTTAGCATTTATGAAAATGTCTCTAGCCTTCATGGTGGGAAGGTAAGATGCCCCATGATGGTTCCCTCACATCAACTAATTATTTTAAGGTGCTGAATCAAGCTGTTGGGTCTATTGCCACTGAGTCTGTCTTAGTCACTTCAGCTGGCCAGTAAGCTCAGCTGTCGAAATGAAATTTGGCTGCTGCATTTCATGGGAATTGTGTTGATTATCTGTAGATAGCTTCAGCCCTCTAGCTTATCATAGGCTTCCAGAACACCCTCTGCACTGAACAAGTTTCTTGCTCCTAGTTGACACCAGTGTACCACTTTCAGAGTTAGAAGTAGCTTAGCACTGTAGAGCATCTCGTAACAAACAGTTATTTTCTTTTCATTCTCATGTACTGTTTGGATGCAGTGACATACACCTTGCAAACTATATCATTTGCATATGCTTCTTCGCAACTGGTTCTGCAACCAGCCACCTTATGGCCAAAGAAATTCTGCCAAATGTCAGTTCCTATTACATGGCTTGGCACTGCTAAGAAGTCTGCTAATAGAGTTGGTGTCCCAGGAAAAACCCATGCCATGTTAGTCTTGTGAATTATTTTTCCCCAAATTTATTTTCAAAGCCAAGTATGTTTCCTATACTGGTTTTGTGAAAATATCTAATTCTGAAATGGGCCCCTCATATTTTCTTTAGGGCTGACATTACAGTCATGATGTGCTTCTAATAGCTTGAACCAAGCTTAGCAGATTTGAGCTGATATTAAAAACCCAGTTGCTCATGTTTTAGTTTAAAAACTCTGAAAACTACTATTGTATTTCTTTTTCCTTAGGACTTGTGGCGAATCCGCAGCCCGTGTGGTACCTGTGAAGGGTTTGATGTGCACATTATGGATGAAATGATAAAGGTTAGGTTGCCCGCCCAATGTGTCTGTGAAATGCCAATTGAATTACAGATTTGCACATGGGAAAATTGGTCATGTGCGTGGTTCTAGCCAACATATGGTTTATGTGGGGCATATCCAGCAGGAATGGTCTTCAGGCTGAGGCCAGATCCCCTCCAGCCATGATTGTCACCACCATTTCTCAGCTAAAGAACCTGGCACTGTAGAGGGCTTTGGCATGTCTTCTCATTTAAGTGCTGGCAGTGTGCTGCCCAGTTGAGAGGGCTGCCTTGTGCTGTCTTTGTCTTGGCCAACAGTACTGTTCAAGCCGTGCTCAGGCTGGCCAAGTGAAAGCATCCTTTTCAGCTGGGCAGGGCCCTTCGCAGCACTTAAAAGAGAGGATTCTGCCAAGGGTTGCACAAGTCACCACGCATAGAATGAGAAGACACCCCTGAGTGATAACCCCTCTGCAATAGCACAGAGACCTCTGGCTAGCCTTGCATTTCTTGCTGTGAGGGCCCTGCAAAGTCAGAAGCTTGGCTTGGCCAATGACACTCATCCAGGGGAGGTGGGATGAGAGGCTGTAAAACATGGGGCAGGAGTCAGACCTGCAATTCACTGAACTATAGAGGTCTGTATACAAATTAAGTAACGTAATCAAAAACAGTGGCAACACATATATACACCATAAAAATAGTACAAAAACAAACCCTAGCCCTAAAAGTCAGTCCGTAAAAATTTGCACAACGCTTCAGTAGAACAAACAATGGGCCAGTTAAATAAATTCATCAGTAAACAATTAAATGCAGCTGCAATGAAAATCTCACAATAGACAAAAATGAGGAGAAAAAAACCGAAGGTCCATTGATGTTACTTAAAATAAAGTATACTCCCACAAGAACTTTTGTACCACATCCCTTTCATGGTAATAAGGAGTGTTTGCAAGTTCTCAGCCTTCATTGTTTGAGAGCGCAGGACCAATTAACTTAATTGCAAAAATGTGTAGTTATTTGAAAGTACTACTTAGAAATGTCTGGGGTGACAAGTTTAATGAGTCACATTAGCAGCTGTGAAGCTGTGGCAAAGATTGCTGTAAAAAGGGTAGATAGTTGAATATATCCATTTAATTAAGAACACATTCTTTTCTGGCTCCCATCGGAACCCGGTACTTGGGATTTATGTGTGTCCTGTGGGTTTGTCATGAAAACACATTCTGAGAATCTTGGACATGCTATAGCCCTTTCCCAACCTTGAAAGAGCCGGGCTGGGATCTGCTGTCTCATTGACTAGTTCAGGGCCTTGCAGAATGTCCTTCTCTTTAAGCTATGAGTAATAGTTACCTGGCTCAGAGGTCATTGAGGAGGACAAACCCAAAGACTGCAAAATACATGGCTAGCTTCTTGTTGGCTTGGGGTTGGGACTTCAGTGGTGTGTGCAACTCAGATGCTTGGGAGAAGAGGACTGGGTTTGACTTCTAGTGTCTGAGGTTTTGCGCTTTGGCCCACTTCTTCTTCCTCTCCTATAGCTACTATTTTCTGCCCACATGATCTTACTGGACCCTGAATAGTAATACTACTTACATCAGGGATGCAGAACAGTTTTGGGGTGGGGGGACGGATTGCCCCCATCCTGCACCTTGCGGCCAGATGATGTCAGGAGCATGGCCCTCCCCCTGCCATCAAGCCCTTTTTTCTTTTTCTCTCATCTTCATACTGGAAGGAGGCCCAGAACTGTGCCTCTTCCCAGCATGGGGAAAGCCCCTGTTGCCCCCTCACCCCCACTGCTCTCTCAGATCTGACTTTGGAGATAGTGAAGTTGACGTTGGGCAGCCTGAGCGTTGGGACATGCCCACACGGGGAAGAGCGGCCACTTCTTATCCCCACTCCTGACTCTGAGATCGGTGGTGAGATTTGCCCATGTGGTGGGGAAAATGCTCATTCTCCCTGGCATGGGCAATTCCCAATGCCCAGCCTGCCCTACATCTCCACTGGTATCTCCAATCTCAGATTACAGCAGGGATCAGATCAGAGATAGCAGGGGGGTTGCCCTTTGAGGGGTTTCCTCCAGGGTGAACGGCTTGGAACCTAAGCCCTGTCCCCTGGAGAAACCCCAAGAGTTGGTGCGGGCTGGATTGGGATGCCCCGCAGGCTGGATTAGGCTCATGAGCCAGAGGTTCCGCTCCCCTGCTCTACATGGTGCTTTTTGAGTGTACAAAAATCACTTCTCATGCATAATTGTTCCAGCAGCTCTGTAAGATGGGTTGCTGCCATTATCATATTGGGGGTGGAGGAGAGAGAGAGGCAGAGAGAGAGATTTGCATAAGGCTACCTAATGAGTATGTAGCTCAGCTGAGATTTGAAATGGCAACTTCCAGCTCAGGCTGTTAGGTGTACAATAGTTCTCATAACCTCCATGCCCTTCTCTCTTTGTTTCCTTCTGCCATCGCAACCCTTAGCATGAAATAATACTTGAAAATGTGGGTATTGGAAGTAATTGAACATGCAGCATAAACAATTACATGCACATCATTTTATTTCACTACTGCTGGCATAGAATGTGTTTGCAAAATGTAGATGCTTTTAGCTCAGAAGTTTCACAGACCTGTCTTGAATAGCCATTCTAAGCACAGAGGTGGGAGAAGGTTAAGGTTCTTCCATAATATTTTACATATTAACAAAAAGGAAAATGGGATGTGGAAGGTCGCGCTCTCTCTCTCTCTCTCTCTCTCTCTCTCTCATATATAGATATAGATATATGATACTAGAACTTTGAGATGTCCAGTTAAACTGATTGTTAGGATTCAGGGCAGACAAAAGGAAGGACTTCTTTGTACATGGTTCATTTATGAAATTTGCTGCCGCAAGATGTGACGATGGCCACCAACTTAAATGGCTACAGAAGGAAATTCGTCAAATTTAATGAAGGGAAAAGTCCATCCAAAATTACTAGTTGCATGCGTTCCCCATGTTTCTGAGGCAGTATGCCCTCTCAGTACCAGTTGCTACAGAGCTGCAGACTCTGCTAGCTGCTTTAGAATGAAATGCGACTTAAAGTAGCAGACTGATTGGGACTTGATTCCTGAAAACTATTTCCTACACTAAAAATATCTCCCTTACATTTTTTATTTAGTGAAATAAATGTTACGGTCCTGACTCACTAAAGGCTTAGTGGCCCAGCACTATGGTGCTTTCTGAGTACTTAAAGGAAGAACTCTGCTGTGAACGCTCCGGAACTTCCAAGGCTTCCCTTTTGTTGTCTTCCATAGAATTCCTTAGACTTCAGGGAGTCAAGAGAAGCAGAACCTCATCCACTGTGGGAATACCCTTGCAAATCAGTATCTGATCCACTGGAAGTCTTGATGTTTGACTTCCAGCAAGCTGTGCCAGAACACACTCTCAGGAACGAAGGCATCCTAAACCTGTCAAGGTGAGTATTGTCAAGAGAAAACATGTGAAATGGTTTTGTGAAGTGGTTTCAGGAGTACGGCCACAGTGTAGTGAAAATTAGCAGAGTGGCTAACACAGTGCACTAAGAATCATGTCTTTTGAGCTGCTCTCTCTCTTAGGCCTCATATCTACAATATGAGGATAATAATATCGACCAGTTTTGTGCAGTTGTAAAGATTGTAGTAAGGTGATGTCTGAAGTGCTTTGAACATCCTAAAAATGCAGTGTACCTGATAAGTATCATTACTGAATCATGTGATGGCATAGAATTAGCATCCATTCTAGTCTGATGTTTGGGCTGGTTTGGAAGCTGCCTTGATTGCCTTCAACAGGGATAGACAGGGGAGTGTATCCATGCTGATTTGCCTGGATCTCTCAGCAGGGCTTGATAACCATCAACCATGGCATCTTTCTTGGCTCGCTCACCAGATTGGGGGTTACTCTGCTGTAATGGCTCTGGTACCACAGGGTTCCATGTTGTCTCCTATGCTTTTGAACAACTACATGAAATGTCTGGGTGAGGCCATCCAGAGGTTTGGTTTGAAGTGTTAGCAATGTGCCGATGATGCTCAGCTCTACCTAACATTTGTACCAAATAATTCCGGGGAGGCAGTGGACACCCCGAACTAGTGTCTGGAGTCAGTACTGGAATGGATGAGGGAAAACAAGTTGAATCCAGATAAGACGGAAATGCTGTTAGTGGGGAATTCTGCTGATCTAGGTGGGGGATACACAGCCTGTTCTGGATGGGGTTACATTCCTGCTAAAGGAATCAAGTATATAGTTTGGAGGTTCTTCTGGACCCAGCACCAACCCTAGATGCATAGCTGGTGTCAGTGGCCAGGAATGCCTTCTGTTAGTTTGGGCTGACCTGCCAGCTGCAGATCCCTATTTGGAGAAGCAGCTCTCACATCAGTTAACACACACACTGGTGACATCCATACTGGGTTATAGTAATGCTCTTTATATGGGCTGCCCTTAAAAATGACTTGGAAGCTTCAACTGGTTCAAAATGTGGCCACCCAGATGCTGGTGGGACTAGGAGCAAGGAGGTTGGATCATATAATGGCTATCCTACGCAACTTACACTCGTTCCCAGTTTGTTTCCAGACTCAGTTGAAGATACTTATTTTGAGCTTTAAGCCCTGAATAGTCAGAGCCAGTCATTTAAATGACTGTGTCTGCCCTTATTATCATACCCAGGTTTTAAGATTTTAATCTCTGGCCCCACTTTTGGGTATCCTGTTGAATCATACTCATTTGTTGATTACCAGGGATGGGACCTTTTCTTCACTGGAAGAAAGGTTATGAACTCTCTCTGTGCTGAAATCTGGCAAGCCCCCCCCCCCCCCCCAATCTTCAAGCATGCTTTGAAAATGAGTTCATTTAGGGAGGGCCTTATATGATTAGTTCCAGTTAGGATGCACTGGCATGATTTTTAAGAAGACCTTTTAGCAGTGCTGTTTTATGTTGTTTGATTATGTTGTGATTGTATTGTTTTTACTGATCACATGATGTTTTTACTGTTCTCGAAGTTTGTCAGCTGCCTTGTAAGGAGTTAATCCGAAAAGATGGGGTGAGGATGGTGGTGATAGCACTGAGAAATAAATAAATACATACATTCACTGGCAAGGTTGTTAACGGGGTTAGTATCCAAAATAGCATGTAAGATCTGGTCCAGAATTTTATAAATTTTAGGGAGCGATCCTATGGCTGCTAGAGAGAGCAGCTAGACGGCCATAGGATATGTTGTTTTCTGGGGACCGACCTCCCCCCGCTTCCGCACTACCTCGGAGGCAGCATGGAACAGCCCCATCCTCCGCGCTTGCAAGAGGAGTGCGGAACAGCCAAAAAGGGGCGCGTCTGGGGGCATTCCGGGGCAGAGAGGGCAGAAATGCCTGTATGACACATGCTATGTGTCATACAGCAGCCTCCTCCCCCGCTTGCCCCCCCCCCCATGGCTAGACAGCCAAAATCAGATGTCTAGCAGAAAATGCAGGGCAGGAGAAGCACGGAGGGAATGATCCCCACCGTGCTCCTCCTGCCCCGCATCGGGTAGGCGGTCGCCTCCAAGTTCGGAGGTGGCTGCCTTTCCTCATAGGATTGCACCCTTAGTTCCATAACCCTGGGAACCCTGGGAACCCTGGGCGAGTGTGGGAAATGTAACATGGCAGGTGGGATCCTAGGCCCAGCTGCTTCCACCAGGTCAGTGCAAAGCTGGGGAACAGGCTTTGGTGGACATCCTGGTGGCCTCTGGCAGGGTACTTGACCCCCAGCAGTTGTCCCAGGGTACTGATATTGGCCCTGTTCAAATCCATCTTCAAAATCCACTTCTTCCATGGAGTCTTGGCACAAATTCATCTGCTGTTAGCCTTTCCCCTCTCTTCCTTTCTGTTACCTCCTCCGCTGTCAAAATTTTAGACAGTGAACTCCTCAGTACAGGGTTGTTGTTTTGCTTAAGTTACTCTGTCAAGTGCCATGTACATTAATGGCATTGTATAAATAATATAAACTCCATTTCAGTGTTGGAAAGTGTTTAGAGGGACAGCACATTCTTATCCCTTTTTCTTAAAAAAAAGTCTCATAAAAAGCTTTTGTAGTTCTGTAATTTGGTATATTTATAATTTTTTTTAAAAAAATCTCACATGTGATAACATGCTGTTCCTAATGAATAATGTATAAATTACATTGTGACATATGATTGAATCGATTTATAATGACGTTTATTTGTCCTTTCCAAATATAACCATCTGTTCCCTGACTGATCATTTCTTTCCAAACCTGTACACAGTGTATGACGTTATCGTTCTACCAAATTATGGTGTTATTGCTGTACCAGCTGTAAAATAGTGGAACATCCTGTGCAGTAAAGATCAATATTTGTCTGTAGAATGATCCTTATTTAAACCTCAAATGTAGATTTTTTTTGATTGTATAACTTGCACTAGCAAACAAGTTAGATCAGTTACACATCAGACACTTTAAGCTATAAACAAAATAGTAGACCTTTGCTTCAAGATTTGTGTACGTAATGTTTTTATGGGAAACAACCAAGAATTTTTATACATGTCCAAAGCCCAGATTCCTAGAAAGTAAAGAATGTGTGCATACAATGTGTGGTGTTAGCCACTTAGATAGATGCAATAAAAATGCTCAATAAAATGATGATTTGAGAACTGTCATGCAGAGATCTGGACCCCATTGCCCTGGCCCGCTTCCTTCCTTCCTTCCTTCCTTCCTTCCTTCCTTCCTTCATTTATTTATTTATTTATTTATTTATTTATTTATTTTATATGCTGCCCAATAGCCGAAGCTGTCTGGGTGGTTCACAAAAATTAAAACCACAAAGTAGAACATAAAACAATATAAAATATGTAAGCTTAAAACTACAGTATAAAAGTACAACCAGAATAAAACTTAGCAGCAATGCAGAGATTTAAAATACAGATTTAAAACAGAAGCCTTTGAATGCAAGCCTTGAAACAACCATTCTAACAAAATGTGTGGTATTTTGCTTCCAGCTTAAACATCTCATGTGTAAATACTAACGGCTATTACAACCCCAGTACTTCTTTGTTTTTAAGAAAAGTAGTGGAGGGGAAGGAGGACTTACCTCTTTCCCTGTCTGCATCTTTACCACTCTAAATGTCACCTCTCAAATTAGTGCCACCCCAGAATAGGATCCGAAGTGCCATTTGTGGAGAGGAATTTTCCCATAGTTTCTCTGCTTTGGCGAAAATGTTAAGCACACTCTCCCTTCTTCTGCTCTGAATTCTCCCCTCCTGAGGCTGCTTCTATTTTCAAATAGCCAACTTAGTACCAGTTCCAGGCCTGTAATAGCTAGTTCCTGAAGTGCCAGCCAGAATAAGCAGGGTTTCTTAAATCATGTTACTAGCCCTCATGGCAAGACAGTATACCTGAAAACAAGATAGAGAATGTGATTTCAGTGATTAGGGGATGAGAACTCACTAATATCTTATTAATCATCCCCATAACTTTTTATTCATATCTCTTTGCCTTGCAAATTTATTCCATTTCCCACCCCTCTCCCACCTCATTATTTTACAATCCATTTTTCCTTCCTTAGTTACCCTCCTGAAAAGACCTCCTGAGAATTGGATACACTGGCCAACATAAATCACTTACTCCCTTGTAAAATGAAGTTTTGTGCTTGTAGAATTAGTGGACTTCTTTCCTTGCTCTTCTAGAGATCTGGACCATGGGAATAAAGACCTGTAAATGACCTGTAAATAATGTGATCTCTCTTTCCTGGCCACTGGAAGGCTTTTCAAGGACCTCTTTAATCTCAAAGCCTTTGGTAGATAACTTTTTGAAGCTTATCTCTACAGTTCTGAAGTCTAGAGCAAGTGTTTTTTAATTAAAGATGGAATGCACAAGAAGTTAGATCCTTACTTCACTAGCTCCACTATATGTAACATACAGTATAGTTGGTTCTTTCTCCTGGTTCAGATCTTTAATGTGTTATTTCAGGTACTTTCCTATAGGCATCACTTTGCTTCCTGCTAGAAATCTGCTCCCAAGGTTTCAGGCTCTTGTAGCATAGCATTCTTGCCCTTTTATCTATCTGACCTAGGCTGTCGATGAGGGAAGATGCTATTCATATTTCAAACAGAATTTGTACACTGCTTAATGTGCATGTGGGCCTAATGGTGCTCTTCAAAGTTTGCAGGAAATCAATACTTGAGGCTTTTTCTTTCCAGGTCTGGGAAGAGCCACGGAGCTGTTCTGTGGATGGAATATCATCTTGCACCTGGCCTTTCTGTTAGCACAGGGCTTGTGCAGGTTTCAAATGAAAAGGTATTTGCTTAATTCTCTTTCATCCATGGTCCACAGGGGTCGGTGGGGCGGGGGGAAGAATGTTAAATTGAAATAAGAAAAATCTGTGTATGCTGGCTGGGGAATGCTGGGAGTTGCAGGACTTTTTTTCTGTCTAAACGTGCACAGGATTGTGCCCTAAGACTCTGACCCTGCAGACATCCTGATTACAGCATCTATTCAGCCTTTCTCACCCCTTGCTGACCTGCTTTTTGTAACATCTTACCTGATGAAGAGGTCTAGAGATCTTGAAAGCTTGCACAGTTTTGTGATTTTTGAGTTGGCCTAGTAAAGGTGCAAATACAGCTGCCTTTGTTTTTCGTAGAAAAATAATTACTGTTGGTTTTTAAAAAATCAGGTATTTATACTCTGAGCTGATATTCTTCTGGCTCTTTCTGCAGGGCTATTGTCAATGGACTCCTCACTGCAAACAGGCCGTGTACTTCTTCAGTGCAGTTACTGAACCAGAATCTCTGATCAATAACCCCTCTGCAGTTGCATATGCTGTAAGCTTCAACCCGAAAACTGGAGAAGTTATAATGGATTTCAAACTCTTAAATTAATGTAGCATCCTTCCACTCAAAAATCTTTTTTCTCCTTTTGGCTAGATCTTAATAAATATATTGACAGATGGCTATGACAGGCTTGTCTTCTTTGGGTGGCACAATAACTATTATTGAGTTCAGGACATGGTCTGAAGGCATATGGTGCAGCAACCTTGCTAAAACTGAGCTAGTCTGACTCCGCTTAGTGCTTGGATGGGAGATCACTTGGGAAACCATGTTTACACTACCCAAGTTAAATAAATAACACTTAGAGAGGCAAAAAAGGAAGCCTGAGATTGGCTCTGAACAGTACTAAAGCTGTATGCAGATATCATAATGCTTATGGCCTGCATCAGTTGTTTGTACTTGGTGATGTGAGAACTGACTTGCAGCAGCGGAAGAAGGTTCTCATGTTCTGTAGGAGCCAGAGTCTGTCACAATAACCTCTTCAGTCCTGCTGCTGTTCAAAAGGATTCTTTGCTGGTCTGGCTGGTTTCCCTGCAGTTCCCTTAGTTGGCCAGGCTGTGATAGCATCACACATAGGGATGGACAGATTCAGCTATGCCCGCCTCGTGCTCTGCTTGCCAGACCCGCACCACCCCATCCCTGCTTGCCATGCGCAGTTTGCTACTAGGTGGTCCGCAAGTGCCTAGTGAGCAGAGTGCGGGTGGTCCGCTGCCTCACTGAGCCGCCATTTGTGTGAAAATGGCAGCTCATCATTTTTCATAAGTAACCATTTGCGCAAATGGCAGCCGCAAAGGAGCCATTTACTCAACATTACAGACATAAATGGTTTCTTTATGCCTGTAATGTTGTGTAAGTAGCTCCTTTATGGCTGATGTTTGCACAAATGGTTACTTAAGAAAAAAAGACAAGCTGCCATTTTTACACAAAATGACAGCTCAGCAAGGCAGCGGGTGGCCGCGTGCTTGCCCAGCTCAGCGTGCAAGCGTGGGGGGTTTGCCCAGGGGGCCAAGCCAGCAATTTCTCACCAAACTTCGAGTCCCAAATGGACGCTCGTGCCACCCCTAATCACACAGGCCAGCTCCCTGTCTGACACCCGTTGAGCTCCAGATAGAGAAAGCGCTAGCAGCGCATGTCCTCACAGTGTGACTTTGGAGCATATTACTGAGGAAGTGCAAAAAGTGGAGAGTGCAAAAGTTGGTTTGAAACTCAACATTAAAAAAACGAAGATCATGGCATCTGGCCCCATCACTTCCTGGCATATAGAAGGGGAAGAAATGGAACCAGTGACAGATTTTATTTTCTTGGGCTCCAAGATCACCGCAGACGGTGACTGTAGCCATGAAATTAAAAGATGCTTGCACCTGGGGAGGAAAGCTATGGCAAACCTAGACAGCATAGTCAGAAGCAGAGACATCACCTTGCCGACAAAGGTCCGTCTAATCAAAGCTATGGTTTTCCCAGTAGTAATGTATGGCTATGAGAGCTGGACTATAAGGAAGGCTAAGCGCCGAAGAATTGATGCTTTCGAACTGTGGTGCTGGAGAAGACTCTTACGAGTCCCCTGGACTGCAAAGAGGTCAAATCAGTCAATCCTAAAGGAAATCAACCCTGAGTGCTCATTGGAAGGACAGATACTGAAGCTGAAGCTCAAATATTTTGGCCACCTAATGCGAAGAGAAAAGTCACTGGAAAAGACCCTGATGCTGGGAAAGATTGAATGCAAAAGGAGAAGGACGGCAGAGGATGAGATGGCTAGACAGCATCAGCAATGCAGTGAATATGGACTTGAGCACACTCCGGAAGAGAGCGGAGGTCAGGAAGGCCTGGCGTGCTATGGTCCATGGGGTCACGAAGAGTCGGACATGACTGAATGACTGAAAAACAACAACAACAACAACTGAGGAAGTGAAATAGCTTTGCAAGTTCCTCCTTCAACAGTAGGAAAGGGTGGTGGTGGTGGAAGGGGGTTGCGCAAAGGCTGTCCAGATACAATGCTTTCCTATCAATTTACAGACCAACACAGGCCATTTCTTTTATATATTTTTGATCTGCCCAACAAGAAGCGTTCTCTGGCCAGATTATGAACAGTTAAGAAAATAAAATACGATACGAAGTGATGAGAACCACAGGTATAGATAAATACAACATACCAGCGATAGAAACCTAAAATCAAAGTCTCTAAAAGGACTGGGAGAAAAGAAAGGTATGGTGCCAAAACTATAACAATGTAGGTGCCAGGCAAACCCCCTTTGGGATGATATTCCATTAACGGGGCAGCGCAACTAAGAAGGCCCCCTCTTGTAACTACCCACCTTACTTCTGTTGGTGGGGCAACCGGAGGAGGGTCTCTGAAGATGACCTAAGGGTCTGAGCAGGTACCTACAGGACCATTCTTTTTCACAGTAGGATATGAAGTGCCATTCATGTCATGAAAATAAGATCTCTTGTGTGGGGAAAGACCATTAGTCAATCAGTTTTCCTCTGCAGTCTTTTGTCCATGGATAGATGCCGCACTGGCCAAAATCTCACCCATGCTGAGCTAGGATTTGAACCAATGTCCAGCTAGTCCAGGGTTTCACCCTATTCACTCCATGGGTTCTCAGCTTCTGTATATTTTTCAGTCTCTTCTTTTTCATCTTAAGTATTTACAGGAAGCAAGATGAACTCTTTCCTTGCATGATTTGGTATAGTGCAGTGTTTTCCAAACTTTCGACCTTTGCATGTTCAATCCCTATTCTTAGTAGTTTCAGTTTGCTACCCGAGCAATTTCTTGGGTAGCAAAAAGGTAGGAATGACTACTGTCTGAAAACCTTAAGTGCTTTTGCCAAGCTGGGTATGGTAAAGGGGAGGGGTGTGTGTGTTTTAAGAAAGTACTGGGCTAGACAGACGAATATCCTGACTTGGTTTGTGACTGGTTCTATATGTTGAGCTTGTGGGAATCCCTTCCATATTAGTTCATTTGCTAGTGGTCTTCTGCATGTCTGCCATGTAGCTCCAGCACATTTTAGAAAATTGGCATATTCTAGGGTGCGCACTCAATCCATGCAGTTCATTGGCCCAGAATGCCAAGGGATCATTGCAGAGAAAATCATTGCCATGCTGCTGCCTGATGGGATTCTGCAGGATGTGGCTCAGACAACAAGGCCTCCCCTGAAGATGGTGGTTGTCTAATGGGTCTATACAGGGGAAGATGATCTGTCAGGTAACCTGATATGGCAGGTTATCCATCCTGTTAGGGAACCAGCAGAGTGTTAAAGCCTTCATTAACATAACCTGAGGGGTGTCTTTCCAGCCTTCAATCTGATACTGGAAAGGTACCTAATCAAAAAGGCTTGTAGATGGCCATGGACTGCTTTTGGGTAGCCTGCAGTAGAAAATATGCTATGTTTTTATTTATTTATTTATTTATTTATTTATTTATTTATTTATTTATTAAATTTATTAATTACCCATCTGGCCGGTCACCCAGCCACTCTGGGTGATGTACAACAATAAAAACAGTTTATACAATAAAATTCAACATTAAAAACACATCACATTTCTAAAATTACCCTAGCCCACCCCAAATGCCTGCCTGAAAACCATGTTTTTAATGCACGGCGGAAGCTCATTAAAGAGGGGGCATGGCAGAGTTCCCTAGGGAGGGAGTTCCACAGAGTGGGGGCCACCACAGAGAAGGCCCTCTCCCTCGTCCTCACCAGCCTAGCTGTCCTGGCTGATGGGACAGAGAGAAGGCCATCCGAGGCTGATCTTGTTAAGCGGCCTGTCTGGTGCTGCTGGAGGCGCTTCTTGAGATAGGCTAGGCCGGAACCGTATAGGGTTTTAAAGGTCAAAACCAACACCTTGAATTTGGCCCGGAAAACAACTGGTAGCCATTGCAGCTCCTTCAGCACTGGAATGATGTGATCTCGCTGGCGGCTGCCTTTAATCAGGCGAGCCGCCGCGTTCTGTACCAGCTGCAGCTTCCGAACCATCTTCAAGGGTAACCCCACATAGAGCGCATTACAGTAGTCTAAAAAAGAGGAGACTAGGGCATGTACTACCGATGGAAGCAGATGGTCGGGAAGGAAGGGGCGCAGCCGCCGTATCAGATGGAGTTGATACAGCGCTGCTCGGCTCACAGCTGACACCTGAGCCTCCATGGACAGCTGGGAGTCCAAAATGACCCCCAGGCTGCGGACCTGGTCTTTCAAGGGTAGCCGTACCCCATTCAACACCAGGTCAACATCCCCCAGCCTCCTCTTGTCTCCCACCAAAACTACCTCGGTCTTGTTAGGGTTCAGCTTCAGCTTATTCCTCCCCATCCAGCCACTCACCATCTCCAGACATTTGGACAGGGATTCTACGGCCAACCTTGGTGAAGATTTGAACAAGAGGTAGAGCTGCGTGTCATCCGCATACTGATGACACCGCACCCCAAACCTGATGATAGCCCCCAGCGGCTTCACATAGATGTTAAATAGCATTGGGGAGAGGATGGAGCCCTGTGGCACCTCACAAGTGAGTGGCCACGGGTCTGAAACCTCCTCTCCCAGTGCTACCCTCTGGTACCTGCCGGAAAGGAAGGACTGGAACCACCATAATACGGTGTCTCCAATGCCCAACCCCCCCAGGCAATCCAGGAGGATACCATGGTCAACAGTATCAAAAGCCGCTGAGAGGACAAGGAGAACAAGGAAGGAGCATTCACCCCTATCCAGAGCCCTCCTCATACCATCCACCAAGGCGACCATGGCTGTTTCTGTCCCATGCCCAGGCCTGAAGCCCGACTGAAATGGATCTAGATAATTGGCTTCTTCCAAGTGTGCCTTCAACTGCATCGCCACCACCCACTCAATCACCTTGCAGATTCGAGACTGGGCGAAAGTTGTTCAGAACTTGGGGATCCAAGGAGGGCTTTTTTTAAAAGCGGTCTTATCACTGCCTCCTTGTGGGCTGATGGCATTACTCCCTCCTCAAGGGAGGCGTTCACCACCGCCTTGATCCCCTCACCCAGCCTCTCTTTGCAGCCCATAATGAGCCAAGATGGGCAAGGATCAAGTAAGCAGGTGGTCGGCCTTACAGATGAAAGCACCTTGTCCACTTCATCAGAAGGAAGAAGCTGGAACTGATCCCACAAAACCGGTGTGCCACAGACCGCTTCCTGCTCACTAACTGTATCCACATCGCACGGAATAACACTCCTAATCCTTTATTTTATCCTAGATACGTATAGCAAACCCAGTCTCTCAGTGTGGATCCTTACGTAGCCAAAACAGCACTAGCCAAGCACAAGAGGGAGGTATCAGGTGCCGAGGAGCACAACAATTCATAGAAGTACAAATGTTTTTAGGGGGGAACCTAATAGGGGACCCCTCCCAAAGACTGAGCATGCTCAGTTGGCATGGGATGCTAAGTTGCGGGGGGACGTAGTGGAGTATCCTGAAAGTGGGTGTGGCTGTCTGGAACCCTGAATAGGAAGACTCCACTACATACGTATGAACGTTTCATATGTTGCAAGCCCCCCTCACTTTTTAAACAGATGAGCTAATTAACCTATTATTAACGTATGCACAATGGACATTCAGCCTTCCAAATACCGCAGCTACCAGCGTCACCTCGAGTATTCTCAATGGCTATTAATTCCTTTGGCAACTCAGCAATGCTAGAACAGAACTCCAAAGCACAGACCTCTTTAGCATTCCTTTCGTATGCGTCACTGTTCGATAATTATATTGCCACTGGTGTGCTGTTATCATGAACGCCTTTTTGGTAGCTGCAAGCCAATAATCCAGCAACAGAGAAACCCCATGCTCACTTAAAAATAAATTTTAAAATAATATAAGCAGAACCCACTTTCTCAAACTCTCAGGTAACAACCTTTTTTTGCACTCATAGTAATCCAAACCAGAGTGTGGAAAACACTGGTGACACATAGGCTGAGAAAATGGGTCCCACTTAGGCATTTTTGGATGGTTCTTCACGTGGTCTTCCAAGCAAACTGGAAAATCCTGAGTTAGAGGTGGGGGAGAGGGACATTGGTTGAAGGGAAAGCGTAAGAACAACTGTGCTACATCTGAGGAAAGGCCTTTCCAATCCAGCATTCTCTATGCACAGTAGCCAGCCAGATGCCTCCGGGAAGCCCATGAGCAGGGCACAAGCACAATATTCCTGCTCGTATTCCCCAGCACATGGTGTTCAAAGGCACTCTGGAGTTGTGGAGAGGGGAAGAACGAAGGGAGAAGCCCTTGAAGAAAGTCTTCCATAGTAAAGTGTCAACAAAACCATTGACTTTTTAATATAATTTCATCCTCCACTTCAGCGAGCAAAATGCAGGGGAGGGGGATTGACGAGTTCTTTGACAAGTAAGGACTAAGCAAAGTAATACGTGGAGAGAATGAAACGGGCAAGAATATTGATAAGAGGGAATATGCCCCTGCAGGGCTACATAGAGGACAGGTGGACTTGCGATCATGTGTGCTTGCACAAGATCACCAATATTTTTTTTATTAAAAAAAATTATGACACCATTTGCAAAAACTTCAAGATCCCCCCACCCAAAATTGTACAAATTGTCACCATTACCCCTCCCAAACCACGTATTGGCTTGACTAACTAGAGATTGAATTGATGCCGGGGGGAGGCGAATGGAATGAAATCTGCAGGACTGAACTGGGAAAATCCATCAAGTTTTCACCCCCCCCATGGAATTCTCATATAGCCATAGAATAATCAGCACCTTCTAGGCACGGAGGTATATTTTATCCAAACGTACACACACACCACTCCAGCTGTTACAAAGGCTGATGTCTTCCCTAAGAAGCTGAAGAATATTCACAGAAATATGGTTCAGCCTCTCAGCAGGCAGTGCCCTCCTCCCTCCGCCTTACCGAAGGAACCAAGCTTCAAGTGAGCAAGGCTGCTGAAGAGAGAGAGCAACATTCTGGGCACATGCAACATCTTTGTTTTTGTATGCTGAGCCACTTACCCTCTCTTGAAGGAGAATGGGATACCCCTGTGTGTGTCTTGTATGTTCAGGTAATGCAGCCTGCCCCACAGATGTGTTGGACTACAATTCCCATCATTCATCCCATCGGAAGGTTTCTGGGGGTGTGATTCTGCTTTTAAACAAGCCACGTGGTCCCCGGGTGCCTTGTTTCCTTCCAAAATCGCTACTTTTTTTGCCACTAGCACAGCAAATTTGGCAGGGGGCTGCAAAAATGGCCGAGAGGGCCACAGGTTACCCATCTCTGCCATCGGTCATGAACAGAATGGAATAGAGCTGTTCAGAGCTTGCTCCCATCTTATTTATTTATTTATTTATTTAACTTATTAATCGCCCATCTGGCTGGTCACCCAGCCACTCTGGGCGATGTACAGCATATAATAAAACAGTTCAAAACAATAAAATTCTACAATAAAAACGTTTTCTAAAATACCCTAACCCACCCCAAATGCCTGCCTGAACAACCACGTTTTTAATGCACGGCGGAAGCTCATTAAAGAGGGGGCATGGCGGAGTTCCTTAGGGAGGGAGTTCCACAGAGTGGGGGCCACCACAGAAAATCTTTTCCAGTTATCTTCAAGCATCAGCATGCCTGGAACAATTAGTAGCAAATGCATGATCCTCTGTCTCTACTATGCACATACCTTTTAGTTTTGACTCCATGGAACAAGAGCTAGTTAATGTTCAATGTGTATATTGGTAAGGCAAATTCCATTTTAGCTGGGGGAGGCTGTGTAGACATCAATACCAGCTATGCTAATGACAAATCATTAGTGCCCAAGCTCATCAGGCCATCGTATCTTCTCCCTGAGCTGAGTAACTGATTTGGAGGCAGTTGGATGTTGGAAATTTTTGCTTTCCCAACATCTGTGAATCTGGAGATTAGAGGATCTTTGTCTGACTGTAAACAGGACATGTCATCTTATGTATGTGCTCCACCTTTTTCTTTATTATTGATTTGAGTTCTGATTGATCAAGAAACAAACAACAAAAGACAGCAACCATAGCCTAATTGTCTGGTGTGAGGACTCTGACCATTCAAGGGTTGGTTCCCTCTCCTTGGGGGTTAAGAGGACCAGAGGCGGGTGCATAGTTGAAAGCAGTCAGGGGTAGGGATGTTGGAGAAATCTACAATGGAATCAAATGAGTTTGGATTTCTATGAATCTAACCCACAGATTTCTCAGTGGACCGGCTTTTCTGAGTCTCATGGATTCTGCAGACTTGCAGACTGTTTCATTTTTTTTTACTTTCCAGAATTTTACACAGATTTAGTTGTAGAAAAATATTTAAAATTAAAAATCAACACCCAGCCAAAATGTGCAGTTTCTCCATAGGCTAAAACACAAAAATGTGCATTTGGGGGGATTTGCACATTTTTGCAAGTATGAATTTGCACAAATGTGGATTTGCGCAAATTCAGGAAATTGGGGGAAAATACAATGCCACCAATGGCTGGATGACAGAAAGAAAGGCACCTGACAATCTGTGAAATGGAGACAGAACAGATTTTACAAAATCCATACATCCTAGTCTGGGGTCCAGATCTAAGGTAGCGATTAAGGAGAGGGAAGTCAGCTGTTGGACAGGCAGAGAAGTTAAATGCAGATATATGGGGATATTTTGGTGACACCCTGGTGTTGTATCAGCCATACAGCTTTTAATTGTGAACATCTTCCTGTCTTAAGCCCTGTGCAGCTGTTCTAACATCAGGCACAATTGACACATCAAGTGTCGGGATTGCACTCACTGGCCACAACCCCTGACCTCTGCGTGTTGATCATTCCTTGAGTGCATAGGCTGCTGCACACAGGCTGTGCACATGCATACACTCTGTATGCAACATCTGTACCATGCATTCTTGCAGGATGCTGTTCATGCTGACAGCCTGTTCACGGGCAGTACAAACACGAATTTTATGCATAACGGAAATCAACGTTTGGAGGTCAGGGGTCGGGCCAGTGAATGAGATTCCAATCTATCTTTGCACCCAGTTTTAAAACATCTGTACAGGGCTTCAGACATTAACTTGCCCTTCTCTTTGCCAAGACAAGATGGAGTTCCAAGATTCATTTTGCAGTGTCTGGGACTGTTTAGCATAGAAAAAAAGGCAAGTAAAGGAAGGCATGATAGAGGTATACAAAATTGTGCATGGTGCGGAGCAAGTGGACAGGGAGACATTTATCTCCTTCCCTCATGATGCTAGCACCCAATGGGGTCGCCTCATGAAGCTGATTGGTGATTCAGAACAGATAAAAAAGGAAGTACTTCCTCACAAAGCACATATGCAACCACAGCTTCCAGCTATGGAACTCACTACTGCAGGATGTGGTTTTTGACACCAACTTGGATGGCTTTAAAAGGGGATTGGACAAATTCATGGAGGATGAAGCTATCAATGTCTAGTAGTCCTGATGACTATATGCTACTTCCAGTATCAGAGGCACTATGCCTATCTAAACCAGTTGCTGGGGAACATGACTGGGAGGGTCCAATCAATCAATCAATCAATCACATTTGAGTACCCCCCCGGAGTGGTTTTCAATGAACATGTTATCTTTGCAAGCATCTCTCTAGCACCTTGCCTAACATGTTTTGTTGTTCTGGAAGGCTGTGAAGGGCAGCTAGGAACACAAGGATCATGATGTCAATAGATGAGCAACTAGCACCTGATCAGGTTCATGACCCGTGTGTCCTCTACCCTGGTTGACTTAAGAGGAGTTGCCCTTGTGTGAGTATGCAAAGTAAAAGAACTCTCTCTATATGCAGATGCTAGCCCACTAGTCAAGTCATGACCCTAGCCAAGCAACCCAAGATGGTACCATAAGCTGGCCAATCTAAAGCCCTGGTGGGAAATAACCTACAACCCTGAAGCATCCTCGCTCCAGATTAGGGATATATGCATTTTGTTAAATCAGTTCCATCTGCGTTTTGCGGATTGCTAGGCATCTTTTGTTCCATCATCCACTCATTAATGGAATCTGATTTTCTAAAACTAGAGTTTCATTCTACTTGCGCTAATATGCTGAATTGCATGAGTTAATGTGGATTAGTGCAAATTCCACCCAAAAGTGGCGAAATCTCCCCAATCTCCAACCTCTCTCGCTTGATCAGTATTATTAAGAATACTCCACCGGAAGACTCCACCAGTCCAGTATACCACTCAATTCTTCCTTACCGTAAATATTTGTGGTAAAATAAAACTGTAAGCTAAAACTTTGTCAATGTTATTGTGCTAATTTCCCCATTGTAATCTAGCATACTGCATAATTTGCTGTGTGCTTGCCACGCCTCTGCCCTAATATTTCCTTGCCTCTGCCATGTCTCATGCCCTGATATTTCCATGCTTCTACCATGCCTCATGCCCTGGTATTTCCATGCCTGTGCCATGCCTCTGCTCTGCTATTTCCATGCCTTGGCCATGCCTCTACAAGGCCGCATGCCCTGATATTTCCATGCCTCGGCCATGTCTCATGCCCTGATATTTCCATGCTTCTACCATTCCTCATGCCCTGGTATTTCCATGCCTGTGCCATGCCTCTGCCCTGATATTTCCATGCCTTGGCCATGCCTCTACAATGCCTCATGCCCTGATATTTCCATGCCTCTACCATGCCTCTGCCCTGATATTTCCATGCCTCTGTCATGCCTCATGCCCTGATATTTCCATGCCTCAGCCATGCCTCTACCATGGCTCTGCCTTGATATTTCTGCATCAGTTGAGTGCACATTTCCACAGGTGAGTTTGCATACACGTGTGACCAAGGACACATGGTAACATTTCCCTGCCAGTTCCCCTTGTATACACAGGAACTGTGTGTGTGTTTCAATATACCTATTAGAGAGGTGCAGAGGCTGGTTTTATGCCAAAGAATGAACCTTTACACTCCCAAGGGCCACCTTATCAAAAGTTGTAAGTGCTTTAGTCAGAACTAGTGCCTGTAGATGGGATGTTGGGCAATACTAAAAACAGCACCTGGGGAGACAATATTGTGTCTTGAAAGATGATTTTGAGCGAGTGCGTGCGAGCTCATTACAAGAAATACATGTCCTGTGCTCAGCCTCATTAGCTTGGGTTTTATTGATTTCCTTTTTCTCTGACGGGACAAGAGACAAGGTTTTTGGCTTGGCTGGCCGTGCAGGTTCATATTGGCAGCCTGTGAGGAGAGTGCAGGAAAAGGGAGCCAGGGAGCAGAACTGGATTCTTTGGCTTTGGTGCCTGCGTTGCAATCGATTGAAACCGAACTCCGGTGAGCTCGTGCGTGTAGATGAATTTTAGCTGGCTTGAGAGCTTGCAGCCGCCTTGAATCTATAGTAACTTGTTCAAGGGCCGGTCTTAGAACAACAAAGGCAGCAAGACTTTCATCTACACAGGAGGAAGTGTCGGCTTAATGAAATTTTGTTAGCCCAATTAGCCTTAAAGAAAGGGGTGAAATTCTGGTCTGGCAAGTCCAGATAGGGCTCAAATGGTGGTTCTGCTATTGATTCTTATTAGGTACTCTGGAAGAGTCATAGAATCTTTTTTTTTACCAGGATGATGAATAATAACTATCTAGGAATGAATAGAATTTGCTGCTTCCACTCTGGAAACTGTTCACTGGACCTTGTTCAGTGGTCTGTTGAACAGCTGGATTCATGTAAATCTGGAACTTGTTCAGATGAGCCAAATCTGGTGGCTTGTTGAACCACGTGTTCAGGTTGTTCCCCAGATGGCCACTCCGCTGACACCTTGGTAGTCTGATGGTTTCCTGGCTTTTGCATAGTTTTTGTTCCCTATTCTAGAAGGTTGCAATGCCTCTCCTAAAGCTTAGCGACAAGCAGTAAGCACTTTAAACTAAAAATTGCTGGCCTTGTTGGAGTTTTGGCCCAGCTGCCTTTTGCATTGGCCCCACCCACCATTGTAATGCAGTCCCTGAGAGCTTCTCTGAGATTTAATTCAGCTGTACCCAAATGCAGGCCTAGAGCCTGAAATGCAGAAGGTGCATGGTACCATTGACCTAACAAGGGCAGAAGTCTAGGATCTGTGTAAATCAGGCCCATCCCTACCATTAGGCAGAATGAGGTGCTGTTATCAGGCAGCTCATTTGGGGTGTCATGAAGGGGCAGCAATTTGTTAATTATTTATCATTGCATTTTTACTGCAAGGGAGGGGGAGAACTGCTATCATCTTGCCTGGGGTGCCAAAATAACTTGACCAGCCTTGGGAAGTATGCACGTTGACTTGGCAGGGAGGACAGGGAAACTGTCATTTGCCGCTCTGCTTCAGGCAGCAAAATGTATTTATTTTGCTACCAGGGGTGCCTACCAAGAGGAGGGCCTTTTCTGCTGTGACCCCCTGGCTGTGGAATGAACTCCCTAGAGAGGTTCACCTGGTGCCTGCATTGTTCTCCTTCTAGTACCAGGTGAAGACCTTTTTATTCTCCCAGTATTTTAGCATTTGAGCTTCCTAATCTTTTAGCTCTGATGTTTTAAATCTATACTTTAGATCTCTGCATTGCTGCTAGCTTTTATTCTGGTTGCATTGTCATATTGTGGTTTTAAGCTCTTATATTTTATATTGTTTTATGTTGCACTCTGTGGTTTTAATTTTTGTGAACTGCCGAGAGAAAGTCGGCTATTGGGAGGTATAGAAATGAAATAATAATAATAATAATAAAAAAATTAATTTGTACCCCACCTTTCTACCAAGAAAAATAGAACCCAAGGCAGCTTACAAGCATGATTTTGTGTGTGTGTGTGTAATGCTTTTGGGCAGTTGGTTAGATAACTGTTGCTCTCGCTTTTCCTTATTAGTATTTATTTTAATTGTTGTGCTGTAATTGTGTTACTGTCCTGGTTTTAATGTAGTTGATTTTATTGTGGTGGAAGACACCTTTTAGATCAGGGCAAGGCAAACTTTTTGGGCCCACAGGTACATTGGAAGAGTGTCCTGGGCACCACTTCAAATTGCCATGGGGGTAGAAAGTTGGGAGTGCCCCCCCAATTTCTCACTTTCCTTGCCCCTCAAAGCCAGGCTAGCAGGCAAAATCCCCCCCCCCAACCTCAACCACACACACAAGCACAACTGCCACCCCCCAAATGAAATTAAAAAAACAAACAGACAACGCAAATCCGCCCCCCACACACCCACACACCACTACCTTCCCCAAAGAACAAGAACCAAAAGCCAAACAGGCATCCCACCCACCCCAACACACACACCTGCAGAACACCTCTGCTCCCTCTAGCTTTTCCCTAGCCCTCCATGTTTACCAGGAAACAGGTTCTGTATCTTTCTTCTTAATATAAAAACACAGCAGAACAGTTTTAGCTAGGTGGGCATGCTGCAAAGGAGCAGCTGCCCCACCTTCTTTGGGACATCCTTTCCCCAACCAAGTGACCTCCAGACATGTTGAAGTACAACTCCCATCACCCCCAGCCAGCATGGCCATGCTGACTAGGAATTACGGGAGTTGCAGTCCAAAACATCTGGAGGGCACCAGGTTGAGGAAGGCTGGCTTGTCAGATGGTATGAATGTACTCTTTGCCCTTTATTCGAGGGGCTTTTCAACATGAGGCTTTTTACCCACACCTGTACCGAGGCTTCTGCTTCTGGATTCTTTGCAGGATTAAGATCGGCTCCTTTACATGTTTTTTTTCTGGGTCCCCCCCCCCCCGCTTCCTTTCTATGTGTTCCAGTACACAACCACTTCGTGGTGCTGTGGTATAGTGGAACTGCACAATTATACAAGGCTTTATCCCACCATTCACAAATTACACCAGACTTCCCTCATTAGGGAAAAAAACACCACTCCACTGAAATGGTTGCAAAGCATGAGAGAGGCTCTGGAGGATGACGTGTAAAGGACCTCTAAACTACCATAAGTGAGGAATCATGAACTTACAATAAAGGCCTTGTGTAGAAAGGTTCTGGGACAATGACTTCAGCTGAAAGAAGCTATGCCCAGATTGAGAAAGAAGTGTTGGCAATTGTTGCAGGAGTGACACCTCTGTATACATTTATACTTCTGCATTCCAAACAGGCCATAAGCCACATTAACAATAAAATTAAATGAAAAATTAAACTTTTTTAAAAAATCAGGAGAGATGGGGGGTTTGGTAGGTGCCCAGAGGGTGTCTGTGGGTGAAGCTGTGCCCGCAGACGCTGCATTATCGACCCCTGTTTTAGATCAATTGATGAAAAGGTGTGGGATGCTAATGTCTGAAATGAATGCCTTCCCACTTGTGTGCCAATCACAGGGGGTAGTACTGTTTCTCTTTTCCCTTCCATGACTGAAAGGGGTTCTGAAACCTGACTGCAAACAACTCCATATACTAGGCTGAGTCTCAGACTTGAGCCAGAGGTCTAACTGAAGTCTCTGAGCCTGTCAGACTTGTGTTTTCTGGCGGAATGCCTGCCATTTTAGAATCTGCTTTGGCGGTCAGAAGCCCCAACCCCAGCGGGCAGCGGTGAATCTGCTGAAATGGAACACTCTGGAGGATTCAGGCATGGAAACCAACACCCTGCATATATGAAGAGTCCTCCAGTGGTGATGTGACCAGATAGCATCAATGTAGCACCTCAGCATAGGCCTGAGCATAGGCATAGAGGACCTCAAGGTGGTGAGCCAGATACAGGCCACTGGGGGTTCTAATAGGGCCCTTTGGGGTTCACCAGGTGGCCATGCACCTTTCCCTCAACCACCGATTGATCATTTCCTAGCTTTTTTTTGCAGGTTTCCCCCCTTCTAAAAACTCAAAATTCCTCTCCGAAGGCTTAGTTAGTGGCAGTAAGAGGTTTAAGGTGCAATTCTATGCATGTTTAGACAGAAAAAAAAAATGTCCTACAACTCCCAGCATTCCCCAGCCAGCACGGCTGGGAATTTTAAGACTTCTTTTCTGTCTAAATATGCATAGGATTACACCCTTAAGCTAAAATATGCTGGTATTTTTGGTAGTTTAGCCCCAATCCCTTTTGTCTTCAGCCCTGCCCAGCACTATAATGTGGCCCCCGAAAGCATTTCCAAAACGGAATTTGGCCCATGGATTGAAAGAGGTTCTGCACCTGTGTTAGCGCCTGTGCGGTGCAGTCTGCCGTGTTCTTGTTGTGTCCTTGATGACTCCAGATGCCCACTTCATAAGGACATGGGCACATCAGAAGAGCCCTGCTGGATCAGACCAAGGGCCCATCTTGTCCAGCATTCTGTTCACACAGTGGCCAACCAGCTGTTGACCAGGAACCCACAAGCAGGGCATGAGCACAACAGCACCCTCTCACCCATTTTCCCCAGCAAGTGGTGTACATAGGCTCACTGCCTCTGGCACTGGAGGTAGCACAGAGCCATCAGGACTAGGTCTAGGAGCCATGGATAGCCTTCTCCTCCAGGAATTTTTCCTCCACTTCAGCTTAGAAATACGTGGATATGATATCTGCTTTATGAGATATTCCACTTCTCCTTTTGCACTAGTGTCTTGTCCACAGAATCCAAAGTAGACAATGTTTTTAAAGCCTTAGCATTGTATTATTTCATTTGTATCAACCATTGATTCCTTTCAGCACCAGTAGAAGTGGGGAGTAAAGAATTCTCTGTGTTTGTCAAAGTATCCTTTTCTTTTTTCTTTAAAGAAGGTGTAAGCTGTTTTCGCTTCATTACGCACAAAGAAATGGATGGAACATTTTTCATTTGGCGTTCTTTAATATATATATTTATATATTATAATAATAACAAAAATGCTAGAAGGTTTGTATGTGCTTACCATATAAAAACGTTAGTTTTTAGAAGGATACGATACAGAAAAATCATTGAAATTAGAAAAGAAACCATTTTTAGGCTTTCTAAACCTATTAATACAATATTTAAAAAGACAAAGTTTCATAGTTAAAATGTGTGTAGGTTATGGATAGAGGAGAATGGCCGTGTCAGTAACACCAGCCTTTATTTAATCTGTGTTGTCAAGGAGAACAGTTAATGTGGGCATGTGTATATTATATGCTTGCCATCTCCATAATTTCCCTTCGTCCAGAGACCAGCAGCAGGTCCTAACTCTGTGAGCTGGGCTGATATGTATAGACTCTGACAGACTGGTGTGCCAGATGAATAACGACTTAATGTGGAGGGTTCTGATTCTGACAGAACACAGCCATCCTCCATTAGAGACCCAGGGAAGTGGTTTCAAGCTGCAGTAGAGAGGAGCGCATTTGTCCGTTGATCGACCGCTTCCTAATGATAAGAATGGCGGAGCAAAAGAAAGGGCTGGAGAAACACGTTGGTCTGGGAAAATGCGGCAACCGAATCTGAGGAGGAAAGGGAGGCGAGGAGGAGGAGGAGGAGAAAGACATGGGCAAGCAACTTTTAGGGACAGCGGAAGTTTCTGGAGTGCCATTCCAGGGAAATATAAGAACTGCCTGGTTGAGTCAGACCAAAGGTCCAAGTTCAACATTTTGGTTTTGACAGTTAGTCGGCTTGATGCCACTGGACAATGTACAAGCTGAGCATGAAGACAAGAACCTGCCTGTGCTGTTTGTCTGCAGCCCGTGGTACACTGCATCTGAACCTGGAGGACCCAGGGCTGCTCGTTGTTCAACTAGACAATCTCTGAGATTTCTTCTCAGAGATAGTGGCCTGGTTCAGATGTTCGCTAAACCGTGGCTGATTGGACCAAGAATGAGAGTTGTGTCTGTGTGTGCACGTTACTTCCTTCTCTCCTCTTCCCTCTCCTCCCTCTCTCACATGCTTTAATGCATTGCCTCGGAAGCTTGTTAATGATCTAATCATGTGGGCTACATTCTATCCCGGGTGCACTTTTTGTTGCAGAATTTACACAGGCACAGACCTTACGATGTCTTCCTTCTAGATGATTGTCCCCTGCATGGGAGTGTACCATGTCCCCAAATTTCAGCCATTTTCCATTTAAAAAAAATCTTTCTGTATGCAAAAAGCATTTGAGACAAAACATCTGATTTGGGTATTTGGGGTGCTTTATTTGTCCCAATCAATGTAATACCATATTGCAGTACCCCAAAAACTGACCCATGGTAGCAGATTTTAGTGCCCATACTGAGTTTTCTTTCTGTAAATGAAAAAAGTTTGAGACAAAAAATATCCCATGAAATCTATTGTTTTTTTTTGTCATTGAGGCACTCTTTTGTCCCAGCCAGTGGAACGTATTGGGGTAAAAAATGCCCTGCAAATGCAAGAAAGCAGAATTAAGTGCACTTCCACTGTAACTACACACATGGTTTTGTTTTGGGGGCATTTTACTACCCCAAGATACTTTTAAATATGCGGGTATTTTATGGTTCTAAAATACCCCCAGAACCTTTTATGTTAGTTTCCTTGGTTTTTATTCATGAAGGTTAAGCCAGTTTCCCTTTCCATCTCAGCCAGGGAATAATGGTGGTTTAAGCTCTCACTACAGACCTGAACTGCAAACCATGATGTGATTCTGGTTTGCGACTCAGGATTGTAGGTGGAGCAAAACCACAGTTTCTCAGTTTCAATTCACTGGTGACTGTAAACATAAGAAGACCTGTGCTGGATCAGACCAAAGGCCTATCTAGTCCAGCATTCTGTTCAGTGGCCAATCAGGTGCCCAAATGGGAAGCCCAGAAGCAGAACATGAGCGCAACCGCACCCTCCCACTCCTGTTCTCTAGCAACTGATATTCAGAGGTATATTTTATTTATTAAATTAAATCATGTTGCCTCTGATACTGGAGGTAATACAGAGCCATCATGACTCATGGCCATTGGTAGCCTTATTCTCCATGGATTTGTCTAATCCCCTTTTAAAGCCATCCAAGTTGGTGGCCTTCACTTCATCTTGCAGTAGTGAATGCCATTGTTGACCTTTGTAGTGCCTGGGTTCACACAACACTCTAACCCATACTCAGCATTGTTTGTTGAACCAGGAGATTAGCGAGTTGTCTGAACCTAGGACATTTTCTACACCAGACAGGCCGCTTAACAAGATCAGCCTCGGATGGCCTTCTCTCTGTCCCATCAGCCAGGACAGCTAGACTGGTGGGGGCGAGGGCCTTTTCTGTGGTGGCCCCCATTCTGTGGAACTCCCTCCCTAGGGAACTCCGCCATGCCCCCTCTTTAATGAGCTTCGGTCGTGCATTAAAAACGTGGTTGTTCAGGCAGGCATTTGGGGTGGGTTAGGGTATTTTAGAAAACATTTTTATCGTAGAATTTTATTGTCTTAAACTGTTTTATTATATGCTGTACATCGCCCAGAGTGGCTGGGTGACCGGCCAGATGGGCGATTAATAAATTTAATAAATAAAATAAAATAATAAATAATTTTTCTTCAGGGTTGCTTGTTAACCATGCAGAGTGCCTTATTTTTCTCAAGCAAGCCACCTTAAGAGCCCATGGTTTGTTGTTGGGTTGTTCAGGGTGGTTAACAAGCCACACTGCATGGTTAACAAGCCACCCTGTGGAAAATGTCTTGGGTTGAGACAACATGCTACCCTACAGTTCAACAACAACCCACACTCAACCACTGAGTGTGGGTTAGCATGTTGTGTGAACAGCCCCAGTGTGTGAAGAAGTACTTCTTTGTGTCTGTCCTGAGGCTTGGATCCAACCCTTGTACAAGCAAACTTCCCTGTCCTTGCCTCCCCCCACCCAAGTCCCCCAACCCTCTGGAACAGATCTGAGGGTATGCAGGGAGCTGCAAGGAGGGGAGGGAACTCTATTCCGCAAGAGGTTCCCTGCTGTTGGTGGAATTACGCTATTGGATACAACTCTGAATCTCCCCCCATTTACCTTCATTGGATGACCCTGGCTTCAGTATTTCTCTGCATGCATCTCTATCATGCCCCCTAACTTTTTTCCTAAGCTAAAAAGCCCTAAATGTTGTAAACCTTCCTCACAGGGGAGTTGTCCCAGTCACATGATCATTTTGGTGTCTCTCTTCTGCACCTTTTCCAGGTTTGTGGAAACCCTGGGTTCAACAAACCCTGGAAGTATAGCATTAAGGCCTGCGAAAGGAGGGAGCTCTTGGACACATCATTCATTCTCAGTCTGATAAGTAATGGTTTATCAGACCAAGATGGTTACATCTGAACCAGGCCGATCCCCCTTTGATCCTGTAAGTCAGGGTAGATGCTGACATTGCAAGAGTCACAGAAATATTGGTCCGCTGGGGGCGGGGGGGAGTTGCCACTGTTCTCAATGGCATGCTCTATGACATCATCCTTAATGTGATGTCATTGTGCTGTGCCTTTCCCCATCCCAAATGACAAAACTGGCCACCAAGTGGAAGGGGAATGGATGCCCTCACTTTGCATGTTGCATAATAATACATATTACGGGAAGAGACACAGAGATGGAGCAAATGCTGTCCTGTGGATCTTGTAAAGTCTAGTTCTGCCCTGAAGGAGGAAGTCACCTGGTTCCTAAGTGCACCCACAGACTCCATAAGAAGTTGCCACACTTCATCTGTCCATACAGAATCTTGGGGAAATGCTGTGTTGGTTGCTACAGCTTTCCCAAGCCAACATTTTATACCAAGAGACTGCATCAAAGAGAATGTTTCATTAAAATGCCTTTTATCATACTAGGCTACCTTCCAATGATTTCAGGTATAAGATCCAACCTGGTGCCCTCTTGGTGTGTTGAACTACAACTCTCAGCATCCCCCAGCCAACCATGCTGGGGGATGCAGTGCAACACATCTAGAGGGTGCCAGGTTGGGGGAAGGGTGATCCACAGAGTGCCATTCATGAGACATATCTCCTCCTCAAGCTCCACTGAAATGAATAGGAATTACCAAGCTCTGCTCTTGCACAAATCCCATGCCTTTAAACATGGAGGCATACCAAGTGCATGAGAAAGGATTTCAGTTCCCGTCAACAATATTACTTTAATTGTCTCAATCTGCTCTATGTAACTACATAAAGGAGTACATTTTATGGGGCCATTTGCGGATTTGGAAAAGTCAGATTTTCCCACCTATTGGGCTTTGCAATGTGGTGCATGCCCAGGGGTCTTACTGGTCTCTAAAGCGAAAAACAAAATCCTGCATCCTGGAAAGCAGAATAAATATGCAAGTGACGTATAGCCATTCAGATATTATTTAACAAACCTATCAAACCTGAATAGGGAGAAAACCTCCATCTAGGACAGCAGCGGTGTCAAGTTTGTCATTAGGGTAGGTACTTTGTACACATATTAAGCCCGATATTAGTGGGGAAGGAGAAAGAAAAGTTATTGTGTGTCAGAAAGCAGTAGCTAAGGGCAGGAAGTTGAGTCTGAGCTTCCTGGGGACAGACAGGAAGTTGTGTCTGCATAAAATATATCCAACTGGAAACCATATTCTATGATTGATGAACAGTGTGATCACAGCCACTCAGTAACTGACAGCATAATCCTATACATGTCTACTCAGAAGTAAGACTTATTGATTTCAGTGGGGTTTACTCCCAGGTATGTGGGTAGAGGAATGCAGCCTAAAGGTCCCTGAGCATATTGTTGAACATAATTCAGCTTGAAACGGTTGCTTTCCTCAGACAGCCCAGAGGGCTGATGTCCGGTGGTTGCTTACAAAGAATTAGAGATGTGCAAAGGATCTCTTGGAAAGGCTGTTAATTCTATCGAATTTCTCTTATCAAATCTCTATTTTGTTTCCCTTGAAATTCTTCAGATTGGAGCAGGAATCACCACATTTCTCTTGATGTTTCACTTCGGGTGAAATTTGTTGACTTGTTCAGTGGCAACCCCCAAAAGGACAAGAAGGTACTTTGTACCTAACAGGGGTCATTGGTGGTGCTAAATATTGGGGCTGTTCACACAACACGTGTGTGTGTGTGTGTGTACCATGCATTGTGGCTTGTTAACCACTCTGTTAACCGTGCATTGTGGCTTGATAACCACCCTGAACAACCCAACAACAAACCACGGGTTCTCAAGGTGGCTTGTTTGAGAAAAATAAGCCACACTGCATGGTTAACAAGCCACCTTGCGGAAAATGGCCTGGGTTTGGACAACATGCTAACCCACGGTTCAACAAAGAACCCACGGTTCAACAAACAACCCATGGTTCAACAACAACCCACACTCAACCACTGAGTGTGGGTTAGCATGTTGTGCGAACTCAATCAGTATTTTAATTTCCAGAGGGTGGCTGTGTTAGTCTGTTGCAGCAAAACCAACGAAGTATCTTGTGGCAACTTAAAAACACATTTATTTCTATTAAAATCCCCCCCCCAAATCCATGTGTGTACATCAGGGGTGTTGAACGTCATTCAGACTGAGGGCCAAATCTGATTTTGGAGACATGTTTGGAGGGTGTAGTGCAGTGGTGGGCCGGGCCGAAGACAAACGGACTAAAGTATGCTGGCATTTTTGGTATTTTGTGTCCAAAATACCAAAAATTCCAGCATACCCTAGCTGAAATCCCTTACTGCCAGTAACTAAGCCTTAGAAAAGGCATTTCACCTTTTTTAGAAGAGGGGGGACCTGTGCTAGGGCTGGAAAACCACTGAATTCTTGGTTGCCAGGGGAAAGTTCAACACCCCTGGTAACTAAACATAACACTTTGCGCATCTGACGGAATAGACTGGGGTCCACGAAAGCTTATGCCAAAATAGATTTGTTAACCTTTAAGGTGCCACCAGCCTCTTTATGGTATTTTAAGAAGAGCATGGGCTGTCTCTGACTAGAGTCATTCAGAGCCAGCTATTCTAGAATGCCCCCAATCTCCCTGGCATTTTCCCTGGCGACTGACCATATTCTGTGCTGTAGCAGGCAGGGAAGTCATGCATTTCTTCCATAAATTATGCATACAGTGTACACTTAATGGCCTCAATCTCATTGTTCCTTAAGAAGCAAGATTCTCATTGATTCGGAGTGGCTTTGAGGAGGTGCAGATGGTTTTCTGCTCCTCTGAATTGGATTCTTATCGTTTAAAAGCATCTTGCGGGAGCTCATTGAGTCAACCAGTTAACCATTTTGATCAGTAAACTCCCTAGGACTGAAGCCAACTCTGTGGCTGTTTTCATAAGAAATATACCAACCAGGATGTACTTCTTGCATCACCTTGGCACAGACACACATGATACATGCCCAAATATCAGAATTCCTATTTTCTTGGGAAAACACCATGGGTTGGGTCCAGCTTTAGTCATACTTAGGGAAAACTCATTGAAATCAAACAGATCTAAGTCAGTCATAGGGATGTACAGACTGCGTCAAATCCACTCTGTCTGTTTTTTGCGGATTGTCGGGTGCTTTTTTCCCCATCATCTGCTCACAGATGGATGCGAATATTTTTTTTGTCATGTCGGAAAATACGCAAATCATTATGTAAGAGGTTTCATAACAATTTACCTAATTTACCTTGGTACGTAACATTTAGTATATTGCCCCCCATTCCATTCAACTTTTCCTCAGCAGAAACTTGCATATTTTCCTACAAATAAATATGTGTAAATTCTGGGAAAGTAAAAGAAAAACATCCAAAAGTCAACGGACTCCATGTGGCCTCAGGGGGTTGCTCCACAGCAGATTCTGCAGCTCGGATTCTTAGAAATCTGAACTTATTTTAGTCTGTCTTGAATTTCTCCAACATCACTAGTCAGTCATGAGGAACTTAAGTCCTATTGATGGGTCTCCTCAAAGTATGACAATCTGGATCCAACCCCATGCCCTCTTGTGAGAGGGGCCTGGCTTTTCCTTTCCGAGGGAACAGCCTAGGTGTCGGGACAAGTCACACGGTACATTTTGAACCAATTCCCAAATACCAAATTCAGACTTATTGACATAATAATGACTGGTGCTGATGTGCACAAATTGGGGCTTTCACCTTCAACACATGCATGCATGAGGCCAAGGAGGAACTCGGGAAAGATTGTGTACCCCCCACCCCACTCCATTGAAGGATTTTGAAGGTAACACATCCACTTCATACATATGGGCTTCACTTCATAAAGAGCACTCTGTGCATGAATTGGCTGCTCATAAATCAAGTTCGACATGTATCATACCAAGTGCTCTGATTCCACTAGGGCAAGACACGGTAATGACCACCAACCATGCACATCTCAAAATCCAACTCTGTTTACAAAGCGTGGCTGGCCAAGCATTCAGGTAGAATGGCTACATTTCCAGAGAATAGTGGTTGAGTTTAAAAATGGTGCACCATGTTTACCACATTCCCACAAGTTCAAGATGCCCCTAACAGAGAGGGAGGAAAAGGTATTATTCGGAGACACTTGAAATGGTTCAGATGAGTTTGTTCCAACACAGCAGATATAGGACACTGGAATGTCCTCAGTGATGTATCCATCAGGCTTTTGTTCTCTTCCACATCATAGAAAATAAAACTGGATCCTAAGCAACTTATGTCATATACATAATACAGCTGTTGTCTGAATAGAATGTAGATTTGCAATTACGGGGAAGAATCTGATCACGGCTGCGTGGCATTTTCTTTTCTTCTCTTTTCTTTTCTTTTCTTTTCTTTTAAAACACAATTCTCCGGAGTGAGAAGTATATTTCTTCCATTTGCCCTCCAACAGGATTCCAAGTTTTCCAAAGCATATCAAGGCATCAGAAGGCACAAGTTCAATGCACTAAGAAGGCAAAGGAATACAGTTCCCGGCCTATATGTTTCCCCAAAGTTTGACCCACAAGACTGTTCGATGGTAACAAACAACATTGGTTATGGCTAATCCAAAAGCAGTCTAATTCTTTTTACAACTATCAATTTTTCTATAGTTAAAAATGCAGAATATCCAAGAATGATAAACTCTGAGTAAGTTTACTTCCCCACCCCCCAAAAGGAATCTCAATGCATCTAAACGTGAGGGGGGGGGGGAACTGGTTCTCATTTTTTAAAAAAAAGATGCAGGAATTTACAGAAAGGAACTTTAAAATAATTTAGACAGTTGCTTTTCTGTTGTGGGTTTGCTTTGCTTTTTAACTGTACATAGTATAGCACTGTTTGGCAGTAATTGGTACAATTGCTTCTATACCACATAGCATCTCTACTTTGGCTACTTTTAGAATGTGGATATTTGATGGTAATTTACATGGTTAGGGAAGCTATTAAAATACTGCACCCTGGATTAGTTTTACTACTAGTGCCAGAAATTGTAGGCTGAGATGGTGGAGAGTTGTAAGCATGGGTTGTAATACATACTGCTTAAAAAACAAAACAACAACAACTAATAAAATACCAGCAAGAAAGAAAATCAAATGAGAAGCAATATTCCCAATAAACCAAATTCTCAGATTTACCTTGGGCCAAACACTAGCAAACTCTGCTTCATGCCCATGTAGAAGAAGTGAAAAGCAACAGTGATGTATATGGTTGCACTGACTGGGGGTGGGGTGTCTCTGTAGATTGATGGGGTTGGACTCGATGGCCTTGTAGGCCCCTTCCAACCCTACTATTCTGTGATACTATTCTATGATGCCTGTTCTGGGTGAGAGGCAGGGCTGGTTCTAGTCTCCCATTTGTTGCATCAGTGGCTGTGGTACAGTTCATAAAGGAGCATCAACTGGGGAAGCGTAGAGCCAAATCAGATGTGTGGCAGGGATTCTGGTCTGGGAACCTGGCTTTCTGCTGAACATCTAAAAAGTGCCAGGGTGGGAAAGCAGTGGCCAGGATGGGTGTGCACTGCACTTTCCCCTTTCCTATTTCTCCCTTGAACTGCCCTCCACTGGTGAGCTCAGCTTGCTAGATAGGTGTTCAGCAAAGATGGCAGAAAAATCCCCCGGGTCGGGGAGCGCAGGGAGGAAGTGGCCGGCAGGGGAAGGGTGAAGCAAGCACTTCCCCTCCTCTTTTCTCCAAAGTGCCCCCTCTGCCAGCCCCCTTTTGATCAGCAGTGGGAGTCGTAGGCCAAAACATCTGAAGGGCCACAAATTTCCCACTCCTGTTTTAGGTGTTTGGCAGAGAACTGGGCCTCCCCAGCACACCCTGTTTGTGCCATAGGGATGGGAAATATGGGGTGAGTGTATGCAGTCAGCAGAATCAGGGGGAGAAACCTTTTCTGTAACAAATCTTTATCCCTGAAATGTTAGTTTTCTCTGTGCTGGGAGGTGGTTCCCAGTCCTGCCCCCATCCCTGTCCCCAAGCCGAACATTCAGACCTACAGCCTCCACCCAAAGAGTGAAGTGGTACAGTCGAGGGCAGGGGTGCAGAGCTGTACGAGGTGGAGGGCTGGATATGGGCTGGATAATGTAAGCGGGTGTGGTTACAGCCACTGAAATCATCACCCCACCCAGTGGAGGCCAGTGGCTCCAATGTCAGTGGGACGGTGAATCCGCTCCAAGTTTCAGTCAGAACCAGTCAGGGCTCTAAAGGAGCTCTCCAAGGTGCTTCATGAAGCACCACCCTGCCCATTTTCACTTTTTAGGTGCTTGGAGGCCAAAGCCTGAACCCAAGAGGAAGCCCAGCAGGTTCCAGCAGGCCCCAAATTCTGTACTCCTGGCCTAGGGAAAGCTATCGCTCTTGTTTCTGCTGATGTTCCAAGCCGGCTTTCGTAGCAAAGCCTGAAGCAAGCTTGTCTCCATCCTGGACTGCTGCGCATGTTTTGGGGAAGCAGAGCTGGAGAATCTGTGAGTGAGTCACATCTCCTTCTGTGCTTCAGGGTACTGTGTGAAGGAAGAACCCTGTGGGGCGATGAGGGTGCTATGGTTGTGTGCATGTCTCCTGTTTCTCCCTAAACATCCCGTTCGCATGGCCCCTAGGAGCATGGAAAGAGGATGCACAAGCAACCCCTCTATCTTCTGTCTCTGCTTCTTTGGAGCATGTCATGCAGCCCTGTGCTGCACCTTCCCAGATCGAATGTATTTTGTGCTCTCAGCCATTTGCTTTCTCTAATTGCCTGCTTTTAAATGGCAAGTGAATGCCTGAGTATTTATATGGGGTGTGTGTGTGTGTGTTCTCTTGCTTATACTTTCCAAGCACAAAGCAAGGGAGAAGGGAAAAGTTGTTCAGTCATTCAGTCGTGTCCGACTCTTCGTGACCCCATGGACCACAGCACGCCAGGCCTTCCTGTCCTGCACTCTCTCCCGGAGCGTGCTCAAGTCCATATTCATTGCATCAGTGATGCTATCTAGCCATCTCATCCTCTGCCGTCCCCTTCTCCTTTTGCCCTCAGTCTTTCCCAGCATCAGGGTCTTTTCCAGTGACTTTTCTCTTCACATTAGGTGGCCAAAATATTTGAGCTTCAGCTTCAGTATCTGTCCTTCCAATGAGCAGTCAGGGTTGACTTCCTTTAGGATTGACTGATTGGACCTCCTTGCAGTCCAGGGGACTCGTAAGAGTCTTCTCCAGCACCACAGTTCGAAGGCATCGATTCTTCGGCACTCAGCCTTCCTTATCTTTACAAGGGATGGTAGCAAATTCCTTCCCAGTGTCCTCAATGCAATGATGCAACAAAGACTTCTGCACACAAGTGGCAAGCCAGTTTGTGGCCATTCTGGGCATTCCTTTTCCATGATCCGATCCAGATTTCAAATCAACTCCAGAGTTTTCTGGCCGACTCCAGATCCACCAAAACATTCTCAGAGTGGACCCAACCTCTACAGAGGATGCTCCTTCATGGATTTTTTTTATGCTTTGTTTGTATTTCATTTCTCCAAAAATGTTTCCTTCGCTTCCAATCAATTCCCCCCAAATCTACGAGACTTTCATTCCATGCCTTATTCTTTGTCTCCGGAAGAGGCCTAAAACTGCTTCTGGGCCTATCTGGTACTATAGAAATATTTTTGTACAATCTCACAACCACAGCATTGACTTAGATTGCCAGCTCCTGTGAGATACTATGGGATATGGCTGCCACATCTGAACAGTGATCTCAGCTTGGGTGTTGTACTTTCTTTTTGAGTTGGTCCAGGATGTTGCACTGATAGCACGCAGGAGTGATGTCAAGAGTAGGCAAGGTCAGGCCCACACTCCTGCAGGGGCCCACTGGCAAGAGCCCCCTGGAGTTGCTCCTCCTCTCCCCCCTTGCAACCCGTTTGTTTATCTGCCTCTCATTCTGGCTCAGACAGTGGTGATGGGGAGGAGGAGGAGGAGGAGGAGATGCCGCAGCCTCCTTGCTCCCTGACTCTGCCCATTAAGCAAGCAAGTGGTAGCAGTGACGAGGAACAGGAAGAGGAGCCCATGACAATGGTGGTGAGAAGGTTGTCTCACTGGGGGAGGGGACCCGTGAAGGTGCCTTGCCCAAGGCCCCTCAAAGCCCAGAGCCAGCACTGATAGCACTGGCAACAACCCCTGCCATCAGTAGATGCAAAAGAACGACATCATAAGGCTGTTGTGCATGTAAGAATTAGGTAAAGAGACAGAATGACAGGAGTGGCTTGGCTAAATCTCCGCTGCATCCTACGGCCACTGTGGAGCTGAGCAAACAACAGTAGTGCCTCCTGACGTACCTGGTACATGACAGGAACATGTACCAGTTGGTGTGCAACATAATGAAAGGCAAATCCCACATTTTTGGAAATTCTGCCTTGGAGTGGAAGAGCGATATGAAAAGTAGATGGGCTTATCGCTGAAGTTTGATCTTTCTCCAATGTCACCCTTGGTGAGTTACAGATTCTCCTTATGCAGAGTTATACTGTGTTCTGGAAGTATGCCTGTTAAGGAGAGGAGAGGAGAGGAGAGGAGAGGAGAGGAGAGAAGAGGAGAGGAGAGGAAAGGAGACACAGACTAGGACCTGTCAATAAGTGCAGAATTCATTATATAAAGTTAGGCTCATGAGTGCAATACATAATGGTGTTTCAGCATCTGTTCTGTCTGTGTTTCTTGGATTGTCAGGCATCTTTCATTCTGTGTTCCACTCATTGATGGAATTGATCTTTTTTTTTTTAACCAGAATTTTGTTCTACTTGCGCTTATTTACCTTAGCAATAATGTACAGTTGCACAAATGCATTAATGAACATTAGTCAATGTGAATTAGCACTAATGTGAATTAGCACAGATCCACCTGTATGACTAGGAAAAAGCTGGTCTGCCACGGAAACAAGTCAGATTCATAGAAATCCAAACTCATTTGAATCTGCTGTGGATTTCCCCAACATCCCCTAGTCACCAGGACCTCAGGCAGAGGTCTTTTCCATCACCTGCTTTCTGATCATTTTGCCTGAGGATGCCAGGGGTTAAATCTCAGACCTCAGCATGAAACTGCCTACAGAGGCAAAGGGAAAAAAAGGTCAGGCTCAGAGGCCCAGGTTTTTTTGTTTTGTTGGGAGGGGGTATCCCTGAGGGGATAGGTTTCATTTTCATTTCCCCAGTTAAATTTCATTTCTTCAGGTTTGAAGCAGTACTTTCGGTTTTGAGGGAGGAGGGTATAAAAAGAGAGTGAGAGAGCCAGTAAGAGAGGGTCTGGGAGACCAGAGTCTAAAACGGAAGCAGAAAGAAACAGCCTGGCGAAGCCTAAGTGGAGCTAGGGTAAAGGAACTTGCTTTTTGCAACTTTTCTCTTAAAGCCTTTTGTATCACTCAGCTCTATTCTGATAGGGTTTCTGACTGTGATTTGCTTGCTTTAATTTACCAGTAAACTGTTGTGGTTATACCCTGTGTCTAGAGTGTGAATCACCCCACGCCAACAGCCTAATCTCCATGTTTTTGGGAAGCAGAAGGTAGAAAAAGGACGGTGGGATTCTTAAGGAGGCAAGAGATCCTTAAGGCGTTGCCCAGGGGGTCCAGGTCATAAGAGGAACCCTGACAGCAATGTGTGTGCTCTGAACAACGGTCCCTTGCCTAAAGAATTAGATTCTTCCTCCCCAAATCAAAATCTGGTGCCCCAGAGTAGCTTTTAGTAAAAGCAAAAGACATTGGGAGATCTGGTCACATACCCCCCCACCCGTCGTTTGTCCCTGTGCCTATTAAATAGGTGTCTCAGGCAGAGTGGCCACAGACACATCACCAAAAACACAGGCCCAAAGAGACAAAACAGGTTAGCAAAACATTTGCATATGCCGATTTATATATATATAGACACAAATGTGGAAATACTGACTAGAATTTAAATAGAAAGACAATGCACCTCACGACTGCGGGGAAGTTCTTCTCAACCAGCTCCTCTCCCTGCTTTGCTTACGGTTCTTGGCCTTTAAGGGGACTTGGACACTGGACACAGGGCCGGCGTCAAGGGTCAGCATGGCCGGGCCCCTACTGAGGGCCCATAGCCCAGCAGGGGCCCACCAGAATTGCGCCTCCTCTTCACCATGGCAACCTGCTTGTTCACTTGCCTCTTGCTCTGGCCCATATGATGGTGATTGGGAGAAGGAGGTGCAGGAGAGGCCACAGCCTACTTGGTCCCGGGCTCTCGGCCTGCCAAGCAAACAAGTGGTAGCAGTTCTGACAAAGAGGAACATGCAAGTAAGAAGATAGACTCATTGAAGGAGGGGCCCCCACTGAGGGTGCCTTGCCCAAGGTCCCGCCAAAAGCTGGAGCTGGCACTGATTGGATAAGCCTTCAGACAGAGGCGTGTCCTCTGTAAAGATGGGCACATGGACACCGTAGTCTCAGGGGAAGGGAATGTCAGCTTTCACCAAGTTATACTTTTTAGGGGAGAAGGAGTAGTGCAGCCTTCCCCAATTGGGCGCCCACCAGATGTGTTGGACTATGTCTCCCATCATCTGGCTGGGGATGATGGGAGCTGTAGTCCAACACATCTGGTGGGTGTCCGATTGGGTGAGATAGCAGTGTCTCAATTTGGGGGTAGGGGGAGTTTTGACAAAGCATTTCCTCAGATGATGGAAAAGAGACTAAATATAAACTTGATATATTGAAGAATTATAATGAAAACTTTTAGGCAGCCTACGGATTCCACTTATATCTTGGTCTGTAAAGTAAAGTGGAAAAATGTTAAATGTACTACCCTCTATCAATAATTAGATTTAAACTTAATGCATTTCTTTTTATTTATCTACTCCTTTTTTTCTTTTTCTTCTTGTTGGTTTGGTTGATTTTGTTTTGGAAAACTAATAAAATCTTTTGAATAATTAATTCTTTTGGAGAAAAAAAATGCGATTGAGCGTAAAGCAGGCAGTGGTACAACTCTCGGCACTCTTGCAGGCCACAACCTTGCTGCGATTTCTCAGCCACATGGAATTATGGGAGTCTGTTTGCTGATCACTTCCTACGGTCTGGCATTCTGGTGGGTCTGCTGAAGGGCAGTTTTGTCAGTGAATTTCTAAAATGAGAAATATGGGATCTCGAGCCTGTCTGGAAGTCACACTGACACTTCTGTCCCTCGATCCCAGAGCTAACGGAGGCTGGCTGCGATTACTTAACGGGGAGAGGTGCCTCCACATCAGCAGAGGTTATAACTTCACAGTTCCAGGACTGAGCCATGGCACTGAAAATAGGGCTACGTTCTGGTGGGCCCAAGCTCCAATTAAACCCTTCTGTTTTACTGATATGTTTGGAATAATTAGTTACTGAGGGAATGAGGTGGTTTGGGTTTTGGGAGTTGAATGTGTTAGAAGCATGTGTTCTCCAGTAACTTTAAAGCACTGATCTATTTGTTATTGGGTGGGGATGGTGTTGCAAGAGGGGCAAAGTATGTGTTCCTCTTTTAGTTGTGTGAATTTAAAACCATGTATCACCCTTCCCTAACCTGGTGCCCTTGAGATATGCTAGACTCCATCTTCCATCATCCCCAGCCAGTATGGCCACAGAATGGGGTCATAATCCAACTCATCTGGAAGGCATCACGTTGGCAAAGGCTGTGGTAGTATTTTACTTCCGCAATGAGAGAGAGGCGGTGGCTTTTTTTATGCTCGCTCTCCTCTCTCATGGAAGCCATGCTTTCTATCCAAAGGTGGGCAGAGAATGCTCACTATTTCTCAGAGTGAAGGCCATGGCACTCTGCATGGGCTGAAAGACATCTTTACTTCATACATCCTGGACAAGCCCTGCTGTGAGGAAGGGAGGCAAGGTTCAGAAATGTCAGTCCATCTGCTCAAGAAGACACCAATAGAAGACATGCCAACAGAGGCAGCACAACTGGCAATGAGGGGAAAAGATGGAAGCCCAGCAATGTGAGAGAAAAGCAGACAGACAAAGCTGATCGAGATACAACTGCTTTGTTTTCTGCAACAAAAATGAAGAGGTCCAGATGATGAGCATGAGGTCTTCATCACCTTAAAGTGACAGGCAAGTCTTCTGCAGCATAATTCTGTATGTGGCACTTTATCATGTTCCGTCCAATTCAGAATTTACTGCAACCTCTGGTTGCTTCTTTCTATGCTTCTCTGGTAATGTTGCGTACAGCCTTACATGAAGGAACCACACAGGTGGGGGCAATGACATGGGAATATTGCTCAGCCACATGGTTCCTACTCCTAAATTTTCCCAGAGCCATGTGAGGAGAGAACCATGATCCATGTGAGAAGCGCCTCCAGCATCAACGTGTCAACCAGCCTGCATTGCCCAGGGATTTCCTCAGTGAAGTCTGAACTGTTGTGTCCCTGCTTACAGGGCTCTGAGGTACAACACTTCTGGTATTTGGCCCTAGAGTAGGTCTTGAACTCTTGGGATTAGGACATTTCCATACTGCCTTTTAGCACAACCCCATCATGTAACATGGGCGGAGGTCACTGGCCATTTGAAGTCTTGCCCATTTTGGGCAGGAAAGGAAAACCCCTCCATGTGGCGCAAGATGGTGCCATCTTGTGGTTTAGGTGAGGATCTCCACCTCCTTCCCCTTGCTGGTGTGATGATCTCAATTTGCACTATCTACAATGCGTAATTCATCTCTTACTAGAGTTATTGCCACTTCCATGTGGCTGGATTCCACGCTGCTCTAACAATGTTCAAATGGCGACATCCCATGGGACGGGCAAACCACATGGGACGCGGCAACAGCAATGCTCTACTGGAGGACTCTTGTCAGTTTCGCTTTTCCCCACATTTGAATTGCTTAAATCTCAATTTCTTTATGTCCTGTATATGAAGACATTCGCAAATGTTGGTAAATTCTTATGAAAAAAAAATTGAAATGAAATTCTCGCCCATCTGCACTGGCCAAGTTCAGTAGCTACAGCTCTTCCCAGTACTGGAGAGAACCATGTTGTGCCTGCCTGCCTGCCTGCCTGCCTGCCTGCCATACAGCTGTTGAAGATGAGGCACCTGTCAGAAAAAAAGAATTGGCAACCCCAATCCAGCATGGAATGCAAAAAGGGACTGTGTTCTCAAAGGTGTCAACGATGTTTTAAAATCACTGAAGTCAACACATTTGGGAACAAAGAGGTCCTTCATCTGCAGCAATCTTACAAACCCAAATTCTAGGAACAGGCTAAGCCAGCTTCCAAAGATGGTCATTATCTCTCCTACACCATCAGGGTGTTCTGTTTTTGTTTTTGCATCCTATCCCATTTTGTCGCTTCCCTTGTGGTTTTTGTTAACCCTAGCTCAGCACCATGGACACACTTGAAAAGACAGGGATGCAAAGCCAGACTTTTAAGAGTGGGACACCCAAAGCCCTGGGCCTGGATGGATGAATCTGTCAGTTTCAGTTTCTCCCACACTCGAACTTTGAAGATCTCAAATTCTTCCTGGCCTGTTTATGAAGAAATGTGTGAATTCTGGTAAGGTCTCATCAAAAACATGAATCCAATGAAATTCTCACCCGTCCCTAGCTGTACCTCCCTGAGGGTGGAGAGTGTGGCTGTGGTTACACCCTACCTTACCCCTGTGTACCATGTGATTCCTTCACCCAGGAGGAGCTGTCTGGGGTTCAGCCAGGGGAGGCTGGTGGCTCCGATTTCAGTGGGGCTGTGAATCCATCCTGGGTTTCAGTCAGAACCAGCCAAACCTCTAAAGGAGCTGTCCAAAGTGCTGAACCTACTTTGGGGATAGGGTTCAGCACCTTGGACAGCTGCTTTAGAGTTCTGGATGGTTCTGACTGAAACTCAGAATGGATTCACAGCCCCACTGACATCAGAGCCACCAGCCTCCACAGGGAAGCTGCAACCCTTGCCACTCCAGTGACATATGTGTTGAGTCTACTGGCCAGGTTGAACTTGGTCTGTTGTAATGTTTTAATGTCTGTGCCACTGTCCGTGATGGTTGTATTTGCACACTTCAGTGTTTCTCCCCCCAGTTCTTACACAGAGAAAATTATGCATCAGGGAGAAAGATTTAGGCTAGCTTTACCCCAGCTTACGAGTCAGGACTGGCCCAAGACATTTTGCTGCCTGATGCAGAAAACAAGATGGTTCCCTCTCCCGTGCCGTGTCCCAAAGCTGATTGGACTGGTAGAGGAATCCGTCTTCAAGGCTGATGATGGGACAGCATCTTCCACTGCACTGAAGGCAGCAAGCTATCTGAAGCAGTACAGAGCAGGCCGCATGGCCCACAATTCTCTCCCCCAACACCTTGTTGCCACATCCCAGCATCTTCCTGCCTGAGGCAACTGCTTCACTTTGCCTGATGGTAGGGCCGGCCCTGTTACCTGTTTACCATGTGCTGAGATGTTTCACCCCTGTTAAAGAGGGTGAAAATGTTTAAATGTTCAAACATGCCAATAGCTGAGGGAGGTTGTGTAGCTCAGTGGTAGTGCACATGGTCTTCGCGTATGAGATCCCAGATTCCATATCTGCCATCTCTAGTTTAAAAAGATCACAGGGTTGAGAAAGACCTTGAGCTGTGACCTGGGAGAATGGTGTATTGGTACAGTGTGCAATCCCCACAGCCACGCCCCCAAGGAGAGTCCAAATATTCAGGGCAGCTGTGTTGGTCCATATCATCAACCAGCTCCAGCAGTTTTCATCTCCACCAGAAGCAGGTCTTTTGTAAAGCTCATGGGTCTTCATTGCCCATACAAGACCAAGCCACCAAACTACTTTGCATCGCAACAGGGAATAATACATTTTTTCTCGGAAAATTCATTTCCTGCAGCTTCTGTGAGGTTTGCAGCTAAGCTCAGAGGGAACAGGGAATTCTGGGGAGGGGCACTTCCCTGCTAATTAAAAAGTGCTGGTGCTGCGTCCCTGTGAACTCTGGCTCCAGGACACCACTGCCCAGATTAGCTGTTGCCAGTCAAGGTAGACAAGGCTGGGCTGGAGAGATCAATGGTTTGACAGCATAAGGCAGGTTTGTACATTTACGTGAACCCTCCCCTGCAAGCTGCAGTGGTGGAAAACCTTTACCACTTGAATCTGGCACATGTATAAATCAAGCCCCCTTAGTAGTATCTTTTGAAAAGGTGGGGGTTGCATTGTGAAAGCACTATTAGGATTAGAAATGGGAGAGAAATGTGTTCAGTTTGCGTTTCAATGCAAATAGACCTAAGTTTGCATTTTTGAACCAATAAGAGAACTGAAACTCAGTTATCCTTGGAAATGTACACCTCTGAATTTTGCAATGGAGTTCTCAAATCAAAATGTGCATGCAAAAATGCATATATTTGTGAAAATAACATCAAAAGAGCTGTATATTAAGAAAATTGTTTGCCTCAGATGTGTATATTAGGCAAAATTGGGTACAAATATGCATGTATTAGGAGAAATGTGTACAAAAATGCATACAAATTGCATGCAAACTTTAAAAAAAACACCTTCCGAATGAACCTGATTTTAGATTGGAAAAATTCTCAACATTCATTACCAGCCAAATTAAAATTGGAATAATGAGAAGCTGAGAGAAAGCAAAATGGACAGATTCATCCATCCCTAACTAGGATTCAACTCTATTGTTTCAACTGAGGTCCATCTAGGAAATACTTGGATGCTTCCCAATGTTCGATACTGAACTTGAAGCTTGGTTATTCTCAGTTCCAGAATGTCGCTACCGGGGTGCTTTTGGTTCTGGTTTCTCATTGCGGTCTTTGCATTCCCCCACCCACAGCTCACTTCCACCCAATGGCACCTTAATGGCCATTCCATTTCAAAGTGAATGGCATGCAATGCGGATGCATGCTTCTGATGCAGGCATGCTACTATGACATTAACAGGCTAAAAAAGAACCAACCCCCCAAAGGGGGGGGGAGAATTAAAAAGAGAAATTAAGCATTAACTCATTAAAGATATATAAAGAAATGATGCAAAAGCTCGATTTTGGAGCAGCACTAACACAGACCGATTACAAACTAAATTGTGCTATATATCAGTGTGTGTGTGTGTGTGTGTGTGTATATATATATATATATATGTATATGTATATAAAAAGAATATCATTTAGTAAGAATGGCACTGGTTCAAAGAAATTGGGACTTCTATCTCTGTTCCTTTTAGTCCACAGTGAAAGCGTAGAAATATAGGCTTGCCCGGTTACCTGGGCAACTTGTGACACTTGTCGGTGGGTTGACCCCCTGTGCCTCCTGCTACATCTGCTCACATACGTTCTTTGCTTCCCTTTTTAACATCATCCGAGCTGGATGCGAATGGAGAAGGATTTGAAAAGTGCTGTAGCTGCAGCCATGGGATGGATTGAGTTGAGCCAGGTCCATCTCGAGCAGTTGTGGGAGGCACCAAAAGATTCCACTCTTTGTCTTGCCTCTCAGTCACAAGTCTGGAAGTTCCCTCTTCTAAACCCTTGAGGAAAAACCCACAGTCCTTATTTAAGGGTCCTCTTCTCCTATTGAAACCATAAGGCGCATGGCGACAGGCAGATGATCTGTCAGTCCTGCCAACTGGGTAATAAAACTGAACTCTTCCACTTCCTGCAGAGGAATGACAAAAGACATGCTTTGAAAGACCAAGTGTACATCTCTGGTGTCCTCTTTCCCTACATTTGAGACTTCAGATGCCTTCATCAGCAAATTAGAATTAGATATGGTGGTTTCAGTGATCACATCAGAGAGCACTGATTTGACTCGGAAGTATTTTTTTTAAAAAACTGTGATGCTAAAAATAGTCAAGTATTTTTATTACGTTTTTATCTTCGCCTTCCTCCAAGGAGCTCAAAGATGCAAACATGTGTCTCCCACTAACCAGAGAGTGAAAACGAGCGAACGAGGGCGAGAGAGAGAGAGAGAGAGAGACTGGCCAAAGGTCACCCAGTATTTTTTGTGGCCAAGTGGGGATTTGAACCTGGATCTCTTTGCTCATAGTCTGGCACTCTAACCACTACACCACACTGGCCTTTGGTAGCTGGTCTGATCTATGAATAGAAACCATTGCCTTCTGCAAGATGGAAACCAAGATCACACCTTGCATGTTCACTACAACAGCAGAACTACAAGTTCCACAAAAAAACAAGGCATTCTGGTGTCAAGTTTACAGATGCTTCCAAAATTCTACTCATCCAAATTTCTTCCCATATTTTAGAGATCTGAATGTCCTGGTTTTGTTTCCAAACTGGAATTCCAATACCTTAGGAATCCTGACTTGGGTCCAGATTTAGGCATACTTAGGTTGGGTTCGCACATGATGCTATCCCATGGTATGGGTTTTTGAATTCTGGACTGTTGTGTTGTATGAACCCAGCTGCACTAACAAACTATGGTTTTTGTTAACTACGAACATCCCAGAAAGAGAGCCCATGATTTATTGTTGGGTTGTAAACTGTGGGTTGTTTAAACCATGGGTTGTCGTTATCTGTGAACCTAGAACCATGGGTTGTTCATGGATTGTTTTGCCAGGCTACAGAGTCAGTGGGCAAGGGCAGTAAAAAACAAAAAAGCAACAACAGCCATTCTACATGCCAGTATTACAGTGCCACAAAAGCATGTGGGATACAGAGAAGGATCAGGCGAAGGAGAAGCAGAACAAACCACCCAGGGATTGAGAAAACAAACTAGTTTGTTTAATCATCTGCCGTACAAACCCTGGTTGGGGCTACAAACCAGGGGCTAGTGTTATTTTTGGCCCTGTCTCTTTTGCCTCCAGTCCCTCCCACCATTGGAAGGTAGCACCTAAGAGCTTCTCCAAAATTCAATTTGGCCCTGGGGCTCAAAGAGGTTGCTCACCCCTGCTGTAGTACAAGGGTGGGTGGAAGGTAGATGGTGATCTATTGGTAGATCTCTGGGTGATTTGCCAGGATTTCTGCTTCTCAATGGTTCAACAACAGCTAGAACAAAAAGCCTTATTTTCCTCTTCAGTTAGTCTCCTAAAATTAAGAAAGCTGGGGGGGGGGGTAACAGGAGTAGATATGAAAGGATCTCTGTGTGAGTTGGAGTTCCCCAGATGGTCCTAACTCCTGTCCCCCGGTAGTTTGGTCTTTTCCTGACTTTCGTGCAGTTTTTCCCCCATTCTGAAAGGTTGAAATGCCTCTCCTAAGGTTTAATTCAGCCTTCACCAATCTGGTGCCCTCCAGATGGGTTGGACTGCAACTCCCATAATTGGCCATGCTGGCTGGGAATTATGGGAGTTGCAGTCCAACCCATCTGGGGGGCACCAGGTTGGGGAAGGCTAGCTTAGTTACTGGCTGTAAGAGCTTAAACATAAAATAGGCTGGCATTTTGGCCCCATCCCTTTTCCCCTGGGCCCCACCCATCCCTGAATGTGGACCCTGTGAGCTCCCCAAAACAGAATTGGGCTCTCAGCCTGAAAGAGGTTCAACTCCCCCCAGCCTTGATTTACATATTGAAATATTTCAGCTCGCTTAATAAACTTTCCAGCATATGCAACAGCTTACCACTTTCCACTCCAGGTAGAGTCCTTCTTCGGTGTAAAGCATGTAGTCAATTCGCCTGCCATTGCCCTTCAGAGCTCCCTTCCTCCCTTTCTGGCTCGAGGAGTGGGTCTTGCTGGTGGGGAAGACGAGGAAACCCTTTCGCCCTTCTTCACTCTCCATCGTCCTGGTTCACAAACACACACAGAGTGTTTGGTAATACGTCAGTCCTACGTCTGTCTCATCGACCATCTTGACAAAATCGAGTGATTTCCCATTGGTTGGTGGTGCACAGGGGGAGAGGTGGAAGGGTTTTACTGCAAACAGGGCAGGTATAGGATCCTCTCTGTCTCACTGTATGCATTTATGTATTTACATTTGTATCCTGCCTTTTTTTCTTCTTGCAAGGAACCCAAGGCGGCTCACGCGGTCCTCCTCTCCATTTTATCCTCACAAGAACCCTGTGAGGTAGGTTAAGCTGAGAGTCCATGACTGGGCCAAAGTTGCCCAGTGAGCTTCATGGCCGGGTGGGGACTAGAACCTGGATCCCCCGTGTCCCCACAGTCCAACATTCTCACCACCACTCCACACTGGCTCTTCAGAGAAAATCATTCACAAAAGGTAAAGGGGCTGAGCACCATACCCTCAAATAAGTCCAGTGCTGCACCGATCAGCTATTTGGCTTGTCAAGACTAGATCCCTTGTCTCCCAAGTCACAGTCCAGTACTCTAACCACTACACCACTGGCTATCATTTGAGGTTGCCAATTTCCAGTGAGTGCTGCAGAACTGTGGACTGGAATATGCATGGTGTATGAAGTATGTGCTTTAATCCTCACACAGCAAAGTCATCCTCCCCCCCCCCCCGTGCCCTGCTCATCACATCAGTGGGGAGAGTGACGGCACACGCCCTGGCCTGTCTACTGCATTCCTGATTCTTACTCTGCTGCAGGGCTGGCCCTATCATTAGGCAGAGTGAGGTAGTCCCCCAGCCATTCTCCTCTCAGGAGGACAAAGCTGTATGTACTTCTGTCAGGGTTGGATCTGAGCCCATAGAATCCCAAAACAGCTCTGATTCTGAGGAGGAGATAAAATCCATGGGAGAGGAACTCTCTCAGATTTCAGAGGCGCAGCTGGAGGGGGAGCCCCCCCCCCCCCCGCTCACATCCCTGGGAGCGACAGTGGCCCAGGCATGGAAAGGGAGGGACAACTTCAGCTTTTAGATGTGAGGCGCAGACACAGGCACAAGCAAGAGGTTGCGGGAGCCGAGCTGAGGCACTCAGCCTGATTGGCTCAATGCCAACAGCTGCGCCCCGAGGCCCCACAGGAGACAGGGAGACCTTCCCCTCCTACTCCTTAAGTTCAGAGAGTTGCTGCGCTTTCCCCCAAATGGAGACCAACTGACATCCTAACTCTTAGAAATCCCTAGTTGGCTGTTCCTTTGTATTTCCCCTGAGTCTCAGGCAATTATCATCTGTAAGCTTCATTAGGTTGAATGGAGTTAAAGCCTTGGAAAGCAGCCCTTTTGTCTGAGTGTTGATTCTGGCTGTTGGAGGGTTCAATGGGCAACAGGGGCATTCCTGACAAGGGCATTCCTGGCATTCCTGTCCTGCAGAATATCCCCTAAACTAGCCTGCTTCCCTCAGGTGTGACGGAGGACTCTGTCCTGTTGCCAGTGTGGAAGGAAGGTTCAAGTGCCAGTCCTGTTGGTTTCTCTACTGGAATGGAAGGGGGCGCCACTGTGTCCTTTGCCTCAGGCAGCAAAATTTTATTTATTTTATTCATTTAAAATATTCCTTGGCCACCTTTCAGGGCAGAAGCCCTCCTAAGGCGGCTGACAACAATAAAATACATAAAAACAATTAAAATATTAGAAGTGATAAAATATAAAAAACAATAAAAACAACAAGAAAAGCCAACAATAAAACCGACAATGATGTTAACAGCAGCAACAGCAACAATAGCAGTCATATCAAGAGAAGGTCAAGGTAAAATGATATGTTTTCAAGACCTTCTTAAAAGTCTGCAATGATGGAGCATGGTGGACCTCCAATGGCAGCTTGTTGCAAAGATGGGCCACTGTAGAGAAGGCCCTCTCACGTGCGGTCACTCACCTGACTGCTCTCATGGGTGGGCAAATGAGACTTTCTGATCTTAAAGTGCAGGCCGGCTGATATGGGTGTAGGCAGTCCTTCAAGTAACTTGGTCCCAAACCGTTTAAGGCTTTAAAGGTCAAAACCAGCACTTTGAATTGGGCTCGGAAACACACCGGTAAGCAGTGCAGCTGGCGCAGTATAGGTGTTATATGATCGAATCGCCTCGCCCCCACCAATACTTGGGCAGCTGCATTCTGCACAAGCTGGAGTTTCTGAACCGTCTTCAAAGGCAGCCCCACATATAGCACATTGCAGTAGTCCAGCCTGGATGTGACTAGTGTGGATAACCGAGGCAAGGTCCATCCTCTCCAGACAGGGCCACAGTTGGCATAGTAAAAAGCTAGTAAGCAGGTAAAAAGCACTCCTGGACACGGCAGCCACCTGGGTGTCCCCAGTTAGCTCAGAGTCCAGGAGGACTCCCAGACTGCGCACTTGGTCTTTCAGGGGGAGAGCAACCCCATCTAAGACCAGTTGTAAGCCTCCATCCGAAGGAATTGGTTTCCCAACCCACAGTACCTCTGTCTTATCTGGATTAAATTTAAGCGTGTTCACCCTCATCCATCCCAAAACAGCTTCTTGAACACTGGTTCAAGAGTTCCACAGCCTCCCTGGGATGTCTTGGGCCCCTCCATGCATTGGGGCTGGATGTGGGCAGCCAGTTCCACTTGTCAAAGCTCCCCACGTAATTTACAACTCTACACAACTTACAGTGTACACGTTCTGAATCGCAGGGGGAGCATCCACATGGAGAGCTGTTCCCCGTCGCAGATGTTCAGCCCCAATGCATGGCTGGTGTGCATATCCTTGCTTCCCTCCCTCCCCCGTATATCATGAGCAATGCACAAGCAGTGGCAGCGGAGGCTGGTGGCTCCGATGTCAGTGGGGCGCTGAATCCACTCTGAGCTTCAGTCAGAATGCTAAAGGAGCTATCCAAGATGCTGAACCCATTTTGGGGATAGGGTTCAGCACCTTGGATAGCTCCTTTAGCATTCTGACTGAAGCCCAGAGTGGATTCACCGCCCCTCTGACATCGGAGCCACCAGCCTCCGCTGCGCAGTGGTCTACTGGATTCACAGGGTTAGAGCACCAGAACTTTTGGATTAGCAGGGATGATGATGCCATCTGCCATCCCTCTCAGACTTCTCTGTTCCCTCCGAGCTATCCTCAAGTAGCTGCAGGAGAAATGGGTTTTTCCATATGGTTGTGAGCCAATTCTGTTGCAATGCAAAGCATTGGGGGGGCAGCTTGGCCTTGAATGGGTGTTGGAGACCCATGAGCTTTACAAAAGCCCTGCTCCTGGTGGAGATGAAAAGTGCTAGAACTGGTTTGTTGATATGGTTCGACACAGCATTGTTGGACTTTCCTCGGGGACGTGGCTATGGGGACCATCAAGAGGAGGGCGGCACCTCAGATTTTACCACAGTGCATGAGGGGAACATCTGAATGGGGCTGTTCATGAGTTAACAGATGTGCAGAACAACCTTTCATATGTATGTTTACCTAGAAGTAAGTCCAACTGAGTTCCGTGCAGCTTACTCTCAAATAAATCTACAACGGATTGAAGGATTAAAATGATTTATAGTGAAGGTAATTAATAATTATGGGTTTATTCTTCAAATGTTATTTTTGGACTAGGAAGTGTTATTCGGACTCTGTGAATAAAGCATGATTGTTCTCCCAATATTTAGAAATGAGAGAGAGAGAGAGAGAGAGAGAGATTTTCCATAAAGAGAAAGGAGCCATAATGTTTGAAACTCCACCATTCCTTGTCAGGAAAATTAGATATACATGAAAATAATTGCTGCAATTGATTCTTATTACCCAGCCTTTAACAGTCTTTAAAATGTAAGACCCGGTTTTAACATGTTCTGAAGTCTTATCTTATCTCTGGAGACCTAATTAATTGATGCCTGTTTGCCGCTTCTGATTAATTTTGGTATTGAGGAATCAATAGTTATCGATTGTCTCCAGATGGGCATTTTTAAATATAAAGAGGGAGGTTTGCTTTTGTTCAAATCTGGGACCATTATCTAATTAATACTCTTCAATAGCACCATTGAAAGCCCATTCCTCAGCCTACTTGGGGAAACAACGGATGAAATGTTCATTTTCCAATTTAACAAAGAGCTTTGGCTCTGACGGAATTGACCTTTCTCAGAACACCAGCAAATGATCTCCACTTCATAACAGCAAATTAAATAAGAAGCTGTGAAAAGTGCTGAGGCGTGCTCAACACATTTTACAATATATTCGAGAGACGGCTACGTGTTGCAGATATTCCTTACATCAGGGGTGGGGAGAAAGTAGATCTCCAGATGTTTTGGACTTCAAGAGCCAATCTACTTGGAAACAGGTTTTGAGGCGGTTCCGTTTAAATACAGATTTTCAGGAAACCAGGTTAGTTCCTCTGGGGGCAAATGGTAGCCAGTCATGCCATGTATACATTTAGAAAATCTGTTTGCATGGGGCAAAGGGGTAGAACTGAACATCATCAAATGGGTGGGTGTGGGAAAGAGAGGAGGCTTGCTCTCTGCCCTCTCCCCCTGTGCGCAGTGAAGCTTTTACAGTCAGTAAGTCCCTGCAAACCTTTTCACTTCCATATATAACAGCCTCATTACGCTCCTCTCCCCACTCAGAGAATATTTAAAGGGACAGGCAGTGATTGAGCACAGGGTCGAAACAGCATCCTTTCAGAGCGGTAGGGCTGACTCCCATCCCCGAGGCAATGAGCTCCTTCCGGGTAGACATAAGCCCCGCCCCATGCAACTCTCCCCTTCTGCAAATCAGCACCGCTTCCACCAGCCCGTGCTGAAGCCGGCTGAGGTCACATGGGCTGAGTCTACACCTAGCAGTTGTACTGTTACCACACTGCAGTGATAACTATGGGTGCCCACTGGTGTCATGTGGGACAACAGTTATCATTGCAGTATGATAACAGTGTGTAGATTCAGCCATGGACTCCCAAACTGCACTGAAGTATGACTGGAAACCCCACCACAGATAGAGTTTGAAAGCAACAACCTAGATTTAGGGCAAGAAATGCTGCATTGGCTACAGGGAGGGGCGTGCGTGATCTGACTTGGGGGCGGATCGACTCGGGGGTGGAGCAGAACCGGAGTAAAAGTCTGGTATAGATGAGCCCCAGCTCCCAGCAAGGCCAGCCCAAGTCATTTTGCTGCCTGAAGGGAAGGACAAGATGGCACCCCCTCCCATTCCATGTACAAAATCTGTCTGGACAGGCAGATGAATCTGTCTTCCACACTAATGATGAGGCAAATGTCCTCCTCTGACCCTGAAGGTAGGAGGCTCACTTAGGGGGTGCAGAGAGGCCTGCAAGGCACACCGTTCTCTCCTTGGACACCTTGCTGCTGCCTCCCAGCATCTGGCTCCTGAGGCAACTGTCTCACCCTGGCCCTAGGGATGTACGAAACCCCTACCTTCTGTTTCGGGGAGGGGGTTCTGCGGGGGTGTGTGATCCGTTCCTCCCCCCGCAGGATCCTCTTGAGCAGCCGTGTGGCCGCTGGGTTCCATGGACCAGCACGCCTGCTCCGGATCCTCCGGCGATACGGCAATGGCAGCCGCCATTGCTGTTCTGCTTTGAGAAAGACAGACGCAAATGGCGTAGTGGACGCCACTTGCAGCCGTAAAGCCCTTGCTGCCGTTTATGGCTTTATTTACGTAAAACTTGGGGCTTTACGGCTGCCTTTCTCAAAGCAAAACTGCAATGGCGGCCACCGGAGCATCTGGAGCAGGCATGCCAGTCTGGCAGGAAACCTCCCGGAGCGGAAGTAAGAGGCACCATCCCACCGTGGACTCTGGAGGTCGGATTCCAAAGAATCCAGCCTCATTGGAGTCCACAGAGGATTTCTCCAACATCTCTAGCTGGCCCTGACACCCAGCATTCCTGACTATTGTCCATGCCAGCAGAGGCCTCGGGGAATTGAACTCCAAGCCATCTGGAGATCTCCCTTCTACTAGGGTTGTGCACGGACCCCTCAATTCACTTTGGATGCTGATTTGGACCTTCTGAATTCGTGCTGCTTCACTTCAGGCCGATTTGGACCCAACCCGATTGGCTTTGGATTTGGATGTGAAGTGAGATTCAGATATCTGATTCATTCAGTTTTTATGTTTCCCTGTTGAATTGCATTGGAAAAAAGAAATGACCACAACCTTTTCAATTTTTATGATAAATATATGAAATTTGGGCACCTGGCAGCCCTCTTGGAGGGGATTCCACCTGCCCAATTTCAGATAGCTTGGCGCAGTAGTTTTTGTGCTACACACAGGTAAATTTGCTTTTTTCAACAAAAACTCTCAAAGCAGAGAGCTATAACTTTTCACTGGTTCCACAGAAGTGCATGAAATCCAGGCACCTGGCAGCCCCTTTGCAAGTGACTGAACCTCAGTCAGTTTGGCCTGGTAGTTTTTGTGCTAGGCATAGGTAACATGTGCTGTTCTCAGAAACTCAAACCAAAGGTCATAAAGGGATAATTGGACAAGTTAGGTGTTTAAGAGGGGATTCAGAGGAGGTCACTACCCCTAATCTCTGGTGTAGGTTTTTTTAAGTGCAAAATAACCCCTCTCCCCTAGTACTTTCCTATTCAGCTTCACATTGGATAACCTTAGGCTCTCTATGGCTGAATGGAATACACATTACCTGGGAAAACAGGTCTGCCCTAGACCAGGACCCACTATCTGGACTGGGGGTGAGCTAGCCTGGCTACTGGTGCTGCTGGTCCCACCAGCACCTCACCCAATTCTGCCCCTGCCAAGACCTTTAGTTGCCTCATATTGGACTTGCTTTGCACCACAGTATACAAACAAACTGTGTAGTGCTTTGCCCACTATATTGTATGGACTTGTGTGCAGTGCTTTGCACACACACAGAGCACACAACAGCAAAAGAAAAGGAGATACAGAAATAAAAATGACCTACAAGCTAAAGTGGAGGGGGGGAGAGGAAGTTCACTATAAAGCCTAACAGAAGAGAAAAGGGCTTTTTTGTTTTTCCTTTTGGTGTGTGTGTGTGTGTGTGTGTGTGTGTGTGTGTATAGATGGATGGATAGATAAATAGCAGGAAGGGAAGGAATACAGGAATAGAGAAGGGGGAGCCAAAGAACAAGGCAAGGAAAGTACTTTATGTTTTTTGGTTTTTTATATAAAGAATCTAGAAAAGAAAGAAAGGGAAGACTAATAGGAATAGTTGTACTGAGAAGGGCTGGGTGGGAAGGAAAGCAAAAGAACACACACACCACACAGATCCAGCTAATTAGCTCTCTAACCAACTCTGTCTCACAGTGAAACAAAAGCAGACAGATCCCCTGTTATATACAACATCCCCCACCCCCCCGCCATGCCCAGCTCCACTTCTGTCCCTGATTGGAGATTGCTTGGTTAAGTTCAGCCCTAATCTTGCACCTAAAGTTGCCATTCATCAAGGCTCACCATTTCCCCCCTCCCCTTCCCCCCTCCGTCCTCCTCATCATCCCCTCCCTGATCTTTTGGAAGTTGATACATCTAGAGGCAGGCTGTCTGGGCTTCAGGATGGCTTCAGAATAGCTCTGAATCTCCAAGGCACACCGAGGTGCTTCGGGGGTGACCTGCTTTGCTTCAGACCACCTTGGGGCTATTCTGACCTGCTTGGGAGCTCAATGAAGCACCCCCGAAGCACCATGATTCGCTTCGGGATTTGGATTAGGCTCCGAAGCAGTGCACAGCCCTACCTTCAACCAACTCCTGCCTTACATCAGGCAGTGGATGGGAGGCCTTCTGCAATCCCTTTCCACGTGGACTTCTCTGCCAAGGAATCCCTGCATATTACAGGTAGTGTCCGAGGGTTACATGTACTGTTCATATGGGGGTGCCGGTCAATCCTAGGAAGCTTCCTCATGGCATTGCAGGAACAGAGAATGTGCCCTACAGGGCCAGCCCTACCATTAGGTAGAGAGAGGCGGCTGCCACAGGTGGCAGTTGCGAGTGGACAGCAGTAGCAGCCTGTATTGGATTTGGTTTCAAAAGAAGAATGGTGAAGAGTTAGGTGTGAGCATACACAGGCTGGGTCCACATGACACACTAAGCCATGGTGGGTACCTTCCGGGAGTGACCCATGAGAGGTTAATGTGCCATGTTGGGGCTGTTTTTCTCACCTACGATGGGTCCATCACCCACCCTCAGAACTGACCCTCTGCACCCATTTTCTATCAATAACTTATATCCTTCTTTCACACAAGTGGACTTATCATACAATCGTAGATTCACAGAATCAGGTTGGGATTGGCCCACAAGGCCATCGAGCCCAACCCCCTGCTCAATGCAGGAATCTCAGACAGAGCATCCCCGACAGATGGCTGTCCAGCCTCATCTTGAATGCCTCCAGTGCGGGAGAGCCCACTACCCACTTGAGTCATATTGGTACCTTCGAATCTGTTTAGTGTAGGTCCTGGCCAGATCAGGCTCTAGGCTTAAGACACAGCCTTCTGGAACTTCCTCCAGCTGTTCCCCTCCTTTGTAGGACAGACCTGTGTATGTCCTAAGGCCCCTAAGCCATTCTGTTGTCTTAGGTGTGGTGGGGGATGCTATCCCATCACCACTGTTGAAGCAAGATCCACCTGGCAGTCCAGTTCCCTTTTGCCCATGCACAAGTGAGGGGGTGCCATCTTGTCCTTTGCCTCAGGCAGCAAAATGTCATGTGCCAGCCCTGGTACCCGAGAACATGGCCAATACCCCAGCTGCTGGTGGCAGAATGTGGGAAGGGGAAAAATGAAAGACACGAGAGTAGAGCTGTTGAAATCAATGGGACAAGTTTGTCAGGAGTACCTTAAGTCTCACTGATTTCAATGGGTCTACTTTAGGCATGGCTTAAGTCTGGATTCAGGGCTGACCCAACAGATTTTGCTGCTTGGGGTGAAGAAAAAGACGGCTGCTCTTCCCATTTGATGTACAGAAGCTGTCTAGGCCAGCAGGTGAAGCTCCCTTCCATGCTAGTGATGGGACAGTGGCCTCCGCCATACTTGAGGGCAGCAGGCTAGCTAGGGGGAGTGCTGGGCAGGCTGTGTGTCACACAGCACACTCCTCTGCCACCTTGACTGCCTCACTCTCCCCACCTGGGTCCAACCCTAGGGATGGATGAACAAGTGATTCTCCCAGTCTCCCGGATTCTCCTAACACCACCTTGAAGTTTAGATCACCCTGTATCCTGCATGTGACTTCTTTATTTTCAATTTGTTTGTTTCCCATTTTGTTTGAATGGGAAAAATGTACATTTTTAAAAAGTGCATAGAAAAGTGCACCATTCCTCCATAGAGTAAAAATGGAGGTGAAAATGCACATTAAAAAAGCCCTTTTTAAAAGTGTGCCTTTTTAAAAAGGCATCCCCCCCCAAAAAAAAACAAATGCAAGTTCAGGAATTGACAAATGTTTTTGGAGAATGTGCTCTCCTGCTTGCATTTGGGGTTGTGAATGGGCCATGTTTGCATGATCTGCGAACATAAACTAAATTCTCATACCTCTCTATCCAACCTATCTGTCATTTTTCCATAGGCATTCCCTTTTCTTTCAAATCCTAGAGGAAGCAATTTTGTTTGGTCAGTCAACAGGAAGAAGCTTGAGCTCACTGTGTGTGCGCGTTGTTCATACTTCTTGCTGAATTATGAATCATGCCTATGCCATTAGAAGAAAAGTTTCCCTTTTCCCCACAGAACAGGAAGATGAAGAGGAATAAGTCTGAAAGGTGGGGGCAGTGCCAGCTCCAGGTTTTTGAGGACCCTTGGGCAAGGCCCCCTCAATGGGCTACCTCCCTCAGTGAGTCTATGTTCTCACCACCATTGTCACCAGTTGCTATTTCTCCTCCTCCTCCTCTCTCTCAACTTGCTTGCTTGACAGGCAGAGAGCAAGGGAGCAGGTAGGCCATGGCATCTCCTGCTCCTCCTTCTCACCACCACCATTGCCTGGGCCACAGCGAGAGGCAAGTGAAGAAGCAGGAGCAACTCCAGGGGGCTGATGTCAGTGGGCCCCTGCAGGGGCCCTTGGCAAGTGCCCAACCATGACTACCTCTGACGCCAACCCTGGGGGAGGCAATCCAGGATCCTCTCTTCCCCAACAGGTGAGAAAAAGTACCCACAGATAACATTTACACAGGGGACAGAAGCTGTGGATCAAATCCCATGAGATAATTCTGTGAGATAAGCACCTAAAGCCCCAAGTCGACCACTTTCTCTACCAAGCCTCAGTAGCTTTCAGAAAAAAACACACACTAATTAAATCTTCAGAGGTACCCTACTTGCTACCAACCAGGATTAATTATGGCCAACATTAGTAGAAAGCTTCTAAATACAGTTGACACTGGTAGCATCATGTACTCAAAACAGATGTAAAAAGCCAACAAGGAAGTAGTTCCCTGTTTCTTATACCACTGAAAAATGATGAGTTTGAGAATGTGACCCCAGTTCACTTACAGTCATATCCACCACAGTAGCTAATGGAAGGAAACTGATAAATTATGCTTCAGTGCTAAAGATTGTCTGGGCTGAAAGACCATAACCTGACCCTCTTCATGATCTTGAGATCGCTTTGGATTAGTGCTGTGCTGAAATCTGTCCAAAATTTCCTGCAAGTTTTCTTCCCTCATGAAAGAAGCCATTTGTCTTCCTCATTCTCAGGATGTTTTAGAATGTTGTTTGAATTCTTGGTGGTTTTGAGGTTACTGGATGGCCGAGGGGGCTGTGAGTGTTTTTGTTTCTATGACATATTGCTCCATCACTCTGCAGCCTCCCCAATTGCCCACGCTTCCTGATCTGAAAAAACAGCTACCTCGTGATGTCTTCCTCTGGGCTTTAATCAAAGTGCGGGAAGCTGAGGAGGCTTCAGACTGCCAGAGAGATAATTGCACACACCCCTCGGCCACCTCATAAACACAAGAAACGCCTTGTAAAAACCCATGCGAATTTCACCAAAATTTTCTCCTGCTTCAGATTTCCCTCAAAAGCAATTTCTTCTCTATTAAATTGAATGAGAATGGAAAAAAATAACACTGAAGAAATTTTTGGCACAGCACTACTTTGAACGATGATAAACCCTGAGTGATAGACATAGGGATAGATGGAGGCGGCTATGGTGTTAAGTGAAAGAGACAAACAGCAAATCCATGCTAGGTTTGTGAATATCTTAATTAAATAGGTTCTTCCACTGTTTGCACTAACAGTACCCTATTAATCAAGGCAGAGGTGGAAACACATTGTAACTAAGTAGCAACAGTATTTATTGATCTTTTTAATAAGGAAACAGGTCCATGTAGTCAATCCTGTGATCTCCCTAACTTTATTAATAGGTTTCCAGAAGTTGGTCCTGGAAGTCTAATGGAAGACTGATTTATTGGGCTCTTCCCAGAAATATTGATGCCAATACAAACAAGATGATAAATTAGTTTTTATACCTTGGCCAAATTTATTATTGAAGGGTTCCCGCAGGGTTTATTTTAAACCTCATCTAGTTTGTCAATGACATTCGCAATTTCATACCAGTATTTGTGAGTGCCTCAGTTCATTTTGTGATAGTACAGTTTTAAAGCTGCTAGACAACATATCAGTTGTGAACAGGCATTTCAAAAGCTAATTGAATGAGGTGTCTTTGAATGACAGAGAAAAACTACACTTTTGAAATATGTGAGAAGTAATTAAAAATATGCTATGGGCCACAAAGATTTATGTATTTACTTTCTTGCCCCTGGGCCTTTGGAATACTCCTGCTAATTTCCAGCATTAAATTTTTTTACATGCAATCCTGTACATGTCTACTCAGAAGTAAGCTCCATTGAACCCAGCGAGAGCCCCATAGACTCCCAGGAAGTCTAGGATTGCTGCATTGGATTGTTGCATAAACGTTGGCTCACATAGTGACCCAATGTATGTCTACTATGTGACATGGAGCAACAGAAGTGAGCTCTGGGTTTTCGTGCCTAGCTCCTCCTTGGATAGACTGTCAGACTTCCCCAACCTAGTGCTCTCCAGATGTGTTGGACTAACATGGATGAATCTGTTTCCTGCCTTCCAGCAGAGCAGAGCAGAGCAGAGGAAGCTGCTCCAGCTGGTCTTGGGACTATAGAAGCAAGCAAGCTCCCAGAGAGTGAATGATGAGAGCAAGCAAACAGGAGTTGGCCAGGGGAGTTGCGATAGCAGAAGAGACAAAGAGACAAAGGCAAAGAGTGAGTAGAGGATCAGGCACAGGCTACTCTAGAACTCAACAAGCGAGAGAGATCTTGGAATTGTTGTCAATCACAAGCTGAATATGAGCCAACAATGTGATGTGGCTGAAAAAAAGCCAAATGCTAATTTGGGCTGCATTAATAGAAGCACAGCTTCCAAAGTACTAGTTCCCCTCAACTCAGCACTGGTTAGGCCTCATCTGGAGTACTGTGTCCAATTCTGGGCACTGCACTTTAAGAAGGATGCAGACAAGCTGGAGAGGGTTCAGAGGAGGGCAACAAAGTTGATCAGGGGACTGGAAACGAAGCCCTATGAAGAGAGACTGAAAGAACTCGGCCTGTTTAGCCTAGAGAAGAGAAGACTGAGGGGAGATATGATAGCAGTCTTCAAGCACTTGAAAGGTTGTCACAGAGAGGAAGGCCAGGATCTCTTCTCGATCATCCCAGAGTGCAGGACACGGAATCATGGGCTCAAGGTACAGGAAGCCAGATTCCGGCTGAACATCAGGAAAAACTTCCTGACTGTTAGAGCAACACTACAATGGAACTAATGACCTAGGGAGGTGGTGGGCTCTCCCACACTGGAGGCATTCAAGACAAGGCTGGACAGCCATCTGTCGGGGATGCTCTGACTTGGATTCCTGCATTGAGCAGGGGGTTGGACTTGATGGCCTTGTAGGCCCCTTCCAACCCTATATTCTATGATTCTATGGTTTTAACTCTGAGCATCCCCCAGCCAGCAGGCTGGGAGTTGTAGTCAAACATATCTGCAGAGCCCCACATTGAGAAAGGCTGGAATATGTTTACAAAGCCCTAAATATGCCTACCAAGCCCTTAATAACTTGTGACCACGGTACCTAGCAGGCTGCTTTCCCTCATGTACACCCAGTTGACCTGTGAGATCCTCCAGGAGGCCTTACTGGTCATTCTGCAACCAATAGAATATCACCAGGTAACAGTACGTAAGCAGGCCTTCTCAGTAGTGGCACCTGCCCTCTGGAACACAGTCCCATGCATAGTTCAAGAGGCAGAAATTGTAGTAGGTTTCAAATGCCTCTTGAAAACAACCTTGTTCACTATTTACTGAGCTGTAAATGGATCATGTTGCTGCCCTGTTTTATAGTCACTCTTGCTGTATGGTTTTAAATTATTTCTTTTTATATTGTTTTTATATTGCAACACACACACACATGGAATATGAACTGCTTATGGATTGTTTAGAAATATTAAGCAGTATAGAAGTAAAATCCCCTTCATGGATCACTGCCTTGTTGTGGCGAAGGGGCTTGCGTAACTCAGTGAAGCCATAAGCTATGCTGTGCAGGGCCACCCAAGACGGACAGGTCATGGCGGAGAGTTCTGACAAAATGTGGTCTGCTGGAGAAGGAAATGGCAACCCACTCCAGTATTCTTGCCAAGAAAACCCCATGGAACGTATCACAAGGCTAAAAGAGATGACGCCAGAAGATGAGCCCCTCAGGTCGGAAGGTGCCCAATATACTACTGGGGAAGAGCAGAGGGAATTTCCAAGTAGTGCCAGACAGAGTGAAGCGGCTGGGCCAAAGCCGAAAGGACACTCAGCTGTGGATGTGTCTGGTGGTGAAAAGAAAGTCCGATGCTGTAAAGAACAATATTGTTTAGGAACTGGAATGTAAGATCAATGAATCAAGGTAAGCTAGAGGTGGTCAAACATGAGATGGCAAGATTGAACATCGACATCTTGGGAATCAGCAAACTAAAATGGACAAGCATGGGCGAATTTAAGTCAGGTGACTGTTATATCTACTACTGTGGGCAAGAATCCCTTAGAAGAAATGGGGTACAACAAATAGTCAACAAAAGGGTGGGGAAAGCAGTACTGGGGTACAATCTCAAAAACGATACAATGATCTCAGTACGAATCCAAGGCAAACCATTCAACATCACAGTAATTCAAGTCTATGCCCCAACCACTGAGGCTGAAGACGCTGAGGTTGATCGGTTCTATCAAGACCTACAACACCTTCTAGAACTAACACCAAAAAAAGATGTCCTCTTCATCATAGGGGATTGGAATGCTAAAGTAGGAAGTCAAGAAATAACCAGGATAGCAGGCAAGCATGGCCTTGGTGTACAGAATGAAGCAGGACAAAGGCTAATAGAGTTTTGCCAAGAGAACACGCTGATCATAGCAAACACTCTTTTCCAAGAGCACAAGAGGTGACTCTACACATGGACGTCACCAGATGGTCAATATCGAAATCAGATTGATTATGTCCTTTGCAGCAAAGATGGAGAAGCTCTACACAGTCAGTAAAAAAAAGACCTGGAGCTGACTGTGGCTCAGATCATGAGCTTCTTATTGCAAAATTTCGGCTTAAATTGAAGAACTTAGGGAAAACCACTAAACATTCAGGTATGACCTAAATCATATCCCTTCTGAATATACAGTGGAGGTGAGGAATAGATTTAAGGATTAGACCTGATAGACAGAGTGCCTGAGGAACTATGGATGGAGGTCCGTAACATTGTTCAGGACAGGAGGCAGCAACTCAATCCATCCCAAAGAAAAAGAAAGGCAAGAAAGCCAAGTGGCTGTCTGATGAGGCTTTACAAGTAGCTCACGAAAGAAGGGAAGCAAAAAGCAAGGGAGAAAGGGGAAGATATATCCAACTGAATGCAGTTTTCCAGAGAATAGCAAGGGGAGACAAGAATGCCTTCTTAAATGAACAATGCAAAGAAATCGAGGAAAACAATAGAATGGGAAAGACTAGAGATCTTTTCAAGAAAATCAGAGATCTCAAGGGAACGTTTTGTGCAAAGACGGGCATGATAAAGGACAAAGAAGGCAGGGACCTAACAGAAGCAGATGAGAGTAAGAAGAGGTGGAAAGAATACACAAAAGAACTATACAGGAAATATCTGAATGTCCCTGATAGCCATGATAGTGCGGTCACTGAACTTGAGCCAGATATCCTAGAGAGTGAAGTCAAGTGGGCCTTAGGAAGCATTACTAACAACAAAGCTAGCGGAGATGACAGTATTCCAGCTGAGCTATTTAAAATCCTAAAAGATGATGCTGTAAAAATGCTGCACAGCAATGCCGAAGAGTGTTCAAACTACCGTACAATTGCGCTCATTTCACATGCCAGCAAGGTTATGTTCAAAATCTTACAAGCTAGGCTTTAGCAGTATGTGATCCGAGAACTACTGGAAGTACAAGCGGGGTTTCAAAGAGGCAGAGGAACTAGAGATCAAATCGCCAACATTCGCTGCATCATGGAGAAAGCAAGAGAATTCCAGAAAAACATCTATTTCTGCTTCATTGACTATGCTAAAGCCTTTGATTGTGTGGATCACAACAAACTGTGGCAAAGTCTTAAAGAGATGGGAGTACCAGACCACCTTACCTGTCTCCTGAGAAACCTGTATGAGGGTCAAGAAGCAGCAGTAAGAACCGGACATGGAACAACTGATTGGTTCAAAATTGTGAAAGGAATATGACAAAGCTGTATACTGTTGCCCTGCTTATTTAATTTATATGCAGAGTACATCATGAGAAACGACAAGTTGGATGAATCACAGCTCGGAATTAAGATTGCCGGGAGAATTATCAACAACCTCAGATACGCAGACGATACCACCCTAATGGCAGAAAGCGAAGAGGATCTAAAGAGCCTCTTGTTGAGGGTGAAAGTGGGGAGTGCAAAAGCTGATTTGAAACTCAACATTAAAAAAACGAAGATCATGGCATCTGGCCTCATCACTTCCTGGCACATAGAAGGGGAAAAACTGGAAGCAATGACAGATCTTATTTTCTTGGGCTCCAAGATCACCGCAGACAGTGATCAGTAGCCATGAAATTAAAAGACGCTTGCTCCTTGGGAGGAAAGCTATGGCAAACCTAGACAGCATAGTAAGAATCAGAGACATCACCTTGCCGATAAAGGTCCATATAATCAAAGCTATGGTTTTCCCAGTAATAACATATGGCTGTGAGCGCTGGACTATAAGGAAGGCTGAGCGCTGAAGAATTGATGCTTTCGAACTGTGGTGCTGGAGAAGACTCTTACGAGTCCCCTGGACTGCAAGGAAGTCAAATCAGTCAATCCTAAAGGAAATCAACCCTGAGTGCTCATTGGAAGGACAGATACTGAAGCTGAAGCTCAAATATTTTGGCCACCTAATGCGAAGAGAAAACTCCCTGGAAAAGACCCTGATGCTGGGAAAGATTGAATGCAAAAGGAGAAGGGGACGGCAGAGGATGAGATGGCTAGATAGCATCACCGATGCAATGAATATGAACTTGAGCATGATCCGGGAGAGGAGCGGAGGACAGGAAGGCCTGGCGTGCTATGGTCCATGGGGTCACGAAGAGTTGGACACGACTTAACGACTGAACAACAATAGAAGTAAAATAAATGTATGTATGTATGATGTATGTTTGTCTAACCCATTGGCCATTAACTGGTGGCTCTGGACCCCCAACTGTTTATTCAGGCATTGAGCAGGTAAATAGTTTTCTTGCATTTGCTGGTTGTTATCTCCTCCCAAACCTTCCAAGGAATTTTGCATACCACTGAAAGCCCCGCCCCCCCGCACACAATTGCCCACTGGAAAATGGAGCAGCAGATGTGGTGGGGTTGTGGTTGTGGGTTCTATCTTCTTTCAGGCCTACGACTCTCTGCCTTTTACCTGTCAGTCTGACTACCACTGTAAGCCTCCTACGCAGCAATTATATCTGGTTTATTTGTTCCATTGTTGAATTTGTATCCCGCCTTTCCACCAAAGGGCAACAGCAATAAAATATAAAGTAAAATATAGAGTAACCATTTTTAAAAATTAAAACAAGTCAGGGCATAATCCTATGGGGATAGGCGGCCGCCTCCAAACTCAGAGGCGACCACCTATCCAATGCAGGGCAGGAGAAGCATGAAGGGGACCGTCCCTTCCATGCTTCTCCGGCCCTGCATTTGTGGCTAGACAGACAGTTTCAGCTGTCTAGCCACAGGAAGGTGGAATAGGGAAGGAGGCTGCCTGACGACACACAGACTGTGTCATACTGGCATTTCTGCCTTCCCGGCTCTGGAACGCCTCCCAGAATGCCCTGTTTTGGCTGCTCCGTGCTCCTCTTCTGAGCACGCAGTGTGGGGCTGTTCCATGCTGCCTGCAAGGCAGTGCAGAAGGGGAGAGAAGGTCAGTTTTCCAGGAACCCACATATCCTATGGCTGTCTAGCCGCTGACAAGCGGCCATAGGATTGCTCCCTCAATCTGATTTTAAGTGCCAGCGATTTGAAAGATCATCCCATTAGCGGCATGTGTTATAAGTCAAAGTAGCAGCAGTTACATTGGAAAGTGAGATGATACATACTTCTGTAGGTTATCTGGAGTGCACACTTCTTCATCATATAGTCCTTCTGGGTCTAACAAGGTACCTGTGAAAAGAAAGGAACACATCAATCTCCTGTTAACTGTGGCCTGCTCTAGCCTATAGAATCACCTTCTTAAGTGCTGATTCTATACTATAGTGCACAGCTGCTGAACCTCAAGGTTGTGGGCCAAATCCAGCCCTGCTGGTGTCCTGCTCTAGATTGAGCCATGGCTGTTTGCAAGCAGGTAGAGGGAGCAATGCAACTGAGTAGTCAAGTTGGCAAGCAAATGGTCAAGCACACAAGTTTCCATCCAAGAAGGTTTAAGCTAAGGCAGAAGTGGTCAAAATTCAGGCAAAGGTCAGAACTACAGGCAGGCAGTCAGGCTACAAGAATCAGGCATAGCAGGTGTAGTCAAGATTTATTATTTATTTATTTCATTTCTATACTGCCCAATAGCCAAAGCTCTCTGGGCAGTTCACAAAAAAGATAACAAGCAAGGGGTCAAGCACAGTAAATCAGTCAGATACATTACGCAGTCCATTAGCAGGGTCAAAAAGGTCAGAAAACAGAGCAGCAGTCACAGGCGCGGTTCAGGAGACAAGGTACACAGCCGAAGCTGGATGGACCAAGTTGTTCTAACACTGGCTGGGTTTCCAGTGAAGGCTTTTAAGCCCAAAGCCAGCCAGACCCCACCCAGAGCTCAGCTGCAGCAGTCAGAGCTCCCTTTCCAGAGCCTACTCCTCAGGAGTCTCTTTCTCCTGAGGAGACCTTTCCTGGAGGCGAGCACTCCTTCGCACAGCCCAAGACTTTTAATGGATGATGGGTGCTTGCTGGTTTTACCACCTCGATTTCTTCATTTTTGTATTGTCTTAGCCTCCTGCTGTCACTGTACGTTTAAAAAACAACAACAAAAACCTGAATTGTTTTGTTGCATTATTTTCAGTTGAATCTTACAAACTTCTTTGAATGTAAAGAAGTGGTGTAGGAATATAAGTGCATAAAAGGTGGGCATGTTTGGACATTGCTTATAGTCATATTGCTCTCTGGTGAGCCACCAAGTCAGAGCATCTCTCTGGGCAGGGAAAGGTTCCCATGTCCTAGAGTGGCTTCACCCACCCGGGCTGACAATCGGCTCTCTTCAACAGGAAGGGCAATAAAGGCTTTCTGTGCAGGCTGAGACTTTGCCTAGGCAATGATAGCCTTTCCTCACTCTGGCTTGTTCTGATCACCCCTTCCCCCTGGGCCTGCCCCCTGCTCCCCGACACGCAGGGTCTGTGTGAATGACACACATGTGGAATGAAATTCTGAGCAAATAGAGCTGATCTTCCAAGTGTTGGGAGAAAAAGTGTCCATGGCTGTGCAACTTGAAGGCAGCTTCAAAGAGAGCCACGAACAGCCTCATTCTCAAGTAGAGATGGGGGGAAATTCATTCCATTTGCACTTCAATGTGAACTTACCCAATTTGCACTTTTGAACTACAGTGCAAATTGAAACGCAGTCACCCTTTGAAATTCACCCTTTTTTTTTGCAATGGAGTTCTCCCATCAACCAATGGGGCTGTTCACATGTCATGCTAATCCATAGTGGGTGGCAACCTACGTTGGGTAGCTGGTTATGCAAACAACCTACTGTGCTCCTGTCAGGCAATCAGGGAAACAAGCCACATGGAGTAGTTTATTTCACCCCCCCTCGCCCGTCCTCCTCCTGTAGTCCTCCCACCCAGCTGGGCAGGTATCCCAGCTTCCTTTGCGGCAGGAATAGAGTTTGCTTGAGAGGAGAAGAGCGGTGGCAGAATTTTTGGCCGCTCTTGTGGAGTGGCCCTTCAGGCAATCTCCATAACCCGTGCTGGTGTGACAGACATCACGCTAACCCACCATAGATAAAATAACCTTTCCTTTAGACTGTGGGTTCTGAGGGTGGCTTATTTGGGGGGAAATAACCAATCATGGGAGGGACCTCCCCCACATGACTTGCTAGCTGATCATGGGCAGCTCAGGCCACTTATCCACCATAGCTTACTGTTACATCTGAACCCAGCCAATGTGTATAAAGATGTGTATATTAAGGAACATAATGTTCCAAAATGCATTATATTAAGAAGACTGCATGCAAAAAATGTGTCTATTAGGCAATTTTTCTTTTTTACAAAAATACATATATGAGGAGAAATGTGCACAAAAATGCTTATGACTTTTCATGCAAAGTTAAAAAAAAATCCTTAAAGTTTAGGACTTAAGATGAGAACTTTTCAAAGTTCAAGACAAACCAAACTTAAGTTTGAAAGAATGAGAAACTGAGAGAAACCCAAATTGACAGATTTGTCCATCCCTGTTCTCAGTCTGCACCACTAATATTGTTAATATTGCCATCTGTCTCTCAGCCGGCAGAAGTCCGTCGCTGATGTGAAGTGCCGATGTCTGTCGCTGTGAAAAGCGATCCTTGTGCATGCTTACAATAAAGCACTTCAGAATCCTTCTGAAATGGCTTGCATGCTGATAATGGTGCTTGAGAAATCACAGCGTGAGAATATTTAGTTTCCATTATGGGCTGTTTGAGCAGCCCCTCCCGCCGCCGCACACGCTTCCTGCAGAAAGCGGTTTGGTGCAACACACTCCCGCTAAGTTGGGTTGTTCTGTGCTGGCAGAAAATTAAAAGCACAGCAAGGGAGGAATGTGGGGAGGGACTGCCTCCCTTCTAAGGTTTACTCTGCATGGTGAGAGATGCTTTTTGTCTCACTTGGAGCTCACTAACATGCCTAGTTTCCCGTTCTTCTCTAACGCAGGCCGCTACGCCCAGTTTAAATGACATCGTAGCAGTGTGGGAATTGACAGTCCCAGTTTCCCTGCATTGCTACAGGTGCAGATAAAGCCACACCATATAGTTTTTTATATATTCTATTTTATTTTTACATTTCTATCCCATCTTTTTTCCTCTTGCAAGGAACCCAAGGCGGCTCATGTGGTCTTCTTTCGCTCCATTTTACTCTCACAACAACCCTGTGAGGTGGGTTAGGCTGAGAGTCAGTGACTGGCCCAAAGGCACTCAGTGAGCTTCATTCATGGCTGAGTGGGGACTAAAATGGATCTCCTGAATCCCAGTCCAGTACTTTAACCACTACGCCTCACTGCATTATTCCTGCTGCTTATGCATCAGCAAAAAATAGGGGGGAAAGACGACACAGATTTGCATGCCATTTGCATATGATAATTTATATGTACAGATGCAAATTTAGAAATTACTATAAATATAAGTACAATCATCTGACCATAGTGTTGAAGACTATGACCAGGTAACCCGTGTGTCTGTCTGTCTGCTCTGTTGGCCAGGTGCTCACTGTGGACGAGCGACTGTCCTGCACTCCCTGCCTTCTTATGGTTCTACGTCTTTGAACCGGCTTTGGATTGGAAAGCTCTTCAAATAGAGGACACCTTCAAATAAAGAATGACCTCTGATGGCCCTTCAAATGGAGGACTGTCCTCTGTAAAGTAGGACACATGGCTTTCCCCCGGAAAGAACAAATGCGCAGTCTGGGAGTCCTCCTGGACTCTGAGCTAACTGGGGAAGCTCAGGTGGCTGCAGTGTCCAGGAGTGCTTTTTACCAGCTTAGGCTGGTACGCCAGCTGCAGCCCTGTCTGGAGAGGATGGACCTTGACTCAGTTATCCACGCACTAGTCACGTCCAGGGACTACTGTAATGAGCTATACGTAGGGCTGCCTTTGAAGACAGTTCAGAAACTCCGGCTTGTGCAGAATGCGGCTGCCCGAGTATTGGTGGGGGCGAGGCGATTCGATCATATAACGCCTATACTGCACCAGCCTCACTGGTTACCGGTGCATTTCTGAGCCCAGTTCAAAGTACTGCTTTTGACCTTTAAAGTGTTAAACAGTTTGGGACCAAGTTACTTGAAGGACTGCCTTCACCCATATCATTCTGCCTGCACTTTAAGATCAGAAAGAGAGGCCCTTCTCATTTGCCCACCCATGAGAGCAGTCAGGTGGGTGACCACATGCGAGAGGGCCTTCTCTGCAGTGGCCCCACACCTTTGGAACAAGCTGCCATCGGAGGTTCACCATGGCCCATCATTGCAGGCTTTTAAGAAGGCCTTGAAAACCTATCATTTTACCTTGGCCTTCTCTTGATATGACTGGTGTTGTTGCTATTACTGCTGTTAACAGTGTTGGTGGTTTTATTGTTGGTTTTTAATGTTTTTATGTTTTTATCACTTTTAATATTTTAATCGTTTTTATGTATTTTATTTTTGAACTGTGGTGCTGGAGGAAAATTCTGAGAGTGCCTTGGACTGCAAGAAGATCAAACCAGTCCATACTCCAGGAAAGAAAGCCAGACTGCTCACTTGAGGGAATGATATTAAAGGCAAAACTGAAATACTTTGGCCACATCATGAGAAGACAGGACACCCTGGAGAAGATGCTGATGCTAGGGAAAGCGGAAGGCAAAAGGAAGAGGGGCCGACCAAGGGCAAGATGGATGGATGATATTCTGGAGGTGACGGACTCGACCTCAGGGGAGTTGGGGGTGGCGACGGCCGACAGGAAGCTCTGGCGTGGGCTGGTCCATGAAGTCACGAAGAGTCAGAAGTGACTGACGGAATAAACAACAACAATGTATTTTATTGCTGTCAGCCACCTTGGGAGGGCTTCTGCCCTGAGTGGCGGCCAAGGAATATTTGAAATAAATACATACATACATACATAAATGGATACCCTACAATTACAACTGTGTGAGGGAGAGAGCAGGGCCACACCTCACCATCACACCTTCTGCAGCCTCTGCTCCTTCCGTCATCATGTCAGGGTGGGAGGGCTGTAGCCTGCTCTGTGTGTGTAGGCTTCCCACATGGGAACCTGATTGGACAAGGTTCAAAATCACATGGGGAGCCTATGTGTGGAACAGGCTCTCCTCTTCAGCCCTTCCCCCCCAGCATGTGCATGGTGGAGGGTGGAGCTAAAAGGCGACACAACAATAAGGTGAGGCATAATCAGTGGCATTATGGAACCAGGGCTCTCAGGGATGCAGCACCGGCACTTTTTTTTAATTAGCAAGGATGCTGACGTTATATGCCACCCCCCCAGCTCAAAACTCCCTGTTCATGGAACGGGAGGAAGCACCATCTTATCCTTCAGGCAGCAAAACAGCTTGGGCCGGCCCAGCTAGGGGGTAGGGATGTCAGAGAAATCTGCAATGGAACGAAATGATTTTGGATTTTTATGAATCTGGCCCACGGATTCCACAGTGGACTGGTTTTCTCCTTGTTGGGTGGATTCCACAGACTTGCCAACTGTTTTTCAACCTTCAGGAGTTTTGTGCAAATTTTACCATAGAAAAACACACACACACAAACTAGCTGAAAATGCACATTTCCCTCATAGTCTAAAGCATGAAAATGCAAAGGGGGGGATTTGCACATTTTTGCATGTGCAAATTTGCACAGATTTCGAACTATAAAACATCCAATTCCGTCGATGTGCGGATGATGGAACAAAAGGCACCTGACAACCCACAAAACACTGATGGAATGGAGTTTACACAATTCATACATCCCTACTGGGGCATGGGGGGAATGGATTTTCCCAGCAACAATATACTGTTCCCTGTTGCAACACAAAGTATTTGGGGGTAATGAGCAATTGTCCTGAATGGGGGTAATGAGCAATTGTCCTGAGCAATTGTCCTTTGTCCTGAATGAGCAATTAAGATTCTTTTTATTTTACAAAAGACCTGCTCCTGGGGGATATGAAAACTGCTGGAACTGGTTTGTTGATATGCATCTGCCTGAATTTTGGGACTCTCCTTGAGGGCGTGGCAATGAGGCCTGTCATGATGACTGCCTGCACTTCAAAATTTACCACGACGTTACTGGTCTTCATACCTTGCTTTATGAAGGTTTTTTTTCAGAACTGTGGCATGCTATGTTATGTATTCTTGTTCAGGCACAAGACCAGTGGTGTAGTGGAACCAGGGCTCCTGGGGTCACCACTCCGGGACTTTCTCATTAGCAGGGATGATGATATCATCTGCCACCCCCTTAGGTTTCCCTGTTCCCTCTGGCTTTAGCTGCAATCCTTACAGTAGCTGGGGGAGAAATGGGTTTTCCCATCAAGAATATATTCTTGCAAACTATCCCTGTTACAATGAAAAGGATTTTGGGGTGGCTTGGTCTTGAATGGGCAATTGAGGCCCATTAGCCTTAGAAAAAACCTGCTCCTGGTGGAGATGAAAGCTTCTAGAGTTGGTTGTTGATATGGATCAACACAACTCCCTGAATGTTTGGACTCTCCTTGGGGGCGTGGCTATAGGGATTGCCATGACGAATGGCTGCACTCAAAAATTTACCACTGCACCACTGGGTGTAATGCAACAAAGTCAAACGAGGCTCTTCAAGAGGGGATGGCATTGTCAAGGTTCCCCTGTTGCCTACTGAATACTCCAGTAGCCAAAATCAACACTCAGACAAAAGGCCTGCTTTCCCAGGCTTTAATTCCATTTATCCTAATGAGGCATACAGATGCTAACTGCTTGAGACTCAGAGAAACTACAAAGAAACAGCCATCAAGGGGTTCTAAGGGTTAGGATGTCAGTTGATCTCTGTTTGGGAAAAGGGGGGCAATTCTCTGAACTTAAGGGGTGGGAGGGGAAGATCTCCCCCTTTCCCATGATGCTTCTGGGTGCAGCTGTTGACATCAAGCCAATTGGGCTAAGCCCCGACGCTTAGCCCCTGCGATCACTTGCTTGTGTCTGCGTCTGCTCCTCGCGTCTAAAAATTCAGGTTGTCCCTCTCTTTCCCCACCTGGTTCACTGTCACTGCCAGGGATGTGAGAAGGGGGGGCTCTCCCTCCAGCTGCACCTCTGAAGTCTGAGAGAGTTCCTCCCCCATGAATTGTCTCTCCTCCTCAGAATCAGAGCTGCTTTGGGGCTCCATGAGCTCAGATACAACCCTGACAGGCATCCTCAAGAGGGAATCTCCTGCAGATCTTAGTACATGGCAGGTGTATAGTGAGATAGGTGGTCCCTTAGATAGCCTGGTCCTAAGATGTTTAGGGCTTTAAAGGTTAAAACCAACACCTTGAACTGAGCCCAGAAAGCAATTGGCAATCAGGTGTATTATGTTCTTAAAGTCCCATCATCCCTAGACAGCACAGCCATTGGCCATGCTGGCTGAGGATGGTGGGAGTGGTAGTCCCAACATATGTGGAGGTCACTGGGTTGGAGAAGGCTTATGCTATGTAAAAGAGCATCGGAGTTTAACAGCGCCAACTAATGGAGTTGCAGATATTCAGGTGTGGCTCATGATACAGGTGCCTCCACCCAGCGATAGGGTGTCCCTGCTAAGCCCGAGCCTGTGACATCACAACTTACCAATTGCCCATGATTTGTCCTCCCCTGGACCGAGGCGGCATGGGTCCTTGTAGTGTGTAAACAAGGAATGCTGCTGTTCCAGCTTGTCATCTGCAGGAAGAAGAGAAAGCACCATGAAGCGGCCAAGTGTCAAGATAGGCAGGGAGGTCATAAAGAATTGGGATGGGTTTGAGAGGTAAGAGGACCAAAAACTCAGCAGACCAAAAACTCGCCCTGACATTCCTTATCGAACCTGGATATTTAGAAACATTTTGGCATGCTTCTTTTTCAAATACTTTTCTGTCCCTCTTACTTGCTTCTTCCTACGAAGAAAGCTAGATATTTAGATATCTCCCTAGGGATGACCCTCTTGTGAGAGGCAGACTGCGGGTCAAACAACAACTTCTTCTAATTACATAGTACGTGGCTGAGCCTGATAGATTTATTTCCTTTAGTGTAACTGGGTGTAGTCCCAATTTTAGGGATGTCATGAGAGTCCATGGGGTGTGTGGAGTCCGACAGGCTCTCCCTTACCTGCCCTCCCGGACCCCACTCACCAAACAGCGGGGCACTTGCGGACCCGCTCGGTGAGCACCCCATAATTCAGAGAGTGCAAGCAGATGCCTGTCCTCCCTAGCAAGCTGCCGTTGTGCACAGCAATGGTGGCTCAGGCACTTGTGGGTAGGTAAAGTTGTGTACTTGGTGGCCATAAATAGGCTACCTACACAGCATTACAGTCTCGAATGCTCCATTCACACCTGTCATGTTGTGTCAATGGCCCCTTGATGGCCGCCAATTCAGCAACATTGCTTACCCAGAAGTGCCCAAGCCACCACTGTTGCACACAATGGCAGCTCGTAGGGAGGACGGGTGGTGCCGCGGCTTCATCAGGCGCTTGCCGGGCAGCGATGAAGATCGTGTGGTACTGCGAGCAGTGGCTCGGCAAGTGTCCGACAAAGCTGGGCAGGGGCGAGTCCGTCCTTCCCTACCCAGTTTGAATTAGGACACTGGGAGGGAAGGATTAAACTCGCCTCCTTCACAGCCCAGTTCTTCCCTGAAATCACACTGGGAGGGAAGGATTAAACTCGCCTCCCTCACAGCCCAGTTTTCCCTGAAATCACACTGGGAGGGAAGGATTAAACTCGCCTCCCTCACAGCCCAGATTTTTCATAAAATCACACTGGGAGGGAAGGATTAAACTCGCCTCCCTCACAGCCCAGTTCTTCCCTGAAATCACACTGGGAGGGAAGGATTAAACTCGCCTCCCTCACAGCCCAGTTCTTCCCTGAAATCACACTGGGAGGGAAGGATTAAACTCGCCTCCCTCACAGCCCAGTTCTTCCCTGAAATCACACTGGGAGGGAAGGATTAAACTCGCCTCCCTCACAGCCCAGTTTTTCCGTGAAATCACACTGGGAGGGAAGGATTAAACTCGCCTCCCTCACAGCCCAGTTTTTCCATGAAATCACACTGGGAGGGAAAGAGTAAACTCCGCTCCTTCACGTACCAGTTTTTCTTCCATTGTTTTTCTTCCTGCCGGAAACAATGGAAGAAAAAAGCCTTCATTGACGTCAGTGGAGACTTTCACCCTCTTTTTTAAACGCTCCCTTAGAATTTTTTTTTGGGGGGGAAGACGGCGAGGTTTTAATCCTCCCGTCAAGGTACACACTAGTCCCAATCCCTACACAGTTACACTAAAGTAAATAAAAATATGAAGTTGAGCTACATGCAGTTAACACAATGTTAATGTAATGAGGCAAGCGGCTCAGGTGGTCGTAAATGGACAGCTCTCTGATTGATTGCTGCAGGAAGGAGAGGGGGAGAATGATTATATTTTTCTACTTCGGGTATAAAAATGTTTGGGGCCATTTCTTTGCTTGCCCCTAAGTTTGGGGCAATCATTTGTATCATCAAGCTTTCCATTCCAATCTGCTGTAAATCTCATCCTGTGGAAGTACCTAAAACTGGCAACACCTCTTAATAATTTTCCTCCATACAGCCTGGAAAAACTTCAGAATTTCATTTTTGCGTTTCCCAGGGGAACCCTCTCAAGTGGCTGCCGCAAGGGCTAATTATGTCATTTGTCACTGTCTATTGTCAAGGCAACACAATCCATAAATGTGGGGCATTAAAAAAGAAGTGGGGAAAAAAGAGAAAAGAATCCTGGCTGATCTAAAGCTAAAAATAAAACAACGCTTGGACGGATATGCCAGTTAGATCACCTCGCTAGAGCTCATGCTTCTGCAGCTCTCACCTTCGTTCATAGCAGGGTTAGGGATCTGCCAGCCCATGGGCTAACTTGGTCCACCAATCCAGTCCATATGGGCTGCAAGGCCTCAAGTGAGGCACCTCCCCTTCCCTGATGTACAGATTTCATAAAATCCAATTCATCTGCATTCCATGGATTGTCAGATGCCTTTTGTTCCATCGTCCCCTCATTGATGGATTCAGATTTTTTCCGATTTTCCAATTTTGCACAAATTTGGACTTGCAAAAATCCCCCCCCCCAAATGTACATTTTCATGCTTTAGCTTAACATTCTTTTAAAATTTTACATATTTGTAAAATCTGAACTCAGTTGATTCCATTGTGGATTTCTCCAACATCGCTAGCCAATATGCCCCTATAACCTATAACGTTTCTGGGACAGTGACCCAGAGGGGTTCACTTGGCACCTAGATTGTGCTTTATTTCCACACTAGGTGAAGACTTTTTTGAAAAAAAATCTTCCCAGTCTTTTTAGCCCTTTAGAGAGCAATCCTATGGCCGCTAGACACTGTCTAGAGGGCCATAGGATATGCTCATTTCCGGAGCTCCGAGGTCAGTTCCCGGAAAACTGACTGCCCCCCTCATCCATGCTGCCTCTGAGGCAGCGCAGAGAACCCCTGTCCTCCATGCTCACAAGAGGAGCATGGAGCGACTGAAAAGGGGCGGGGCTGGGGGGCATTCTGGGGCGGGGAGAGTGGAGCTGCATGTACAACACATCCAATGTGTCGTATGACAGCTTCCTCTCCCAGTTGCCCCCCCCCCCCCCGCCACTAGACAGCCAAAAATGGCTGTCTAGCAAAAAAGAGCAAGGCTGGAGAGGAGCGGAGGGAATGATCCCCCTGTGCCTCTCCTGCCTTGCTTTGGATAGGCGGTCGCTCCCGAGGTTGGAGGCGGCCACCTATCTAGCTGGGATTGAGCCCTAAGTTTTAAAAACTGTGGCAGTGCATTTTTAGATCTTTGCACTGCTGCTGGCTTTCACCTTGGTCACTACTTTGTTTTAATTCTCTTTTAAATATATAGCTTTATATTGTGTCTTGCTATGTTGTTGTCTGTTATGGTTTTAAGCTTTCTCTCGCAAGCTGCCCAGAGAACTTTGGCAAATGACCCATACAGAAACGTAATAAATACATTTTTAAAATAAAACAAATAAAAATAAATGTATTGATTTATTTATGTATGTATTTATTGGTGATACTTCTATACCACTAAATACAATAAAATCCCTAAGCGGTTCACACATAAATATTAAAATCACATTTAAATTACAGTATTAAAAACAATCCCAATTGCAATAATAGTACAGAGCAATACAAGGAGTAGTAAGATGGAGCAGCGTGATTAATTTAGGGCGAGATCCTATTGAGATATCCAATGCAGGGCAGCCATAGTGTGGAGGCAATCTGATTTCAGCTGTCTAGCCATAGCTTCAGGGAGAGGGAGGAAAGGAGGCCACGTGGTGCATAGGGAGCTGCATAAAGCAGCTTCCATGGTCCCCTCCCCTCCCTGCCCCCAGGACCACCCCCTTTTTGCCATCTCCACGCTCCATTTCTGAGCATGGAGAGAACCGTGCCGGCTACAGGGGGGCAGGGGAGTGGGTGGGAGCATGGTTTCTGGGAACCTCGTTTGGAGCTCTGGCTCCAGCCTCAGTTCCCAGAAACTGAAAAAACCTATGGCCCTCTAGACAGTGCCTAGTGGCCACAGGATTGCTCCTGGAGGAGGCAATCCTATCAGGATTGGCAGCTGCCTACTAACTCAGAGGCGACCACTTATCCAATGCAGGGCAGGAGAAGAGTGGAGAGGATCATCCCCTCCATGCTTCAGCCGCCTTGCGTTCATGGCTAGACAGCTGATTTTGGCTGCCTAGCCGCAGGAAGGCAGAGTGGAGGTGGGGGGAGATGCCAGCCTATGCATAGGAAGCATCAGAAAGGCAATTCCGCCCTCCCTGCCCCGGCATGCCCCAGGAACACCCCGTTTTCACTGCTCCGCAGAGCATGGGACCGTTCCATGTTGCCTACAAGGCAGCACGGGAGGGGGTGGAGATCAGTTCTCAGGGAACCAACCTTGGAACATGGACTCCGAGGTCGGTTCCCAGGAACCGACCTATCCTATGGCCATCTAGCCGCTGACTAGCGGCCATAACATCGCGCCCGTAATTAATTAAAATGAGTTTAAAATGTGCATATAGGGATCCATGGGTGTGGCTAGAAAACCCGACTTGTTTAATACATTCTGCCAAGGAACAGCTCTCTGAGCCATTCACACATCTATTGTTGCTCATTGTATAAGTGGTATTGATGGCACCGTGTCTCACCTGATGAGCAATTGTCAAAGTTGAGATCGCCGCAGAGTACATCAAATGCCACCAGCTCCTCTGGATTGGCTGTGCTGGAGGAGGAGGTAGATTTTCTGAAATCAGCCAGCCAATCCTGAAGCAGATCCAGTTGTTCACATCGAACAGTAGTGTCCCCTGCAGGAAGCACAAGGCAAGGAAGCGGGAACAGTTCAAGTTTAATGGTATTTATTTTCATTGCTTCTCAAGCTACCGGACCATAAGACCATCAGTTCTAAAGCAGACATGCAGGAATTCCTTCAGATGTGAAGAATTTAAAACAGAGGGGAAAGAATATTAGTCACCCTTTCTCAACCTGGTGCCCTTCAGATGTTTTGGGCAGGAACGGCCATGCTGGCCGAGAATGATGGGAGTTGTTGTCCAACACATCCAGAGGGCACCAGGTTGGGGAAGACAGATGTAAAAATTCTATAAGGAGGGATTAAAAGTAGGGCTGTGCACCGCTTTGGCCCAAGGCCCAAATCCCGACTCGAAGGGGGCTGCTTCGGGCCACTTTGTGCCCCTTCCAAAGTGACATGGAGGGGGCACGAAGCGGCCCGGAGTGAGTCGGGGGCTTGGTGCACTTCAGCCCCCGGCCCAGCACCCCCAGCACCTCCCGGTCCTTACCTGAGCTGCTTTCTATTTGCTGCCACTGCCTCTGCTGCTGCCCCGCTGCCACCGCCGCCCCGCCACCCTGCTGCCTCCTGAGACCTGGACGCGTGGTGACTCTTCTTCCAAGGAGTCACCATTTTTAAAATGGTAACCTCCTGGAAGTTCCAGGAAGTTGCCATTTTAAAAATGGCGACTCCCTGCAAGAATGGTTGCCGCACATCCAGGCCTCAGGAGGCGGTGGAGGCAGTGGCGGCGAAGACGGCAGCGAAGACAGCAGCGGCGGGAGGCGGCGGTGAAGGTGACAGTGGCGAAAGCAGTGCAATGGAGAAGGCAGCAGTGGCAGAGGAGGAGGCAGCCCAGGTAAGGAGCTGGGGGGTTGTGTGGGAGCATTGGGGGGGACCCGAGGTGGGGTTCCCCATCAGAACCCCGCTTCTGGTTCGGGGCCGAGGCGGGTCGGGGCCCCCCCGAATCTGCCCAAGCCGGATTGGGCCTGCCTCGGATCGGGGAGTCCCTGCACAGCCCTAATCAAAAGCACTTTCTACATAAGCCAACTGGCAAACATGATAGTTTAATATACTATTTTAGCTAAAGGGGAAAGGTGATTGCTCAATATATTATTTTATCAGTACTGCTCAGCAAGAGGAGCAGATTTATTGGCACGAGAGGAACAGATAGTGCATTCCAGGAGGCAAGCAGCAGCATCTGTCGGACAGTTATGAAGTTTGATGTATTTCATATATTTTGGTGCAAAAAATGCTGATGCAATTTCAGGTAGAAGAAGGGGGATCCCTCCGAGAAGAACAATATGCAATCTAAAGAGCACATACTTCGAAACATGACCAAGACACTGGAATGTTTTATATACACGAAATAGATAAATCAGTATCCCCCCCAATCCAATTTGGGAGCAGTCGGTGTGCGGAAGTATCGACAGCCTGCCGCTTTCATACCAGGTCAAGCCAATCAGCCCAACTAGCTTGGTATTGCCTAAACCAGTGGAGGCTGGTGGCTCCGATCCTAGTGGGGCAGTGAATCTGCTCCGGATTACAGTCAGACCCAGTCAGAACTCTAAGGAGCTCTCCAAGGTGCAATAGCTCCTTTCGAGTTCTGACTGGGTCTGACTGAGACCCAGAGCGGATTCACCATCCTACTGACATTGGAGTCACCAGCCTCCCCCAGCTTGAGGACTGGGAGTTATAGTCCAGCACATTTAACAGGCATTAGGTTGGGGGATGCTGGCCTGCAGTAATTGGCAGCCGCTGCTCCCCAGAGCTTCAGAGAGCGGTCTTTCCAAGCCCAACCTAGAGTTGCAAGGGATGGAACCTGAAACCATCTGCGTTTATGTGATGATAGAGGTATACAAAACTGTGCATGGTGTGGAGAAAGTGGATAGGGAGACAGGGAGACCTCTCTCCCTCTCCCTCTCCCTCCCCCTCTCCCATAATACTAGAACCCAATGGGGTCATCCCATGAAGCTGACTGGTGGGAGATTCAGGACAGATAAAAGGAAGGAATTCTTCACGCAGAGCACAAACTATGGAATTCACTTTCACGCGATTTAGTGATGGCCACCCATTTGGATGGCTTCAAAGGGGTATTGGACAAATTCCTGGAGGAGAAGGCTTTCAATGCCTACTAGTCCTGATGGCTGTATGCTACCTCCAGTCCCAGAGGCAGTCTGCCTATGCTCACTGCTTGCTGGGGAACATGGCGGGGAGGGTGCTGTTGCACTCCTGTCCTGCTTGTGGGTTTCCCATGGGCAGCTGGTTGGTGAGCAGAATGCTGCACTAGATGGATCTTGGTCTGATCCAGGAGGGCTCTTTTTATGTTCTTACCTGCTCTATAACTGACCTATCTCTAGCTGGGGGACGAGTCATTAGTACTAATAAATGCAGCGCATGTGTTTCCCGAGCCAAATCCTACTCTTTATGCAGAGCCCTGTAAGGGAAACTGGAATCCCACCAACCACTTGTTTGGGAAGAGAAACAGGGGGCTATGCGCAATCTCCCTGCTCCTCTTTCCATTCCAAAGAGCTGATTGGGCCAACAAGGGAATAGGCAAGGGCTCCCATTCTGCAACCCCAACCGCTGTACTCACTTTCTGCTTGATAGAGGCCACCACATTTATTTCTGCATGGTCGCATTTTCCGCCATGTGCTGTGGTTGCTTGAAGGAGACGCAATGGGAAGCGGGGCTGTTCCACCCCTCCTGCTAAAATACTTAATTTCTCCCCCTCTTCCCTCCCCATTCCTTTTTTCTTATGTGTCGTGTCTTTTTAGATGGTAAGCCTACAGGCAGAGACTGCCTTGTTCTACTAATTACATATAGGCCACTCCAGGAGCCTCTCTGGCTGTGGAGCAGGATAAATAAATAAAATATTATGGTGTGCGTGTGTATGTGCGTGTGTATGCTATTATTATTAATTTAATTTATGAGATACCTTTCTCAGAAAGAAGAGTCACAATATCTTACAAGGTGTCTATATCTATCTATATCTATATCTATATCTATATCTATATCTATATCTATATCTATATAGATAATATTATTAATTTAATTAATTATATTAATTAATATCAATCCATATTAAATTAATTAATGAGATGAGTAATATATTATTATTAATTTAATTAATGAGGTTATATATAAGTCACTCCAGGAGCCTTTTTGGCTGAGAAGCAGGACAAATAAATGAAATATTATGGGTGTGTGTGTGTGTGTATGCTATTACTATTAATTTAATTTATGAGACACCTTTCTCAGAAAAAAGAGTCACAACATCTTATAATATATCTATATCTATCTATATCTATATCTATATCTATATCTATATCTATATCTATATCTATATCTATCTATTGTATTATTAATTTAATTATTGATATTAAATAATATTAATGTTAATATTAATTCATATTAATATTAATTAATGAGATTAATAATAATATATTATTAACCACTAACCACTATTAACCACTACACTGCCCTGTGCCACTTTCATTACTATCAGGAGCAGAACTTTTGCAAAGCAATTGGGTCTTCTTTGCTCATTCAGGACCGAGTCACCCCCAAACACTTTGCATTACAACAGGGAATATATTGTTGCTGCGGAAATCCATTTCCTTCAGCTTCTGTGAGGATTGCTGCTAAGCTCAGCGGGCACAGGGAAGTCTGAAGCAGGGGCAGATGACATCATTGCTCCTGCTAATCAGAAGGTCCCAGCTCTTCACCCCATGAGCCCTGGCACCCCACTGGCTATCAGGCTGCCAATGCCCTCTTCAAAAATCCCCATCACCCAGCGGAGGCTGGTGATTCCGATGCCAGTGGGGTGGCAAATCTGCTCCAGGTTTCAGTCCGAACTAGTCTGAACTCTAAAGGAGCTATCCAAGGTGCTTCATGTCAGCCTGGGCAAGATCCCTGTCTGAAACCCTGGAGAGCTGCTACCAGTCAGTGTGTAGTCAATACTGAGCTATACTGACCAGTGTAGAAGGCAGCTGCCTATATTCCTTTGAGATAAACTGGGCCATAGTTCAGTTACATGGTCCCAGGTTCACTCTTCAGCATCTCCAGGTAGGGCTGGGCAGGCACCCTGTCTGAAAACACAGAGATCTGCTGCTGCAGGGGGGAGGGTGGGGAGTGAGACCTCTGCTCATGTATTCAAAGCATGTGGAAAAGGGCTGATGGGTTGTATAGCTTCGATGCACTTATAGGTAGGGATTTGTAAAATCCATTCCATCTGTGTTCCATGGATTTCATTTTATCATCCACTCATTCACAGAATCAGTTTTCCCCCCAATTTCATGAATTTGTGCAAATTCACAGTTGCACAAATTCGCACTTGCAAAGCTGTGCGAATCCACCCCAAATGCCCCCATTCTCCCTCAAATGTGCATTTTCATGCTTTAGCCTATGGGAAAATGCACATTTGTGGCTCGTGCTTTTTATTTTATTTATTTTACTATGACTACATTTGCGTAAAAATCTGAAAAGTAAAACAAACAGTCCGCAAGTCTGCAGAACACCTGTGACTCGGGAAAAGCCAGTCCGCTGCAAAATCCGTGGGTTGGATTCATAGAAATCCAAACTCACTCGATTCTGTTGAGGATGCCGGTGACATCCCTGCCTGTAGGCCCTGCTCCCTGCTGGCCACATGTTTGAGACATGGGCCCTATGTATATATTGGCATAGATGCGTAGATCTTCTCTAGATGTGGAGGGTGGGATCCTGGGCCAATCAGGATTCCCCCTCACACAGGGTAGCTGTGCATATATCCATTCGAATGTGTGTAGGACCCCTCCTCACGCTGACTGGCTGCATGGCTGGCATGCACATTGGCAGCAGGTGGCATGGCAGATAGGCACATCAACCCCATTCTCAACCCCAACTTCATCAGTGTAGGTTCTAGGGCATGGTCCGAAGACACATGAGACCTTGCTGAAGCTAAGGAGGTCTGGGTCTGGTCAGTGCTTGGAGGGGAGACCACCTGGGAACCACATGCAGCCACCTTGAGTTCCACGATGGAAGAAATGTGGGATGTAAATGTAATAACTAACTAACTAACTAACTAACTAAAATAAATAAATAAATAAAGGCTCTACAAAGCTGCATGGACTAATGGACTGACTTGATATAAGGCAGCTAATTATGTTGCTTCCTAAAAACAAACTAAGTACAAAAAAGGGCCACACAGTTGTAGAAACCAATAGGAAATTTGCAAACAAGCACACAACTGTGAGAGGGTCAGATTGTACTTGTAATAATATGAAAACACACGATAACATAGAAGGTGTTAGTAATCTATTCAAAATAGGATTGTTGTTAGAACAATATAATTGTACATATGAAAACAATGTGAATACAATTGTACATATATTGGTGAATAACGGAAGCTTCTGTATCACAGGTATATACAAATTATTATTATAGTTTGTTGAGCAAATCTTAAAGTCCATTCAAGACATCTTTACAGGAATCTGGTTTAATCCTGTTCCGCATATGTGTTGCTTCTTCAGATAAATAATAACGTCCTTAGACTCAACAAAAAACGCCGTGGCAGTACTGTAATCTGAATAGTTTTTTGAATGAGGCCACTTAATCCACTGGCATAGCTTGCATTTTATCTCATAGAGCTTCACAGAGCTCAAACCACAGGCTGATGATTTCTCCTGCTCTAAGGTCAGTAAGGATCGCACCCTTAATTTATTGTCTAGCAGTGCAATCCTATGCAGGTTTACTAACTGAGTTCAATGAGACGTACTCTGTCCCTAGCAAGTGTGAATAGAATTAAAGCCAAAATCAGCACTGATGCTGTCAATGTTCCTCTAAATTTCTGAGCTGCCTTGTTTTTCTGTAAAACTTATTAGTTTTATTCACATCTGGAACTCGGGTGGCATATCAAAAGCAGTTACAGTGAAGAATGTGGCAGATCAATTCTCAGTCAAATATAATGAAATCAACATTTTGTAAGTCTCCAGCAGAATGTCTGCACTTGGTATCCTTTTCTGATTTTCAGTGGAGAATTTCTGTAATTAATTTTGAAAATGTCACATCTGATGTTCTTCTTGAAGCTTTCTAGCCTATTCCACAATGTTGATTAAAGTCCAAGAGAGGAGTTTATCCTTCTGCTCTTTGCTGGAAATTTTTAACTCTCCATAGAAGCAATGTGCAATACAATCAATTGTGTGCATTGAATGAATGGGCATTTTATTTTATCTTATTTCAACAATCCTTTTAGGCAAATGAAATTGACATGAATGTAATCACTCAAAAGTGACTCTGCCAACATCTTTTGTACAATGAGATTAGATTCTTAGGGCACAATCCTGTGCACGTTTAGAGAGGAAAAAGTCTTAGAACTCCCAGCATTCCCCAGCCAGCATGGCTGCGTGGTGAATGCTGGGAGTTATAGGACTTTTCTTTTCTGCCTAAACATACATAGGATTGCACTCTTAGTTAATAATAGCCCAATTCTATGCACATAGACTCAGGCATAAGTCTCACAAAATCTAGTGAAACTTACTCCCAGGTACACATGCACAGATGTGCACCCTAAAGTAGCTATCGTATTGTTAGATTTTTTTGTTAAATTGTTTTTAACTTTGTACACCGCCTAGAGTATTTGTATATAGGCGGGTTATAAATTGAATAAATAAATAAAAAATCCTATTTATTTATTATTTTTATTTATTTATTACACTTCTATACTGCTGAATAGCCAAAGCCCTCTGGGCAGTTCACAACAATGAAAACAATAAAATGCAGTATGATAAAACAGAATATTTTTTTCAAAATGTAAAACTATGGTATAAAGCCAAAGTAAAAACCAGCAGTGTAAAGATTTAAAAATACAATAATAGCACACCTACTGGGAAGTAAGTCCTACTGAACTTAATGGGACTTACTTCTGCCTAGAATCATGCTGTACATCTTCCAAGGCTGGCTGGGCAACTGATTAAATATTGCCTCTGTTCCAGAGACAGCTTGAAGCTATCAAAGTGCCTCTCGTACATGGGCTTGATTCTCTAGCTCTTTCAGAAATGAAAAGCAACCCCAGGAGGCTTGCAAAGAGGAGTGGAATTGTGTGTGTGCGTGGATGTGTACCCATGCGAACGCAATCCATTCCCTGCCAGGTCTACCACTGCGGCTCTCCCAAGAGTTCAGCACTGCTGGGCCCTTCTGGCTTGGCAGCTGCCTGAGAGTGTGAAGTGCTGACGCCAGGCCTGCCTGCTTCCTTGGATTTTGGATCAGGTAGAGAAACGTCTTAAGATTTTCCTCTTCACTGGACAGGACAACACAGATTACCAGTTTGCCAAGTGGTTTAACACATGCCATGGTCAATTCAGCGGAGGCTGGTGGCCCCGATTTCAGTGGTGCTGTGAGTCCATTCTGGGTTTCAGCCAGAACTCTAAAGGAGCTATCCAAGGTGCTGAACCCATTCTGGGGATAGGGCTCAGCACTTCAGACAGCTCCTTTGGAGTTCTGGCTGGTTCTGACTAGAACTCAGAATGGATTCACAGCCCCACTGAAATCAGAGCCTCTGGCCTCAACTAGGAAAGTCACTACAGGGCAAATGGTTGTCTGTATTCACTCAGTGTATTGATTCATCAGGCAACAATAGCCCACATTCAGACACATGGCAGCAATTTCTTGAGCTTGCAAAAGGGGAGGCTCAGAAAACAAACACCCACTAACTATGGTGCCCCCAAATCCTTGAGATGATGACACCCCAATGCCACCCCCCACTATTTCTTTTGCAGGAAGTACAACAATGGGCTGGCATCAAGTGTAGGCATGGTCAGGTGAATGCCAAGGGCCCACACCCCGGCAGGGGCCCACTGGCAAGAGCCCCCTGAAGTGGCTCCTCCTCTTCGCCATGGCAACCTGCCTGTTCACCTGCCTCTCACTCTGGCCCAGTCAACCATGGTGGTGAGAAGGAGGAACAGGAGATGCCACAGCCTCCTCGCTCCCTGGCTCTCTGCCTGTCAAGCAAGCAAATGGTAGCAATGATGAGAGAGAGGAGGAGGAGCAAGAGAAGCTGGTGACAATGGTGGTGAGAAGGTCAACTCACCATGGGAGGGGGGCCATGGAGGGTGTCTTGCCCAAGGGCCCTCAAAACCCTGGATCTCACACAGGTACAACCATCCTTCAAACTGCGATACCAACTTGATCTGCTGGGGGAATGCTGCTTAATTCTAAAAATGGAGCCAGGCTTACTTTCAGCAACGACCAACTTGTCTTTTTCAAAACATTTCCAAATACGCTTTCTCTGAAATACAGATCCCAGCCCCACACCTTTTATGTGACTGAAACTTTCTCTCTTCTACTATCCTTCACTTAAAACAACCACATAGAACATGGGAAATATTTTGGATCAAATAACTAACACAGCCAAGGAAACGCCACTGTTATGAACATACGTTCTTCTATTTTGTTTCATAAACTGACAGATTTATTGAAGGACATCTAAGCTCTTAAATGTAAGCTATCATATTTGCATAGAGTGTGACAGATAAGACTTGAAATATGAAGCAAACATATGAAAGACAAACAGGAAAAGAATTTTGAAGCTTTAAAGGAGACACACTTAAGGGGCGAAGGGGATTCTTTTGGTCGTCTCGCTGTGTCTCTTGTCTGAAGACTGGGTCAGATCTGAAAGTAAATCCATCAACATGTGGCTAAAAGGGGGGACAGTATGAAGGAACTGAACAAGCACTGAACAAAAGGTCAAAGGTGAAGTAATTCATGTATGGGTAGCAGACACAGCAGCAGAGGAGGTATGAATCAAATGGAACAGAATCATAATCTCTGCATGCCATGGATAAACCCAGGAAAACAAAGAGGAGAGTTGGGTTTAAAAAAAGATACTGGGGCTCTGTTTTGAACCATACTGGTCTCCTCCCCATACACAGGTCTAGGGTGGCCACTCATGCATCACTGAAAAAAGAAATGCCATCACCCCAAAAGGGGACACTGACCTCCATACAATCTTCAGCTGCTAAGTTATATACGTATAGATGCAAAATGAGAAATAATTATTAGCACTTTAAAAGAAACACAATTATCTCACCATAGTGGCAAAGACCGTGAGCTGTGAGTTTGTGGTGAGTTTCAGACTGTATGTTTGCTCAGTCTGCATTCCAGGTGCCAATAGTTGATGGGAAACTGAAGGTCTCAGCTGCTCCCCCTTCTTATAGTCCTATCTTTAAACTGGACTTGGATTGGACAGCTTTTCAGTTTCAGAGGACTGCCCCCTGAGAGCTTGTCAAATAGAGGAATGTCCTCTGTAAAGTAGGACACATGGCCACCCTAACAAGCTAAACCCACTTTCTTTTTAGACACCTTACTTCTCCTGATTGCAGACGATTAATATTTGACATTTTTGCCACAACTTAGAAGGTAGCCAATGCTCCTCCGTTATAACATAAGCCAGTCTGAACTAGCACTGTACCAAATCCTGCCCCTGTTTTGGGGAACTTTATCTCCCCCTGTGAAAGGGGCATTGTTTTTTCTGTCTCTTTCTCAGGGAGGGGGAGAATTTTGGAGAATTTTCTCCTTGGGGAGTGGGACAGGGTTTCCACATACCTCCTTTAAGTGCAGGCGATTCTTGAGGGGGTCTTCTTTCTATTTTTTTATTTTTTAATAAAACACCCCCTGCACTTGCAGGAGCCCAGCTCGGCAATTCTTCCTGAATGCCTATTGGAGAGGGTGAGGTCACATGGTCACCTGAGAGTTCAGAAAGAACTGCTGGGCTGGAGAAGAGTCCTGGGCTCCTGCAAGTGCAGGGTGTGCATGTGTGTGTGTGGGAGACTGAGAGAGAGAGAGAGAGAGAGAGAGAGAAGATCCTTCAAGACCCCTTCCACTGTGGCACACAACTCAGTCTGCAGAGAGTTGGGCTAGTTTGCGAATTTGGAGGGGACAATTTTGCCCTTTTTCACACAGGTTCTGTGATTTGTGCAAATTCCTGAGCAAGTCCTGTGAATTTGGCTGAATTTGCACAAATTCAATCGTAATTTGTGCAAATTGCCAGAAATTTGTGCAAATTGCCCAGAAATTTGTGCAAATTGCTCAGAGATTTGCACAAATTGTAGAACCTGTGGGGGAAAATGTGCAAAAAAATTGCCAGAGTTTAGGGAAAAGTGTGCGGCTTGGCTCGCAAATGCAAATCAAGTCATACATGTTGTGGAACTCTGTCAAGTTCAAAAAAGAGCCAGATTTCCCAGTGATGGGTATCCCTGCCAGGGCAGGTGTCAGTGGTGAGCCTTGCTTGCTCCCTGCCTGAGGATTCTGTTTCCTGATGCCAGGCCTGCACATGGAGTAATGTGAAACACGAAATACTTCCATTTTTATCAAAGGGAGGGGCCACAGCTCAGTGACAGAGCACATCCTTTGCATGCAGAATGTCCCAGGTTCAACCCCAGGCATCCTCAGTTCAAGTATCTGATAGCAGGGCTGGAAGGGACCACTGGCTGAGACCATAGGCCGCCATTGCCAGCCATAGTAGGCAGTGGGCCAGTGGTTTGGCAGTATACAGCTGTTTCATTGATACATAGGAACTTATTATTGCGGAGACTTAGACTAACTATCACAGGGGAGCACAACAGTTGCCAAGCTCACATGCCCTTCATTAGCAGGGACAAAAGGCCCACCAGCTTTTGAGGCCTTTAGGCTTTTTCATACTCCTGCTGACATTATCAGGTGCACAATGAGGGCTGGATTTAACTTATATGCAGAGTACATCATGAAAAACGCCGGGTTGGATGAATCACAGGTTGGAATTAAGATTGCCAGGAGAATTATCAACAACCTCAGATACCCAGATGATACCACCCTAATGGCAGAAAGCGAAGAGGATCTAAAGAGCCTCCTGTTGAGGGTGAAAGTGGAGAGTGCAAAAGCTGGTTTGAAACTCAACATTAAAAAAACGAAGATCATGGCATCTGGCCCCATCACTTCCTGGCATATGGAAGGGGAAGAAATGGAAGCAGTGTCAGATTTTATTTTCTTGGGCTCCAAGATCACTGCAGACAGTGCCTGTAGCCATGAAATTAAAAGACGCTTGCTCCTTGGGAGGAAAGCTATGGCAAACCTAGACAGCATAGTAAGAAGCAGAGACATCACCTTGCCGACAAAGGTTCATATAATCAAAGCTATGGTTTTCCCAGTAGTAATGTATGGCTGTGAGAGCTGGACTGTAAGGAAGGCTGAGTGCCGAAGAATTGATGCTTTCGAACTGTGGTGCTGGAGAAGACTCTTACGAGTCCCCTGGGCTGCAAGGAGGTCAAATCAGTCAATCCTAAAGGAAATCAGCCCTGAGTGCTCATTGGAAGGACAGATACTGAAGCTGAAGCTCAAATGTTTTGGCCACCTAATGCGAAGAGAAAAGTCACTGGAAAAGACCCTGATGCTGGGAAAGACTGAAGGCAAAAGGAGAAGGGGACGGCAGAGGATGAGATGGCTAGATAGCATCACCGATGCAATGAATATGAACTTGAGCACGCTCCGGGAGAGAGCGGAGGACAGGAAGGCCTGGTGTGCTATGGTCCATGGGGTCACGAAGAGTTGGACACGACTTAATGACTGAACAACAACAATGAGGGCTGGAGTTTGGAATGGCTAAACTCAAACTAGCTCATTTTGGGAGAGCTCATTCTGAAGTAATATATAGAGGAATCTTGCCCATCACTACTTTGCACCACCAGCCCCTTACAGAACATCTTCTCTGATGTTGTCTCCAGTGCTGTACACATTAGGAGTGGAAATGTTCTGCAGAGAAAATTAAACTTTTGCTAACAGATTCTGCAAGAAATAGAGAGGCTGAAAATTTGAATGTATCTGATCACTAAAAAGGGACTTGTTTCATAAGGTTATCTTTTCCCCATCATTCCTTGTGATGTTTTAAAAAAACCCTTTTAAATTTATAAACCAAACCCAAAGCTTTACCAGATGACACAATGTTTATTTTGAGATAAGATTTAAATAATATTTGGATTATCAACCATTACCCAGATTGGGTGACAGAAGACAGCTTTATTTGCTGAAATATGGCTGGTAAAGAAACAAAGGCGCCCCGGACTCTTTCTGGATACTTTCATATGACCCAAGAAGCAATTCAAAATGATAGGGTTCCCTCCCTGCCCCCCCCCCCAATTATTCTTCTGCAGCTGCCTTTTGTTAGCGATCTTTGTGGAACTGGGTAATGGGAAAGGTCCAATGCACACTAGAATGGAAGAGCATTGAGGGTTCAGTAAATGATGTTTTGCAAATGTGTGCTGACCTGTGGCCCCACTGAGAAATGAAATGTTGGGCCTATTTCCATATGACCAGGCTGAACATAGAAAACCTTGCCATTGCAAAGCCATGGAACAAAGACAGCTCAACTTTAAACAACGAACTAGGGATGGGTGAATTAATCTTTACCCGGTCCATGTCACTTTTGCATGTGTTCACCCATAAGTCTGTTCCCTCCCATTTCTGCATTAATCTACTTTTAAAAACAGTTTGCATAAAAAGATTACTTAAATATGTATTTAAATACGTATTTTTAAACATATTTATCTTAAAATGGGTATTTCAAAGTGTATCTTCTCTCAAAACATACATTTTGACACGTATTTTGATATGCTGGGTGGGCAACTTGTTGTCCTCCAGATGTTTTGGCCTACAACTCCCATCAGCCTTAGCCAACATGGCCAGTGGTGAGTGATCATGGGAGCTGTAGGCCAAAACATCTGGAGGGCCACAAGTTGCCCACCCCTGGTTTAAACAGTTGAGAACTATGTCACAACACTCGAAGAAGTCCAAAAGCTGGTACAAAGCTAAGATCTGATCTTCACAGTCCTAGAGCTTTAGGGTTAGGTTACAAATGTAAAAGGTCAGTTCACATCAGAATTTTCAAAGACTGAATTCCTTAGAAAGCAAACTTAGAACAGAGATGGGATCACGTCCCTCACAACCAGGAATATGTGACATGGATGGCTGGGAATATATCGGGGTGGGGAACCTCTTTCAGTCCGAGGGCCAAATTCCATTTTGGAGAAGCTCTTGGGGGACACATTCCGTGGGTGGGTCGGGCCAGAGCCAAAGGGGTGGATCTGAAGGCAAAAGGGGTGTGGCCCCAAATACCAGAAATACCAGCTTTTGTTAGCTTAAACCTCTTACCGCCAGTCACTAAGGAGAGCTGTTTCAACCTTTCAGAATTGGGAAAAACTCCACAACAGCCAGGAAACAACCAATGATCAGTGGGTGGGGGAAAGTGGGTGGGGCCAGGGGAAGGGGTGGAGATATTTGGGGGACCTTGGATTGAGACCACAGGTGGGCCAGATTTGGCCACCAGGCCTGAGGTGCCCCACCCCTGGAATATAGTTTCTGTGCCAGTTGCGTGACCAAGGATTGAAGGGGCAGTATGAGAGAGGTGGTCTGCCCCCTACGGACCTTTGCATAGGGACGGACAGACTCAGCACTGCCTGTTTTCAGTGAGCATTGCCAAGCTGCCACTGCTGCCTGCTTCCCCCAGACCTGTTCGTTGAACCTCCATGCTCACCCAGACCCCCGCGCTGAGTGGCCACGTGAGCCCGGCGAGCACCCGGCAGGCATCCGCCCCCTGAGTGAGCCGTCATTTTGCACAAAAATGGTGGCTCATGGGAGTCTCCATCATTGCCTGCCAACCCTTCATTCTCTCCTTCCTTGCAGGAGCTGGCGGGCGGGGATGGGGACTCAGGAGCAGGGGTCCCTGTTGCCGCTTGCCAATCCCTCATTCTGTCCTCCCTAGCAAGCAAGGAAGGACAGCATGGAGGATTGGCAGGGGGTGGCTGTGGCGGGAGTCCCTGCTGCCACCGGTACCCCCGCCGCCATGTGCTAAATGGCTCCCTTTCCCCCTCCTGGGTCCCAGGAGGGGGGAAAGGAGCCATTTAGAGCACAGCAGTCATGGTGCTGGCAGTGGAGGGGACTCCTGCCACACACCACCACCTGCCAATCCCCAGAGCTCTCTTTCCTTGCATGCTATGAAGGAGAGGATGAGGGACCGGCAAGTGGCAGTGGGGACTCCTGCCCCCGAGTCCCTGGAGGTGCACAGGGTTGAGGAGGCATTTCCTGAAAAAGATGATCTTATGTGAAATCGGCTTTCACGGAAAGGCCCCTCGTGCTCTCCTCGCAAGGAAGGAGCATGAGGGGCTGCCGCTGCCTCTGCCGAGTAACCGCGCCTCTCTCTGCCGGGCACTGGCAGAGGGAGGCACAGCTAGGGAGGTATGAAAGTTCCGCCACGGATCTTGGGGAGGCCAAATGCCAGCGCATTTGGCCCCCCAAAATCGGTGGCGGAACAGCCCGCCCCCCTGCCCCCCCGGGACGGGACTTACCTTGGGCAGATCTTCCTGGCGGTGGCGGCTCCACCGCCGCCATTTCCAGGTAAAAAAAAAACAAAAAACATGATAGGCTATGTAAAGATTTACGTAGCCTATCACGGCTAGATTTTAAAAAAACACCATGATAGGCTACGTAAATGTTTACGTAGCCTATCATGGCTGACTTAAAAAAAACACAAAAAACAAACGCACGTACGCAAATGGCGGCGGCCATGGCCGCCGCCATTTGCGTTCCTTATTTTGGCACATCTTAGTCTACGTAAACATTTATGTAGACTAAGACGGCGAAAATAACGGGAACGCAAATAGCGTAGACACTACGCTATTTGTGTTCCCCTTATTTTCGCCGTCTTAGTCTACGTAAATGTTTACATAGACTAAGACGTGCCAAAATAAGGAACGCAAATGCATTTGCGTACGTGTGTGTTTTTTTTTAAAAAATCAGCCGTGATAGGCTATGTAAACATTTACGTAGCCTATCACGGCTGACTGCAGGGACGCAAACAGCGGTGGCTATGGCCGCTGCCATTTGCGTCCCTGCTAGCCAGCGGCCGGATGTCCGGCTGCTGGTGGAGCCAGCCGGCGGCTCTGCAGAATTGCTGTGGAGCACAGCCAGCCGGCCAGGATTCCGGGGGGGGGGGAGGAATGGAGCGCCTCCCCCCCGGCAAGGATTCCGGGGGGAGGGACAGAACGCCTCCCTCCCCCACTATCAGCATAATCCCCGAAATGTAAGTGATTTTCGTACATCCCTAGGCACGGCTGCTCAGCAGCAATGGCGGCGGCCCCTTGTGCACCTTCCTTGCAAGGAGAACACAAAGGGGCCCTTTCTGTAATGGCTGATTTATGTCAAATTGGCCTTTACAAAACAGGCCAAGCCCTCAGTCAGGCAAGGAGAGTGGCCCGCCATGCTTGGTTGACTCGGTGGACATTGGGTATGGCAAGTGCAGGGGTCTGTGAACTGGTGTCTGGGGCAGGGGGGCAGTGTACTGGCAGGAACCAGCTGAGCTCGAGCTCCCAAACAGCCACTCATGACATCCCTACCTCCTCACCTGACATCCCTTGACCTATCCGAAATATACTGTGTGTCCACCAACTTAGCAAGGGAGCTGCAAGCATCTTAGGAATAAGCTGCGGTGGCCGTGTTCCCACTCGAGACGAGGCTGAACGAATGAAGAAACAAGGAAGCCACCTGTCAGGTTTCCCTTTTGTCCCCGCTGAGCAAAATCAAAACACAGGCAAGAGGCTTCTATCCACGACTCTTTAATCCTTTTAGGTCAATGGATCACACAGATGCTAATTGTCAGTAACTCACAGTCTACTAAGGAAAAGCTTTCAGGGAGTTCAAGGGGAAACCAGGAAGGTTGAAAGTTGCCTACCGTTTGAGAAAAGGCAGGTGAGGCAGGCTACCCTAACTTAAGGGATGAGGGAGATCTCCCTCTGTCTCGTGAGGTATCTACACGTAGCTGTTCCCACTGGGCCAATCGGGCAGATCGCCTAAGCTCCATCCCTGCCATCACTCTCTTGGCCCTGTGTCTGTGCCTAGCGTCTAAGAATTCAGGCTGTCCAAGCCCCACCTCTCCCTGTTCGCTATGTCTCATGGGTGTGTGTGAAGAGAGGCTCTCTCCCTCCAGCTGGACTATTGAAACCTGAGGAGTCTGTCCCTCTCTGTCTGGAAGAGTCTGGGAAAGTTTCTCCCCCACGTTTTGCGGTTCCTCTTTGGACTCTGAGCTACCCTGCCACTGCCTATGCTCAGAGGCACCCCTGACATCACCCAAGCCCTTGCTCAGGATGCTTGTGACACAAACCAACATGAGGGAGACAGGGTGCAAGTCAGAGAGGATGGAGGCATCAGGGATGAAGAGATACACCAGACAAAGTTGCACAGGCATGCTCGGCAACAGGGGCAGGCATGGATGGGCACCTGCCAAGGGTCCACACCCCAGCAGAGGCCCACTGGCAAGAGGACCCTAGACTTGCTCCTCCTCTTCACCATTGTGACCTGCTTCTTCGCCTGCCTCTTGTGCCGACCCAGATGATGGTGGTGGTCACCCGCTTTTTGCTCTGGCCTAGTCATGGTGGTGAGAAGGAGGAGCAGATGCTGTGCCTACTCGCTCAATGGCTCTCTGCCTGTCAAGCCAGCAAACGGTAGCAATGAGGAGAAAGAAGATGAGGAGCAATAGAAGCTGGAGACAATGGTGGTCAGAAGGGAGGGGCCCATGGAGGGTGTCTTGTCCGAGGACTCTCAGAAACCTGGAGCTGGTAGTGTATAGAGGCTGGAGCTAAGAACAAGCTACAGGAAGCCAAAGGATAGAGAAGCCACCATAAGGAATCTCCTATACAAAAGGCTATAGCTGAAGGCAGCATAAGGCTTGAATCAAAGCGCCAGCATTTTTTGTACTAAGTAAAAACCAAACTTCAGCAAGTAAACTAGACAGTGGCATGTCATCAGATGGCCTAGAATGGTCCAGAATGATCACAGGGGAAAGAAGTGGGGTCTGGAGAACAGGAAACCACAAAGGCTACCAAACTGGTGTGTGTGTGTGTGTGTGTGTGTGTGTGTGTGGTGAATTTTGGCAAGGCTAGTCACCATCCATGGTCACAAAGACATGACACATTGCAGGAGGTGTCACCGAAGGATACTGTTCAGCAGAATTAGGTAAAAAGCAACTGAAGCATGTGGTGGCAGAGCTTTTGACATGGCAGGAATCATCTTGAAGGAGCCTAATATCCAATAAGAAAGCTTAAATCCTATTGTTAACATTTTTGGCATATGGGTAAGGGCTCACCAAAGCCCTAAAACATAAAAAGAAGCTTGCCCGAGTTTCTGGGGCAGTCTCTCATCCTGGCACGTTAAGGGTGTGTCATGCCTGTTCTGAGTCCTGGGTCAGAGTAGCAATATAGATATTGCAGCTTGCCTGTTGAAGAAACATGGTTAAGACTAGAGATGCTGGAGAAATTAGGGACAGATTAAAATGAGCTCCGATTTCTAAGAATCTGACCTGCAGAATCCACTGTGGAGCAACTCCCTCAGGATGGGTGGTGTCCATGGACTTTCAGATGATTTTTTTAACTTTCCTGAAATGTACACATATTTATTCATAGGAAAATATGCAAGTTTCTGCTGAGGAAAAGTGGAATGGAATGGGGGACAATATGCTAAATGTTACATACTAAGGTAAATTATGTCAATTCTTATGAAACCACTTATGTAATTACTTGTGTATTTTTTCGCATGACAAAAAAAATATTCACATCCATCTGTGAGCAGATGACGGAACAAAAAGTGCCTGTTATTGTTGTTGTTGTTGTTCAGTCATGTCCGACTCTTCGTGACCCCATGGACCATAGCACGCCAGGCCTTCCTGTCCTCCACTCTCTCCCGGACTGTGCTCAAGTCCATATTCATTGCATCAGTGATGCTATCTAGCCATCTCATCCTCTGCCGTCCTCTTCTCCTTTTGCCTTCAATCTTTCCCAGCATCAGGGTCTTTTCCAGGGAGTTTTCTCTTCACATTAGGTGGCCAAAATATTTGAGCTTCAGCTCCAGTATCTGTCCTTCCAATGAGCAGTCAGGGTTGATTTCCTTTAGGATGGACTGATTTGACCTCCTTGCAGTCCAGGGGACTCGTAAGAGTCTTCTCCAGCACCACAGTTCAAAGGCATCAATTCTTCGGCGCTCAGCCTTCCTTATAGTCCAGCTCTCACAGCCATACATTACTACAGGGAAAACCATAGCTTTGATTATAAGAACCTTTGTTGGCAAGGTGATGTCTCTGCTTCTTACTATGCTGTCTAGGTTTGCCATAGCTTTCCTCCCAAGGAGCAAGTGTCTTTTAATTTCATGGCTGCAGTCACTGTCTGCGGTGATCTTGGAGCCCAAGAAAATAAAATCTGTCACTGCTTCCATTTCTTCCCCTTCTATATGCCAGGAAGTGATGGAGCCAGATGCCATGATCTTCGTTTTTTTCATGTTGACTTTCAAACCAGCTTTTGCACTCTCCAGTTTCATCCTCAACAAGAGGCTCTTTAGATCCTCTTCACTTTCTGCCATTAGGGTGGTATCGTCTGCGTATCTGAGGTTGTTGATAATTCTCCCAGCAATCTTAATTCCGACCTGTGATTCATCCAACCCGGCATTTCTCATGATGTACTCTGCATATAAGTTAAATAAGCAGGGCGACAATATGCAGCCTTGTTGTACTCCTTTCCCAATTTTGAACCAATCGGTTGTTCCATGTCCGGTTCTTACTGCTGCTTCTTGACCCTCGTACAGCTTTCTCAGGAGACAGGTAAGGTGGTCTGATACTCCCATCCCTTTAAGAATTTGCCACAGTTTGTTGTGATCCACACAATCCAAGGCTTTAGCGTCGTCAATGAAGCAGAAATAGACAATTTTCTGGAATTCTCTTGCTTTCTCCATGATGCAGCGAATGTTGGCGATTTGATCTCTAGTTCCTCTGCCTCTTCGAAACCCAGCTTGTACTTCCGGTAGTTCTCGGTTCACATACTGCTGAAGCCTAGCTCATAGGATTTTGAGCATAACCTTGCTGGCATGTGAAATGAGCGCAATTGTACGGTAGTTTGAACACTCTTTGGCATTGCTCTTCTTTGGAACTGGAATGTAAACTGACCTTTTCCAGTCTTGTGGCCACTGTTGAGTGTTCCAAATCTGCTGGCATATTGAATGCAGCACTTTAACAGCATCATCTTTTAGGATTTTAAATAGCTCAGCTGGAATACTGTCATCTCCGCTAGCTTTGTTGTTAGAAATGCTTCCTGAGGCCCACTTGACTTCATTCTCTAGGATGTCCGGCTCAAGTTCACTGACTGCACTATCATGGCTATCAGGGACATTAAGATCTTTCCTGTATAGTTCTTCTGTGTATTCTTTCCACCTCTTCTTAATCTCATCTGCTTCTGTTAGGTCCCTGCCTTCTTTGTCCTTTATCATGCCCGTCTTTGCACAAAACGTTCCCTTGAGATCTCCGATTTTCTTGAAGAGATCTCTAGTCTTTCCCATTCTATTGTTGTCCTCGATTTCTTTGCATTGTTCATTTAAGAAGGCCTTCTTGTCTCTCCTTGCTATTCTCTGGAACTCTGCATTCAGTTGGATATATCTTCCCCTTTCTCCCTTGCTTTTCACTTCCCTTCTTTCCTCAGCTACTTGTAAAGCCTCATCAGACAGCCACTTTGCTTTCGTGCATTTCTTCTTCTTTGGGATGGATTGAGTTGCTGCCTCCTGAACAATGTTACGGACCTCCATCCATAGTTCCTCAGGCACTCTGTCTATCAGGTCTAATCCTTAAATCTATTCCTCACCTCCACTGTATATTCAGAAGGGATATGATTTAGGTCATACCTGAATGGTTTAGTGGTTTTCCCTACATTCTTCAATTTAAGCCGAAATTTTGCAACAAGAAGCTCATGATCTGAGCCACAGTCAGCTCCAGGTCTTGTTTTTACTGACTGTATAGAGCTTCTCTATCTTTGGCTGCAAAGTACATAATCAGTCTCATTTCGATATTGACCATCTGGTGAGGTCCATGTGTAGAGTCGCCTCTTGTGCTGTTGGAAAAGAGTGTTTGCTATGATCAGCGTGTTCTCTTGGCAAAACTCTATTAGCCTTTGTCCTGCTTCATTTTGTACACCAAGGCCATGCCTGCCTGTTATCCCAGTGATTTCTTGACTTCCTACTTGAGCATTTCAATCCCCTATGATGAAGAGGACATCTTTTTTTGGTATTAGTTCTAGAAGGTGTTGTAGATCTTCATAGAACCAATCAACCTCAGCTTCTTCTGCCTCAGTGGTTGGGGCATAGACTTGAATTACTGTGATGTTGAATGGTTTGCCTTGGATTCGTACTGAGATCATTCTATCGTTTTTGAGATTGTACCCCAGGACTGCTTTTCCCACCCTTTTGTTGACTATAAGTGCTACTCCATTTCTTCTAAGGGATTCTTGCCCACTGTAGTAGATATAATGGTCACCTGACTTAAATTTGCCCATGCTTGTCCATTTTAGTTTGCTGATTCCCAAGATGTCGATGTTCAATCTTGCCATCTCATGTTTGACCACCTCCAGCTTACCTTGATTCATTGATCTTACATTCCAGTTCCTAAACAATATTGTTCTTTACAGCATCGGATTTTCTTTTCACCACCAGACGCATCCACAGCTGAGTGTCCTTTCGGCTTTGGCCCAGCTGCTTCACACTTTCTGGCACTACTTGGAAATTCCCTCTGCTCTTCCCCAGTAGTATATTGGACACCTTCCGACCTGAGGGGCTCATCTTCTAGTGTCATATGTTTTAGCCTCGTGATACGTTCCATGGGGTTTTCTTGGCAAGAATACTGGAGCGGGTTGCCATTTCCTTCTCCAGTGGACCACATTTTGTCAGAACTCTCTGCCATGACCTGTCCGTCTTGAGTGGCCCTGCACTGCATAGCTTATGGCTTCACTGAGTTATGCAAGCCACTTTGCCACAACAAAAGTGATCCATGAAGGGGAAAAGTGCCTGACAATCCACAAAACACAGACGAAGTGGATTTTACACAATCAGTACATCCCTGGTAATGCTAACTTCTTTTCCTTTCTGTACTTGTATGAATGAATGTATGAATTCTCTTTTCTGTTTTCTATCAAGCATCTCTCCATTTAATTAACTGTCTTCTTTCAGTCAAAAGAATAGATCTGTAATCCTGAGTTCATTTCTATCCTGATGGGGCAAGGTTAGAGTAGAGTAGAGTAGAGTAGAGTAGAATAGAATAGAATAGAATAGAATAGAATAGAATAGAAGGGTTGGAAGGGGCCTACAAGGCCATCGAGTCCAACTTCCTCCTCAGTGCAGGAATCCAAGTCGGAGCAGCCCTGACAGATAGCTGTGCAGCCTCATCTTGAACGCCTCCAGTGGGGGAGAGCCCACCACTTCCCTAGGTAATGGGTTTCATTGTCATATTGCTCTAACAGTCAGGAGGTTTCTCCTGATGTTCAGCCGGAATCTGGCTTCCTGTAACTTGAGGCCATTATTCTGTGTCCTGCACTCTGGGATGAGCGAGAAGAGATCCTGGCCTTCCTCTCTGGGACAACCTTTCAAGTCCTTGAAGAGTGCTATCATATCTCCCCTCAGTCTTCTCTTCTCAAGGCTAAACAGGCCCAGTTCTTTCAGTCTCTCTTCATAGGGCTTTGTTTCCAGTCCCCTGATCATCTTTGTTGCCCTCCTCTGAACCCTCTCCAGGTTATCTGCATCCTTCTTAAAATGTGGTGTCCAGAGCTGGACACAGTACTCCAGATGAGGCCTAACCAGTACTGAGTAGAGGGGAACTAGTACTTCCTGGGATTTGGAAACTATGCTTCTATTAATGCAGCCCAAAAGAGCATTTGCCTTTTTTGCAGCCATATCACATTGTTGATGTGATCACATTGTTGGCTCATATTCAGCTGGTGATCAACAACAATTCCAAGATCCTTCTCGCTTGTAGTGTTGTTGAGCCATGTATCCCCCATCTTCTTCTTCTTCTTCTTCTTCTTCTTCTTCTTCTTCTTCTTCTTCTTTCTTCTTCTTCTTCTTCTTCTTAAATTTATTAATCGCCCATCTGGCTGGTCACCCAGCCACTCTGGGCGATGTACAACATACAATAAAAACAGTTTAAAACAATAAAATTCTACAATAAAAACATTTTCTAAAATACCCTAACCCACCCCAAATGCCTGCCTGAACAACAACGTTTTTAATGCATGACGGAAGCTCATTAAAGAGGGGGCATGGCAGAGTTCCCTAGGGAGGGAGTTCCACAGAGTGGGGGCCACCACAGAAAAGGCCCTCTCCCTCGTCCCCACCAGTCTAGCTGTCCTGGCTGATGGGACAGAGAGAAGGCCATCCGAGGCTGATCTTGTTAAGCAGCCTGTCTGGTGCTGCTGGAGGCGCTCCTTAAGATAGGCTGGGCCGGAACCATATAGGGTTTTGAAGGTCAAAACCAACACCTTGAATTTGGCCCAGAAAACAACTGGTAACCAGTGCAACTCCTTCAGCACTGGAGTGATGTGATCTCGCCGGCGGCTGCCTTTAATCAGGCGAGCCGCCGCGTTCTGTTCCAGCTGCAGCTTCCGAACCGTCTTCAAGGGTAACCCCACGTAGAGCGCATTACAGTAGTCTAAACGAGAGGAGACCAGGGCATGTACTTCCGATGGGAACAGATGGTCGGGAAGGAAGGGGCGCAGCCGCCGTATCAGATGGAGTTGATACAGCGCTGTCCGGCTCACAGCTGACACCTGAGCCTCCATGGACAGCTGGGAGTCCAAAATGACCCCCAGGCTGCGGACCTGGTCTTTCAAGGGTAGCCGTACCCCATTGAACACCAGGTCAACATCCCCCAGCCTCCTCTTGTCTCCCACCAAAAGTACCTCGGTCTTGTCAGGGTTCAGCTTCAGCCTATTCCTCCCCATCCAGCCACTCACCGTCTCCAGACATTTGGACAGGGATTCTACGGCCAACCTTGGTGAAGATTTAAACGAGAGGTAGAGCTGCGTGTCATCCGCATATTGATGACACTGCACCCCAAACCTCCTGATGATAGCCCCCAGCGGCTTCACTTCATCTTGTAACTGTGCATTTGGTTTCTTTTTCCTAGGTGCAGAACTTGGCATTTATCCCGATTAAATGTCATTCTGTTGTTTTCTGCCCAGCGCTCCAGTCTATCAAGATCACTTTGAATTCTGTTTCTGTCTTCCAAAGTATTAGCTATCCCACCCAATTTTGCGTCATCTGCAAATGTGATCAGCATTCTCTGCACCTCCTCCTCCAAGTCATTAATACAAATGTTGAAGAGCCCTGGGCCCAGTGGTTGTAAGGGGACATATCTCATTGGGAATTCAAAGGATAACAATTAAAACCAAGCCAGCTAGATTGGGGGGAATACCTCTATTCCACCAGATTGGGTTAGGTGCTGATTCAGCCAGTGCTACAGCTCTTGGCCTGAGCATTTGAACCAGCCAGCCAAAGAACCACCACGTTTTATGAAAGTATCAGAAAGAAAGTGATTAAAACCAAATCTGCAGTGAAAGGAAGGCTAGTAAAAAATGTGTCCCTTTGTTAGATTGCTTGGTCACTGATCTTGGGTATCCTTCTAGGGGGCAAGAGCAGGGTTCCAAGTCACAGCTCAGAACCCTGCTGAGAGAGAGAAAGAGAGGGTTAGGCTGTGGTTTTCAAGCTCTGGAGATCCTGAGGTTCCTCAAAAGGTTACCAGGTATTCCTCAACAAGATCAATAGTGGCAAACAAGTTTCCCCGTAATGACCCTATCTACCCTTGCTGACCTTCCTCTGCAATGAGCAGATGTGTTCTAGGCTGTGCACCCATCATCCAGATCCATGATCATTACAGTGTAACCTGGGAGTACAGAAGTATGAGAATTTCACTTTTGCTTGTAAAGCCTGTGAGCATGCCCCGTTCAAAGCTCCAAACTCAGGTGCAAGCACGTGTCTGCTGAAAACATTCGCAAATTGTCAAACATGTGCTCACATTCATCTTGTTCCTGATTCAATTTGCACAATTTTCCTAATTTGCACACATTTCCCCAATAGACCAAATCAGCCCCATTTTAGTCTATGGAGGAAATTTGCGCAAATTTGGGAAGATTTGCCCAGATCTCCCATTCAATGACTGCTCAATTTGTGCAAGCTTCAGGTTCATGCAAAATGAGCAGTGATTGCAAATGCAAATGAGAATCGGGCATGACACGAGCAACGAGACAATGTTCATCCATCCTTACCAGGAGAGGGCAGTTGCTGTCTAGCAGAGGGGTGCAAAATGTAGATTGGGATCTGCTGGTGTATTTCTGGGTGATTTGCAATAGATTCATAGAACCTTGGAGTCAAAGGAGACCTTGGGGGCCATTTAGTCTAACCCCCTGCTAAAGGTAGGACTCTTGCAACTACGGCATCTCTGACAGATGGCCACCCACCAGCCTCTGCTTAAATACCACCAGTGAAGAAGAGCCAGCTGTTCTGATGTTGAATAGCTCTTACTGATAAGAATGTTCTCCTAAAGTTTAGCTGAAACCTGCTTCCCTGAAATTTCCACCCATCATTTCTAGTCCTGCCCTCTGGAGCAACAAGTCTGCTCTATCTTCTGCATGGCAGCCATATTTGGAGATCACTATCAAATCCTCCCTTCATCTTCTCTTCTCCAGGCTAAACATGCCCAGCTCTTTCAACCATCCCTCAGTAGATTGGTCTGAGTTTCTGACACCCAACTGCTTAACCATTGCAGCAACAGAAAGGTTTCCCACCCCACAGAAATTAGGCTGCTAAAATGAAGAAACTTTGGGAAACACCAAACATTTGTGGGTGGATTTGTGGGTGAAAGAACGGGGAGCTCATTTCTGGTACCGAAAGCAAATTTCTGGGTTGAACATGTGCTCAGAGGCACCCTGTTCCTGAGTTCTATGTCTCCCCTGCTCTCCAGAGTACTTAGCTTCATGCTTCATCCAGCCCTGCCTGCAACATTTATTGGTGAGAAATTTGCAGTATTGATAGGAGGCAATCAAGGAGAATGCCCCCCAGCCTTTCTCTATGTCCGTGTTCTTCAATAGGTAGGTGAAATCAGAATATCAAAAGAACCAAAAAGAAGATCAGGTGAGTAATTCCATACGGTACCTGCCAGAGCTTGCAAGTGAGTGCAGGAAATGTATCCCACAATTCTTTGGTCCTGAGGTGTACTTCCCACTTGCACCTGGACGGGGAGGAAAAAAGAGAATAGTTAATGGACTATCAGACTTCCTTCTAGCATCAAAGTTCCATAAGCCAGCAAGAGAACTACTTTCGCAGTAAAGGTCTTCTGCAGGCAGATTTCTTTTCATAGTAGAGCCACGTAAAAAAAGAGACACTGTTGCATTGGATTGCTCTATCAGTTTGTTCTCTCTCTCTCTCTCTCTCTCTCTCTCCCCCTCTCTCTCCTCCTCCTCCTCCTCCTCTCCCCCCCCTTCCATGTTTTGACATGGCATCGGGAGAAGCAACCATTTGAAACTAACACTTGCAGATAGGCACGGTCCAATGATACCATTCTGCCAAGGTGGTTTTTTTGCATGCAAGATTTCCCTGCATAGCCTGGATCTGATAGTACGACTGGTTTCTCAGGGTCAGGTGTTTTGTTTTGTTTTGGCATCTCACTGCCAAGGGGCAAGACAACAGATGGAACAGAATAACAGATTTGCTTTGGGCAAGGTAACTCAGAAAGGTAGCAACACGCAACTGTTTTTCTCCAAGGAGGCAACCTATGCCTAGGAAAAACTTGGCAATGCATATTGATCTGTCAGCCATGCTGTGCTACCACTCAAGGTCTCCTTTTACCTTTGGCCATAGGAGAACCATTTTAAGTCTCTCTGTGTCTGTGTCTGTGTGTCTGTGTCTGTGTGTCTGTCTGTTCCTCTCTCTCTCTCTCTCTCTCTGTGTGTCTGTCTGTCGCTCTCTCTCTCTCTGTGTCTGTGTGTGTGTCTGTGTGTCTGTCTGTCGCTCTCTCTCCCTCTGTGTCTGTGTCTGTGTGTGTGTCTGTCGCTCTCTCTCCCTCTGTGTCTGTGTCTGTGTGTCTGTGTGTGTGTCTGTGTGTGTGTAGCTCTCTCTCTCTCTCTCTCTGTGTCTGTCGCTCTCTCTCTCTCTGTGTCTGTGTGTCTGTCTGTCGCTCTCTCTCTCTCTCTCTCTGTGTCTCTGTGTGTGTCTGTCGCTCTCTCTCTCTCTCTCTCTGTGTCTGTGTGTCTCTGTGTGTGTCTGTGTGTGTGTCTGTCGCTCTGTGTGTGTGTGTTTATGCGTAAGATTCACAGCAAGGTTTGAAGGGCAATTCTTGGCTATATTCAAGATAAATGGGCTTTATTTCTTTCAGAATTTTATACCCCACTTTTCCCCTCCAAAAAAAAGCAGTTGCTCAAAGCTGCTCACGAAATATACATCAATATTAAAGTACATAGAAATATGTAATAGAGAATATAATATAAAGGGATGAAAATGATGTAATTTTCCCACTGGAGATGGTAGGACTGTCATAGGAGGCTGCCTTACACTGAGTAGGACCCTTGGTCCATCTAGCCTGATACTGTTGACACTGACTGGCAGCAGCGGCTCTCCAGGGTTTCAGGCAGCAGTTTCTCCAGCCCTAGCTGAAGATGTTGCAGATGGAACCTGGGATGCTCTGCATGGAAAGCATGTGTTTTCCCACTGAGCATGTGTTTTCTCCATCTTTGAATGGATAATGGAATGAATGGTGCCTGACAATCCATGAAACACAGACGGAATGGATTTTATGCAATCCGTACATCCTGACTTCAAATACAGGACTGCCTCCAGCATATAGGAATAATGCCGGCTGCACATTTTGGAAGGCCTTTGAGAAAGGCAACGTCAGTGGGCCCTCTCTACCATCTTGCTGCTTTCTCATTATTTCTACTTCTTGCTTGCTTGACAAATGGCAAGTCAGCAAGCAAGTAGGCCATGGCATCTCCAGCTCCTCCTTCCCACCACCGCTGTTGTCTGGGCCAGAGTGAGAAGCAGGTGAACGAGCAGGTTGCAATGGGGAAGAGGAGGAGCAACTCCAGGCGGCTCTTGTCATTGGGCCCCTGCATGGGTATGGGTCCTCAGCAGGTGCCCAACCATGCCTACCCTTGACACTGTCCCTGACATATGGACACCAACCATGGATAATGCAGCCACGTGCCTGAATGAGAGCTGAAACAGCATATGTTGCAGCTGGTGAATTTTGCTCATTTTCCTCTGCATGCCTCTCCAGCAGGTGCAGAGGGCAGGACCTACCATGGTCCCAGTTCTACGCAGACCACAGGAAGGTCCACAGCATGGCCAGGGCATGTCAAGCTTGTCCCTCTGTATAGCTGGCAACCTGCTTGTTCCAAGAGGCTGGCACATCTTGATATACTGTTCTGCAACAGGGGAAGCCAATGCCCAGCATGGAGATGCGACGCATAGGGAATGCCCCATTGGTTGCTCTGCTGTCTCTCATGTAACTGTCAAAGGTACTTAGAATGCAGTTTTATTTATATACAGTGATTTATTCAATGTATATCCTGCCTTTCCTCTAAGGAGCTCAAGGTGGCACTGCTATCCTAACAACAGCCCTGTGAGGTAGGTTAGACCAAGAAAGTGACTGGCCCAGGGTACATGGCTGAGTGGTGGTCTGAGCCTGGTCTAGGGATGGTGGAGAAATTCATTCAGTTCACATTTTAATTTTAACGCGAACTTATCTAATTTTGCACTCTTGATCAACTCTGTGAATCGAAAACTCAGTTATCCCCGCAAATTCGCACGTCTCTGAATTTTGCAATGCATTTCTCCAGTCAAAATATTAATACAAAAATGTTTACACTAGGGAAAACAACATTCGATAATGCATTCCATTAGGAAAATTGCTTGCAAAAAATGTGTATGTTATGTGCACAAAAATGCTGATGAAGTTTTATGTAAACCTGTTTTTAAAATTCTCAGCATTATGGACGTAAGAAACTGAACACTGGAAAAATGAGAAGTGGAGAGAAACTGAAACTGAGAAATTCATCCATCCCTACTAGGAATGTGTGAACTCACCCTTGTCTGGGTTCTCCGGATGCCTGCCCACTGCCCAGCCCCTGCCCCTGCTTGCCGCTCTCCGGACCACACTTGAGCTCCTCCCACACTTGGCAAGCAGCCTGCACTCACCCCAGTGGCCTTATCGAGCTCTGTGGTCACCATTTTTAAAAAAAATAAAATGGTGATTGCAAAAATGCACATGTCTTTGTAAGCATGAAAATGCACATTTTGTGAATGCACACATTCTCATTAGTGAAATGCGCATTTTTGTGAAGGTGCATATTTGTGTGTGCACAAACATGTGTATTTTGGGGGGAAATACACATTTTTGCGCACATGTGAATATGTGCATTCACAAAATGTGTATTTTGCATACGCGGATATGCGCATTCACAAAAATGTGCATTTTCGCATGTGTGCGAATATGCACATTTTTGCGATTGCCATTTTATTTCTAAAAAAATGGCAACCGTGAAGCTCAACGAGGCCACCAGGGTGAGCGCAGGCCATTCACTGAGTGTGGGCAAGGGGCGAGCAGGGGCAGGGGCTTGGCGAGCGCTGCTCAGGGGTGTAGGCAGGGATGGTTCTGCCAGATTCCCAGACTGAATCAGGTGCCTGCACAATCCCTAATCCCTACTTGGCTCTTTCTAGTCCTAATCTGACCACTGGAGGCTGGTGGCTCTGTTTTTGGTGGAGTTGTGAATCCATCCTGGGTTTCAATCAGAATGAGCCAGAATGCGAAAGGAGCTCTCCAAAGTGCTAAGCTTAGTTTGGGGGTGGGGTTCAGCACCTTGGATTTGGGGGGTAGGGTTCAGCACTATTTTGGGGGTAGGGTTCAGCACTTTAGAGTTCTGGCTAATTCTACCTGAAATCCAGAATGGATCCACAGCCCCACTGAAATCGGACCCACCAGCCTCCACTGAAACTGACTACACCTAGGGATGTACAGACTGTGTAAAATCTAAGGATGGACGAAAGTCCCTTACCTGGTCCCGCAGCTTGCTTCGCAGTGGGGGGGAGGCACTCCGTTTCTCCCCCCAAAATTCTTGGCGGGGGGGAGGCGCCCTGCCACTCCCAGCCGAAATTCAGGCCGGGGGGGGGAGCGCCCCGTCTCCCCGGCCGTGAAATAAAAAAAGTAAATTGGAAAAAAAAAACGTGATAGGCTACGTAACGATTTACATAGACTATCACGGCTAGATTTTCAAAGTCAGCCGTGATAGGCTACGTAAATCTTTACGTAGCCTATTACGGCTGACTTTGAAAAAAAAAAAAAAGCGCGTACGCAAATGGCAGCGCCCATGGGTGCCGCCATTTGTGTTTCTTATTTAGGCATGGGTAGTCTATGTAAAGATTTACGTAGACTACGGCAAAAATAAGGGCAACGCAATAGCATTGCCCTTATTTTCGCTGTAGTCTACGTAAATCTTTACGTAGACTACCCATGCCTAAATAAGGAACGCAAATGGCGGTGCCCATGGGCGCCGCCATTTGCGTATGCGCTTTTTTCCCCCAAAGTCAGCCGTGATAGGCTACGTAAAGATTTACGTAGCCTATCATGGCTGACTTTGAAAATCTAGCCGTGATAGGCTACATAAATAGTTACGTAGCCTATCACTTTTTTTTTTTTTAAACTTTACGGGGAAATGGCGGTGGCGGCAGCCAGTCGGAAGACCGGCCGCTGCCCCCGCCCCCGCTGAACCGCTGCCGAACCGCCGCCGGGACCTGCCGCCGAGAGGGACATTCGCGCGAGGTAAGTCCCATCCCGGGGTGTGGCGGGGTGGTGGTGGAGAATTTCCCCACCAATTTCGGGGGGCCGAATGCGTTGGCATTCAGCCTCCCGGAGATTTGTGGAGAAATTCTCCACCATCCCTAGTAAAATCTGCTCCATCTGTGTTTTGCGGATTGTCAAGTGCCTTTTGTTCTGTCATCCACCCACAGATGGATGCAAATTTTTTTCGTGATGTGAAAAAATACGGAAATAATTACGTAAATATTTATGTACGTATTTACATAAGCATTCACATAATCTACCTCAGTATGTAACATTTAGTGTATTGTCCCCCATTCCATTTCCTCAGCAGAAACTTACATATTTTTCTACAGATTTATTTGTGTAAATTTTGGGAAAGTAAAAATCATCTGAAAGTCCATGGACTCTGCATGGCCTCAGGGGGGCGCTCCACAGTAGATTCTGCAGGTCAGATTCTTAGAAATCCAAGCTCATTTTAATCCATCTCAAATTTCTCCAGCATCCCTAACTACATCACAAGAAGTTAAAAAAAAAAATGGGCAGAAAGAAAAAATGAAGTCAATGGGGTGGGAAGGGTGGCAAAACCAGCTGCTAGAATTTGAGACAGAACCCATCAGTAGGAGCCTATAACCACTGAGGTAAAGAGAGGGACATGAAGCCCCATTAGACTTTAATCCCCTCTGCCGCAATGTGATCCAGTTCTTTCTCCTGCACACCATACCTGTGTTCACTGATAGCTGGGGCAGAAAGTTCTCATTTTGATGCCACAGAAAGTGACACATTCTGCACCTAGTAACAGATGTATGGATTTGTTCCATCTGTGTTTCGCAGATTATTAGGCACCTTTTCTTTCCATCGTCCACCCATCAACAGAATCAGATTTCTTTCCTGAATTTGCGCAAATGTGCAGTTGCGCAAATTTGCATGTGCAAAAATGTGCAAATTCCCCCAAATGCACACTTTCACACTTTAGCCTATGGGGGAAAATGCATACTTTTGGCTGCTTTTTATTTTGTGTATTTTTCTGTGATGAAATTTGCATTAAAGTTAGAAAACCAGTCTGTCAGTTTACAGAATCCACCCAACAGGGGAAAAGCTGGTCTGCTGTGGAATCTGTGGGTCAGATTCATGAAAATCTGAACTCATCTTGTTCTGTTGCAGATTTCTCTGACATCCCTACACCTAGTATGGCCCATAGAGCCCCATTTTTCACATCGTTTCCAGCTGCTAGTGGGCATTTTATTAGCAATTGCTGGATGTTCTTCAATCCTATGCAATATGGTTTAAAACGTGAACCCCTCCCAGCAAGCATTTCGATTACTTATGCCACCGCTATGGGTCTCTGACGACACAGGTGCAGCCTTTTCTGAGAGTAGCCTGCCAATTACCCTGAGGGGAAGACAAAAGCCACATTCTCCTCTAAGCTTTGGAAATGTATTTTTTGTTTTTCTCCAATGCCAAGTGCCTGCTGCATATTTGGCTCCAAACTGGGGCTGAGCGAGATTTGTAGAAATCCCCTTTTTATGAGTTCGGCATTCTTGCTCTCTTGCCTGTAGAGCTTTCTCGTGCTTGACAAAGCACCTATGTTAGTTCCGCCAAATTAATACATTATTTAAACACGTTAAAAGAAAATTAAATGGAAGCATAAAATGGTGGGAGTAGCTGTAATCTCTTGCTGGTTGCTTTTCTGCACACTGCTGGATTGTCTTCTGGCCTAGATGTGGTGAAAGCCACTATCGTAGATGCCTTGAAAAAGGAACGATTGGCCAAAATATGGGATGGCTTATTAGCCATGAGCTGAACAATAACTCAGCTTTGCCAAATACTACATGCCATTGAATGTCAACTCTCAAATACTGCAGAGTTGGGCAGCCAGTTACAAAAGAGGAAAGAACTCCTGCACTTTTAATAGGTCTACAAAAGAGGGGATTTCAGCAGCTGTGATGTTTTCAGCTACACCTACTGAAATTCCCTCTTCTACACAGGTTTTAAAGATGTAAAAGCCCTGCCCTCTTTTGTACCTGTTTACCCCACTCTGCAGTATTTGATCATTGACATGCAATGGCATGTACTATTTGGCAAGGCCAAATTTGGTATTTGATAATAGACCTGTCAATGTTTGAAGGAACCCCTTTAACAGCACATTCATGTGCGACAGTTAGTGGCGATGATTTAAACTCTATGCTATGAAGAAAGTCACCTGCTGATTTCTGCGCCCCTGTTAAAGACACAAGAGCAGGGCAAGGTGGTGTTTTTCTAGTCATTTGGCAACTCTGAAATAACTGAAATCATTGGGTGTCAAATACAGATATTAAATACAGTGGGGCCTTGAAAAAATTTTTGCAATGTGGAGTGCCAGCCAACCAGCCATGCCATTTCCAGGATACGCCATTCCATACCCCCCGCCCCCTCCAACAGACACTCAGTGTCTGCAGCTACTGAGCAAGTCTAGTCCTCATTGGGTTGTTCTGAGAGTCCCCATGCCTAAACTTTTTCAATACAGGGTTGTGTGTGTGTGTGTACAAACCTGGGAGCTCCCCTGAGATTGCTGCTACTTCCCTCTTGTTCCTGGTTGGTGTTGTCTCATTGTATTATTACATTTTTATCCCACTTTTTTTCCCCTTGCAAGGAACCCAAGGCAGCTTACATGGTTGTCCTCCTCTCCATTTGATCCTCACAACAACCCTGTGAGGTAGGTTAGGCTGAGAGTCCGTGACTGGCCCAAAGTCACCCGGTGAGCTTCATGGCCAAGTGGGGACTAGAACCCGGATCTCCCGAGCCCCAGTCCAACATTCTAGCCACTGCACCATACTGGCACTTAAGGACTGGCGCTCAGAGAACAAGTGTGCTGTTAGGAGAAATGGGAGGAGCAAATTCAACAGCAGCCAGACATGCAGAGATTAAGCAAGGAATCCTTTCCTGGCTTGCATATGTCTGTGCTTGGGAAAGCTTCGCACGCATCATTCCTGTGTCAGACACTTGTTAGAGGTGGTGGAAGCTGGGAGGGTGCTGCTGCACTCATGTCTTGCTTGTGGATTTCCCGTCGGCAGCTGGTTGGCCACTGTGTGAACAGGATGATGGACTACATGGACCCCTGGCCTGATCCAGCAGGGCTCTTGTTATGTTCTAATGACTACTTCATAAATTGACAGGCAACCCAGCCCCCAGTTCTCACTACCACGCTTCTTCCCAGGAATAAAGCAAAATGAAAAGTAACGGGAGAGATATTCATAACCAGAGGCAAGAGACGCTTCCCGCTTATTCTGTCCTGAAATTCTACCACTGCTTTCTCCAACCCAATGCCCTCTGGATGTGTTGGACTACAAGTCCCATTACCCCCAGCCAGCATGGCCCCAGGTCGGGGAAGCCTGTTCTAGTGCATCCAGTCAGTGTGGATTCCAGCCAAGTCTTGCATTAGCAGAGGCACTGTGTGTATATAAAATATTTAGATTACCGCCTAGGAAGAAGACGGCAGGCTTGATTTTTAAAAGCTGACACGGACATTCCCAGGATGGACGGGCACAAGTGTAAGGGGGGGGCGCACAACTTGGAACGGCCACGAAAGCTCTCTGGATTTGTCCAGCCCTATTTCTGAATGATCAGTAGGACAGCTGAGATCCATAACAGCTCACTCAAGAGGCTTGCACCAGCGCCAAGGTAATTTTGGACTCCCTCCTTCTCCACAGCTGAACAACCGTCCCCTAGCATCAGTGCAGGCTGGTGGCTCCGATGTCAGTGGGGAGGTGAATCCACTTTAGAACACTAAAGGATCTGGTCCTGACTGGTCCTGACTGAAACCCGGAACAGATCCACCACCGCAGTGACATCGGAGCCACCCTCCTCCACTGCCTAGCATTACATGAGCTGTTTTTATTTTCGTGACTAGCAAAAGGGCCCAGCTTCGCACAGGCTCCCCGTTTGATGCGGCAAAGGAATCAAAGGAATAGCTCCCCGTTTGATGCGGCAAAGCCTTCGGGCAAGCGCATGCAGCTGGCAGAGTGGGACACATTGTGCCTTCCCCATCTGAAGGAAGCCATACCCACGGGCACCCCTACACATGCCCCCTACGTGGTGCACCCCTATAAGCCCCTGAGGGAGGGATCTGTCCAATCCGCTCCCCTGAAGGGGGCCTGCCCCACAGCAGTGGGGGGAGGGGAGGGGACAGGCATATAATTATTGGCCTACTGATCTCCCCTGGCTTCAAACAGTACGGACTGCAAATCTATGTGCTGGTTAGGGTGGTCTGCGCCTAGTGACTGAAGAGGTTACTGCAGGCTTCAACCGCAAGAACACATCGGAGGGCGCAATCCTGTCGGGATAGGTGGCCACCTCTGAACTCAGAGGCCTATCCAATGCAGGGCAAGAACAGTGCGGAGGGGATCATTCCCTCCACGCTTCAGCCAACCTGCGTTCGCAGCTAGACAGCTGATTTTGGCTGTCTAGCCACGGGAAGGCAGAGCGGGGCAGGGGGAGGGAGGATGCCGGACAATGCGTAGGAAGCATCAGAAAGGCACTTCCACTGCCCCCCAGCCCGGCCCAGCCCCAGGAACACCCTGTTTTCGCCGCTCCGCACTCTTAGGAGTGCGGGGCCGTTCCGCGCTGCCTATGAGGCAGCACAGGAGGGGGTGGAGGTCGGTTCTCAGGGAACCAACCTCAGATCGTGGGCTCTGAGGTCGGTTCCCAGGAACCAACCTATCCTATGGCCATCTAGCCGCTGACTAGCGGCCATAGGATTGCGCCCTGAATTAATTAAAATTAATTAGTGCATTTAAAAAACAAAATAACCCAGAAACACACACCTCTAGGGCCTGCTTAGTAGGAACGACAAGTTTCAGGTGTCTAGGTTTCATGGTCTTGGTGCTATGGCACTGATGGATGGACAGACAGACAGATTCACATCTTCTTTTGTTGTTATAGATTACATTTAGATCCCACCACTCTTCCATGATGAAAGCAGTGTACACAGGGGTCCCAGACTGTCTCCCTCGCACCCAGACCCACTCCTACTTAACTTCCACAAGGTTTCCATGCCCTGAGACTGAAAAGGTCAGGATGACAGAAAGAGGTCCACCTTCTAGCATTGCAACCAAGTTACATCCAAGGGCTTCCAGCTTTGTGCATGAGCAGAGATTTGAACTGGGATTATCAGAGCTGTAGTTCAAAATATCCAGAGGGGGCCAAGTTTGGGGAGGTAGCTCTAACCACTACACTGGACTTTTGGGATTCCTTTAATTTTATGATTTGGCATGGAGACTTGTTCAAGTCAATAAAAACCTCCTTAGACTCATGTCACTTCATGATTCATCATTCTTCAGACCAGAGATGGGGAACCCCCATCCATCCCACCAGCTTATTCCTCAGAACTTGCCCCTTCTCCCCTGCAGGGAAAAGCTCTTATCTCTGATCAGCTGATGATTAGAGATAAGAGCTTTTCCCTGCTGGTAGAGGGGGTGGGGACAGGGCCTGGGAAGGAAGCTGCTGAGTAATTCAGTCCTCCTTACTTCTGAGGCATGTCCTGCAGAGTCTTGCTCTGATTACTTGTCATCAGTCATGCAGAGGGTTGGTATTTGGGATGCTATTTGAGTGTGCTGCTGGGTGATTCAGTCCCGCTTACATTTGACTAGGCATGCAGAAGTCTGGTCCTGCTTACTTCTGAGTAGGCTAAAAACTGGCAATCATCACGTTTTGGCCCTGCCCACTCTAACCTTGGCCACACCCATTTCGTCTTTGGCCCCGCCTACAGATGGAATATGGCCCCTGAGACCTTTCCCAGTCTTTCAGCTGGAAAAGGTTCCCCACACCTGTTTTAGATCCAGCAACAACAAATTGGCAAGTTTGGCATGCACAGCAGACCCAAGGCTCAGTATGGTTTGCTGACTCTCATTGCTATCTCTCATTGAGATTTAAGCATGAGCAATTTTGCACTCAGCATGTTAAATCTTTAATTTAAAGTGCCCTGTGCAGGATTTTGAAACTGCACAGATGTTGACCGAATGCTTTCCAGCCAGGCTCGCTGATCTGGGCCAGATTCACCAGTCTGGTTTCCTCAGAGTCCTAATACTCAATGGGGATGCTCATTCCAGCTTCATTGTGAGTTTAGTGACGACTTGGAATCAATAATTAAGTCTATCAGTCCTCTTGATAGCTGGCAAAGAGGCTAACTTGCCTGCAAGGGGGACAGGAAAAAATGGTTGCAGGCTTGCCTAGATGGGTAATAAATCAATGACTCAGCTTCAGACTGCTGGAAGCAGACTGGTTTTTAATCCCTTAATCCTTAATATACTCACACATGCTGAAGGGGAGTCAGACTGTCAGAGGCATGAGCAATACCCAGATTCTGGGGGATGTTTTGCTTGTTTTACGAAAGCCCAGTACAGCAAAAGAATTGGGCTTTACACTGACTGCCCATCAGCGGAGAAAAAAACTGGGCTAGATGGACCAAAAATAGTTTGACTATAAAGGAGCATCACATTTATGTATTATTTATTTATTATGAAATTTATACCCTGCCTTTTCCCCTCCTGCAAGAAACCCAAGGTGGCTTACACGGTCCTGCCCCTCTCCATTTTATCCTCACATCAACCTTGTGAGGTAGGTTAGGCTGAGAGTCAGTGACCTGCCCAAAGTCACCCATGGAGCGTTATGGCCGAGTGAGGACTAGAACCCAGATCTCCCGAGCCCCAGTCCAGCAGTTCAACCACTATGCCACACTGGCTCTCTCATTGTTGTTGTTGTTGTTGTTGTTGTTATTATTATTATATTTATATCCCTCCTTTTCCCCAATACTGGGACTCAAGGCGCCTTTACAACATTAAAACTTGTACAATTAAAACCTATAAATAGAAATATAAATACAAGTGTACAAAAGTTAAAAATATAATTAAATCATCAATATTAAAATTGTAAAAATATCAAAACATTAAAAGACAACCACCACAACAAAAATAGTATCCAGACTTCATATTTTCACAGGTCCAGACTAGTTATCCCCAAAGTCCTGCTGGAACAAAAAAGTTTTTACATGTCTACGAAAGCATATAAAGGAGGGTGCCACTCTCGCCTCCTGGGAAGGGAGTTCCAGAGCCTTGGGGCAGCCACCGAGAAGGCCCTCTCCTGCTTTCCCACCAGAGAACATGTGGCGTTCCAGACATTGTTAGAGGGCAATTCCTATCATCCCTCAATATACTGGCCAGTGGAGGCTGGTGGCTCTGATTTCAGTGGGGCAATGTATCCATTCTAGGTTTTGGTCAAAACCAGCCAGAACTCTAAATTAGCTATCCAAGGTACTGAGTCTATTTTGGGGAGAGGGTCCAGAACCTTGGAGAGATTCTTTACAGTTCTGGCAGATTCTGATCGAAACCCGGAATGGATTCACAGACCCACCGAAATCGGAGACACCAGTCCCCACTGATGCTGGCTATAGCTGATGGGCATTGCAGTCCAGCAGCTGATGGGCATTGCAGTCCAGCAGTCCCATCCCTGCCCTACACATCTGCTTGTGCTGAAGGAACGCAAGCAGTGGCTTGCATCATGACTTCTACTGAGGGAACCTCTATATGGCAAGTAGGAAGAGATATTCACACCTCCCCCTCGATGGTGCATGGGATGGCAGAAGGATGCGCTGCTCGGCCACCATTTCTGAGTGGTGGCTGGGGGGCAAGGGGGCAGGTGCTTATTGGCAGGCACCACTGGATGTCAGCAGTGGACAGCGACTGCCTGGTGCGGATGCTCCCAGGGGCTGTAGCTCAGTGGCAGAGGACCTGCTTTGCAAGCAGAAAGTCCCAGCTTCCATCTCTGTGGCATCTCCAGATGGAGCTGGAAAGACTCCCTGTCTGCAACTCTGGGGAATTACTGCACGTCAGGATAGTCAGTCTTGACATGTGCTCTACCACTGAGCCATGACCCAACACATCGGACAGGACAGGACAGCTTCCAGTGAGTCAGGGGCTCCAGGTTCAGGACTGCAGTGGGCCTTGTAGGCGATAGCCAGTATTGATCAGAAGTCGCCTGGCAGGGCTTGGGCCTACTCAGCCTCTGGGATGTCAGAATCTGTGTGAGTTTCTCTCTGCCACCGTTCTCAGAGCAGAGCCAGAGGGAGTCACCCAGCTCCCTGTCTACCTGCTGGTTTGGCCTTGGCAGGCAGGGAGGCTGGAAGCTGTCCGTGAGAACCTGACAGAGGTGGGGTGGGGTTTGCAGAAGGGTCACCCAGGTTGAAGCGTCACTGCTGGAGGGCTGAGCAGCAACAGGGGCCTTGCTGAAAGGCTAAAGGCCTTTGTCTGTCACGTGATCCGGAGGGAGTGTCTTACAATCACGCCTTCCCTTTTAAGTTGATGCAAAGGTGAAGAGCCTTTGCTGGGAACTTCTCATCTTCATTGCCCTTCTCTGTTTCGATCCATCATCGTCTGGGCTTTTGGAGGCACTCTGCACATGGACACTCCCTTAATTGGAATTTTGGATTGCTAAAGACTTGCCATGAAAAGTATGGTGAGGCTTTTCATAGACTTCAGCTCTCATTTGCTGTGGATTGTGTGTCTTTGTTTGTCGCCAGCTCAGCGTACTGGTAGGCTGGGTTTGATCTATGGTTTTTGGACTTACCTCTGCCTGGATGCAAGCAGTTACCAATGTGGAAGCGGTGGCATGGAACTCCCTGCATGTCTGGGTTTACCCTTGACCTTGATAGGCCTCAACCACGTAGCCTGGAGTTATCAACAAAAGATTCAAAGCTAGACTCTCTATGGGTGTGGTTTTGTTTAGGCCTTTCAAGAATTTATCCCTTGATTGCCTGAGGGGCCATTCCAGGGATTATTCCCATTCCTTGTCTGGGGTTTGGAACCCCGTATAAGGATTGCCTGGGTTAGTTATGCCAAGAATCCAGAGTCCCTTCCCTTGTGTTCAGAACCATGGAGATGGCACCAGGGAAACCATGTTGATGAGGATCTCAGTCACTGTAGGAGTGTTTAGCTTTGGACTGTTCTGGAATTACATACAGCCTATAGCTACTGACCATCAGCTATATGATTTCTGAAGAGTGTAACTATTAATCTTTTGCCATGGAATTTCCTGCAATAAAGAAATCTCACTGATTTGGGTATCCGGTGTCAGATTGCCTGAGTGTGTGTGCTGGAGGGATCGGGAAACCTGACACAATGTTCCTGAGTCAGAGCACTGGACTATCCATCCATCTCAGTCTTGAGCTGGATAGATGGACAAATGTTCTGACTCAGGAACAGTGGAAGCTGGCTTGTCCTGTCTGATGTGTTGGGCCGTAGCTCAGTGGTAGAGCACGTGTTTTGCATGCAGAAGGTCCCAGATTCAATCCCCAGCTTCTCCAGATAAAGCTGGGAAAGATACCTGCCTGAAGCCCTGGAGAGAAAATACTCTCAGGTGCCTGAAAATTTTGTATTATGCCCATCGCGTCTGGGAAACGACTTTCGTTCCTCAGGGGCTGCTTACCTTTTCCCAGATGTGACGAATCCTTCCAATGCTTCTTCTGGGCACTTTAAGACAGCAGAAGCACTGGAAAGCTTATTTGAGCCACATATGGAAAAAGAGACGTTGGCCCTGAGGAAGGAAAGTCCTTTCTGAGATACACTGGGCCACCATAAATGCTTTTTCCAGGCACCTGAGAATACTCTCTCTTCTGTTTTGGGACACAGGCGTGCCTCCCCCTCTTGCTGTTTCCTAAAATCCCAGAGAGCCATTGGCACTGTAGAAGACGATGCTGAGGAAGACACGCAGAGGTATAAGCCCCCTACTTATGCTGCAACGTGGCCCCTGGGGAGTGAGCAGCATCGGCACATTCATGGGCAATAGCACTACTGGGTGCTTTGGGGCTCTTTGCACCCTCTGCATAAATCAGGGGTGCAGAACCACAGGTGCAGGGGCCAAATCCAGCCCACCCAGAATTCCATTTTGGCCCTCTGGGCTTTCTTAGATGGCCATATCTCCTTCCCCTGGTCTGTCCCCCCCCACACACCCATCATTTGGTGGTTTCCTGGCTTTGTGTAACTTCCTGCCCATTCTAAAAAGGCTGAAACGCCTCTCCCAAGGCTTAGTGACTGGCAGGAAGAGCTCTGAGCTACAGTATGCTGGTATTTGGGCCCCGGGCCCCTTTGCTTTCAGCCCTGCTAACCTGCGGAATGGAGCCCTCGGAAGCTTCTCTAAAATCGAAGTTGGCTGTCAGGCTGAAAGAGCTTCAGTGCGCCCCCCCCATCCCCTAAGCTCTTCTTCTTCCACCACTGGCCAGAAGTTCCCACTATTAAGCACCAAGAACCTCTTCCCACTTGGACATAGTTCACCACTGAGTCATGGTTTCACCGCCTCACAGAATCAAAGAGTGCAGTGTGAACGTTAGAGAGAATATTGCAAGGATGCAGCTGAAGTGTGTTTGGCACTGACGCATGGTGATGGCCATGTTTCCGTAGTGAGCCAAAGTACTAGTAGAGAACCCTTGGAAGTTTCTAGTAGAGAACCCTTGGAAGTTTGGGCACAGTCAGGCAATTTTAGCCTCTGAACTGAACGGTCTTGCGTTCCCCCGCCTCCGCCTCCAGGCAGTAACGCATAGTACTTCCCTTACTTCAAAAAGTGGTCCAGCAGGTCTGATACATTTGAGGACCCTCCTGCTCATTCCACTGAGTGGAGACAATGGGGAGCATCCAAAGCAGGCCTTCTGTGGGTGACCCAGGACTGCCACCAGCCACCTGTGGAAGGCCTGCCCTGCACACGATCCCTGTACTTCAGCCCCAAAGTCCTGTCCTGATGGCACAAATGGCCATCGGTGGAATGCAAAATTCACTCCCCACACATTTTGCCAATTTTCTTGGATGGCTGTGAAATACTCCAGAACATTCCCCTCCAAATGGAGGGGTCACCCTTAACAGCAGTGAAAGAGTGGCTTCTTTCTTATTTTAGAATCTCTGGAGACGTTATGGGAGAATCGAAATGGCTGCTAGGCTGCTGACACTGCAGTTGTGGTCACCACAAGCACAGATTCCCATTTCCCCAAAGCTCTCAATGAAGATAGAAGCTGCTTTTCCCTTAGTGCTACTGGTGACTCCTGCCCCAAAGGAGGATTTCACCCCTCCAGCCCAAAAATGCCTCCTCAAATTCTCTGTCTCCAAAAGGGATGGTGATTTTAGGGGGCGGGGATTAGTCTCAATATTATGAGAATACAGATATTGATACAATTCAGGATGAGGGTATGACAGCATTGAAAACAAAAACAAAAAACATTGGGATGCTTCTGGAATGTTCTAGCCCAGCCTTGCCCAACATGGCACCCTCCAGATGGGTTGGACTACAACTCCCACAATCTCAATTGGCCAGGATGGCTGGGGATTATGGGAGTTGTAGTCCAACACATCTGGAGGGTGCCAGGTTGGAGAAGGGTGTTCTAGGCTTGACCATGGAAGCATTGTAGATTTCGTAAGGTAGGTTTTGTAGTTATATGCTGAGTGTTTGGAATCTCTATATTCACCCCAATTTCTGCTGATTGCAAATTTTAGAGGCAGCTCCATTAGCAGCTAAGGATGGGGAAGAAATTTGTTTCATTCACATTTCAATGCAATCTAACCTAATTTCATATTTTTGAAACAATATGTGAATCGAAACCCAGCTATTGTTTGAACATCACACATTTCCAAATTTTGCAATGGAATTCTTGAATAAAAAAATGCATACAATTTGTACAAAAGTACAAATATTAGGGGAAGTGCACATCAACAATGTGCATATTCATGAAATAACATTCCAAATGTATTATATTCAGAAAATTGCTTGCAAAATAGGCACAACTGCATACATTCATGAACACAAAAATGTGTATGAATTTTCATGCAAACCTCTTTTTTAAACAGAAATCCTCCAAGTTTGGGACAAACTGACCTTAAGAATGGAAACATGGAAACTAAAACCAAAATGGACAGATTTCCCCTACCTCCTCCAAGTGACACCCCGAATGTGGCAAACAGGCCACGGGGCCGTTTGCGACAAACAGAAACTGCATTATTTCACTGCTCCTCTCAACCTACATATAGTCATTTGGTAAAACTGCACTCTGCCACTACAAAGTATCTTTTTGATATGGTAAGTGGTCTTCAAATTGATCAGATAAATACATTTGTTTCTATACCTGGCAAGATGAGTCTGGCAATCCATTTGCCATGAGCAGGAACCATCAAAATGGGATTGTCTGGCCTGTGTGGATCAGGCCAAGTAAGAAAATGTGCACAGTCTCTCATATTTTGCATTGTTTGTTCTAGTTTTGCTATTGATAGGGAGTGGTGCAATGCTGGCTACTGGAAATGTCATTCAACTCATCTTCTGGCTTCTGAGATTTCAGCAAGCATTAACTATACTTTTTCAAGCATATCTTTGCAGCCAGAGGGGCTAGGAATTTGCTTTTAAGAAAGAAGAGAAAAGAGAGCTGAGATGAGGAAGCTGATTTTTCTGCCCAGTATTTTATGTTGCCCTTTTCGTATGCCCCCACAGAATCATAGCACAAACACATATCAGAGAGGGAAGGAGGGCGGGCGGGAGGGAGGGAGGGAGGGAGGGAGAGAGCAGGTACGTAGACAAGGAAAATGGAGCCATTGCAAACTCATTGGCAACAGGAATCAACCATCACAATAAACCCAGTTATGTTGACTTTACTGTGATGTGAATCTGGCTGTTTATGAGACGGGGCAGCTGTTGGCACTCCTACTGTCCAAGCTTTCACTTGAATGTTTGGCTGCACTTTCTGTCCCTTGTCCATAATCAGCACTGTGAATGGTTCACATGCACATATAGAGAAGAATATAGAGAAGAAGTCTCTTGAGATGGAATGCTATAAATCCTGGAGAATTCCAAGCATCAGCTCCCATTTGCAAATTAAGCAGAGACCTCTAATTCTCAAAGGACAATTTTCTTGAAAATGGAGCCCTTGCATAAAACTAGAATAATAATAAGAACAGAAGAAGAGCCCTGTGCTGGATCAGACCAAGGGTCCATGAAGTCCAGCATTCTGTTCACACCATACCCAACCAGCTACCCACAAGCAGGACACAAGTGCAACAGCACCCTCCTGCCCATGTTCCCCAGCAACTGGCATCCATAGGCATACTATCTCTGATACTGGAGGTAGCACAGAGCCATCAGGACTAGTCACCATTGATAGCTTCATCCTCCATGAATTTGTCCAATCCCCTTTTAAAGCCATCCAAATTGGTGGCCATTGCTACATCTTGTGGAAATGAATTCCATAGTTTAACTATGCACTGTGTGAAGAAGTCTTTCCTTTTATTTGTCCTGAATCTCCCAATCAGCTTCATGGGATGACCCCATTGAGTTCCAGTATTATGAGAGAGGGAGAAAAATGAGAGAGGGGAAAAATGTCTCCCTCTCCGCATTCTCCACACCAAACATAATTCTGTACACTTCTATCATGTCTCCCCTTACTCACCATTTTTCTAAGCTGAACAATCCCAGCTGCTGTAATCTTCTGTCATAGAGGAGATGCTCCAGCCCCTTGATCACTTTTCTGTACTTTCTCTAACTCTACAATATCCTGTTTAAGTATGGTGACAAGAACTGTACACAGTATTCCAAGTGTGATCACACCATAGATTTGTATAAGGCGAGTATGATCTTGGTGGTTTTATTTTCAATTCCTTTCCTAATTCTGACTTACATGGAATTTGACTTTTTCACAGCAGCTGCACACCGGGTCAACATTTTTCTTTTGGAGCTCCTCACAATCCCTTTTGATTTAAACCACCCAAAAAGAATTTGGTGCCATCAGCAAATCCGGCCTCTTCACTGCTCACTCCTAATTCTAGATCATCTATGAAATGAAAAGCATTGGTCCCAAAACGGATCCCTTGGGGCCCCAGTGTTTACATCCCTCCATTGGGAGAACTTACCATGTATTCCTACTCTCTGCTTTCTATTCTTTAACCAGTTACTAATAATAATCAGCATCACCACCAGATCCGGGCACCAATTCACTTCCCTTGCTTTCCATTCAGTTATAAAGGTCACATCCATATTTCCCAGTGGTACTGGGGGCCCAATTTAAATGGGTGGTATTGACTTTTAATGCCTGAATGGATACTTGAAGGATCACTTGCTCCCACCAGCACTTTAAGATCTTTTTCAGAAGCTTTGGATCAGAACTACAGTGAATGGCTTCATGGAGTGGGGCAGGGGTCCCTTTTTGGGTAGATGGGCAAATCTGGAATTCTGAGAGGTGAAATGGCTGCCATGCAGCACTTGCCCATTCCCAAAATGGCTGCCATGGTAGGTGTGGCCAGTCACAAAACATCAGTTTCCAAGAAGGCTAAAAGAAAAGTGACTTGCCCAAGAGCTTAAGTACAAGGCAGACATGTGGTCTGAGGTCCAAAACACAAAACCACTCTTTTGAGCCCACAGTTTTCCGTTACCAACACCCATTTCACAGAAAGCAAACTGATGAGGCTCAGGGGCAAGTAACTGGGCTAAGAATGCCATGTGGGAATGCCAAAGGCATTCTGGAAAATAAAGATGGCTCTGGAGGCTGGCGTTTCACATAGCAGCTCATTATTTTAAAAATGAAATGAAAATCAAGAGGGGCAGGGAGCTGGGCAGGTGCCAGGAGAGGCACCTGTAGGCACGGTCCTAATAACCCCAGGAGTAGGTTATTAGAGCTGTGGTGTCAACATTGTGAAATTGGTCCTCCCAAAGTTGGTCCATCTTGCTCTTTCACTACATTTGGCTACATTAGTGCTATTTCAGTGGGCTTTGGTGTTTTTAAAACTGCTTACATTTTTACTTTTTCCCAGTAGTAACATATGGCTGTGAAAGCTGGACTATAAGGAAGGCTGAGCGCCAAAGAATTGATGCTTTCGAACTGTGGTGTCCCCTGGACTGCAAGGAGGTCAAATCAGTCAATCCTAAAGGAAATCAACCCTGAGTGCTCATTGGAAGGACACATACTGAAGCTGAAGCTCAAATATTTTGGCTACCTAATGTGAAGAGAAAACTCTCTGGAAAAGACCCTGATGCTGGGAAAGACTGAAGGCAAAAGGAGAAGGGGACGGCAGAGGATGAGATGGCTAGATAGCATCACCGATGCAATGAATATGGACTTGAGCACGCTCCGGGAGTGAGCGCAGGACAGGAAGGCCTGGCGTGCTATGGTCCATGGGGTCATGAAGAGTCGGACACGACTGAACGACTGAACAACTGAACAACAACAACATTTTTACTTATATTTGCTTTTGCCGCCAATATCCTTGATACTCCACTGTGTTTTTCTGCATCACTGCAGATCTTATGACAGTTGCCCTCAATTCCTACTAAGTATTCCTACAATTTCTTTTCCGTTGTTCCACATTCTCCTGTTCTGTTTTTTTAGTCCTATCTTCCTTTCTCACTTCCCAGTTTTCCTTTATTGTTTCAAACCATGGGCCAAATAGTCATGCTATGACAGCATCTCCTACATCTCCCTGAAGGTGCGAAATATTTGGTGCATTTAAAAAGAAACTAATTAACACACTTGTTTGTTTTCTGCCTAGGATGCCTTGTCCTCCCGCCTCCTTTCAACAATTCGCTTTATGACTTAGTTCATGCTGCGTGTTTACCTCTCCAAAATACCATCTGTCACTCAAAGCTCTCTCTCAAACCCTACTTGAAAAGTTTTTGGGGAGGAAAATTCTTGGAACCGCAGCTCATGAGAATAGGTGGATTTCAAAATCCAAACTTAAAAGTGCTTAAATGCAAATTATTATCATAATTGTTCTGAAATTATATGCGGATTGCAGTCACTTGAGTTCAGTATGGGTCCTCACTCTCCACCAACAAACAATAACCCAACACCAGGTGTAAAAATGATCCTAACTTCAGAAGACTTAGTTCTTGACTAAGTGCCTCATCACAAGAGGGCAGCGAATCAGAAACACCGGGCCTGGGGTCAAATTACTACTCCGTTGGATCATTATTGCTTTGCCTCCATTTCCCATCTGCAAAATGGGAATAACTATAACCTAGCTCATGACTAGGGTTGTAAAGTCAAATGAAATAAGGATTATGGAGTTCTTTGCACAAAAAACGGCATAGAAAACATTTTTAAAAATCCAGAGAAGTCATAAATGATGGCCAAACTCACAGGGAAGTTCTCCTTTGTACGCCCCATTGAAAGGAAGAAGGGATGTCGAAAAGCACTCAAATGTTTTGCTAAAGCTCCTGTTCATTTCAGTGAGACTTGCACAGGAGAATGTCCAAGTGCAACATGATGGAATCAAAGCAACACAAAACGTCAGTATGTGTACATAATAGATTTCACTGGTATCTGACAGCAACTGTGTCAGGGCTGAATGTATTCTGCAGACAAATAATATGCATTCTGTGACTGTGACTGTGACCCAACTTTGGAAAGTGGATTTCTGCCAAAACATTCTTCATTGTTTTTCACACTCTGTTCTGTTTCCATGTTTCAGATAAATTGACATTTTCTCCTGTAGCCCATGTGGTATGAAGATGTCTCTGAGTTCTTATCCATGAGGACTAAAAACTTAAGAAAATATAATAAAATACGTGATTTTCTAGGTGGCAAGTTCTAGAATTGAGCCAATTTGTTTTGTGAGTTTAGATTTTTGTGTAGAAATGCGCATTTTCAAGACAGGTGAATCAAATAGATGTGCAAATTACACAGAACATTTTTCTCTATTGTTGTTTTTTTAATTAAGGTTTTGAGCACCGAAGATTGCTCAGATGGGAAAACCAAACTAGAAAGTGCTGGTTTTTATGGCTTCTGGGAACTGTGAAGTCCTTTGCAGCTAGCACACAGGAAGGCCCAGCTCAAGAAAGCCCCTGAACTTTGGAGTACTCTAAATCGTATGTTAAAGGTTTTTTGTTTTGTTTTTTACAACAAAGAACAGATTTAATAACAAAAAAAATCATTTCAGCTCAGCTCTAAAATTCCATGCCACAGAAACATAGGCAGCTGCCTTATACTGAGCTAGACCATTGCTCCATCAAAGCCCAGTATTATCATCACTGGCTGGCAGGAGCTCTCAAGGATTTCATTCAGGATTCTTCCCTAGACCTACCTGGAGATGCTGGGGATTGAACCAGGGACCTCCTGCATGTAAAGCCCAGGCTCACCTCTGAGCTACAGTTCCTCCTTATGCCATAAACACTGCTTTTGTGTGGTGACCTCCCAGACCTGCAAAATACACACAGCCCTGCTTCTTGTGTACAGATCTGAAGGACCGCAAACAGGTATGATATGCAAAGAGTCCTACCTTGAGAAACAAGGCCCCCTTAGAAGACAGGGAGTCTGTTCCTTTTCCGTTGGGATAACAGTGATAGGCAGCATCCATAACTGGATAGCGACTGGCAAAAAGCAGGCCACTGTTCACAAACTTGAAGGTACAGCAGCCGTGGCAGCTGTAGACCCCAACGTCGTACAGAATGTATTCAAAGTAATGGTGGAGCTGCTCTTTCAACTTCTCTGCCGCCCTTTTGTCAAACACTTCCTGCAAGCACAGGAAGTCCAAGTTGGCAGGGAAGAAAGCAGAGATCTCGTGGTCAAAGGGCTCATCGGTATTCTTCTTTTTTCTCACGGAGGTCTTCTTCATGAGTGAGGCCTTGTAGAGGAGCTTGCTGTTGACGGTGCTTTGGTCCACTGGGCCATCTCCAGTGCGCGCCTTCACCAGGGACTCTCGCGAGGCAGTGTAGCTATCCAGGCTCCCAGAATCCCCTTCCTTCTGCTTGTGATTGGGGGTTTGGCCTTTCAGGCTCTCGGCTTCTGATTCTGGAGTACGATCTGCCGGCCCCCTGCTATTATTCACCTGCCCACCTGTGCCATCAGCATCTGGGTCTGAAATGTGGCCGTTGTCCTCTCCCCCTATGCGCACAATGCACGTGTTGCTGTCTTCTCCCTCATTGGCCTCCCCTCCTGCTTTGGCATCTTTCCCATCTTCACCGTTGTTCAGACCAGAGTTATCCCCTTTGTATTCCATGGACGTTGTCCTCTTGATGCCTACATTGACGGTACGGTTATTGCTATCTCCGCTCTGAGGTGACACCAGGCTGCTGAAGCTGGCTGCACTGATGGACGTGTTTGTGGGGGAATCTATGTAGATTTTGATCTGAGGCCTGCTTGCCCCATTCCGGATCCGCCGCCCTATTTCCTTAGCTCGTGCCTGCGTGTTGAACACATTGTTGAATCTTGCCAAGGAGTCTGGGAGTAGGCAAACATTGGCGCTGCCAAAGCAAAAGCTTCTCCCATTGCTGGTGGCCTTCCACTCGGTGAGCAACGTACTTCCATTGATCTGGCTTTTGTCCTGCAGCCTGGAATAGACGTACGGCCGCCGAGCGGACTGCAGTGGTGACCATAACAGGAAACCGATCAGGGCAAAAGGAAGAGAGACCACTAGCAGTGCTAGGTAAATGGGAGTGGTGATGAAGACACACAAGGCATGGAAGTAGCATGGGTCGTCTCCCCTTTGGCGCTTCTCGTAGGTGGTAGGCACAAATGAGGCCACGAGCCGGTCTCCGAGCCAATAACATGGGAAGATTAAGCCCCAGGAGAAAGAATGCAGTGCTGAAAGAAAGCCGTTGGGAAATGGGGAAGTGTATAAAACCATTGCAACTCAGTTAGGACACCTCTTCAGGACCATCTACATGGTGTCACCACCGTCCGCCGTCCATCAGAACATGTGTTTGTGGGCAAGGAGGGAAAAGAAAATTCTCCTGGAAAGTTGCGTCTGTCAGACCGCAAAGAGCAGCTATCACCTTAGGAGCACCATGTCATTTTGTGACGGAAAGAAGGAAGCAAGGCAAGAGTTCCTTTGGGCTTTGGGTGTCTGTGTAGGCTTCAAGTTGTATCATTGCTTACCGCAAGGGGCCATGCCAGGCTAGTTGAGTGGGGTAAGGAAAATCACCTGCAAAGACAAAAAGAAGAATAGCTATAATATCTAAACACCTACTGGAGGGGAGAGGTATCAGAAGCACAGAGCTGTAATACATCAAAGTTCTGCTCCTTGTCTCCCAAACACTGGACCATCCAAACACAAGACTGTAGCCATAAGGGGGACTATGGAGGTATGCCCTGGCCCCCATAGTTCCTGTCTGAATATTACACACTCCAGCCCTTTTAGTTACTAGTTTTAAAAGTTATATCCCACTTTTTTGCCCCCCGAATGGCAGCTACAATAAAATCCAGTTTGTTTGTTTTTAAGAATGTAGTTAAAGCACAGCATAAAAACAAATTAATTAAAACAGGATTAAAAACACAATGTACAGGAAATACTTGGGGAGATATAAGGAGGCTCTGGGAGCAGGCAGTACGGCCCTGCTTGTGGGGTGGGCCTCAGCACATGCCCAATGCTAACAATCCCCCAATTCTGGCCCTGGAATTGGACCTAGTACTGTTACAAAACACACCTCTATTGCAAACTTAAAAGCTTGATGGAAGGAGAGCGCTGGCAGCTTAGAGGGTTTTTTTATTATTGTTATTCTCTCTCTCTGCTTGAGACTCTTGCTGTCACTTATCTTAGCTCTGCCTGCCTCTTAGCAAATTCTGCTTGCCAGTTATCTGCAGGTAGATCCTAGACAATATTATATGTGTCACATTTTATCACTTAAGCTAATCAGCCTTGGAACGACGGGTAAATCTACGGATTGAACAAGAAAAGAATGGCAAAGGGCGTAATTGCAAGGGCAGGCATATATGGTGGTACTGGAGAATGGTGAAGTGCTCTCAAATATACTGTCATTACAATACTGTCTGCATAGAAAAGCAATAACATAATCAATCGATCTATCAATCATTCAGTCAATCAGTAAGACGGTCTTCTGGAAAGTGCCACAGCTGCATTGTGGAGCATGGAACATGGTTGCCAATTAGAGTAGCCAGATGTCCTCTTTTACGGAAGACCATCCTCTATTTTGGGCCAATTCCAGAACCATCAGAACTGTTGCCCAGCAACAGTTAGCACCTGAACAACAGACTGAGCAGGGAGGCACACAGGTTGCCTGGTCACAGTTTTCCACGCTATGTGAGATTTGCTGTATTTCTATTTAAATTATAATAATTATTTCTAAATTTGCATCTATACATATACATTAGTATAAGCAAATTATAAGCAAATTTATGTCCTCTTTTCTTCTCTTTTTTGATGATTCTTAAGTGGCCCCCCTATTTCCAGTGCTATATTCACAAAACCAGCCTTCTAATACCAGGCAGATTGGCATCCCAGCACCCCCAGGGCAGCACCACCTCACCAGCAGGGACGTCATCCTTGCCCAGGCCTTTGGGGTACTCTACAGAATACTCCTATACTTGCCCACTACTCTGAAGTAAGTCCCATTGAGTTCAGTGAGGCTTCCTCCCAGGTATGTATGTATAGGATTGCAGCCTAAAACTTGAACGCAATGGGGCTTACTTCTGAGTAGACATGTGTAGGATTGCACTGTGCATTTGCAGATGCTGTTTAATGATGGCATTTGCTCCTACTCGGCTGTGGTCGTTTGATGTAGGGGTGAAATCTGCAATGGAACCAAATGAGTGCGGATTTCTATGAATCCAACCCATGGATTCAGCAGTGGAGCAGCTTTTCCCAAGTTACACAGATTCCGTGGACTTGTGAACTGGTTTTTTTTTTTTTTTACTTTCAGGAATTTTATGCAAATTTTGTTGTAACCCTGTAAAATAAAAAAAAAATGCCAGCCAAAAATGCACATTTCCCCCATAGGCTAAAGCATGAAAATGCACATGGTGGGGATTTGCACATTTGGGGAGGGGGGTTTGCACATTTTTGCAGGCGTGAATTTGCACGAATGCAGATTTGCACAAATTGGGGAAACTCTTATTCCATCAATGAGCAGACAATGGAATGAAAGGCACCCAATAATCCACAAAATGCAGACGGAATGGATTTTACAAAATCTCTACATCCCTAGCTTGATCATGATTTTTGATTGTGGTGTTAACAGCTGTGGTCGTCTGGATTTTATAAGTCGCTGTGAGAGCTTTGGCTGAAGAGAGGCTAAGAAGTATTGTAAAGAAAATAAAACACAAGGAAAATAAAGCCAACTGGCCTAGGGATGGATAAATCTGTCAGTCTGGGTTACTCTTGGTTTCTCATTTTTCTAATGTAAATTTGGTTCATTCCAAACACTGAGCATTTTCCCAGTCCTAAGTTTGGTTCATGAGATTTTCTTTTGAAGTTTGCATGAACATTCATATATTTTTTTGTGTTAATTTCTCCCAATATGTGCATTTTTGTGTGCAGTTTTGCTTGATGTACGTTTTTTGGCAAACGATTTTCCAAATAGAATGCATATTATTTATTTTCACCGATATACACATTTCTGTGAGCACGTTTCCCTGATATATACATTTCTGTATGCACATTTTGATGGGAGAACTCTGTTGCAAAATGGGGAGAAGAGCATATTTCTAAGGATAAATGGGGTGCAGTTGGCGTAGCGGTTCGAAAGTGTGCATTTCGGTACTGAATGTCCTGCACTGGACCTGAGGGCAGCAGCCAGATTAAGGGGAGCCGCAAAAGACAGGTGGTGCACACCTCTCTGTCCTCCAACACCTTGCTGCTGTTCCTCCTCCCCTACACCTGCTGCCGGCGACAGTTGCCTCACTCCGCCGCATGGCAGGGCTGCCCATGCAGTTGACCTCAGCTGAGCTGGGAGCTGCAATAGCGCCCTATGGCCATCTGCAGTGGTGTAGATAAAGAATGGTGGACATCAGAGCAGCAGCTCTGTCCTCTTCAAAGCTAACAGAATGGCACAGAGAGAGAAATGAGCCAGCTCTTTTGGCTGGAGTCCTTAGTTGCTGGAATCCCTGTGAGCCCCTGCCAAAGGAAGTGAGGCGGGTGGCTACCAGGAAGAGGGCCTTTTCTGCGGTGGCACCCTACCTGTGGAATGAGCTCCCTAGAGAGGGTTGCCTGGCGCCTACATTGTACTTTGTGGTTTTAATTTCTGTGAACTGCCCAGAGAACTCTGGCTATTGGGCAGTATAGAAATAAAATAAAATAAATACCTACCTACATACATACATACATAAAATAGTTTGCAGTCTCTGTTTCTTTACAGAATGGATGCTTACAAGTTGTCAAAGCATCATTCAGCTGTGTTAGCAGCATCACTGGTTAAAACTTGACCTCACTCATTAAAACACCTTTAGACTGATTAATTGAAGACCAACTTCAATTTAAGTTGAAACTTTAGGTGGTTATCATGCTTGAAGCTGCATTTACCTGCACATTTACCTAGCTGTACATTTACCTAGGAGTAAGCCCCACTGAATTCAGTGAGACCTCCTTTTGAGCAAGTATTCACAGAATTGGGCTGCCTTGCTTACAGCCCTACTTATTTATATGGGCCTTTTATATTTTCTCCCCTGCAACAAATCTGCAAAATCTGCTGTTTTATTTTATAAATTTGTCTGTGGCCATTGGCTGAAGCATGTAGTACTACTTAACTAAGCTTCTGCCTATGGTTTATCATTAAGCCACTATATTCCTGACTGGAATGTGCTCATGAATAGCTTTGAACACAATTACATGTGAATGTGTAGGACAGCATCCAACACTTTCCCCTTAAGAAGTTCACAAAAAAAAAAAAAAAAAAAAAAAAAAACAACCCAAAGGGAGCAAAACACAGCAGTCTGCTTGAGGAAGAGAAGGCCAATCTGTCCAGCAAAATAAACCACTCCCCGCAAGTAGAAAACTAGCACAGGGGTATGAGGGTCGGGGAGGGAGGTGGTTTTGTTGTTGTTGTTGTTTAACACAGGAACATATTCTAAAGAGACAAAATACATTCAACCACTTTCTGCTGAATAAATGAGCACAATGCAATGAATGGAGCATTGTATTTTGGTTCATATCCCTTGTCAGCCACGAACCTCACTTTGTAATCTTCACTCAGCCTAACCTGCCTCACAGGGTTTTTCTGTGGATAAAATGTGATGGGCACTTCTACCATCCACAGCTCCCTGGAGAAAGTGTGGGATAAGAAAAGCCCCAATCAATTAAAATGTAAATTCTGCCTGAGAAAGGATGCCAATGGGACTGGGGACAACAGATCTCTTTTAACTTTCCAGAACAAAGCTGGAGATGATGCAATAATGAAAATGCACTAAAAGAACCCTTCTTGGTCCAGGATTCACACACCAAAGGAACATCCGCTCTGTCTTATCCTGTAATTATCCAGGACAGTGGAAAAGTCATGAAGAACTCTTAGCAGTCTTCTGGGTACTTATAATGCTTTTAAAAATCCCTGCCTAATTGTGTAATTACCCAGCAGACCAGAAATTTCTAATCTGCTCCTGTCTCTGGGGTAAATAACATACAGTTCTGTAGGGTGTGGAAACACCAAGTGGAGAAGGGACTCATTATACATCCCTAGCAAAACCAAGACATGTATTTCTGGTGGCAGCAACATCTGGTGGCAACAACTACAAGAGGTTCAATGTACATTTAATAGCTAGGTTATATTTCTTTCCCTCTCATTCTGTTTTGAAAAGTAGCCACATAAGATAAGCCATAAGAGCTGAGACAGAGCCCAGCATAATCTCTCCCTTTAAAGTTCCATAAATATCTCTTCAATAAAACGTTCAGAAAAGAATGTTTAGCGATCAGAGCAATCGCAAGGAGTTTGTCTGACTTCTGGTTACAATTTTGGTTTCCGCACACTGGATGGCTTGGCACAGGGCTGGCCAACATGGCAAACCTAGATTTCCTGCTTTAAAATAAAAATAAAAACCACCCCGCCCTTTCAATCATGGGTGCCATTTTAGATTTCAGGAGGACAGGGAGAAGGAGATTTCGGTGCAAGGGGGTGGTGAGGATGAGATTCTCAGGAAACAAACAGGTGCGCATAGAGCAGGGGTGTTGAACCACTTTGGGCCCAAGGGCCAAATTCAATTTCGAAAAACCTCTTAGGTTGAACCTCTTAGGGGCCACATTCCAGTGGAGGGTGGGGCCAAAGGCAAAGGGGGTGGTACCAAAGGTAAGAGGGATGGGGTCAAATTTACAAAACCTACCAGTATGTTGTAGCTTTCAGCTCTTCCTGCCAGGAACTAAGCCTTAGGAGAGGCATTTCAACCTTTTAGAATGGGGGGAAAACTGCACTGAAGCTGGGAAACCACCAAATGATAGGGATGCCATGGGAGTCCAGGAAGGGGGTGGAGTCCGGCAGATGTCCCCCCGCTTGGCGTGTGCATTGCCAGACAAGCGCAGCAGTCACCATTGGTGCACTGAGCCACCATTTTGAATAAAAATGGCAGCTTGGCCTTTTCCGTCACTCCCCGTTTATGCAAATGGCAGCCGTAAAGAGGCCATTTACGTAAGACTACAGGCATAAATGGGCCATTTCCACCTGTAGTCTTGCGTAAATGGCCACTTTATGGTCGCCATTTGCATAAATGGGGAGTTATGGAAAAGGCCAAGCTGCCATTTTTATGCAAAATGGTGGCTTGGCAAGGGTTTGGGTGGCAGCCTGCCTGGCAGCACACCACGCATGGTAAACAGGATCAGGCATCTGGCAAGGGTCCAGAGCGTGGCATGGATGGGGATGAGTTCCCTACCAAATGGTCAGCAGTTGGGAGAAGGGGCTGGGGGCAGAGGAAAGGGGTGGGGCCTTGAGGAACCATAGAATGCCAGATAGGGACTCCTGGAGGGCCAGATTTGCCCCTCAGGCCTGGGTTCCCCACCCCTGGCATCGAGGGAGTATGAGTGACTCACCAATCCTCATTTCACACATGCAGTGTCTGAAGAGGAGAGCCAGGTGTCTTCCCTGTAGGCAGGCGTCTGAGAGGTCCACACGCATCTGGAATCTGTGGGGAACATGTGCCAGTCCTCCCTGAGCACAACCCGTATGTAGCCCTCCTTTCTCCATGCTGCTTTCTAAGACTCCTCTTTCCTCACAAAGACCACTGCCTTTTGTCTGCAAAAATTAGGGGCGTTTTTAGCCCCCTCTGGCTCACCCTGAAAATAACTGGGCTTTTAAAAGTGTTTGACGTGAATACTTGAAAAACCTCAAGGGGTTTCTTCAAGTGTTTGATGTGAACACTCAAAAAGCCCAATTACTGTTCCACTATTGCTTCTTCTTCCTTGCCAGCAGCCCTCCAGCACCTTGCTGAAGCCGCAAAAGCATTACCTTGGGGAAGGGAAAGGGGTGACAGGTTGGGGGAGGGGCTCTATTTAATCCAAGCAAGGCCTGGTAAGGCTTCTTCTTGGCTGCATTTCCACTCCCTGCCAACATCATTGAGACAGCCTATTCAAAAGGGAGAGTCCACATTTTGATGTCTCACTACACCCCTAGCAAAAAAAGAAAAGGAAAGAAAAGAAAAGATGGCACCTTGTGCTAAGTGTGCTTCTGAGCAGGAACAGAGTTCTTTTCCCTGCTGCTACTTCACCGGTCACAGGGAAAGTAGCAGCATGAGTGCTATGGAATCTGTGTCCTGTGCCTAGGACCGACCCCACCAATAGGCAGAGTGAGGCAATGGCCTCACGCAGCACATGTCAGGGGTGGCGGCTCCCCAGCCATTCCCCTCTCTTGGAGGACAGAGCTGGGTATGCCATGTGATCTGTACTGCGCCCCCTAAATTAGCCTGCTGTTGTGTGTGTGTGTGTGTGTGTGTGTGTGTGTGTGGAGGAGGAGGTTGTCCTTTTGCCTGTGTTCAAGTAAGATTCCCAAGTTTGCAAGATTCTCAGTCCCAAGACGTGGTCTGAAGGCACATGAGGCAGCCATGTTGCTGAAGCTAAGCAGGTCTGGGTATGGTCCATGCTTGGAGGGGAGACTACCTGAGAACCACATGCAGCCACCTTGAGTTCCACAATGGAAGAAAGGTGGGATATAAATGAAACAAAACAAACAAAGAGTCAGCTGCAATTCCTGTTGGCTTCTGTATGTGGAATGGAGGAGGGGCAACTTGGGCCTTGACTCAGGCAGCAAAATGTCTTGACTTTGCCTCACCCTTTGCTTGTTTGCCTAGAGGTGGCATCACAGTCCGAATGTCAGCCTGGCGTGAGACAGGTGGCAGTCACGTGATGGAAACATAGAGTCCAGGGCCAGATCTACACCTCGTGTCATATCAATGCCTTCCCATCATGGTGGTGCTATATTCCTCTTGCACATTTATACCTTGTAGCACACTCAATGGCATATGTTGGGGTAGTTTGGATAATACAGAATAAAAAGTGGGGAATAAAGCTAGAAGAGCGGTATGTGGAACACATAATGTGCCCCAACAGTTATCAGTGCACATCGATACCGATAAAAAGCACTAGTGTAGATGTAGCCCAGGTCATGGGAAGCAATAGTTCTGCTCCATTCTGGGTTGGTCAGGGCACATCTGGAGTACCGCAGCCAGTTCTGGGCGCCACATTTTAAGGAGGACATTGACAACTGGAAGCGCATTCAGAGAAGAGAGACCGGAATGGTGAGGGGTCTGGAAACCAAGTCCTACGAGGAATGGTTGAAGGTGCTGGGTGCGTTTAGTGCGGTGAAGGGAGACATGACGGTGACCTTCAAATACCTGAAAGGCTGTCATGTAGAATATGGAGCAGAATTATTCTCCATGGCTCCAGAGGGCAGGACTAGAACTAACAGGTGGAAATTGCAGGGAAGTAGATTTTGGCTAAACATTAGGAGAAACTTCCTAACAGTGAGGACTGTTCAGCAGTGGAACAGAGTGCCTCAGGAGGTGGTAGGTTCTCCTTTGCTGGAGGTATTTATACGGAGGCAGGATAGCCACCCAGCAGGGATGCTAGAGCTGCAACCTGCATTGCAGAGCCTACATTGTGCAGGGGGTTGGACTAGATGATCTTCAAGGACCCTTCCAATGCTATGGTTCTATAACCAAGGGAAAACTGCACATGCTCTGCTCCAAGCTGGCTGGTTCTCAGCAGCTGGGAGACCAATGTGCAGTCTTCCCTAACACATCCCAGAAAATGGTACCAGACAACCTCTACGATTCTCTCGTTAAAGCAGAAGAGCTCCATGTGCAGTTGCACTCACACGGCATGGCCTTTATGGTTCATGTATGTGCAACAAATTGTAGGTGTGGCCACCACAGTCGCCCCAGTGCGCTCATGTCCTGCTATGGCAGCACCCGCAGCAAGAATGGTTTGGCTGTTCCTTGGTGCCTTTGCTTTGCATTTTGCAGTTCCTGTTTGGCCACATGGTTAAAATTTTGCTTGGGACAGTGAAATTCAAGCTGGGGTGTGTGTTGAGTGCTGAACCCAAGTGACTCCTTCAGGCTCCTCACAGGTGTTTGGTAATGTAACAAAGTTATTAAACAGGATAATGAGCAGCTCCAAGGCAAGGCCTGTTCTCTAGTCTAAAGAAAGAGAGGGAGGTGGGAGGCTGGATGCTGGGTTGTATTTAACAGGGCGGTGCACAGTTCATTCATGGTGCCTGGATACAACACAGGTGCAGCCTTGAGGAAAGTACGGGTTCCCCTTTGCTCACCCCGTAAAGGCTGAAAGCTTTGCGTGCATTCCAAGCCATTGCACATGAAGCCCAGGGACGTAGTGGTAAATTTTGAAGTGCGGGTGCTCATCATGACAACCCCCATAGCCACACCCCCAAGGAGAATCCAAAACATCGGGCAGCTGTGTGGATCCATCTCAACAAACCAGTCCTAAAAGTTTTCATCTGCTAGGCAAAGGTATTTTGTCAAGCGAATGGGTCTTAACTGCCCAGTCAAGACCAAGCCAACCCAAAAGACTTTGCATCACGTCAGGGAACAAGATATAGTTGCAGGGAAAACTTTTTTCTCCCCATCTTCTGGGCGGATTGCTGCGAAGCTAAGCTCAGAAGGGACAGGGGATTCAGAAGGGGGTGGCACATGACGACAGTGTCCCTGCTCATACAAAAACTGCCGGCACGGCATCCCTCTGAGCCCTGGTTCCACTACACCAGTGGCAAAGCCTTGAGGGTGCCTAAGGAGCACGTGTGGCCACCACCATCTCCGCCACTCCCCCCCCCCCCGTCGCTGAGGGCCAGACCAACCACAATGCTAATTCGCTGCTGGCCCTTGTGCGCAAACAGGAATCCGGTTGCTGGAGGAGATTTGTACGTGTCACGTCACTTTTTTTAAAAAAATGAAAAAGTAAGCGTCAAACAACAGTTTGAGCAAATAACCATGAAGGCACAAAACAAGGCAGAACAAAAACAACACAGACAGACAGCCTGAAGCACGGAGACAACCATCTACTTTCCCTTCACAGCCAGGTATGTGTGTCCTTCGGGGAGCAACAGAGGGGACAGGGAAGGAGAGCTCGCCCCACAGCAAAAGCACTCACACCCACTCTTGTTTCTAAGTCGGTCTGTATGCAGCCTTCGATTCTCATCATGTTACTTGAAGGGCTGGCTGTCAGTTGCAATTATTTTGAAATAAAATCCTTTTTGCTGCAGAGTGGCCAGGCAAAATGTACCTTTGGCTTTCTGAGTTGAGGGGGTGGGGGGAAGGCTCAGGAGGAATCAATGGATGTGTGATTTGGAACAGTGGCGGCTGTAGATCCCAGTTCTGGAGGGGCGGCGATTCCCTTCTGGGTTTTCGTTTCCATCAGCCAAAGCTCTGAAGGTGCCATCCAAGGTGCTGAACCTTATCCCCAAAATGGGTTCAGCACCTTGTAGAGCACCTTTAGAGTTTTGGCTGGTGGAATCAAAAACCCAGAATGGAATCATTGCCCCTCCAAAAGTGGGATCACCAGCCACCACTGATTCAGAACGGAATGAAAAGGGAGAGGTTTGGGCCAGGGTAGAGATGGGCAAAGGAGTGATATTCGAGATCACCAGGATTCGCGAAACATTGTCTCTCTGCTCATCTCGTATTTGATTCCTGTCTGCGTTTGTGACCGTTGTTTGCCCTGCGCGAACAGGAAACTTGTGCAAATCGAGGAGCGATCACACAGGAGATTTGCGCAAGTTTCCCCAAGTGTGTGCAAATTTCCTAATTTGTGCAATGTTTCTCCATAGACTAAAGTGGTGCTGATTCAGTCTACGGAGGAAATTTGAACAAATTAGGAAATTTGTGCACATTGAACTGGGAATCGGGAATGAGATGAGCACAAGCACGTGTTTGTCGATCTGCTAATATTTCGGGCTACAAAAGGGGCATGTTCACATGTTTTGTGAGCAAAAGTCAAATTCCCACAAACCCCTAGGCCAGGGACATAAATGTTCAGCTCCACATCCTGGGAGGAAATACTGCTTCATGGGGGAATGGCCATAGAGCACCGTTAGAGCACCTGCTTTGCAAGCAAACGTTCCCAGACTATGTCTGTGGCATCTCCAGAAAGGGCTGGTAAAAACTCCTGTCTGAAACCTGGGAGAGCTAGTCAGTGTCTACTGGGCTAAAAGGATCAATGGTTTAACTCAACAGGAAGCGGTAGGGGTGTGCACTGACCAAAGATTTGACTTGGACCCCACTTCCACACTATGGAAAATGGCCTGATTCTGCTTGGACTGATTTGGAGGCCGTCCGTTTTGACTCCGGCACTGAACCCGAGTCGAGATCCAGATTTCTGAGGCTTTCATGCTTCACGTTGACTATCAAGGGAAAACAGCAGCAGCAAAAGCTCTAACTCCCCCCCCCCCGCTTTCTGTCAGAAGTAGATGGAAGTTGCAGGCATAGTAGCCCCATATGAGGGAATTATGCTTGCCAAAGTTCAGAAAACAGGTGCCATGCATTGGTTTTTGTTCTATGCACCTTTATATTTTGCTTCTTTTCTTTTTTTTCCTAAGGGAATTGCTGTTAACTTCTTTATTTCTTGGCAGAGTTGGATGAAATTTGCAGGGGTAGTTGCCCCTTCTGAGGGGATCATAATCTAAGAACATAAGAAGAGCCCTGAGGCTGGATCAGACCAAGGGTCCATCTAGTCCATCATCCTGTTCACACAGTGGCCAACCAGCTGCCCACAGGAAACCCACAAGCAGGACATGAGTGCAACAGCACCCTCCTGCCCATGTTCTCCAGGAACTGGTGTACGTAGCCATGCTGCCTCTGATATTAGAGGTAGCATAGAGCCATCATGCTCCATGGATAGCCTTCTCCTCCAGGAATTTGTCTAACCCTCTTTTAAAGCTTTCCAAATTGGTGGCCATCACTACATCTTGCAGTGGCAAATTCCGTAGTTCAACTATGGAAAAAGTAGTGTTTCTCTACCAATGAGAGAGGAAATCCCTGCTGTTATCTCCATTCAGTGGCCTCTCCAACCTTCACAGGATCTATGCGGGCCAGATGCCAAACCTCTATCTGGTCCTCAGGCCAAAGGATCGCCAACCCTGGTGCAGACAATACTGAGCTAACTTCTGGCTGAGGATAAGGCAGCTTCCTAGGAACTTCCGAGAAGCAAAGAAAGGTTTCAGAGAGTATCCTTCTCCTTCCCCTCTCTGAGCCCCAAACAGCACTACAAGTTTCCCTTTCCAGGCTGAGAAGACGCTGTAACATTTTCTTGTTTAGTCTAGTTTCCTAATGAATGCTTATGCTTACATGATAGAAGCTCAAAACATACCTTATTATGTCATCTTCTTTTTAAAAAAGCCATTATTGTGTAGGAGCTACAATCAAGCAAGTTACAGACTTCTCTTTAATCACACACACACACACACACACACACATTGGAAGTCCTATTTTCCCACCGCAAGCCTCCAGTTAGAAGAGGCCATCCCTGGGTTTTTTTGGGGCGGGGAGGCGAGAGAGAAAGAGTGAGAGAGAGAGCGAGAGAGAAAGAGAAAGAGAAAGAGAGAGCTTCTCCATAACTGTACAATATGGTTTGATATGTGGTGTGTGCGTGCATGTGCGTGTGGTAGAGTGATCTAAGCTCGTAGAAACTGTTGCCACCGTTGGTTTGAAAAATTCTGGCTCCTTCGATTGAGTCTGTCTCTGTCTCTCTGTCTTTCTGCATTTACATTTATTGTTAAGGTTAATAGAGAAAGGTCAGACAGAAATGTTACTGGAGATTGATCATAATCTGAGATTTCAGCCATAAAGTGTTCCGAATAAAGCTTTTAAGTCCATTATCATAGAATTTTGCCCAAATACTATATTCCAACCATCTTCCTGTTTTACTTTATTTTATTTATTTTATTCTCTCTCTCTCTTTCCATCCTATCTATCCATCTTATCTATCTATTTATCTGTCCATCCATCCATCCATTCATTATCTATTTATTTATTTGGTTTGTACCCTGCCTTTCTACAGAAACACGGCCCTCAAGGCAGCTCTTGTTTTATGGTCCCTGGTAAATCACAATTGTTGTTGTTTGTGCCTTTGGGATGGCCTATGGAGGTTCCCCATCTGGCTCATGGAGCCTCCCACAATTGCCCCTGGAGGAATCCCTGCGGTTATCTCCAATCCGAGATAGGACATAAAGGGATGCAGGTGGCAGGGGACTCAGCTGGTTTAGCAGTCATGGATCAAGAGGGGAGGTCCTCTTGCGGACTGATAACTGGTTAAAGAACAGGAAGCAGAGGATAGGAATCAGTGGACAGTTCTTACAACTGTAAGAACTGTAAGAGGGGTGGAAACAGTGGGGTCTCCCCCCAGAGGATCTGTTTTGCAACAGGCGCTTTTGAACTTGTTCATAAATGATCTGGAGTTAGGAGTGAGCAGTAAGGTGGCCAGGTTTGCCGATGACACCAAATTATTTAGGGTGGTAGAAGCAAACAAACCCAAAGATTGCAAAGACCTCCAAAAGGGTCTCTCCAATTGGAGGGTGGGGGGAGAGGGGGAGCATTAAAATGGCAAATCCAGTTCAGTGTAAGCAAGTATAAAGTGATGCATTTGGGACAAATAATTCCAACTTCACATCTACACTGAATGGGTCTGAGCCAGCAGTGACTGACTAGGAAAGTGGTTGTGGTGGATAGCTAGATGAAAATGGCATGTCGACCCAATGTGCAGCTATAACAAACGAAACAAAAAGCTAATTCCATGCTGGGGATCATTAGGAAAGGTATCAAAACTAAAACTGCCAATATCGTACTCTCCTAATGCAAATCTATGGTGTGACCACATTTGGAATACTGTGTACAGTTCTGGTGGCCACAACTCAAAATGGGTATTACAGTAGGGCTGGAAAAGGTGCAGAAATGGGCAGCCAGAATGGTCAAGGCTCTGGAGCAGCTCCCCGATGGGGAAAGGCTGTGCGGTTTGGGCTTTTGAGTGTAGAAAAAGGCGAGTAAGGGCTGACATGATAAAGGTGTATATAATTATGCATGGTGTGGTGGAATTGGATAGGGTGAAGTTTTCCTTTCTCTCTCATAATACTAGAACCCAATGGGGTCATCCCACAAAGCTGATTGGTGGAAGATTCAGATAAAAGGCAGGACTTCCTCACACAGCGCAGAGTTAAACTATGGAACTCGCTACCACAGGATGTAGTGATGGCCACCAATTTGGATGGCTTTAAAAGGGGGGTGGACAAATTCCTGGAGGAAAATGGTATCAATGGCTCCTAGTCGTGATGGCTATGTGCTCCCTCCAGTGCCAGAGGTGCTGTGCCTCTGTATACCAGTTGCTGGGAAACCTGAGTGGAAGGGTGCTATTGCCCTGTTGTGGGTTTCCCGTAGGCAGCTGGTTGGCCACTGTGGGAACAGAATGAAGGACTAGAGACCTTTGGTCTGACCCAGCATGGCTCTTCTTATGCTCTTATGTTGTCTAGCAGGAGAAACTCTCTTGCCTCTTCCCTCTTCCCCAGTGCCTGTGGAGGCATGGCAGCCCTTTGAAAAATATATTATTTGAAATATATTTACAAATTGATCAAATATACCATTTGATCCAGGTTAAACTTAGTCATCACAAATTTCACTGAGAGACCACGTGGTTGCACCTGTAAGCATGACGTAGTCCACTTACAAAACATACCAGAGAAGAAGCATGGACGTTATCAAGTACTAATTCACTTTCAGTGTTTACACCTTTGTTTCAGCCCTTAAGAGCTAAATCAAACAGTTTGCAGCCATCTCCAAATATGCCACTCGGGCAGTCCATAAGCTACCCGAGTTTGCTGTAAACAAGCTGTCAAAGTAATCGGGCGACGGTATAAAAATTTATTTCAAATGTGTATTTGTACTTTACACAGGATGCTTGGGCCATGAACAGCTGCCGCCAGGTTCATCTCTGTAGGAAAATCCCCAAATAGTCAAACCGTTCTTTGTTTAACGGAATGGAGCCAGGAAGACTGTGCTGCATGTTCAGTATAAAATGAAATTCAGAGCATTATGCCCTGGATCTATTTATATGCACACAAGGCACGGGGGACATTTCAAATGCAAGCATTTGTTGGCCAAGCTATGTGGAGATGAATGGAAAGATACACGGAGCTCTTTGGGCCAGCAGTTCATTAGATTTCAACTTCATGAGCTGGATTCAAATCCCAGTTCCAGCTCCCAACATGTCTGGGCTGCTTTGAGCATATGGCTCTCTCTCAGGGCCACTTCAAACCCAGTATATTTCCTATAGCGATGTCAGGAGTCAAACCTATGGTGGGTTCTGATTGGGAGATGCCTTGGAGATTCAACTTGAGTGCAACCACCAAGCCCTGGCCAAAGAAGGGAACTACAGGGAAAGCAGCCAGACTGGCAGAGAAGCCTCTTAAGAACAGGAGGCCAAATAATCCTGGTTCTGCTATAGACCCCCCAACCCATGTAAACAAAAACAATAAAAGGACAGAAAAAAATGGATGTGCAGAGAATTTTGAAGTGTGTATGTGTTTCAGCCCCATGCAGGAACACATTTAACTTGAGCAGACCTGCCCATTCTGGTGGATGAATTCTGTAGCTGCCATTTTCCAAGATGGCTGACATACAAATGGGGATATGTGATAACTCATGAATGAATGCATCTAGAAAGCTCACTCTGGTGTCAAAATATAGGGGTTTTTTAAAGTCAAGATCAGTGGTGTGGTGGAGTTAAGGGTTACAGAGCTGCAGCACTGGCATGTTTAGATTAGCAGGGATGCAGACATAGTACGCCATCCCTGTCCATCTTCAGAATCTCCACATCCCCCTGAGTTTAGCTGCAATCCCGACAGTAGCTGGGGGTGGATGTTGTCTCTCTCTCAGCAACAGTATATAGATGTGAGCTATCCCTGTTATAATGGAAAGTATTTTGGGGTGACTTGGTCTTGAATGGGCCATGAAGGTCCCTTACAAAAGACCTGCTCTGGGTGGAAATGACAACTGCTAGAACTGGCAGCTGCCTGAAGTTCTGGACTCTCCTTGGGGGTGTGGTAAATTTTGAAGTGCAGGAGCTCATCATGACAGATGCCCTTTTTCAATGCTGGCAAGGGCCTTGGGCAAGGTGCAGATAGTCCGAGGAGTAGCAGCAAGAGAGCATCCAGTTCAGTCCAGAGTCAAGCACAGGAATTCCAAGGAGGTTTTGCAGGCACAGGCAGAGGCGAGGTCAAAGCAGTCGAAAGGTCATTTCACAAGCATCAGTTTTATCGAGCGTCAAGGCCAATCAGGTGGTGTCCAAAAGCATCGTGCAGGTGGGTAGCCAAGGGTCTAGGAGCCTGTCAGGTCTGGTGTCTTGAAATGCAATGCCGAGGGTAAGGTGCTGTTGTTTGCAGCACAGAGCTGGCTTCGGATGGGCGGATTTACAGCTGGTCATTCATCAACACAGCTGGCTATATAGGTCAGTGTGTCACTTTTAAGGTGGGCCCCACACTGTGACTTCCTTTGTTCTTTAGCTGCTCGCGTCTGATTCTACGCTGTTCAGAGGGATGGATTATCTCAGGCTCTGCTTCCAGCATTTGGGGGAATTCAGGAACTGTTTGAGAGGGGCCAGGTTGCTCCTGTAATGTTTCCAGGGGATGACTGTCAGCCAAGGCCTCCTGTTCCTTGCTTAGCGCTGGCTGGGTCCCATTGTGCTGGCTCTCCCCCTCCTCTTCTTCCTCAGACAGATCCTCCTCCAGGTAGGTCATGACAACAGACCCCATAGCTACCCCCTCCCCAAGGCCACCAATCGTTTGGTGGTTTCCTGGCTTTTGTGCAGTTTCCCCCTCCCATTCTAAAAGGTTGAATTGCCTCTCTGAAGGCTTAGTTTCTGGCAGTAAGAGCTTGAAGCTAAAATATGCTAGTGTTTTGGTATTTTGTCCCTTTCGCCTTCGGCCCCTCCCACCACTGGAATGAGGCCCCCGAGAGCTTCTTCAGAATGGAATTCAGCCCTCAAGCTGGAAGAAGCTCTGCACCCCTGCCACAAAGGCTTGTGCTTTGCTGTGGGTATCACAGTCCAGAGGGTTCAAATACCTCCTGACTGGTTGTCAGGGGCAAAGACCTGTTCTCTGCTGCCCCAGAGGGCAGGACTATATCTGGTCTTGGGCCCTCCTTTCTCTTCTATTTTTTTTTTTTTTGGTGCTCAGTGCCAGGCAGTGGCAATTTTAATTTCCCACAATGCCCCAGAGAGACACCAAAGCTGCAGAGGCTGGTGGCTCCTATTTCAGTGGGTTGGGAAATCTGCTCCGGGTTTCAGTCAGAACCAGTCAGAACTCTAAAGGAGCTATCCAAGGTGCTGAACCCATTTTGGGGTAGGGTTCAGAGGCATTGTGAGAATTTAAGCAGCAGTCACCCAGAGAAGCCCCACTACCACCAGGTAAGGGGGTGGGGTGAGGGGCAGAAGAGGCCACTATTGCTGCGGACCTAATAAGGAAGGGGCCCTGAAGCCAGGAGCCAATCCTGGACTGCAATGTGTACTGAGTTTGCCGCTACATCATGTGTGCCAAGAACTGAAGTTTCTTCTAGAAACCACAGCTGGGCAATACCTTCATTGGGAGTAACCAAAATTCAACAAAACTGTGCAAGCTTTTGAGTTCTCTAGTGTCAGGAGCGCCCTCACGGCCTCTTGCAGTACACTCCAATAGCCAACTCAAGACACAGATGAAAGGATTCTTTTCAAGGCTTTAATCTTTTTACAACTTAATGACTCTTTCAGATGCTAATCACTAGCGGCTAAGCAATGAACAGCGGAGTAGCCTCTGCTCCGGGTAGGCAGTTGGTCCCTGTTTGAAGGAGAATCACTTGAAGACCCTGAACTTATGGGCTAGGGAGAGATCCTCCCTCTTTCCCTTGGGTCCACGGGACACGGCTGTTGCTTGCGCGCCAAATGGGCGCTACGCCTCCTTTCCGCCCCCTCCATTGCTCGTCGCTCTTTGCGTCTGCACCGAGCGTCCAGCAAGCCCCCCTCCCTCACTTGCTCACTGCCAGGGTCACTATCTATCTCAGGAATGCCGGCAGGAGGAATCTCTGCCAGCTGCTGTGCCTGTGAGGGATGAGCTGGCTCCTCTCCCACGGATTGCTGATCCTCCTCAGAACTGCTCTGGGGTTCTATCGGCTCAGTTTCCACCCTGACATCCACAACTCTTCATCAGGGTAGATGGTATAAAAAGCACCTTTCTTTGTTTGTTTTGTATGTAGTTTCTTCCATTAAAGTGGATATTGATGATAATTTAAAACAATTATGTGCACCCCCACCCACACCCCCACATCCCTACAGGTTGGCTGTTGGGCAGCACATGGGGAAAAAAAACCCTCACGCACTTGCTAGCTGATCTATATTTTAAAAGTAGAGAAATCTCATCTTCAGATCCTTATTTGGTGTGGGAGGAATAGTAGCACAAGCACGTGCATCTTTGAGACTAAGCTGTGTTTATACAGAAGAAATGGAATGGGCTGTGTTTGCAAAACACCTTTCGGTCTGGTCTAGCCTTCTGCTTCATGGGAGCTGCCGTAATTCAGTTTATATCTAAATAAATCTCATCTTTCCGGGCAGCTTGTTTAACAGATCTCCATGAAGGTAGAGTGATGTTTGCTTTTGTACTCTCAGTCAGCTAAAGCAAAAGGAAGAAAGGAAAGCTACCAAGGGCATCATTATATTCTCCATGGCTCCATGGAGGGTTCTAAGTCCAGGCAAGGGACAGTATCTAATGGGGCCACCCCACCTTTGCTGGTTCCACTGTGCTTGTGGGACCCACTGCTTGTCAACAGGGCTATGGAGCTTCTAACTATAACCTGGAAACCAGCAGAAACGCTTCTTTCCAGATCTGGACAGGTCAGCCGAGCTCCCTTCTGGGAGCTCCACTGTCCTGCCCATTTCCGGGAACGAGCATTTCCACGGGTTGGAGGTTATTTTTGGAAGCGACAAAGCCCCGTTTCATGAGCAGTGGCTCCCATGCGCGCATGGACCCAATGAGACACTTCCCTCAGAGACTGCATTGTTAAATGTATTTGTTAATTATTTCTTGAAAGGATTTAACCTTTTCAGGGGCACTCTGGCCAAAAAAGGTGGCTAAAAACAATGCCTCAGGCTGCCCACAATTAGAGCTGAAGTGTATACACAGAGGTAAGTTCCATTGGCTTGGATCCAGACTTAGTCATGCTTAAGTCCCATTGATTTCAATAGGTTTACTCTAAGCATTACTAAGTCTGCATCCAACTCATTCAGTTCAATAGGACTTACTCCCAAGTAATTGGTTATAAGCGGGTATCCCATATGTTCCTGCCCAATTGCTAAGATCATCTTCAGAGGCTGTTCTCTGGGTGCCGCTGCCCACAATGGTGTGACAGGTGGCTACCAGGTAGGGATGGCGGAGAATTTCTCCCCGAAACTTCGGGGGGCGGAGCGCCAACGTGTTCAGCCCCCCGAACAAGTTTCGGGGAGAAATTCTCCGCACCCCCCCGCCCCCCGCACCTCCCCCCTGGGACGGGACTTACCTTTGCCGAATGTCCCTCCTGGCGGCGGGTCCGGCCGGAGGTTCGGCGGGTGTTCGTGCGGGGCGGGAGCGGCAGCCGGTCTTTCGACCGGCTGCCGCCGCTGCCATTCCAAGAAAAGAAAAAAAAACAAAAACGCCCCCGTGATAGGCTACGTGACGATTAACGTAGCCTATCACGGCTAGATTTGCAAAGTCAGCCGTGATAGGCTACATAAATCGTCACGTAGCCTATCACGGGTGACTTTAAAAAAAAAAAAGCGTGTACAGATAATGGCGGCCCCCATAGGGAGCCGCCATTCCCGTTCCTTATTTGGTCGCTGTAGTCTACATAAAGATTTACGTAGACTACGGCGAAAATAAGGGCAATGCTATTTTCGTCCATCCCTAGCCTCACTCACTGTAGGGTGAGGCTAGGGATGGACGAAAGTCCCTTACCTGTTCTCGAAGCTTGCTTCGCGGTGGGGAGGAGGCGCTTCGGTTCTCCCCCCGAAGTTCAGGCGAGGGGGGGGGAGGCACCCCGCCTCGCCTGGCCGAAATTCAGGCCGGGTAGAAGCGCTCCGTCTACCCGGCCACGAAAAAAAAAGTAAACAAAAAACAAAAAACACACACACCCGTGATAGGCTACGTAACGATTAACGTAGCCTATCACGGCTAGATTTCTAAAGTCAGCTGTGATAGGCTACGTAAATCGTCACATAGCCTATCACGTGACTTTGAAAAATAAAAAAAGCGCATACACAAATGGCGGCGGCCCATGGGCGCCGCCATTTGTGTTCCTTATTTTGACACGTCTAGTCTACGTAAAGATTTACGTAGACTACGACGAAAATAAGGGCAACGCAAATAGCATTCCCTTATTTTCGCCGTAGTCTACGTAAATCTTTATGTAGACTAGACGTGCCAAAATAAGGAATGCAAATGGCGGCGCCCATGGGCTGCCGCCATTTGCGTACGCGCTTTTTTTTTTCAAAGTCACCCGTGATAGGCTACGTGACGATTTACGTAGCCTATCACGGCTGACTTTGGAAATCTAGTCGTGATAGGCTACGTTAATCGTTACGTAGCCTATCACGGGTGTGTGTGTGTTTTTTTTTACTTTACTTTTTTTTTTTGCAATGGCGGCGGTGGCAGCCAGTCGGGAGACTGGCCGCCGCCCCCGCCGAACTGCCGCCGAACCGCCGCCGGTACCCGCCGCCGAGAGGGACATTCGGCTACGGTAAGTCCCATCCGGGGGGGGCGGGGGGCCGGCAGAGAATTTCCCCACCAATTTCGGGGGGCCGAATGCGTTGGCACTCGCCCCCCCGAAGTTTCGGGGAGAAATTCTCCCCCATCCCTAGGTGAGGCACAGCATACTGTTGATGGTGAGATGGAGTAAGGCCTTCTCTGCGGTGGCACCATGTGTGTACGAAACAACCTTTCCCATGAGGCCTGCCAAGCTGCAGAGTGTGGAAACTTAGGAAAATATCAAAGCGTGTTTTTTTTTGCATTATTTCAGCCAAGCCTGTGGAATATGGGAGTGTGAAGGTTTGAGGCCTACAGAAGCAAAGGGAAAAAAGGTCAGGCTTAGAGACCTGGAGTTTTCTGCTGGGAGGGGGTAACCCTGAGAGGAGTAGTTTCATTTCTCCAGTTAAGTGTCAGTTTCAATTCTCCACTTAAGTTTCATTTCTTCAGATTTGAAGCTGTACTTTCAGTTTTGAGGGAGAAGGGTATATAAGGAGAGGGGGGAGAGAGAGAGCGCCAGTAAGGGTCAGAAAGACCAGGCCGCAGCCACAGCCAGAGCGATAGCCAGAGCCTGAAGTGAGAGCAGAGTCTGAAGAGTGAGCAGGAAGAAGCAGCCTGGAAAAGTCTAAGGACAGCTAGGGTAAAGGAACTTGTGTTCTGCAACTTCAATTTTCTTTTAAGGTCTTCTGTATCACTCAGCTCTATTGTGTAAATACCTTTGGTTGTGATTTGCTTGTTATAATTTACTAGTAAACTGTTGTGTTTTAACACTGTGTCTAGAGTGTCAATCGCCCCATGTTTACAGCCTAAACCCCACATTACTGGGAAGGGGAAGTTTAAAAGAAGGAAGGTGGGGCTCTTAAGGAGGCAAGAGATCCTTATGGATTTGGTATGGGGGTCCAGGTCATAAGGGGAACCTTGACAGGGGGGCTTCAACTGATTTTGTGCTGAGATGGTCTTCTTTTTTAGGTCACTGAAATTCTTTACTGTAATGGTTTTATCCAGTTATATCATCGCTGCAATTGCTTTATCCGATTATATCATTTATATAATTTTGTTTCTTGTTACACTCCTCAAGCATAGGTAGATATATTTTGGGGGTGGGGGTGGGGGGAGTAGAGGTAACGGAGCTTTAACACCTTACATAATTCCCTACTCAGCAGAATTTTGTTCTTCCCTAGTTGCCTAGCTTCCAAAGTGGATAACGAGATGTAAAAGAGTGTAATGAGTATAATGGGGAATCTAATTAGCTTAATTATCAGTAGGAGTACAGAGAGATTTCTATCTGTGATAATGATCTAGAATTCTACCTGGGTGAATTCAGTGTACTGGTGAAACTCTAAGGAAGAATATGGCAAAGACAACCACAACAATGAAGAAGACCTGGGACTCTGCAGCAAAGTTAAAAAGAATTAATTCATTATTCTTGGCTGCTGATCAGTGAAGTCAGGCCACCTGCGTAATTGTGACAGAAGGTAATACCTTGAAGTCTTAGAGGTGAGGCAACTGTGGCCCTCCAGATGCTGTTGGATTCCAACTCCTATCAGCCCCAGTCAACATGGCCAAAGATCCGGGATGATGGGTGTTGCAATTCAACAACATCTGGAGGCCCATTCATTCCCCACCCCTCTGTCTTAGACTGTACCTTATTATCATTTTATGTTGGGAAAAATCCCCTTATGATGTCCCCTTCCTGTCATTCTGTTATGGTGAAGTTTCCTTATGAAAATACCCCACACACACAAATTATATCTTATATAACCCAGATGTTGGCAGACCTCAGGCTTGTGGGATCTACTTTGCTTTTTATTAGAACCCCGAGGTCCACCAACTACTGATCCAGATGCAAAATGGCGACTCAGGGGGTGGAGCCAGATGCAATGGGGTGGCTCGGGGGTGGAGCTATGAACCTCCTCATCCTAATAGACATACGTATTGATCACACTGCGTTAGAGAGCCGCAGCTGGTCACCCTGCAGATATCTCCCTAATCTGTACAGATGCCAGCAAACACCTCAGCTGCAAGACAACGTGACACTGTGCCCACAGACACCTCTCTGGATGCTGCCTGGCTTCTTGCTCTTCCTGATCTTTATTTTAGTTGTCAATATTTTTAAATTAAAAATAACAATAATTAGGGCCTGGAAAGCTATGTGTCGCCCCCCAGTGCCACATTTATTGGGGTTTAAAAGAGTGGTTTTGTGTTTTGGAGCTCAGATCTCACCTCTGCCATGGACTTAAGTTCTTGGACAAGTGACTTTTTTTTTAGTCTCACCAATCTGGCTTCTGGGAAATGAGTGTTCTGTGACCAGCCATGCCCACCACAGCACCCATTTTATGAATGGGTGAGGTGCCCAGGGCAGCCATTTTGTGACACTGCCCATTTATTTATGTGATTTTTACCCCACCTTTCTACCAAAAAAATGGCACTCAAGGTGGCATGACACTTTCTCAAACTTCCAAATGTGCCCACTGACTCAAACAGTGTTGGGGACCGTTGGCATAAGAGTTTATTTATTTATTTATTATTAAATTTATTAATCGCCCATCTGGCTGGTCACCCAGCCACTCTGGGCGATGTACAACATACAATAAAAACAGTTTAAAACAATAAAATTCTACAATAAAAACATTTTCTAAAATACCCTAACCCACCCCAAATGCCTGCCTGAACAACAACGTTTTTAATGCATGACGGAAGCTCATTAAAGAGGGGGCATGGCGGAGTTCCCTAGGGAGGGAGTTCCACAGAGTGGGGGCCACCACAGAAAAGGCCCTCTTCCTCGTCCCCACCAGTCTAGCTGTCCTGGCTGATGGGACAGAGAGAAGGCCATCCAAGGCTGATCTTGTTAAGCGGCCTGTCTGGTGCTGCTGGAGGCTCTTCTTGAGATAGGCTGGGCCGGAACCATATAGGGTTTTAAAGGTCAAAACCAACACCTTGAATTTGGCCCGGAAAACAACTGGTAACCAGTGCAACTCCTTCAGCACTGGAGTGATGTGATCTCGCTGGCGGCTGCCTTTAATCAGGCGAGCCGCCGCGTTCTGTACCAGCTGCAGTTTCCGAACCGTCTTCAAGGGTAACCCCACGTAGAGCGCATTACAGTAGTCTAAACAAGAGGAGACCAGGGCATGTACTACCGATGGGAGCAGATGGTCGGGAAGGAAGGGGCGCAGCCGCCGTATCAGATGGAGGTGATACAGCACTGTCCGACTCACAGCTGACACCTGAGCCTCCATGGACAGCTGGGAGTCCAAAATGACCCCCAGGCTGCGGACCTGGTCTTTCAAGGGTAGCTGTACCCCATTGAACACCAGGTCAACATCCCCCAGCCTCCTCTTGTCTCCCACCAAAAGTACCTCGGTCTTGTCAGGGTTCAGCTTCAGCCTATTCCTCCCCATCCAGCCACTCACCATCTCCAGACATTTGGACAGGGATTCTATGGCCAACCTTGGTGAAGATTTAAACGAGAGGTAGAGCTGCGTGTCATCCGCATATTGATGACACTGCACCCCAAACCTCCTGATGATAGCCCCCAGTGGCTTCACATAGATGTTAAATAGCATCGGGGAGAGGATGGAACCCTGTGGCACCCCACAAGTAAGTGGCCACGGGTCCGAAACCTCCTCTCCCAGTGCTACCCTCTGGTACCTGCTGGAGAGGAAGGACCGGAACCACCGCAATACGGTGTCCCCAGTGCCCAACCCCTCCAGGCGGTCCAGGAGGATACCGTGGTCAACAGTATCGAAAGCCGCTGAGAGGTCGAGGAGTTAACTATAATCAAATCAAAATTATAATTACAAATCCAAGATTGGCTTGGCTGGTTTAATGCAGGGTGGGGAACCCTTTCTCTATCACTGGGTGACCTACAGAGGAAAAAAAAATAGTCAAGGACTACACACAGGCAAAAGAAAGGGGAGGGGGATGCCTCTGAAAAAGGGGAGGGGGTGCCTCTGAAAAAGGGGAGGGGCTACCTCTGAAAAAGGGGAGGGGTGCCTCTGAAAAAGGGGAGGGGAGATGCCTCTGAAAAAGGGGAGGGGGACGCCTTTGATGGCTGACATAGGGCCCAACCACAACCTTCATAGATGAAAATATGGAATGGATCAGCTGATGGCTGGCCAGATCCACAACTTCAAAGCTCTCCTGAGGCAGGCGGTTCTCAACCGTTTCTCCCAGGTAGGGCTCCCCATTGGCAGGGCTTGTAGAACAGCTTCTTACTTTTTCCCTAAGGGGTTTGGGGGTTTTCATGTTGCAACAGCATCAACTGTCTTAGCAGGCTGGCCCGCAGTTTGAATCCTCAGTGCAGGTGGGGGCAGTATGGTGTCCAGCTCCAGGGATGAGGTGCTCTGCCAAAATTTGTCCTCCAATTTCCTGAAACTTTTCTCCCACCTTGAATGAGGCTTTCATTATTCTACCTCATTCAGGATGTGTCATAATTTATTTTTGTGGTGTTTTTGAGCTTACCTAATCTCAGCTAGCCTCCCAGGCAGCCTGCACGTCCTGATTTGAAAAAGCCCCATGGGAGGAATTACCTCATGGTGCCTTAACTGGGCTTTAATTGAAGTGTAGGAAGCTGAGGAGGCTACAGGCAGCCAAACACAACCCATGAGAATCTCTCTGAAATTTCTTCACCGTTGAATTTCTTTTGGAAAGCAATATCCCTTCTGTCAAATTCAGTGAGAATGGTCAAAAAATGTGGGAGAAATGTTCGGCACAGCACTAGTTTAGTCATCTGTATATGGTCCATTTTGGAACTTATTGAGAGAGTTCCCTAATGATCTAAACATTTCATCGTGATGTAGTCTGGGACTGATTAATTTCATCGAGCAACCCTGTGGTCTAAGATAATGGGAGATAATTTCACTCCACCAGCTCTTTCAATCTCATTCTCTATAAAAATTGTGAAAGGCTGCAGGGGGAGACATTTCTCCCTTCCTCTCTCTCACTCAGCTGCATTTGCAGGGTCACCCAATGGAAGTGGCAAGAGGTTCAGGATGGACAGAAGATGCCATTTCTTCCCCCAACACACAATTCACTAGAAGAAAGGGCTGACACAAGATTTAGTAGTGGCCACAAGCTTAAGCAGGAAATTCTTGGAGGAGAGGCTTATCAAGAGTGGGGAGGGATAGGTGAGGATTTCATTTCAGTTCATTCGTGAAAAGAATTTGCCCAAATTTGCAAATTTCTCCATATTTGAAATGAAAAGAACTTGAGCTAAAAAAAAAAAAGAACATGGGAGAAAAAGAAACTGACAGATTCATCCATCCTGGCCCAAGGCTTTGGGGGTTTAGGCTCTTAAAAGTCTGGCTGTGAATCCTGTGTATGTTAGCACTGAGTTAGGGTTGCCACCTCTTTTTTTCTGACAGGCTCCTCATTTTTAGCAGCCCTGTGGCAGGCAGGTACCTCATGCTCTTCTCCATGCTGGGAATAGCATGAATTTGGCCAGCACAGAAGGTTGAAAATTTTGTTCCAGTTTGTATTTGATAAAAATTTACCAAAAGTCACATACATATCTTCATATTTGGGATGGAAAGAACTTGGACATTTTTTTAAAAAAGCCATGTGAATGTGAGAGAAAGGAAGGCTGACAGATGCATCTATCCTCACTCTAGAGCTGTTAGCCACGTTAGCTAAATGACAACGCCCATGTGGAGAGGGAGGCGACATATCTGTGAATGTCAGATGGTGGAAGGATTGAAAATCCGGGCTGTGAAGGGACCCCCCGACCCACCCTGAATTGGCCCTGACCTGCCTCGGGCCGATCCAGAGCCGAGTCAACCTGCTTCAGCCTCTGGATCTGAAGCAAAATCCAGACAGCTGAAGCACCCCCCCCCCCGGACAGCCATGTGACCCTGTGCCCACTCCCACCCCTGCCCAGCCATGTGAGCCCCCTGTTCCTCCTTACGTGGACCCATGGGGAACACCCATAGTCACTGCCATTTTGGAGGGAGTCCCCATTTTCTTTTAAAATGGTGACTCTTCTTCTTCAAGTAAGTAAATGGTGCTTAGATTGTGGCTGTGAAGGGGCTGTCTATGCAACATTGCTGTAATATTGCATAGCTGGCCCTTTATGGCCGCAATCTAAGCACCATTTACTAACCGGAAGACGAGTCCCCTCCCTGGAAGATGGCAATGGCTATGGGCGCTCCCCACAGGTCCAGGTAAGAAGGCGCAGGGGGCTCGCACGGCTGGGTGGGCGGCTGTCCAGATTGGGCGGAAGCAGCTTGAAGCACGTTGGAGTGATCCAACCCACTTTGGGCCGCTCCAGAACTGGATCGCTTCAGTCCAAATCACCCCGATCTGCTTCGGGATTTGGGATTCAGGCCGAAGCAACACCCAGCCCTACTGACAATGACAAAACTGGATGGACATCATTACATCACATCTAGTGTTTTACAGCAGCCTTCCCCAACACATTGGCTGGGTGATGGGAAACGTAGTCCAACTCAGCAGGAGAGCGGAGTGTTGGGGAAGTTCTAATCCAGACCATTTGGTAACCACTGTCCAGTGCTTGGTTAGATTTACCTTTGGTCTGATCCAGCAGGGTTCTTATCTTTTCGTGGGTTGTGGGCTTTGAGGTGCCTTTTAATGGCTCTGTTATGTGTATTCCCTTGTTGTCATGTGGGCCATGGGATACTTTTAAAGGAATGTTGGCACCAGGGATAAGTGTTGGATCTCACGGCAGCTCAGCTGTTGCTGGGGAGACCAATGCCATCAGGACAGATCTGGAGCAAACACCCCCCCCACACACACAGCTCAGACGAAACCAACTTTGAGGGCAGGGGAAGACCCGTGACTAGGCCAAGAACATCCCCCAAAAGCTCAGGGGAAATCCCAAGAAGGAGAGCTTAAGGTATGAAAGATCCTACTTCCTCAGAGTCATAACTACATTTTCTATTGCCCTCAGCTTTCATTCCCTCCTGGGATTGTACCAGTCCAGAATGTAGGCAGGAAGTCACGTCTTTACATTTTCTCATGCACAAAAACAAAAGGACCCCCCCACACACACACGCACACACTTCCCTGCATACAGAAAATCAGCGCATCGCTTTTTCTTTCATTAAAACGTATCTAGTACATGTATGGGGTTCCTACTCACATGACAAGCCTTCTGCCATGAGGCTACCCACAGACATTCATTCAGCCCTACATCCATGTCTGAAGGCTATATTTGCTGTTTGTCCTACATGGAATCCGTGTACTTACTGAGTCCATTCAGATGAATTAGTTCTACTTGGTTTCTGCCTTATGGCCACTGCAGAAGTCAATGGACCTTTGAAGGGGGAGGGCACCCCGTGCAAATCTGACATGAGAAGAATAGGTGTTAAGGCCCCCTATGACGTTGTTTCACTGAGGTTATTCTTCCGGTGACCTCCTTTGCTGATTTGCTGTTAAGGGCCCACATCCAGAAAACAGTCTGTTCTACATAAGGTTGAGAGGAAACTTCTCAGTTCTGAATTCTTTGGGCTCAATTGTGGGTGAGGCTACCATCACTCACTTTTTCCACCATGTCTACCACCAGTTTTGCTGTGGCAGTGCCTCCTCCTGGCAGCTGTAAGCTGGGGGCTGCCATTTTTATTACCCAGAACCATCTCTGAGAACACTGCATCAACATCTCCCCGTTTGCCTCCACTATATGGATGAAATACCCCCACCCCCCAGTTCCACAGCTTGTGAGCTGGGCTGTGAAAATTGGCCCAGGTTGGTGACCCATGCAAATGAATTTTCCCTCATGTGAATTGTGCCATCTGGGGTAGGAAAAGCAAGGCGCTTCCGTGGGTGATGAGGTGCACAAACTGAATTTAGTCACGGATCTCTGCCTGATCAGACTGTGGTGGGTGGGGCGAATTGGCATCTAATTTGCCCGGCAAACTGATTAGCAACCAATACTGTTACTGGGCCTAAATGCAGCCTTTCCCTAGCTTGATGACTTCAATTAAATCACACAGCCCACTGAGTAATTCTGCAGGGGCCCGTCACTCAAGGCCAGTCTCCATAGCAACTCCTACCCACTCTGGGGGGGGGGAATCATCTGGCATCAGCGGGGTGTGATAAAACACCAAGATGCAAAAATGTTTACAGGGGGTTGAGGAGGAAACGTTGGCCTTAATGTCTGTCTTTCAGCACTTCAGATGCGGATTATCTCGCGCTGTAGAATTCAGATTAAAATATTTCCCCTACGAATGACTCTCAGTCGCTAGTTTGGACTATGAAGCAATGGGGAGGTTTATAGGCTTTCCACTGGGGTGGGAAAGCTCTGATAAAAATCCATTTTGCATTGCCCTCTTCCCAACTCGTGTGTTTACACAGCATCCCTTCAGGGCTCATAGCAAGGCCTGACTTCGTAAACAAGGGACAGGAAGGAGGTGGGCTTTGAAATGCAGGCAAATAGTTTTACTGCCAGTAGTATATTTTAAAATAAACGTTGCTGGACTCTGATGCTTTTAAAAAAAAGTTGTTTGTGCAATGGTCACTTCTACACTTACTACTAAGCACCTAATGCCATTTTGCCTGTAAACTACCCAACACCTATGGTACAGAATGCAACACGGTCTTGCATGGAGGACTGGGATGTGAGCGACTTCCAAGGGACCATTACTGTGAAACTTTAACCTTCATGAACAAAAGCAAAGAAACTTACACCAATGGTTTTGGGGGTATTTTACTATGCCAAGCCACATTCAAACGTCAGGGGAGTTGGAGAATGGAAGCTTGCAGAATTTCATACAGTTCCCCAGTTAGATCTCTTGCTCTAAAACATTTTTTCCCCTCACTGTTAGTTTCTCCTTCAGTTGTCACATCTTTACTGAGCGGGAGATGAAATGGGAGAGGGAGGTGAGAGGGAGTGCAGGGTCATTCCACCAGCCCTTCTAAAAGACCACCCCCATGAAGGCCCCTCCTCCTGAGATGAGTGATTTCTTCTCAGTCCGTCTGACTAGCTTGTTTCCCAAACTTGAGCGGGTGTGTCTGACACTCACCAGATTGAGAGAGATTACAATGGCGTTAAGGAGAGACCTCACTCAGTGATACATTCACAACTCTTTACCAAGTGCTTTGGGCTTCAAGAATTAAAATATGGGTAGTGGTCCCTAAATTTTCTCTCAAGTCAGACAAATTTGGTATTAAAGGATATATATTTATTGCTCAAATAGTCTAAGAGAACAACAAGCTCTAGCTAAGATCATGCAGATTACAAACAACCCTAAATACACAGAAGTCATAATTGCTAAAAGTATAATGAAAATAGTAACAAGCATATTGTTACATAGTAAAAACTAGATTCCTCTAGGGATGTACGGGCTGTGTGAAATTTGCCCCATCTGTGTTCCGTGGATCGTCAGGCGCCTTTCATTCCATCATCCACCCACAGACGGATGTGAATATATATATATATAGTCATGCAGAAAAATATTAAAATAATTGCGTAAATATTTACATAATTTACCTCAGTACGTAACATTTAGTGTATTGTCCCCCATTCCATTCAATGTTTCCTCAGCAGAAACTTATGTATTTTTCTACAGATTTATATGCGCAAATTTTTGGGAAAGTAAAAAAATCATCTGGAAGTCCACGGACTCTGCATGGCCTGAGGGGGGCACTTCACAGTAGATTCCACAGGTCGGATTCTTAGAAATCCAAGCTCATTTTAAACAGTCTCAAATTTCTCCAGCATCCCTAGGTTCCTCTCAATCTAACAGTCAATACCAACGTTTCATAATTACCTAAACGGAAGGCATGCTGGGCGAAGCCAGCCTAAGCACATATGGTGGGTATCTTGTTCTCCCAGGATCTCTCTGCTAAACAAATCTAACCCTGTTCTGTAATAACCCCTCTGATGTCAATGGCCTCATCCTTAGTTTCAAGACCTGGTTGTACCAGTATTCCTATTGTTCTCAATGCAGCCAGGTCTCCAATCGACACCAGCAGCACCTAAATAAGGGCTTCCCTGGCAAGCTAAGCAGCTTACTTTGTTCTCTGCTTGACCCACCCACACGTGGCAGCCATCCTTCATTTCCGAGAATGCAATCCATAACTCATAGTTATCTCACAACACACACAGAGAACTAGTCATGTCTACAAAATTCAATAAATTCTTATCAACTCTACACTCTATAAGGCATATTCTGCTACACTCCCTCAAAGGTCAGCACCACCAGCCATTCCAGCAGATTGTTCACAGGGAGATGAGAATGGAAGTAGGACCATCCTGCCAGCTCTGCCAAAAGACTACTTAATTTTTCCTGTTCCCTTCCCATCCCTTTTTTCTTGTGTGTCATGTCTTTTTAGACTGCAAGCCTGTAGGTAGGGACGTTCTTATATTTCTGATTGATGCTCTGGGAGGCTTTTTGGTTGAGGAATGGGATAAAACTACTTTAAATACATCATGCATAAGTCATAAGAGTCTTACTGCTCCTCAATCCAGTTGGTGATGGGTGCTCTTGAATTAATCTTCATCTATGTTAGGGTGGATTTAGTCCTAGCAGTGAAACTGTAGCAACAAGATGCCCATCTAAGCAAGTTTGCCTAGCAAACCCCTGGGATTCAGGTGTAAGGAGAGGGACAAGGACTGTCCAAAGTTGTCCAGAGACATTACAGAAGGGCTGGGATGTCCATTGACCTTTGATGGATCCACTCCTGCTGTCTTTGAGAGCTCTCCAAGGTCCTGCATTCTTTGAGTCTGAGAAGATGGTTCTCACTGGCTCTCCATTTTTGGAGATCTGTACCACCCATGCTCCTTGCTGCTGTTGCTCTCTGCCGGATGTGTTTTGTCCCAGGTCATTCAGCTCAGACCTTGCCCAGCTCTATGTGGTCCTTAAGGTTGGCTGGACCAGGACAGTTACCCCAGAGACAATTGGGTAGATTGTTTTTCCTTTGGTTCCACCTGACTGCTACATTTGGGGCTGGGAAGGAATTCTTCCTCCAGGTAAAATTGGCTAGCAATCTTTTTTGAGTCGTGGTGGTGGTGTGTGTGTGGCTTCTCTTGAACTCTGTGGCATGGCTCATTTGCTTGAGTAATTTCAAGCCTACACAGCAACTGTTATGCGCCTACTCTCTAATTGCCACATACTTGGAATTACATTGGGTAGGTCAGTGTGGTGTGGGAGTTGGTATAGTGAATGGTCGTCACTTGATGGACTTGCCTTCATCCCCCTTTACGGTCCTATAACTCTTGCCAGGCAATTTGTGATAGGTATCTGTAAGGCATTTAGTCTTGTGAATACAGTTCTAACAACCCAATCTAACAAACCTGATTTCTGATCTTCCCTGGATCTTCCATTAGTCAACGAGCAGAAGGCAGGCTGAACTTATCACAAGATGGAGATTCATGTCTCATGGGACTTCAGCCATGATTAGGCTACTACAGAATGGGATCTGACAGCAGGGAAAATAGCCATGCAAACCCATCCTCATCTACCAGCTTATTTGCAAGTTTGAATAATCTACAGTGAGTCATGAAGGCATTTATCTGAACTGCTGAGACTGTGCTAGGGATGAAATTAATGTGTGCAACTGAACCAGCACTCCATCTACATCTCCCTTCAGGACAAGCATTATTTATCCCATACACAACTCTCTAGGGCGGGGGTGGGCAGAAGGTAGATCTCCAGATGTCATGGATTTCAACTCCCGGAAGCTACTTCCACCCCAGGAATGCTGGGAGTTGAAGTCCAAAACATCTGGAGATCTACTTTCTGCTCACCTCTACTCTAGGGACTGTCAGTTGCCCTGTCACTGCAGAGGAGGGATGGGCAAACTCACCATGGTCCAGGTTGTGCGCTACTCGCTGGACCCCCACTGTCTGGCTGCTCTTGCTCACTGCCAGCAGTGAGTCATCAAGCAGTCTGCGACTGCCCGGCGAGCAGCGCGCAGCACGCAGCTGCCCAATCCCTCACTGAACCGCCATTTTGCATGAAAGCAACAGCTCGGCCTTTTTCATAAAGACTGATTTTATGCAAATGGCAGCCATCAAGTGGACATTTACACAGGATTACAAGCATAAATGGCTATTTACAACTGTAATCTTGCATAAATGGTCGCTTTACAGCCGCCATTTGCATAACATCAGCCTTTACGAAAAATACCAAGCTGCCATTTTGTGGCTCAGTGAGGGATAAAGGATCCCTGCACTTGCCCAACTCAGCATGCATCTGGGGGGCTGAGCTCCTGGGCCGCAAGCCCCATCCAGAGGCCCCCAGCATCCCTACTGCAGAGGCATGGGAAAGGGCACTCTGGCACCTCATCCCTCACTAGCAGACTAAGGTGCGAAGTGTGTAGCTCTCCAGATACTGTTGGACTGCAACTCCCATCATCCCTCAATATTGGCTATGCTGGCTAGGGCTACCTATTAGTTACTGAGCCAAGTACAAGGTCTTGCTATTGGCATATAAAGCCCTGAACAGCTTGAGACCAGGTTTCCTGGCAGATCGCCTTCCCCAATACAGACCTGTGCTATCATTAAGATCATTGGAGAGCCAGTGTGGTATAACAGTTAGAGTGTTGGACTGGGATTTGGGAGATCTAGGCTCTAGTCCTCACTCGGCCATGAAGCTCACTGGGTGACTTTGGGCCAGTCGCAGACTCTCAGCCTAACCCACCTCACAGGGCTGTTGTGAGGATAAAATGGAGTGGAGGATAAAATGGAGTGGACGTAACCCACCTTGGTCTCCTTGCAAGAGGAAAAAAGGTGTGATATAAATGTAATAAATAAATATTGGAGGAGTTCTTGTTGATTCTACCATGACATGGGGGCTGCCCTCTTGCAGCAATCAGGAAGTGGGCCATCTCCATGTTGGTGTCCAGTTTATGGAATGATCTCTCCACTGGTATCCATGAGCTGCCAACTATAACATGCTTTAGGTGCTAGTTAAAGACCTGCTTCCTTCTCGAGGCCTTCCCCGAGTGAGTGTGCTGCCCACCCAGTCCTTTTCTTTGTAATGATGTGTTGTAGTGGTTTTAAATTGGCTCCAGTGTTTTAGTAATGTTTTATATCAATGTCTTAATTTTATGTATTTTAATTGTATTGCAATGCATATCATGATGTATTTAATTTTTTAAAAAAATATATACTTGTGAACTGCTTAGAGATATTTTAAAATATGGACAGCGGTATATGAATCTATTCAATAAATAAATAATAAATGATAGGGCTGATGTGAGTTGCTGCCCCATTCATCTGGTGGGTCACATGCTCCCCACCCCTGGACTAAAGAACCGCTGGAGAACTGGACCACCTTCACCCCAGCAAGAGAAGGGCCGCGTGGCCCCAACTGGATTTCAACACCTTGTTAAAAAGTCCCCTCTTCCCTCTGCCATTGTCAAACGGATCTCCTTCCTCTGCCTTTCCCCATTTCTCCCCTGCCATGGGGTGTCTTGTTTCAAGACACACTACACGGGATGCTCAGCTCCATGCCTTTCTCCCCCTGACAGGCTGCTTTTTAAAAAAATGAAAAGCAGCCTTGGAGTACGTGAGTGAATCTGAGAGTCGAGGAGCAGCAGGCGGGTGGCGAACTCTTTTCTCTCCTGCTGCTGAGCCGCTCAAAATTGCACCCTTCCCCATGGGTGGTCAAACAGCTTGGACAGGGGGCAATTTTGAGCAGGCAACTGGACAGAGGGGGAAAAGTTTAGGCAGCCACTTCCCCGACCTGCATCTCTTTTGCTCCGGACCTCAGCCTCTGAGCCTCGTTTTCAGTTTTTGTTTAAAAAAACTGGGGAAAGTAACACAGGACTGTACATCATAACTAGATGGGCTCATCAGTTGTAAGCCTGAGCAGAAAGCCTGTCTCTTATTTCAACACAGAACCGAGTTACCATAGGCTCTCTAGGAATACATCTTTGTCTTCATTAGCATGATAGAAAGGAACAGTTTCCATTAAATACCTTGGGTTGGGATTGGCCCAACTGCACTCCCACCCCCCACCCCAATTGGGAAAATCCTGAATTGGAGAGAAAAGGAAATACCAGCCCTAGTGCGGGGGGGGGGGGAGCAGTTTCTTAGGGATGTCCGTTGCCAGAAAATCCAGACTTTTTTGGACTATCCAGATTTCCACCACACACCTGACTCAGCTTTTTGGGGTTTCCCCAAATTCCTCACAGTTTCCCCAAATTCCAGGGATTTTTTATGCATTTCTTTGGGGTCTCAGCCATAATCTGCAGAAATAGAAATTTGCACAAATTAGGGTCACAATTTGTGCAAATTATGCAAATTTCAGCTGAAATTTGTGTAATTTGCACTTGTGCAGTTTGTGCAAATTGTGCAGATTTGCACAAATTGTAGCCATAATTTATGCAAAGTTAAAAACATCAAAAATCCACTAGCTGGCCTGACATGATGCAGGCCGACTCAGGCCAGCTAGTAGAAGATGGAACAGAGTCCAGGAGGCCAAGCCAATGGAAGCTCATCAAGCTCCATCCCCCAACCAGATTCCTCTGACATCTCTACAGGTTGTTTCCCAAAACACCTCCTTCAAGCCCATTTGCTTCCTCAGTTTTCGGTCACTGTATATTACGGTCCTATATAGCATGGATTAAATCCTTGCATGTGTCATAAAGGTCTTTGCCAGCTTTCCCCTCCCCACAAACTAGTTTTCCTGAAGTTATTATTTATTATTTATTTATTATTTAAAACATTTGTATCCCGCCCTTTATCATTAAGATATCAGGATGGTGTACAGATAAATTAAATTTAAATGGTGCGAAACAAATAATTTAAACAGCTAAGAACGTATTAAATCATTAAGCTAGCTAATGCTAATTTAAAATGTAAAACAATTGAACAGTTAAAACAGTGTGCAAATTCAAGTTACCCCTGGACACAATACATTAATCAGACCAGGGTTAAATACATGCTCATTGCTATTATCCCTGTGGTCACTAGATGTTGAGGGAAAAGACCATGGGTCACTTTGCTTATCAGCTTTGCTGGGGCATCTTGTGTGGCCAGTGCTTGAGCCACACCATTGGGACAGGCTAACTTCTATTTTGGTCTCGTGTGCCAGTTCTTAGGAACTTGGAAGCACTGACTGTGCGTGTATGTCCCTTGCGAAAAGACAGAAGCGCGTATTCACTGGGAGTGGAAGAGCAGCAAGAGGCTGATAAACCCTTATGATTAACCCTGATAAACTAGGGGTGGGAAGCAAATTTGTTCTGATTTGCATTTCAATGCAAGCTAACCTGATTTCTCACTTTCAAAACAATACGTGAACCAAAACTCAGTTATTCTTCCAAATTCCCACTTCTCCGAATTTTGCAATGGAATTTGTCAAAAAGGAATAAAACTGTGCATATTAGTGAAAATAAGATTCAAAAATGTATTATATTAGGAAAATTGCTTGGAGAGAGCGATCCTATGGCCCCTGGACAGAGTCTGGGAGGCCATAGGATAGCTCCAGTTCCTGTACCTGAGGTTGGAGACAACAGTCCAACCTCAGAGCCAGGAATCTGAGGTCATCTCCCTCTCCCCCTTGCAGCTGACTGCCAAAGAACCATGCCGACTGCCTCTCCAAGGACACAAAAATGACCTTGGAGAGGAAGGAAAGAGAGCAGGGAGGGGAGAGGACTGGAGAGGTTGACTTATGAAGTATCTCCAAGCCTCCCCAGCTTCCTTCCCTCCCATTCTTCGCCTTCCCTCTGCACTGGATGGCCATGGGATGACCCAAGAACCTGGACACATTTCCATGCTATTCTTTAAAAAAAAAAATCTCAAGGGTTCAGGACAAACTGAACTTGAGATTGGTAAAACTCTCAAAGTTTGCAATGAACTGAACTTTCCTGAAGACTGGAAAAATGAGAAAATGAGAGAAACTGAAATGGACAGATTCATCCATCCTTACTCATAACAGCTGTGTCTTGAGGTTAGAGATTCAGAGAAATCCGCAATAGAACCAAATGAATTTGGATTTTCATGAATCTGACCCACAGATTCTGCAGCAGAGCGGCTTTTCCCTTGAAGGGCAGATTCCGCGGCCTTGCGGACCAGTTTTCGAACTTTCCTGAATTTTGTGCAAATTTCATCCTAGAAAAATACACAAAATGAAAAAAGGCCAAAAATGCACGTTTCCCGTATAGGCTAAAATGTGCATTTGGGGGGAATTGCACAAATTTAGGGGAAAAAATCCAATTCCAACAATAGCAACAATGGAATAAAAGCATGGCAGAACGAAAGGCACCTGAAATCCACAAAACACAGACGGAACAAATTTTACATCATCGGTACATCCCTACCTGTGATACTACCCCTTTGCAGGTCTATTGCATTCAAATGCCTGCTCTCTATTGCAACAACAGGGCTCTTCTCTTCAGATAGTCACCCTCCATGAGTAGAAGGCAATGAACGCAGCACAGGAGAGTGGAGGGGCTGGAGTGCTCCCTCCCCTTGTCTGTTGACTTAAACCCTCTTTGAACGACTGAATAGGGCTATTGACTTCTATCTATGCAATTTCAGCTCACTGCATCCGCTTTTCGTATAACAGCTAAAGCAGCACAGCAAAAGCATGGTCTTCTCATTCAGGTGACTTTGCATCTGTATATCAGTCGGAATATACTCAATATTTCAGAGTTCTGCTTGCCTTGAGTGTTACATTAACATCCCCTTGATAACAGCTCTTGGCAACCTGATTTCTTTGGGGATGGGTACTTTCAGAAGAGGGGGGAATCAACATGCATTTCAGTGAGGACTGCTCCAAGGAACTGGTTAAAAACCAGATGACCTTCACTTTGAATTTTATCTGATATACTAAAAGAAGATGGCTGGGATGATCATTTCATGAAACTAGTCCCTGTCAACTCATAACCACTGACTGGATGTTGATCATTAAGGCCTATCAAATGGATTTCTTGACTGGAAGAAATCAGAACAAAGGAACTTTGCTGAAGAAATGCACAGAGCAATTAAGACAAATTCAACATGGGGATTTCATCACTTGATTTTATCACTCGGCATAAGAAGTGGCATAAGAACATTGACTACTTCCAGAGCAAATTGAACAGTGGAACAAAAGCAGCACAGACTCTCCACCCCCTAAACAACAAGTCTTCCATGCATCTAAAAGAGTCACAGATTTACTGTGGCATAAACTTTTGTGGATACAGTAAATCTGCAAATATTTAAGTTGCCATCAGATTCTGGGTTGTTGGCTGCCGTAGACTAAAATGGCGATTCTTCTGGAAACTGCCACGAGCTCCCATGGGCTTTTGTGTGTGTCATCTTCTGAGAAATCCCAGGCTGTAGTCTTATAACATTTACCTGGGACTAAACCTCATTGAACTCAATGGGGCTTACAACTAAGCATGGGATCACACCATTAGAATGCCAACCATTTTACTAGAGTTGTGCACAAATGGCATCTCGAAATTCTCCACCCTATTTGTGGGCAGAGAAACTGGTGGCAGAATTTCACCAAATTTCTCCAGAGGGTGGAGAAATTCTCCAACAGTTTCTCACAGGTAGGTAGGGTTGGCGGAGAATTTCTCCCCGAAACTTCGGGGGGCCAAGCGCCAACGTGTTCGGCCCCCCGAACAAGTTTCAGGGAGAAATTCTCCGCACCCCCCCGTACCCCGCACCCTCCCGGGACGGGACTTACCTTTCCCAAATGTCCCTCCCGGCGGCGGGTCCCGGCGACGGTTCGTTGGGTCTTCGTCAGGGGCAGGGGCGGCAGCCGATCTTTCAACTGGCTGCCGCTGCCGCCATTCCAATAAAACTAAAAAAAAAAAAACGCCCCCGTGATAGGCTACGTGACGATTAACGTAGCCTATCATGGCTAGATTTGCAAAGTCAGCCGTGATAGGCTACGTAAATCATCACGTAGCCTATCACGGGTGACTTTAAAAAAAAAAAGAAAAGCGCGTATGGATAATGGCGGCCCCCATAGGGAGCCGCCATTCCCGTTCCTTATTTGGTCGCTGTAGTCTATGTAAAGATTAAGTAGACTACGGCGAAAATAAGGGCAACGCTATTTGCGTTGCCCTTATTTTCGCCGTAGTCTACGTAAAGATTTACGTAGACTACAGGGACCAAATAAGGAACGCGAATGGCGGCTCCCTATGGGGGCCGCCATTTGCGTACGCGCTTTTTTTTTTTAAGTCACCCGTGATAGCCTACGTGACGATTTACGTAGCCTATCATGGCTGACTTTGCAGATCTAGCCGTGATAGGCTACGTTAATCGTCACGTAGCCTATCACGGGGGCATTTTTTTTTTTAACTTTTAATTTCGCGGCCAGGCGAGGCGAGGCGCCTCCTCCCCGGCCTGAATTTCGGCCGGGCGAGGCGGGAAGCCTCCCCCCCGGCCTGAATTTCGGCCGGGTGAGGCGGGAAGCCTCCCCCCCCAGCCTGAACTTCGAGGGGAGAGCAGCGAAGTGCCTCCCCCCCACCGCGAAAAGCTGCAAGACCAGGTAAGTGGGTTTCATGCACCCCTACAGGTAGGCCTCACCATTGGCAGGGGTTGCAGCAGAGCTTCTTTCTCTTTTTATCTAAGGGTTTTTGAACTGCCACCTCAAGTGGCAACAGCATCCACTGAGTTGGCAACTTGGCCCCCTTTTTCTATCCTCCACAATACTTCATACCTAGCATTATTCTAGGGCATTGGAGGGTGGGGGGAGGGAATGCAGCCACCGCCCAAAAATAACAGTCAAGAAAATTTGGAGAAAATTCTGCAAAGTGGCCTGTTATTTCTAGGGAGGTAAGAAAAGAAAAATGTCAGGACTTTTCTGAGAAAAATGTGTGTGTGTAGTTTTTCTTTTCTATTACACATCCCTCCTTTGCTCTGCAGTCTCCCAGGTTGCTTGCACTTCCTGATCTGAAAAAAACCTCTATGGTCAGATATACCTCATGATGTCTTTCCCTGGGTAGGAAGTGTGGGAAGCCAAGGAGGTTACAAGCTGCCAGAGAGATGATTGTACAATGCAAGATGTCAGGGGTGTTTCTGAGTGAATGGAGTGGGATAGTAGTTCAGATTCTGAAGGAGAACCCCCAGACATGGCGGAAGTATTTTCCCAAGCTAGTCCAGACATGACTAGGCAGGCTCCTCAGGTTTCAAAGGTCCAGCTGGTGGAAGATGAGGGTCCCTATTCACACACACCCCACCTCCTGTGAGAGACAAGGAAGAGGGGGAGGCAAGGTTTGGAGAGTCTGATTTAATAGCCACCAGGTGCAGGCAGAGAGCAAAGAGAGAGAAGGCAGGGGTGGAACTTAGATGGTCTAAGCTGCGCTTAGAAGCCTCACGTGAGAGAGAGACCTCCCTTCCCCTTAAGTTAGGCTAGTGAGACCGCCTTCCTCTTCAAATGGTGGGCAACTTTCTTAACTACCTTTTGAACCCCCTGAAGGCATTTCCTTGTAGACTGAGAGTCACTGAGAATTTCCATCTCTATGACCCTGTGAAGTAATGGATTAAAAGCTGTAGACTGAAGCCTCTTGTCTGTGTATGTTTCAGCGTTTGAAGTTAAGTGGGGGCAAAAGGAATCCTGACACAAGACAGGATACAGTTGGCAGTTGGTTGGGGGTCACAGTTCTTGTGTTTACCTTACTCATAATTAAGGTAAGCACAAGAACTGTGACCTAAACCTATGAGCATTTCTCTGAAATTTCTTCTGCTTTGAAATTCTTTTCCGAAGAAATTTATTTTCTATCAAATTGAATAAGAATGGTAAAAAAATATGTGGGGGAAATTTTTTGGCACAGCACTACTTTTAACCCTTCTAAAATAGAATGGTGGAAATGCTAAAATGAGAAGATAAGTGGAAGCAGGTGGGATCCAGCTGTTGTGCTTTCATAATTTCTGTTACTCCAGTCATAAGCACATTAATGAATGTATATGAACAAATTGTTGATCTTAATGGCATTTACTTCCAAAATAATATGGTTAGGGTCAGGATGCTGCTTATCGTTTTAATTACTTGTTTATACACTTTCATCAGTGGTATAGGATGTTTAGGTAAAAACAGGTAGGTCCCTGCCCCAGGGAGGTTACAGTCGAAAATAAACAATGCAAACTAGAGATTTCAAGGAAGAGACAAAATTAGGAAGGAATCAACATAAGGAAATGCAGTTATATCTACTTAAATGTGCATCTGTCAATACTTTTGAAGTGATACCTTGGGCTTTCCACCTTGATCACGAAGTACAATATCTTAACCTGCAGTTTGATCTGTATTCTCATGCTAAATTAACTTTATGGTGGAATCCTGATTTGGAAATAGACATCCCTTTTTTGTGGTGGAACTGGATTGACAGTGAAATTTATCCTTTTAGATAAGTTAACAGGATCGGATTATTTATTTATTTTTACCATTTTCAGTATTGCAGCTTAGATATCACTTACCATCTATTGCTGGGTGGCAATATATTCAATTACGGCACCTTTTGGTGTCCTATATTGTTGGAGGAACTAATTGGTTCTTTACAGAAAGCTAAGTAAGGGAGTTGCATTTGGTTCTGGGAGGTGCAAACTGGGTAAATTCTGCTAAAAAATGAACTGAAATGAATTTCTCATACTTCCCTAGGGAAGGCTGCTGTAGAGAGAATTGCCAGGCTCTATGCCAGAGCCCTTCCTGCTAAGTGCCTTGATTGGGCCAGGAAACAGACAGCCCCCCTGCTCTATCATTCCTGCCAATCAATGCACCGCAGGAGACTGTAGGCAATGTGTTGGGAGATAAATCATAGTGCTACCTAATGAGTCTGCATGCACCAGAGGAAAACCTGGTGAAGCTCATGACCCACAGAGGCAAACCATGAGCTCATCTAGGGATTGGCAGCTGGAGGTCCTGGTCAAATAAATTAATAAATACAGACTTGGAAGCCTACTAGAAACTGAACACTGAAAAATGTAGGGTTGTTAGAGAATTCCGCCATGGACTCCAATGAGGCCAGATTCTTTAGAATCCAGCCCCCCGGAGTCCGTGGCAGAACAGAGCAATCCCCTCTGCCACCCCGCAAAACTTCCCCGGGACAGACCCTACCTGTTGTCGGCTGTCCAGTCCATCTGCTGCCCCGGTCTGTGACCACGAATGGATGCCCTGGTCTGTGGCCACCATTTGCCTCCCTACTTTAGCTGTGATAGGCTATGTAAGTATTTACATAGCCTATCACGGCAAAGAGCAGGGACGCAAATAGCGTCCGCTACACCATTTGTGTCCCTGCCTTTTGCTGTGATAGGCTACGTAAATATATATGTAGCCTATCACAGCTAACGCAGGGATGCAAATGGCGGCTGCTATGCCATTTGCATCCCTGCGTTAGCCATGATAGGCTATGTATATATTTACATAGCCTATCACGGCAAAGAGCAGGGATGCAAATAGCGTCCGCTACGCCATTTGTGTCCCTGCCTTTTGCTGTGATAGGCTACGTAAATATATATGTAGCCTATCACAGCTAACGCAGGGATGCAAATGGCGGCCGCTATGCCATTTGCATCCCTGCGTTAGCCATGATAGGCTATGTATATATTTACATAGTGTATCACGGCAAAGAGCAGGGATGCAAATAGCGTCCGCTACGCCATTTGTGTCCCTGCCTTTTGCTGTGATAGGCTACGTAAATATATATGTAGCCTATCACAGCTAACGCAGGGATGCAAATGGCGGCCGCTATGCCATTTGCATCCCTGCGTTAGCCATGATAGGCTATGTATATATTTACATAGTGTATCACGGCAAAGAGCAGGGATGCAAATAGCGTCCGCTACGCCATTTGTGTCCCTGCCTTTTGCCATGATAGGCTACGTAAATATATACATAGCCTATTACGACTAACACAGGGACGCAAATGGCGGCCGCAGCCTGGCGGTGGATGGAAGTCCGGCTGCGGGCAGGCCAGGCTGGCAGCTCTGCAGGCTCGCCGTGGAGTGGAGCTGGCTGGGAGGGTTCCGGGGGGGAGGGATGGATCGCTTCCCTCCCCCAGCAGATGGCCCCACCTGGAATGGGGTGAGTAATCTGTACACCCCTAGAATAATGCATCTCACCTCACTCCACTCACAGACACTTCAGGCTTGCCCACTTTCCCTATTGTGTCCTGTCTGCATAGTTTATGCTGCTGCCATAACGTTATAGCCAGCTTCGAGCCAGAGTGAGCCTCATCCATGGAAGGCAAGAAAAGGGAGGTGGGGGCAATCATGGTGACAGTTGCTATGGAAACGCCCATCTGCGTGCTATCACCTTGTGCTGCAAATGGAAGCAATAGGGATGATGTACGATTGTCCCCTAATTCTGCTCCCTTTAGTAAATAAACCTCATGCCAGGAATGGATGAATCAATCTGTTTCCAATTCATGTCGCTTTTGATGTCTTTACCCATAAGTCTGTTCTGTCCCATTTCCATATTAATCTGCAATTTTTCAAACAAAAAATCTGCGTGGAAATTTGCATTTAAATATGTATTTAAATACATATTTCAAAACTTCTTTTTCTCAAGACATGCATTTATAAACCTATTTTCATTTGAAAATGTGTCTTTCAAAATGCATTGTAATACTTTTTCTGGGACACGAACTAGGATGGGATATTTGCAATGTGTGAACGCTACTGGATAACTAAGGCTGCTGTCCTGAACACACTCACCTGGAAGTAAGTCCATTTATCTCAATGGAACTAACTTCTGAATTTATATATATGGGATTTGCAGACTTATTTCTGAGTACACATGCACAGGATTGCACTGATCCACACATTTGTCTGGGAGATGTGGAACAGGTCAGTTTGCACCAGACTTCACAAACATCAAATTCCTACTTTGTACTGGCACACAGTTTTGATGATGGTGGTGGTAGAGGTAGCAGTACTCAGCATGGGGGTCTTCAATCTAGAGCTGAGCTGAATTTTTCAGAAGATATTTTTTCCTGAGATAATTTCTGAGATCTCCCACCCCCACTCCCGGATAAGAAGGCCACTTGGCAGAATTTTCTCTGAATATTTCCCACCATTTGAGGGTCATGGCCGCCATTTTTGCTCTAAAATGCCCTGAAATGACACTAGAACTGGGATACTGTGGGGGATGTAAAATGTTGACCAGGAAGCCAACATGCTTGTGGTCACAGCAGCAACCATAGCAGAAAAAAACACCTTTAGTCAAAAAAGAAGCCATTCTATTGAGTCCCACCCCCTGAAAAATGGTTGGATAATTTCTCCTCCTCCTGGAGAAATTTGGTGAACTGGCCCCTGTGATGTTCCTGCCCTGGGTTCTACCTTCTTCAGCTTCCACCTGTTGAAACTGAACAAACTCTCTGGACATCTGCCTCCACTTTGGTCAATTGTCCGCACTGACACACCAAGCTTCGGCCACTTTTACTCTCTGGGTTAAAGAGACACCCAATATGTCTAAGTGGTTCCCTCTACCCAATACAGGAGAAGTAACAAGGAAACAGATGTTCTCATGGCAGTGCAGTAAGCTAAACCGACACATGGGATTTTGTATTAAAACGAGCAAATAAAATTTATTAAACACAAAAGAGTTATATATAATTATTATTAAATCTATACTTGGTCCTAACCTACCTGCTCTACCCCTTCTAAACCCTAGTTCCAAAACCCCACCAAGGGTGCAATCCTATGGCCACACTAGACAGAGTCTAGATGGCCATAGGATTTCTTGTTTTCTGGGAACCAAGCTTGGAGCCAGCGCTCTGAGGTGGGTTCCCAGAAAACCGTCTCCCCACCCCCTCCCCTGCTGCCTCATAGGCAGCACGGGTCGCCCCGGCTCCATGCTCACAAGAGCAGTGTGAAGCGGCTAAGAAGGGGCATTCCTGGGGGTGGGGAGGAGAGGGGATGTCAAGATTCCTTTTCACAATTCCCTTAGCCCCCACTTCATTTCAGTGCCCAAACATAGATGAGAGGCTTCAGACTACAGCTTTTAATCCATTATTTCACAGGGTCATACAGATGCAAATTCTCAGAGAAACTCTCCATCTACAAAGAAATGCCTTCAGGGGATCCAAATGGAATGTACGAGAGTTGCCCACTGTTTGAAGAGGGAGGAGGTCTGGCTAGCCTAACTTAAGTGGGGGAGGTCCCTCTCTTGTCATGAGGCCTCTAAGCATAGCTTCTCATGCAAGGCCAATTGGGTAGACCGTCTATGTTCCACCCCTGCCTTCTCTCTCTTTGCTCTGTGCCTGCGCCTGGCATCTATTAGGTCAACCTCCTATTCACTGACTCTCATGGGGGGGTGGGGGTGAGGAGGGACCCTCAAACTCAGCCATCTGGACGTTTGTAACCTGAGAAGCAGGCCTACTCATATCTGGACTAGCCTGGAAAAACACCTCCCCCATGTCTGATGGTTCTCCTTCAGAATCTGAACTGCTATCCCACTCCCTGCACTCAGAAACACCCCTGACAGGGGATGGCAGAAGTGCCATTATGACATTTCCTTTGTACCACCCAGCCTCCCCCCCCCCGCCACTCCGAGGCGCCCTGGCTAGACAGCTGAAATTGGCTGTCTAGCTGCAAATGCAGCGTGGCCAGAGTGCAAAGGAGAAGATCCCCTCCACGCTCTGCCCAGTTCAGAGGCAGATGACCATGCCCATAGGATTGCACCCTAACTAGACATAACTGCTTCAACCCCTAAGGTCCTATCTGACTTCTAACTGCCATCTCTCCCTCCTTTTATAACTTCAGAATCCTCCCACATGCACACTCACATGCCCCTCCCACTGTCCACTTCCTCCCTAACACTCTATTAACCCTACCTTACCCAGGTCACATTTAGCAATGCAAACACATACACCAATATAACAAGCATCTATCTATTACAGTCCCCCTGCCATTTCTTGGCTCCCAAACAGGGTGGAGAATTTGGGGAGGCTACGTCTGGCCAGCTCTACTTTCAGCGTGAAGGAGAGGCTCCTTGTAGTACCTGAGAGAAGAGGGCATTTTGAGGAAGAGATGGACATATGCTCCAATGCGATGCACATGCCTATTCTTACCCTCCCCTCCCCGCAACATGCTTCTTCACATGCAAACATTTCAAACTGGGGAAACGAAGGTAAAAACCAGATGATCCAAGCCCCTGAAGGCAAACGAATGGCTTCCAAAAAAGAAAGAAAAGGTAACAGTATATGCTTTAGTATTGTTGGGTTGTAACTCCCATTCATCTTTGCCAGCATAGCCAATGGTCAGGGATGATGGGAGTTGCAGTCCAACAAGATCGATAGGGCCATGCCTTCACCACCACTGCCGTAGAAATAAGACTTTTGCTTCCCCCTCCCTCTTTTACTCATCAACCATGAAGCCTTCGGAGGCATAATTTACAGTCATTTTTTTTTCAGTGACTAGAAAAGGCTGGATAGGCTAAAAGAAACTTGCTTTTTCTTTTTCTCCCCCACCTCCCCACCCCAAAGAAAACGGAGGTTTTCTCGACTGGATCCTTGGGTGCAACAGTAAGCTCTAAATCGCAAGACGTGCAATTTAACAAGTTCCCTAAGCTGGCACCCTGGAGACAACCCAGACAGAAGGCTCGCAGGGGTGATGTATTGCCATGTGAGTAATGCATCAAGCCAGGACTGTGGTGCCTTGGTAGGGTAGCCTTCTTCTGCACAGCTGACCTCCATGAGCCTCTGACATAAGTGCCAATGTGATGTCAATGTGGATGAGAGACGCTGTCGTATTTGAAAGGAAGTCTATCAAACTGAAGTGATTGCACAAGGAAGAAGAGGGACCCATTAGGAATCTCAGTGAGGCAATGTCGAAATTGACACTGGTTTGCAAATAGGAGGCCGGAAATTCTGAGCTGAGCAAGGACAGCAGTCCAGTTGAGCAATGCAAAATGGATGTCCGTGGAGTCCAACCGTTGCTTCATCTGTATATCACCTAGCCATGTCTCCAGGGGGTCTGGGGCAGGTGTCTTTCCCAGCATCCGCTAGCTTCTTTTTTAGCTGGAGATGTGGGGAATCAAACCTGGGGCTTTAGGTATGCAAAGCGTGAGCTCTGCCACAGAGTGACGGGCCCTCCCCGTGCTTTAAAAAGAGACGACAAGGCAATCCACACTCTATGCCCTGCCCTGCTCAATGGATGGGTCATCTGATGACCCATCTGATTTTCTATCATTTAATTGATCTTGTTTTGTCAGCTGCCTTGTGAGCTTTTACCCTAAATGGTGGGGTGTGTATAAATAAATAAATAGATGCCAAACGGACACCTTCCCTAGCTTTACAAATGAAATAAAAAGGACAGCCAGATGGAGGATGGAGACAGAAAACTGGCACCAACTCTGGGATCAGCTGCTCAAAGTCCCTGTTTCACAGGCAGGCCAGTTCTTTACTCCACTGTCGCAGCCAGTGGTGCAGTGGTACATTTGGAAGTGCAGGTGCTCATCGTGACAGACTCCATAGTCACATCCCCAAGGAGAATCCAAAAACTGCAGGCAACTGTGTTGATCCATATCATCAAGCCAGTTTTCTAGCAGTTTTTATCTTCCCAAGGAGCAGGTGCTTTTGTAAAGCTAAGGGGCCTTCACTGCCCATTCAAAACAAGCCACCCCAAACACTTCACATTACAAGAGGGTTCATGTACTGTTGCTGGGAAAATTAATCCTATTGGCCATTGTCTGCTTTCCTGTCATGATATGGACAACCAACATTGACCGGGACACTGGCTCAGCAGGAGAGAGGCCAGCTGGATCAGGAGGAAGGCAGAGGTGACAGAGGTTCAGGATTGGGGCCTGACACTGAGTCCAAGTCCAGCAACCAACCCCCTAGGCACACACACACACGCACACACCCCAGAGGTCCCTGAACTTGCAAGTCGAGGCCGCCAGCAACTGCATCCCCCAAGCCAGATTCCATTGAGGACTAGCATCCGAAACCCCACCCTCCAAGGCAATTTCCCTCCTGATGGGAGATAATGCCAAACTCTGGTCCAGAGGGATGCCCCTTTAAGGCTCACCACTGCCCAGCAAGGGGACATGGCCTAAAAGGCCCAGGGTGTATATAGGGACTCAGTTAAGACCAAGCACTTACAAGTTATCTGTAGGTATGCATGTCTGTCGCCGGGAAGCTGAGCCATTTTGGGGCTCACCAGATTTCTCTGCTGCCCTCAACTCAGCTTGGGCTTGAGAGCCAAGCCACAGTTTCTTCCCGAAATCCAGAAACTTTTCACGGGTTTCTCTGGGTGTAAATTGCTATTTGCTCAATTTACACAAATTATTTGCACAAATTGCTTTTGACACAAAACAAACAAACAACCCCAACAACCCTGAAAATCTGCGAAGTGGCCCGACTCAATGCAGATTGAGTCAAGCCAGCTTGCAGGAAAATGAGCAGAAGTCCGGGGTGTGGTGTGGAGCGCCAGCTGACGAAAGCTTGGCGAGCTCCACCACCCAGACGAATTCCTCCGACATCCCTTGTTGTCTCCCCCTGGGGACCAAGGTCCTTTGGCCACCTTGTTCCCGAGTGCTGTTTTCCAACCTTCCAGTGGATCCACACACCCTGACTGATGGTCCCCTGCTCTCGCTACCTACTCCAGAGCACTGCCAGAGATGCTTCCCTATAGCCCCTCCATATAGCACACCTCACTGTGCTCGGACAAGTGGCTTGCCTAGGGGACTCATCATGGCTAGGGATGTCAGAGAAATCTGCAGTGGAGTCAAATGAATTTGGATTTCCATGAATCTGACCCATGAATTCCACTGTGGACCAGCTTTCCCCCTGTCAGGTGTATTCCACAGACTTGCAGACCATTTTTCTAACTTTCCCGAATGCTGTGCAAATTTTGTCGTAGTAAAATATGCAAAATTAAAACAAGGCCAAAAATGCACATTTCCCCCATAGGCTAAAGCATGAAACTGTGCAATTGGGGGGAATTCGTGCATTTTCACAAATTCGGGGGGGGGGGATCCAATTCCATAGATGGGCAGATGACGAAACGCAAGGTGCCTGACAATATGGGAAACACAGATGGAATGGATTTTACATGGTCAATACATTCCTAGTCGTGGCTCAGCTGACATTTGCACCAGGAGCTCTTAGCCGCTGTGCAACACCAGTTTTAGCACAGTGTGGCATCCTCCGGGGGCACTTCTACCCAAAAGCATTTGCTGACAGATCTCCTGAAGTGCTGTATGGCTCGTGCCCTGCTTATCCCTTCGATGTCATGGCCATTTGGCACACCGCCAGACCCCCTTTTTGTATGAAGTTGCAAGAAGTGACACCATGCCCTCCCTCGAAGGCTCTGCATATGCAAGATGTACAGCTTGAAGGCTGCAGTGGTGGACTTGGCAAGATGATGGGCAGCCCAGTAGATCAAAGCAGGTCAGTTCAACAACAAAGAAAACAAGAGAAGGCTCATCCAAGTCAACATTTGGCCAGTCCAAACTGGGCAGGAAAAAAGGGCCTGCAATTATTAAAGTTTCAAGGTGGGCAGGGGGAATGATAAAGAATCCCCTCAGCCCAGTCCTATCCAGTGGCTGAATATCTTTTCACTAATGAACTAGTTTCCAGCTGGTAAATGCTTGGTAGAAGGTGTACGATCTTTTCTCAGATCTGTATTTGGTGTGCCCAGGTGTGTTGTGGGTGCTGTTCTTAATTTGGAGGCTGGCCTTAATTCTTTGAAGTGTCTGGTGTGGGCATATTCCATTTATTTCTGGCTCCATTGCTGCCTTGTGCTCCCTTCCACCTCCTTTGCGTCTTTGGCAGTAACTGATTCCTGTGCATCATTTTGGAGAATGGAAGTGGTGCAGAAAGTTAATTCAATAGGGCTCTCCCCTTCCTATTTACTACCTTTGGAGTGGGATAGTGGAAAATTTCTAGATAAACAGGTTGTGAGATATTGACCTCCAAGAACACTATTGTGAAGCACAGGGCCCATGTTCCACCAGATTTTTGGGTTTGCCAGGCTCCTTCTCCAAAGACGGAATGGCTTATTCAAACTGGCTATCAATTCCTAAATATAGGGAAGCATTCTCTTTGGCCTGGCTTAATGTTTTACCCTCTAAACTCTTAGCTGGAAGATATTCCAAAACACTGGTAAATGAGAGATGTTGGCCTTGTAACAATGTTGAAGTGGAATCTTTAACACATATTTTGTTTAATTGCTGTTACTATCAGGGGGTCAGAGAGGCCCTGTACTTCCAATTACTCAATCTTTTCCAGGTTTGTCCTTAGAATGTCTTATGTGTATCTTACTCGAAGGATCCAACAGAGTATTCACTGAGCAGGTTGCTAAATTTTTGAACGTTGCTATTTCAACTAGAGCCTCTATGGCACTGTGACTTAATTTTATGATGTAGATCAATATATTTTATTGTTATGTACTTTTGTATCTTTTGCTGGTAGTCAGTTGACCATAAATAAAGGATTCCTTCATTCACTCTCTGCCTTTGTTTGTGCCCATCAGCTGCTGGAATTACATACACGTACGTATTAGAAAACCTGCACGGACGTGCCTTTTATTTTGAATCCTGAATGGAGGGAACAACTTTTCTCACAGCTGAATTTAACAACTCAGCTTGCTCATGCATATTAATCAGGCTTTGTTCAAAAGAAAGGCTACTGTTAATATTTTTAATCAAATATGGGAATATGACATTCAAGTAGAGACCCGTGACATTGTCTAGAATTTTGATGAAATTTGATGTTGCAGGAGCATATCCTTCCAAGCACAGAAGAAGCACATTGGTGATTTGATCATTGGTGGGTTATTGGGAGCTGGACCCCTACAAGCTGTAATCCTTAACACACTTGCTCGGGAGAAAACCCTATTGAAGCAAAGGGGACTTCCATCTGAGTATAGGATTGGGCTGTCAGGTTCACAGCAGCTTGCTATTGCTCATATTTGATCCTTAATGAAAGAACTGTTTTAAATGGGCTTAATCGCCCACAATCTTGTGCAACAAACTGCAGTGATATTTCAGGTTTTGGTGTGGTGGGCAGCAAAGAGGTTTCATGGGGAAGCAAACTTTCACAGAAAGGTCAGTGGCCAAATCTTGCATATATTCAGAATTAAAGTGCAATTAAACAGTTATGTTTTTTTAAAAAGATACCTCATAATTAGCAGAGATTAGAGATGGCCGGACTCACTTGAGCCCATCTCATGGGGGTGCTCGCCGAGTCGCTGCTGCTACCCGCCCCTGTGAGGCGGGCTGTGCAAGCCCTGGAGGGCTCGGCAAACATTCCAGGAAAGACCCACAATGCAAGCTGCCATTTTGAGGCAAGATGGTGGCTCTTATCAGGGAGTGGGTTGTCCCCATTGCCGCCACTCCCACTGTAGCAGGGGCAGGGGAGGAGGAGAAAAGCTCCCTTCTGCCTCTTTCGCTCTTGCTACAGTGGCAGTGGCGGCAATGGGGACAGGTTGGTAGTTTTCCAGAACTGTAAGATCCTTACATAAAATGACTGGCCTGTCCCCACCGCTGCCGCCAGTGTAGCTGTAGTGGGGGGAGGAGATGAGAGGAACTTCCTTCTACCCCTTGTCCCTGCTACAGTGGCTCGCTGAGGAAGCGGGCGGTCATGGTCTTGCCTGACTCAGCAAGCGCCAAGTCAGGCAAGGACTGGCATCCAGGGGGCCAAGCTGGCCATCTCTCACCGGGCTTCAAGCCCCAACCAGATGCCCACACCATCCCTAGCAGAGACATTAGTGCTTCCAAGGAAAAATCCCATGTGATCTGGAACATACTTCCCCTATAGGACACCCCTGCAACATCATTCCTTTTCCCCCAATCCCCAATTATTTTGCTGATTTATATTTGTTGCAGTTTTTGAGGCACTATTTGCAGCTGTCAATATGCAATTTTTGCATGGTGAAATTAGATCAGTGAATATTCCCTGCAACCATAACGAGAATAAAGCCTCAGATACTGACTGCAATATGGCTGCTGCAGCTGCTGTTCCAGCAGGTGCATGTATTGCAGAAGACAAAGGGTTCTTTTGGTTCAATCTGTCTGGCCTGGCCAGCTCAGTTTGTCCGCCTGCTTCTTCACGTCAGTGGCTCTGCAGGCAAGCTTTTCCAACTGGGAAAGGGCAGATTTCCCCTGCATGTCTTTAAAATATCCTTTTAGACCATAAAAAAAAACAGCTGAGGCAAGGGAAGAGGAGGAGGAGGAGGAGGAAGTGTTAGGAATGTACACCCCACATTTTTCTTTTTCAGGTTTTTAACTCTTCAGAAAGCAGCGCTTAAATGTTCATTTGAGCATGGGAATCTGCAAGAGGAAGGACCACACAGACTCTCTCATCCTGAATCCACGTAGCACTCGCATCCTGGGAAGTGATCTATGTGAGGACAGTTTGCAACAGAATTGGTCGTTCCGTGTGGATTTTTCCAGTGCAGGCTCGTGGCTCTGATGTCAATGAGGCAGTGAATCCACCCCGGGTTTCAGTCAAAACTAGTTTCTCCTCTGTTTAGCCTTCATATGAATGATTATTCGATCTTTTAATCAGAGTGTCTATTTATTTAACATGACATGTTTTAATTAGCCGATGTGTAGGACAGTTTAAATCTTGTTACAACTTGTAACTGTGAAAGAATTATTTAGGAACATTGCTATATTTTATTGCATTTCCCCCTTGATGTTGCTGTAAGCCAGTTTGAGAATGGTTTTATTATGGGAAAGTGGCATACAAATAAAATGTGGATGGTGATGATGGTGATGATGGTGATGATGAGCAAGAGAGTGTGTGTGTAAGGAGGCACTTCAAACCTTCACTTGAAGGTCTAAGGACAGTCCCCGAGAGATCTTTTCTCAATGTCTTTGGAAACCCTGGCATGACTGCATGAACGTCAGAGATTCTGGGGCCTCAAGTAGGGGTGACATAGCCTGAAATGGAAATCAGCCTTGTGAGCTACCATTGGGGATGTTGGGGGAATCCGTTTGGAGGATGGAGGGTGATGGGTCTACCTAGGCTGACCTCCCTGGACTTTGCTTTGGTTCCCTCTGCAGTTCCTCGATCTGCAGCGAGTTCTGCCAGTTCATCGATTTTCTTAGAATGTTGTGCATCTGTTTTGGGGGGTGGGGGAGGTTCTGCAATTTAAGCTAATTTGGCTATAATTCCTGCCAGTTACAGCCAAATTTGTGCAAACTATGCAAATTATGGCTGAATTTGCACAAATTGCAGAGGCTCCCCCCCCCCAAATGAACAAAAAAGTTCCCAGAGGGAACAGCCTGCAGCTTGGCTCACAAAGTGAGTCATACTCATGATGGAAAGTGAGCCATATATGCCACAAATCTCCACTCAGCCAAAAAAAAGAACTGGATTTCCACGCGACGGACATCCCTAGCTAGCTACCATCAACAGTGTCGCTTCAGGACTTAGTGCTCTCTTAACGTACAGACATGTACAGGACCAGCCTCCTTTGGTGTGCAACCTGCCTCCACGGGGTCCTTGGGCAGTATCTAACAAGGCTGCTTTGCCTCTGCTGATTCTGTTGTGCTCACGAGACCCACTCCTTGCACAACAGGGCTTTGATGCTTCTAAAAATAACCCCCTAAACAAGTGGAAATGCTCATTTCTAGACTGGGGCAGGTGAGTGCAGGTCATCTCGGGTTATTTTTAGAAGTGTCAAAGCCCTGTTGTGCATGTGGTCACTCCTGTGAGTGCACAGGTGCAATAGGATACTACCCTTTGCATTATGCAGTACCTCTCTGTACACACACAGACATGGACAACCCATCACAATGACATGCATTTTGCATAGTATCAGTAATACTAATACAATTAGGGATGTTGGAGAAATCCACAATGGAACCAAATGAGTTCAGATTTTCATTAATCTGACCCATGGAAGCTGCAGAGGGCTGGCTTTCCCCCCGTCGGACTTGTGGACCACTTTTTCTAACTTTCCCAAATTTTGTACAAATTTGGTTGTAGATTTTTCTTTTAAGGGGCAAAAATGCACATTTCCTCATAGGCTAAAGTGTGAAAATGCACATTTTGGGGGAATTCGTGCATTGTCACTCATGCGAATTTGTGCAATTGTGCATTTTCACAAAAGCAAAGTTGTGCAAATTTGGACCCCCACCCCACCCCTAGGATTCCCTCAATCAATGGATGATGGAATGAAAGGCACCTGACAATCCGCAAAACCCAGACAGAATGGATTTTACACGTACATCCCTAACTCCTCCTCCTAATAATAATAAGATATAAGAAGAATAAGATGAAGGAAAAGAACTATTTTAAAATGGCATTTTAGTTTTTAATGGCTGTAATCTGTCCAGAGAAATTAGTTATTGGGCAGATTAGAAATGTACTAAAGTAAATAAAAATAAAGAGCAGCAGGAAGAGGACTGCTTAAAAATAATCTAAGCCTATAAATTGATTAAATCTGCACAAATCTGCATTTGAGACAAGGGAACATTCTAAGAAAAAATCATTTGTTTTTAGATAATGCACAGATGTCAGAACAGGGATCCTCGTAGAAGAGGCATCCCCACTTCTTTCTCACACAGGCAGGAGTACCTCTTTTACGCTGTTGCTTGCTGATTGCAGTTTTTATAAATACTTGGATTAATAATACATATTTTTTTAAAAAAATCTCCTGCCTGATTAAATGGAGCCACCTTTTCAGTCGATGAAAACATTTCTCTGCTTTTCATCTAACCAATTTGGCGACTAAATATTTCAGTCTTTTCAGCAACTGCAAACACTTTTCCAGCCAAATCTAAGACTGTATGAACTGTACCCCGGTTTTTGCTAAGCAGGCTTTAACATACCAGTGCGGTGTGGTTTTTAAAAGCAATCTAGGTCTCTCCCGTTGTTGCAAAGCCAGAAAGTTTTTCTTTCAGGAAAGAAAGAAAACAAAAGAAAAGCTGAACAAATTGGCAAAGTAGCGTGAATGGAAGACAGCTATTTCTATCCCAACTCCTCTGGGAAAAATAAACACCAGTATTAGCATTATCTGTTGGCCTCTATACTGACTCATCTCCCCACTTCGGCTGTACACTTCCATCGCAGTAAGCCCCACTGAACACAGTGGACTTACTTATGGGTAGGCATACATGGAATTGAATAATTAAATAGTTAAATCTTCTTCTCTTTGCATCTATGATCAAGAAACGTGGGTTTCATTTAACAGCTTCCAGTGCCAGGATGCAGTGACGTTACGGCAATTTCCTCTGGGACAGGAGCTGACCTAGTTCAGCGATATCAATGGAAATAAGTAGACTGAGGGGCCAGGGAAGCCGTTTGATTCCTAAAGAGCATTTGCAATGCACTCTGGGTAGTACCTATAGACACCATGGTAACCAAACAGGATACAGCCAGCAGCCTTGGGCATCCAAAGCAGAGTTCTCTATCACTAAGAAAACAGAGAAATCTTGTAGCCGTGAAGAACCAGCAGGCAGCTTGTCACGACAGACAAATACCAAACAGAATTTCACCCATGGAGTGTGTCAAGCTGAGGAAAGGCCTAACAGTTTCAGGGCGGAGCGTTGTGGTTTTACAGCATCATTGCTGCTTGTCATACAAATGTCCAATCCCGCCCCACCCTCACCAGCAGACTCTGGTCAAACTGGTCATGTTCAAAGTTAACTGGGGAAAACCAGATTCCCCCTCTCAGAAGAGAAGCATTTGCAGATTCAGCTGATGCATGCAATGGCGTTGCAGGATCCTATTGGCTAGCACCAATAGCACCGCAAGAACATTGAGTAGTACATGAAGTGTTGGACTTGAACCAAGGAGGCTTTGGATTCATACAGCTGTACACCATTTAAGGTGAGAGCCTGCTGTGAAACCATGTCCACCAGAAGTGGTCCTATACTATGTGTGGGGGGCAACACTCCCCTGCTTCTCCTATGTTCCCCTACCTCTCGCTTAGGAAGATGTCCCCAGGCCTCCTCCCCAGCAATATTGTTGTTACTCAATACTGCTGCTTTGCTTGCTTCCTGGTCCTCAGTCCTCTTCTCCTGTATCCTCCATGCTGGATGGGCTACTGAGCATCTTCATTCTGAATGTTGAGATTTTTTTAAAAAAAACCCAGATGTATGCATTTTTATGCCCATTTCTCCTAATACATGTGTTTTATTATGCAATTCTGCAGCATATACACATTTTTGCAAGCAGTTTCCCTAATCTAATGCATTCTTAATGTTATTTTCATGGAAATGCCTATGTTTGTCTGCACCTTTCCCCTAATATGAACATTTTTGTGTGCATTTTTTTTTTCTTAAAGAACTCCATCGTAAAATTCAGGAAAGTGCAAATTCCAAAGGAGAACTCAATTTCAGTTCACATGTTGGTTTGCAAATGCAAAATTAGGTAAGATCGCACTAAAATGCAACCTGAACTAATTTCTTCCCCATTCCCAGTGAACACCTGGGAAGGGCTTAAGCAAGTGGCTGGTGTTGTATGTAGAGATGCCAGAGAAATCCGCAATGGAATCAAATAAATTCAGATTTCCCTGAATCCGACCCACAGTTTCTGCTTTTCCCGTTGGGTGGATTCCGCAGACTTGTGGACTGGTTTTCTAACTTCCCCAAATTTTGCACAAATTTAATTGTAGAAAAATATGCGAAACAAACAAAAAAAAAAACCCAGCCAAAAATGTACATTTCCCTGAAAGGCTAACATGTGGAAAGGCATATTTGGTGGCAATTCGTGCATTTCCACACATGCAAATTTGGAAGCAAAAAAATCTGATTCCGTCCATGGGCGGATGATGGAATAAAAGGTGCCTGACAACCTGCAAAACACAGATGGAATGGAATTTACACAATCCATACATCCCTACTTGCATGTAGTGCAGTTAATTCTGATTCTCTTGCATTTTATGAAACACCAGTGCTATGCCTCAGGATGGCATTTTGAGGTGGGGAGAGATGGTGGGCAAGAGACATACAAAAACTTTCCAGATGAGAGAAATACTACATTTTCTTTGCTTTATGAAAAGAGGGCTTTGTGCTACATCTTAAGATGATAGCTCTTATGCTGCTACTGCCTTTTCCTTGGGGGGGGGGTGTTGGAGTGGGGAAGGAAGGATCTGTGAGCATCATCCATTTCTGGATCCCAAAGCATGCTGTGCTCTAATTTACCTACCACCAAGTTCTCAATGAGCTCTAATTTATCTTTATATTCTGGCTCTTTTCCCTGGAATATGAATTTACAATTGTCCCTAATCTCTCATGCTTCAAAAGTAATATGACTGTTCTTGATTCCCATATGGCTTTGAGCAATAAACCAATGAGTAGCAGAAAAATAAAACTAAAAACCCCAAGCTGGAAAGGTGCAATTTTTTCCTATGGATTTTCTATGGGAAGGTACATTTTTTTCTTCTATGGACGTCCAGGACTTCTTTTTTAAAAAGGAGTTGTGGGGGCATGTGTGAAGATTTTTGGAAGCAATGACAACTTCATCATCAACCCTGACATTTGCGTAGCACTCGTGAGTGCTCAAAACTAGGGATGTTGGAGAAATCAGCAACGGAACCAAATGAGTTCGGATTTTAATGAATCCGACCCACGGATTCTGCAGCAGACCGGCTTTCTCCTAGTTGGGCAGATTCCACGGACTTGCGGACCATTTGTCTAACCTTTGGGAATTTTGCACAAATTTCATTGTAGAAAAATATGCAAAAAATTTTTTAAAAAAAAACCTGGCCAAAAATGCACATTTCACCCATAAGCTAAAGTGTGAAAATGCGCATTTTGTGGGAAGTTGCACATTTCCCCACATGCAAATTACACATGCAAATCTGCACATGTAAATTTGTGCCAATTCGGAAACAACAAAAAGATCTCTTCCATTACTGGGCAGGCAATGGAACAAAAAGCTCCTGACAATTCATGAAACACAGATTAATGGATTTTACACAATTGGTACATCCCTACTCAAAACATGTCACATGCATTATTTAACTGTAGACCTAACAGCAACCCTGTAAGGTAAGTCATATTAGTATCCTCCATATTGCAGATTGAAGAGACTGAGGCTAAGAGAGGGTGGCTTACCTAAAGCTACCTGGCAGAGATTCAAACCAAGAACTTCCTCATGTGCAAGTCAGTCTCTTTAGCCACTATGCTACGCCAGCTCTTCTTCTTAGGTTAGAAGCAGATCTAGCAAGGAGCTGGAATCCTTACAACAACACTGTAAATAAGGCTCCAAAAAGAGGAAATGCATCCTAAAAGAAGTTTAAAAGAGGACACATTTCAATAGAAATAAAAGGCTTCTCACCATAGTGGGGAAGACGGTGACCAGTTGACTGTTCATGGGCAACAACTTCAAGGCCTCTGCTCTCCCTTCTTCAAGTTCTTTATCTTTAAACCAGACTTGGATTGAAGAGCCCTTCACATAGCCTTCCCCAACCTAGTGCCCTCCAGATAGTGTAGGACTTCAACTGCCATCAGCCCCAGCCATCATGGTTGGGGGTTGCCATTCAAAACATTTGGAAGACACTAAACTGGGTAAGGCTGACATAGTGGATGCCTCCAAACAGAGGACTGCTCTCTACAAAATATCTGACATAGCCACCCCAAGCAGAGATGTACTTTGAACTGGGGGCTTCTGGTTCCATAGCTCAAGCTCTTATCCACTATGCTTTGCCAGTTCTTCTTTGGGGGCTGGAAGCACATCTGCCAAAAGGCTGGAAGCCCTTTTGCGGTGCTTGAAGCTGCTCACTGTACTCCTATGCTCTGTTCCTAGGAGTCCTATGGCAGGGCTGGCCAGCCAATGGCCTACACGATGAAGCTGGCCACCAAAGGAATTATATCTGGTCTCTGCCATCCCTATTGCAGTGTAATCAGAGTGCGGTAGAAGGTACATCAAAACATTCACTCCAATGGAAAAGATTATTGCTTTCAAGGGAAAGAAATATTAAATCTATCCTTGAGTTTTCTATATGATGCCCTGAACATGCCCTGTTGCCTGTCATAAGAACATCAGAAGAGCCATGCTGGATCAGACCAAGGGTCCATCTAGTCCAGCATTCTGTTCACACAGTGGCCAATCAGCTGTGCATGGGAAACCCACAAGCAGGACATGAGTGCAGCAGCACCCTCCCGCCCATGTTCCCCAGCAACTGGTGTACACAGGCATACTGCCTCTGATACTGGAGGCAGCATAGAGCCATCAGGACTAGGAGCCATGGATAGCCTTCTCTTCCAGGAATTTATCCAATCCCCTTTTCAAGCCATCCAAAGTGGTGTCCCCCATAATTGAGATGCCCTTGTTGCTGGTACTGACTTTATTATGAATCACAGAATCATAGAATAGTAGGGTTGGAAGGGGCCTACAAGGCCATCGAGTCCAACCCCCTGCTCAATGCAGGAATCCAAGTCAGAGCATCCCCGACAGATGGCTGTCCAGCCTCGTCTTGAATGCCTCCAGTGTGGGGGAGCCCACCACCTCCCTAGGTCATGGGTTCCATTGTCATATTGCTCTTACAGTCAGGAAGTTTTTCCTGATGTTCAGCCAGAATCTGGCTTCCTGTCACTTGAGCCCGTTATTCTGCGTCCTGCACTCTGGGATGATCGAGAAGAGATCCTGGCCTTCCTCTCTGTGACAACCTTTCAAGTCCTTGAAGAGCACCTCTGAAGAGCACCTCATGAAGCCTCTGAAGTGGTCATTTTGGGGTGTGGAGACCATAGCCCAGTGGTAGAGCCCATGCTTTGCATGGAGACAGTCCCAACTTCAGTCCCTGACATATGAAATGGGTCAGTAGCAGACAGTAGGAGAGGCCTTTCTCTGCCAGAGACCTCAGAGAGCCACTGCAACTCAGGGCAGACAACAATCCTAGGCTAGATGGCCAAACAGCCTGGCCTGGCAGGAGGCAACTACCTAGTGGAGGCTGGTGGCTCCAATTTCAGCGAGGCTGTAAATCCATTCTGGGTTTCAATCAGAACCAATCAGAACTCTAAAGGAGCTATCCCAAGTGCTGAATCCACAGGAGTTTAATAAGGAGTAAATAAACACTGTGCAATAAAACATAACTCCCCCCCACCAAGAACAGCCTTCCCCAAACCAGTACCTTCCAGATGTGTGCTGGACTACAGCTGGATGGGAATGATCAGCACTGTAATCCAACACATCTAAAAGGTGCCAGGTTGAGGAAGGTTGCCCCAGACTATCACCCAGAGCCGCTAAGATGAAATCTCTGCATTATGAGAACTGGAGGCAGCCACAGGCTATGAGCTCCCGTTAGATCTCTACATGCCACTTTCCATCAATCACATTAGCAATTTATTTTCTTCGAGGACATGTGCTGCACACCAAGTTAGTGTTCTCTCTCTCTCTCTCTCTCTCTCTCTCTGTCCTTTAGCAGCTATGTGGAGCTATGGCATCATTCAAAAAAAGGAAAAGAAAAGGAAGTTTCCTATTTATTCCCCCCTCTTGCCCCGCCCCCCAAGCTCTGCTGTCTGGTTTTGCTCCTGGTGATTTACTATAAAATGTTAAACTCTCCAGGCTGTTATCACAACCGGTGGCAAAGTAATGATTTTTTTTTTCAAGGCTGCATTAACATTTCACTGAACACTTTCCCCAAGGCTGAAGTTAGGAATGGCCCTTGATTGGGGTAGGGTTGGAGGCACTTAGAACGAATGTTCTTGGAGATTCATTATGATGTGCCCTCCAGTGAGCTGCTTTATCCTTGCCCTCTTCCTCCAAGGGCTCAGTCTTCTTCCCACTTGCTAACAATCATTGCAGTAGTTTCCAGGAAGACCCAGCCAGTAGGAGCCCCATCTTCTCATCCACAGAAGTGTGGTGTAGTGTCCAGAGGGTTGGACTGGGAGCCAGGAGATCTGGGTTCTAGTCCTCACTCAGCCATGGAAGCTGTACCCTATCCCCCAAATAAGTCCAGCACTTTCGATAGCTCCTGCAGACTTCTGGCTGGTTCTGACTCAAACCCAGCATGGAATCACAGCCCCACCAAAATCAGAGGCACCAGCGTCCACTAATAGGAGAATCATGTAAGCCAGCTGGGGTTCCTTGCAAGAGGAAAAAAGGTGGGCTATAACTGCAATGATAAATAAATAATAATTAAATGAACATGTCAACTGGGGTTAAGGGACAAGAAAACAGTCATCAGCGAGGAAAAGCCAATGTAGTCTAGTGGCTAGAGTGTTGGACTGGGAGTCAGGAGACCTGGGTTCTAGTCCCCACTTGGCCATGAAGCTCACTGGGGGACTTTGGGCCAGTCAGCCTAACCTACCTCACAGGGCTGTTGTGAGGATCAAATGGAGAGGAGGAGGACCAGGTGAGCTGCCCTGGGTTCCTTGCAAGAGGGAAAAAGGTGGGATACAAATGTACCAATAGCAACACCAACAATGCGGGCATTGTACAGCCTGTCTTCGCATCCAGTCTGCTTCTGCACTGCCAAGACTGCTTTAAACATCATGCCAAGTAACCGATTCGACAGAGACTCCATCAACACATGATGCAGTTCTCTGGAACCCCATGGCTGGATTAACTCTCACGCTAAGTAACAGCAGGATCCCCATTGAAATGTGGGCCCCTGCTATACAACACGTTTGGGAGCACAACTGAGCCCATCTCACACCCGGTGCTGGACTTCTAGAAAATGCCGTACTATTCCAAAGGGAGCAGCACCTTTCATTGTAAAACAGAGACATGTTTCCCAGCTGGAAGGACATTAAAAAATATGCACAGATGGGCCAGTGTGATGTGCAGAACAAAATCTGTACTGCAGAAAATTTCAGGGGCTGAACAAGCGTAGCGAATGGAAGGGATGAAGGCTCTCTGCTTGTGTCTCTTTTTGAGTTAAATAATCATTTTAGATATACATTTAGGGCCTCCTTTTATTATGAGCTGGAGCACCCTTGGACATTTCTTTCTTGTGACTTTTACCTTTCAGCAAAAAGCTGTGCGTTCTTTGGCCTGCAATAAGAATGAGTAAGAGTGTGATTGATACTATCAAAAGGAGGCCGGTGGACAAAAGTGACAGTGAGAAAATCTAATGATGGCATCCCGTGGGAATACTGAAGACTTTAATGGGAGTGGGAGGGAAAGAGGATTTGCAGCAATGTATTGAAACACCGGGCCACTGTTTATTAGCAGCGGAGATCACAGATGAGGGGAAAGAGAAAATAATATTTCTCTGTGTCTGTCTCAGAGAAACAGACTTCCTCTGAAGGCATTTGCTGCAGCCTCAGAAGCCAGAAGGCCAAAAGGGAAATTGCAGGCTTAACACTAGGGATGTTCCAAGCACCCGATAAGGGGGTGGAGTCATAGAATCATAGAATAGTAGGGTTGGAAGGTGCCTACAAGACCTTCGAGTCTAAGCCCCTGCTCAGTGCAGGAATCCAAGTCAGAGCATCCCTGACAGGTGGCTGTCCAGCCTCATCTTGAATGCCTCCAGTGTGGGAGAGCCTGCCACCTCCCTAGGTAATTTGTTCCATTGTTGTATTGTTCTAACAGTCAGGACAGGAGTTTTTTCCTGATGTTCAGCTGGAATCTGGCTTCCTGTACCTTGAGCCCATGATTCCGTGTCCTGCACTCTGGGATGATCGAGAAGAGATCCTGGCCTTCCTCTCTGTGATAACCTTTCGAGTCCTTGAAGAGCGCTATCCTATCTCCCCTCAGTCTTCTCTTCTCAAGGCTAAACATACCCAATTCTTTCAGACTCTCTTCATAGGGCTCCCGCCTGCTCAGCCCCCTAGACTCCCATTTGCAGACCACACAGCATTTCCCAGATCCATTTGTCAAGCACTGCACAGTCCGCAAATGGGGGTCGGCCACCCTCTCCTCCCACGAGCCACCATTGTTACGCAAAGTGGCGACTTGGATCTTTCCAGAAAACTTATGTTGCATACTTTGCAGCAGTAAAGGGGCCATCTATGCATCATCACAGGTGTAAATAGCCCATTTATGCCTGCAATGTTGCATAGCTGGTCTCTTTATAGCTGCAATCTACGCTACATTAGTTTTACGGAAAGACCTGAGACGTAAATTTGTGTAACAATGGCCACTCAGGGTAGGACTGGGCAGCTTCAGCACTTGCCAGTCACTCACTGAGACATCTAGGGACTTGTGTGATGAGTGGGCACAAGCTTGGCAAGCAACCAGCATCCATGGATGGAGGCGAGTCTGTCCATCCCTACTTAACACTGGGGGAAACCATTTCTGTGTTAGGAGGATGAGTGTGTCTCCTTGTTAAATATCAAGGACTCAAAGACCAACAGAGGGACTTACAACACTTAGGGTGCAATCCTAAACATGTTTAGACAGAAAAAAGTCCTACAACTCCTGTCTAAACATGCATAGGAGTGCTCCCTTAGTAATAAAAGTGTAGAAAGGCCAAATGCCTTTGGCCAAAATAGCTCAGATCCACTCAGACTTGATTGGGAAGAAAGATGCAAGCTGAACCTGAGGAAATTAGGGTGCCCATTTTCCCATGTTCCAAGAATGGCATTAAAGCAAGGATTTCTATTGGCCTCACCTAATCTGGTGCCTTCCAGATGTGTTGGACTAAGATTCCCATAATCCCCAGCCAGCTGCCCTTGGGAGACTGCTGGGCAGAGAGGAAAAGAGAAAAGAGCTACCAGAATAATGACAGGGCTGGACCAACTCCCCTTTGAGGAAAGGTTACCACAGCTGGAACGGTTTAGCTCAAAAGAAAGGCAAGTAAGGGGAGACCTGATAGAGGTGTACAAAATTATGTATGGATTGGAAAAAGTGGATAGGGAGTGGATTCTTCCTCTCACTCATATGACTGGACCCTGGGGTCATCCAATGAAACTGAATGGTGGGAGATAAAAGGAAGTCTTTCTTCACACAGTGCATAGTTAAACTATGGAATTTGCTACCACGAGATATAGTGATTGCCACCAATTTGGATGGCCTTAAAAGGGGAATGGATAAATTCATGGAGGAGAAGGCTATCAATGGCTACTAGTCCTGATAGCCATATATTGCTTCCAGATTCAAAGGCAGTGTGCCTCTGTACACCAATTGCTGGGGAACATGAGCGAGAATATGAGCTATTCTATTCTATTCTATTCTATTCTATTCTATTCTATTCTATTCTGGAATAGCTAGAATAGAACATGAGCTATTTTAGAACAGAACATGAGAACAGAATAGAGCAATGAGCTATTGAGCTATGAGCTATGAGCTAACATGAGCTACTCTACTCTACTCTATTCTACATGAGCTATTCTATTCTATTCTATTCTACTCTATTCTATTCTATTCTATTCTAACGTGAGTGAGAACATGAGCTATTCTACTCTATTCTATTCTGTTCTATTCTAACATGAGCGAGAACATGAGCTATTCTATTCTACTCTATTAGCTAGAATAGAATAGAACACGAGCTATTCTAGAATAGAACATGAGCTATTCTAGAATAGAACATGAGAATAGAATAGAGCTATGAGCTATTGAGCTATGAGCTATGAGCTAACATGAGCTATTCTACTCTACTCTACTCTACTCTACTCTACTCTACTCTACTCTACTCTACTCTATTCCTATTCCATTCTATTCTATTCTATTCTATTCTATTCTACATGAGCTATTCTACTCTATTCTACTCTACTCTACTCTACTCTACTCTATTCTACTCTACTCTACTCTACTCTACTCTACTCTATTCCTACTCTACTCTATTCCTACTCTACTCTACTCTACTCTACTCTACTCTATTCCTATTCTATTCTATTATATTCTACTCTATTCTATTCTAACATGAGCGAGAACATGAGCTACTCTACTCTACTCTACTCTACTCTACTCTACTCTATTCCATTCTACATGAGCTGGGGGACATGAGCGAGAACATGAGCTATTCTACTCTGCCCTACAGGCAGTTGCTTGGCTAGACTAGATATGCCTTTGGTCTGATCCAGCATGGCCCTTCTACTTAGATGTCATTCTTTGTACAAAGAAAAATAAATGAAAAAATATTGTCCATAAATATTTGCTAGTGTTATTAACTGAACATGTCAGGAGGTCTCTAACAGAAAGTATGATGGCTACGGATTCCCTAAACCAGGCAGTGGGGGCTGGGGGTTCTGATGTCAGTGGGGTGGTGAATCTGCTCAGGGTTTCAGTCCAAACCAGCCAGAACTCCAAAGGAGCCATCCGAGGTGTAGAGCATCTTGGATCGCTCCTTTAGTGTTCTGACTGGTTCTGACTGAAACCCTGAGCGGATTCACTGCCCTGATGACTTCGGAGCCACCGGCCTCCACTGAAAGCAGGGGAGGGCAACCTGCAGCCATTGGGGTCTTTTCAAAAAGGCTTTGGTAGTCAGTTCAAAAATCTGGGGATGTCTAAGAAACCTGCAACTGATTCAAATGAGTTCAGATTTCTATGAATCTGACCTGTGGATGCTGCAGCAGTCTGTTTTTATCCGAGCCATGTGGATTCTGTGACATGCAGACTGATTTTTCAGTTTTGGGGGGGATTAGCACAAGTGGCATAAAATTCTGGTAAAAGAGTTTGATTCCATCAATGAGTGGACAATGGAATGAAAAAGGTCTCACAGTCCATGAAATACAGATGGAAAGATTTAACAAAATCCATATATCCCTAGTGACAATCCTGAATCAGTAACCTCCTCAACAACCTCAGGGAATGTTGTGGGTATTTTCTTATCCAAATCACATTTAGCATTAGTGCTAAATCCCATTAAGGAATACACATTAGTGCATTTCACAAGTGCTAATTTGTGCAAGTGTGCATTAGCGCTAATGTGAATTAGCGCAAGCAGAACAAAATTCTGGTTAAAAAAACCCCAAATTCTATCAATGCGTGGATGACAAAACAAACGATTCCTGACAATCCATGAAACAGAGGTGGAATGAATTTAACAAACTCTGTGCATCCCAGCCCTACCCTAAAGGCTGAATCATACACAGTTCCCATGAGTAATCTACTCACATGCACAGTGTAAGGGAAGTGGCGGGAACTCACACAGCCTGCTTCTTAAGAGGCAGCTTCTCCTTCTGGAATTCACATTGTTAATCTATAGCAGGGGTGGGCCATTTGTGGTTGTCCAGATGTTTTGGCCCACAAGTCCTATCAGCTCTAGCCAGCATAACTGAATGGGATGGGGGAGGGGAGTTGTAGCCCCAAACAAGTCGAGGGCCATAAGTTGCCCCCCTTTGATCTATAGGTTTACATGGTTCCCTCCTCCTACAAACATACCAACTGATCTTATCCTGAATCAGATCATGGGTCATCAGGTGCCCAGCATGGCCTTGTCCAGCTTTCCCCAACCTGATGCCCTCCAGATGTATTGGACTACAACTCCCAGCAGGCTGGTGGGGGCATGATGGGAATTGTAGTCCCATACAACTGGAGGCCTTGGCGAAGGCTGGCCATTTCTAAATGGTGGCAACTCTCTGAGTTCTCAGCTCTACATCACAGGATCCTTTAACAGGAGATTTTCTGGAAATGGAGGTTGGGACCTTCTGCCTACAAAGTATATACAGCTGAATTATGGGCTCTCTGCACTTTACACTGAATACACACTGAGATCATATGAGCTGTGAAATGCACAAGCGAGCAGAAGGATACAGCGCATGAACTGGATCTCTGTTCAGGGACCTTTAAACCCCACCGATTTAAAACCCTGATGTTTTCTGGCTATCCAAATAAAAACTTCATGAGAATGTGAGTTCTTCTTCGAGCCTGTCTCTCACTCATCACTTCATGCCTAGAACTCTGAGTCAGACTCAAGTGAGTTGCAATATTCTGGGGTGGCAGGGGAGGGGGACGGAAGTATCTCAGAAAATATTTCTCAGACAGATATGGAAACCACGCAGGCACTTATCACCTACAAGCTGACCCTGGTGAACCAACCCATACCACAAAGCTTTGAGATGTGGCAATGGACAGACCAGAGCTGCTGCAAACAACTAACCTCAGGGGCAAAGATCTACTGTGAACAAGCATCTTGTTTCTGGTTTGGCAGTCACAGAGCTTGGCTCTTTGGCCAAACAGCTGGTCTACAGCCAGCAGGATGCTACTCAACACCAGCACCAGGTCATTCAAGGTTGTGTAGTCAAGACCTTGCCACTCTTTAGCTTGAAAAAAGAATGCGAGTTGGTATTTCAGCTGGCTCAGAAAGAAAGCCAAACCACTAAGAACTATGGATGTTGCTGAGCCTCATAATTACTTCTAATTATCCATAATAACCAATGGGACCTCCCTCCCCATAGCAGTCTTCTCTGCTTTGAATGTCAATCTGAGCTGGAGAACTATGGAGGGGAAATGGGTCGTTCCTTCCTTCGACTGCTTCCAGCTCCCTTCCACCTGGTTACCTGGCTCTGCTGTGGCGAGCCATGAGGTCCTCCTCCCCTCCCCCTCTCTTCCCCCTCTCATCCTAGTGATTGGAACTCTGCTCCAGCAGCACTCCAGCTGCCAGGGTCCCTGGGGAATTATAGTGTTGCAAGCGCTCCCTGGTAGCCTTGGTACACTACCATGGTAGCCTTGAAGCACCAGAATTGGCGGGGGGAGGGGGAGGGAGAAGTGGGGCAGAGCTTCCTTCCTCCGTCCCTGCTACAGAAGCCCTCTTCCTCCTGCTGCTGACACTGTTATTGTTGCAAAATAACACAAACACATGCTTTCTCTCCCTCTGCTATGGTGAAGCCAGCATGGTTGCTGGTGTTTAGAAGCAGATGGCCGTGGCTCAGTGGTAGAGCCTCTGCTCGGCATGCAGCTGCCAGGTTCAATTCCCCAGCATCTCCAGGTAGGGCTGGGAAAACTCTTGCTTGAAACTGTGGGAAGTCTCTGTTGGTCAGCATTGTTAATACTGGGCTAGATGGACCACGGTCTGACTCAGTAAGTATAAAGGCAGCTTCCAGTGTTCCATCCTAGCTTTTCATTAGTGAGGGGGTTTCGGAGATCATGGGGGGAGCTGGAAGCACAGAGGGCCAGCAGTTACAAGAACATTTAGGAGATAAATAAAGAGCAAATAAAGGCAGATTTAAATATTAAGAGCAGCAGTGGGGTGGTTTGAGAACTTGCCGATGTGCTCTCCAGTAACACTGCTGCCCATACCTTTGGGAGGAACAGCAGAACTAGACGTGCCTGGAAAAAGACTCTCGGGCTGCTGGCCAAACACATCTGCCATCTGTCTAATAGATGTTCTGGCCCAGTTGCCAACACAATAAGCCAGAGCACATGGCTGCCAAGCAGGCCTGAGCCTGAGCTCAGACATATCCACTTCTAGAAACTACCTGCTTCTCCCTCATGTCTAATGTGTTAGGTAAAACAACAACAATCCTGTGCTGGGGTTTGAACCAGTAGCCTCTTGTTCTCAGGTTGGGATCGAGCAACCCGGGACGGAGTGTACACAAGCCACAAATTCCTCTCCAGGCACAGACAGGAAGGAATAGCATATGCAAACACTGGCTCATGTGATCGGCAGGCAGTTGGGATGCCTCTGGATTGGCCAGGCATATTAAGATAAATATTAGAATTCTGGCCTTGGACCCTGGCGTTCTGCCCTTCCATAGTCAACAGAGCAGGACTAAGGATGTTGGAGAAATCTGCAATGGAATCAAACGAGTTCAGATTTCTGTGGATCAGGCCCATGGATTTTACAGTGGACCAGCATTTCCTGAGTCACCTGGATTCGATGGACTTGCAGACCATTTTTTTAAAACTTTCTGGAATTTTATTAAAAAATTATAAAAATTTAGTTATAGAAAAATACGTAAAATTAAAAAAAAAAAAAACACCAGCTGAAAATGTACATTTCCCCTATGGGCTAAAGCCTGAAAATATGCATTGGGGGGATTTGCACATTTGGGGGAGTTGGTGCATTTGGGGGGATTTGCTCATTTTCACAAGCGCAGGTTTGTGCAAATGCAAATTTGCACACATTCGGGAAATCAGAAAAAAGCTGATTCCATCCATGAGTGGATGCTGGCAGAAAAGGCACCTGACACTCTGCGAAACACAGATGGAACCAATTTTACGACATCCGTACATGCCTAAGCAGGACCTTCCATTTGTTCTACTTACAGTGTGATCCTGTACGTGGTTAGACAGAAAAAAGTCCTACAAGCTGAGTTCACCAGGGAATGCTAGGAGCTGTAGGGCTTTTTTCTGCCTAAACATGCATAGGATTGCTCCACTTATGGTCTCAGGCCAGGCTCTAGCTGCAGTGCTCTTCAACATTTTTATTAATGACTTGGATGAGGAGGTGCAGGGAAGATTTATCAGATTTGCAGATGACACAAAATTGGGCGGGATAGCTAATACCCTGGAAGACAGAAACAGAATTCAAAGTGATCTTGATAGACTGGAGCACTGGGCAGAAAACAACAGAATGAAATTCAATAGGGATAAATGCCAAGTTCTGCACCTAGGAAAAAGAAACCAAAGGCACAGTTACAAGATGGGTGATACTTGGCTCAACAGTACTACAAGCAAGAAGGATCTTGGAATTGTTGTAGATCACAAGCTGAATATGAGCCAACAATGTGATGCAGCTGCAAAAAAGGCAAATGCTATTTTGGGCTGCATTAATACAAGTCTAGCTTCCAAATCATGTGAAGTACTAGTTCCCCTCTACTCAGCACTGGTTAGGCCTCATCTGGAGTACTGTGTCCAGTTCTAGGCACCACATTTTAAGAAGGATGCAGACAACCTGGAGAGGGCTCAGAGGAGGGCAACAAAGATGATCAGGGGACTGGAAACAAAGCCCTATGAGGAGAGACTGAAAGAACTGGGCTTGTTTAGCCTTGAGAAGAGAAGACTGAGGGGAGATATGATTGCAGTCTTCAAGTACTTGAAAGGTTGTCACAGAGCGGAAGGCCAGGATCATTTCTCGATCATCCCAGAGTGCAGGACACAGGAGAATGGGCTCTTACAGGAAGCCAAAGTCCAGCTGAACATCAGGAAAAACGTCTTGACTCTTAGATCAATATGACAATGGAACCAACTACCTAGGAAGGTGCTGGGCTTTCCCACATTGGAGGCATTCAAGATGAGGCTGGACAGCCATCTGTCAGGGATGCTCTGACTTAGCTTCCTGCATTGAGCAGGGGGTTGGACTCGATGGTCTTATAGGCCCCTTCCAACACTTCTATTCAATCATTCTATGATCAGCTCTGGCTTCACTTCTAACAACTGATCTCTGGGATGGGTGTTTGAGTTAAAGCCATGCCAGAAGCCCCCTTTCACAGGGACACTTGTCCCTCATAAAAGGCAGAGGGGGGGATTTTTATCTGCTTTCATTATTATTATTTATCTATTTATTACATTTATATCCCAGCTTTCTTCCATCACAGAACACAAGGTGGCTACCTGTGGTTCCCAGGTGGTCTCCCCTCCAAGCACTGACCAGACCCAGACCTGCTTAGCTTCAGCAAGGTGGCTGCCTCACGTGCCTTCAGACCATGTCTTGGGACCTTTGCCCTTTCAGTGGGGACACACAAAATTCTAAAGCCCTGTCATGGGCATGTGTGCATATCAGCATCTTACCTTAATTGAAAATACAATACGAATTGCCAAGTCTCTCTCTCTCAGTCTCTCTCTCCCTCTCTCTCTCTCTCTCTCCCCCCCTCTTTCTTAACTGCACCTCCCCTCAGCTATTCAACACCCCAGTGTCATGTTCCCATGGGGGGTTCTTTTGAGGAAGTGAAATGCCACTAGGCTGATACATGGTGGCAGCTTGAGTTTTTTTTCTAGTTAACCAGGGCCAGCATCAAGGGTGGGCATGGTTGGGCACTTGCCAAGGGCCCACACCCCATCAGGGGCCCACTGACAAAAGCTTCCAGGACTCGCTCCTCTTCTTCCCCATTGCAACCTGCTTGTTCACCTGCCTCTCGCTTTGGCCCAGACAATGGCGGTGGTGAGAAGGAGGAGCAGCAGACGGTGCGGCCTCCTCACTCCCTGGCTCTCTGCCGGCCAAGCAAGCCAGTGAGCAATTACAAGAAAGACAACGATGAGCAACAGCAGCTGAAGATAACGGTGTTGAGAAGGTAGACTCATTGAGGAGGGGGCCTATTGGGGGTGTCTTGCCCAAGGGGATGCAAAGACCTGGAGCCAGTAGTGAGTTAAGGAAGGAAGAAAGGAAGTAAGCTCTTAATATCTTGTAGTTTGGGGTCATGTTCATCCCACCTCCACAAAATACTGCCCCTTCCCCCGAGTTTGGCTGAAGATTTCAACTCAGATTCACGTTGAACCAGGCTCCAGGTCTGGATTGCTGCCCAGTCCTGGCCCAGCCCTCCTGAATTACCTTGACACAGGCTAAAATGGGAGAATGTGAACTCAGTCTGAGGTGCAGCAGAACAGAATTCACCTCCTCCTTTCCCTCTGGGGTTGTTGTTTTTAGGAGAGAGATCGTCCATGCTTTTCATAGGTATTTAATCTAAGTATTTAAGTACTTATTAATCTAAGTAAGTATTAGCAACACAAGCTGTTCTTTTTCTTAGACGTCTTTATTATTGCAAAGAACAACAGTGCCGGTCCTATGCCGATTATTAATACTTAAGAAGGCAAGATTCTTGTCATCTGGAAGTTTTGTGTAAAATCCTGTAGTTATTTGGAGCTGTGGGTGCCAAGGGATTTGTGGCTCTGGGTTATTCACTGCATTCAAAATAGGATCCTCACCATTCGGATGTTTAGGGCTCCCGTAGTACTGCCTCCATTCCCTGCTCACCACTTAAAACGTAAAATGTATCCAGTAAGCACAACTTCTCTCTCAGTAAAGTGAATCTCAAGCTGAGGCAACCTCTGGTTCTTCAGCTACATTATAAGAACAAGCTGTTGATCATGGCTTAATTATACAGTGGTAATTTTTTTTTTTTTTTTAGCCACTGCTAAAAAAAGCCTCTTGTCTGTGTTTGATTCTGTTAGATACATTTTTTAAGCCCTCTGTAATTATGCTTTAAAAAAAAAGAGACAAAAAGCTTGTCTAGGAAAAGCTGTTAAGTGCACAATGGAATATGAGTAGCTGTTGTTGATATTTTGCACAAGAGTGTTTACAGGGAAATCTCACCACAATGTAAGAAAAACCTGCAATTCTCCCATGTTTATTTTGTCTTCTAAATGCACCTCCACATGATAAGAGATGTGAGCATGTAAGCATGGCTCATTATTTTTCTCTTGAAAATTAACAGTTCCTGTCTCCTGCTTAACACACACAAAATATACTAAAAGGTTTATTGCAGCATGGGAGTTAAAAAAAAAAAAGAAGCTTATGTTGTAATAAACTTTTAACATGCCACAAATCTGTTTTCTTTCTTGGGGCACGGTGAGGGAGGGGTAAGAGACCAGCCTTACTGAACCTGGCACCCTCCAGATGTGTTCGACTACAACTCCCACCATCCCCAGGTGGTATGCCCATGTTGGCTAGGGATGAGGGAAGTTGTAGTTCAACACATCTGGAGGGTACCAAGTTGGGAAAGCTTGTAACCGACTAAAAAGGGCAGCCAAATGCATGTTTTGCTTACCTGGATACAAGTTTAGAGTCCCTGGATTTACTTGAGTTTCTCCCAGGTAAATGAGCATAGAATTGCAGCCTAACAGCACAATTCTTTAAATATCTATTCAGAGGAAAGTTCCCTCAAGTTCAATACAGCTTACAGGCCTTTGGGTTTGTTACCCAGTTGTCTCTTTTTCACCATGACGTGGATAGGGATGGCACGGGTACCTGACTGGGTCCAGGAGTCCATCAGATTCCCCTCCTGCTCGCCCCCAAATCCAACTTGGCAAGCTGCCACCCCTGCCCGCCTAGCCAGGTGAGCAGCAGGGACTTGCTGGACCCATCCGCTCATGCCTGGTAGCCGCCCATCCTCCTCTCAAGCCGCCATCTTTTACGCAAGATAGTCCTCTACATTTTTGTCTATTTACTGTTCCACACAATGGCAGCTGTAATGGGCCATTTCCACAAAATTAGAGGCCTCTAATGTTGTGGAAATGGCCCTTCACAGCCGCCGTTGTGCATAACAGTAAATATATGAAAATATAGAGCCGCATCTTGTATGAAAGATGGCGGTTTGCATGGAGGAGTGGGTAGCTGTGGCACACTCCTAGACAGCTCTCTGAGCCCTCCAGGGCCTCGTGCAGCCTGGCTCATGCAGGCAAGTGGCAGCAGCGGCTGCTTGAGCACCCACTGAGCGTGGACTCCGGCGAGTCCATCCATCCCTAGATGTGGAGCGGCATGCTTATAAGAGTCAAGAGTGTTTCTGAGTGCAGGGAGTGGGAGAGTAGTTCAGATTCTGAAGAAGAACCACCAGACATGGGGGAGATATGTTCCCAGACTAGTCCAGACATTGCTAGGCAGGCTCCTCAGGTTTCAAAGGTCCAGCTGGGGAAGGAGGGTCCCTCTTCACCCCATGCCCCTGTGAGAGACAGCGAACAGGGAGAGGCAGGGCTTGGAGAGTCTGAATTAATAGATGCCAGGCACAGACGCAGAGCAAAGAGGGAGAAGGCCGGGGCAGAACTTAGACGGTCTACCCAACTGGCTCTGCGTGAACAATGGTGCTTAGAAGCCTCAAGAGAGAGAGAGATCTCCCTCCACCCCTTAACTTAGGCTAGCGAGACCGCCTTTCTTTCAAATGGTGGGCAACTTTCATAGCTACCTTTTGAACCCGCAAAGGCATTTCCTTGCAGGCTGAGAATCACTGAGAATTTGCATCGGTATGATCCTTTGTGGTAATGGATTAAAAGCTGTAGATTGAAACCTCTTGTCTGTGTTTGATTCGGCATTTGAAGTTCAGTGGGGACATAGGGAACCCTGACAATAAGAACAAATCTATATGGGACTTTCTTACCTTGCAATGAGAATACACTCATAAAGTCATTCTTAGTTAAAATGCAGTTAGGAGGATCATGGCAAGACAGCTGTTGCAAGCTGCACCAAAGTGACCCAAGACGTTCCTAATTCAAATCTCAGCCAGCCAGGAACTGACTAGATTATTTTAAGGTGGTGTGAGGGTGGATGATGTTAGGGGCGGGGCTTCATGGAGAGGACCCCATCCCCTTGACATCATCCAACTCACTGGAGGGTCTGGGAGAAGAGTCCCCTCTTCACGCAGCACAATCGTCATGAACATCCTGATACCGAAATTTCTATCTATCCAGCTCCACAGCCGTTAATGAAAAGGAAAATGCACAATTTCCTTTTCATTAGAGGCTTTGAGAATAAATCAGACTCTGGAGGTAACAAATCTTTGGTAGCTCCAGCTAGAATTCCACCTCACCAGTTCACCAGCAATCCTTACATATTTATATACATCTTCACCACCTTTTCGAAGTGATATACAGATAAGATTCAACAGTTAAATTTTTCAGTCACTGGTGCTCATCATGGGCTGCTTTGGGCAGGGAGTCAGTCAGAAGATTTCTGTGCTGTGTATTGATCAAAAGCTTTCAGCATCCAGCGGAGAGACAGTGGGAAGTCTTGACAAGAAACAACACAATCAGACTCAGAGCCCAACTGGAACACAAGCTCTCTTTGGAGCCAAGACAACAAAGGGGGGGGGGGAGATGGTAATTTGTGCTGTGGAACAACCATCCCTTATCGTAATTTTCCTCAGAGAAGGCCTGCATAGTCGAAGCCAAACTCAATCCGGCAGCCACGTATGGTGGGGAACGACATTGCAAAATCCAGAGAAGTGCACATTTCAAGGGTAACTGAGTTCCAGTGTGCAGAGTGTTTTGAAAGGGCAAAATTAGGTCAATCTGCATTAAAATGTAAACTGAACAAATTTCTCTCCCTGCTGATCCCTTGATCGTAGGCATGCTTGCATCAGGATTCTTTCATGTGGTATTTTCCTGATGTGCACACTGGGTGTTTAGATGTTCAGCTCCAGTGAATAATCCCATCCCCACCCCCACTGCCATGCACCCCACTGCCTCTGATGCCCATGCACTGGGCAGAATGTTTTTAAAGGGGAACCCGCTCCATATGCATTGGCTCTTCCAGTGCTTGGGAACCTTGTAGGGCTCCCAGTCATGGGGAGAGGCAGAGCTGACCCCAAACTTCCCATGGCAGAAGAGCAAATGCAGCCTGCCCCCTCCAGGCAAGGTGCAGACCAAGGCTGGCCATGTTGTAAACAGCCCTGAGGGGATTTACCAATTGGGCAGTATACAAATCTAATAAGAAAGAAAGAAAGAAAGAAAGAAAGAAAGGAAGGAAGATTACATTGACACCTGTGGCAACAAAAAATCCCACAAGGGCCTCTCCGCCTCCCAGGAAAAATACTACTACTATTACTAAAGATAAATTAAGTAAAATATAATCTGCTGCCCTTTCACAACAGACAAAATGAACTGCCCAAGGTGGGTGCCTCACTCTGCCTAATGATAGGGCCAGTCCTGGGCTATACTTATTTTGTTTATTTATTTTATTTATTTCATTTCTATACCGCCCAATAGCCAAAGCTCTCTGGGCGGTTCACAAAAAATACATGTACCGCAGGCTCCCTTTAAAGACATTTCACCCAGTATGTGGATGTGAAGGGGAAAGGCCAGCATATACTGCCCCTCTTGCCCTTCCACAGAGATATTCATGAGAGCAGAGTGCCTGAGCAGGGCTGTAGTTGATCTGGAATCCAGGTATTGTGGAAAATAGGGCACACACCTAGGGCTCAACAGTACTACAAGTGAGAAGGATCTTGGAATTGTTGTAGATCACAAGCTGAATATGAGCCAACAATGTGATGGAATAATGGGCTCAAGTGACAGGAAGCCAGATTCTGGCTGAACATCAGGAAAAACTTCCTGACTGTTAGAGCACTACACAAATGGAACCCATTACCTGGGAAGGTGGTGGGCGCTCCCACACTGGAGGCATTCAAGAGGAAGCTGGACAGCCATCTGTCAGGGCTGCTCTGACTTGGATTCCTGCACTGAGCAGGGGGTTGGACTCGAAGGTCTTATAGACCCCGTCCAACCCTACTGTTCTATGTTTCTATGATCTGGAGGGCCACAGGTTGGGGAAGGCAGCCTTAACTGATTTATCACACTGGTTAGTGGATTACAGAATGCCAGCCTGTGATATAATAAGCTTTTGCACTGATTCGTCCTCTAAACTGTTTGGAACTGTTGAGCCCAACAGCGTGAATTCCCTTCTGGGACATCAGTGTACTCCCCCACCCCTATTTCGGACACATCCAATCTTCAGCAATCTGCAATCTGAGTTTCAGCACAACTTTAAGACTTTGCAGACCCCAAAGCAGCTCGTAGCAGTGAGATTAACCCACTAACATCTTTCTTGACCTGCTGCCTTCCAGATGTCTTGGAAGGGCACATCTGTAGGGCACGAGGATGGGAAAGACTATGCTGGGGGAGGCACCAGCTGCATAAATGTAAGTCTCCACACCATTTCCTTAGGCAACAAAGTAATCCACTGGAAAGAGAGAAAAGGTCCAGAGATTAGTTCTGCTCCTATAATTGTGGCAGAGGGCTGGAGTGGATAAAGGTGGCAGGTAGAAGATGAGGCCATCTGCTTATTCGCTAGATGCTTTCATATGCTTTCTATATTTAGAAGGCAGTCAGGTTTAATATTTATAAGGCACACTTTCAATCAGGTGGTTAATTTATACTTTCAGGCACTGGGATGTGTTAATTCTGAAGCCCAGCTCTACTTGTTGTGCGCCAGAATACAAAGTCCATCTCCTGTTTAGCGAGAGGCAGGTGCAAAGCACATTGTTTGTTTATTTATTTACGACTGCAATCTGGTCTTGCCAAGCGGGCTGTCTGAACAATGGATGCTGTACGATTCAAGCATCATCGTCTTTGGGATGGTTCGCTTTAGTTCAGGATTAAAAGCTTTCTGGTATCTATATGACTCTATTATTTGTTGTGGAAAGAATGGGGTTTTCGAAGGCTTAATCATAGGAGCATCGATTGAGCCACACTGCATGTGTTCCTTTTCAACTAAAAAATGGAGCCAGCCATGTAAACATGTTCTGCTTGAGTTCTCTGCCATCCTTGTGTAGCCTGGTATACTTCATTTCTTAAGGGAAGTCCTTCGCCCCTTTTAAAATATAACTAGGGCCAGAGTCATACCCATGTGGGAGGGGGCTGTGGAGGCTGGGTTCCTTCAGAGATATCTCTGGACCCTTCCCAGAATTCTCTGCTCTCCTTCTTTAAAAGTATGATATAAGTCAGGGTCACAGAACCTCAGGACCCTGGGCCACATCCAGCCATCCTGGGATCCCAATTCAGTACTCTGGGATTGTTTGGCGGTTTCTTGGCATTTGTGCCGTTTTCCCCCATTCTAAAAGGTTGAAATGCCTCTCCTAAGTCTTAGTTACTGGCAGAAGAGCTCTAAGCTATGAAGGGAAAAAAGGTCAGGTTTAGAGGCCTGGAGTTTTCTATTGGGAGGGGGTAACCCAGAGAGGAGTAGTTTCATTTCTCTGGTTAAGTGTCAGTTTCATTTCTCCACTTAAGTTTCATTTCTTCAGATTTGAAGCAGTACTTTCGATTTTGAGGGAGGAAGGTATTTAAAGAGAGCAAGAGAGCCACTAAGAGCAGAGACAGCCAGAGCCTGAAGTGAGAGCAGAGTCTGAAGAGTGAGCAGGAAAAAGCAGTCTAAGGACAGCTAGGGTAAAGGAACTTGCATTTTGCAAATTTTCTTTTCTTTTAATGCCTTTTGTATCACTCAGCTCCATTGTGTAAATACCTTTAATCATAATTTGTTGCTTTAAATCTTCTAGTAAACTGCTGTGATTAAACTGCGTGTCAAGAGTGTCAGTCACCCCACATCTACAGCCTAAACCCCACGTTTCTAGGAAGGGGGAGTTTAAAAGAAGGAAGGCAAGACTCTTAAGGAGGCAAGAGATCCTTACAGAGTTGCTCAGGGAGTCCAGTTCATACGGGGAACCCTGACAGGGGCCCACCCCATTTTGCCTTCAGCCTTGTCCACCACTGAACTTCTCTGAAATGGAATTTGGTCCATGGGCTGAAAGAAGTTCAACACCCCTGTTATAAGTAATGTGCACTAAAAATTAAAGATGTGCTCACCTTTCAGTGTGCTTTCCAATTGAGTGCAAAAATACTGAGATGCCTGACAAGCACTAGGCTGCCTTTATTTTAAATTTGATAAAATTATTATTGTATTTTAGAAATAATATTCAGTATATTTCAAGATTTAAAAAAACCCAAAAAACCAAATTGGCCTACCTGTATTTTTTGTATCATGAAATTTTATTTTATTTTGAAATAAGGTTAACAAAATAAAGGCAACAAAAAGAAGAACATACATAATAATAAATCAAAATCATGGGGGGAGCAATCCTATGGCCTCTAGACAGCAGCTAGACAGCCACAGGATATCATGTTATCTGGGAACTGACCTCCCCCCATTTCCGTGCTGCCTCGGAGGCAGCGTGGAACAGCCCTGTCCTCCACACTCACAAGAGAAGTGCAAAGTGGCCAAAAAGGGGTGTGTCTGGGGACGTTCCGGGGTGGGGAGGGCAGAAATGACTGTACAACACATCCCATGTGTCATACAGCATTCTCCTTTCCCGCTCAGCCCTCCCACAGCTAGACAGCCGCAATTGGCTGTCTAGCCAAAAAGGCAGGGCAGGAGAAGCATGGAGGGAATGATTCCCTCAGTGCTTCTCCTGCCCTGCTTTGGATAGATTGTCGCCTTTGAGTTTGGAGGCAGCCACCTATCTGGATAGGATCACACCCTAAAGAAACAAAGGGATTCAGTGATGATAAATCTCAGTCTACAACTGATATGCTTAAGAAACGAATACAGTAAAATGTCCTAAGTAGGAGCACAATACCTAACTAAAGTAAAAATGCAAATTATGCAACATATAAAGAGTGTGTGAGAATGAATCTCATTTTGTGTGTATATGTGTATTAATCAGAAAAAAAATATAAGCAACTGTACTTGGTTGAAATTTTATCATAAATTTTAAGAGCTTCAGCATAGGAAATGAATGGAAACCGTGGTGCCATGATATCATTCTTCAAGTTAGGATTCCTCGCATGCTGCATGTAAGTTTATACATACTCATATAGTCTCCCAAATTTTATCAACCCACCGCTCTTTAGTTGGTTGCTTTGGAGACTTCCAGTTCCATGTTACAGATGACTTTGCAGCTGTATACAATGGCTTAAGAAGGCCTTTATGCAGGAATCCAGGATCCTTGGGTTCAAAAAGATGAAGCAGCATTGCTTCCAGAGCTACCAGTGGTCTACCTGCCTTTTAGGGATGGGCGGATTACTTACCCCGGTCTGGTCCAGGGCGTCTGCAGTGGGGGGAGGCGATCCATCCCTCCTCCTGGAATCCTCCCTGGCCAGCTCCGCTCTGCGGCAAGTCTGCAGAGCTGCTGGCCAGGGCCACCCACAGCCAGACTTCCTTCTGCTGCCGGGCTGTGGCCGCAAATGGCGTCCAGCGTAGTGGCCGCCATTTGTGTCCCTGCGTTAGCCGTGATAGGCTACATATATATTTACGTAGCCTATCACAGCAAAGAGTAGCGACGCAAATGGCGTAGCAGACACCATTTGTGTCCCTGCTCTCCTTGCCGTGATAGGCTACGTAAATACTTATGTAGCCTATCACGGCTAAAGTAGGGAGGCAAATGGCAGCCACAGACCGGGGCAGCCATTTGCGGCAGCAGACCGGGGCAGCGGATGGACCAGACTGGCAGACACCAGGTAGGGTCCGTCCCGGGAAAATTTTGCGGGGTGGCGGGGGGGGGGAGTGCTCCATTCTGCCACGGACTCCAGGGGAAGTCCATGGTGGAATTCTCTAACATCCCTACTGCATTTAAGTTCTGGTTATTCTGCATTGATTCCCTCCTCACCCACCCCAATCTTCATGTATCTTTAGGTCCTTGTCACAAAGTTTCTGATGTATGGCTTGATCCACATGCAGTTTAGTCTTTCTGTTACTGCAAAATCAAGTGGTGGTCAGATTGTGTGAATGGACCATTGCTGCTATAACACCATCATTAAAACTTCCATCATTTCAGACACACTTGCGTTTTAGTGGAATTAATCACACAGAATTCCTAGGGCTCCTGCACATGGAGCTTTCATCCTGCAATTGAGATTGCTCCGTCACGGAAGTTTGCGGGCTCTTTACATGATGCCGTGACCCTGCCATGACCCTCCAAGGCATCTCCTGGAATAAATGCCTTTGTTCCGTTTTTAAAAAGATCACAAATAATGAGCTATCAAATTACCCCGTTGTGTTCCGCTTCAGTTTCCTCCATGAAAAGAGTTAAAATGGCAAGAAGAGGAGCGACATCAATGCAAGATAATGGAAGACTCAGCTACGGGGAGAAGGAGGGGGAAAGGAGAAGGGGAAAGGAAGCGGGTGAAGAAGGGAGTCGTCATGATCCTGCATTTAAAACAGAAGCCGGAAGCCCTGTTTTGAAAGCAGGATTTTAGGTGTAGAGATGCCCCTGGTCAAGAATACAGTAATCAATGGTAGAAAAATCAAGTGGTGTACAACATGTAGGACTGAGCTAGGCTTTAACTGAAACATCAAAAATCCTCTAGTTCTGCTATTAAACATTAAGCAAAAACAAAGAAGAACTAGCCATAAGGGCTGAGCTGAATGTTCAGTAGCAAACATTTTCATCATGCAAGGGGGCTTTGTGGGGCGATACATCCCCCAGATCTCCCCCTCAATATTTATCCTTTTGCATCTATTTGTTGGGGTACATAGCCCCTACCAGTTGCTTTGGCACCACTGGAAGCAGAGACATTCATGCAGCCAATGAGGTTAGGCTATTTGACAACGTTACTGAGGGCAACTGAAGCTGGTGCTGTGCCGGAAAATTCTTCCACGTATTTTCCAACCATTCTCATTCCATTTGATAGAAAATAAATGGCTTTAGACAAGACATTCAATTCAAAGGAGAAGAAAATTTTGGAGAAATTCTCATGGGTTGGATTCAGGGTTCCTGTGTTTACCTTACTGTGGCCAAGGAGTGTGTGGGAGTCTCGTGTCTTTCATTGTACAATCATCTCACCAGCAGCCTGCAGCCTCCTCTGCTTCCCATACTTCAGTTAAAGCCCAGGGGAAGACAACAGGAGGTAAATCCTCCCCAAAGGTTTTTTTTCTTCTCCTTTCAGATTAGGAAGCACAGGCAGCCTGGGAGACTGCAGGGTAATGGAGAGATGTGTAACAGAATGAAAACACACACACAGCACCCTCAGCCACCTTCAAGTGATTAGGTAAGCTAAAAACAAACAAAAAAGCTGTACTACAAAAACAAACAAACAAACTGCGCCCTGCCAATAGCGAACCCTACATACGACGAACTATTGGAGAATTTCTCCTCCCCCTGGAGAAATTCGGTGAAATTCTCTCCCTCCCCCTTCTCTGCCCACAAAGAGGGTGGAGAATTTTTGTTGGGGATGCAGCCTCCTCTGCAAGTTACAGGAAGGGGGCAGTGTTGCAATTAGTGCATGGACATTTGGGCATAGCTAGCCTTAGGATCTCTATAGCCTACAGTTTGGCTTCCTGTGCTCCTCCCCTCCTCTCTCTCTCTCTCTCTCTCTCTCTCTCGTTCTCTGATTTTCTTCATTGCTAGGAGCACATGGTATGCTCTCTTGCTCCTCCCATTGTTCTAAAACACAAAGAAATAGACTGATAACCCCTTTTGAAACCCTACACTGTGCCTGATTTGTATGTGCAAGAATACTTGCGAGTAAACTGTTTTTCTTTCTTCACTAAAGAAAGGTGTTGTCTCTTTCTTAGCCTTTTGTGTGTATGTGGGACTGGTAAATGCTCATTCTGTTCTCCCCTTTCTTTTTCTCTGCTAGCTGCCTTTTGAACAGGAGGCAGCAATACCAAATAATTCTATCAGTTTCGAGAGGCCGTTTGTGCACAGCTTTAATTCAAAGCTACTGAAGAGTAAAGGTTTTGTACTCACTCTGAATTAGCTTTGTTTGGTCCCAGTTATATCATCACTTGGCCAAATCTTATTGGCTACATGACAACGTCAGTATTCCATAAAGAGAAGACCAATGTGAACACAGAACCTTTATGTGAACTGAGTGAAGTTCTGTTTAATTTAGTTAAGTGGCCAAAATGGAAAAGGACTGGTAAGTTTGCAGCTGCAAAGGCTTTAGGTAGGGTGGATGCTTTCCACGTTCAGCTGTATGATGTGCAAAAAATTCTCTAGAGTGTTTGAAAAAGGTTCAGGAAGGGGAAATAAACATCACAATGTTTTCCTTTAAGTAACTAAATCTTCTAATTTCCAATGAAGCTCAATTAAATAAACCTGGCAATTTGTATGACTGTTTCACATTTGCTGTTTTCCAAGTGCATATCGAGATTATAGAATATTTGGCACAGACCTAATAAAATGTATTGTCAGATCAGCTGAGGAAGCATCTAATTAACCTCCATGTCAGAAAACAGGAGCATGAAATGTGGCTCTTACCTTGTCCATCTAATGATGTAGGCTGTTACTTACATAAGAAAGATCTAGGGATGCTAACATAAACTGCCTCAACTGAATTCCACCCCTGATTCTGTGGTAATGTACTTCTAGAATGGTTTCCAGATTGAAACTCGGTGGAGCAAAATCTGGTAGCATCCTGGAAGAGTGTTTTGGATTTCCTCAGGAAAACTGAACTGCTGAAATTTTGAAAGATGTTCCCTCCCCACAAAAGTGTTAGCAGTTCAGTTGTTTGCCAGTTATTTCCCCCCATTTTTAAATTGGCAACATGGTACATTGGTAGTGAAATGATGCAATTCTACCACTGCAAAATTGTGCACATAAAAAAAAAACTTGGAGGAAAAAAAAGAAGCTTCAAAATTATCTTTATTTAAAAGATGATGAAAAGCTAAGTGTACCAAATGAAATCTAGGTGCTGGATTTGAATGATAATATATCAGCAGATTTTGCTAATCTCTTTTGGTATAACATAGCTTTATTTGTTGTAAACTGTTTAGACCGATTTCTCTGGGGGTAAAGAACATATCTATGTCCTTTTGGCCACAACATAGTGATACAGAATATATTGGATGGATGGATGGATGGATGGATGGGCAGACACACAGACAGGCAGGCAGACGGACAGACAGATATGGATTTTTCATACTCATAACATAGAAATTGAGGGTGTGTGCTTTCATTTGGTAACAAATGAAAAATTGAATATTGGGGCCCATTTCAGTTCAGCCTTCATTTTCTAGGAAACAAATACTATTGGTAATATCATGAGTAATTAATGGGTACAAATTGGGTTGTTTTCATTTTCCTATTCATACCTATTGACCACCTGTTTGGGGATGCTGGGATTTACTTTTCTCTGGCAGTGGCAGGTGATTTTGAAGTGACCGCCATTTTATTTTTCCAGAATGCCCAAGATAATGCTTAACTCCAGGACATTCTGAGAAAGAAACGACAGCTGTCATCGGATATGCCATTTTTGTTGTGGTGGAGGCCACCACTCCCCCACCCCTCAAAATGACACAATATCTCCAGGATGTAGCCACTAAAATCAGTTCTGCTGATTTCCATAATAGAAAAGAAAGAGGAAATCAAACAAAAATGAAAACTAGAAAAATCTAATTGGACATTTGCTAATCTCTCCATCAAAACAGGTGTCCCAGGATATACCCCAGAATAAGTAGGGCGGTCAGGTGTCCTACTTTACAGAGGACACTCCTCTGTTTAAAGGTGTCCTTATTTGAAGGGCTCTCCAGTCCAAGCCTAGATCTACACTAGTGCTTTTTATCCGAACTGAAGTGCACTGATAATTGTTGGGGCACATTAAACATTCCATATAATGCTTTTCTAGCATTATTTCCTGCTTTTTATTCCATATTATCCAAAATACTGCAACAGATGTCATTGTGTGTACTACAAGGTATAAATGCACGAGAAGGATATAGCATCACCATGATGGGATAGATCGATACGACACGAGGTGTCAATCTGGCCCAAGATTGACCAGAATCTTGGTCAACCAGAACCAGAAGAAGAATCTTGGTCAACCCAACCAGAAGAAGAAGGAGAGACCTTGAAGCTGCTAATCAGCAGTGAATACCTGGGCAGCAGGTATACCTGCTGACCTCGTCAGCGCTGCTGTGGTGAGATCTACTGTATTTCTATTCAAATTATCATTATTATTTCTGAATTTTCATCTATACATAAAAATCAGCATGTGCAAATTTTATGTAAATCTGTACCTTCTTTTGTCATCTTTTTTGAAGTGGTCCATTTCCTTGTTTTTCATGATGCCTGTATGGCCACCCTAGAATAAAGACAACCCCACACCACTCAGAAACCTAATTTGGCAGACGTATAGTCCAAGACATTACTAGAGAAGTCTAAAAGAGGGACATTGGAAGGTCAAAAAGGAGTGTAGTCTATCCAGTGGTGTGGTGGAACCAGGGCTCACAGGGATGCAGCTAGGGATGCTGGAGAAATTCAAGACGGACTAAATGAGCTTGGATTTCTAAGAATCCAACCTGCAGAATCTGGTGTGGAGTGCCCCCCTCAGGCCGTGCGGAGTCCGTGGACTTCTGGATGATTGTTTTACTTTCCCGAAATGTACACATATAAATCCGTAAGAAAATGCATACGTTTCTGCTGAGGAAATGTTGAATGGAATGGGGAACAATATGCTAAATGTTATGTTCTAAGGTAGATTATGTAAATAGTTACATAAATACTTATGTAATTATTTACATATTTTCTGCATGATGAAAAAAATATTTGCATCCACCTGTGGGCGGATGATGAAACAAAAGACACCTGACAATCTGCGAAACACAGGTGGAGCGGATTTTACGCAGTCCGTACATCCTTAGATGCAGCATCACCTTTTTTAGATTATCAGGGATGCTGACTTCATTTGCCACCCGCCTCAGAATACCCTGTTCCCTCTGAGCTTAGCTGCAGTACTCACAGCAAAGTATTTTCGGGTGGCTTGGTCTTGAATGGGGCATTAAGACCCATTTGCTTTACAAAAGACCCACGCTAGAACTGGTTTGTTAGAACTGATCAATGCAGCTGCCTGAATTTTTGGTCGTTCCTTGGGGATGAGGCTATGGGGACTGCACGAGTGCCTCCACTTCAAAATGTACCACTACACCACTGAGTGTACTCCAAAATAGCTAGGTTACTTCCCATGCTACTTAGAAGGCTAAAACTTGGAATACATATAGTCTAGAAAAGACTAGAAATTGGATATGTCTACATCAAGAGCTCAGGACAGGAGGGCATGGAGCCTGCAAACACAGACATGCAATGGAATGTGCAGTTCAGGGAGTTCCCTGCCATTTCACTAGCCAAGGCTATAGCAAGAGTAGGGCCTGTGGGTGCACCATCCCACTTGAAGTGCTGGTTTGCCCCACCTACCCCCCCCCCAAAAAAGTATTTCAAATTTGTGATGAGACAGTTTTCTTTGAAAGAATGAGAACTTGTTTTTTAGAATAGGAAAAATTCTGGTTACAAAAAAATCCTGCATAGATTTAGGGTGCAATCTTAAACATACTTACATGGAAGTAAGCCTCATTGAATATAGTGGGACTTACTTCTGGATAAATAGGGTTGTCAAGCTAGATAAATATAAAGGACAGACATTTTCTAAGGCTGTTTGAATAAAAAAAATAAAGATGGCTCATAGATTTCAATGGGAAATGTAAGCATGTGCTTAGCAATACTCTCCCACAGGAGCAGCTATGTAAGTTTGGACCCTGGACTTAATGGTTTTATGGGGGGCTCTTTAGATGGCCCTGTGTATTACTTTAGATGTGAAATCCACATCTTTTTCCCACCATTTGCTCTTCACAACTGTGTCTACATTCCTGATATCGTAGAGCGGGGAAGGGGAAACCTGTTTGCCAACCCTGATAAAAAAGAAATTCTCTGAGCATCTGCAGTTTTGCATTTTAAACTCATTTACATCATATCACTTCCATGACTGCAGGAATAAAATTTTTCTGCTGCCCTGATGCTAAACATGAAAATAAGCACCATTTTGTTGTAGAAAAATACTTACGTTTGGCTGGATTATGCCCATACTCTGTTCCTTGAACTGTTACTACTGTTACTGCTGATTTTTGTTATTATTTTCATGATCAACAGAAGATAAAATGGAATTTTTGAGAAAACAGAGCCGCCTTCCCTTTCCTGCTTTCTACATTGAGCATAAACTATTCTGTTTGTTTTACAAATGTTTCTGCCACTTGTTCTTTTGTACTAATATCCATAATTGTTGAGAAACAAAACAAATATGCCAGTCATTTAGTTCAATTATAGTCTTGGAATTAGTTTTCCATTGCACTCAACTTTCACAATAGCCTGCATTATTTTGTCCATAAATCTATCCTTTTTTTAAAAAAAAAAGTGTTTATTTTTGTAAGGGAGATTTCATTATATGCCAGCAAAAGATTCAAAACTTAAAAATAACTGTACTTATTCAATGTGTATATTTATGACACTACGCTCCGTAGACACTAAAATAACATTGACATTCATGACTTGGTTCTCAGAAGGGTAAGAGAAGTTTCTGTTCCTTGTGAGGAGATTGCTGGTACTCCAAAATCGCACCCAACGCATGGTAGCCTACCTTGTGAGAAAGGACTGGCCACAGCCCTGGCAATCAGAAATTTGTATCTATCTTTGCAGAATGTAAGATTTATTTATCTGTCTTAGTATCATCATTCTCTATAAGAACGAAGTTGGGAGATCAACTGCCTGTCGGTTTGGAAGAGAACTAGGGCCAGCCAAAAATAAGGGAGTATGTGAAGGTTTAAGGCCCACAGAAGTATAAGGAAAAGAGGTCAGGTTTAGAGGCCTGGAGTTTTCTGTTGGGAGGTGGTAACCCTGAGAGGAGTAGTTTCATTTCTCCAGAGAAGTCTCAGTTTAATTTCTCCACTGAAATTTCATTTCTTCAGGTTTGAAGCAGGACTTTTAGTTTTGAGGGAGGAAGGTATATAAGGAGAGAGAAAGAGCCAGTAAGAGCAGAGACAGACAGAGCCTGAAGTGAGAGCAGAGTCTAAAGAGTGAGCAGGAAGAAGCAGCCCAGAAAAGCCAGAGAGCCAGTGTGGTGTAGTGGCTAGAGTGTTGGACTGGGAGACAGGAGATCTGGGTTCTAGTCCCCACTCGGCCATGGAAGCTCAATGGGAGACTTTGGGCCGGTCACAAACTCTCAGCCAACCCAGCTCACAGGGTTGTTGTTGTGAGGATAAAATGGAGAGGAAGGGGAGGATAATGTATGCTGCCTTAGGTTCCTTAAGGAGGAAAAAAGGTGGGATATAAATATAATAAATAAATAAATAGTCTAAGGACAGCAAGGGTAAAAGAACTTGCATTTTGTAAATTTTGTTTTCTTTCAATACCTTTTGTATCACTTAGCTCTATTGTGTAATTTAGTTGTAATTTGTTTGCTTTAAAACAACTAGTAACACTGAGGTTGTTGCAAACACTGAGGTGTCTGAAGTGTCAATCACCCCACATCTGCAGCCTAAACCCCACATTATTGGGGAGGGGAAGTTGAAAAGAAAGGAAGGTGGGGCTCTTAAGAAGGCAAAAGATACTTAAGAAGTTGCTCGGGGGGGGGGTCCAGGTCATAAGGGGGACCTTGACAGAGAGATTTCTATATGTTTGGAGAACTCCCTAGGAATGCTGAATGAGTTTGTAAATTATGTATGAGTTTGTAAATTAGCCCATCAGGCTACAGCAGAGGAGGTGAAGGGAAGCAGGACTATTCTGTCAGCTCTGCTGAGAGATCAGCTGCCTTTGGCTCCTCTTCTCACTCATCTGGCTAGGGATGTACGAAAGTTACTTACCGTTTCGTAGATCTGCTTCACGGTCGGGGGGGGGAGGTGCTCCATCCCTCCCCCCGGAATCCTTGATGGGGGGGGAGGTGCTCTGTCCCTCCCCCCGGAGTCCTGCCTGGCCGGCTCTGCTCTGTGGGGATTCCACGGAGCCACCAGCTGGCTCCGCCAGCAGCCAGACATCCGGCCGCTGGGTAGCAGGGATGCATATGGCAGCTGCCATAGCCGCCGCCGTTTGCGTCCCTGTATTCCACCATGATAGGCTATGTAAAGACTTACGTAGCCTATCACATCTGGGTTAAAAAAAAAAACCGCGTATGCAAATGGCGGCGGCTACAGCGGCTGCCATTTGCGTTCCTTATTTTTCGCCATCTTAGTCTACGTAAATATTTATGTAGACTATTACGGCAAAAATAAAGGGGAACACAAATAGCATAGTGGGTGCTATTTGCATTCCTTTTTGATTTGCCGTTTTAGCCTACGTAAATATTTACATAGGCTAAAATGGCAAATCAAAAAGGAACGCAAATAGCGCCCACTACGCATCAATGTCAGGGGCCAGAGAAGTGACTGACCATGATGCAATGGCCATGGTCTTACTCCTCTACATGCTTTCTAGGCATGTATGAAAATTTTGGTTTTGCTCACAAAAACATATGAGCATGCCCCATTCGAAGCTCTGAATATGAGTGTGAGTACGAGCATGTATCCACCAAAAATATTCGCAAATCGTCAAATGCATGCTCATGTTCATCACATTCCCGCTTTTCAGTTCGATCTGTACAAATATCCTACCTTGTGCAAATTTTTTCAGTAGACTGAATTGGCCCCACTTAAGTCTATCTAGCAAATTCACGCAAATTAGGAACTGTGCACAAAAGTGGGGAGATTTGCGCAAAGTTGGGGAAATCCATGCAAATCTCCCATTCGGCAGCTGCTCAATTTGCGCAGATTTCCCATTTGCACAAAGCGAGCAGGGACCACAAATGCAAACAGGAATCAGGCACGAGACGGGTGGCAAGGTGGTGCTCAGAGAATCCTAGTGAGCTTAAGCATTGCTCGTTCACCCATCCCTAATGCTTACTCTATGCATGGAGAAGGATGCATGTAGATGACTGGTGTGAATCTAGCAATTGCATCTGTGGTTGAGGAAGTCAAATTATGGGATGTTGAAAGTGTTAGCTGAAAAGAAAGAAAGAAAGAAAGAAAGAAAGAAAGAAAAGAAAAATGAAGAAAGAAAGGGAATCAGCTTGCTTGAACCCCCAATGGCTTATAGTAATATGGAGGTGACCATTCCTTAGGATTGCAAAAATCTCCAGGGGACTGCATAGGGGACTGGGACTCCCTATTCTAGACTACCGTCACCCCCACCTCAAGCAGCCAGCCCTAATTCTTGAGCTCAGCCTTCCCCACCATGGTCCCCTTCAGATGTGTTGGACTACAACTCCCAGTATGCCCCAGACAGCATGACTGGCTGGAGGATGCTGGGATTTGTAGTCCACCACATCTGGAAGACACCAGGTTGAAGAAGGTTGCTATAGCTCTATACAGCATAGTTGGGAAAGGTTTGAGGAGGGTGGGAAAGGGGGGGAAAGTGTTCTTTTTCTTCTGCTGAAACCTCTTCCTCACTCCCCGTGAGTACACAAGGCTCCTGTTCCTGGCTGGCTGGGGTCCTGAAAAAGTGAGTCTCCACTTGTTTATTTATAAAAAAAAATTAAAGCACGGAACGCTGGTTTCAGTCAGTACCCTGCAGACTGGGGGAATTCTGGCTTGACAACAATTTGATGCTGAATGTGTCACCCCCCCACCCCGCCCAATACACACCAACCAGCTTCCAAACCAAATTTGTTCTCTTCTTTGCTGTTCTCAGTGCTTGTCAGGAGAACGGATTTGATGACAAGTAGAATCTGAGCTGACTCTCGCCCTTTTCCGTGAGGTGGTAAACATGCATGCTCGGGCTGTACCATGTTACATGACTGAATGCCCTTCCAATCAAAGAAATAAAATCCCCAAATGAGAAGGGTTCTAGCCAAGCTTTTGCCCTGACATGACTTCTTCTCCCCTCCAAGTTGGAGGGAGTCTTTTAATATACAACATCCAGGCCTATGAGCTCTCGGGTGCAGACTGAAGTAGTCAGGACTGTCCCAGGACATTGAGGCAGAAATTGCACAACATGTCCCCCCCACCTCAAGGTGCATAACACCTACTCAAGGATGGGCAGGTTCTTTGGCCTCCTGAGGCAGAAAATCCTGCAAGTGCCTCTCCCGAGGGATAAAAATACAACAATACATTCAGTCACTAACAATTGGCTGCCGTTTCACGTCACTCCGAATCACCTGCCTGAGGCAGCCACCTCACTCCTCCCAATGGGCCATAGTTATGCATTCATTCAGTCATCCTTTAAGAACTTTACATGTGGGAAAGATGATTTTCCCTGAAGCCTGGCACTTGCCATGAGCCCTTGTATCAGGCAGACACTGAAGGATTAAAGGCTAGTGACTTGTGTGAAGAGGGGAATGACAGATGCATGATGACTGAACACTACAATGCAAATCATGGCATCATAAAATCAACTTGGGGGACATATGAGACAGATTCACACCCCTTATAGAAAAGGTTTCCTACCCTAAGCATGCTTAGTTTTAATTTCACGGCATTTGTCTCTCCCAAGCTATCCCATAGGGAACAGTGTTGGCATGGAAACGGTTGCCTCTATGAATGGTTGGTTCTTCAGTTCTTTAAACAGTCGTCTGATTCTTTTTCCACTTTGCTCCAGGGCTAGGTACATTCAAACGAATAGCGCTTTTTGCAAGCTAGGAAGGGGGGTTGGGAACGTGAGGAGGGGGCATCTGGCTCGGCAGGGGGCACCAACAGGAATACCATGGGCAGCGGACGACAGAACAATTGAAACAACACCTAGTTCATTTTTATTTTTATTTAATTTAGATGTTTCTAGTCCGTCTTTTACAGCAAGTCCTCACAAAACCGCTTATATAAAACAACTACAAAACACAATGTGCCCATATTTCAGGAAAAATAAGTATCAAAACAGCAGCCTAAAACAATGTGGAAGCCAGAGGTTAGCTAGAACAATTTAAAACCATTTCAAACCAGCAGCACCATAAATCCTTTAAGAAAAAAACTGTCCACAATAAATTTTAAAGGCCTGATGAAAAGCATGTGCTGAAGGAGTCATATGTATATGCACTTGGCAGGGAATTCCACACATGTGGGGCATCCCACCAGCCTAATTGATCTTGTAGGACAGGCCTACAAGGTGGGTCTCTAAGGTTGATCACAAGATATTGGCAGGTTCATATGGGTAATGGCTGCTCTTCAGATCACCTGAGCCCAAACTGTGTGTGGAGAGAAAGCTTGGAATTTTTTCAAGCCTTTTTTCTCTGTGTATGTGCACGTGTTGTTCACTTTGAAATAACAGATAATTCTGCTATCAGTGCCTAAGAACATAAGAGCCATGCTGGATCAGACCAAGGGTCCGCCTAGTCCAGCATTCTGTTCACACAGTGGCCAACCAGCTGCCCACAGGAAACCCACAAAGCAGGACATGAGTGCAACAGCACCCTCCCACCCATGTTCTCCAGCAACTGGTGTACATAGGCATACTGCCTCTAATACTGGAGGTAGCATAGAGCCATCAGGACTAGTAGCCATCGATAGCCTTCTCCTCCAGGTATTTGTCTAACCCCCTTTTAAAGCCATCCAAACCGGTGGCCATTACTACATCCTGTGGTAGTGAGTTCCATAGTTTCACTATGCGCTGGGTGAAGAAGTCCTTCCTTTGATCTGTCTTGAATCTCCCACCAGTCAGCTTCATGGGATGACCCCAGGTTGTAGTATTATGAGATAGGGAGAAAAATGTCTGAGTATGATGACTTATGCTCAACTGGACTATCTGAATATCCAGGAAGAAGGGTGATTGTCCTCATCCCACTCATTTAGATGTATGTATGTATTTAATTTCTTAATCGCGCATCTGGCTGGTCACCCGGCCACTCTGGGCACAACAATCAAAAACAGTAAAATTATGCATTAAAACATCATGTTCTAAAAATACCCTAATCTACACCAAACACCTGCCTGAACAACCAAGTTTTCAATGCGTGGCAGAAGCTCATTAAAGAGGGGGCATGGCGGAGTTCCCTAGGGAGGGAGTTCCACAGAGTGGGGGTCACCACAGAGAAGGCCCTCTCCCTCAACCTCACCAGCCTAGCTGTCTCTCTGATGGGTCAGAGAGAAGGCCATCTGAGGTTGATCTTGTTGAGTGGCCTGTCTGGTGTTCCTGGAGGTGCTCCTTCAGATAGGCTGGGCCGGAACCATATAGGCTTTTAAAGGTCAAAGTCAACTCCTTGAATTTGTCCTGGAAAACAACCGGTAGCCAGTGCAACTCCTTCAGCATCGGAGTGATGTGATCATGCCGGCAGCTGCCTTCAATCAGGCGAGCCGCTGTGTTCTGCACCAGCTGCAGCTTCCGAACTGTCTTCCAGGGTAACCCCACGTAGAGCGCATTACAGTAGTCTAAACGAGAGGAGACCAGGGCATGTACTACTGATGGGAGCAGATGGTCGGGAAGGAAGGGGCGCAGCCGCTGTATCAGATGGAGTTGATACAGCGCTGTCCGGTCTTTGATACACCTGAGCCTCCATGGACAGCTGGGAGTCCAAAATGACCCCCAGGCTGCGGACCTGGTCTTTCAAGGGTAGCCGTACCCCATTCAACACCAGGTCAACATCCCGCAGCCTCCTCTTGTCTCCCACCAAAAGTACCTCAGTCTTGTCAGGGTTCAGCTTCAACATATTCCCCATCCAGCCACCCACTGTCTCCAGACACTTGGACAGGGATTCCATGGCCAACCTTGGTGAGGATTTAAACGAGAGGCAGAGCATAGTTGCACTGGTGTAAACGACCTCTAGCACAATGCCAATAGCATGGCTGGCATGACGGGTTTTCCACTCTCCTTAGGTTCTTATGCAGTGACCGCTTTCCCTTAAATTTTGAGGTGAGGCTGGGAGACAGACCATTTCTACCTTATTTCTGATGTAATGGCTGTATATCAGTGACTACCTTCCTGAGTCACCCTTCTGTAATTGCTAAACAGTAGGAAGGACAAGTATGCACAAACCAGATCAATGTAATTAAGGCGTGAGTAAGGAAGGCAATTCAATATGCAAAGGAAAAACCTAGAGGAGAAGCGCTTAACCTAATAGCATGTGTTGCGGGCAGAAGAAAAGCACTTTTCACCATCCTGACCTTTGAAGAACGTCAGGGCAAGCAGGCCAGGTTAATACCCTATTCGAGGAATAGGAGTGGGTGGGTGTTTTTTTTAATCATGCTTTCAAGGTAGATTCAATTGTAAATATTTATGGATCTTGCCTTATGCCTTTGGGAAAGAGCAAGTTGTAAATCTAGTAAAAACATATTAATGGTAAATCACTGTTTTGCCTTCTGGAGGTGCCTCTTTGAAATGATGATATTGTGAGATACTAGACTTGTCATTCTTGATGACTCATCGGCTCCTTCTCCAGGGTCTCTACACCATAAATATCTGGGTGGGTGAAGAGATGCAACTTGGGTCTAGAGTGCATCCATTTATTTAAAGATATACACATGAACAGTAAGAATGCAGCCCTATATTTATATCAGAGGTGGCTGGTGGCTCTGATTTCAGTGGGGCTGTAAATCCATTCTTGATTTCAGTCAGAACCAAAATGGGGTCAGCACCTTGGATAGCTCCTTTAGGGTTCTGACTGGAACCCAGAATGGGTTCACAGTCCCACCACAATTGGAACCACCAGCCTCCACTGACTTGTAACTACTTACCTGGGAATAAGCCGCCATTGAACTCAGTGGCTCTGAGTAGTCATGTATAGGCTTGCACTCTAAAGAATCATGCAGAGCACAAACTGCCATTTAATAGCTGCTGGTGTGTGTGTGTGTGTGTGTGTGTGTGTGTAGGCAATATTTTCCAAATATATGGGGTGTATCCAATGGGTATCTCTGCACTGATGGAAGTGTCTTTGATCAAGAAGAGGCATCTGCCAGTGGAACAGAGAGGGAGGCCATTTTTGCCAGTTCCCCATCCCCCCTGCAGCCCCCCACACCACCTCCAGCTCTGTTCAGAAGGGTCCCCCAATTCTCCAAAGTAGATTTGGGTAGGGTACCAGGGGCTGCAGAGGGGAGGAGGAACTGTCAAAATTTTCCTCCCTTCAGCGGATCCGGTGAAACCTCCACTGGATCAAAGAGCAGAGGACACCGGTTGGTTGCCACTCTATATCTTTAACCAAAAGAACCATCAGAGACACAAACCACCTTTTGAGTAAACAAAAAAGTACCAAAATGAAAGTTTAGTTAGCAAAACAAAAATGAATTTGCACCTCTATCACAATTTACATTACAATTTGCCTTCATCAATTAATCAACTATAGCTTTTGTTGTTGATTCATTCACTGATGAACCGAATTAAAGCTTGCAGTGCATGAATATCCTAAAATTTCTGGACTGGCTTATGGTAAATAACCCTGCTGTCCTTCTGTACAATTTTTTTTAACTGATTTGTTTTTATATCCATTTTGCCAATGAAACAGATGCATTTGCTAGTGTGATTTGGCTAAGAATATGCCCCCATATTCAGAGTTTCCTTAGGTTGTTGATTCAGGATTGTCACAGAAGATATTTTTCATCCAGGGATACATGTATGATGTTTCGCTGGATGAGGGACAGTCTTGTGTATGAAAAGGCTTTGAGAATCCCTCCCTTGAGTGGTGTGATTTCTAGTTATCCCAGTGGCACATAAGAATGAAAGCCCATTGATAGTTTCTCTGTGTAGTTACTTGGGAAGGGTAAGAAATTCACTGGGTTGCACTTGAATGCAAAGTTATCAAATTCACACAACCCAAACCTACACACAAACCCAAACGCAGTTATAGAGTGATATTCCCAAATTTTTGGATGCAGTTTGCAAATTTACAAAATGCATGCAAAAATTTGTATAATACTTTACAAAAAAACCAGTTTTGTATAGTAGGGGAAAACGCACACAAAAATGCATAGATTAGGGAAAACAGCACCCAGAGGTGTATTATGTTAGAGGACATCATTTGGGTGAGGGGAATGTGTATTCTTGGAAAACTGCGTACAGAAATATGTATGAATTTTCGTGTGGACTTTTTCAGAAAAAATTGCAAACTGATGTGGGAATGGGACAGAAGCGATTTAACACTGCAAAAGAGAGGCAGAGACAGAGAGAGACAGAGAGAGACAGAGACAGAGACAGAGAGAGACAGAGACAGAGAGAGACAGAGACAGAGAGAGACAGAGAGAGACAGAGAGAGACAGAGAGAAACTGAGCAGAATTGAACTTGTCAGATTCATCCATCCCCAGGAGCTAGGTAGTTGAGTCCATTATTTCATAGCTGTTAGCTGGCTCAAAGGGAAGGTCAGTTCTTTCTTCTCCACCAAAGAGATGAACAAGTACAGCTGTGAGTTTTATTTATATATTTCATTTATATCCTGCCCTCCCACCAATGGGAACCAGGAGTTTGCTGCAGCATCCAGATTCTTCACTTCATCTGCAAGTCTCCATCACTGCCTCTTACACATCACTGCCTTGGAAAAGCATGGAAGAAAAGCAATCATGACAGCAATGATGAAGCAATCGTGTGTAAGATTGCATCAGGATTCTTTCTGTGTGTTCTTTTTTATGGATACGTACATTGGTGTGGTGGAGCCAAGGCTCAGAGGAACACAGAACCAGCACTTTTTTTTTTTATTAGCAGGGATGCTGATGTCACTTGGCACCTCCCCCAGACTTCCCTGTTCCCTCTGAGCTTAGCTGCAATCCTCACAGTTCCTAGGGGCAAATGGATTTCCCCAGCAACCATATATTATTCCCTATTGTAATGCAAAGTATTTTGACGTAGCTTGATCATGAATGGGCAATTAAGACCCACTGGCTTTACAAAAGACCTTCTCCTGGTGGAGATGAAAATGGCCAACATGAGTTTGTTCATAAGGATCAACATAGCAGCTTGAATGTTTGGACTGTTCTTGGGGGTGTGGCTATGGGGAATGTCATGAGGAGTGCCTGCATTGCAAATGTAATGCTATACGCCACTGCATACACATATGCACTCCTGCACAATTGGCAAGACATCACACAAAAGAACGATGAGATACCCATATGTCTGTTCATACCTGTTTGGGTGCAGGGGTTGGTGGGGGCAACAGTGTTTTACCAATGTACTCAAGTTCACATGGACATGCCTAATGCAAAAATTCCATTTTAGAAGCAAAATTGTTCTTGTTAAGGAAGGCTTTGGGGCCATAAATGATTGCTCCCTATTTGAAGTGGTTTTAATTAAGTTAAAAAAAAGAGGTAGTTACTGTATTATTATTTTTTGTCTTTTCCCTTCTTCTGCTGTTTTAGTGTTTTATGGATGCTTTTTGTATTTGTTGCTGTTGACAAATTATTGTTTAAAATGGTTACATTATCACTTTGATTTACGTTGTTAGCTGCCTTGGGCTCATTGAGGAAAGGCAGATAGAAATGTTGTAAATAAATAAGTAAAGGCCAGCTAATTCAAAACACCAAAGATCTGAGGAGAAATGTGGTTGGGGAAGAGAATTTTTGAAGGTTTCCCACTTATGAACTACTCCATCACCCCCTTCCTCCTTCTCCTCCTCCATGAGAGAAAACATACTTAAGAAGACCTAACCCTATGCAATGACAAGATGGGGTTTAACAAAAGGCTGCACAGGAAATAACAGAAATAAGATTATACTAATTCAAACGCTGCATAAAGAATGGAATGCCTGCCTTAATTCAAGCACTGTGAACTATTAATGTGTTTGTTTTTTTAGTGACCTCTATGGATGCTTGTTCTCTTGGTAAGACTTCCTCAATGCCTTGATCAGGAAATTGGGGAAATCAGTTTTCTAAAAGGTCAAATGCTACAAGCTAGCAAAGATTTCTTCTCACACAGAGGACCTGACTTCCTTCACTGACACAGGCTGGAAATCATAACCTCATGTGTTCTATACAGAGAGGGAGAAAAGAAGAAGGAAAGCAGCAGCGGCAACACACACACACACACACTCACACTCACACTCACACACACGAATGATGGTAGCTGTCTGTGTGCTGACTTCTTCGTTGTACAGTGTCAATCCTGTAATGTTCAAGGCACTTTCCCTAAGGGTCAGATTGGCTAATGAAAACCACATATCCTAAAATACGACTCACAGGAGATGATGAAATACTACAGTATAATGCTCAATAAAGTATGATTAAAAGCGCGAGGAAGCATGAGAGCTTTACGTGATTCCTTCCTACCCCCATCCAAACCCCTGGTGAGATCTATACATTAGATGTCACAAAGGAATCCTACTGAAAATGGCGTTTCCTGTATGACTTCTCTTTCATCATGTTTAGGATCACACACCCAATGTGCACTCTTCAAAGATTTGTCACGCAGAACAAGGCAAAGGCTTGTTCTCTGCTGCCCCAGAGAACTTGTCACAGGAGGGTAGATTCTGGTTGAACTTCAGGAGAAACATCTCAACAGTTTGATCATGACCTATGGGAGGTGGGTGAACAGTCTCTTCTGAGACTGAGCAGACATCTGTTGTGGATGGTCTGTCCCTGAATCTCCTGCACTGAGCACTGGCAAGATGGTTCACAACAGCTTCTCAGGCTCTATAGCTCTATGTTTCTCCATCCCATCTGCCAAACAAGACCCAGTTATGTGGAACTGAGGTAGGGACACTAACAATACCCACCCTCCCTGCCCCCAGCATATTGTAGCTTAAAGCTGTTATTGCCAGGAACTAAGCCTTAAGTGAGGCATTTCAACCTTTTAGAATGGGGGGAAACTTCACAGAAGCCAGGAAACCGCCAAATGCTTGGTGGTCAAGGGAAAAGGGTACTTCACCATGGAGAACATCATGGCAAGGCAGAGACCAGCCAACCTAACGCCATACATTGGCCAGAGAAGGAACAGCTGCCTGGAACTTGTTTCTCCCTTCCCTGCCAGAAAGAACAGCTATAAGAACTTTGAAACTAAGAATTGGTGCCTGAGTTTTGCTTCCCCGCCCCCTCCTCCCTCCCAATCCCCTTATCCTTTTGTGTCGTGTCTTTTAGCTTGGAAGCCTGAAGGCAGGGACTGTCTTATCATTAATCTTTTTGTAAGCTGCTCCGGGAGCCTTTTGGGGGGCCGAGGAGCAGGGTAACAATAAATAAATAAATAAATAAATATTTAATCCATAATGTCATTACATAATTATAATTATTTAATTAATTCTTATTGTTATATAATTCCTTGAGGGGGGCAAAGGAAGAGAGCATGGCCTTCTGGGGAATCTCAGAGGGCTGGATTGGGACCCCCGGGCCTGGTGAGTTTCTGCACCCCTAGTCTATGTGATTAAAGAGGCTTCCATCACCTCTTCATTAACTCTTGTCAGACTTGCTCCTTGCAGTCATGCACAGACTTAGTGGCCCGTAGCGAGGCCGTTGGGGGCAACCATCTTGGCCACTTGGTGAGATCCGGCTCAGGGGCTGCAGTCACTGCGGGTCCTGGCTTGTGGGGGCTCTGGGTAAGGTCCCTGGCTGCTGGCTGCAGGTTCAGGTCCCAGATCCAGCAGCTCTGTGGGTTGTGAAATTGGCTCTCATTCTACTACTGGCCCATCTCCCCCCAAGCCAGTGCCCAAATCACTGCTGGAAGTCCAAGTCATGACACCTGAGAAGATGGGCTTTTCTACATGAAGCGTTTACCCTTCACCTTTACCAAGGCTTCTGTTTCTGGATTCTTGGCAGGATTAAGCTTGGCTCCTTTATACGTGTTTTTTTTCCAGGGGGTTTCTTTCTTTCTTTGCCTTTCTATATTTTTCAGTACACAGCCACTAGATGGTGCTGTGGTATACCGGAATTGTGCAAATACATGAGAGCATCATTCCACCATTTCTGAATAATACCACCCTTTCCTCTAAAAAAAAACGCTGTGGAAATGGTTGCAAAGGGCAGGAGAGGCCCTGGAGGATGCCAACATTATGTGAAGGACCCGCAAACCACCATGAGTGAGCAGTCGCGAGTGCACAATAAAGGCCTTGTGTAGAAAGGCTTGATATGCTATTGTTATGCTGCCATCAAAGTCCCCCCAGCCAGTGCAAATGGTAAGATTTTGCAAACATGTCTTGCTTTTACAAATCTTTAAGGGAGAAGAGTGTTGCACCGCATTAGACTTGCTACCAAGAACACCCTCCTATATGCCTTTGGACAAAATCAGAATGAACTAATTCTCCAGGCTGGGTGTTTGGTTGGATGATTATCATACGGATGCAGTGTACTGGATACGTGCACACAAGCCAAACAGACTGTGCCAGTCCCATGCTGGTTCCTGCTAGCTGAAATGCACAGCAAGTATTGCTCCGAACCCACAGGAATAGCTCCAGACCTCCACAATTACCGGGGGGAAGTTCTGTCTTCACTGACAGTCAACCCTTGAATATAAAATGGCTACTTGATAGCAATAACAAGCTACTTAATCAAGCAATAAACCCATGGAATAGGACCCTGCAACAATAAATCTGTGGAATAGAGCCCTGCAACAAACCCAGAGATGTGAATTATCTCTGTTTTATTGACTGAAGCAACAGTGGTATAGGGCCTGATAATACCAGCTATATTATCAGGTGCTCATTCACCAGCTCATCCTCCAATGCGATATATGCCCTCACTGGCAAGCAACACCATTCTGCATTCTACACCAGGCAAACAGGAACTCTTTCTACACAAGCAGATAAAATGGAGACAGCTTGGACATCAAAAACGGCAACATTCAGAAACCAATACCTTTGAAATGCTCAGCATACTCTGATGTTGACCTGAAAGGCATCTGTTTTCAACAACAAAAAATCCTTCAAAGGGAGTCTAGAGTAAAATGGCTGAATTAGAGTTTATCAGCATGTTTGTTGCATGTTTAGAGTTCAATCAGGACCAAGGTTTTCTCTGCCATTACAGGTGTAAAATTAGCATAGCAAAGCTCGGAAGACTGTGTCCTATTGTCAGATGTTGCTGTTACAAATGGTCACTGTGCTTCTCTCATATATGCTTAAGTTTTCCACAGAAATATCACAACTTGGGCTGTACCACTTAAGAATCCAGAGGTATGTGCATGATCTGAATGCTCCCTCGTGTATAGAAGATGTCTGTATATACTATTGCTGGATGCAAACAACCATTTCACCAAATGTCTTTATGGAAAGGAGAAAATTTCCAACAGTTTCTTGGGAGAAGCCTCACCATCAGCGTTGTCCATAGCACAGCACAGCTGTTTTCTTTTTTGCCATGACATTTTCTTTTGTTTGCTTTTTGCTGCCAGTGCAAGTGGCAGCAACAGCAATGTTGGCATCCACAATGCCCTGGACCCAGCTTTGTTCTGGGGCCTTGTGGGGAAGAATTAGTGGCCACCACAAAAAAAGGGGGAAACCATTTTGGGGGGGGGAATTCTGTAAAGTGGCGCTCTCTCTCTCTCTCTCTCTCTGTGTGTGTGTGTGTGTGTGTGAGAGAGAGAGAGAGAGAGAGGGGGGGAGAGAGAGAGAGAGAGATGTCTTATTAAGACTAGTGATGAGTGATGTTACCCCGGATGAATTCATTATTTCCTCAGAAGGTAATGAACTCATCCATGTAAGCTCAGATAAGAGTTCTCCCTTAAAACGAACTCTTGTTCTGTGTAAATGAGCTGTTGTGCATGCACAATATCAAAGTGCATCTTGGGAGCTATAGTATGGAAGCACGTACAGCATCATGACATGCATCACTACATTATGTACCCCCTTCCTGATTGGTCATTTTTGCGTGGCCTCTCACAGAAACAGCCCATCCACCAGCAGCAGTGAGTAAAGTACATGTTTATTTAGTGAACAAAAGAAAAGAAAGTACTGTATGAACGCCAATGACTGAAATTTGATCCAATGACAGCAATGGAGAGATGTGACATCATCACAGTGTAACATAAGCAAGAAAAGGTTTTAGTCCAACCAATTGAGCACATCCATGAAAATAGTGTTGCTTAGAAACAAATTGCGCATGCTCAGAAGCTCATAATTAATTCTGAACGTAATAGTGGATTCGTAAAATGCCGGGCCAGACTTGTTAAAAAGGTCAGCATTATGAAGGGGCAAAGTTCGACCAGCGAGCTGATTCATTATGAAGTTCGGCTGCATCACTATACAAGATTAGCATGCTAGGGAGAAGGCTAGCTTCACCTTCTCATGATAATTTTTTGTTTGCAGGCAGAGAGTTTTTGAGATGGAGGAGCATTCAGTCATCTGGCCCCTTCACCCGCATTCTCAAGTGGTATGGAACCAAGAGAACCGTACTACTTGCTTCTTTAGAAGAACATGTAGATTGATTCTTAGGTATGTACATCCCAAGCTGTTAGGTTAGGCTGAACTTTGTTGAGGGAGCGATCCTATGGCCGCTAGACAGTGGCTAGACAGCCATAGGATATGTTGTTTTCCAGGAACCAACCTCCCCACAGAGCAGCGCAGAGTGGCTGAAAAGGGCCATGGCTGGGGGCATTCAGGGGTGGGGAGAGTGAAGCTGTGTGTACGACACATCCTATGTGCGTACAGCAGCCTCCTTCCCCACTCCGTCCTCCCACAGCTAGACAGCCACAATCAGCTGTCTAGCCAAAAAGGCAGGGCAGGAGAAGCACAGAGGGAACAATCCCCTCCGTGCTTCTCCTGCCCTGCTTTGGATAGATGGTCGCCTCTGAGTTCGGAGGCAGCCAGCCACCCATCTGGATAGGATTGTGCCCTAAGTCTATTTGCTGTCTATAGCTCGATGTAGATCGTTTTTAAAGTTATATCTTGTAATTCTGGTATGCCAAAGAGTAAATATAGACAGAAGTGACCCACCTGAAAAGAATGCTTCTCTCTCGGACTCTCTGTTTCAAGATGTCATTCAGTCTCTCCTTCTTTAGCATAGGCCGTTAGTGTAGGATCCCTTTCCTGAAATAGGATTTACATAATTCAGCATTACTTGTGAAGATTGGGAAATGAACAGCCCCCCCCCCCCTGAGTTCTGAGCATGCTGGATTATGTCCCAGCTTGAAATTTCAAGTAATTATGTATCTCTATATGAAACCTTTTGTGATTAGTGCTGGAATTTATTTCTGTGCCTGAAAAATGTCTGAGCAACTCACATAATTTTCATTTTATTTTGAAAACTGTCTTAGCTGCATTTCAGTTATTTCTGGGAAAACATTTTTAAACTGTGCATCATTGCTGTTGTTATTTTTAAAAATATGTCTATGTAATTTACAAGCCTGATTCGTGTGGGTGCATCTGACATGCATGGAATCAAGACATTAGTAAGAAGGAAGGAAAGAAAGAAGGGGGGGAAATTTCACAAGGAACTGATTACAAAAATGGGCTTACAATGCCCAAGCATTTTGTTTGGCCCACGTTGTAAGCAAATTGAACTGACTTGCACTTCGCAGAGTAATATGCAGGTCAGAATACAGTTATCCTTTGGATTATACACTTCTCTGGATTTTGCAATATGGTTATTGGCTAAGAAAATGTACCAAATTGCATAGGAAGTTGCATATTTTAGGATAAAATGTGCACAAAATCTGTATTTCAGGATAAAGTGTGCACAAAAATCTGTATTTTACCAGAACTTTAAATAAGAGTTTTGGTGCATGTATTATTTTAAAAATTGCAAATTGGTGTGAGAACAGGCTGGAATAAAATAATGAAATATTTACATTAGAAAAGGTTACAAGTGTGTGTGTGTGTGTGTGTGTGTGTTGGGGGGGTGCATGTGAAATACGAAAAAACAATCAGTCTCTTTATTGTAGGGGAATACTTGAGTATGGTGGCACAATTTGGAAGAAAGGTTTTCCATATTATCAGTTAGGAGTCATCACCCCCGAAGTGTAGGAGCATTAAATTCATATACCACAGATGCTTTAAGAGGATGCTGAAAGTCCAGCATACAAAAGTGACATGGACTGGAATTAGTTATCCATCCTTCCTTATCAGGGACAATCCAAAGGGCTCATAAGAACAAAAATCTAAAAAACAAGGAACAATGGTAGAGAAGAAAACTAAGCCAGAAATGGATCACTTTCACATATCAGCATTACAGCATACGGCTTTTCTGATTTATTTTATGAATTTGCTAAATGATAAAGGGATGAAAACACAGGGTTTGATCCAAACTTACTCAAGCTTTAAGAAGACCTATTGAAATCAATGGGGCAAGTTAGTCATGAATAATGTATACCCCATTGATTTCAGTGGGTCTACCCAAAGCATGACTATTTGCTGCAAATATCCCTATTTACCAGGGTCAGTCCCTAGTTTTTGGTACCCATCCCTAGAAAATCTCTATCCTCCATTTTTCAACTTTTGGAGTATGCCTTGACTGATTAGTTCATTCATTTCATTTCATTTCAATTCATTAGATGCCCAGTAACCAGAGTTCTTGTTGTGACAAACAGACTAAGGGTGCAATCCTAACTAGATAGGCACCCTTCGACCTCGGAAGCGACTGCCTATCCAAAGCAAGGCAGGAGAGGCATGGGGGGATTGTGCCTTCCATGCCTCTCCTGCCTTGCTATTTTTCACTAGACAGCTGTTTTCAGTTGTCTAGTGGTGGCGGTGGGGGAGGCGACAGGGAGAGGAAGCTGCCATAAGACACATTGGATGTGTCGTATATGCAGTTCTGCTCTCCCTGCCACAGAATGCCCCCCAGCCCTTTTCAGTCACTCCGTGCTCCTCTTGCAATTGTGGAGAATGAGACTTCTCCGTGCTGCCTCAGGGGCAGCGCAGATGAGCGGGGCAGTCGGTTTTCCGGGAACCGACCTTGGAGCACAGGTTCTGAGGTCGGTTCCCGGAAATGAGCATATCCTATGGCCCCCTAGACAGAGTCTAGGGGGCCATAGGATTGCTCTCTAAGGGTGCAATCCTATGCTTACTTAGAGAGAAAAGAGTCCTCTAATCCCCAGCATTTTATCTCTCTAAACATGCATAAGATTGAGCCCTAAAATAATCAAAACCACAATTCTGATAAATCCAATTAATAACAGCACAAGAAATTGTATACAACCAAAACAACTATATCAAAGTAGAGATTAACACCATTTGAGCAAACAATTGCATAATGCAGTGGAGCATAAAAATTCTACTAGGGATAAAACAAACAAACGTCTTCCAAAAGCAGCAGTGAAATGCAGAGGTTAAACATTTTCAAAAATGTTGGTGTGATTTCCTAGCACTGACTCTTTTTCAGGGTTCAGCTTCCCCCTCCCCCTCCCCAAGGATCTCTAAGTTAAGAGTGTGAGTGGGTGGCTAGGTGGGAACATCTAATCCTGCCTTCCTCAACCTGGAGCCAAGATCTACAAAGCAGTTAACAGTACAAAAGATTAAAACTGCAATGTCATTAAAACGGCAGGGAAAAAATCACAGCCATCTGCCAGAACCACAAAACACTAGGGATGCTTGAGATTTTCATCTTTGTGAATTCTGATATGAATGGATCTGATGCACACCACCCAGTCCAGAATATTGCTATCCTTCAGATCTTCCACTTCTCTGATTGTCGGGACTCTGTCCTCAGCTTAAAAAATGATATCAAAGTAAACTTCAAGGGGGAGATGTGATCTTAGATCCCCCTTCCCTGCTCCTGCAGAAAGTCCACAGGTCTTTCCTCCCTGATATCATATCACAGCTCCAATGTCGGGAGAGGGGGAAAATGGGTGGGTTGGGGGCATGGTGTGGAGGATGGGAGGACCTGGATATGAAGTATCCAAAGCCATCCAAGCCATCCACTATGCATGGGAAACATTTAGATCAGCCTGAGAGCGGGTCTAAAGGTTTCCATCCCATTTCTTGCAATGGGAAGGAAATAGGTGTGTTTTTTAAGACAATAAATTGGAGGAAAGGAGACAGCAGGGCTTTGGAAATGTTGGAGTGCTCTGACATCAGAGTGCTCTGACTTAGCAATATGATTGCTCTGCCTAGGGATGGGCGGAACGCTTACCTGCCATTCCGGGGGGGGGTCCGGGGGGGCAATCCGTTCCTCCCCCCGAAATCCTCTTCAGCCAGCTCCACTCCATGGAGATTCCGCAGAGCCGCTGGCCGGCTCCGGAGATCCAGCGATACGGCCGCCATTGCTGTATCGCTGGCTGGGCGGATTGACTGCGGATGCAAATGGCATCTGGGACACCATTTGCGGCCGTAAAGGCTTTAGTTTAAGGTAAATGCAGACTTTATGGCCACAAATGGTGTAGTGGATGCCATTTGCGTCTGCAGTCAATCCACCCAGCCAGCAATACGGCAATGGTGGCTGTATCGCTGGCATTCCTGAGCAGGTGGTGGGGAGGATCCGGCCGGCGAGGATTCCTCCTGGAGGCGGAGGTAAGTCTTCCGATCCCCCACGGACTCCGCGGGGGCAGATTCTTTTGAATCTGACCTCGCTGGGGTCCGTGGAGGATTTCTCTCCCATTCCTAGCAAGGGATGTATGAATCCCTTACCTGGCTCTGCAGTGGGGGATCCGTGGGGGGGGAAGTGCTCTGTCCCTCCCCCCGGAATCCTCCCTGGCTGGCTGCACTCTGCGGCAGCTCCGCGGAGCCGCCAGCCAGGGCCGTCCGCAGCTGGAGTTCCAGCCACAGCTGGGCTGCTGTGGCCGCAAATGGCAGCCATTGTAGTGGCTGCCATTTGCGTCCCGCCAGGCTGCCATGATAGGCTACGTAAGTACTTACGTAGCCTATCACGGCAAAGAGTAGGGACGCAAACAGCGGCCACTACGCCATTTGCGCTGCTGCTCTTTCCGTGATAAGCTACATTAGTATTTACGGCCGTGGATGGCTGTGGAACGAAGACGGCAACCTGGACCAGCTGCTGCCAGGTAGTTTCTGTCCCGGGGAAATTTCGGGGGGGGCAGGGGGGTAGTCTGTTCCACCACGGATTCTCATTGGAGTCCATGGCGGATTTCTCTGCCATCCTTAGAATTTGCACAAGTTCAGAAACTAAAACAGAATCAATTCTGTTGATGAGTGGATGACAGAACGAAAGCTGCTGACAACTCACAAAATGCAGACAGAATGGATTTTACACAATCTGTGCTTCCCTACCCAGCAGCAAAAGAAATACAAATCCAAACCAGACTCACTGAACAATTCCCAAAGCCCACAAGAACAACATCGGCTTACCCAGCCATCTAAAAAAGAGTCTGGGAGAACAAAAACATATTTGCTGGGTGCCAAAAGGAGAACTATGTTGGCACCAACTGGGCCTCCCTTGGTAGGACATCTTACAAACAGGGTGCCACCACTGAGAAGGCTTGCCTTAACTCGGGTGTCAGCGGAGAACTGGAGGAGTGCCTCCAAAGATGACCTAAGTCATGCCAGCAGATTGGCATGTCTTTTAAAGAACATCTCATTCATTTCAAAGAAGACATGGGCATTTCTTCTTCGTTCTATTTTATGGGCATTTTTTTCAGGGTTCCCCAAGGGGGGAAAATGGGTGGGGGAAGGGGGAAAAAAAACCCTTCCCCATTTTTATGGTCTCCCACCCCACCCAGGCCCTCCCATATCAAAGAATACTATGCAAAATACTGAGGTTTTCAGAAAATGCACCCTGAAAAGTAAGCAGTGTATCCACCATGTTAACTATGTCACATTGAGTGGCCGCACTGATGTGCACCTTCTGCTCTCTATGATCAGCTGCTGTGCTCTATCACAGATGACTATATGAACAGTTATCAGAGAGGAATGGAGGATACGCCAGACAAAGAAGCACAATGTTCCCTGAGGTTGTCCAAGTCCTTCAGTGGGACATGTGCCAGAAAACAGCATTCAAAGAAAGCTTCTGTGTGTTTTTCTTGGCAAAACCTTTCCACACCGCATGGTAGCATTCTAAGCAAGGGCTCATATTTATACAGAAGTAGTGGAAGGGCCCATAACTTACTTCTCAGGAGAAATCCCCTTGAACTTCCGAAAGCCTTATGCACTGCGGAATTGAAGTATGCATGCAATTTTTCATTGGCTCAATGCTGGAGCATGCCAAAGAAACAACTCCCCCATGTTGACAAATGACTGTAAGGGTGTATTCAGAAGGCTGTAACTTGATGAACTGGGAGCAATTTCTATCATTCATTCCCCAACATTGTCCATGCCTGGAGATGAATTTGTGATGGTCTCCCACATTCTTCCAAGCATTGGAACCCTGTCGTTCATTTTATGCCCACTTCCCTGGCCTGAGGAGGTCACATCGCCATCATTTCTCAGATTCTGCAGATGTGCCAGAAATGGCAAGCAAGCCACAGTCCCTCCCAACGTTATTGCAGTCAGTGCTTACAAAAACTGGGCAAGATCCTTTTAAGCATCGGTGTTTTTTCCTGGTGAAGGGGGAGCTACCTGCCTAGAGTGAGCTGTAGTGTAGACTCCTTAAAAGCCACAGTGAATTCCAGACTGTTGCTGAAGCAACATCTGCCGCTATTCTGCTGATAGGTTAGCATTCAGCCTGATTGTCCCTTGGAGCTGTCCAAGGCCCTGTTTGCACCTGAATTCCTGCTCGTGCCTGACTCCTGCTTGTGCCAGACTTCCTTCTTGGACCTAAGGTTTGGATGGTCCCTGACCTCCCAAATAACCTCCCTGCTTGGACCTGCAACCCAACCTGGCTAGTGCTCAGGGCATGGAATAGGATGAGGGTCTTCTGAGCTATTCTAGGGACCAGTTCCCTTCTCATTATGATGAGGCATATACCTATATTGTCTGAACCGGTCAAAATACATACATTTGTATCTATGCAAAGAAATGGAGGAAAACAACAGAATGGGAAAGACTAGAGATCTCTTCAAGAAAATTGGAGATCTCAAGGGAACGTTTCGTGCAAAGACGGGCATGATAAAGGACAAAGAAGGCAGGGACCTAACAGAAGCAGATGAGATTAAGAAGAGGTGGAAAGAATACACAGAAGAACTATACAGGAAAGATCTGAATGTCCCTGATAGCCATGATAGTGCGGTCACTGAACTTGAGCCGGACATCCTCGAGAGTGAAGTCAAGTGGGCCTTAGGAAGCATTAGTAACAACAAAGCTAGCGGAGATGACAGTATTCCAGCCGAGCTATTTAAAATCCTAAAAGATGATGCTGTTAAAGTGCTGCATTCAATATGCCAACAAATCTGGAACACTCAACAGTGGCCACAAGACTGGAAAAGGTCAGTTTACATTCCAATTCCAAAGAAGGGCAACGCCAAAGAGTGTTCAAACTACCGCACAATTGCGCTCATTTCACATGCCAGCAAGGTGATGCTCAAAATCCTACAAGCTAGGCTTCAGCAGTATGCGAACCAAGAACTACCGGAAGTACAAGCTGGGTTTCGAAGAGGCAGAGGAACTAGAGATCAAATCGCCAACATTCGCTGCATCATGGAGAAAGCAAGAGAATTCCAGAAAAACGTCTATTTCTGCTTCATTGACTACGCTAAAGCCTTTGATTGTGTGGATCACAACAAACTGTGGCAAATTCTTAAAGGGATGGGAGTACCAGCCCACCTTACCTGTCTCCTGAGAAACCTGTACGAGGGTCAAGAAGCAACAGTAAGAACCAGAGATGGAACAACCGATTGGTTCAAAATTGGGAAAGGAGTACGACAAGGCTGCATATTGTCACCCTGCTTATTTAACTTATATGCAGAGTACATCATGAGAAATGCCGGGTTGGATGAATCAGAGGTCGGAATTAAGATTGCTGGGAGAATTATCAACAACCTCCGATATGCAGACGATACCACCCTAATGGCAGAAAGCGAAGAGGATCTCAAGAGCCTCTTGTTGAGGGTGAAAGAGGAGAGTGCAAAAGCTGGTTTGAAACTCAACATTAAAAAAACGAAGATCATGGCATCTGGCCCTATCACTTCCTGGCATATAGAAGGGGAAGAAATGGAAGCAGTGACAGATTTTACTTTCTTGGGCTCCAAGATCACCGCAGACGGTGACTGTAGCCCTGAAATTAAAAGACGCTTGCTCCTTGGGAGGAAAGCTATGGCCAACCTAGACAGCATAGTAAGAAGCAGAGACATCACCTTGCCGACAAAGGTCCGTCTAATCAAAGCTATGGTTTTCCCAGTAGTAATGTATGGCTGTGAGAGCTGGACTATAAGGAAGGCTGAGCGCCGAAGAATTGATGCTTTCGAACTGTGGTGCTGGAGAAGACTCTTACGAGTGCCCTGGACTGCAAGGAGTTCAAATCAGTCCATCCTAAAGGAAATCAACCCTGAGTGCTCATTGGAAGGACAGATACTGAAGCTGAAGCTCCAATATTTTGGCCACCTAATGCGACGAGAAAACTCTCTGGAAAAGACCCTGATGCTGGGAAAGACTGAAGGCAAAAGGAGAAGGGGACGGCAGAGGATGAGATGGCTAGATAGCATCACGGATGCAATGAATATGAACTTGAGCACGCTCCGGGAGAGAGCGCAGGACAGGAAGGCCTGGCGTGCTATGGTCCATGGGGTCACGAAGGGTCGGACACGACTGAACGACTGAACAACAACAACAACAACAACAACATACATTTTGCTCTCCAGAATTAATCTGCATATTTTGTAGGATTCATGAAAATTGCATGCCATCATGGGCATCTTGGAAGGAAAGGATGGGATAGAAATGTAATAAGTAAATATGGGAACACTGTCGGTACTGGGAAACGCTGAGATACCCCTGGCTGGGTTTTGTTTTTGTTTTTTAGTTCACAATTTGAATTATAGATGCAGGAAATGTAGATAGAAAGACTGGCAACAGTACACAGTCTATTTACAAATGTCTTTTTGTGCTCTAAATCACATTAATATCTACAAGCTCTTCGTCTCAGTAAATGGCACTGAACTCTTCTAAGTAAACAGGCATAGGCATCTGTTTCAGGGTTTTTTTTCTTCCTGGTTTTACTTTCAATTTGCATAGGGCAGTGCAGGGCTTTTAGGTTGGGTGGAGAAGCCTGAATTCACCTCTTGCCTTTTGAAATGTCGGCAGACGCACTCCTGCAATCAGCTGCCTGCTGAGCTTCAGGTTTTCTGCAGTTATTTAAATGTGTATATGCTCCTCTAGCTTTTCTTCTTGGTACTCTTCAGGCCAGGTTTTCTTCTCAGCAGTGTTATATGTGAGGCAGAACTTTGGCTGCAAATCAAACCTCCTTGTCATAATTATGGTACAGTGCCTTGGTACTTGAGTCATAGGTGCTCTGAACAACAATAAATCAGCATGCAAAATTGCTGTGAAAATGTACCAGTCCAGGAATAAGGCTACATTTCCCTTTACCCCAGAATAATTTTTAAGCAGTGCAAGTCACTTAAAAGTTAAAACCTGCTTCCCAGCTGAGAGCAAATTGTCTTTCTTGGGTAAGCGTGATTTCCTGTGGCTGCAATTCAATGTGTTACATTGCAGAAACAGTTATCAAACCCATGTCGCCATTCATTCTTGAATGGGGTTGAAACCTAAAAATCTATTATCAATAGAATAGTTAAGTAGAAGGGTTTGTTCTCCTGAAAGAGCAAAATAACAGCGCATAAGAATAATTAGTAAGACGTTGAACTACAGCCTGAACGAACACATTCAATGCAATCCAAAAGGGAATATTGTCTAAAATAACAGTAGTTGTGCTTAGCTAGTGAAACAAATCATTAAGCTATATAAAAATAAGGTTGTTTCTTTTTCCTCTGTAAAGAAGGCACTCTTCCAGTGGGAAATTTTATCTAGATACACTGGCATCATACATTAGATGCATATCGTATTGGAACTGAGGCTGTGGCCCAAGTTCTAACCAGGAACTCATTAAAGGATCTAGCATAGAATGGACACAAATTCGGGCACCCTTTCCCCTTTATTTTCCTTCAGTCACTACTGAACGAATACACCCCATCGGTATTTGAATCCAACGATCAGTGATAGCTTATTTCTTATTTCTTATTTCTCAACAATTTTGGTTCTGGAATCACATAGGGCCAATTTTGAGGGAGGTGGGTTTTTTTAAAAAAATATTTCTTCTTATTTTAAAATTACAAACATATGAACCCACTGTCATTTTGGGGTGGCCCCATTTTGCTTCCAGTCTGACTGGCACTCATCCATCCCAGTTTGCTGTTAGAGGGAACAAGTAGGACCTGCAACAAAATGTCATGCAGCGTTCCAGCCGGGATGCCAGTGCTGGAGATATCCCTGTGATTCTTCTAAGCCAGCAGGAGAGCAGGGGAATTTCCCAGACCTGGTGCCCATCCCATCCCATCCCATTTCTATCTTTCACTTCCTCCCCCGCCCCCACCACCACTACTCCACTTCCCTGTCTCCTTCCTCCTTGCTCCCTGCCAAGTCTGACACCGGACAGATCTACACCTCATGCCATATCGATACGATCCCATCATGGTAACACTATATCCCTCTTGTGCATTTATACCTCATAGGTCACATGATGATATCTGTTGTGGTATTTTGGATAACGTGGAATAAAAAGCAGGAAATAAAAGCAGTAGAAGAATTTGTAATGTGCCCCAACAGTTATCAGTGCACTACAGTACCGATAAAAAGCACTAGTGTTGATCTAGCCTCAGGTTCTCTTTCCTTCTTGAGAAATGGGAACAAGGTATTTCGTCCACCTTTTCATTATTTTGAGTATGAGTGTCTGCGTTTGTTGACTGAGGCTGCAAGGCTATTTGGGCAGTGCCTGTTTTCTTATCTGCTGTTTACTGCCCAGTTGTTCTTTAAGGTGTTCAATGAGTTATTTGTTTTTAAGTGATGAAGGGTGCAATCGTAATGATTGTGCTGTCTGTGATCAGTGATCAGAAGCCTGAAAGCTTGGAGGCTTTTGATCATACAATGCAGATCATCTTTGCCACCCTGTCCTCCCACCCTGCAGATTTTGCTAGATGGGCTTTTTAGCCTGTCTAGTGAGGGCACTTCAGAGGGGGAGGGAAGGAGGCTGGAAGAGGCTCAGGATAACTCATATCCTGGCCTCTCCAGTCTCCTCCTCACCCATTGGAATGCCCCCTTTCTTCCTCCTCCAAAGTCAGTTTTCCAGCTTTAGAAGGCAGCTGGTGCGGTTCAGAAACTCCAGTTCATGCAGACGTATTAGTGGGGGCAAGGTGATCTGATCACATACTGCACCAGCTGCACTGGTTACCAGTGTGTTTCTGAGCCCAATTCAAAGTGCTGGTTTTGACCTTTAAAGCCTTAAACAGTTTGGGACCAAGTTACTTGAAGGACAGCCTACACCCATATCAGCCTGCCTGCACTTTAAGATCAGAAAGAGAGGCGCTTCTCATTTGCCCACCCACGAGAGCAGTCAGGTAAATGACCACATGTGAGAGGGCCTTCTCTGCAGTGGCCACACACCTTTGGAACAAATTGCCAACAGAGTTTCACTATGCTCCATCATTGCAGGCTTTTAAGAAGGTCTTGAAAACATATAATTTACCGTGGTCTTCTCTTGAGATGACTGCTACTGTTGCTGTTACTGTCATTATTATAGTTGCTGGTTTTATTTTATCTGTTGGCTTTTATCTGTTGGCTTTTATCTGTTGGCTTTTATTGTTGTTTTTGCTGTTTTTATGTTTTTATTACTTTAAATATTTTAACAGTTTGTATGTATTATATTGCTGTATGCTGTCTTGGGAGGGCTTCTGCTGTGAAAGACAGCAAATAAATGTTTTAAATAAATAAAAATATTTCTGTTCTGGCTGTGAGGGGGTGAGAGATGTGGCTCAGTTCTTTGACTTCCCCTTCTGAGAACAGAGTGCTGTCCTTGACCTCAGAAAGGGGAATCCAAACAATCCTGTGGTCCTTGGGACACTCGTCTAGGGATCATAGGATTGCTCTCAAAGCCATTGGTTTAATTAATATTACATCACAATGAAGAGGGACAGGTTCTCAGGATGCAAAATTGAATTTATTGTAAGAAGCGCAATGCATTCCAGCCTTTCTTCTTCTTCTTTTTCTTATTTAGGCCTTCTTCAGGGGGTTACTAAAGAAAAAAGTCTGCAGAATTATTTCACCAAAAGAGTGTCTCCTGTATCAATCTACTGGCAATTTTTTTTTTATTTAGGCCAAAACTTTATTATTTATTTATTTATTTATTTATTTATTATTACATTTATATCCCACCTTTTTCCTCTTGCAAGGAACCCAAGGCGGCGTACATAGTCCTCCTTCTCCTCCATTTTATCCTCACAACAACAACCCTGTGAGGTGGGTTGGGCTGAGAGTGTGTGACTGGCCCAAAGTCACCCAGTGAGCTTCCATGGCTGAGTGGGGACTAGAACCCAGATCTCCCAACTTCCAGTCCAACACTCTAGCCACTGCACCACATGTTGGGCTTCTTACAATAAATTCAGTTTTGCATCCTGAGAACCTGTTTCTCTTCTTTGTGATCTCCTTTGGATGCTCACCTCCTTCTGTTTTCTTGGTTAATTAATATTAATATTAATTAATTAATATTACACCCATATGTCAGGATGGGTGAATCTGTCCATTTTGCTTACTCCCACATTTGAATTTGTTAAATCCCAAGTTCTTCCTGTCCTAAATACGAACTCTGCAAATTGTTCTAAATACTTAACTAAAATGAACGGAAATTAGATTCTCACTCATCTGTACCAGCCAAATTCAAGAGGTCCAGCTATTCCCAGCATGGAGAGGACCCTGCCTGTCATACATCTGTTAAAGATGAGGAGCTGGTCAGAAAAAAAGAGATGGCAACCCTGTTTCAGCACTCACATGGCTGGATACACAGGGATTCAAAGCCAGACTTTTCAGAGCAAAGTAATCCAAGCCCCGAGCCTGGATGGACAAATCTGTCAATTTTTGTTTCTCCTACATTCATTTTTTTAAAGTTCTTTTTATCCCTAATATGGGGAACTTTGTAAATTTTGGTAATTTTTTTTTTTTAACCAAAACTGGACTGAAATGAAATTCACACCCATCCCTTCATATCTCTCCATTCTGATACGTTCCAATATCAGAAGCATTGCTTGGAAGGGAGCATTTAGGGACCACAGACTTCATGGAGTGGTTTTGCAGTTAACATGCACTACTTTTTTTGCTGGAGGGCTTTGAACAGAGGATGCCCTTTTTCATCCTCGTTGACTAGGAGATACGTGGTAGAATCTGGGAGAAGATCCCAAGTACTGAATGAAAAAGAATGGTTTTGATATGTTCCCAGCAGTGTTCTCTATTCAAATTAAATTAAAGGAAGAAATTAAGTTTTCTTCTGCCATATTGCTTGGCTAGGTTCCTAATGATTAAAAAGAGAGAGAGATGAAAAACAGATCTTGCGCTGCTTCTACCTTAGGTAAGCTGTTCACAGCTGGAAAATTATATCGTCTCTCCACAAATTTGGGTTAAAAATAGCAAAGATCTACTGGGAGGGAGGTGTTTCTTCTTAAAAGTGATTTACAACAACTTTCTATTATTTGACTTTGCATTATTCAGGAATGCACCACAATGTTCAGCTTTTCTCTTAAATAAGGTGAGGCACTGCCTGAACTGGGAACATGTCTATCAAGTAACTCAAGGGATCTCATGCCTGTTCATCTAGGCCTTCCCCTTTCATGCCTGTTCACTCTTGAGCCCTCTGCATACAACCAAAGCACAAACAGGGAATGCCCGGGAGGGAGGGGTAGGAGAAGTGCAGTGGCAAGCCCCACCCCAACATACACACTTTCACTAGGCTGAGTAGTCCCTTGCAGCTGTGCAATTGCAGTACAATGAACATGCATGGGAGTGGCAAGTGGTACTGCAAGGACACGTCCTACTTCTGAACTATGTGCATTCATTGGAACATCAGAAGAGATGATGCCACTGCAATCCCACTTCCTCTACTCTGACAAATCCTTATATTCCGATCAAAATGAACACTGCCATTAGAGCATCTAGGACACTCTCGGGACTTGCTGTAGCTCAGTAGTAGAACACCTGCTTTGCATGCAGAAGGTTCCTGGTTCGATCCCCAGCATCTTCAGGTAGGGCTAGGAAGGAATCCTGCCTGAAACCCTGGAGAGCCGCTGCCAGTCAGTGTTGACAATACTGGACTAGATGGACAAGGACCAAGGGTTTGACTCTATACAAGACAGCCTCCTATGTCCCTAAGTGTTGAATAATAATGAAGAAAATAATGTTAAGATGACCATTTTATTTAAAGTCTGCATCCTCTGGGTGTTGAGGAATTCAAACTAATGCTCCTTTCTTTTTAATTATTTCTAGAGCTGGGCTTAAAGGACGGGTCCTTGTCAGTAGGACTTTGATCCCACCCACTCAAATAACAGGACAGCCTAAAGTTGTTTTTAGGCTAGGATCAGCCTGTGGTGACACTCTACCTTCCTTATTTGTGTGTGTGTTTCGATGGGGGTTCTTAATAAAAAAGAGAGCCCACCAATCAGAGAACACTCCTGCACACAATTCATCACACGCACATATTGATCCCCACCTGTGCACCACAAATGTGTACAGGACATGCCGCCAAACTAAACTGAACTCATTCATAAAACCAGATTCAGAGTTCTGACCGAAAGCGCTGCAGGGAACCTTTCTGCCAGACTTTGTTTTCTATGGAACCCAGTTCTATGTGCACTTGCAGTTTTTAAGCCAGCTTGACAGTCCCTGGTATTATTTAGATGAATTGGAATGGGCTCAGAAGAGGTCAACGAAGATGGCCAGGAGTATGGCAAAGAACTCCCATGCCAGAAGGTTGAAGGGACTGTGTGTGTTTAGCCTGAAGAAAAAAACTGAAGTGGGACATGACAGTGCTCTTCAAACACATGAAGGGCTGTCATATAACGAAGGGGGCAAAGACATGTTCCCTGCTGGCCTACAGGGCAGAACAAGATCAAATTGAAGCTTAATCCAGGCAAGACAGAAGTGTTCCAGGTCAGCCAAAAGGCAGATCAGGGAATAAGGATTCAACCTGTGCTGGGTGGAGTAACACTTCCTGGAAGGCTCAGGCTCATAGTTTGGCTGCATTCTTGGACTCCGCCTTGAACCTAAGTGCCCAGGTCTCAGCGGTGGCCAGGAGTGTATTTATTTGCACAGATGAGGCTAGTGTGCCAACTGCGTCCATTCCTAAAGACATCTGGTCTGGCCATGGTCCCACATGCCTTAGTTACATCCTGCTTGGACTACTGTAACATGTGCTATATGGGGCTGCCTTCAAAGACTATTCAGAACCTTCAGCTGGTCTAGAATGCTGCGGCCAGGCTGTTGACAGGGGCTGGTTACAGGGAGCACAGGACTCCCTTGTTACAACAGCTTCACCGGCTACTGGTCAGTTTCCGGGCAGAATTCAAAGTGCTGGTTATGACCTATAAGGCCCTGTATAGCTTGGGACTCAACTACCTGGAAAAACGCCTTCTCCCATATGATCCTGCACAGTTCTTAAAATCTTCTGGAGAGGCCCTTCATTCAAGAGCACATGCCTACGGAGGGCCGTTTGGTAGAGACGGAAGAGAGGGCCTTTTCAGTGCCCACTCCCAGGCTGTGGAACTCCCTCCCGAGGGAGGCTAGGTTCATTCCCTCTCTACTGTCCTTCCACCAGCAGGCAAATGCTGCTTTATTCAAGCGGAACTGTGGTGTGTAAGTGGGTCTGCTGAGCTGGGTGGGTTTTTTTTTTTACTCTGTAAGCATTATGTTTTAAATTATGTTTTAATGTATCTGCTTATTATTATTTTATCAAGTTTTATTAGTGATTGTAAGCTGCCTTGGGTGCCATTTTTGGTGGAAAGGTGGGGTACAAATAAAATAAATAAATAAATAAAACAATGGGCTTAAGTTATTTAAGTTAAAACAAAAATAATGGGCTCAAAGTGGGTAGATTTTCGGTGAACAATCATTAGGAGAAACATCTACATGGTAAGAGCAGTTTGACAATGGAACCAATTATTAGAAGGGTGGCTGGGCTTTCACTCACTTGAGGTCTTTAGGAAGAGTCTGGACAGCCATCTGCTGGGGGTGTTCTAGTGCTGGATTTCCTGCATTGACGGGGGGGGGGCATACTAGATAGCTTAAAACAGGGGTGGACAACTTGTGGCTCTCCAGATGTTTTGGCCTACAGCTCCCATCAGCCCTAGCCAGCATAGCCAAGCATGAGGGGTCATGGGAGGATGACCCCTCCCTATTTTTTGGCCTATGGAGGCCAAAAAATAGGGAGGATGACAAGTTGCCCACCCCTAGCCTAGAAGAACCCCTCTAGCTCTAGGATGCTGCTGCCGACTTTTTAAAAAATGAGCCTGCATGGTAGGGGATGAATGATTTCGGGCCTGTGCAGGATGAAAATTCATTATCTTATGCAAATAAACACCCATGGACTGTTTCCAGAAGGAGGCAGCAACATCTTTTTTCACAAGCATTTTCTTTGCATGGTGGATGAGAATCGTGCTAGGAATAAGTACAGTGTTGCTTTTATATGGCCTATTGGGACACCTTGGTTTTCATTTCTTTTCTTATTCAGTTATTCATTCAGTAGTTGCCCATCAAGAGGAAGGCTGGTTTGGAGGAAGGGATGGACCAATCAATCTATTTCTGGTCTGTGTCAATTTTGCATGTAGCCAATATTAAGTCCATTCCGTCCAATTTCTGCATTAGCCTAGGTTTTTTTTTTTCCTTTCCAAAGCACAAAAATGTGCATTTTCGTACACAACCTTCTGTAACATACTCATTCTGTACACATTTTTCCTTAATATACACAATTTTCTATGCAACGTTCCCTTAATATACACATTTCTGCATGCAATTTTTGAGCCAAGAACTGCACTGCAAAATTCAGAGAAGTGTGCAGTCCAAAGGAGAACTGTTTTCTGATTCACATATTAGTCCAGGAAGTGGGAATTAGGTCAGTTCACTTAAAAATTCTGACCAAACAAAATTCTCCCTGATTTCTAGTTTGGGGATATTTAAGTTTAGAAGAAAGGCACAGACGTTCTTACCATTATGAACTGGATGGAGAAAGTGGTTAGAATTTTTCTTCCTCTCTCATGAGATTAGAGCTGGGAATTGCCCTATAAAACAGCTGCAGTTTGGAGTTCTATAAGCTTTTCCTGTTTAAACATGTTTCTTTCCTCCCTGTGGTAGAAATGAAATAAGCTCAAATCACATACAGTAATGTCACCCCAGAAAAGGATGGTCTTTGCTAGCTTCAGAAAGGTCATCAATGAGGTAGTGAGACGGGCCTTCCTTGGAAGGGGGTTCCGCTAAAAAGTGGCTTGACTTTTTATACTTTTTATAGCAATTAAACAATAGCTGTCTTATAAGTACTTGTTTCTATGTGAGGCTTTAGAGACCTCCAATGCTTTAATCGTGCATTAAAAAAAATAAAACAGCCTCCTGCAAGTATAAGTAGAAAGAAATCTTAAAATATAACATACAATTATAATTCTTCATCTTAATAGCAGCATCAACACAACAAAACTACTGTGTAAGTTCACACCATTTTTTTTAAGAAATGCATTTGGGGACATTTAGACCCCCAGTGCCTTTGATGTGCTGCATATGTCCCCATTCATTTTAACTGGGGTTTAACTGACCCTAATCCCATTTTAGGAAAACCTATTCCATTTATAATAAAAGAGGATGTCTGTCTGTCTTTCTGAACCATAGCGCCAGAGCCATGAAGCGTAGACACCTAAAATTTGGCGTGCATACTAAGGGGACCTCGTGGGTCAGTGCTTTGGGGTGATTTGGTTTTTAAGGATGCATTAAGTGATTTTAATTAATTTAAATGTGTCTCTGTGTTTGAAGCCTGCAATACCATCTTCAGTCACTAGGCGACCCTTAGCAGTCGAGAGCTGAAGCCAGGGTGGAGTAGTCCAGAGTTATCCTCCCCGCTGTTGTGGGACAGCCACCCCTCAGGGGAATGGCGTGGACAGACGCCTCCCTCAGAATGCTCTAGGGGTGCACCATGGCAGGGGCTGTGCAGCCTAGGGGTGGTAGTCTCTGTGGCTTCACTTAGATGGGGTGGGTACAAAATTGCAAACCACCAGTGCAATGGGGTAGTGGCACACAACGGAGAAATGCACTCCCTTATTGTAGGAGAAAACACATGCTATGAAGTACCACAGGTTAGAGAAAAATGTTTTACAGAGATTTTTTTTAAAAACGTTACTGTCAATTTTGGCCTCCATGTACATAAGAGGGTGAAATGACCCTGTGCATATAGGGGAGTTAAACGAGGGTCTTGGAAATACATCTTTCTACCATGCAGGCCCATGAGAACAGATGAAAACATGAGTAGTCCCAACAATTCACTATGACTGTGTTATATGTCAACCCCTGCTTTGTGTCTGGATCCACATTGGAAGTAAAACACGCCTCGTTTACAGGGCTGACCCCAGAGGCCGTTGCAATGTTCCACGGTCATGAATCTTCACGATTGCGTGTACAGGAATGATGCCTTGTGACAGCTGTGAAAGAGTCATTATACTCTTTCATATCAATGTTTTGATTTATTAATTCTAGCAGACATTCCCCATGTCAACAATCAATATCCACAGTCCCCTTGGGATCCCATTTATTCCATGTGCATGTTCTCAGCCCAAATGATGCTTAAGTAATCCAGAACCACTGTTCCAAAGAGCGGTGGCATCTAGGGATGTCAGAGAATTCCCCCACAGATCTTGGTGAGGCCGAATGCCAGTGCATTCAGCCCCCCGAAATCCGTGGCAGAATGAAGCCCCCTCTGCCCCCCCGCCCTGCGAAAGGCATGTGAAATGGGACACCTACCTGCTGCCGTTCGTGCTGACTTGCAAATGGTGGCTGCGGCTAAGACCGCCATTCGCTTCATCACTATAGCCGTGATAGGCTATGTAAATACTTACATAGCCTATCACGGCTAACGCAGGGATGCCATTTGCGTTCCCTTTTTTTGGGGGGCTGTGATAGCCTACGTAAATATTCACGTAACCTATCATGGCAAAAAAAAAAAGGGAACGCAAATGGCGGCCGCCATAGCCACCACCATTTGCATTCGCTGTTTTTTGTTGTTGTTGTTTTGCCATGATAGGCTACGTAAATATTTACGTAGCCTATCACGGCAAAATACAGGGACGCAAATGGCGGTGGCTACGGCCGCCGCCATTTGCGTCCCTGCAGGCTGCCCAGCGGCCAGATGTCTGGCTGCGGGCGGCCCCGGCTGGTGGCTCCGCAGAATCTCCGTGAAGCAGAGCCAGCCGGAGAGAATTTGGGGGGGAGGGACGGAGCACCTCCCCCCCACCGCGAATGTCACCCTTCGCAAAGGTAAGTGACTTTCGTACATCCCTAGATTAGGATGTCTTCGTCCAAAGGGGAATCATTCTGCATGAACTAATTGAGTTTATCCATTGCACTCTGAAGTCCTGAACACTACAGAAATTCCTGCAGTTTTCACACACAAAGTGTGCAAGTAGATGGGCCTAATCCCACACAGATTTAGTTGCAATTAAAGTAATTGATTTCAATAAGTGTACAAATGATCACATCATGAGAGTTTGTTTTCTTTTTTTATTGGGGGGGGGGGTTGTATCAATGCACACATTCACAATGGTGACACAGAGAAAGAATATATAAATGAACTAAACCAACTGAAAACTGTGGCAAACTGAGTAGGCTCCAGTTCTGGAATTAAATTTAGATGTTTCAGTTAAATTGACATTTTAGGAGGGGTGAACATAAGAATGTATGGAGAGCCATGCTCTTTCAGACTGAAAGGCCTATCTAATCCAGCTTTCTGTTCCTACATGGCCAACCAGAAGGCCAGCAACTGATCTGTCGAGACACACTACTTCTGATCCTGGAGGTAGCACATAGCCATCAGGACTAATAGCCGTTGATAGCCTTCTCCTCCATGGTTTTGTTTAATCCCCCTTTAAAGCCATCAAAAAGTTGGCCATCACATTTTGAGGTAGCAAATTCCATACCTGAGGCAGTGAGCCTATGTACACCAGTTGCTGGGGAACGTGGGCGGGAGGGTGCTGTTGCACTCGTGTCCTGCTTGTGGTTTCCTGGTTGACAGCTGGTTAGCCTTGTGTGAAAGGAATGCTGGACTAGATGGACCCTTGGTCTGATCCACCATGGCTCTTATGTTCTTACTTCTTATCAAGTTTAACTATGTGCTGTGTGAAGAAGGACTTTCTTTTATCTGCCCTGAATCTCCCACCAATCAGCTTCATGGCATGACCCCATTGGATTCTAGTGTTATGAAAGCAGGAGAAAACATCAACAACATGCACAGTTAATGTTTATTATTTTTTTTAGAATATTTCTGGCTCACCCCTTTGCTCAACAAGCATCCAAGTTGATATCCAGATAAAAACAATAAAAATAATATAATACATAAACTTCAGAAAGCTAAACAACATTTTGTACAACACAGCTATACTCATTCTATACACTTCAGTAAGGTGTCCCCCCGCCCTTACCTGCTTTTTCTTCTAAACCAAAAAAGCCCTAAATGTTGTAATTTTTCTCCACAGGGAGTTGCTCCAGCCCCCGCATCATTCCAGTTGCCTCTTTCCAGCTGTGCCTTGAAATTCAGGACTATGCAAGTCAGAAGGACAAGAAACAAAATGCAGGGAATCCATGGCCACCAATGAGGTGCACATTAACATTCGCTGCAAGGCCACAAAGTGACCTTCCCCAACATGGTGCCCTCCAGATGTATTGGACCACAAATCCCATCATCCTCCAGCCAGCAAGGTCAGGTTGGGAAAGACTGCCAGATAGGACACTGGGCTGCAGCCTTAGGATCATGCAGCCCACTTGCTGGGGTGGTAAAATGCCTGGCACTAAGCACAGGCGGTTCATGGAGAAGCCACACCATCACCACCCTTTTCCCACTGCTGCTTCCTTGGAATACATTATCTCTATTCGCAACCAGTCCCAGCACCGAGAAAGCAATTGCCCAAGTATGTTATCTCCAGCAAAGCCTGCTTGCTGTAGGGAAAGGGTGGCAGAATATCAGCAAAGTTCTCATTTAGATATGTTCTATATTTAGATTTCCATTTTCAAGCCTCCACGTCCAACCCTGCCTCAGTTCTCCCCCCCTGCCCCCCGCCCCAGTTGGTAAGGCAAAAGCTTTTAAATATTGTGAAGTAAAAGAAGGTGTTGAAAATGAAACACTCCTTGAAGAGACAAGTGGCTCCATTTTCTCCTCACCTCCTCCTTTTTAAAAAAAGGATCTTAAAAAAAAAAACATGTTTGGAGGAGAAGCATCGGGCATTTCTCTCTTCAGATTAATAATGAAGTTATTACCTGCATGAAAAAGGGGGATAGAAAGACAGCTTTGTTAGCATTTTATCGCTAGCTGTCACACAATAGCTGAACGGAGTGCTACATGCACCCAGCAATTTCCAGTGCTGGATCACCCAGAACAGCCAGCCGTGAATGTGGCCAGATAATGTGCCAAGACATATGGGGTAGTTGCGATACATAGGGATGGCGGAGAAATCCGCCATGGACTCCAAGGAGGCCGGATTCTTTAGAATCCAGCCCCCCGGAGTCCATGGCGGAATGGACTGCTTCCCCCCCCCCCGCCACCCCACGAAGTCTGGTCGGGACAGACCCTACCTGAGGTTGGCTGGTCCGGGTCCATCGCCTTCGGTCCTCAGCCATCCGCTGCTGGGCTGCACATGCAAATGGCATCTGGCGCAGCGGACACCATTTGCATCCCTGCCCTTGGCTGTGACACTTGAACTCCTCCTGTGCTCAGAGAGTACCCCACACTCACCCCAGCGGCCTCAGCGAGCTCTGCGGTGGTCATTTTTTCAAAAATGAAATAGCAATCACAAAAACGTTCATATTTGCATATGCACAAAAATGCGCATTTTAGCAAACGTACATATTTGTGTATGCACGGAAATGAGCATTTCTGCAAAAAAAAATGCACACACAAATATGTGCATTCGCAAAAATGCACCTTTTTGCACATATGCACATATGAACATTTTTGCTATTGCCATTTTATTTTTCAAAAAATGGTGACCATGGAGCTCAATGAGGCCACCAGGGTGAGTGCGGGCCTCTCACCAAGCACAGCAAAGGGGTGAGCAGGAGGGCAGGGGCCCAGCAAGCAGGGTTTGGGGATGCAGGCAAGGGGGAATCCGCTAGATTCCTGGACACAATCTGTCACCTGCACCATCCCTACACTGGAGGCAAAGTATTGGAAGCAACAGAAATGAGTGACAATAGAAGAGTAGCAAAGAAGGGTGTGACATATACTGTTACGGAATAAGCTTATGCGTTATAAAAACGTTTCGGGAGGGTGAGAGAATTAATCAAGAAGGCATGTTGCCATAGGTTTAGCAGTTACTGGAATAAGACTAAACCAGGGGTGCAGAACCTCTTCCAGCCTGTGGGCCAGATTCCATTTTGGAGAAGCTCTCGGGGACTGCATTCCACTGATGGGTGGGGCTGAAGGCAAAAAGGGGGTGGGACTGAAGGCAAAATGTGGGAGCCAAAAATACCAGCATATTTTAGCTTAAAGCTCTTCCTGCGAGGAACGAAGCCTTAGGAGAGGCATTTCAACCTTTCAGAATGTGAAAACAACCCTGCATGTAAGCCAGGACAGCAGCAAACAAGTGGTGGTTGAGGGAAAGAGGTGTGGCCAGAGGAAGAGGCGTGGCCATCTGGGGAACCCCAGGGGGCTGGACTGGGATACCAGGCAGGCTGGATAGGAACTGCCAGGCCTCAGCCCTGGACTAAACCGTTTGGCCCATGAGATAAGATGTAGTGTCTACTGTCCAAAAGAGTTTAAAGAAAATAACTATGTTTTCCACATCAATTATGGTTTTGTCAGCCCCGGCTTCTCTTTTTGTCTTTTATAAAATGTACAATAAAGTGTTGATTTTGTAGCTATGTATAAAACATAGTTTTCAAACTGTGTGAGTCAAGGGCCTATATGAACTGCATTTGGTACACAGCGTTGCGTTTATGGCTGTTTTGTGCTCTTTGCTACTCGTATCAGCTGAATGCCACAGTTCACAGGCGACAGGTGCTACGCACGGCAGACAATGCAATTTGTAGCAAATTCTTTGGGAACCGTAGTAGCTCTGGTATTGTAGAGGCAAGAAATCCTGGGCCCCACTTTGTAGCCAATTAAAGCATTCAGGGGACGAGGTCATGCCCTTGGATGGAATTACTGAGCCTTTAAAATTCACTCCTGTAATTAGGTCCTGGGGAAAACTAGTAAGGAATTAATGAATACATTTTTTATTTATTTTATTTATTATTAAATTTATTAATCGCCCATCTGGCTGGTCAGCCAGCCACTCTTTTCCCTGAGTTGCTTTTTCTTTTTCTTTTTTAATCCATTGCTGGAGTCCACTAGTGAAAGGCCTGTCCTTATGATGGCTGTGGATGATTAAGGGGAGGGCTGGTGGACCATCAGTACAGGGTAAGGGAGACATCTAGTCCAGCCTGGTTCTTTTTGTGCAAGAAATGTCCTCAAACCCAAGCAACATCTTGCTCTTGCACAGCAACGGTAATCAGAGGTGTGTGATGCATCGTCAAGCACAGGAGAAAAGGGGGGCTGGTAGGCTGGCCATGCAGGTATCACCCAAAAAGAGGCCATGCATCACCCCCCAAAAAAGAGGTCCAATGGGGGTGCAGATTTGCATACGCTAATTTATATGCATAGACTGGAATTGAGAAATAATTACTATAATTTAAATAGAAACACCATATATCTGAACCCAGTGGAGAAGACTGGGACCAGGTGACCTGGACGCCTGCCTCTTCAGTCTGCTGTCCAGGTGTACCTGAGGATGGGCATCTTCAAGTCTCTTGCACACCCTTCCTTTTTTGTGTGGCCCTATATCTTTAAACAGGCTTTGGACTGGACAGCCCTTCAAATAGGACACCTTCATTTAGAGAACTGTCCTCTGAAAGCCCTTCAAATGGAGGACTCTCCTCTGTAAAATAGGACACATGGCCACCCTTGATGGTGTCAAGCTCAGCTCCCTGACTGCAAGTACTTTCTTCAAGTACTTGAAAGGTTGTCACAGAGAAGAAGGTCAGGATCTCTTCTCGATCATCCCAGAGTGCAGGACACGGAATAATGGGCTCAAGTTACAGGAAGCCAGATTCCGGCTGAACATCAGGAAAAATTCCCTGACTGTTAGAGCAATACGACAGTGGAACCCATGACCTAGGGAGGTGGTGGGCTCTCCCACACTGAAGGCATTCAAGATGAGGAGGCTGGACAGCCATCTGTCAGGGATGCTCTGACTTGCATTCCTGCATTGAGCAGGGGGTTAGACTTGATGGCCTTGTAGGCCCCTTCCAACCCTACTATTCTATGATTCTATGATTCTATAAGAATTGACACCATTCTCTACTGCCGTGAATGAAGCTATGGTGGAGGCAGTCAATATGTTGTCGTATTTTTCAGACAGAGAGACATACTGTTTAGCCACCAACATTTCACAGATGAATATACAAAACCACTTGTCACACCCTAATTCCCATACCAAGGATCACTGTCAAATGTCCCACTGCTCTCACTATTACACACCACTAATGGCTCTCACTCCCCCTCCTCTATGCCACCTTCATTTGCAATTGCCTGACTTCTGCTGGTGGTTTAAAAGCCAGGAGAGTGTTTGTTCTTTGGATTAAAGTAGAGATGCTAAAACACACACACTGAATGGTTGTATGAAAGGTTATTGGAACCGCAAGGCGTGATATGGCAGGCAGTACATTGGGTGGCCTGCCATATCACCGGGATAACAGGCAGGCATGACCTTGGTGTACAAAATGAAGCAGGACAAAAGATAATAGAGTTTTGCCAAGAGAACATGCTGATCATAGCAAACACTCTTTTCCAACAGCACAAGAGACGACTCTACACATGGACGTCACCAGATGGTCAATATCGAAATCAGATTGATTATGTCCTTTGCAGCCAAACATGGAGAAGCTCTATACAGTCAGTAAAAACGAGACCTGGAGCTGACTGTGGCTCAGATCATGAGCTTCTTGTTGCAAAATTTCGGCTTAAATTGAAGAACGTAGGGAAAACCACTAAACCATTCAGGTATGACCTCAATCATATCCCTTATGAATATACAGTGGAGGTGAGGAATAGATTTAAGGGATTCGACCTGATAGACAGAGTGCCTGAGGAACTGTGGACGGAGGTCCGTAACATTGTTCAGGAGGCAGCAACTCAATCCATCCCAAAGAAAAAGAAAGGCAAGAAAGCCAAGTGGCTGTCTGATGAGGCTTTACAAGTAGCTGAGGAAACAAGGGAAGCGAAAAGCAAGGGAGAAAGGAGAAGATATATCCAACTGAATGCAGAGTTCCAGAGAATAGCAAGGGGAGACAAGAAGGCCTTCTTAAATGAACAATGCAAAGAAATCGAGGAAAACAACAGAATGGGAAAGACTAGAGATCTCTTCAAGAAAATCGGAGATCTCAAGGGAACGTTTTGTGCAAAGATGGGCGTGATAAAGGACAAAGAAGGCAGGGACCTAACAGAAGCAGATGAGATTAAGAAGAGGTGGAAAGAATACACAGAAGAACTCTACAGGAAAGATCTGAATGTCCCTGATAGCCATGACAGTGCGGTCACTGAACTTGAGCCGGACATCCTCGAGAGTGAAGTCAAGTGGGCCTTAGGAAGCATTACTAACAACAAAGCTAGCGGAGATGACAGTCTTCCAGCTGAGCTATTTAAAATCCTAAAAGATTATGCTGTTAAAGTGCTGCACTCAATATGCCAACAAATTTGGAACACTCAACAGTGGCCACAAGACTGGAAAAGGTCAGTTTACATTCCAGTTCCAAAGAAGGGCAACGCCAAAGAGTGTTCAAACTACCGCACAATTGCGCTCATTTCACATGCCAGCAAGGTGATGCTCAAAATCCTACAAGCTAGGCTTCAGCAGTATGCGAACCGAGAACTACCGGAAGTACAAGCTGGGTTTCGAAGAGGCAGAGGAACTAGAGATCAAATCGCCAACATTCGCTGCATCATGGAGAAAGCAAGATAATTCCAGAAAAACGTCTATTTCTGCTTCATAAAGTGTTATGAAGCAGAATAAAATTCTGCTTCATAAAGTCTATTTCTTAAAGTGATGGGAGTACCAGACCACCTTACCTGTCTCCTGAGAAACCTGTACAAGGGACAAGAAGCAACAGTAAGAACCAGACATGGAACAACCGATTGGTTCAAAATTGGGAAAGGAGTACGACAAGGCTGCATATTGTCGCCCTGCTTATTTAACTTATATGCAGAGTACATCATGAGAAATGCCGGGTTGGATGAATCACAGGTCAGAATTAAGATTGCCGGGAGAATTATCAACAACCTCCGATATGCAGACGATACCACCCTAATGGCAGAAAGCGAAGAGGATCTAAAGAGCCTCTTGTTGAAGGTGAAAGAGGAGAGTGCAAAAGCTTGTTTGTAACTCAACATTAAAAAAACTAAGATCATGGCATCTGGCCCCATCACTTCTTGGCATATAGAAGGGGAAGAAATGGAAGCTGTGACAGATTTTATTTTCTTGGGCTCCAAGATCACCGCAGACGGTGACTGCAGCCATGAAATTAAAAGACGCTTGCTCCTGGGGAGGAAAGCTATGGCAAACCTAGACAGCATAGTCAGAAGCAGAGACATCACCTTGCCGACAAAGGTCCGTATAATCAAAGCTATGGTTTTCCCAGTAGTAACGTATGGCTGTGAGAGCTGGACTATAAGGAAGGCTGAGCGCCGAAGAATTGATGCTTTCAAACTGTGGTGCTGGAGAAGACTCTTACGAGTGCCCTGGACTGCAAGGAGGTCAGATCAGTCCATACTAAAGGAAGTCAACCCTGAGTGCTCATTGGAAGGACAGATACTGAAGCTGAAGCTGAAATATTTTGGCCACCTAATGCGAAGAGAAAACTCTCTGGAAAAGACCTGGATGCTGGGAAAGACTGAAGGCAAAAGGAGAAGGGGACAGCAGAGGATGAGATGGTCTCATTCTGTCCTGATAATCTGTGGGTTTCTTTCCCCGCCACACAGAAATCTGTACATATTTCTGTATGTATTTCTATGTGCATTTTTAAAATGTACACACTGTTGTACACACTATCAAATGCATTTAGCACCTTTTGCAGAACATCGTACTAGCCTGGGAATGTACAGATTTCTGACCACAAATTTCGTTTGTTTCAGTTCCGGAAAGTGTAAATCCGGTAAATCCATTAAAAAACAACCACCCCTGATGGAGTGAATTTCTCACCCAACCCTACTCGAGTCCCCCGACCCCTCTCTCTGTTCTGTTGGACTAAGCCAAAACCCTGCCAGAGACCCCCACTGAAAGTCCTGCCAAGGAGCTGTATAAAACCCATGTGAATAAAATTGCGACATGGCCAACGCCTGAGCAGAACTTGACATCAGTAATTGGGTTCAATGGACAACACAGAGATGGCGCATCTGCTTCCCACTCTGGGATTCAATGGCTAGGGACCCTGGAGGTACCTTTCAGGGAAGCCTTTTCAAATGTCTTAGTGTAAATTGGTACACTTGCCATGCTTACATCCTTCCCTCCACCTCCATTAGAGTAATGATAGGGCTCAAGGAATTACACTTGGTGCGAGAACAGGGGTGCTACATGCATGGCCCCATGTTCATCTGCAAAATGTTAGAGGGGATGAACCCCTTGTTTTCCTCTCTGCAACAAGATGCATTACTTTGATCCCTGTTGGTGACTGTTATGCTGCACTAATATGATAATAGTTATCATTTGTTGAGTGCCTTAATGAAACAAAATAACATTACAGATAGAGAACACATGAAATACCAGGTCCTACTAGGGTTATAATCTAATACAAAAACAAAACGCTAAATAATTAAAAAGTAGGAGGAAGAGGAGGAGGATGCCAGAATTAAAACCACAGCCGTAGGCTATCTGAAAGTGATGAATTGCAAGATTATTTTTTCTTTTAATGGGGAAGAGAATCAATGAACCAAATATCAGCTGGCAACAATTTCCAGAAGGAGCGACATGTGTGTGTGTAGGGGGGGGGAGTGTAAAAATGCTAAAGAGGAGGTGGAGGGATTACAAAGTTTAATGACTGATACCAGCAGAATGCAGAACTGAAGGTGAATGCACAGAAGAGATGAAAGATGAACAGGAACTAGAGGAGGGATACATTTGTAAGTAAATAAAGGAAGGACATAAGAAGAGCCTTGCTCATTGCCAGCTCCAAAGTGTGGAAAGGCAGGGCATTTGCTAGGGCCCCAAGGCGAGAAGGGGGCCTACCCCTCTTAGCAATGCTACATTTCCACTTTGCACAACAGATCCAAGAAGATCAGACACACCGCAAGAGAAACGTCCAGTTTGCCCCATTGAGGTTGCTCTGCTTGAGGGCCCCCAACACTGTAGAGCAAGCACTGGCCCTGCTGGATCAGACCAAAGGCCAATCTAATCTGTTTCCTGGAGAGGTCAATCAAATGCATATGAAAAACCCACAAGGAGAATGTGAGCACAATAGCCCTCTTCTGCTGCTGTTCCCCATGCTGCTTCTGGTCCTGGAGGTAGCATATAGCCATCAGGAGGACTAGAAGCCATTGACAGCCTTGTCCTCCATGAATGTGTCTAACCTCCTTTAAAAGCCATCCAAATTGGTAGCCATCACTACGCCTTACAGTAGCCAATTCCATTCTTTACCTATGTGCTGTGTGAGGAAGTCCTTCCTTTGATCTGTCCTGAATCTCCCACCCATCAGCTTCATGGGATGACCATGGGTAGGGATGGGTGGATTCCCTACCTGTCATTCCGGCCAGGAATCCGCCCTTGGGGGAGGTGATCTGTCCCTCCCCCGGGAATCCTAGCTGGCCGGTTCTGCTCCGTGGCAATTTCTTGGAGCCGCCAGGCCAGCTCCGGAGCGCCAGTGATACGGTCGCCATTGCCGTGTCGCTGGCTGAGGCTGACTGTCTCCGGATGCAAATTGCATTAACGGCTGCATTTAGCTTAATCTAAGACCTTTACGGCCGCAAATGGCATAGCGGATGCAATTTGCGTCCAGAGACAGTCAGCCTCAGCCAGCAATGTGGCAATGGTGGCTGTATCACTGGTGCTCTGGAGCCGGTGGCGGGGAAAATCCGGCCGATGAGGAGTTTGCGGGTTGGCGGAGGTAAGTGATCTGTTCCTCCATGGACTCCAGAGGCTGGATTCTTTTGAATCCAACCTCACTGGGGTCTGCGGAGGAATTCTCCAACATCCCTACCCTGGGTTCTAATATGATGAGAGGGAAAGAAATCTCTCTCTCTCTCTCTCCCCCCCTCTCCTCCCTATGGCTTGTTATTATTTATATTTATAGTACCGTCAACATTCATGGCTCAAAGCAGGGAGTCCTGATCTTTCTGGTCTGATTCCAGCTCCCTACCTCACACTAGCCTCCATATCATCCAGCAGAGCATACAGAGAGAAATCTAATGAAAAGGAGCTTTTCAAAGAAACAGCTGGCCAACATGCTCTCATGTGGGCCAGAAAACAAATCTTGGGTGAAATGCAATGCATACATCCGACAATGTAGAACTAACCATCCGGAAATCTAAGACCATCTCACTCAAGGGCCAGAGCTAATCTTCCTCACAGGGTGGGGATTTTTTGGTGCCTAATGACAGCACAATCCTGTAAGTGCTTAATCTAAAGTAAATCCTACTATATAATCCATGGGACTTACTCCCAGGCATATGTGTATTGGACTCCACACTAAGATTCTAATAAGCACATTCACTTGGCATAGGAATCCACTGTCAAATTGAGTTTGTGTGGCAGGTTTGTGTGTTTGGGGGGTTTGTGTGTTTGGGGGGCTGTTGCAACATCTATGTGTGTGCTCTCACCCTTTACCATCTTTACACGCTCCTGAATGATTTCCCCCTTTTAGTCACTAGGAATGTACAGATTTTGTAAAATCTGTTCCATCTGCATTCTATGGATTGTCAGGTGCCTTTCGTTCTGTTGTCCACTCATTGACAGAATCGTATTTTTCCCAATTTCCCAAATTTGCATAAATTTGCATTTGGGCAACCCCATATTTGTGCAAATTTGCAGCTGCAAAAATGTGCATTTCCATGCTTTAGCTTATGGGGGAAATGTGCATTTTCGGACTGTGTTTATTTTATGTATTCTTCTACAACTAAATTTGCATAAAATTCCAGAAAGTAAAAAAAAAAAAACAGTCTGCGAGTTTGTGGGATCTGTGTGACTGGGGAAAATCCATTCCGCTCACAGAATGTGTGGGTTCATAGAAATCTGAACACATTTGATTCCATTGCAGATTTCTCCAACATCCCTGTAAGTCACTAAATGGTGAGTATGGCTCAGTCATTTATTTATTTATTTATTTATTTATTTACTTACTTACTTACTTACTTACTTACTTACTTCATTTATATGCCGTTTTTCCTCCAAGAGACCCAATGCAGCACAGATTATTCCCGTTCATTTTATCCTCACAACAACCATGTGAGGTAGGTTAGGGTGAGAGATAGTGATGACTGGCCAAAGAACACACCCAGTGAGCTTATAACCGAGTGAGGATTTAAACCTGCATCTCCCTGGCTCTCGCCTGGCACTCCAGCACAGGGCTAGGCAATCTGGTACCCATCATCCAGGACCACTGGTCATGCTGGCTGGGGCTGATGGGAGTGGAAGTCCAAAACCTCTGGAGGGCACCAGGTTGCCTGCACTGCCTCCAACCAGTGCACCACACTGGATTCACACACCCCCCCAGGTTGCCTTACATTACCACCCCCTGCTTTACTCACTATCATAATGGCTAATGGGTGTGTGTGTTTTTTTACACAGACCTGTTGAAAAAGCCACCCTGACCCAACAGAATTCTTGAGTGAACAGAGTAGCGCAGGTCGCCCAGGATTGTTCCTGTTCTGAAAACAAGCCCTCATTATTGTCATGCCACAATAGAAAACAAAAAGTCAGCTCCCCCACCCAAGTCCTAGAGAGGGGGTTTAAGTGCTCCTCTTGGGACAATGCCCCACCCTATCTACAACCCTGTGTCCCACTCAGTGCAGGCTCCACAGTCTGGAGGACCCTGGGGCGAGGCCCTCAATGAGCCCCTCCCTTAGTGAGTCTGCTTGTCAGCACTGTTGACAGCAGCTGCTATTCCTCCTCCTCACTGCTGCCTCTTGCTTGACGGACAGGCAGAAAGCCAGGGAGCACGATGGCTTCTCCCACCACCACCTTTGTCTGGGCCAGAACAAGAGGCTGGTATCAAGCAGGTTGCACTGGTGACAAGGAGGTGCAAGCCCAGCCCAGGGGCTTTTGTTAGTGGGCTCCTGCTGGTGGGTGGGCCCTTGGCAGGTGCCTGAGCATGCCTACCTTTGATGCCAGCCCTGGCCCCACTATATCCCACGGCACAGGAAGTACATTTCCTGTATAAGTGGGTCAGACCAAGAGGCAAAATAAAAAAACTCACTCCCTGCCCCAAATCCTCGCTGCATTTACTCAGCCAATGAGCCCTCAGTTGCTGAAAGCTGCCTTAGGGAAGATCCCCTACATTTCCATTTCTCCTTTCTTTCAAAAGCAGGCTTATTTCTGCCTGACACATTGGTTGAGCATGTAAGTCCTGGAAGGCATGCGTCACTGGCTTTGTTGCGCACAGAAATTACATCTGTCAGGATTATGTGACTTGGCTACTACGCAGTGAGACGGAGGCTTCCTATATCCGCTTCAGTGAGCTACACACAACCCTCTGCTTTGTTGACTTTCAGTTTGGAAAACGCCAACAATCTCCATATTAACTTGCCATTCATGGTATGTCCCGACTTTCTGGAAGGACCCATTGTTTGCTAAGGTTCCATATGGGACACCATATGCTTCCAAGGAAATATGTCTGTAGTCATCGGGCTTCGATATGGCCTTGATTTTGAAAAAAAAAATCTTTTATTTTTGTTTTCACGATAATGAAGTTTTTCAAGTTAGCAAGCTCTTTGAAATGTAAAATATTTGCATCATCTTTTGGCAGAGCTCATTAGCACTGCATGTGGAACTTCACCATCGCTGTCTCTGTGAAGTGAGATCGATAGGAACGGCAACATTTACAGTGCAATCCTAGACATGTCTACTCAAAAGTAAATCCCATTGCATTCAGTGGGGCTTACTCCAGGGTGAGTGGTTATAGAATTGCAGCCTCAGTTTTCCCATAGGCATCTGGCTGGCCATGGTGGGAACAGGATGCTGGACTCAGGGCCAAATTAGACATCCTTCAAATCACGCATAGCATTGGAAGTATGCACGGCCACAATTCGCATTGGGATCATGGCACTCCAGGAGAGGGGATGTAAGCTTTTCCCCATTTCATCCTGAAATGTCACCATTTGGGGGATATGGTTCAGCACTTTGGATAGCTCCTTTAGAGTTCTGATTGACTGCCACACTCCATACTGTCTCACTGTTGATCTCCAAGGACACCCTTCCCACAATGCCTGGCTCTGAGGAAGGAGCCCTCGGAGAGTGGCACGTGGGCCTGGACAACTCTGTGAAGCGCCACACCAGCCGCTGCAGGCACAGGGCGCAGGTGGGAGATGTGGCAGTGACAAAGGGGTGGGCTGGCATCACATGGCAGCAGGTTCTCCTTATGGGGGGCAGCGGACACAATCCACTGCCTCTCCTGCTCCACCGCCTGAGGCAGGGGACTCACCCTACCTCATAAGTGGGCCAGCCCTGTCTCCATCCCCAGAGTCCTCCATAAAATGAGCTAGATACTGGCCCCATGAGAATTCTGCCCATCTGTGTACTCCTTTGTGTGTGTGTAATAAAAAATCGCGCATTTGATCATTCAGATCTGTGGCTCTGGCCTCAGTGCTACTCCTGCACTTTAGAGACTCCACTGTTAGGTCTGTTGCTTTTCCCCACCTGGCATCCCAATTCCTGACACTGTGCATCAGGATTCTAGCCAAAGGATCCCGTTGACATGCGTTCCTCCAGCACATGTGAACATTGCACATCTGGATGAGGAAGCATTAACAGAGAAGAGGGTAACTGGAAAGAAAAGAAACTGGTGTGAGGCAGCAGGCACCTTGCTTTGGGGAGGAGTTCAGTGGTGCCATCAGGGTGGGACTTTGAGGCAGAAGTCTGAGGCCCCACTCAGCAGAAAAGTAGGAGGACCCCCAAACAAAGCAGAGATAGCTTAATGCATTTTGAAGTCATACATTTAATAATCTAAAGGGGGTTACAGCTGGGAGGACCATTAAGTCCAGAGTTAAATTACTGAGGGTGCAATCCCATGCAAGTTCAGACAGAAAAAAAAAGCCTACAACTCCCCGCTATGCTGGCTGGGGCACGCTGGGAGTTGTAGGCTTTTTTTCTGTCTAAACTTGCATAGGATTGCACCATGAGCTGGGTTCTTTGGGGGCTCACAGGAGTCTGTACTCATTTAACTTTTTTTTTTACTTCTTGAACCACACTAGCAGTTCTGCCACAGCATGAGTGTGTGCCCGGGAACACGGTTTGGGAATTACCACTAACCGAGACCCCTCCGCGTTTGAGTTGGGTGCTTGCTTTGCAAAGTCACATCTTCCCAAATCCATATGCACGTTGAAATGAACTTCATTATCACCCTACAATGCCATTGCCTCCTGTGGATCTCACACGAGCTGGTGTTTCCCTTCATTAGCAATTGTTGTCCCCAGCAAAAATGCATGGGGGACACACCACGTGCTCCCCCAACCCCATGGGGAATTCATTTGTGGATGCCCTCGGTCGCTCCTGGACCTTACAAATGATGAAACAGGGGAAGCTCTTGGGAGTGGCAACTATGGGGTTGCCGTACACTTTGCTGGAGGGAGGACGCAGACAGCACTGATACAGTCAGGGAATGCAAATACCTCCATCCTTTTGAAGACAGGTGCAAATTCTTCTCTAGCTTCATTGAAAAATCATTGTCATGAGTGTCCACTTCTTCTAACAAAGCAGTCCCCAAGGGCTATTTTGGTTTGTTGTCATGTCAATAAAAATAGTTTGTGCCTGCAGTTCCATTTTTAGAGCATTGCTCCTCTGGCAAAGGGTTGGGTTTTTCTGTATGTTTACTAAGCCACTGATCTGGGTGAAATCACTCCCCATTTATAGCTTCTTTCAGTGAACCTCTGATGGCATAAAGGCAATACAACTTTTTAATCATTTCTTCACTTGAGTAAAATGCGTGACCCATCTGTTCTCCCCTACCCCATAATTAGTATATCAAAGAATTCTGGAAGGGACTTTGGCTTATCCATTGATAGACAAACGGGAGACATTTGTTCCAACTTCTTTTCACCTCTGCAGAAAGCAGTGATGAACTGGGCCCAGGAATGGGAAGGTGACATGGCCAAGAACCCAACCAGAATCCTTGGGTTGACAGGTTCTAACGCAGAGATTCGTTTCAATTCACTGAAAAAATCAAGAAACTAGGAAGCTAATCTATTCCCTTCCCCTGGTATGCGTATTGTCTCCCTCTCCCCCATTGAATGACTCTAAGGTGGTGCTGTTCAGCAGTGGGAGGTGGTGAATTAAGGGCGTACAAGTATTTCAGCTCATTAAACATCAGAACTTACCCCATCCTCATCCCTCAAACCCAAACGCGAGCACATTTTTCAGGCAAAGCTCACATATTCCTGAGCTGTGATACATTCACAAAATGTGTTCATTAGAAAAAAGAATAAAATAAGAATCTGATGTTTGGGGGGGAAGCATTTTCATGCTTTAGTGTATGGGGGGAAATTGGGTGCATGCTTTAAATAAATGTGCACCTAAATGCACACTTTCCCCATTCAAACAGAAACAACAAAAAGCTCACATTCAAGAATGAGGAGCTTCAAGGTGGAACCCAAAGGACCACAACAAGATTGACCCTTGCTGATTCTCCCATCCCTGAATGACAGCCATGTTCAAGGTGTTAGCCCTGGATTATAAAGCCCTAAACAACTTAGGATCAGGTTAACTAAGAGACCAACTCCTCCCATATAGCCCACACTGGTGCTGATGTTCTAAGGGGAGACCTTGCTGGATCTCTACTTGGCCATAGTGTGGAGGAGGACCGTCTCCATTATGATGGCTAGGGATGGTACAGATCTTGATAAGGCATCTTGCATTCTGTCGTCCAGTCATTGACAGCTTTAGGGATGTGCGAGGGATGTATCCATTCTACTTGCGCAACTACATATTAATGCAACTGCACACTTGTGCTAATGCACAGGTGAAGATTTGCAGAAATCCCCTTGCCCTAAGTAAAAACAAAATGGTCTGCAAGTCCATGGAATCTGCACATCTCAGAAAAAGCTGGTCTGCTGTGGAATCCACATGTTGGGTTCATAGAAAACTGAACTCATTTCAATCCATTGCAGATTTCTTCAGCATCCCTAGTGGCGGCCACCATGTGGAATGATCATGCCATTGAGATCAGGCTGACTCCTAGTGTGGAGTATTTCCATCGACAATCACAGACATAGTTTGCCCAGGCGTTTTCCTAACTGTTAGCATTACCACTTGCTCCTGCCTCTTTCCGTTAGATATGTTACTGTTTTATAACCATTTTATTGGTTTATTCATTGGTTGTATTGCATTTTGTTCTGATTCTATTTTGTGAACTGCTTTGCGATTTTTTTGTGAACTGCTTTGGGATTTGTTTTTCTTTGGGATTTTTTTTTTTTTTTAAGAAAACCAGTGTCTAAATTTTCTGCAATAAATAAAATAAAGTAAAGGACAGAGGGAACTGCCCAGAGCAGCCATGGCTGTCTCATCTGAATTTAAAAGGCACAGAGAGAGTCTTCAGGTTGCAACCTGGCAATTCTATGAAAGCTTAAATAATTAGGGATGATTATTTTTAATAATAATAGCTGTTGTTGTTGTTGTTGTTGTTATTATTATTCCCAGTGCTACATACTTATAATAAGAATACCATACAAAATAAGCAGTGTCCATTCCCACCCTCCTGCTAAATTTTTGAGACAGATAAACCATTCCTGTGACAAAATGATCAGTTGCAACATCCATCATTCTCAGCGATTTGCAAAACCTTGAGGAGACATTCCATCATCGCTGGAATAGAGACAAGCTTTCAATGATGTTTCCATACATTTTTTTTGCTGTACCCAAGAGATTGCTTACTCCAAAGCTCTTCAACCTCCAGAACATTCAAGAACAAAGTAAGAGGATCAAACATTCATCTAAACCCCATTAATCACAACATAGCTTCAAACCTTGTGTCAGTTTTAACAATCATGGCTACAGTCCTATGAATACTTACGTGGGAGTACGTCCCATTGAACTCAGTGGTACTTACTGGGGCTGTGTGCAAATGGCCTCTCAAAATTCTCCACCCTATTTGTGGGCAGAGGAATTAGACATTTTCCATTGGTTTCTCAGGGATGGAGCTCAACATTAGCAGTGGCAGTAGCACAGATTCTTCTTTTTGACTAAGGGGTTTTGGATTTACTCCCACTGCAACTGGCAACAATTGTGTTGATAATCTGGCCACCATTCTGCATCCTCAGAAGTGCCCTGGACTTAAGGTTGTTCTGAGGCATTGTGGTGGGTGAAAATGGTGGCTCTCTCTCTCTCTCTCTCTCTCACACACACACACACACACACACACTGGAGAATATCCAGATAAAATTCTGTAAAAGTAGCTTTTTTTTCTGGGGAAGGGGCGGGGGGAGAGAGAAAAAGAAGAATCTTAGCTCAGGTCTAGCACTGACTTCAGAGCACTGATACATAAGATTGTTGTGGAAGTCCTTTATTGGGATGGCCAAGTGTCCCCTTTTACACAGGACAGTCCACTACTTGACAGGATGTTAGAGGACTGTCCCCTATTTTGAAGGAGTCCCCTGGGCTGTCCAGTCCAAGTCGAGTATAGATGTAAAGATAAGAACATAAGAAGAGCCCTGCTGGATCATACCAAGGGTCCACCTAGTCCAGCATTCTGTTCACACAGTGGCCAACCAGCTGCCCACGGGAACCCCACAAGCAGAACATGAGTACAACAGCACCCTCCCACCCATGTTCCCCAGCAACTCGTGTACATAGGCATATTGCCTCTGATACTGGAGGTAGCACATAGCCATCAGGACTAGTAGCCATTGATAGCCTTCTCCTCCAGGAATTTGTCTAACCTTTTAAAGCCATCCAAATTTGTCTAACCTACTTTTAAAGTCATCTCTATGTCTTGTGGTAGTGAATTCCATAGTTTGACTCTGCCCACTGTGAAGAAATACTTTTTATCTGCCCTGAATTTCCCACCCATCAGCTTCATGGGATGACCCCATTGGGTTCTAGCATTATGAGAGAGGGAGAGAAATGTTTCCCTATCCACTTTCTCCACACCATGCATGATTTTGTACACCTCCATCAGAGGGAAGAGCTGGGGCTTGAAGTTGCCCATCAACAGCTCCTGAACAGCAGACTGAGCAAGGCACATAGCTCACCTGGTCACAGTACTGCACCTACGGTACACAGCTGAGGATAAAGCAAAAAAAATTGTCCATCATTTCTCCTGAGTAGGGCTGCCAGCTTTCTTTCTGGCCAGGCTCCCGTGCCAGCTTTGATTAAACCTTCGGGAAAGCTTCACCAGCTAAGTTTCTGCCCACCAGCCAACTGCTAATAACACAGGAGCACTGCCAGAAAAAAGTTGTCAGCTTTACTACTGAAGGCAGCAGGTGAAATAATGTGTTTTTAGAAACAACTCAAAATCCACATGGAAACAGCTGCCCAGAGAGAGAGAGAGAGAGAGAGAATTTGGAAACTATGTTTTCACAGGCAGACACAATCCAGTTGTGCTGAGGGATTATTCAAACAGAATGTTTTTCCCCCTGCCTGGAGAAATAGATATGACTGAACAACATTACCTGGAAATTGAAAACCCACATGGATTTTATATGCTGCTGTAATGTTTTTCCAAAGGTGTTCCCTCCCCCCCATGGGGTGCTCCTCCAAAGAGGAAAACCTTATATCCAAAGAATCAATCCTGAATTGAGGGGATGCTAATGTTTCACTCATTTTGATATAGGGTTGCCACCTTGCAACCTGGAGAAGGTGGGTAGTATCCAACACTGACATTCCACCAGCACTAATGACTTTGCATTGTTGGAAACCAATGCTGACACGATCCTTCCCGCCTCCCCCTCCTCCTCGTCTCTCCCCCTTGCTCCTGGTGGCTGCCACAGCCACTACCTCCCCCTCAATGCCTCACTCTGAGGGGTCCTTCCTCAGAGCAAGGCCTTGGTGGGGAGGCAGCCTTGGACACTGCCTGTGCCACAGCAGAACAGTCAGTCTCTAAGGCCACCTCTACCGGAAGGCCTCACTCTGAGGAAGGACCCCTCAGAGTGAGGCATTTGGGCTAGGCAGGCTCTCTGGAGATCTATGCCAGGTGCTTTCCTGCTGTACTATCTGCCAGAGTGGGAGAGCAGGCGCAGGGGCAGGCCTAGACTACCTGCCAGCAATGGGCACCCTAAGCAAACCATGCACCCAAACCCTAGGGGCAGATCTAAGCTGAGGTTTTTGGTAAACGGGGAAACATGTTGTCCCTGTTTTCCATTTCATGCTTTTTAAGTGCATTTATTTAAACAGTCATAATTACTTGGTTTTTCCATCCATCTGTCCAACCAATGTTTCTGAGATCAGATATAACAGCGACAGGAAACGTTGATTAGTACTTTTTAAAGATTTGTAGTCTCTTCCTTGAATTTGGTGCCCAGCTTAACTTGGCCTCCTAGGCGACCGCCTAGTTTGCCGATATGGACGGCCCGGCCCTGAGCAGGCGGTGTGACTCTCCCGTCCACTGGGCGGGCCAGCACTTCACTCCGAGGACACCTCTCCAGAGCAGCTTCTTGTCCACCTGCTGCCTTACGTGTCCTGTTGTGCCAAGGCTGGAATGCCAAGAATAGCTACTAACCTGTGTGTTTTGCCTTAAATTCATTTACGCAGGCACAGCTGCTCCTGCTGGTCTCTCAGGGCTTTAGCTGCCAGTGGTGGGGCATTGTGGGGACACACACACCCGTCAGAGATAGTCAAAGCTCTCTCCGCTTAATACTCAGCCTTCATTTTTAAAAAAGCAAAACAAAAAGTTGCTAGCCGCTTTCTCTTGTGATGGTGTAAGGGAAAAACGTGTAGGCACAATTCTATGCAGCAGTGTCTCACTAAGAAGCAATCATGCTCCTGTCTTCCAATGTTCTGACCAATGGGTGCCAAGGCATTGAAATAACTGACAAGTGAAGTGCTACACCCTGGTGCTGTACTGTTGAAGTTACGTTATTCAATATTTAATACAAGGGGTGGGACGCAGTCCTATGGGGATAGTCAGCCGCCCCCGAACTCGGAGGCAGATGGCTATCCAATGCAGGGTGGCCAGAGCACATAGGGGATCATCTCCACGCTCCAGCCACCCGGCATTTGCGGGCCTAGATGGAGCTGTCTAGCTGGGGTGCATCAGAGTGGTGGGGGGAGGCCAGACGGTGCATAGGAAGCCTTGTAGTGACGCTTCTGAGGTCTCCTCCCCTCCCCGCCCCCGGGAACACCCCCTTTTCACCTACCGCGTGCTGCTGTTATGAGCACAGCGCTGGGGACTAACCGTGCTACCTGCAAGGTGACGGGGGTGGGGACAGGGAGTGAGGTTCCTGGGAACCGAGCTCAGAGCCCTGGCTCCGAGCTCAGTTCCCAGAAACCAAAAAAGCCTACGGCTGTCTAGACACTGTCTAGCAACCCTAGGACTGTGACCTTATTCAAATGTATCAGGCTACGCTTTATCCATGTTCTGGCTTGTCTGCAATTATTCACATACCACCACACCACCCCATCCAGCACCCTCCTGCCCAGTTTGCTGCACATGCAGATCTGATCTCTACGGCAGGCAGCAGACTTTGAAGGAGCGGGGGGTGGGGGTGGGAACGGGAATGCGAGAAGGGCGTCTTCTGCCGCATCTGGGTATGTGCAGCTGAGCACATGTTTTCTGGGTCGCACCTGGCAGCTCTCTATGCAGTGCCGGCTCCAGGTTTTGGGGGGCCCTTGGGCAAGACACCCTCCATGGGCCCCCTCCCACCGTGAGTTGACCTTCTCACCGCCACAGTCACCCACGGCTCTTGCTCCTCCCCCTCTTTCTCAGCATTGCTGCCCCTTGCTTGCTTGAAGGCAGAGAGCCAGGGAGCGAGGCAGCAGTGGCATCTGCCATTCCCTTGCTCACTCATCTCCACTGTCTGAGCCAGAGTGAGCGGCAGGTGAACAAGCACACTGAGGTGGGGAAGAGGAATCATAGAATCACAGAATAGTAGGGTTGGAAGGGGCCTATAAGACCACTGAGTCCAACCTCTGCTCGGTGCAGGACTCCGAGTCAGAGCATCCCTGACAGGTGGCTGTCCAGCCTCATCTTGAACGCCTCCAGTGTGGGAGAGCCCACCACCTCCCTCGGTCATTGGTTCCATTGTTGTATTGCTCTAACAGTCAGGAAGTTTCTCCTGATGTTCAGCCGGAAACTGGCTTCCTGTCACTTGAGCCCATTATTCCGTGTCCTGCATTCTGGGATGATGGAGAAGAGATCCTGGCCTTCCTCTCTGTGACAGCCTTTCAAGTTCTTGAAGAGCGCTATCCTATCTCCCCTCAGTCTTCTCTTCTCAAGGCTAAATGGGCCCAGATCTTTCAGTGTCTCCTCATAGGGCTTTGTTTCCAGTCCCCTGATCATCCTTGTTGCCCTCCTCTGAACCCTCTCCAGCTTGTCTGCATCCCTCTTAAAGTGCAGCGCCCAGAACTGGACACAGTACTCCAGATGAGGCCAAACCACTGCTGAGTAGAGGGGAACAAGTACTTCCTGGGATGGAGGAGAAGCAACTCCAGAGGGCTCTTGCCAGTGGGCCCCTGCTGTGGTGTGGGCCCTAAGCAGCTGCCCGACTATGCCTACGCTTGACACCGCCCCTGCCTATATGTATACAGAGTTGCTAACCCAGCCAGTATTTTCCTGGTCTGATCAGTAAAACAGCATTCTGCCTGGTAACCTGCACTGTGGCTTTCCCAGCTAGCGAATTCAAGATTCCATCAGGCACCACCCATGTCCTGCTACAGGCTCTGCCCATGATCCAGCTAGATTCCACACAGCTCCGACCATTTGTTGAAAGATTTTACCCTTGCTCTGCCTGCCCTGGATCTTGACCTGCCCATCTTTTTTTAAAAATCAACCATTGTCCATCTTTGGGGTATAAATTGCATACATTATTTTGCTCTTGATACAAATTTGAGGTCCTCAGCTACAATTAAAAAAAAAAAGGACTTGCAATTAACTATGGTTTATTTTATATGGACTGGGATAGAAAGATAATAATAGATTTTTATTTTGTATCTTTTCACTTTGGTTTCCCTCAGAGTATTCTCCCAGCTGTTCCTCATTTAAATATATGCAAATTTGAAATGGCCCTCTGCCTAGCTTCTTCGAGGTCGAGCAAACTCAGAAACCAGCTGTGGGGGGAAGAGCATGGTCAAGCTTATATAAAATGGGCCAGGTGGCAACTCAGCTGCAGACGTCTCATTTGAAGTCTGCCTATCAGCCAGCAAGCCAAGTTGATTCCATCCAAACATTTGCCTACTTTGTCTCCAAATAAAGTTTTTTTGTTTAAAAAATAGCGAACACCCACGCACACAAAACAGGATGGTTTCAATGCCAGCTTTCTATGTAAATCAAAGAACTAAAAAGTATCAACAAGTTTGATTCTACTCAATTCAGAATTAATCTGAACTACAGCTTCCTTTCCCGCTATAGTGGTTCAATTAGCATGCCTGAATTTGAACGATGATATTATCACCAGCGACTGTTGTTGTGATTGCTGACTTTGCATGCATTTGGGCTCTGTATAGAAATGTCACTGACCTACTGTTATTGATTGCATCCAATGGCCACTAGGTATGACTACTCGCAAAACAAGTAAGTCACGAGGAAGTGGGTTCTAGTCTACAAAACGTTCTGCCACAAGAAATCTATCACTCTTTACAGCGCCACAAGACTCAAGCTGCAGTGATGCAGCTTGGTAATTTTAGACCCCAGACTTAATGGGGTCTTAGAGACTGTCACGATTCCCTCTTTCCTTAAGCACTCACAAACACACAAAAGGAGAGGCTTCAGTCTCACGCCTTTAATTCATTATTCACAGGTTCCTTACAGATGCAAATCCTCGAAGACTCCCTGGCTACAAAGGAGTGCCTCCAGGGGATTCAAAGGGGATCACCGAAAGTTGCCCGCAGTTTGAAAGGGAGGCTTTCTGGCTAGGCTAACTTAGGGAGAGAGGTCCCGCCCCTTGCGTGGTGCTTCCTTGCGTAGCCTCTCACATCTCACTAACCGGGTCGACCGTCTGAGCTCCGCCCCTGACGTTTCCCTCTTAGCTCTGCACTGCCACCTCACGTCTCTTAGGTCACAGTCCTCAAGCCCCTCCTCCTCCTGCTCGCTGTAGGGATGGGGGAGAATTTCTCCCCGAAACTTCAGGGGGCCGAGTGCCAACGTATTCAGCCCCCCGAAGTAGTTTTGGGGAGAAATTCTCTGCCCCCCCGCCCCCCCCGGGATGGGACTTACCTTTCCCGAATGTCGCTCCCGGTGGCGGGTCGCAGCGGCGGTTCGGCAGGGCTTCGACAGGGGCAGGGGTGGCGGCCGGTCTTTTGACCGGCTGCCGCCGCCGCCATTCCAAGAAAAGTAAAAAAAAAAAAAACACGCCCCCGTGATATGCTACGTGACGATTAACGTAGCCTATCACAGCTAAATTTGCAAAGTCAGCCGTGATAGGCTACGTAAATCGTCACGTAGCCTATCACAGGTGACTTAAAAAAAAAAAAAAAAGCACGTACGGCTAATGGCAGCCCCCATAGGGAGCCGCCATTCGCGTTCCTTATTTGGTCGCTGTAGTCTACGTAAAGATTACGTAGACTACGGCGAAATTAAGGGCAACGCTATTTGCGTTGTCCTTATTTTCGCCGTAGTCTATGTAAAGATTTACGTAGACTACAGCGACCAAATAAGGAACGCGAATGGCGGCTCCCTATGGGGGCCGCCATTTGTGTACGCGCTTTTTTTTTTTAAGTCACCTGTGATAGGCTACGTGATGATTAACGTAGCCTATCATGGCTGACTTTGCAGATCTAGCCGTGATAGGCTACGTAAATCGTCACGTAGCCTATCACGGGGGCGTTTTTGTTTTGTTTTTTACTTTTTATTTCGCGGCCGGGCGAGGCGAGGCGCCTCCTCCCCGGCCTGAATTTCGGCCGGGCGAGGAGGGAAGCCTCCCCCCCCAGCCTGAACTTCGGGGGGAGCAGCGAAGCGCCTCCCCCCCACCGCAAAGCAAGCTGCGAGACCAGGTAAGTGACTTTCGTGCACCCCTAGCTCGCTGCTTCTCACCGAGGGAGGTGAGGGGGAAGCTTCATGCCCGGCCATCTGGGAGTTGGTAACCTGAGAAGCATGCCTACCCATATCTGAACTGGCTTGTGAAAAAGCCTCCCCCAGTTCTGGCTGCTCCTCTTCTGAATCTGAGCTGCTAACTATCTCCCTGCGCCCAGAGTCAATCCTGACAGAGACCACGCTTTAGAAATGTAATGTGGTCTTCACATTTCTCCTCTTCCCCCCACCCCCCACCCCAGCCACTGCCTTCCCATGCATTAGAACTGCTTCTGCATTCCTAATACATTAGAGTAAATGCCGCCAACGGTTTGCCAACCACGACTGAAAAAAAGAAAAGTAATACTCTGAGCTTGTTCGGTGTTGCATTTTAAACTCACTTAAATCATAACACCATCATGACAGGGATAATTTTGTTGTCAAAAAGGATAAAATGTTTTTAGAATCAAAATAATAAAATGAGTTTTTGTGACCATGTATGCACCTGCATGGCCACCCCCTGACCAGAATTTTTTTTTTTTTAATTAAAAAGGAAGAGTGTTGGCTTCAGGAATCCCATACAAGCCCAGGCATTGATGTTGGGCTTGCTTCCTGACCCCCCCCCCCCACACACACTTTCTGGTCTCTTGGTGATCATTTGGGGAAGGGGGTTTGAGCTCCAAAGCCATGGACTAGTCTGGATATCTGGCTTAGTTGTTTTCACTGTAAGATGATGTGCAGTAGTTTGAAAACAGATCAGTGGCATATAGCAATAAGTCACTGGAGTGTGAGTTAGGGATGTATGGATTTTGTTAAATCCATTCCATCTGCATTTTGTGGATTGTCAGGCATCTTTTATTCTGCTGTCTGCTCATTGACGGAATAAGATATTTGTTAGGGATGTACAAGAATTTCATTCCACTTGTGCTAACCCACATTAGTGCTAATTTGCGCTTGTGCTTATGCACACTAGTGCAAGTGTGCATTAGCGCAAATGCAAATTTGCACATGAGAATCAGCACAAGTGCAGATTTGTGCAACCCCCCCCCCCAATTAAAAACCAGTCCACAAGTCCATGGAATCTCTTACTGCACTCCTCAAATGCACACTGTATATCAACAAATTATATATATTTATATATATATATATATATATATATATATATATATATGCGTGCTACTTGTGAGTGATGGCCAAGAGAGAGTGAGGGCTTCAAAGAAGGGCTACGAAGAATGGAAAGGAAGCATTTGTAAAACGCTCACTCCAGAAATCATAGCAGGAGAAATGCGGGGGGGGGGGAATGGGCCTCAGATGCAATGAAATGTCTTTGAGCCACAGAACATGGCAAGGAATACATGATTAGGGATGGATGAGAACTTCATTTCATTTTGGATTTGATCAGAATTTACCAAAATTTGCAAAGTTCCCCATATTTGGAACAAAGGCCTGGAGACAAAAAAGAAAAAGGAGGGGGAAGTGAAGTGACAGATTCATCCATCTAGTCCCAGGACTTTGAGTGCTTACCTCTTAAAAGTCTGGGTTTGAATCCCGTGTATCTAGCCACATTTGCGCTGAATTAGGGTTGCCACCTCTTTTTTCTGATATGTTCCTCACCTTTAACAGCCACACGACAAGCAGGCAGGCAGAACATGGTCCTCCCCATTTTGGGAATAGCTGTACCTATTGAATTTGATTGGTTCAGATGGGAGAGAATATTGTTTCAATTGGGTTTCGATCGGAATTTACCAAAATCCACAAAGTTCTTCATATCTGGGCAAGGAAAAACTTAAGATTGCAAAAATGCAAATGCAAAAGAAAGCAGAACTGACAGATTTGCCCATCCCTATATATGAACATAGAGCCTCGTGTGGCGCAGAGTGGTAGGCGGCAGTATTGCAACCGAAACTCTCCCCACGACCTGAGTTCGATCCCAGCGGAAGCTGGGTCCCAGGCAGCCGGCTCAGGTCGACTCAGCCTTCCATCCTTCTGAGCTCGGTAAAATGAGTACCCAGCTTGCTGGGGGGAAAGGTAGTCACGACTTGGGAAGGCAATGGCAAACCACCCCACTACAGTCTGCCATGAAAACGCCAGTGTAAGTGGCGTTCCTCTAGGGGTCAGTAATGACCCAGTGCTTGCACAGGAGGAACCTTTCCTTTCCTTTTCCATATATGAACATCCTGGACCGTCTCATTAATGGCCTCGAGTGCACTGGGGAGGGTATCCAAAGATCAAAGGTCCCTTTAATGCGAACACTATCCCTGCCTCACTGCATAAATCAAGCTACAAGAATTGCCCCAACAGTATCATGAAATACACAACTGGCAGGGGGTGGGGGTGGGGAGATATTCTCAAGAAAATTAGAAACCGGCTTGCAGTCAGTTTGGTTAGCATTGGACCAAATAGGTCATTGGTCTAATTAAAGGTGAGTCAGTTACTTGGATCAGAACCTGCCTTAAGTCCTTAGTAGGGATGAACGAATCACCAGTTTTGCCTTTGGATTCTCTCAGTTTCTCATTTTTCCAATCTAATGTCCACTTTGCTGTAAACTTTAATTTCTGTGAACCGCCCAGAGAGCTTCGGCTAGAAATGAAATAAATAAATAAACTTTGAGAATTGTTTTGTAACTTCACAGGAACATTTGTACACATTTTTGCACATTTCTCTTGATAAGTGCATTGTAATGCAACTTTGCTTAATACACGTATTTGCAAGTAATTTGCCTGATGTAACGTACTTCTAATAATATTTTCATTAATATATGCCTTCGTCTGTGCAACCCTAATATACACATTTTTGTACACATGTTTTGACTGACGAACCCCATTGTAAAATTCAGAGAAGTGCAAACTGTGAGGGATGACTGAGTTTCAGTTTGCAGATTGCTTTCAAAGTGCAAAATTAGGTAAACTGGCATCGAAATGTGAACTGAACTAATTTCCCCCATCCCTAGTCCTCCGTAAAAGAAAAAAAGTGCATGTTTGCCATTTCTTCTATGTGGCTTTGTTCCGAAAGACAGTTCTTTTTTAAATAATTACGCGTGTGCACACACCTCCCACAACTGAAGTGGTGCTGTTTGTTCATAAGGTACAATGCAAATGAGTATGCTGTTTGCGCCAACTTGCGCTTAAGACCTTTCCTTTCAAGGAGAACATAATAACCGGGGGGCGCAGCAATTATCTGCAGAGATCTCATTTCCTCAGCACAATGTTGGGCAACACAAACCGAAAAACTGCAATCAACCAATTTACTGAACTGCTCCATCGAAGAGCTGGTTCCTACGCATGCAGGCTCATCCTGCAAAGAGTGCAACATCAAGAGATATTCGTGACGCAGATGTGAAGGGGCCGCCCAAGGTCTTATGCCACACGTAGGCCTTCTATATTCTGTGCAAGTATGGTTTTACATTTTTATGTCTCTAGGTAAAAGCATCTTGTTGTAGACTGGGATGGAAAGATCTGTCTATTTCAGTTTCTCATTTTCACAATCTTAAATTTGGTTTGGAGATTTTCTTTTAAAGTTTGCATGGAAATGTGCATGCAGTTTTGTGTGCATTTCACCTAATAATGTATTTTTATGCAATTTTGCCATATATATATATATATATATATATATATATAGATGGCAAAAAAAAAATTTATATATATATATATATATATATATATGGCAAAAAAATTATATATATATATATAGTAAAATTTTGCCATATATATATATATATATATATATGGCAAAATTGCATAAAAATACATTATTAGGCGAAATGCACACCAAACTGCATGCACATTTCCATGCAAACTTTAAAAGAAAATCTCCAAACCAAATTTAAGATTGGGAAAATGAGAAACTGAAATGGACAGATCTTTCCATCCCTGCCTGCCTGCCTGCCTGCCTGCCCGCCCGTCCGTCCATCTATCTCAATTTTCCTTCAGTAATGCATTTTTAAATGTTATTTTCACATATATACACATTTTGTGTGTTGCTGTTGTTCAGTCATTCAGTCGTATCCGACTCTTCGTGACCCCATGGACCATAGCACGCCAGGCCTTCCTGTCCTCCGCTCTCTCCCGGAGTATGCTCAAGTTCATATTCATTGCATCAGTGATGCTATCTAGCCACCTCATCCTCTGCCGTCCCCTTCTCCTTTTGCCTTCAATCTTTCCCAGCATTTTGTATGTACTTTCCCCTAATATACATATTTTTGTACTTTAAAAAAAAACACCATTGGAGAACTCCATTGCAAAATTTGGAGAAGTGTGACTTTTCAAGGATGACTGAGTTTCACTTTGCATAGTGGTACAAAATGAAAAATTAGATACTTTTGCATTAAAGTGTGAACTAAACAAATTTCTCCCCCATCCCTAGGTGTAGATGTACCAGATTCTTCTTTTCTCACTCTCCAGGAGGTGGCATTGTTAGAACAATTATTTAGCAAGTCTCAGCCGCTCATCCCCCCCCCCCCAGCAGTGCAGGACAATCCACATTTAAATTTGTATTCATACACATACTTTCTCTCAAACAGGTTTGCTCCCTTTCCGCTGTCCTTTTGCCAGCAGGCAAAGACCGCTTTATTTAAGATGGCCTATAGCCTGTAAGTCTGATGGACTGGGTGCTGTTTTTAATAATATTTTTCTATCGTTATGCTTTTATTGTATTCAATTATTATTTTATTATTTTAATCAATCTTAATTGATTCTCTAAGCTGCCTTGAGTACCATGTTTGGTTAAAACGTGGGGTGCAAAGTAAAATAAATGGAGCATTTTAAAACAGACTTTGATGTGTTTTTGCACTAATTATATCGGAATATTTGGGAAGGGTGAAAGCTGGAGAATAACTATTTGTTTTTTTTCTTTATGTAATTCATTTGTATACCTAAGACTGGATAACAAAGTTCCAATCAGTATATTTGCTTGGGAGGTGCAGGCCAGGTCATACATGTTGGAATTCGCAAAGATCAAATTCTTCAAGTATCCTAGCTGTAACCATCTGATGTCAGCTCGTAATGGTCTCATTGCGGAGCGCCTGCAGGGCCCGTGATTGGCTGGTATTATGACTTATTTTCAACATGAAACGTTCTGCATTGTACCACATGGTCAACTAAGGGAAAGTTGTGGGCAGCTAAAGAGAGGGCTTTTTCAACTGAAGCACCACAATAATGAAATGTATTTCCCTGGGAGGTCACCCCGTCCCGTGCCAGGGTTGCTTTCAGTGATGCTGCAAGGGTTCAGGAAGCCCTGGGCAAGATGTCCTCTGGGGAAGCACGCAATCCTGGGCACTCCCTGCCCAGGATCATTCCCACTTGGTGCTCTCCTCCCCCACCCCTGCTCTTCTCCCTCTGCTCATTCCTTCCCCCCCCCCCATCCTATTTCCCCACTGGGTGTTGGGCTGGGCTGGAGGCTGGTAGGTCAAGTAGCTGAAAGGGATGACAAGCCAAGCCAGAGTCCACAAAGAGCCCTACTCAGATCTGAAGAAGTAAATAGCAAAGCCAGGCAGTACAGACAAAAGGGGTTATGGAGAAAGGGTAGTCAAATCAAGGCCAAGGTCACTTATGGAGCAGGGTTCCGGCAGGCAGGCAGGCAGGCAGGCAGGCAGGCAGGCAGGCAGGCAGGCAGGCGACACCAGAGTCAAACATAGACATTGTTTCCAGCTACTTCTGTAAGCTTCTCCTGGGCTTTTTATCCGGGAGTTGCCAGAGCCCCACCCTCCCAAAAGCCCCAGCTGCAGTTGTTCACTTTGACTGCAGAAAGCCTTCCTCATGAGGAGGGCCCTCTACTCATGAGGAGGCCCTCACAAGTAGACCTTAGCTGCAAATTGTCCCTTCCTGGAGGTTCTCTGAGTTGGGCCTGCCTCCTCTGGCGCCGTCACTCCCTTGGACTTGGGGGGTGCTCACTCCCTTCCTCTGAGGCAGACTCCCCATCTTCCCAAGGGGCTGGGATCTCAGTGGGCTCCTACACAAGCTCAGTCCCCTGTCCCGGAGTGGGCCCTGTCAGGGTGCGGGCCTCATCCCTGTTGGGGCCTCTAACTCCTCCTCGGAGTCTTCCGACAAGGGCAGAACACCCCCAGCATGGACTCCCTTTCTCTCTCTCGCTTTTTATTATTATTTATTGCATTTATATCTTGCAAGGAACCCAAAGCGGCTTACATTATCCTCCTCCTCTCCATTTTATCCTCACAACAACAACCTTGTGAGGTGGGTTGGGCTGAGAGGCGGTGACTGGCCCAAAGTCACCCAGTGAGCTTCCATGGCCGAGTGGGGACTAGAACCCGGATCTCCCAGCTCCTAGTCCAACACTCTCGCCACTACACCACGCTGGCTCTCTCTCTCCTCTCTCTCTCCCCACAGCTAATGCTGTTTCTCCTTCTCGTCTCACCCTGCTGCTCTTCCTCTTTGTTCTTTTTCTCCCCCTACCCTGGTGCTACCTCTTCCCCCCCACCTTACCAGCCAGTGGCAATTTTCTCTCTCTTTAAGATTCTTAACCAAAAAAAAAGGCAAGCCAGACATGCTGCAGAGGAAGCTGCAGCCCGTCCCAGGGCGTTTATTTCCCCAGCATGCCTCTGGGCCCACCTGGCCATCTAGAGGCCATCTGGAGAAATGGAGATGCTGAGCACAAGCGCAGCTTGTTTTGAAAGATAAAAGAACGGGAGGAAAAAGGAGCCGTTAGCAGCGGAGGCTGGTGACTCCGATGTCAGTGGGGCAGTTTTCAGTCAGAACCAGCTAGAACTCTAAAGGAGCTATCCAAGGTGCTGAACTCTAACCCCAAAATAGGCTCCGCACCTTGGATTGCTCCTTTAGAGTACTGGCTGGTTCTGGTTCTGACTGAAACCCAAAGCGGATGCACTGCCCCACTGACTTCAGAGCCACCAGCCTTCACTGGCTGTTAGCTGGACAGGGCATGAGTGGGGCAAGGGGAGCCCCTGGAGATGAGAGCCAGGGGACTGAGCATTTGGGGCCCTAACAGCGGTGGGGGCCCAGACCCTGCCCATCGGTCTAGAGCTAGAGTTGCTTCCTTGATTGCTTTGTCTTTGGTACCAAGAAAAATAACTTTGTATTTGCTCAAGGTTTTTAAGTACTTTTTAATGTAGTTTTAAGTATTGTTGACAGTGAAGGCCGGTGGCTCTGATTTCGGTGGGGCTGTGGATCATTTCTGGGTTTCAGTCAGACTCAGCCAGGACTCTAACGGAGCAATCCAAGGTGCTGAACCTATTTTGGGGCTAGGGTTCAGCACCTTAGATGGCGCCTTTAGAATTCTGGCTGGGTCTAACTGAAACCCAGATTGATTCAAAGCCCCACTGATACCGGAGCCACCAGACTCCACTGATTGTTGACTGCTCTTTATCAGCTAGCTCATTTTTATTCATGGTTTTAAATCTTTGATTTTGCATCCTCTTCTTTTAACCTTTCAATCTCCCTGGAATCAATGTGGATGAAAGCGGTGTAGAAGTGTTGCCCATAAATGCATACCTAATTGGGTGATGATAGCCCCCCTTAGAACAGCAGGCAGCAACAGCGTCTCCTCCCCTCCCCCCTTTCTCCCATATCCAGGATCTTGTGCATGATAAGAAGATATACTTCCCCCTCCCCCCAAGTGGAAAGCATTTTTTCAAAAAGAAACGAGGCCAACATACTTGGTGTATGATTCTACCACTTAGAATGGAGGTGAAAATTCCTCTCTGCCCTACTTAAGAACCCTAACATGTGTGAAGCCAGCACAGGTTGATACCTTTTACTCCCACGTAAGTGTGTAGAGGACTGCAGCCTGCAATCCTGGGAGTAAATCGCACTGAACTGAATGGGCCTTACTTCTGAGTAGACATGCACGGGATTGCACTGTAAAACCAAGATGATGTGAACTCAAAAAGTCACACTGCAATCCTGTGTTTGTGTACTCAGAAGCAAGGCCTATTGAGTTCAACGGAATTTACTCCCAGGTATGTAGAGGATTGCAGCTTGAACTCAAATGGCTCTTACTTCTGAGTAGATGTGTGTAGGGTTGCACTGTTAAACAAGCTGCTCATAAACCCCAATTTCAGCAAAAAAAATTAATAATAATCCTGCAACACCTCTGCTTTTAGTGGAAAAAATAAAAGCCTGGAGCTATTCATTTATTTCACGCTAGGAATCTTTTTTGTTGTTGCTCTACCCTCTGCATCCAGATTGAGTGGGACCCATCTATTGTCAAGGGACTCTCACATCTGGCAGCTTGCCTAATGAATATTCCATCAGACCAAACCCTTTGGGACTCCATTCCTCTCACTAAACACCAGCCTTTGCCCTTTGTTCAGTGCTCTTCAATAATATTCTGCACCAAGGTTTAAAATGAACTGGGGGAGGACAGTCATTCATGTAGAAAGCATCAAATGGGAGCTGAGAGATGCGCTCTGCTTTGAGCAGCCTGCGTGACCGTTGGGAAGAGGCCTCAGCTTTTTGTACCTCATTTACACCTGGAGAAGTGGGTTTAGTGCACAGCACTATAGGCCTTTTGAAAGGCCTTTATGATCCCTTAATGGAAGGTGCCCAGAGAGAAGCTGGTTATTAATCATTCTCACCACCACCGCTGTCTGGGCCAGAGCAAGGGGTGGGTGAACAAGCAACTCCAGGGGGCTCTTGTCAGTGGGCCTCTGCTGGAATGCGGTCCCTTGGCAGGTGCCTAACCATGCACCTGTCCGTGCCCTCAGCTGTCAGACACAGTGTAGCATATTAAAGTTCTACATAGCAAGTCCTTGCTCCCTTAATAATGGTCATTGCAACTCCTTTGCTCACCTAAACTACTTTTTCTATGGAGTCACTCTTGGGAAGCAATGTAAGTATCCTTGGAGGATATTTACTGTTAACATGCTGAAAATAATAATAATCCTTAGTAAAGGATTAATAATAATCCTTAGTAAATAACAATGATTGACACACCTTACAGAAAGAGGCTTGGCATATCAGTTCCCCACTTCTGAAAGGTTTAAACCTAAGCTTCACCGTGCAGTTAGGTCTCAAGAAGCTGGCCACGTCTGCCCTTCAGGACAGGGAGAATAACCGCAACATCATATAGAAGAAACAAAAAATTCATCACCCCAAGCAGGCTCATTCACACAACCAGCCAACCAGTATCTAGTATCCTATCCAGATTGCACCAAGACAGAGGCAAATCTTTGAGCTGACTCCTTTCTCACATGTGCAAACTGTGGTTGTGATTGTGAATGCTATGGCAAACCTTCCACAATAATCAAATGGCTGTGCGTGTAACAAAAAGAGGGGGGGTTGGTGCCAGTGATGGATGATTCAGAATGCTGATTCACTTGCAATCCAGACAGGACCAAGAAGGTACAGCCACATGCTGGATGGATTGCATGAATTGCCGAAGGTGCCAAATTAAAACAACATCACCCAGAGTTGGGTTTTGCATCCAAGCAAAGAGTCAACGTGAGGCATGGAGGATGGACTGTTGCAGAGGGGTCCTAGGCACAATAAATATGTTTAGTAAAATCCACTTGCTCTAGGAGATAGCTTGCACAAAAAAAAAATCAATAAAAGATGGGAGGAAAATGATGATAGCCAAAGCTTGTGAAAGGAAGAACAGTGCTTGGTCACATTCCAAATGAGAAATCCTCAGAAATCATAGTTTCATTTGCACGGAACCATTCAGGTCGTCCTAAACTAGTCCAAAACCACTTTTCTGCAGACAGCATGAAAGAACAAGAGTGATTTCACTCCCAAGGAATTACCCTGAATTGGAAACCCTGTGCATATTTAAGAGTTTATTATTACATTTTTTGCACATATACATGAGGTTAATGAACCTCTTATGGGGTAAGACTGGCTCTGAACTTCTGTGCTGAAGATATCTAATCCTAGTTAATTAAAAAGAAAGATTTCTGAAAAAGTCTCACTTCACAGGCCCAGACCAGAAATCATAAGTGTTAAAAGACGACATGGGAGGGGGGAGATGTCAGGTTGCTATTCCTGGGACAGCCCCACATTTCATAATAGAAACTAGGAATCCTGCATCTTCTTCCTTCCATGTTGCCACTGACAATTATAATTATTATTATCATCATATTTTTACTCCACCTTTCAGGGTATAAACCCTTGCAAGGTGGCTTACACATACAATAACAAAATACAAGAACAAATCAAACAATTAAAATAATGCTAACAGCCCCCCATCTATCCTAAGCCCAGCCAGCAAGAGCCAGGCAGGATGGGAGAAGCGAGGCTTTTAAGAACATAAGAAGAGCCCTGCTGGATCAGACCAAGGGCCCATCTAGTCCAGCATTCTGTTCACACAGTGGCCAACTAGCTGCCCATGGGAAGCCCACAAGCAGGACATGAGTACAACGGCACCCTCCTACCCATGTTCCCCAGCAACTGGTGTACACAGGCAGACTGCCTCTGATACTGGAGGTAGCATATGGCATCAGGGCTAGTAACCATGGATAGCCTTCTCCTCCAGGAATTTGCCTAACCCCCTTTGAAAGCCACCCAAATTGGTGGCCATCGCTACATGTTTTGGTGGCAAATGCCATAATTTAACGATGCACCGTGTGAAGAAGTCCTTCCTTTTATCTGTCCTGAATCTTCCACCAGTCAGCTTCATGGGATCACCACACTGGCTTCTAGTATTTTGAGAGAGGGAGAAAAATGTCTCCCTGTCCACATTCTCCACACCATTCATAAGTTTGTACACCTCTGTCATGTCTCCCCTTTTTACAGCCTCTCCATCCTCCTTTGTTGTAATTTCAGCTAGACAGGCCTCTGAGCTGGTGGCGGAGATGGGCCTCTACCCAACTAGGGGCAAGGACGGAGGCCAAGAGATTTGTCACAGTAGTCGATCCATGGCTTCTCCTCTCCCCCTTCCCTCACTGCCATACCCCTTTCCTTCCTCCCTGTCCTCTTCTGAGGTTGCGACAGCAAATGTGGTGGTGGTGAAATCTGAGCAGGGATTTTCCCTCTGATGCCATAGCTCTGTCTACAGCCTCGGAGGAGGAAATCCTCAGTGTCCTATGGCTTCTCAGCTGCTGTCTGACAACCATAACATTGCTCTCTAAGACAGCATAACACATCAGCATTAACATAACATTAAAAATAAAAGCCGCAGATGATAAAACAGAGCTCCAAAAAATTATAAGATCAGGAAAACTTCAGAAGAGCCATGCTGGGTCAGAGCAAGGTTGATCTAGTCCAGCAATCTGTTCACACAGTGGCCAACTAGTTGCCCATGGGAAACTCACAAGCAGGATGTAAATGCAAAGCAACCCCCTGTCCACGTTCTCTGGTAACTGGTGTACATAGGCACATTGTCTCTGTTACTGAAGGTAGCATACAGCCACCTGGACTAGGAGCCACTGATAGCCTTCTCCTCCAATAATTTGTCCAATCTTCTTTCAAAGACATCCAAATTGATGGCCATCACTGCATCTTGTGGAAATGAATTCCATGCGTACTGGAATAAGTAGGGATGGAGAAGAACTGCATTTGAGGGGAAGGCTTGCTGACCATACCATAGCCTACTGATACTGAAGCTCATCTGGCCATGGTGCAGAGGGGGGCCTTCTCACTTGTGTTGACTGCCATGTGGAATGATCTCCCCATTGAGATCAGGCAGGTCCTAATGTGGAGTCCTTCCTCTGACATCTGAAGATACACTTGTTTGCCCGGGCAAGTCCTTGACTGATAGCATTGTCAGGTACCCCTAGTTATTTTAACTGAGATTTTATTGTTTTTATCATTGTTTTGTTTTTATCATTGTGTTATTGTTTGATTTATTGGTTTTATTACATTTTATCATGATATTATAGTGTAAAAAATGTAAACCATTTTTTCTTAAGTACAGTTTTTAAAAAATAGATAAATACCATTTTAATTCAAACCAAACCAACTCACCATGCCTGAACCAATATGCGAACTGGAATACAATTATCTGCTGGTTGTCACCCTTCTCCAAATGTTGCAATTCAGTTTTCCGATTTAAAAAAGGGAGAAGAACCATACAACAGGGAAGAATGCATTAAAAATCTCTGTGTTAGGGGAAACAGGGTACAAAATGGAATCGATTTGGGGAACATGCTTTCGGGAAATCTGAATATTAGAGGAAACTGTGTACAAAAATACATACGAATTTTCACACAGACTTCAAATCATTTGCAAACTGAGGAAGAAATGCTTGAAAAAATGTATGGGAACTGTGTCGGCCAATTCGGCATCTGCACAGATCCCGCACACCTACTGAATATTGCACCTCAGAAGCAGGAAGCTCAGGCTCCCTTGCACTTCCTGTTCCCCTCCTCAGCCAGGTACCCTCTGCAGCTGCTCTTCTTTCGACAAGCTGTTTTTGTTTCCTCAAGGAAAAGCACGATGCTCCAGAAAGAGCTTGCTCACAATTCAGCTCAAGCTCAGTTAAAATATTTCAAGATGATTTCACACTGCTGTGAACATGCTGAGGATGACTTTTCACTTCTCTGTTCTCCACAGACTGATGATAACTTTCCTCGGGGCAAGACCTTCTGTAAACAGTGGAGTGGAGGGGACATCTCCCATTTACAAATGTGGTGCATCATTTGCCCCAGGCCTCCCTCAGATCGGCACCCAAACCTCATCATTCTATCCCCTGAATGAATGATTGTTTATTGCTTTTTTTTATATGCCAGCCATCCGCCAACGAGTTCTGGACGGCATACTTAGCTCTTCCAGCCGCCCTCATCTGATCCGCACAATCTGTATGTATGCACGTATGTATGTATTCATAGGGCTAAAGTCCAGAGCCACGCAGTTCTGGGGTGGCGGTGGGGGGACGGAATGGCCACCCAGAGAGGGACAGGTGATGAGGGCTTCAGGATAGCAGAAGCAAACTACATTTTATTCCTGCACTCATGATGGTGCTATGATTTAAGTGATCTTAAAATGCGAAACTGCACATGCTCAGAGAAATTTATAAAAAACCAGGGTTGGCAAACATTTTAACGTATAAGGAATGTAAATGCAGTTGTAAAGCATGCAATGGTGATCGGGGCTGGGTGCGGGGAGGAATGTTCATTGTGTGCTTCACAACTAAATTAATATACCAAGCTGGCATCAAGGGTAGGTATTGCTGGGCATTTGCCGAGGGCCCACACCCCAGCAGGGTCCCACTGGCATGGGCTCCCTGGAGTGGCTCCTCCTCTTCACCTCTGCAACCTCCTTGTTCACCTGCCTCTCACTCTGGCCCCCCGTCAACCATGGTGGTGAGAAGGAGGAGCAGGAGATGTCGCGCCCTCCTCGCCCCCTGGCTCTCTGCCTGCCAAGCAAGCCAGCGGGAGCAATGCTGAGAAAGAGGAGGAGGAGCAATTGCAGCGGGTGACAAGGGTGGTGAGAAGGTAGATTCACTTCCAGAGGAGGCCCATTGAGGGTGACTTGCCCAAGGGCCCTCAAAAACCTGGAGCTGGCACTGGTATTACACATGGCCATCGAAAGCCCACACCCACCCACGCACCCTCACACACACACACACACACACACAAGATCGTGAAGTCCAAGGTCTAAAATTACATAGCTGCACCACTGTGGATGTGTATTATAGATGTCTATACCGCTTCTCAAGATACCAGTTTTCTCAAGGCGGAGTACAACAAACAATAATAAAAATCAGAGAAACCCCATATCAAGAATAAAATTACACAACAGACAGCAAGACAGCAAAAGAATAATAGAAGCCAGTGTGGTGTAGTGGCAAGAGTGTTGGACTAGGAGCCGGGAGATCCGGGTTCTAGGCCCCACTCAGCCATGGAAGCTCACTGGGTGACTTTGGGCCAGTCACATACTCTCAGCCCAACCTACCTCACAGGGTTGTTGTTGTGAGGATAAAATGGAGGAGGAGGAGGATTATGTACGCCACCTTGAGTTCCTTGGAGGAAAAAAGGCAGGATATAAATGTAATAAATAAATAAATAAATAAATAATAAGCATGTTAATTTACTCAGCACATTTAGCATAAAATCTAAAACAGCCATGAGAGCAAGATCATTAAATCTTCACCGACCCTCTTAATTCAAAGCAGTCTGTGCAGTTGGTTAGGCTGAGAGATGTTGACTGGCCAAGAACGCCCTTGGGCCAAGGGTTGACTGGCCGAGAACGCCCTGTGAGTGCCTCATGGCTGAAGGGGGGGGGGGTTAATCTGGGTCTCCCCAGTCCTAGTCAGACCCCCTCATGCTGCCTTCCCCGACCTGATGCCCTCCAGATGTGTTGGACTGCTCTAACTATTACACCACACTGGCTCGTTATGCAAATAGAGCTGATTTAGCTTGCATCCAGTGGAGGTTGGTGGCTCTGATGTCAGTGGGGCAACGAATCCACTACAGGTTTCATTCAGAACCAGTCTTTAGATCTCTAACGGAGCTATCCAAGCCTGGAGGGAGGGGGGACACGCTGCTAATGATTGGGCTTGCAGGGGGCAGGGAGGGGAGCATGTGGCTTTGTATGCGACGGTGGGGAGTGGTCCGGCACTCAAATCCTGGGACGGAAAGGTAGCGATGGAAACTCCTCCTCCAGAGCTGCCATTTGCATTGGGAGGAAGGCTCCCACCAGTGCCAAAACAGCTGGACAGTGTCGGCTGAAGCAACTGAAATGAAAGAGAGGGGCCTTTCAGTCCTATGCCTTGCAGTGCACTTCGGTTCCTTCCACACGGATCCTTGTCTCGGTCCCAATGGCTCCTGATAGTTAATGGCTCCTGATAGTTAAAAGTCCAGCTTCCATCTTCAGAACTAGGATACCTCTGGCTACCAGCTGTTGGGGATGAACATGAGGAGATGGGTGTCACCTTCATGCCCTACCTACCAACCTCCCTGGGGCACATGGCTAGCCACTGACCGCTGAGCTAACAGGAAATCTGCTCTGAGTTAGCATGACAAAATTTACATTTTTAGTACACTCAGTCTGAACTACCGTGGTCCGGCAGTCCTCCTAGGCCAGACACAAATATTATTAGGTCATCTCTCTCCCTCCCTCCTGATGCAGCTGAACCATTAGCCACATCAACAGTGGGCAATTAGGCCCTTCCTTAATGAATGTTTTCATTTTCACAATTGACGGTCTGTTTCTCTATGGCCATCCACAATGCATTTTGCACACAGGAAGGTGCTTGACTGATATCCAGGCTGAGCCTCAGCAAAACTGGGGGTATTTCTACACTGTAGACGCATACCCCCAGAACTAGAGTTTGCTGAGAACTCTGTCGTTAGTTAAGCTTTCTGAGAATTCTGTTTGCAACTCTAGCTTTTCCCAAACAAAACTAGAGTTCCCAGGATTTCCCAGGCGAGATCATGAAACCAATTCATCATGTAGTTATTAATTTATTAATCCTTTATTGTGGTGTTTTGTTTTTTTTTACAAAACAAAACATGTAGTTATGCCAGGGGTGCAGAACCTCTTTCAGCCTGAGGGCCGCATGCCATTTTGGAGAAGCTCTCAGGGGCCACATTCCAGTAGTGGGTGGGGATGAAGGCTGTTACAATCCTTCATCCTCCCCCTTTGCAATCAACACACTCCAGGAAACAAGGCTTCAGACCAACACTACTTTATTAGTCAACAACTAGCTTCTTTACAAATGCAGATTCTAGGAAACGCTCAGACTGCATAGAACCAGCTAATACACACAGCTACGAATGTCAATAGAGGAGACAGTGGAAGTTAGAGAAGTTGCCAGCAGTCTGGGCAAGCATTTCTTGGCCAGACTAGCTTCGCAGGGATGCCCCTCCCTTAGGGTGGCTCCCTCCTACACTGGCTTCCATGAGTGGCCAACCTGGTGGAGCGTCTGAGCCCTGCCCCTAACTTTTCCCGCTTCGCTCCGTGACAGACCCTAGCATCCATCAACTCATGCCCCTCGCCCTCCTCCTCCTCCTCTGAAACCTCGGTTCTCATGGGGGAGGAAAGTAGGAGCCTTTCAGCCTGGGCTATCTGCGTGTCAGTGTCTTGGGAAGAAAGTCTCACCGTATCTGGGCTCACTAGGGAGGGTGCCTCCCTCTGTTCTGGCTGTTCCCATTCTGAATCTGAATCTGACCTGCCAGATATCTCCACATGCTCAGATTCATTCCTGACAAAGGCAAAAGGGGGCTGGGCCACAGGCAGGAGGGGTGGGGCCAAAAATACCAGCATATTGTAGCTTAAAGCCCGTACTGCCAGGAACTAGGCCTTAGGAGAGGCATTCCAACCTTTGAGAATGGCGGGGGGAGGCTTCACAAAAACCAGGTAACCACCAAATGACTGGTGGTTGGGGGAAAGGGTTGGGGGTCAGGGGAAGGAGGCATGGCCTTCTGTGGAACCCTGGAGGGCTGGATTACCCTGAAATGCAATACTTGTCACCACAGTGACAAAGGCTGAGGTCAGGTAACCCGTAGGTTGCCCAGGTGCTAACTGTGGATGGGCAACTCCAAGGCCCCAGCCTGCTCTCCCTCTTTATGGTTCTTTGACTTTAAACCAGACTTGGGCTGGACACCTCTTCAGATAGAGGACACCTTCAAATAGAGGACTGCCCTCTGTCAAATAGGACACCTGGTCAGCCTAGCTTGACTAGAGAGGGCATGGGCGGAAGAGGGCAAGGCTAAAGAGCTGCAGGAAGAGCAGAAATCCAGGCTCCAAGTATTTATACTAGGCCTGGCTAATCCAGAGCATTCCTACTGCCTGCAAATTGCAGGGAATTATATTGCATGTGCCTAGGCTTTGAGGCCTAAGCAGACAAAGCCCAAAATAGTTCACAAGGTGAGGGCCAGCCTCTGGACACAAGGCTCCTACTTCTCTATTCCCAGAGTCTCTGGATGAGCCATTTGTTCTCCATCCAACTAGCTTGTTACCCCACCTCCCTATAGGTAGGTATAGACTCAGGAGTTAATGGTCTTACTGCGGGGCAGGGATTCTTAGATGCTAATGTGTATTTTATCACTTCTTGGTCTTACTGCGGGGCAGGGATCTTTAGACGCTAATGTGTATTTTATCACATCTTGGTCTTCCTGCGGGGCAGGGATCTTTAGATGCTAATGTGTATTTTATCACATCTTGGTCTTACTGTGGGGCAGGGATTTTTAGATGCTAATGTGTATTTTATCACTTCTTGGTCTTACTGCAGGGCAGGGATCTTTAGACGCTAATGTGTATTTTATCACATCTTGGTCTTACTGTGGGGCAGGGATTTTTAGATGCTAATGTGTATTTTATCACTTCTTGGTCTTACTGCAGGGCAGGGATCTTTAGATGCTAATGTGTATTTTATCACATCTTGGTCTTACTGTGGGGCAGGGATTTTTAGATGCTAATGTGTATTTTATCACTTCTTGGTCTTCCTGTGGGGCAGGGATCTTTAGATGCTAATGTGTATTTTATCACATCTTGGTCTTACTGTGGGGCAGGGATTTTTAGATGCTAATGTGTATTTTATCACATCTTGGTCTTACTGTGGGGCAGGGATTTTTAGATGCTAATGTGTATTTTATCACTTCTTGGTCTTACTGCGGGGCAGGGATCTTTAGATGCTAATGTGTATTTTATCACATCTTGGTCTTACTGTGGGGCAGGGATTTTTAGATGCTAATGTGTATTTTATCACTTCTTGGTCTTCCTGCGGGGCAGGGATCTTTAGACGCTAATGTGTATTTTATCACGTCTTGGTCTTACTGCAGGGCAGGGATCTTTAGTTGCTAATGTGTATTTTATCACGTCTTGGTCTTACTGCAGGGTAGGGATCTTTAGTTGCTAATGTGTATTTTATCACGTCTTGGTCTTACTGCGGGGCAGGGATTTTTAGATGCTAATGTGTATTTTATCACTTCTTGGTCTTACTGCGGGGCAGGGATCTTTAGATGCTAATGTGTATTTTATCACGTCTTGGTCTTACTGCAGGGCAGGGATCTTTAGTTGCTAATGTGTATTTTATCACGTCTTGGTCTTACTGCAGGGTAGGGATCTTTAGATGCTAATGTGTATTTTATCACGTCTTGGTCTTACTGCAGGGCAGGGATCTTTAGTTGCTAATGTGTATTTTATCACGTCTTGGTCTTACTGCAGGGTAGGGATCTTTAGTTGCTAATGTGTATTTTATCACGTCTTGGTCTTACTGCAGGGTAGGGATCTTTAGTTGCTAATGTGTATTTTATCACGTCTTGGTCTTACTGCGGGGCAGGGATTTTTAGATGCTAATGTGTATTTTATCACTTCTTGGTCTTCCTGCGGGGCAGGGATCTTTAGACGCTAATGTGTATTTTATCACGTCTTGGTCTTACTGCAGGGCAGGGATCTTTAGTTGCTAATGTGTATTTTATCACGTCTTGGTCTTACTGCAGGGTAGGGATCTTTAGTTGCTAATGTGTATTTTATCACGTCTTGGTCTTACTGCGGGGCAGGGATTTTTAGACGCTAATGTGTATTTTATCACGTCTTGGTCTTACTGCGGGGCAGGGATCTTTAGATGCTAATGTGTATTTTATCACGTCTTACTGCAGGGCAGGGATCTTTAGACGCTAATGTGTATTTTATCACTTCTTGGTCTTATTTTATTTATTAATTTATTAATTTATTTATTATTTCATTTCATTTCTATACTACCCAGTAGCCAAAGCTCTTACTGCAGGGCAGGGATCTTTAGTTGTAAATGTGTATTTTATCACGTCTTGATCTTACTGTGGGGCAGGGATCTTTAGATGCTATTGTGTATTTTAGCACGTCTCTTGGTCTTACTGCGGGGCAGGGATCTTTAGATGCTAATGTGTATTTTATCACTTCTTGGTCTTAGGGATCTTGAGACGCTAATGTGTATTTTAGGGCGTCTTTTGGTCTTACTGCGGGGCAGGGATCTTTAGACGCTAATGTGTATTTTATCACTTCTTTCAAAATGTGGTGTGCCAGCCCTGCAGTGTTTGCCCCCCTGGACCTCTGCCCCAAAGGCCTGACCTGACAGCACCACTGTTTCCCCTTCCCAGTCCATATCTACAGGAGCACCATTCCTCAGGCTGCCAGGGCCCCTCTGTTCTAGATGTTTTCCCCTGCCATTTGTGTCAGCTCCTGGAAAATCCTGAAGCCACACTGAGCCATCATCGCTTGGATTACCCTCTATTACGTTGCTGAAACATGAGCAGCTTCCCCTTTTCATTTTCCAGTGAGATGGCCGTGCGACATTAATTTGAACAATTAAAAGCTGCCTCTGTGGTACCTCGGCCTGTTTCAGACTCTATCTTGCAAAATAACCCTTTCAAGAATTACTTAATTTTAAATTATAGCTCCCATTTGCCAATTTGTGGACTTAAAAGCCTTACTTCTTCCCTTAAAAAAAAAAAAAGTCTCTCTCATTGCTTAAGTAGATTTAGGGGTCTGAGAGGCCACCTGTTTGCTCCATCGTATCAAAGAAACAAGATGTGTGTCTTCTTTTGTTCATCTGATCAGCTAGCAGATTGGAGAAACTGTGCCACGAGACCTTACATTATAAAATTGGCAAATCATATTGGTTCCCTCTTTTTTTGGATGGCAAGAAGATAATATTCTGTCCTTGCCACTGGCTAGAACACCATTCTTCACTGCAATGCCTGAGGGCCCCAATCACCTCAGGTGCAGATCTCTGTCTCTCTCTGTCTCTGTCTCTCTCTCTCTCTCTTTGCAGTAGCTGTTCACTCTCAGCAGGGACTCTCTAGCTTTGCCTTCTTTGCTTCAACAGTAGTGTGGCCACTTTCGCATTGCCCCTCAACAAGAGGAAATGGATACCAAAAAACAGTTATTATTTAGAAATAATCACTGTAATTTCAATAGAGATATAATCCATCTCACCACAGTGGAGAAGACTCATTGGTTGACCTGTATCTGCCTGCTCAGTTTACTGTCCAGGCGCTAACTCTTGATGGGCGACTCCAAGGCCCCGGCCTGCTCTCCCTCCTTTTGGTTCTATGACTTTAAACCAGACTTGGACCGGACATCTCTTCAAAGAGAGGGCACCATTAAATAAAGGACTGCCAGCTCTCCAAAAATAGAGGACTGTCCTCTGTAATGTAGGACCCCTGGACATTAGCAGTGAACCCACTGCTGTGATCTGGGCTACCTGAGGAGGCTTCAGAGCTGGGGGGGAGGGGGTCAAGAGACCTGAGGACTGTAAGCTGTACAGTGGGAATGGGTAGAACACAGGAGCAGTTAGACAATTAGCCCGAGAGGCAAAGGGCAATGTGACTGGCTAGCTACAGTGCGGCACTGCTCAGTTGATGGAGGTGGAGAAGAAATTGAATGATGAGAGAAGGAGCTCAGTGTGGACCTGTGCTGGGAGATTCTGCAGCACTGAGTAGAGCACAGCACTCTCTCAGTGTCCGGAAAAAGATCCATCCCAATCCAAAGACCATGTGAGCCTGTCAGAATTTGCCTGCCTGGTGTCTTGGTAACAATGAGGCCTTGCTTGGACGACATGGAGGGGGATGTGGGGAGAGGCCCCCCAAATCCCCCCAGCTGAATCTGGTGCACAGCATCTCTGCACGACTGGGGTGGGGTAAAAGGAAAGGCCCCCCATGGCGCAGGAAAGCCTCCCCCTGCAAGTAGCCTCAGTGTCGGTGCTTGGAGTGAAAGTGATTCCTGCTTGAAAAATAGCAACGATCCCCAGGCCAGAGTAAAGAAAAGGTAGCATTCTTGAGCTTGCTCTTTGCAACTGCCCAGAGAGCTTCAGCTATTGGGCAGTATAGAAATGAAATAAATAAACAAGTGTGCAGCGGAACTGCCCGATACCTCTTATTTCAAGACGCTGCCTACGAAGCTGCCTCATCCTCAGTCAGACCATTGTCCCTCTAGCTTAGTATTGTCTACACCAGGGATGCACGACCTTTTCGGCTGCATCTAGTGTGGACTGGGTGGCCGCCCGGGCGCTGCACATGTGTGTCCATGCACACATAGATACACACTCAATTCCATTCCTTACAAACACGCACATCCATACTCTTCCCACACACACGCGCGCACACACATCTCAGCACAAGGCCGTCTCAGGGGCAGGCACGACTGGTAGGGATGGACGAAAGTCCCTTACCTGATCCCGACGCTTGCTTCGCGGTGGGGGGGAGACGCTCAGTCCCTCCCCGCCAAAATTCTGGCCGGGGGGGAGGCACCCCATCCCTCCGGCCGCGAAACCTCGTCGTCTGCCGGGACGCAAATGGCGGCGGCCATAGCCGCCGCCGTTTGCGTCCCTGCAGTCAGCCGTGATAGGCTACGTAAATGTTTACGTAGCCTATCACAGCTGACTTTGGGGGGGGAAGCGCGTAGGCAAATGCCCTTATTTGCATTGCCCTTATTTTCGCCGTAGTCTACGTAAATGTTTACGTAGACTACACGTGCCAAAATAAGGAACGCAAATGGCGGCGCCCATGGGCGCCGCCATTTGCCTACGTGCTTTTTTTTTTTTTCAAAGTCAGCTGTGATAGGCTACGTAAACATTTGCGTAGCCTATCATGGTGTTTTTTTAAAAAATCTAGCCGTGATAGGCTACGTAAATCTTTACGTAGCCTATCATGTTTGTTTGTTTGTTTGTTTTACTTGGAAATGGCGGCGGCTGCCGCCGCCGCACCACCACTGTGCCGCCGCCACCGCACCGCCACCGTGCCGTCGCCACCGCCACCGCCGCCAGGGACATTCGAGCAAGGTAAGTCCCGTCCCAGGGGGGGCAGACTGTTTCTCCACCAATTTCGGGGGGCCGAATGAGCTGGCATTCGGCCTCCCCGAGATTCGTGGAGAAATTCTCTGATATCCCTAACGACTGGGCACCTGCCAGGGCCCACCTCCCCAACAGGGGTCCATGGATAAGAGCCCCCCGGACTTGCTCCTCCTCGTCACCATTGCTTGTTTGCCTGCCTCTTGCTCTGGTCCAGACAACAGTGGTGGTAAGAAGGAGGAGCTGGGGGTGACACAGAGCTTTTATCCTGCGATTGCGATTGCTCCTTCACAGAAGTCTGCGGGCTCTTTACATGACGCTGTGATCCTCCAAGGCATCTCCTGCACTAAATGCCCTTTGTTCCGTTTTTAAACAGATTGCAGAGAATGCGCTATCAAATTACCCCGATGTGTTCTGCTTGAGTTCCCTCCGTGCAAAGAGGAAAAGCGGCAAGAAGAGGAGCGAGATCAGTGAAAGATAATGGAAGACTCAGACATGGGGAGGAGGAGGGGGAAAGGGGAGGGGGGAAATGAGGCGTGTGAAAAAGGGTCGTTGAGATCCTGCATTTAAAACAGAAGCAGGAAGCCCTGTTTTAAATGCAGGATTTTAGGCTGGTGTGGAGATGCCCACTGCCTGCTTGCTCACTAGCTTTCTGCCTGCCAAGCAAGCAAGCCAGGGCAGTGATATGTTCCCCTGGGAACCAAATAGTTAGCCAATTGCTTCTTGATACACAAGCATATTGGGAATGTTCTGAATGGATCTCTCCCCCTCTCCAGATAAAGATATGGTAATCCATGTGTCTGGAGCAGGTTGAGAACAGATTCAGAGAGGTGAGTTTTGCTGTCTGGAAGCATCTTAGGGTGCTGGCTTCTCCCCGGAGATCTGACGCAGGAACAATAGACTGGCGGTGGGTTGGAGTGTTTAAGTGCCTCCACCAATGTTCAAGCTGCATATGTGTAAATACTCAAATGCTACAAAGTACCAACAAGCCCACAGCAACCAAACCAGGGTAAGCGTTGTGCCCCTGGAAAGTTTCACCACCCTGAGAATTGGGGTGCACGTCACAACATGGAGCTGCCTTTTACAGAATCAGACTATTGTTGCATCTTGCCCAGTACTGTCTACCACACAGCAGGCTAGGACCCATAACTGTGTTGTGGCCTAACATAAAGTGGTTTGCACCAGTGGCACCGCATTTGAACCTACCCATACACTACGATCAACATCTGAGGCCTTCCTCTGAGGGCCTCTTCCAAGGGAGGTTTGGAGGATGACAACAAGGGAGAGGGCCTTCTCAATGGTGGCCCCGCAACAGTGGAATGTTCTCCCCAGTGAGGTCTAGCTGGCACCAACACTGTCAACTTTTTGGCACCAGGTTAAGACTTTACTCGCAGGCATTTGACGGCATATGTTGGGTCTTTTTTAGTTTTGTATTGGGCCCTGATAATTTTATTGTTAACTGTTTTTAACTTGCTTCAAACTATTGTACATTTTTTGAATGTAAAGTTTTTATATTATGTTTTATCATGTTATGAGCTGCCCAGAAAGCTTTGGCTATTGAGAAATGTAATGAAATTACAGTGTGATATAGTGGTTAGAATGTTGGACTGGGAGCCGGGAGATCCAGGTTGCAGTCCCCACTCGGCCATGGAAGCTCACTGGGTGACTTTGGGCCAGTCACAGACTCTCAGCCCAACCTACCTCACAGGGTTGTTGTTGTGAGGATAAAATGGAGAGGAGGAGAATTATGTACACATCCTTGGGTTCCTTAAGGAGGAAAAAAGGTGGGATATAAATATAACAAATAAATAGTCTAAGGACAGCAAGGGTAAATGAACTTGCATTTTGTAAATTTTGTTTTCTTTCAATGCCTTTTGTATCACTCAGCTCTATTGTGTAACTACCTTTAGTTGTAATTTGTTTGCTTTAAATCTACTCGTAACACTGAGGTTGTTGCGAACACCGAGGTGTCTGAAGTGTCAAACACACCACATCTGCAGCCTAAACCCCACATTATTGGGAAGGGGAAGTTGAAAAGAAGGAAGGTGGGGCTCTTAAGGAGGCAAGATAAATAATAAATAATGGGATAGAAATGTAATAATAAATAATGAACGAACGAACGAATGAATGAACATTTGATTTTTTTTTTTAAGGAAGTCTAGGAGAAGTGGAGAAAGATGGGGGTATTTCTACACCTCAGATGTATGTTGGTTCTCTTTTGGTTCCCCTACAATAATCATCAGAATTTTAGTTTGGTGCAAGCACTAAAAACCAAAGAAGACATTGCTTTAAGTGGGTATATAATAGGTATAGCTCTCTCTGTTTGTTTGTTTTTCATTTTTGCACAAGGGGTCCAACTGGATCGTAAAAGCCCTCTGCTCCCCATACTAGGGCCTCCATCCAGATGGATAGGGATCCATCCAGACCTACTCTAGTGTAAAAATGAAGAAAAGAAAAAAAGATACTGCTGCTAGACACACATTTAAAGTAATCTCTGTTTGGGCCCTAAGAATTCTCTGTTACCCTACAGAAGAATTCTCATCTCTACCCTCTATCTCAGCTACAATTCTCAAGGTTCCCTAAGGAGAAGAAATTACTGTTGAACCAAGGTATCTGTACAGTAGATGTTCCCTGAGAAAGTCAGAAAGTATAAATGTGTGTTTTTCAAAATCAAAACTCAGTCCCCTATTTATTTCTGGTTGGGGAAGTAAAGGTGGGTCCTGGGATCTGAGAAGGCTGAAGACAAGTGTTCTACTTTTTCTGGCTGTGGTTCTCCAAGGCCTTGAAGTCTTCCCATGAGGTCTTCTTTGAACTGGAGGTGTCAAGGATTAAACCCACCAGGTTCTGTATACCGAGCAAGAGTTCGACAGTACTTCAAACAATTCACGTCCATTAGAACATGCACTTGACGCAAATTACAGTCATTTGCCAAAAAGTATGTGAGTTTCTTAGCGTTGATCAGTGTATTCCAAGAGCAGAATTTGAGACTTACAGAACCATGCATGCTTTCTGCCTAGAGTTCTGCATCCTCCGCTCGCACACGTGCAAGGTGGGTGCTCAGCTCACGTTGTCTTCTGCCCTCGTTTGGTAGTTAGGAGGTCCGTCTCCAGTCGTATTTCAAGCAGTGCAGTTTTGTCACCTCTCATATTTCCATGACTTCAGCAGCCTGCTAGAAATAGCTTTTGTTTTAACATATTCCCTTTCTGTGTTTACAATTGAACACTTCCTCTGTTGCGCTAAAATGCAAGACAACTACATAATCACGACATTTCGCTGAAATGCTTTCCCTGCAAACATGACTAAACAAGCTAAACAAAATCAGAGTTTTGTCCCAAGTTGGAGACAGACACATTAAAAAGCAATGTAAGGCTGCCATCCTAAACACATTTAACGGGGAGGGTAAACCCCATTGAACTCAATGGGATTTACTTCTGAGTAAGCATGCTGAGGATTGCATTGCATGGGTTGGATCTATAGATTCCTCAAAAACTCACATTTTCTGTAAAGCTTTTTGTTTAACCCTAACTATAATGTGAGTATAACTCCATTTACTCAGTTTCATTCCTGGTGATCTTTGCCTCTTCCTTCCCTTGTTTTCCCTTTCTTGACATTTATATTGCATGGGGCAGGGATCTGCCTTTTCTGCTTGTTACTCTGTATGTTGCCATGTGCACTGATGGTACAAATAAATTAAGGATAATAATAGTAATCTCCATTTTAAGAAAAGATGGAGGAATAAAGTATATTTATAAAATAAAGAATAGCAGAGTTTGGAGCAGTAGTATTTTGTGCTCATAGGGTGGATTAAGAAAACAATAACTCTGAAGCAGCATCAAAAACTACAAGGGAGGCTATACTTCCTGGAAGATGGGCTGTTGGCTAGGGATGGGTTGCACCTCACAAAGGCTGGGAAGAATGTGTTTGGCCACAGCATGAAGAACTTCATCAGGAGGGCTTTAAACTGAATCCTACGGGGAAGGGAGATGTAATGTTGGGGGTAACAATGGACATAGGCGCATGCACTGCAATGGAGAGAACAGCTCTGATAGCGCCCAATAATAGTCTTCAGACACATGTAGGAAGAAAGCCAGACTATGAAGCACATGGTCTTCGATGTCTATATACTAATGCCCAGAGTACGGGAAACAAACAGAACAAACTTGAACTCTTAATACAAGAGGGAAATTATGACCTGATAGGTATAACTGAGACTTGGTGGGATGACTCTCATGACTGGAATACAGCAATTGAAGGATATAACTTGTTCAAAAAGAACAGGAGGAACAGAAAGGGAGGTGGCGTTGCACTGTATGTGAAAAATACATATCTCTGCACAGAAATACAGGAGGAGGAGCTTGGTAGCCTCATCGAGAGCATCTGGGTTGAAATAAATGGAGCAAAGAATAAAAGGAACCTGGTGGTCGGAGTCTACTACCGGCCACCCAATCAAGGAGAAGACAAGGATGAAACGTTTGAAAAGCAAATAGCCAATGTTTTAAGGAAGCATGATGTAGTAGTAATGGGGGACTTCAATTTCCCCGATATTTGTTGGGAGACAAATTATGCAAAACATGGCCCCTCCAGGAAATTCCTGACTTGTGTGGCGGATCACTTCCTCCTACAGAAAGTAGAGGAAGGAACTAGAGGATCGGCTATCCTTGACTTGATCCTAACCAACAGAGATGACTTAGTGGATAAAGTAGCAGTTACAGGAACTCTGTGGGAAAGCGACCATGTTGTACTTGAGTTCTTGGTTCTAAGGGAAGCAAAAGCCGAGTGTAGTCAAACGCGTACCCTGGATTTTAGGAAAGGTGATTTTCATAAACTCAGAACAATGATCAGTAAGGTCCCATGGCAAGCGATGCTAGCGAGAAAAGGAGTCCAAGATGGGTGGGAGCTTTTAAAAAAGGAAATTCTCAAGGCACAATCACAAGCAATTCCAACAAGAAGAAAAGGTGGAAGACAACAGAAGAAGCCAATGTGGCTTCACAAAAAGCTTAGGGATGACCTGAAAACAAAAAAGGACACATATAGGAAGTGGAAAGAAGGCCAAGTAACAAAGGAAGAGTACAGGCAGATAGCACAGAATTGCAGGGATGGCATCAGGAAGGCTAAAGCTGAGAATGAGCTGAGGTTAGCAAGGGATGTTAAAAACAACAAAAAGGCTTTCTTCAGCTACGTGCATAGTAAAAGGCAGAGGAAAGAAGTGGTGGTTCAGCTATTAAATAAGGATGGAAAAATGATAACAGATGACAAAGAAAAGGCAGAGGTGCTCAATTCCTACTTTGGCTCAGTCTTCTCCCAAAAGAGGGTCTACGACCCCCCTGGCAAAGGCGAAGTACAGGCTGAAGGGGCAGGATTGCAGCTTGAGATCGACAGGCATATGGTCAAGGAACACCTCATTACTTTGAATGAGTTCAAATCTCCAGGGCCAGGTGAACTGCATCCTAGAGTCATAAAGGAACTGGCAGAAGAACTCTCAGAACCTCTGTCTATTCTCTTTGAGAAATCATGGAGGACGGGGGAAGTGCCAGATGACTGGAGGAGGGCTAATGTTGTCCCTATCTTCAAAAAGGGTAAAAAGGAGGAACCTGGGAACTACAGACCAGTCAGTCTGACATCAATCCCTGGGAAAATTCTGGAGCAGATCATAAAGCAATCCATCTGGAAGCACCTTGACAACAATGCCATGATTACTCGAAGCCAACATGGATTTGTCAAAAACAAGTCCTGCCAGACAAATCTGATCTCATTTTTTGATCAAGTAACCTCCCTTGTGGACCGTGGGAATGCTGTAGACATCATATACCTCGACTTCAGCAAAGCTTTCGACAAAGTGCCCCATGATCTCCTGATGAGCAAACTAGCTCAAAGTGGGCTGGATGAAACAACGATCCGGTGGATCCACAGTTGGCTACAGAATCGGACTCAAAGAGTGCTTATCAATGGGACCTTCTCAAGCTGGGGAGAGGTAACGAGTGGGGTACCGCAGGGCTCAGTGCTGGGCCCAGTGCTCTTCAACATTTTTATTAACGACTTGGAGGAGGAGGTGCAGGGAATGCTAATCAAATTTGCAGATGACACAAAATTGGGTGGGATAGCTAATACTTTGGAAGACAGAAACAAAATTCAAAGTGATCTGGATAGACTGGAGCGCTGGGCAGAAAACAACAGAATGGCATTTAATAGGGACAAATGCCAAGTTCTGCACCTAGGAAAAAGAAACCAAATGCACAGTTACAAGATGGGGGATACGTGGCTCAACCACACTACGAGCGAGAAGGATCTTGGAATTGTTGTCGATCACAAGCTGAATATGAGCCAACAATGTGATGTGGCTGTAAAAAAGGCAAATGCTATTTTGGGCTGCATTCATAGAAGCATCGCTTCCAAATCCCGGGAAGTACTAGTTCCCCTCTACTCAGCACTTGTTAGGCCTCATCTGGAGTACTGTGTCCAGTTCTGGGCACCACACTTTAAGAAGGATGCAGACAAACTGGAGAGGGTTCAGAGGAGGGCAACAAAGATAATCAGAGGACTGGAAACAAAGCCCTATGAAGAGAGACTGAAAGAACTGGGCATGTTTAGCCTTGAGAAGAGAAGACTGAGGGGAGATATGATAGCACTCTTCAAGTACTTGAAAGGTTGTCACAGAGAAGAAGGCCAGGATCTCTTCTTGATCATCCCAGAGTGCAGGACACGGAATAATGGGCTCAAGTTACAGGAAGCCAGATTCCGGCTGAACATCAGGAAAAACTTCCTGAGTGTCAGAGCAATACGACAATGGAACCAATTACCTGGGGAGGTGGTGGGCTCTCCCACACTGGAGGCCTTCAAGACGAGGCTGGACAGCCATTTGTCAGGGATGCTCTGACTTGGATTCCTGCATTGAGCAGGGGGTTGGACTCGATGGCCTTGTAGGCCCCTTCCAACCCTACTATTCTATGATTCTATGATTCTATGACTCCTCGAGTGGTAAAAGGCAGGCATCACCTCACTGGCTTTAAGCCATCTCCCTGGGGCAGGGAATGTGCCAGGGAAAGGGGGTTTTAACCAGTGCCCCAGCTGGAGAGCACTCCCACTCTGTCTTTTTTAAGATGCTGTCACAAGCGTTTCTAAATCCCCAGGGAAACTAGGATCAAAGGTTTCGTCTGAAACAGAGCTCACGGGAGATCACCTCTGGAGCCCGTTCTCCATGGTGAGTATAAATGGAGGCCGTGGGAAGTCGGATATGTGTTGGCAGCAGTGAAACCATCAGCATCTTCTCCATATACTATTACGTCTTATCTACAAGGACACATTGGAACCTAGAACTGAATCTGACTGGGAAGAATACACTTATCTGGGAAGCCCCACTACACACTCATACACACACACACACGTTTTATCCTTACAACAATCCTGTTTGGTGGGTTTGGCTGAGAGGTAGTGAGTAGTCCATGGAGTAGAGATCTGAATTTTGGAGTCTCCACCCCAAATCTGATAGTCTAAGCCAGAGATGCAGGACTGAGGGTGAAATCCATTCTGCCTAGGGGTTCCAATCCAGCCCTCTGAGTTTCCCCAAATGGCCCCACCTGCTTTTCTGGGCCATACCCCCTTTCCTTGGCCATGCCCCCTTTTCCCCAACCACCAATTGTGTTTTTTTCCCCCAATCTAAAAGGTTGAAATATTTATTTATTTATTTACAATATTTATATGCTGCTCCATCTCTAGAACAGATTTTGGAGTGCTGAACACAAGAGATAAAACCGCAAAAGATTAAAAAAGATTAAAACACCAGATTAAAATTATGCTATTTTAAAAAAACAGAATACCAATAAAAACCGTGACTGGTCAATGAAGGAATGCCTCCCGGAACAGTGATGTTTTCAGGAGGCACTGGAAACAGCACAATGTTGGTGCCTACCTGCTCTCCAGGGGCAGGGAGTTCCAAAGAAACGGGGCCACCATGCTGAAGGCTCTTCTTCTGGTGGACTCCAGCCGGGCCATGGGGCCATGTGGAACCACCAGGGATATGCCCTCTGATGACCTCAGTGACCTGGGAGGTCGCTAAGGGAGAAGGTGCTCTCTCGGGTATCCTGGTCTCAAATTGTTTAGGGCTTTGTACACTAGTAGCAAAACCTTAAACCTGGCCTAGCAGCAAATAGGGGAAATACTTCTCCTGAAGCTGAGTTACTGGCAGTACGAGCTTTACCCTGAAATACGCTTCCTATTTCTTATGGATCTTCTCAGACCCATCTTTGGAGGCCCTTGTCTCAGTGCCCCACCAAAGGAAGCTAGATGGATGGTTACAAGACAATTGTAGCACCCCACTTAATGAACTCTCCAAAGAGGTTCACCTCTGTTGTTATCCCTTCAGCACCAGGCAAAGACCTTTCTTTGTTCCTAGACATTTTAGAGACCTAGTTCTAGATTAGATTTTTATGGCTGTTTTGTCGATTCCTGTGCTGTTTATTGTATTATATTGTACTGTGTCCTTTTTTAAACAAAATGTATTATTATTTTTATTTATTATTACATTTATATCTCACCTTTCCCCCCCTCTTCCAATGAATCCTAGGCAGCTGACACAGTCCCCCTCCTCTCTATTTTATCCTCACAACAAGAACCCTGTGAGGTAGGTTATGGTGTGAGTCAGTGACTGGCCCAAAGTCACCCAGTGAGCATCAGGGCCAAGTGGGACTAGAACCCGGATCTCCTGAGTCCCAGTCCAACACTCTAACCACTACACCACACTGGCTCTCTGTATTTGTTTGTATTTTATAACTTTAACTGTTTCAATGGCATTTTAGCTTTTTTTAACTGTTTGTAATCTGCCCAGAGAATGTCAGTTATTGGGCGGATTAGACATGTAATAAATCAATAAATTGCTGGTATTTGGGGTATAGTTCACTTGCCTGTTTTGACTTTGGCTCCACCCACCACTGGAATCCAGGCCCCAAGAGCCTCCCCAAAATGGAATTCAGTCCTTGGGCTGAAAGAACTTCTGCACCCCTGCTCTACGCACTGGAAATGTCCAGCATCAGTGCTGAATTTCAGCTTCTGGTTACTGATGTCGGGTAGGGTTCACTGGCTTTCTTGCCTATCCTGCATTGGCCCAGTGATCAGTTTACCAAATGGAGAAGAGAGTGCTTCTGAGCATACACAAATCACTCTCCCTGTCCATCCCCCATCCATCCCTGCACATGAATAACCGTGGTCAGCCTTCTCACATCTACATAGGTTTAAGGGTTAAGCCTATATGCTGTGTGGTGCTTAGCCTGCAAATTAAACCCAGCCTAAAGAAAACATTCCTCTAAAGCAGACTTCCCTAACCTGGTGCCCTGCCCTCCAGATGTCTTGGACTGCAACTCATCATCCCCAGCTGTGGATGATAGGAGTTGCAGTCCAGCACATCTGGAGGCTACATGGTGGAGGAATGCTGCTTTGACTTGCGGGGGTGGGGGCAGTGTAAGAGAAAGCCAAAAATGAAATTTTGCAGAAACTAAGCATCTACATTTCAAAGATTTTCATGCACTTTTGACTTTGAGGCTCTTTATGTATTTATTTTCATATGTTTAAAAAAACCCCACACATTTCAATATTGCCATTTGTCCCAACGAAGGTCCCCAAGTCAGTTTACAAAACAAAATACCATAAAACCAAATTAAACAGCAACAAAATAAAAATGGAGTACTAAAGCCAAGAAGAGCAGAATTAAATCCTCCCCTCAAATAATAATAATAATAACAACAACAACAACAAAAATAATAATAAATGTTTGCACTGCCTACCTAAAGGTCATCAGGATGGGGCTAGTCTAACCTCCCTTGGGAGGGAATTCCACAACCAGGGGGCTGCCACAGAAAAGACTCTGTTCCATGCTCCCACTGACACATCCTCTTTGGTGGTGGGGCATACAACAGAGTCATGAAAGTTTATCCCAGCCTAAGGGCTGCTTCATAGGCTCTGTCAGAGCAACACCACCTTGAATGGTGCCTAGACGCAAACTGGAAGCTGATGCAAATGACATAACATTAAGATGTGGGGCTTTTGAGATATAACTTTGAGAAAAAAAATATATACATCATCCTATTTAATTGTAAGGTGGTTTCCCGAAAAACCATATAACACATGGGAGGGGGATATGCTAATTAGGAAAATCAAAAGAGGAGGCTTTTTGCTCAAATAGCTGGTTTTAATGATTTGGCAACAAATGCCCCCAAGTCTTTTCTACATCAAGCTCCACCCCTTTCCTTTTATTCCTTTTATTCCTTTTTATTCCTTCCTTTTATTCAGTGGAGGAGCAGCTCACACATTCTATCTGGTAATCCTCTATACATCATTGGATGGTGGTCTTCTGCACAGAGGTCTACCTCTCTGCACTCTGACACATGTCAGCTCTGAATGCCCCTTCCCAATTTTGCAGGCAACGGATTGCGTGTCCAGGGGCCCATGCCTGTCCGGGTGTACACACATAAATTCCAATACCCAAGTTCCAATTCAAGTGCAGAGTTGGAGGCTTGGACCAGCAGGCGCAATCCCAGGCCATCCTCCATGTGCTTATCTGCACCCCATCTTGACATCTGCAAAGAGCTACATATGACCTGTGCCCAGGATCTTTTCCTGGGTCCCAAATATAATCACAGTATTGGAGGGGGCCATCTCAGCCACACCCACCCCGTTTGACACACACAACCCCCCCCCCCAGAACTAGAGCATCCCGTGAATAGCTGCCAAGCCTCTGCTTGAAGGCCTCCAGTGACAGAGATCAAACCCACCGCCGCCACCCTGGATGTGGCCAGGGCAAAAGGGACAGTGACCAGATCTACATTTAGAGCAGGGATGAGGAATCTTCAGCACACGGGCCCAAACTGGCCTGTGGAGGTTCAGCATCCGGCCCGTGGAGCCTCCTTGGGTTCTTCCAGGGAGTGGGTCTTGGCTTCCTGGAGGAATCCCCATTGTTCCTGGATGTAACAGTGGGGACAGGGCCAGCACTGGGCTCCATGCGGCACATTCCACCCCCAACTATGCCTCTCTCAGCAAGGAGAATGGCAAAATAGAGGGGGTGATGATGCCAGTGGGCGCAGCCTGCCCACTGACATCGTTCATTCCACGGAGGGCTTCTGGAGGGCAATTCAGCCCTACACCTGGTTATGGTTCTGTACCCCTGGTTCAGACATCCCTGCAGCATGGTTACAGGGGAGGTAAACATTTTGGCTCATAGGCACATTTGGCAATTTGAGAAACTGTCCTGAGCACTGCCACAAAATGGCTGCCATGGCAGGCATGGCAAAGGATAAGTAACCTGCCCCAAAGACTGAGAACAAGGCAGAGGTGGGATCCAAGCCCCAACACACTAAACAACCCCTTGGAACCCACAGTTTCCAGCACCAACAGAAACCTATTTAACAGCAATCCCAGCTGCCTTTAAGAAAATGTGTGTGTGTGTGGGGGGGTGTTTCTTTTTAAAGTGGGAGGGGTAGGGCACCTTAATGAGTGCCAAGGAAGATGTCTCAGGTGCATTGGTGCCCATGATCACCCCCTTGCCTACCCCTGTTATAGCAGCAATCACACGACTATGTGTACATGTTAAGAGGATCTTAGAGCAGAAACAGGTGAGCAGAAGCCCTGTATGATGTCTTCATGCTAAGGCTGTATCACTTCAGTCTGCAGGCAGGGGAAGTAACATTGGATATTTACTTAAAATGCATGGCCTATAAATTAGCATATTATCCAAAAGGTCTAGTGCAGAACCTTCTTCTTGACACGCTCATTTTACGTCCAGAGAGAATATCTGATGTGAGGTGGGCGTTCGACCAATTGATCCACCATCCAGAGATTTCAAATGATACAGTCCAGCAAGCAGTGGAGTGCATGGGGTTCTAACCAATCTGCTTTTGCTCTGTGCTGACTCTATTTTCTGTACAGCACTTAGCATAAATGTTGGCTAATCAAACAATAAGCAGGAACAGAACTCTGTCTCTGCTTTCCAGTAAGTATCAAAACGGTGGCAGATCTGGACTTTGCTTCGATTTCCATCCCAGCCCAACCCTCTTTTCTTCCTTTCCTGGTTTTAATATCTGCATGGTTAACTTCTGAGGCCACTCATTTTAATGAACCCACAGCAGCCACACAAAGAACAGCAGAAAACCAATCACACGTTGATTAATAGCAGTCCCTGAAGTGGAAGCATTGAGGGGAACTTCTATTCATTCCGTCCGAAGGCAAGAGAAAGGCAAAGAGTAGGAACTTTAATATACTGATATTATGCTACACCTTTATGCAACAGGTGCTTTATTATGCTGGGGGGGGGGCATCCAACACCTGGACATTGGTCTTAGCATCATATGCACCCAATCAAGATCACAATCTTTTACTCTAAAATATTTAATCTGGACTAAATCCTGTTCCCTGGTTCTGCACCCACAGCTATGCTACGCCCTCGGATTAGAATCTCCACTCCGCCCAAAAGCATGCAGTGAAAGAATGGGTGGGGAAAATCCACCCCTTTTTCACAGCCACTCTAATCGTGTGTAGAATAAGGTAGTTAACAATGTATTAAGAAGAAACCGATCCACATTAAGTGGATCTCAAACAATGCACTCCAAACATTTGGATACACAAGGAAGGGACATTGTACTAACCCCCAAAGACACATCCCATTTTTGTTTTCAGCAAAGACCCTCTTGCTTTCCCAATCTACATGCTTTTCTCATCTAAGATGCTTTCACATTGTGGAAACAAATAAGCCTTTGGATATATAAAATGGCCAGCTGCAACTGAAATCTGATTGACAATTCCTGCAGGATGCTGGAAAGAAAAGGGGTGCTCGCTCTGGCAGCTGGCTTTGTTCTGAAAGGCTGAGACACATACATGTTTCTACCACAAAAGCCTTATGGGCAGTCAGTCGCCTGTGCAAGACAATCCAAATGGCAAAAACGCCTACAAAATTATAACAGTTAAAAAAAGAAAAAAGATCCACAGTGAACAGAACCATTCATCCACCAAAATAAAAAAATAAAAATTTAAAATGGCTGACATTATTAAAGCACAGAGACACAATAGATTACCCTGAAATAAACCACCTTTACTCTTGATCCTGGCTAGTTATTATAATACATTACAATACAATAATAATACATAATATCCTATTCCAAGTGCTTTTGGACTTCAAATACAGCACATGCAGGTTATCTGTCAGCTGGGCATCTTGGATATCAGAGTCTGGAGGCAGACTGCGAGAAAGACAAGGCCATATGGCAAAGCGCTAATTGCTTCGCATTCGGTGTGCTCCTGGATTAGGCAGGGCATCTCCGGGAGTTTTGCATCTTCCCCAGCGACAGGCAACTCACAGGGGGCATTTGCATTGCTCCCGGTCCAGGCGGCAAGTGTGCTCCTGGATTAAACTCCAGGCTCTCTCATTATCCATGCCCGAAATAAGCACTTCACCCCCGTTGCTTGGGCTGTCCTGCTGACCTCTTTTTACTCGCCCCTAGCAGAGAGGAACCGTAAGGCAGCAATAATAATGCGCCCACCCCCACCCCATGCACAGACGCAGCATGGCCTCTCTCGAGAACACTTTGTGTGGGACCACACTGCACAGCAAGGGTTGATCTGGACCAAGAGCCAACAGGCCTGGAGAGGGGAACAAGGTGCGGTCTGGAACAACCCTGAACGCAGCCTGGTGCTCTCCAGATGATGGCTTGGACTGCAACTCCCATCCCTTGGCCATGTTGGCTGGGAAATGATGGGAGTTGCAGTCCAACCCATCTGGGGGTGGGAGCATCAGGTTGGGTCTTTAGTGTACACGGCATTGCTCAGGATTCATCGTCCAGCTCCGTCACCCAGGAGAGGAGCGCAGAGCATCCAAGCATAACCGGTGCAAGCGGATTCACAAAGCGGACCAGATTCTCTTCCTCCATTCTTGGATCCAGGGGATCGGCTCCCACCCCAGCTTGCTTTCCCGACTTCTGCCGGCCACACGCCTTAGGCAGAGAGGGCTGAATAAGACATTATTGGCTGGGGTGGGCGTGGGGGAATCTTAGCACTAGACTCAGGGAAAGAACTGGCGGCGGGGGGGGGGGAAGAGAAGTGGGTAGGCGCCCTGTACACGTCAAGGGCGCCATCTGGCCATCTTGGCACCCCACCGCCTGTCGCTAACCACTCGACTGTGCTTCCCCCTGCATAGTACTGTCTCCACTGCCTCCGGGCACTCATTGCGTCCCGACGGACGGTTCACCGGGGGTGTGAGGCGTGGGTGGAGGCGGAGGCCACAGACTCCACAGTTCAGGGGAGGGGGCGCGTTGAGCGCCCCCCACCCACCCCCTCCAGCGAACCCTCCGCGCATACAGGAATAAAGCCGCGATCCGCTCGCCTGCGAGGAGCGGGTCCCTTGCAAGCACACGCGCACCGCGCCACACACCCCCTCGGGCAGGGAGGTCCGGAGAAGGCTGGGGAGGAAAAAGCAGCCGGTCTGGGCCACGTCCCCCTTCTCGGCCTTGCACCCCACACCCACCTACAGGAGGAGGAGAGGAGGGAAGAGAGAGAGAGAGAGAGAGAAAGCGGAGAGGCACAGGAGCCGTGCCAGTGGCTCGAGTCGCCTGGAATGCTCCCTTGCACACCCACACACTCACGCACGCACACAGTCCATATGCATGGCTCACATGCATGCACGCACGCGTCCTAGCTCTCGAGCTCGGCTCCGGGGTCGTCGCGCAGCCCCTTACTGTGTCTGGCAGCGGAGGGACTCGGATCCCAGTCCCATGCCTCCAGCGGCAGCGGCGGCGGCGGCCCCGGAGGTCCCTGACGCGGGCGAGGCACTCAGCACCTCCGCGCTGAACAGCTCCACGCGGTGGCACCGGAGCCTCTGCCGGCGGCGCCACCCATGCGCCGCTTCTCCCGCCGCCGCCGCCGGCTCCATCCCGCCGCCCCGCCCGGCTCCGCCCCCGCCTCCCGCCATTGGTCCGGCCGCCTGGCGGGCGTGATCGCTCCAGTTCCCCGTCTCCCCCCCCCGCGCGTGCACACACACACGCACACACACACTCGTGTGCACGTGGACGAGTGACGCCGGGGCCGAGGGGGAAACCTAACCCGAGGCCATCGCCCCCGGGGAAGGCGTGCGGACTACGTCTCCCAGCACCCCCCTGCGGCGGATCTCGCAGAGGCTGGCCTCCAGGGTGGATGGGACGTGTAGTTCTCGCCGGGCAGGAGGCGTTCCCGGCCACTTAGAGGCTGGTGGCTCGGGTGTCAGCGGGGCAGGGCATGCATTTCGGGTTCCAGTCAGAACCAGTCCGGACTCCGAAGGAGCTCTCCGCGGTGCTGAACCTATTTGCAAGGGGGTCAGATCAGTCCATCCTAAAGGAAATCAACCCTGAGTGCTCATTGGAAGGACAGATACTGAAGCTGAAGCTCCAATATTTTGGCCACCTAATGCGAAGAGAAAACTCCCTGGAAAAGACCCTGATGCTGGGAAAGACTGAAGGCAAAAGGAGAAGGGGGCGGCAGAGGATGAGGTGGCTAGATAGCATCACGGATGCAATGAATATGGACTTGAGCACGCTCCGGGAGAGAGCGCAGGACGGGAAGGCCTGGCGTGCTACGGTCCACGGGGTCACGGAGAGTCGGACACGACTGAACGACTGAACAGAACAGAACAGGGTTCAGCGCCTTGGAGAGCTCCTTTAGAGCTCCAGCTGGTTCTGACTGAAGCCCGGAAAGGATGCACTGCCCCGCTGACATCCGAGCCACCCGGCTCCACTGCAACCTGGCGCCCTCCAGATGTGTCAGACTCCAATGCCCAAGATCCCCCAGCCAGCTGGGGATCCTAGGAGTTGTAGTCCGGCACATCTGGAGGGCACTAGGTTGGGGGACGCTGCAGGCACCTAATTGTCTGATTTTGCACAAGTGCGCCCTCCAATGCAAATCAGGCAATTGGGTAGCTGCCCTCAATGTGTTTTGGGCTGCAACTCCCATCAGTCCCGGCCAGCATGGCCAATGGCTGGGAATGCTGGGAGTTGTGGTCCCAGACATCTTGAGACCCTGGTTGCAGCAGTCTAACAAATAGATTGCAGCATAAGTGAGTGAGTCAGAAGGGTCATGCTACAGCGCTAGACCGGAGGTGGTCTAGCATAGGGACTAAGCTACAAGTCAGAAAGTCCTGGGTTCGAATCTTGCCTCTGCCATGAACTCACTCTGTGGCCTTAGGCAACTCTCTCAGCCTCAGTTTCCCCATCTGCAATAGGGGGTGGGGGGAAACAATATTGATTTACCTTACAGGGCTGTTGTTAGGATTGCAATAAGATGAGTGCTTTTGAACACTTTATTTATTTATTTATTACATTTATACCCCGCCTTTTTTCCTCTTGCAAGGAACCCAAGGCGGCTTACATTATCCTCCTCCTCTCCATTTTATCCTCACAACAACAACCCTGTGAGGTGGGTTGGGCGGAGAGTGTGTGGCTGGCCCAAAGTCACCCAGTGAGCTTCCATGGCCGAGTGGGGACTAGAACCTGGATCTCCCAGCTCCTAGTCCAACACTCTTGCCACTACACCACGCCGGCTCTCACTTGGAAGTGCCAGTGTGGTGTAGTGGCAAGAGTGTTGGATGGGAGTCGGGAGATCCGGGTTCTAGTCCCCACTCGGCCACGGAAGCTCACTGGGTGACTTTGGGCCAGTCACACACTCTCAGCCCAACCCACCTCACAGGGTTGCTGTTGTGAGGATAAAATGGAGAGGAGGAGGATAATGTAAGCCGCCTTGGGTTCCTTGAGGAGGAAAAAAGGTGGGATATAAATGCAATAAAAATAAACAAAGAAACAAACAAACATTGTGTTTTACTTTGTTTCAGTTCAGATGCAACTCCACAGCATAGTCCCCCTTGAGCAGTTTAGCATATAATGCGATGCTTGCCAAATGCCAGGACGAGGAGGGCTCAGCCTCACCAAGGCCACTTGGCCAGCCAGATGCTGCTCCGAAGTAGGCCCCTGTGGATGTTTCTGCCAGGACACAGCTGCAAAGGGTATAATGCTGAAGCTAAGCAAGTTTGGGTTGGGCCAGTTCCTGGGTGGGAGTCTGGGAGACCACCTGGTACCTGTGACTATGCCACCTTGAGTTCTGCTGTAGCAAAAAAGAAAGAGGAGGTAATCAAATTAACAACAACATTCTGTACATGGGTACAGAGGAGGAGGAAAAGATATTTAAATGAGGCCCCAAAGCACCCACATTTAAGTGGTGTATTTTGAGTGTTCAAAGCACTTTGCTGATGTTTTATTCTTACATTGCTATCCCATCCCGAGACACTCAAGGTGGTGTACATTTATTTGTCTGTTTGTTTGTTACATTTTACATTTATATCCCACCTTTTCCTCCAAGGAACCCAAGGCAGCTTACACAGTCGTCCTCCTCTCCATTTTATCCTCACAACAACCCTGTGAGGTAGGTCAGGAAAAGAGTCAGTGCCTGGCCCAAAGTCATCTGATGAGCTCCATGGCCAAGTGGGGACTAGAACCTGGAACTCCCCTGTTAACCAACATGTTAACCACTGTACAAGAGCTCTGTAAGGTCAGTTCAGCTGAAAGATGGTGTGACCAGCCCATTAGTCACCCAGTGAGCTTCCTGGGAATATGAATCTGGGTTTCCCCGATCTTGGTCAAACCCAGCCTTCCACAACCTGGTGTGCTCCTTCCAGATGTGTTGGACTACAACCCCAACCCAATCAGCTGCCCTGATTGCAGATTATGGGAGTTGTAGTCCAACACATCTGGAGCACACCAGGTTGGAAAAGGCTGCTTTAACCACTATAACGCACTGGCTGTGATGTGTTATAAAAAGTATCCCCATAACACCCCTGTAAGGTAGGGCAGCAGAGGATAGGGACTGGGCCAGTGGAGGCTGGTGGCTCCAATTTTGGTGGGGCTATAAATCCATTCTGGGTTTCAGCCAGAAACCAGCCAGATCTCTAAATGAGCTATCCAAGGTGCCGAACCCTATCCCCCCAAATAGGTTCAGCACCTTGATAGCTCCTTTAGAGTTCTGACTGGTTCTGACTGAAAAGGATTTACAGCCCCACCGAAATTGGAGCCACCAGCCTTCATTAGACTGGGCTATACTGGCTTGGGGCACCAAATGAATCCAAGTTTGAGTTGAGACTTGAAATTGGGCCAGTGACTTCCTCCGTCCCACAGGCACTACACAAACTTTGGGACCACACAAAGCAGGTTTTGGACGTGTGCTCTCCTAAAACAACATTTTGGCACCATGATGTGATCACTTGGGGTTTTCTCATCAGTGGCACCCAGATTATGAGATTCTCTCTCCACAGAGGCCTGGCTGATGATAACCTCAAGGTTAGTGCATTCAGGCGTCATCTTAAAGCCCTTTTGTTTTACGAAAATGCCCCTTGATTCTGGTGGATTGGCTGCCATTGAGCATTCCTCACATCTCTGTCACTGTCTTTGCTTTCAGTTGTTTTGTTTTACGATATGGACAATCATTTTTATCTATTACTTTCTTATTATTTATTTCTAGTACTTACTGATGGATCTTTCAGCCAGGGCTCTTAGAGTGACTTAAAAATAAAATGCAAACAAATCTTTAGAAAATAAAACAAACCATGGCAGGCAGTTAAGATCCAGCCAAAAAGAAAGGGCGAAAACGCTGATGTGGTTAACTGCCCTACTGGGGCAGAAAACTCAGGGTGTAAATCTTTGTAGTATAAATAGGAGGAAATGGGACACCTGCAACCCAGTGTTGCACTTTGGAGTGTACCGTTCAGGATATTCCATTGCATTTCCCCACCCCCAATAATAAGTCTGCATTCCATGGTCACTGACCTTCTTGCAATGGAGGCTGGTGGTTCCGATGTCAGTGGGGCGGTGGAGCCACTCCGGGTTTCAGTCCAAACCAGTCAGAACTCTAAAGGAGCTCTCCAAGATGCTCCTTTAGGTGATTTGCACCTTGCAGAGCTCCTTTAGAGTTCTGACTGAAACCCCTGCAGATTCATTGCCCCACTGCCATCAGAGCCTTCAGCCGGCATTGCCTTCTTGGTTTTCATTGGGCTGCTTTGGGAGCCGAGTCCCCCCACCCCCAAGGTTTTGTTTTTCAGTAAACTAGTACTTCACCTGAAGGCAGCTGATCCTTTCCTCTTGTGCGTGTGTGCTGCCATTTTGGCTACATAAGTAATGGCACTCACACCTGAACATCGGGAATAGAGAGAATGATCAATGATGCCCCAGACAGAATATGTCAGCACCGTAGGATGAGTGGTGGTTGTGATACCATGCATCTCGATGGCCATGTTGGGAAACAGGACACTGAATTAGATAGGCCTTTGGTCTGATCCAGCACAACTCTTTATGTTCTAAAGCAGAGCTGAGCAGAAGGTAGGTCAACTCCCAGCATTCCTGACCGTTGGCCGTGCTGGCCAAGGCTTCTGGGAGTTGAAGTTCAAAACATCTGGAGTTCTACCTTCTGCCCACAACTGTTCTAAAGGGGGGAGGCTGAATAACTTTTTTGGGGGGGTTGTTTGTGTCTTATTTATGCAGGAGAGAGCAGTTGAGGTGCATAACAGAATTAGATCTGTAAATCTGTGGCAATATTGGGGACTGCCAGAGGTCCTCTTATGACCTGGACCCCCTGAGCAACTCCTTAAGGATCTCTTGCCTTCTTAAGAGTCCCACCTTTCTTCTTTTACCTTCCCTTTCCAGTAATGGGGGGTTTGGGCTGTAGACGTGAGGTGACTGACACTCTACACACTAGGTTTAACCACAACAGAGTGGAGTGATACAAAAGGCATTCAGAGAAAATAAAAGTTGCAAAACCCAAGTTCCCTAGCTGTACTTAGTCTTCTCCAAGCAGCTTCTTCCTGCTCCCTCTTCAGGCTCTGTTCTCCCCAACTCTGACCCTGACTGGCTCTCTCACTCTCTTTTTATACCCTCTTCCCTCAAAACCAAAAGTACTGTTTCAAAGCTGAAGAAATGAAACTTTGTGTGATGCTAAGCTCTCCGGAGAAATCTCCGCAGCTCTCCTTTGCAATGGGAGCTGAGAGTTCTTATCCCCCAAACAATGTTCCAAGGCAGGTCAGAAGAACACAAAGCAATTCAGTCAAAATAAATGGCTCTATAAGTGAATTCAAAGACAGGAGAGGACACTTTTTAAAGAGAACAACCCTCTGTGCACAGTGAGAAGGAATACCACGTTCTTGTTGGGGAAAGGAACAGAAGAGCAAAAGAGCAAATAAGAACGGAAGAATGGGTATATTTTGGCATCAGACAGAGTTGTCTTCTGGCCAGTTTTGGACTGATGAAAAGACCACCCAACTGTCAGGTGCTCAGACCAGGGCAGGCCAGGGCCCTAGTTGCCATTTAAATTTCCCATCAGGCCCCAGAATGACACTGCAGAGGGGGCATTGGGGAAACTTAAAATGGTGACTAGACACAGACGTCTGGTGCTGCTTAGAGCACTGCTGCCTTTCACTGGGGAAGCTCTCCAGGGCCCACCAGTGGAGGAGATGGCTTTGCCTAGGACCGCCTCTCCCTCAGACCTGGATTGGCCTTGCAGGAAATTTGGGAGCCAGAGGGAGGACCAGGTGGCCAGAGATGAGTTGCCCAGGAAGAGTGGCTACTTGTGAATCACCAAAAACGAGGACAAAAGAGGACACTGATTTGTATGTGCATATATATATATATATATATATATATATATATACATACACACACACACATACACACACACACACACTCATTTAGAAATTACAGTTGTAATTTAAATAGAAATACAGTACATCTCCCCATAGTGTGGAAGACTGTGGGCAGGTGACATGCTGTCAGGTGCTCTTGACTGGCAGCTTCAGGGTCCAGCTCTTCCTTCTGATGGTTCTTTATCTTTAAGCTGGACTTGGGCTGGACAGCCCCTTCAAAACAGAGGATGCCTCCAAAACAGAGGACAATCCTCTGGCAGCCCTTCAAATAGAGGACTGTAAAAGAGGATGCACGGCCATCCTACGTCCACAGCTGCAATCCTATGCACACTTACCTGGGAGAAAGCCCTATTGAACATAATGGGACTTAGGCTTCTCTACATGAGCAATTTATTGCATGCTCTTGACTGGTCACTCATGGAAGTTTGCAGGTCCTTTACACAATGTTGTCAACTTCCAGGATGTCTGCCGCACATTTCCCCCTTTATCCCGCTTTAAGAAAGATTGGAAAGAAACTGGTAAGAAAAGTGAATAGCTCCATATCAGCAGTGTGTAATGCAGGCATAGCGCTATGAATTTGCTGAGGACGGACTTTCTTCAATTCAAACCATGTGTCTGCCATGTAAATGCTTGAGCACATTTCTCGATTGCAGGCTGATTGGAGGGAGAAGAGTGTTACTGCAACCAAGGGAGACAGATCTGATCCCCTACCCCACCAAGCTCAGGATCAATGTCCTCTATTGATTCAGAGTACCCCATTAAGTTCAGTGGAGCTTACTCCCAAATAAGTGTGCTGAGGGTTGCAGACCTTCAGCACAATCTTATGCCTGCTCAGAAGTAAGTCATAGCTTTCCTGGGGGCTGTGGGGAAACAGTACAGCACAAGTTAAGTGCGGAAAACAAGACTCCCCCCCCCCGCCACCCCTGCTCCTTTGCACACATGCCAGGGCAGGAGGGAGGCGCTCCCTCGATTCAAACCACATGTCTGCTGTGTAAAGGAGCCTTTCCTAATCCTGCAAAAAACAAACCAGAAAGCCCTGGTAAGGATGCGGGGGGGGGGGTTGCTTAATGTAGAAACACCCTTACTTCTGAGTAAACATGCACAGGATTGCGCTGGATAGGCCTCCCTTGTCCAAAGATAAACCAAGTCTCTGTTGGAATTTCTCTGTTTTCGTTATGCACGTCAGCTATTTGCTCCCACTTGCAGCCCACCCACTGCTAATTCTGTGTACAGTTTCATGTCACTTTGGCCACAGCAGGAGAGAAACTGGTTGAGGCTCAGAAAGTGAGAGGGTGTCCTTAGGATCAGGGGCCATGCTATCACTGTGGCCCACCCTACCGGCTTCTGGGTCAGCTGTGATCTGTGTAGTGTGTAGGTCTGGCCTTCACATGGGCCTCTTTGCATTACATGCTCATGCTGAGTCATGGCGTGGATTGTGCCTGCTCTGCTTTCCTCAGATATCTACGGTGGTTTGTGGGGGCTCAATGTGGGCTGTGCAGACCACAACCAAAGCAGAAGCTTCAAGGTGACCTAGGGGAAAATACATGCTAAGTTAAATATGTAGCATGCAGCTGAACCATTTTGTTTACCTTAGTGTAAGCATGTTGGGCAGGGGGGATGATCCAGATCAGGACAACCACATGGGTTGCAGAGGTTTAAACCTTCCCACCCTGCCACAAGTCCCCCCAAATCCCACCCCCAACAACCACAGGGACTAAATAAAGGGATGAAACCTTCTATTGGTGTGAATGGAGGTTCCCTCCATTTTTTAAAGTCCCTGCATTTGGGGGGGGGGGAGATTTTGGGTAAAAAAGTGGCTACACTCTGCATATGTAATCTAGCATGTAGTGAAAAACCCAAGACCCCACTCATTCTGCAGTTCAGCAGGTGAAGACATCCAAAGTACCTTCTAGTCCTGTTTCCTGAGAGGAACTGCCGTTGTGGTGGCCTGAGGACAAGTTGACCCTACCACGAGCTTGCTCAACTCTTGGCTTACAGTCTTGCATGGGGGTGGGGAACCCCTGGTCCACCAGCTGGATTGGACTCGCATGGCCTCCCACCTGGCCTTTGGAGGCCAACAAAGAGGTTTCTCATTGGGAAAAGTGAAGAAGTGTTCAGCCAGTTTCCTTGGGAACTGCCCCTTAAAGGTGTCCAGAGTGCCTGAAGAAGCAGGTCTGTCTTCACCTCTCCAACAGTGTCAAAGAGGGAGTTGATCTGGCTGTGTGTGTGTGTGTGTGTGTGTGGACATACTTGTTCCTACTCGCAGTGGTATTAAATTCTTTATTTTTTCCATTGATATTTATGAGCAGTCCTCTCTTCCATCCCTGGGGACATTTAAAAATTGTTTCTCAGTGTGAACCAGGAAAAGACCTAGCCAGACAATGAGAAGGTTCTTTCTACTATCTATCTATCTATCTATCTATCTATCTATCTATCTATCTATCTATCTATCTAATCTATATCTTCCTGTTTCAGCCACTCTCTGTGTGTATACATGTGAATGGGGTGTGTATGTGAATAGTGCATGTGTGTATGTGTGTGAATGTGTGTATATGGGAGAGAGAGAGAGAGAGAGATGGTTACACCCACTTTGGGCCCTGGCCATGCCTGCTCCTGCCATGCAGCCCCCAGGAGTTTGCCAGATGGCAATCTGACCCTCAGTCTAAAAAAGATCCCTCACCATTGCTACAGCCGAAGGGGACTGACTGGCTAGGTCCAGGAACAATCAGCACTTAGTGCACTGAGAACACTTCTAGATCTAATAATTGATGGTGACAATGATAATCCAAGGTTAGACAGCTGTTTTTTTGTTTTCTTAAATTATGTGTGGCACTTGAGGGCCCCATGTTTAGCTTGAAGACAATTTGAGTAGTGGGCACTCCCCCCCCCTTAAAACAAAGGTTCTAAGTATCTTTCATCAATTTATTTCTTTCAGCACTTAAAAAAATGGATCCCATACCCACTTACCTGGGAGTAAGGCCCACTGAACTCAATGGGACTTATCTCTGAATAGACATGTATAGGATCCTGCTGTTAATCAGATATCTTGTGGGGCTGGCTCTTTCCATGGCAAAGCAGAAGGGAAAGAAAAATCAAAAAGCTGTTGACAGCATCTGAGAGCACAGCGGGAACCTCAAACCTTTCCACAGTCCAACGTAAGCAATTGCCTTTTAATCACTATTTTATATTATGCTACATGGCTTTGGGATGGATGGCACAAAATGGGATTGTGGTTTGACACAGTATTACTGCAAAATACAGTTGAATTAAGCATATTTTCCATATTCAAAGAAAAAGTATGGCTTCCTGTTGAACAGGTGGCACATAAGAAGTTCTGTCATTTATTTTAAATCAAAGCTGTTGGCCACATTTCTCCCTTCTGTCTTTCGTTTCCAAAGACATGGGAGATCTGTGATTGAATCTCCGAACATTTTTTAAAACTTCAAATGGAGGAGGAAGAGGTTCACCTTTGATTGTAACATCATTGGGGGTGGGGGGATGTCACCTTTTTCACTGTAATGTTTTCCTGATCTAAATCTCTTCCCCCAAAGCTGCTGTTAACCTCCCTGGAAGGAAAATGCAGAGATGATAGACATAACTTCCTTCCCCTTCACCTACCCGTGGAGCTATTAGCAGGATCAGAAGGGCTGTTAGATCAGGAGACTGCAAAGGACAGGGCACCCCAACCTTTTTGGACCTGTGGGCACATTTGGGAATTTGAGAAACTGCTGTGGGCGCCACCATAAAATGCCTCCCATGGTGGATGTGGCGAATCACACAAAGGCTGCCGTAGGGGCCTGGCTAGTCAAAAGTGAGCTTAAGAGTTGTGAGGGAGACAAATAGCGAGGCTAGGGGCTGGGAGAGAGGGGGAAATAGCAAGGCAAAAGGGTAGAGGGGGGAGAGATAGCAAGGCTAGAGGGTAGAAGAGGAGAGAAAGAAGACTGCCCTAACATCTTCCAAGGTTTCTCTTAAAACAATTTTTTTTAAGGGGGCAAGGACTGGAAGGCTTCCTGGGTGCCACTGGAAGTGTCTGTGGATGCCTGCTGGGGACTCCTGGCATAGCGGAAGGATTAAACAGCCCTTTCCCAGTGGCTGTTGCTCTCATCATCGTTGACCCACGCAGCCACCACCCACTGCTGCTCTGAAGTGGTTGGTTTTATGTTTTGTTTTTAAAGTCAGGAGATTCAGTTATGAATTGCTCACATCATCCCTGTCTTGGATCTCGGTTTCATAGAAACATTGTCTAGCCCAGTTATATGGTGTCAGTTAGTGCTGTGCCCAAAATTTCTCCCACGTTCTTTCCCCCCACCCCGACCATCTCATTTAATTTGTTAGAAAAGAAATGGCTTTCAAAAAGAAATTCAAAGGAGGAGAAATTTCGGAGAAATTCTCATGGGTTGGGTTTGGGGTTCTTGGGCTTACCTTACTTGTGAGGTGGCTGAGGAGTGTGCATGAGTGTCCTGTCAGCCATTGTACAATTATCTCTGTGGTAGCCTGGAGCCTCTTCGGCTTCCCGCAGTTCAGTTAAAGCCATCTTGAGGAAGACATCACGAGGCAATGCCTCCCATGGGGCTTTTTCAGTTCAGGAAGGGCCAGTGGCCTGGGAGGCTGCAGAGCAAGGGAAAGATGTGTAATGGAGAGAGAAAATACACACAGCCCCCTCGGCCACCTCGCAGTGATTAGGCAAGCACAAAAATACCATCTAAAGAAATTCAAGATTCTGCCTCAGAAAAACGGAAGCCTCAACACAGTTGATGTTGTTGTCGCTTACAGAAGCAGTGCAATAAACCAAAACCCCTTAAGAAAAAAGAAAATAACCTGTACTACAACCCCTGCCAGTAGTGAGCCCTACCTGTGAGAAGCTGTTGGAGAATTTCTCCTCTCCTAGGAGAAATTCAGTGAAATTGTCCCCCCAGTTCCTCTGCCCACGAATAGGATGGAGAATTTGGAGAAGCTGTTTGTGCACAGCTCTAGTATCGGTTTCAGTTACTGACACCTGAGGATATGGACAAGGTGCGTGGAACCCCTTGTCCATTTGAGGTAATTACCTCTAGCCGGAGAGATAGTGGGGGTAGGGATGGCCCGCAATTGACCTATAACGAAGCACTTTACAGCTACAAGTGGCATAAATTACACCAATTACGGTCCCCATTTCCCAAGATTTGCTAATTGCAGCCATAATTGGAGTATCTTGACCTGTTTACAGAGAGAAAACTGCCAAATTCCGTAGGATGTGCCAGGGGCTCCAGGGAAATCTGCTGAGCTCTAAAAGGGCTGGCTTTCCCCACATGGAACTGCCCCTCCCCTGACCAGACATTGGGGGATTCACACATGCCTATATGTGATATATCAGTGCAGGGAGACAGAGCATTAAGAATAATATTTACGGTACACTTCTGAAAGCACCTGAGGCTGTTAAATCTGATGACAGCGATTTTCTGAAGGGCTGTCACACAAGAGATGAAGTAGACTCATTCTCTGTTGCTCCAGAGGGTTTCCCATCCCTGTGTTCTCCCCCCTTTCTCCTTTCCCCTGAAGCTCCTGATGCACCTGCATTTCAGGAGCAAGCCTCATTGACCACAGTGGGCATTACTTCTGAGTAGACACACGGGGATGGGAAACCAGCTCCCTTTCTAACCCAACGCTGAGCAGGATTTCTAAAACCAAGGTGTGAAGTAGTGGCTTAGTGGTTAAGACGCTGAACTGCAGACCGGAAGGTCGGCAGGTCAGCAGTTCGAGACCCGAGTGCTACGTGACGGAGTGAGCTCCCATCTTCAGTCCCAGCTTCTGCCAACCTAGCAGTTCGAAAGCAAGAAATTGCAAGTAGATAAATAGGTACCGCCTCGGCGGGAAAGGTAACAGCGTTCTGTGCACCTCGGTGTTCAGTCATGCCGGCCACATGACCACGGAAGCGTCTTCGGACAGCGCTGGCTCTTCGGCTTAGAAATGGAGATGAGCACCACACCCTAGAGTCGGACACGACTGGTTGGGGACACCTTTACCTTTTACCTTTTAAGGCAATAAACCAAACAATGGAGAATCAAAGCCTCGAGATCACGCTTTAGAGCATTTAGGGAATTTGTGCTTTAAACTGTGCCATTTCAATTGAGGGGGATCTCTGTAAATTCTGATGTGGGCATTCAGGGGACAACTTCACTGAGCACAATGGGAGTTACTAATTGGTTTGTGCTGGGAAACACAGGGACAGAAAACACCCCTTGACCAGGGTCAAGGTGAAAGGCACACCCCTGGGCAGGGCTAGCATACCTGAGGTAAATGCAGGGGTTGGGGCACACGGCAACTATTCCACTGAGAACCCGACTTGAGGAAAAGAATCAGACTTTAAGCAGTCTCATAAAATCCTTTTTTTCCCCCTGATAAGCTCCAGGGTGGCTGCTGGATGGCCACGACGTCATGTATCCCTAACGACCTCCAAACGCAGCTGGCTCAGACTAAATCGCTCATGGTGAAACCCCCCCCCCCCAGGTCTCCTGTCTTCCACTGTACAATCATCTCTCTAGCAGCCCGAAGCTTTGTCATCTTCTCATACTTCAGTTACAGCCCAGGGGAAGAGATCATGTGGTAAATTCTCCCCTAAGGTTTTTTCCCCCTCTTTCAGATTAGGACATGCAGGCAGCCTGGAAGACTGCAGGGCAATGGAGAGCTGTGTAATAGAATGAAAAAATGCACACAGCCTGCGATTCAGTAAGCTAAAATGAAAACAAAGAAGCTGCCAACCCTACCTGTGAGAAACTGTTGGAGAATCCCTCTGGAAAAAATTGGGGAAATCCCCTGCCCCATTTCTCTGCCCACAAAGAGGGTGGAGAACTTTGAGAGGCCATTTGCTCACAGCCCTAGTTTCAGACAGAGATGGGTCATGGAGCAGGGTCTCTGAGGTTGGTCATAAGGCCTGGGCAGGTTCATTCAGGGAAACGGTGGTTCTTGAGCAATCCTGGATCTAGGCCACCAAGGACTTGGGGTTTCAATTAGGGCTGTGCACCACTTCGGCCTGAGGCCCAAACCCTGAGTTGAAGCAGGTTGCTTCGGGTCACTTTGGACCCGTTCCAAGGCAAAGTGGTGGGGGCATGAAGTGACTGGAGCAGGTCGGCTGCTCTCCGAAGCACTCGACGAGCTTCAGAACTTTGGCACTCCCAGCTCAGCCCCCCTGGCCCCCCTCACTGGTGCATCCAGGTCATTACCTGAGCCGCCTTCTCCGCTGCCTCCTGCCACCGCCTTCTCCGCCGCCACCACCTTCTCCGCACCACCGCCGCTGCGCCGCCCCTGCCACCACTGCCTTCTCCTTGTTGCCACCACCACCTTCTCCCCACCGCCGCAGTGCTTCCGCTACCACTACCACTGCTGCCGCTGCCTTCTCCTTGCTGCCGCTGCCACCGCTGCCAGCTCCTGAGGCCTGGACGCGCAACAACTTTTCTTGCAGGGAGTCACCATTTTTAAAATGGCGACCCCCTGCAAGAAGAGTCACCGTGCAATTTAGATTTTTGAAAAGGAAAAGGAAAGTTACTAAACAGGATAATTAAAGAAAATAGTAACGAGAAAATAATTTCAAAAAGTGAAATGTCACTTCACTGGCTCTTTGGAATGCTGACAGGGAGAGAATACTGAAAAACTAAGAGTGAAGGTGTGACGCTGCAAAAATACCAAAAAGGGGAAAAAATCCAAAAGCGCCCCTGGGTATGAACTGTAATGGTTGTCTATTTGTTGTGCAAATCCCTAAAATACTCGAGGACTACATAAAATTATTTATTTTTTAGGCAGATCACTAAAATGCTCGATGTGTTCCAAGACTATGTCTCTTCCTCGGAGCAAGTGATCTCTTAGATGAGCCTGTTTCTGCTTCTGTAGAAACTTGTCTGTTCAGTCGACTGTGGTTCTGGTCACACCCTCTTTGGGTTCTGGCCAGACCCCCAATTTGCTCTGGCTCCACCCTTTCAGCTTTGGGTATCCCCCCTCCAGACATGCAGCCTCCAACCAGAACATATAAAGTGGTTCTCAACCTGAAAAAGCATCAGGGATTTGCTGCTTCATGTTGGTTCATGACGGCCTTTCCAATGCACACTGGCCCATACCACTGCCACTGTAGCCACCATATTTCTGGCTACAGACCTGCAGCCCGCTCCAGTGCCCTGGGTATGCTTCTCCCAGTAGCTGCAACAACACAAAACTGGTGGTGGCTGGCCCCTTATGTGGGATGCGTTCCAGACGCAATTCCAGGGAGCAACTCGGGATGCAAAGGACCCTCTCATGAACTGCAGTCTAAGCTACTTACTCTTGCTGCCTAGGTGAAAAAGAAAATTCCAATTATTGGCCTAGGCACCCAAGTGAGAAGGATCAGGCAAATCTGCTTGGAAAACAATTAGTTGCCCAAAAGAGCGGCCAGAATCCAGCTGCAAGCTTTGCCTATAGCTGAGACAAATCTGCAGGTAACGTCAAGGAAGGAGTAGAATTAGGGATGTACGAAAGTCACTTACCTTTCGCGGATTATGTTGATAGTGGGGAGGGAGGCGTTCCATCCCTCCCCCCGGGATCCTCGACGGGGGGGGAGGCGATCCGTTCCTCCCCCCTGGAATCCTCCACGGCCGGCTGTGCTCCGCAGCAGCTCCGCCGAGCAGCCGGCCAGGCCCAGCCAGGCCAGAGCCGTCCATAGCCGGATTTCCGGCCGCGGAGGGCTCTGGGAAAAAAAAAAAAACCACATATGCAAATGGCGGCGGCTATGGCCACCGCCATTTGCGTACACCTTTTTCTTTTTTTTACCCAGTCGCTTTAGGTTACGTAAAAACTTACGTAGCCTATCATGTCTCTGTAAAAAACAAACAAACCTGCAAATGGCGGTGGTGGCAGCCGGTCGGAAGACCAGCCGCTGCTGCTGCCGCCGGAGCCGCCGCCGCCCGGAAGATCTGCCCCAGGTAAGTCTCGTCCCGGGGGTGATCCGTGGGGGGGCGGGGGGGGCAGGCCATTCCACCTCAGATTTCGGGGGGCCGAATGCACTGGCATTCACTGAGATCCGTGGCGGAATTCTCTGCCATCCCTAAGTCGAATACAGAGTTTAAAAGGAGCCTAGCATGGCCACAGCATGAAGGACACAGTATGGCATTCATAGCTCAAACTAGGGCTGTCGGAGAAATCCACAGTGGATTCAAATGAGTTTGGATTTCTATGAATCTGACCTGCGAATTCCACAGTGGAGCAGCTTTTTCTGAGTCATGCGGATTCCACAGACTTGCAGATGAGGGGTTGTTTTTTTACTTTGGGGGGGTGATGTGTGCAAATTCACATTTATACTAATGCACATTAGCTCTACTGTGCACGTGTGCTAGTGTGCATTAGCTCTACTGTGCACGTGTGCTGATGTGCATTCGCTCTAATGTGCACTTGTGCTAATTGCATTAGCTCTAATGTGCATGTGTGCTGATGTGCATTAGCTCTAATGTGCACTTGTGCTGATGTGCATTAGCTCTAATGTGTACTTGTGCTAATGTTCATTCGTTCTAACGTGCACTTGTGCTAAGTGCATTAGCTCTAATGTGCACTTGTGCTAATGTGCATTAGTTCTACTGTGCATGTGTGCTAACGTGTATTAGCTCTAATGTGCACTTGTGCTAAGTGCATTAGCACTAATGCGCGCTTGTGCAAGTGGAATGAAATTCTTGTACATCCCTAAAAAAACCTGATCCACCAATGAGCAGATGGAACAGATTTAACAAGATCCGTACACCCCTAGTTCAGACCATATGATAGTATCAGTAAGGGTGTGTATGATCCCCCCACACCCCAATTTCAGGATTTTATTCATTTTCATCACAAGCAACTTCTTTTATTCTGCTATTTATTCATTAAACTCACATTTGGTTTGTTACTGGTTCATATGAGAAATGCCAATGAAGTTTGCATTCATTTTCATTGTATTTTTCTCTTTAACTTTTGTGCATCATTTATTTATTTATTCATCGCAGCCTGTGGCAGTGGTGGAAGCAGAGATCATTTCTTCGCCTCTCAGCTGCAATTCGATTTTCACAGAATGCCCCAGCTGGTGCTGTGTTGTTCTGGGGCAGCCTTCCCCAGCTCCTGCTCTCCAGATGTGTTGGACTACAGCTCCCATAATTCCCCAGCCACCTATGCTGGCTGGGGGATTATGGGAGTTGTAGTCCATCATGTCTGGAGAACACCAGGTTGGGGAAGGCTGTTCGGGGGGGGTGGCAATCACCACAAAAAAGGGGGACCCCGCTGTGGCTGTCTCCCTCCCCACCCCCAAAATGTCTTAGAATGGCACAATAGCAGGGGATTCTGAGAAAAATGAAATGGCAGCCACCAGGAAGGGCTGCTGAAATCATGTCCACTGGTGCTGCTGTTGCCAGAGAGAGGAAAGATCTCTCCATCCCCAATGGATATGAATGAGCATGAAGAGGCACCAATATGAATTACAAAACTGTACCCATTATACATACTATGACTGATGAGGACTATGGACTATGGACTATGGACTATGGTGAGGACATGAACTATGACTCCATGTTGTTGGAGCTGGAGCCAAAACCACACCACCTGCACACAAGAGAGGTACAGTATCTGCAGGCTTGGGGTATCTCTGAGGTTTGTAGATATGCCAACAAAACAAAACAAAACCCCAGCCTCATAATAATTCAGTGGCATGGGATGTTGAGAGACTGTGTGTTTGTGTGTGGGGGGTCTGACAATTGGATGGGAGGTGGAATCAAATGAAGTGGCTGAAACAGGACAGAGATAGTTAGAGAGATAGTGATAGAGATGTGGTAGAAAGAACCTTTTCATTGTCTGGCTAGGTCTCTTCCTGGTTCACACTGAGAAGCTATTTATAAATGTCCCCAGGGAGGGAAGAGAGGACTGCTCATAAATATCATAAATATGGAGAAATTAAAGAATTTAATACCACTGCGAGTGGGAACAAGTGTGTACACACACACACACACACACACACACACACAATGGGCAGGGAGGGGGGGAGAGAGAGAGAGAAGACCAGAACAACCCAGTGAATAATGACATGACTGTTGGGGATGGAGACCAGTGGGGAGGGGAATAGAATGGAATGTCTGGAATCCTAAACAGGAACACCCCACACTGCAACATTTTGTTGCAGGGGCCCACTTGTTCATACCTATTATTCATGGCACTCATTTTGGAATGAAAAAAACCTGAATCCAATGGGCCCTATTCAGTTCAATTTTTCATTCGTTTCAAAAGAAATGCGTGCGCCACGCCTCGAAGGTGGGCTGAATAACAGTGGTAGGGGTAGGTTAGTGGGGTCCCTTGGCAACAGTCAAATTCATTTTTCAGTCTCTTCTAACCAATACCCTAAAAACCTAGGAAAGAAGGCGGGGGGAATAAGAAAGGAAAAAAACAAATAAAACAGAGGGTAAGGACTGCGCAATCAGATCCGAGACTGGATTCCTTGCCAAACAAATGGATGGGCTCTAATGGTAGACAGATTGCCTACCACAAAATTGTCTACCCCAAAATTAGGGCTAGAAAATAATGGCTGAAGAAGATGAATAAAATTGCTTTACAAACCTCAGGGTGGTGATCAAGAGTTTTATTTTGAGGAATTGGGCAGTTATTTGTGGAATTACAGTTGTTTCGATTGCAAAATGGAAGCTTGTGAGCTGTCTATACTGGGATAAGATCTATTGCTTACAATCAAACCTTTTATACAGTCAGAGTCTTATAAGAGTATATGCTGGGGGGGGGACTGGTGCCCCGATGGCCACACCCGTTTCTCCTAGCCCTGGCCCTTCCCCCAACTGCCAATTATTTGGCTTTTGTGCCATTTTCCCCCAGTTCTAGAATGTTGAAATGCTTCTCCTAAGGCTTAGTTACTGGATGTAAGAGATTTAAGCTGAAATATGCTTTTGGCCTGGCCCCATTTTGCCTTTGGTCCCATGCACCACTGGAATGTAGCCCCTGAAAGCTTCTCCAGAACTGAATTCAGCCCTGGGGCTGAAAGAGGCTCAACTCCATGTTACATGTGTTCTGCGACATACCTCAGCTCCTCCTGAGAGTCCTTACGCCTCCCATTACCTTGGCATCCCAGGATGTCAGTAGGTAAGCCAAATTAGATGGGTGTCTAATTCTCCAGCTTTACCACCGAGACTAAATCCACCCTAAAAACACCCAGAGAAGAAATAACTACCACCACCTACTGAGTTAGAGAAGCAGAGCTCTTAAGTGTCATGGGGCAAGGGTTAAGCAGGGTGCTGAGTTAGAATTCTGCCAACTTTTGCCCATCCAGTTCCCCTAGAGGGGTTAGCACACACTTTTGACATAGCTTGGCTGAGAGGACCAAGACATTAACCTGAAATAAGAGTAGTCAGAATCTTCCTAGATCACAACACACCAGTTTAATTGACCAAACCATACATGTATTTTAAAATAATAATAATAATATCCCACCTATTGCCCAAAGAGTTCTAGGTGGCTCACAGCAAATAAATATTTAATAGTTTAAGACACCTCTCTGTAACACAGAACCAGCAGCAGAAACACACACACACACACACACACACAAAACACAACAATATTTTAAGATTGAAAATATTTTAAAACAGAGGCTAATTAAAACAGCAACTTTGAGCCTTTCTATATGAGGCATTTATTGTGTACTCATGATTCCTCACTCACAGTAGTTTGAGGGTGCTTTACACCATGTTGTCATCCTCCATGGCCTTTCCCATCCTTTGCAACCAGTATCACATTCGTTTGTTTTTTATCAGGGAAAATCTGGTATATTCAAGAATGGTGGAATGAAACCCTAGGGTAGTTGTGTAATTCTGCTACACCACAGTACCACCTAGTGGTTATGTAAGGGAACATATAGAAAGGCAGAGAAAGAAAAAACCCAGTAAAAAACATGTATAAAGGATCTGATCTTAATCCCACAAAGAATCCGGAAGCAGAAGCCTGGTTAAAGTGGTGGGTTAAAAGCCTCATGTAGAAAAGCCCTAAATTACCTACTGAAGGCCTTCCCTAAAAAGTAAGGTCTTCAGCAAGATCATTAGTGAAGAAGTGAGATAGGCCTCTCTGGGAGGGGCAGCCACCGAAAAGGCCCTGTCCCTAGTCCCAACTAAATGTATCTCATGGGTTGCTGAAACATGCAAGGGGGCCTCCAAAACTGAACTCAGTATGCAAGCAAGTTCATGCAGGAGAAGGCATTTCTTCAAATATGGTGGTCCTAAACCATCATGGGGTTGCCAGATGTCCTCTTTTACAGAGGAGAGTCCTCTAGTTGAAGGGCTGCAATAGGACTGTCCTCTGTTTTGAAGATGTCATCCATTCATTTATTCGTTATATTTCTATACTGCCCCATAGCCAAAGCTCTCTGGGCTGTCCTCGTTTGAAGGGCTGTCCAGTCCAAGCCCAGCTTAATAATACAAGAAACCATCCGAAGGAAGAGCTGGTCCTTGAAATTGCCCATCAACAGCACCTGCAAAGTGAGCACACAGCTCCACAGCTCACCTGGTCACAGTCTTCCACACCATGGCAAGATATACTGTATTTCTATTTCAATGGTAATAATCATTTCTACATTTGCACCTATAGTTATAAATTAGCACATGCAAATGTCATGCAAATCAGCATCCCGTTTTGTCCTCTTTTGTGGCTTTGCATGTCCTCTTTTGGGGCAATTCACAAGTGACCACCCTAACACTCTTGTGCTTTGAATCTTACTGGGAAACACCCTGGCAGCCAATGCTGCTCTTTCAGCAAAGGAGCCGCATGATCCCTGTACGCAGCTCTCGTCAACAGTCTGGCTGCTGCTACATTCTGGACCACCTGAAGTTTCCAAATACTCTTCACAGCGCATTGCAATAATCCAGATGTGATGTAACTTAGACGGCTGTCACCGGATCTGCATTCCCCAGGAAAGGGTATAGTTGGTGCACAAGCCTCAGCTGGCAAAGGCACCCCTGGCCACCGAGTCCAGAAGAACCCCCAAAATGACATGCCTGTATTTTCAAGGGGAGTGCCACCCTGTTTGACTCCAGATGAACCCCAGTTCCCAGGTCAGCTCTACTGGACAAAAGCACCTCTGTCTCATCTGGATTCAGTTTTAATTTGTTAGCCTGCATTAGGGATGTCCATCCCGTGCAAATCTGGCCTTTTGGAGGGCCCAGCAGATTCCCACAGCCTGCCCAGCTCGGCTTGCATTTGCAAGCTGAGCTGTGGGTTTTCCCCAAATTCTGGGAACTTTTCCCAGTGTTTTTTTCCCCCCGTGAATAGAAAGTTGCATGAATTGTGGCTGAAATTTGCTTAATTTATGCAAATTCCAGTTGTAATTTGCTCAACTTTCTATTTAGGAAGGGGAGGGGAACAGAGGGGAACAGAAAATCTGCGAGCTGGCCTGACTCAATGTAGTCCGAGTCAGGCCAGCTCATGTGGAAGTCCGAGGGTCCCAGCTAATGAAAGCTCGATGATCTCTACCTCCCACCCCCTGGACAACTTCCTCCGACATCCCAGCCCACATCCAGTCCATTACTGTTAGGGGTGTACGAATACCTGGAGTCCGCTGGGGGGTCTGTGGGGGGGAGGCGATCTGGTCGTCCCCAGCAGAATCCTCCCCAGCTGGCTCCGCTCTGCGGCAAGGCCGTGGAGCCACCGGCCAGGGCCAGCCACAGCTGGACTTCTGGCCACAGCCGGTCTTCAGATGCAAATGGCAACTGGCCTAGATAACGCTATTTGTGTCCCTTCCCCTTAATGTGATATGCTATGTAAATCTTTACGTAGCCTGTCAGGGGAAGGGGAAGGGACACAAATGGCATAGTGCATGTCTGAAGAGAATTTCAAAATTCTCATTAGAATTTCTCTGACATTTCTTCTCCTTTGAATTTCTTTTCAAAAGCCAATTCTTTTTTCTTTCAGATTGAATGAGAATGGTTGAAAAAGATGTGGGAGAAATTTTTGGCACAGCGGTAATCCAAGCAATGGTTTGATAAAACTGTACTATCCAACAGGCAGGGTGTTACAAGCCAAACTCTGTACGTCTTCAAATGTTTGAAGCCACATTGCCTTTAGATTAACAGAGACCCAACACCTTGTGATGGCTGTGGGAAATGCAGCTATTAGATCAGGTTCTCCTGAAGAAAACCAAATGCAGACATTTCTCACCTGTGTCCAGATGTCTGGGATACCTGATTAGACCTCAGTTTTAAGACATATATAAACAGGTGTTTAAAGATTCATATGCAAGCGTGTGTGACATCCACAGATTCTATTTGTGCTTAATAATGTATAGAGCTACCTTTAGTAAGTTGATTAAAACGTCCTGTTTCATTACAGCTTGTTGAACTGTTAAAGACAAACCATCAGAGCAATAACCAGGAACATCTGCTTTTAAAGCCATCTTAAAATAAAGCAGGCGTTACAATCCCACAACCTAGATTTGTTTTTAAATCTTCCAAGTCCTGGTAATTCTGTTTTTTTGCTTTTATTTTCTTTTTTTAATAGAGATTATGTTTGTTTTCTGTTCCTGCAGTCAGGACTGCCTTAAAATAAAATCCAGTATAAATCAAAAGCAGAGCAAAGTATCTGAAAAGTGAAGGGGACCAAAATGAGCCCTTTCCATGCAATCCGTCATCCTCTTTTCAGCTCGCCCTGCCCTTTCAGCATTTTTTCAGTGATTGGGGGGTGGGGCGTTATATGCCTGGGGTGCAGAATCATTTTCAACTGGAGGGCCAAATTTCATGCTGGAGAAGCTCTCAGGGGCCGTATTCCAGTGGTGGGAGGAGCAAAAGGAAAAAGGGGGCAGGGCCCAAACACCAGAAGTACCGCCATATTTTAGCTTAAAGTTCTTATTGCCAATAACAAAGCTCTAGGGGAGGCATTTCAACCATTTAGAATGGGACACAAACTGTGGAGGCTGGTGGCCCCATTTTTTGTTTGGGCTGTGAGTCCATTGTGGGGCTAGGGTCCAGCACCTTGGATAGCTCCTTTAGAGTTCTGGCTGGTTCTGATTGAAACCCAGAATGGACGCACAGCCCCACCAAAACCAGAGCCACCAGCCTCCACTAGGCACAAAAGCCAGTAAACCACCAAATGAGTGCTGGTCAGTGGAAAGGGGGAGGGGGCAGGAAAAGGGTGTGTGGTGTTCTGGGGAACTCTGGAGGGCCAAATTGGTACTCCCAGCGTGCCAGATGCATTCCCCAGGGCTGAGATTCGTCACCTCTGGTGTACACGTACAGGAGCAAAAGTGTTCACTCTAATTGTGCAATGGGTGTGTGGGGGGGGGGTGGCCTGAAGACAGCAGGGCAACATACCCTGCCCTCCTACATTGTGCTGGTGGCTTCGTTGGGCCCCACTTCCCCAGCCAGGGCAAGGCGGTGTAGCCAAATCAGATTGCCTTCCCCAAACCAGGTCAGCAACAAATTGCCTTCCCCAATACAGACCTGTGAGAGTGGAAATGCTAGGAATATTGTAACTGCATTTGCAAGTTACAGGAAGGGGGAAGTCTTGCAGCTAGCTAGCTAATGCATGGGACTTTGAGGCATAGCTAGCCTTAGGATCTCTATAGCCTACAGTGTGGTTTCCTGTCCCTCGCTCTTCTTTCCTCCTTCTCTCTCTCTCTCTCTCTCTCTCTCTCTCTGACCTCCTCCATTGCTGGGAACTCATGTGTTTGCTCTCTCTCCTGCCAGTGTTATGGAACCCACAAAAATCAACTGAACAAACTTTGTCTGAAATATACACTGTACCTGTGTTTTTACACAAGAAACTGTGAGTCAACCGTTTTTCTTTTCTTCACTAAAGAAAAGTGTGGTCTCCTTTTTTACTAAGATAGTCTGCTGTGGATGTGGGACTGATAAACACTCATTCTGCTCTGCCTTTTGTCTTTTTTCCCTCTGGTAACTGCCTTTTTAACAGGAGGCAGCAATACCAATACCATCAGCACAGACCATCGGAGAAGGCCTTGCCATAACCTGGAGAATGCCATCTTGCAGCAACCTGGAAGCAGGCCTTCTCTCTGGGGAAACCCACCTTAAGGAATGACCCCCCCCCAAGTATTTGGGAGGTGCCAGTTGTAGCCAGGTTCCAGGTCTTCACTCAGGCCTTCCCTAAGTGCTGCCCTGTTTGTTAGTTATGGTGTTGTATTGGTTTTAATGTTTTTATCAATGTGTTATATAAATGTTTTAGCAATTGTTATATAGTTTAATTGTATTTTAATGTATATGACAATGTATTTAATGTATTTAAATTTGTAAACCACTTAGAGATATGTATATATAGTAAGCAGTATATAAATCTGTTAAATCAATCAATCAGATCATGTCAAATGAAAGGATCCCTGATTGGCTGGGATCATACTATGAGAAAGAACAGAACGGCAGCATAGAAGCAGGAGAGGAGAGGGGGACTAGGTGGCTGCAAACAGAGAAAATAAAAAGAATTACATTGGGGGGGCATTGTGCATACTAACTGATTGATTCAAAATTGGGAAAGGAGCACGACAAGGCTGCATATTGTCGCCCTGCTTATTTAACTTATATGCAGAGTACATCATGAGAAACGCCGGGTTGGATGAATCACAGGTCGGAATTAAGATTGCCGGGAGAATTATCAACAACCTCCGATACGCAGACAATATCACCCTAATGGCAGAAAGCAAAGAGGATCTAAAGAGCCTCTTGTTGAGGGTGAAAGTGGAGAGTGCAAAAGCTGGTTTGAAACTCAACATTAAAAAAACGAAGATCATGGCATCTGGCCCCATCACTTCCTGGCATATGGAAAGGGAAGAAATGGAAGCAGTGACAGATTTTACTTTCTTGGGCTCCAAGATCACCACAGATGGTGACTATAGCCATGAAATTAAAAGATGCTTGCTCCTTCGGAGGAAAGCTATGGCAAACCTAGACAGCATAGTAAGAAGCAGAGACATCACCTTGCTGACAAAGGTCCGTCTAATCAAAGCTATGGTTTTCCCAGTAGCAACGTATGGCTGTGAGAGCTGGACTATAAAGAAGGCTGAGCGCCGAAGAATTGATGCTTTCGAACTGTGGTGCTGGAGAAGACTCTTACGAGTCCCCTGGACTGCAAGGAGGTCAAATCAGTCAATCCTAAAGGAAATCAACCCTGAGTGCTCCTTGGAAGGACAGATACTGAAGCTCAAGCTCAAATATTTTGGCCACCTAATGCGAAGAGAAAACTCCCTGGAAAAGACCCTGATGCTGGGAAAGACTGAAGGCAAAAGGAGAAGGGGACGGCAGAGGATGAGATGGCTAGATAGCATCACCGATGCAATGAATATGGACTTGAGCACGCTCTGGGAGAGAGCGGAGGACAGGAAGGCCTGGCGTGCTATGGTCCATGGGGTCACGAAGAGTCGGACACGGCTGAACAACTGAACAACAACAATTGTGCATACTCACACTTCCCCATTTTCGTCCATACGTGTTTTCTTTCTTTCTTCTTTTTGGTGGGGGATTGTTTTAAAAGTTTCTTTAGAATTCAGATAGGCTGCTGTGAATGACCTCTCAAAAATGTGAAGAATCTCTGGGCACAATAGCCCCTGGTCATGGTAGTGCTTCTACAGGAACCACTCCCATTCATCTACTGAGAAATGTGCACAGGAGAACTGTGGCCATATATTGTGCCCACATACTGTTTGGCAGCCTAGATTAGCATTTTGCTGTGTGGTGCTTATTGATTGATTTGAGTTGTTTTGATTTGTACCCCACCTTTCTACAAAGAAAAATAGGACTCAAGGCCACTTACAATCATAAATAAAACTTGATTAAAACCATGATAAAACAAATGCATTAAAATCCAATTAAAAACACAGCAACAACAGAATAAAAACAGCATCCAACCCAACAGCTGCTCAGAATAAAACCAGCATCCAACTCAGTTCATCACCACCGCCACTCATTCTCCTTCTGGAAGCTTGTGATCAATACAGCAAATAGAGGAGAACGTCACCCATGTGAATAATCCAATTGATTCAATGAGGCAAGTCATCATATGACTCCTATTTACTTATGTGCTTGGCTGTTTGCAGAGGAAAGCTTTTAGATATGAAGCCTACTCATCTTTTTGAGATTATTATTCAAATTAAGCTCCTGAAGGCCTTAAGTGGGAAATACACTAGAACAACCTTCCCCAACCTGGTGCCCCCTAGATATATTGGACTACAATTTCCATCATCGTCAGCCAGCAGGGCCAACACACCTGGAGCACACCAGGTTTGGGAAGGCTATAGTAGGAGAAGAAAAAGAACCACCTTTGACTGACTGATTACATTTCTATCCCACCTTTTTTCCTCCTTAAGGAACCCAAGGCAGCTTACACAATCCTCCTCCTCCATTTTATCCTCACAACAACAACCCTGTGAGGTGGGTTGGGCTGAGAGTCTGTGACTGGCCCAAAGTCACCCAGTGAGCTTCCATGGCCGAGCGGGGACTAGAACCCAGATCTCCCAACTCCTGGTCCAACACTCTGGCCACTACACCACACTATAAGGTTCCACTTATAGAAGTCAACTGGAACCACTGGTTTTCTTGTTTCTCTTTTTTTAATGGCACAAAAGTAATACAGCCATAGGCAGATAAATTAAGAGGTGTTCCCAAACTTATTTTATAGCACTTTTTGTTGTACAAAAGGCAATCTTGCTATAGCACCCTGCGATACATGCAAGAGTTGTGGGGGGGGGGGGGCTTCCAGAACCAGCCCTAGACCAAATGGTGCCCTCCCCTGTCTCCCCTGTTTGTTTGACTTTTGAATATATTATTTTATATTAAAAGCAAAATGCTCGCCATAAGAAAAATTCAAAAATCCATATATCCACAGTGTAATACCTTTATTAGGTCAACTGAAAGATCACACAAAAATGTGCACTTTTTTGAGATCTCCAAACCTCTTCATTGGGGAAGCTTAGAGGTGACCTGAAAACAAAAAAAGGGCACATATAGGAAGTGGAAGAAAGGCCAAGCTACAAAGGACGAGTACAGGGCAGGTAGCACAGAACTGCAGGATTGGCGTCAGGAAGGCTAAAACTGAGAATGAGCTCAGGTTAACGTAGGGATGGACGAAAGTCCCTTACCTGTCCTCGAAGCTTGCTTTGCGGTGGGGGGGAGGCACTTCACTTCTCCCCCCGAAGTTCATGCGAGGGGGGGGAGGCGCCCCGCCTCGCCCGGCCGAAATTCAGGCTGGGCGGGAGGTGCCCCATCCCTCGCCGGCGAAATTCAGGCCAGGTAGAAGCACCCCGTCTACCCGGCCGCGAAAGAAAAAAAAAATAAACCACCCCTGTGATAGGCTACGTAATGATTAACGTAGCCTATCACGGCTAGATTTCCAAAGTCAGCCGTGATAGGCTACATAAATCGTCACATAGCCTATCACAGGTGACTTCGGGGGGGGGAGCGCGTACGCAAATGGCGGCCCCCATAGGGAGCCGCCATTTGCGTTCCTTATTTGGTCCCTGTAGTCTACATAAAGATTGACGTAGACTACGGCGAAAATAAGGGCAACGCAAATAGCAGCCGGAATGCTAAAGGAGCTATCCGAGGTGCTGAACCCTAGCCCCCCAAATAGGTTCGGCACCTTGGATAGCTCCTTTAGCATTCCGGCTGCTTCTGACTGAAACCCAGAATGGATTCACTAGCCCACCGAAATCGGAGCCACTGGCCTCCACTGGGTGAGAACTCACCTTTTCTCTCTCTTTCTCTCTCCCTCCCTCCCTGCTCAGTGGGCTGCTGGAGATGGAACAGATCACTCTTCCCAGAGGTCTGTTCTGATCGCTTGCAGAGATCTTTTGAAAACAGGTCAAAGTTGCATGTTGCCACTTCTGCAGTGGGATATATTCAGAGCTTGAGGGGAATGCATGGGGGAGAGAAATGGGGATAGCAGATACAGTCTCTCCCTGGCCTGTGTTCACTGAACATCTGAAAATAACTTCTTTATCACTGCTACGTAGGGATGTCGGAGAAATCCGCAACAGATTTCAATGAGTTCGGATTTCTTTGATCTGTGGATTCCACAGTGGACTGGCTTTTTCTGAGTCATGCAGATTCCTTGGACTTGTGGACCAGTTTTCATGGTGGGGGGGGGGTGTTGCTAATGCACAAATCCCCATTTGTTACTGAAAATTAGCACTAGTTCACATGAACTAATACACACTTGTGGAAGGAGAATGAAATTCTGGTTTTAAAATATCCGATTCCATCAATGACTGGATGATGGAACGAAAGATACCTGACTATCTGTGGAACGAAGACAGGATGGATTTAACAAAATCTGTACATCCCTACTATTAAGAGTCAAAGAGCTCCCTTCTCTGGAATAAGATCCCCATATTTTTCTGGCCTTCATGCAGTATCTGAAAATACCCTTCTTGAGAGTGAACCAAACCTTTGAATAAGCACAAACATTTCAGAATTAATGCCCATCGTTACTTTAAAGTACGACACCAAAACCACATTCATGTTCCCCAGACCACTGTTTTTCAACAAAGTGGTTAACAAGCCATGTTTAACTCAAAATACTTCTTCTCCAAAGACTTTTTTTTTTTTGGTCTAAAGCCTTTTATTTGGCGCATGCTATTTCGGTTTTGCTTCAGTTTCATTGCTGAAATAGCAAATGGCTATGAATATTTCAAATGCAGAGCTTTTCACATTTGGGAAAGCCTGGTGTATGCAAAGCTGATCTCCCTGCTCAGGCTGGGCCACTTTTCAGAGCAAGGTAGCAAAACTGACAGATTGCTTTGGTTGGAGGCAAGAGGAAGAAAAATACACTCAGCAGGGTAGAGTAGAGAATGTGGATAAGGAGACATTTTTCCCCTCTCTCAAAATACTAGAACCCAGGGTCATCCTGTGAAGCTGATTGGTGGGAGATTCAGGACAGATAAAAGGAAGGACTTCCTCAAACAGCACATAGTTAAACTATGGAACTCACTACCACAGGATGTAGTGATGGCCACCAATTTGGATGGCTTTAAAAGGGGGTTAGACAATTTCCTGGAGGAAAAGGCTATCAATGGCTACTAGTCTTGATGGCTATGTGCTACCTCCAGTACCAGAGGCAGTGAGCCTATGTACACCAGTTGCTGGGGAACATGGGTGAGAGGGTACTGTTGTGCTCATGCCCTGTTTGTGGATTCCTGGTCAACAGCTGGTTGGCCCCTGTGTGAACCAAATGCTGGACTAGATGGACCCTTGGTCTGATCTAGCAGGGCTCTTCTGATGTTCTTATGATCAGAGCATGAATTGAACAGAAATCTCATTAGAGGGGCCATAGAGAGAGCTGAAGGCAGGACCTAGGGTGGCCATTTAAGTCATCTATCTGAAGGGCTATACTGTACTCTAAGAGGACAGTCTTCTATCTGAATGCCCATCCAAACCTGGTTTAAGGATAAAGCCATAAGGGTAGGCATGGTTGGGCACTTGCCAAGGGCTCACACCCCAGCAGGGTCCCACTGACAAAAGCCCCTTGGAGTTGCTCCTCTTCACCCTAGCAATCTGCTTGTTCATCTGCCTCTTTTTGGTCATACAGTTCCTTTGGGGGATGTATAAATGGCCACACAGGGTCAGCTTTAGAGGTGGGTGAGCTGCGTGGTTGCCCAGGGTGCTGAGCTGAGCTGAGCAGGGCACCGAGCTGTGCTCAATGGCTGTGTTTCTTTTAATGTACTGTCTGCAGTGAGCTAGGATGGCAAAAAGCAAGTGTCAGTAACTTTTCTTTCAAGGTTCTACAAGTTGTTTGGGTACTAACTACAAAAATGATCATCCTTCAATTAATTTTAAAGTATGTTTCTTTTTCAGTGTCCACTTTGATGTCATTTGCACCAGGTTTGAGGCAACGTTACTGAGCACTTCACACTTCAAATACTGTAAACACTATAAGCACTATTATAAATACTAATAATAATAATAATGTAAAGCCGTAAGCTGTAAGAGGTCAGCTGGATACCCTTTTTATTGATAACTTTTCTTTATTATTTTTAAAGATAAAAATAATGGATATTCTAAAATAAAGAATGCTTACTAAAAGATAGAACTGCTACAAAACAAAACAACAAATTATAATTAAAACCTGTGATAGTTCTGCTATATGCACTGCCACTGCTCAGAATGTGGCTTTTCAAACTTTGGCTTGTGTGAACTGTAGCACAGTGGCTGAGAGATCAAGGTTTTGAGCAATGTTGTTCTCGATGGACTTCACACCTGCACGAGGCCCCAGAAATCCTCCAGGTGTCCCTGCAAAACTGACTGGGGGGGGCACAAAAGGCACTCCTTGCCCAGGGTGCTATTTGTCCTAGGGCCAGCCCTGTGGCCACTTTACGACCTGGGCACCTTATTTTGTTGTGCAAATATGGGTATTTGCCAAAGAAAGGAGATCTTTGCATGCTCTCTGGAGTGCCACCACCAGAGATAGCCAGAGGGTGCTATCTAGGGGTGTACGGAATACTTAGCCTGTTCCAGTCCGTGGGGAGGGAGTCCGTGGGGGGGGGAGATGATCCATCCCTCCTCCTGGAATCCTGCCCAGCTGGCTCCGCTCTGTGGCGAGTCCGTGGAGCCACCGGCCAGGGCTGCCCACAGCCGGACTTCCATCCACTGCCGGGCTGCAGCCGCAAATGGCGTCCAGCATAGGGGACACCATTTGCGTACATGCCCTTGGCCATGATTGGCTATGTAAATATTTACATAGCCTATCATGGCAAAGAGCATGGATGCAAATTTCCTATGCCGGACGCCATTTTGTTCCACAGCCCGGCAGCAGATGGCTGTGGAACAAAGACAACGACCCGGACCAGCTGCTGCCAGGTAGGGTCCATCCCGGTGGGATTTCGGGGGGGGGGGTAGTCCGTTCTGTCATGGATTTCTGTCTAAAGAATCCAGCCTCATTGGAGTGCATGGCAGATTTCTCCGCCACCCCTAGTGCTATCACAGCTACCAGTTCAAAAGGGGCAAAAGACAAAAAGGCCCTTTAGCTAGGAACTTATATAGAGATAGAGATGGAGATCGAGATCGAGATGGAGATGGAGACAGAGATACATACATATATATGCACGCACGCACGCATGCACGCACACACAAAACCACTCACACATTATCCAGATCTGAAACCCATGTCTGAAACCCATGTGCAAATTATAATTTAGCTGAAACCTTTTCTTTCTTCCAGAGGAACAGGCAAATGCTAACGGCGTGGAAAGCCTCCGCATCTTCAACAAGGGAATTAAGAATGAAGGCAATATATATATCCATGCACACACAGAAACACTTATTTCTGCCAAAAATAGAAAACAAGATCTGATTTAGATTTTTTGCTTACTTGGTGCACTCGTCTTTTCCTCTGTTGGTTTGTCTAATTAACCCACCTGTTAATTAGGTCCCAACTTTCACATTATTGATGCTTTCTGAATTTACTTTGTCCTCGTTAAGTGGATTTTCCATAAGCACTGGGGCAAAAAAATTCATGTGGCTAGTTTTTAAATTGAAGGATTTATTTAAAAAAAAATCTTCCCAAACTCTCTCTCTCTGTCTTTCACACACACATAAATGAAATAGTTTTGAAAAAACATTGATCTCTCTTTGTAATGGCTTGCCTGAAATTAGTCTCTGAATTATTTCTGAAGCTGATATTCTGTTGATAATGAATCAGGAGGCCACTCAGAGCTGTGAGTGAATGACTAAAGCAGTCCTGGTGGGTCTTGCAGGCAGAGTCTCAACATTATTGAGTGAGATGGGGAAATGACAGGTTGTAAAAAGGAAACCTGGCATTGTCTACAAAAACTCCAGATCTCAGCCACATTGAAAAACCATGTTTGCAGCTTAGTTGAAGTGAGCAAATGTAAAGACATGAACTATAACCGAGCTTGAAGCATATGGAATTACTTGTCAGCATTATTTCCTCTCTCTCGAACTCCCTCCCTCCATAGAGATGGTGCAAAATCGCCCTGCTCAAAACTGTGTGTCCCCATTCCAAGTCAGGTCTTCTGCCATCCACTTCAAGCTGGGCCTGATGCAAAATGGAGTCCACACCATGTCTTGATTTGCTACCCCAGCTCTCCCCTGTCTTCTCCAAGCAAATAAACAAATGGGAGTGGGGAGGGATTTACTTTGTGTTAGGGAAGGGGTAACATGTGGCAGGGTGAGCTTACTACCATGTGCGAGAGGCCTTGCAAGGTCTCTCCTGTGTGGTAGAGAGCAAGGGTGGTCATTATTGTAGTCATTACATCTACAATGGCATCTGTCCATGCATATAAATCACTATATGCATTTTTTATGCAGATCTGTGTCCTCGTTGGTCCTACCATGCTCCTTGGGTCCTCAACCCATTCTTCATGGCAGGGCCAGCCCTGCCATAAGGCAGAGTGAGGCGGCTGCCTCAGGAAACTGACTTAGGTCATAGGGATGTACAGCCTGTGTAAAATCTGTTCTATTTGTGTTTCGTGGATTGTCAAGTGCCTTTTGTTCCATTGTCCGCTCACAGATGGATGCGAAAATGTTTTTTTGTCATTCAGAAAAATATGCAAACAATTATGTAAGAGGTTTCGTAACAATTCACATAACTTACCTTAGTATGTAACATTTAGTATATTGTCCCCCATTCAATTCAACTTTTCCTCAGCAGAAACTTACATATTTTCCTACAAATAAATGTGTATAAATTTTGGGAAAGTTAAAAAACAAATCCGAAAGTCCGCAGAATCTGCGTGGCCTGAGGGGGTCTCTCTGCAGTGGATTCCACAGGTTGGATTCTCAGAAATCCGAGCTCATTTTAGTCCATGTCGAATTTCTCCAGGATCCCTATTGGGGTATCAGAAAGGACAGCACATTGGTAGTTATTTTTATTGTAATTTTATTGTAATTTTATTGTAATTTTTAATTTTTTAATTTTTATTATAATTTCATTGTAATTTTGCTAGGGATGCCTGTTGCTGTGAAATCCAGCCCCTTTGGGGGCTCGCTGGATTCCGTCTGAGCACCTGACTTGTCTTGCATTTGTGGACCAAGGTGCGAGGTTTTCCCGAAATCTGGGAACTTTTTTCTGGGGTTTTTTTTGGGGGGGGAGAATAGAAATGTGCACAAATTGCAGCCACAATTTGCATAATATACACAAAATGTGGCTGCAGTTTGCGCACATTTCTATTTGCACAAATTAAAAATAGAAACGGAAAATCCGTGAACGGGCCTGCCTTGATGCAGATTGAATCAGGCCAGCTCACGGGGAAATGAGCTAAAGTCTGGGGGGCCGAGGTGTTGGAAGCTCAGCGAGCTCCCGTCCCTGGATGGATTCCTCTGACAGACCTAACTTTTACTCCCAGGAAAGGCACTCATGAGATTTTCTGCCTCTGTTGCCAAGACACCTTGGCCAGCCTTGGGTTCTATGGACTTTGACTGGGGAGAAGGGTGGGGGAGCAAACTGCCCCTTCCCCCTGTGTAAAAAAGCTCATGCCTCTCATTGAATGGTGCACTGAATTGCATCCTACTCCAGACATTGAGATTTGCGGTTTCTGTCTTATAAAAGTTTCTATGTATGCATCTTTAAAAGCTGGCTTTATTTAGCTCTCTGTCTTTTGTTTACTTTCTGGGTGGAAGGGGTATCACCGCAGGACTTCTTTCAAGCATATAGCAGATTACTATACACACACCGCAAACCTCAGACCAGAGGCAAATCAAGTTTTGTAGACTGAACACCCCCATTAAGCAGACTGGATAAGGACAGAGCAATGGGTTTCTCCTTAACCATTTATTAGGCAGAGAGAAATCGTGAGTCATGCACCCTTTTCCAACCTGGTGCTCTGCGGATATGTTGGACCTCAATTCCCATAATTCCAAGCCAGGTGACTGAGGTACTGTTACCTAGGGTTGTGCACCGCTTCGGTTCCGGATCTGAATTCCAAATCAAAGCAGGGTGATTCGGACTGAATCGGTCCTGATCCAGATCAGTACGAACCAGGTCAGGTTGATTTGAATCGCTTCGGATCACTTTGGACCGATCCAGACAATTCTGAAGGCCAGACAGCCTGTCTAGGAATTGTAACTATTTCCTTAAGGTTAGGGAGGGGGAGAGGAGGAGGCGGGAGGGGGAGGGGGAGGGGGGAACTGAGCCTTGGCAAGTGACATCTCTATGTGCCAATAGGGCTGAACCGTACCCTAGCAGTTTCCAGTCACAGTGGTGGAGGAGGGATTGTATAGAAGAGGAGATTCTGCTTTCATTTCCCAGAGTGAGAGCGAGCTGGTAGGAGGAGGAGAGTTCTTCATTACTGGATTGTGCTAGTGCAGCTTTACTTGTTTGTTCTTCCCAGTACCTGCCCAGCCGTTCTCAGTTCCATTTGTCTTCCCTTTCCCTTCAACCCTTCTTCTAGATTCTTTAAATTCCCTTAAATTCTTACTCTTCCCTTTCCCTTCAACCCTTCTTCTAGATTCTTTAAATTCCCTTAAATTCTTACTCTTCCCTTTCCCTTCAACCCTTCTTCTAGATTCTTTAAATTCCCTTAAATTCTTACTCTTCCCTTTCCCTTAAATCCTTCTTCTAGATTCTTTAAATTCCCTTACATTCTTACTCTTCCCTTTCCCTTCAACCCTTCTTCTAGATTCTTTAAATTCCCTTAAATTCTTACTCTTCCCTTTCCCTTCAACCCTTCTTCTAGATTCTTTAAATTCCCTTAAATTCTTACTCTTCCCTTTCCCTTCAACCCTTCTTCTAGATTCTTTAAATTCCCTTAAATTCTTACTCTTCCCTTTCCCTTAAATCCTTCTTCTAGATTCTTTACATTCCCTTAAATTCTTACTCTTCCCTTTCCCTTCAATCCTTCTTCTAGATTCTTTTTCTAAAAAACTAGACAGATACAGTAGATACACACACACACACACACACACACACACACACACACTTTATCTTCCAGTTGTTAGTAGGGATGGACGAAAGTCCCTTACCTGGTCCCGCAGCTTGCTTCGCGGTGGGGGGGAGGCACTTTGGTTCTCCACCCGAAGTTCAGGCCGGGGGGGGAGGCGCCCCACCTCGGCCATCCAAAATTCAGGCCGGGGGGGAGGCGCCCCACCTTGCCCGGCCGAAATTCAGGCCCCGGCCGCAAAATAAAAAAGAAAATGTAAAAAAAAAAACCCACACACACCCGTGATAGGCTACGTAACGATTTACGGAGCCTATCACGGCTAGATTGCCAATGTCAGCCATGATAGGCTACGTAAATCGTTACGTAGCCTATCACAAGTGACTTTGAAAAAAAAAAAAGCCCATACGCAAATGGCGGCGCCCATGGGCACCGCCATTTGCGTTCCTTATTTGGGCCTGGGTAGTCTACGTAAAGATTTACGTAGACTACGGCGAAAATAAGGGCAACGCTATTTGCTACGAAGGCTAGTATCTTACCAGGGCCTAGGATGTGCCTGAGAAGTGAGGCTCTGTTTAGGCCGATCTACAAGTGGCTGTGGTGGGAAAGTTCTGAGTTTTCCCTCTGCACAAGCACTGTTAGCCTGTGCTGGGAAAGCTGCAGATGAACGCTAATTAATGCTTGCTGCTGTCATGCTGCCTCACCGCTGACATGTATGGTATACGACCCATTTTACCCCATGGCTCTGGGTTCAGAGAAGCTGTCTGATCCATCCATTGTGTACACCTAGGGATGTCAGAGAATTTCGCCACGAATCTCGGGGAGGCCGAATGCCAGCGCATTCGGCCCACCGAAATTGGTGGCGAAACAGTCTGCCCCCCACCCCCCCCGGGACGGGACTTACCTTGGGCGAATCTTCCTGGCGGCGGCAGCTCTGCCGCTGCTGCCATTTCCAGTAAAAAAACCAAAAAACCAAAAAAAGTGATAGGCTACGTAATTAGGGATGGGGGAGAATTTCTCCCCAAAACTTCGGGGGGCCGAGTGCCAACGTATTCAGCCCCCCGAAGTAGTTTCGGGGAGAAATTCTCCACCACCCCCACCCCCCGCCCCCCCCAGGATGGGACTTACCTTTCCTGAATGTCCCTCCCGGCGGTGGGTCCCAGCAGCAGTTCGGCAGGTCTTCGTCAGGGGCGGGGGCGGCAGCCGGTCTTTCGACCGGCTGCCGCCGCCGCCATTCCAAGAAAAGTAAAAAAAAAAAAAAACGCCCCCGTGATAGGCTACGTGATGATTAATGTAGCCTATCACGGCTAGATTTGCAAACTCAGCCATGATAGGCTACGTTAATTGTCACGTAGCCTATCACGGGTGACTTAAAAAAAAAAAAAAAAGCGCGTACGCAAATGGCGGCCCCCATAGGGAGCCGCCATTCGCATTCCTTATTTGGTCGCTGTAGTCTACGTAAATCTTTACGTAGACTACGGCGAAAATAAGGGCAACGCAAATAGCGTTGCCCTTATTTTCGCCATAGTCTACGTAATCTACGTAATCTACGTAGTCTACGTAAAGACCCCTTTTTGGGCTCACCAGATTTCTGCGGTGCCCCAACTCAACTTGCATTTGCAAGACAAGCTATGGGAACTTTTTGCAAATCCCAGAACATTTTGGGTTTTTTCCTGAAAATTGCGTAAATAGCAATTTGCATGAATTCCAACTGCAATTTGCATGTTACATGAATTACAGCTGCAGTTTGTGCAAATTTTGCAAATTACAGCCGCAGATTACATGAAACACAGCCACAAATTAATGAAATTACAGCCACAAATTAATGAAATTGCAGCCACAATGTGCAGAAATGGCTATTCATGCAATTTTTTTAAAAATGCAAAAATCCACGAACTGGTCCCACGTGATCATCAGGCCAACTCATGGGAAAACAAGCTGAAGTCCAGGGGGCCAAGCTGCTGAAAGCTCAGTGAGCTGCACCCCCCAGACAGATTCCTCTGAGATCTCTAGTTATGACTCCCACACATTTTGAGGTTTGAGCTAACTTGGAATGGAACCTATGCCAGCCCATTCTCTTATACTTACGGTTACCTTTACACAGTAAACTATTGGTGGATTGTTTGGTGTCAGCAGTGAGGGGAAAACAGTGGATATGGAGAAACAGTACAATATGATGCAGAATTGCTGAACCCCAAATCTCCCCACCCAGTTTGCAGACCACAGCTCCTCTGGCATGCCTGGGATTAGTGCTAAAGATGCAGACACGCTCTTAATACTCGAAATGACGCAGGGAAAAGAATCTTTTGCACAAAAAAAGGGTGAAATCCTCTTACTTGTCTGTGCTTTTATGTTTTTGTAAGACATTAACAATTTAATACACAAAAGTAATGATTCATTCTCGGTCATCTTTAACTATTTTAATGTTTATGCCCTATTACTATTGCACACCATGACCAAAATTGCCTCCAAAATATTACAGCCCTATTCATTAAATTGGACCTCAGTGATTAAGATGAGCACCCACTGATAAATCAATTCGAGATTTAGTTCATTATCCTACAGATTCACATTTGCTAGATTCCCAACTTGGGGGTTGCATATGGGGAAGTAATCACTGTACATCCAGTCCACATGCCTTAAATTTTGAAATTTGCAGGGTAGGTTTTTTTGCCCTGCAATCATGGCTGTCCCTGAGCTGGGTCACACATCACAATTGTCACTTGATAACTTGAATGTGAGAACAAACGAACATCAATTTTGATGAGCCTTCTCAACCTCTACCAAAAATCTTAAAACCTGGGCAGGCTCATATGGGAGAAGGCAGACTTTCAGGTAGCCTGGTCCCAAGCAGGGATGCTGGGGAAATCCGCAGTGGACTCAAATAAGGCCAGATTCCCAAGAATCCAATGTGTTGGGTTGACAATGGACCAGCTCCCCACTTTTTTTTTTTACGCCATTTGCAGCCATAAAGCACTTACTATGTAAATTGCAGCCATAAAAGTAAAAAAGCAGGGCTCTGGGGAAATCCAGTGAGCCCAAGCGGCTCGGATTTCCCCATAGCAGACTCCCCCTGAACTAGACTTTGGGGGGTTCACCCATCCCTAGTCCCAAGCCTTATAGGGCTTTATAGGTCATAATGAGCACATTGAATTGCGCCTGGAAACAAGCTGGAAGCCAGTGAAGCTGTTGTGACAATGGAGTCATGTGCTTCCTGTAACCAGCCCCAGTCAACATTCCGGCTGCAGCATTCTTGACCAGCCAAGGTTTCTGAACCGTTTTCAAAGGCAGCCCCATGTAGAGCTCCTAGAACCTTCTGCCCAACCCTGCTCTAGAACATGCTCAAGAAACCTTAGCAATGTGTCAAGATTCCATGACAGGTTCTTGGGGTTGCTTGGCAAATAAGTTAATGACATAAGTGGTCCCTGGAGATGGAAACCCTTGTGTGAAGCTGGTAAAAATAGGATCAGCCAAGCCGTCAGAGGTTTCTGCCATTCTGAAAATATCTGAGGGCCTTGTGATGGCCGAGGACAAGTCATTTATTTAGAACTGGAGGGGGGGGGAATCTTCTTGGCCATCTGTGCCTTATAGTTATGGCAGATGGCTTTGTGATGGCCCTGTTGCTCTTAGACGCTCAGCACATTGACTTTTGGATGCGTTGGTGCCTTTGCTATGAGTCCCCCACCTAGGCTGAAACCAGCATAAAGCCCTGCTAGATTTCTTGCCCTTCTTTAAAACAGTCTGGCAACACACTGTAGTTGCCCCAGAGTAACCTTGTTGACTCTAATTGTAACGAATGAGCTTTCCTCAGTGTTTAACATTAATCTGGGAACGTACTAAGAATGTAACTCCTTCTCTAATCCTGGGTGATGACCTGGACTGCGACAGCTGTTCCTGCTATTGCCAGTTATCTGCTCTGAAGAAAAAGAAATGCTGACACTGTTTCTTGTTGATCATGACAGTGTTCAATAGGAGATCACAGCCAGAATGGTCGAGTGAACAGAGGTTGCTCCATCTCCCTCTCTCTCTCTCTGCCCGGTTCTACACCTGTGAAAGGTATTTATATATCAGCAAGTCGCTCAAGTGATGAGAATGTTTCCAATCTACACCATGGCCTAGCTAAGGGGTGGGCAACTTTGGAGCGTCTGGGGACCACGTTTTGTGCACCAGACCCTGCCGTGGGCTGAACCCTGTGCTGTGATTCCCATGCCACCAAATTGCCGCTGAATTTTGGCGGTGTGACGACAATGGTAGCAAAAAAGCTGTATTTCCCCTTTCAGACAAGGTACGTGGTGAGCGTGTGCTTGTTTTAAAGGCAAGTCACACTCCCAGAAGAACCTGAAGGGTGTGATTTGTCATTAAGAGAAAGCACACGTTCAGCATGTGCCTTACTTTAAATGGGAAAGGCAGCTTTTTGGTCACCTCTGCCACCACTGCCACTCTGCCAAAATTCAGTGGCGATACGGTGGCAACAGCACTTTTGGTGGAGTGCAAAGCAGATTAGGGGCCATGTGTTGCCCACCCTTGGACCACTGAAAAGCTCAGAGAGATGGGAAAGTAAGAGACTGAGCTTGGAACACCAACACTGACTTTTCCCACAGAGGAGAGAGAGCCTTCCAAATGCCTTGTCCCCCTAGGACGAGCAGCAAGGAAAAAGCTCTAGATGTACACCTAAGGACATTATGACACCAGAAGCCAGAAGACCAATCTTCTCCCTCCATCCTCTCCCTCATTTGCGTGTTTGAAAATTCCAAACTCAAAGTGACAAGGTAGGCCTGGGGGTCTCCAACACGGTGCCCATGGGCTCCAATGTGCCCATGGACACCTTCTAGGTACCCACCAGGTTCCTTCCCACCCAATGTTTGATTTTATTTTATTTCTTGAAATTTAAAATTTATTATTATTGTTGATGATGATGATGATGATGATGATGATAATAATAATAATAATAATAATAATAACAACAACAACGGGAGTCTGGCACGCTGCACAGTGAAGGACTGCCCTCCAGCAACATCTTTATTTGGATTCAAAAGAGTGTTTCTGTGTTTTGGAGCTGAAACCCGGCCTCTCCCTTGTATTTCGATGCTTGGTTCTTTGGTACTTTTCTTTTAGGCTCGCTAGTTTGCCTTCTGGGAAGTGGGTGTTTTGACACTGGACAGGCCCACAATGGCATCCATTTTATGAATAGGCAAGCCCTGCCTCCATGGCAGCCATTTTGTGAGAGCTCCCATAACACTCTCTCAGAATTCCAAATGTTGCCCAGTGCCCCCAAAAGGTGAGGGGGCCCTGCCTTATACTGAGCCAGACTGTTGGTCTATCTAGCTCAGTATTCTCTACATCCGCTTCTGCCAACTTTGTGCTTTCGAGGTGTGCTGCACTACAATTTCCAGAATCCCCAACCAGCATATGTTGTAATCTAGCACTTGGGGGGGGGCAGCTTGGGAAGGCTGGTCTGCACACTGAGTGGCAACAGCTCTTCAGGGTTTCAGACAAACACCTTTTCCAGCCCTACCTGGAGATGCTGCGGAATAGGGATGGACAGACACATCTCTGTCCGGTGCACGGGGGAGCTCGACAAGCTGTCCCTCCCCCACTCACACGGCCTGGACCTGTTCAGCAAGCCTCCCCACTCTCCCTGCCCTCTGAGCCACACAAGCCCCCCCCCCCATGCCAAGGCCTCTGGCAGTCAGGCCCTTGCGCTTTTTGTACACAAGGGCTTGACTGCTGGAGTCCTTGGCACAGTGCACCCCACAAGTGCTCTAGCCCTGTCCTCCTCCCGAGGAGGCCAGAGCTAGAGTGCCGTGGTGCTGCTGAAGCCCTTCCTGCCCGAGCTGGTTGTCAAGGGCTTCCCTGACAGCTGGCAGAGGCAGGACAGGTCCCAGTGTAGCCACCCCCTAGCACTCTGACCTGCCCTCCTTGGGAGGAGGACAGAACTAGAGCTCTGAGGCACCGCCAAGGCCCCTCCTGCCTGCGCTGGTTGTCAAGGGCTTCCTTGGGAGCTGGCGGAAGCAGGTCGAGTACTTGGTGGCACTCCCAGCCGCTCGCCAAGCTCCAGGGTGCTCAGGGGCTGGATCCATCAGCGTCCCACGGTTCGGAGAGTGGAGGCCAGAAGGCCAGTCAGGGAGAGTCTGTCAGACTCCACCCCCTCCTCGGACTCCCACACCATCCCTACCAAGGAATGAACTCAGCTCTGTCTGTACACCAGGCAGGTGCTCTACCACTGAGCTACGGCCCTCCCATTCACAATACACTCTATGTTCCTTCGAAGGAACTGAGGTAGGCAGGAGTTACACAGGTGCAGCTTTCTCCCACCACAACATTGAAATATTGGAGAAGAGCCATCCCTACTGCTTCTCGCCTGGCTTCAGAGAACTGGAGGATGCAGAAACCCTGTCCCTGATGAAATACAGAAACCATGATTCGGTGGAAACAAAAGCCTTGCACCTTAGTGCTTAGGAGTTAACGCAGAGTTCCGACAACACAAAAAATAATCCCTTGCTCTGGGACTGAGAGGTTCCAACTTGACCATTAAGTTGTTTGTGTCAAACGATGCACAGGAATTCAATCTCACAGACCTTAAAAACCCTAATATGGCCGATATTCTTAAAAGTTCTTATTATATTAAGCTTCCATAATCCCTGTGTGACATATTTCAAATGTTTTCCACTGAAACAAGCCATGTTCCCCCCTGCCCCACTTCTTTCCCTCTTTTTGTGCTTTGCTTCTTTTCCTAAGGAAACAATTTTGCGCCATCTCCAGCAAAAATCTCATGGGTTCTCAGGAACACTTTTGGGAATTATTCCAGATACATGAGCATCCCATTGCTGGCCCAAAGGGGGTGGAGTTTGGGGGGAGTGCTTGATTCGAACATTCCCCAAAAGCTTGCAAACACCGCCTCAGCCTCTGCTCCCAAACCCCAAAACTTACCTTTTGGACAGGGGAAGGTAGAGGTGGCACTGACAGAGTGTCTTTTATTTGAATTGATTTTAGGTATTTTATGCCTGTGAACTTGAGCACACTCCAGGACAGAGGGGAGGACAGGAAGGCCTGGAGTGGTATGGTCCATGGGGTCATGAAGAGTCGGACACAACTTAATGACTGAACAACAACAACAATTTTATGTCTCTCCTCAGCCCAAAGAAAGGCTCCTGGATGGCTTACAATCAAGCAGTGAAAAAAGACATGACACACAAGGAAAAGGAGATGGAGAACGGAAAGGGAAAATATAGATTTTCAGCAGGGCTGGTGGAACAGCCATGCTTCAACTCTTATCTATGGGGGTGGGGGGACTTTTCCAACCTGGAAGTGGGACTAGCGGTGCACGTAATTTAATTTCTAAAAGGGAGAAGGCCCTCTGAGGCCACATTGCACTTGGGGACAATACTGTGTGGTGGGGGACAGGACCTGAATGAGTGATCCAGCCACCATTGAGACGGACACTTTTGGGGAGGAGATATATCCCTCCCTCACTTCAGAAGACAGCTCTAGGGTTGCAGAAAAGGGCAGGGCCCTGTATCACCGCCAGGCAAGGTCATGCAAATGCCAGGGCCCAGCAAGGCCCAATAATGGCCATTCCTACACTATTCTGCTCCCCCCCAAGCCTTTTAATGATCATTTTTTCTTTTCCCAGCACTCCAAGGTGTAGTGAAATGTGATCCTCCATTCAACAAACCAAAGGAGTGCTGGGCACCAGCATTTCAACTCCCCCCTGCCCTGACCCAGTGTCCCTGCTGTAGCTGCATGACATCAGGGGCTTGTGGGGAAACTGAAATGGCCACACCCAGTATTCCGCTGAGCACCGCCACCCAAGCAGGCATCCACTGTGCTTCTCTATTCTTTAGTCTTTCTTTCTTTCTTTCTTTCTTTCTTTCCTAGTACACCATTGAGCGCCAGGAATGGGTAGCCATGTATAGGGATATACAGATTTTGTAAAATCCATTCCATCTGCATTTCACAGATTTCCAGGTGCCTTTCATTCCATCACACACTCATTAACAGAGTCGAATGTCTTCCAGTTTCCCAAATTTGCGCAAATTCACACTTGCGCAAATGCGCAAATCTCCCCCAAATGCACATTTTCATCCCTTAGCCTGTAGGGGGAAATGTGCATTTTCAGCTGCTGTATTCTTTGTTTTCTTTTTGCATATTTTTCTACAACCAACGCATAGAATTCTGGAAAGTAAAAAAAAGCCAAAACAGTCTGCAATCCAAGGAATCCACACGACTTGGGAATAGCTGGTCTGCTGTGGAATCTGTGGTTCGGATTTCTCGAATTCCAAACCCATTTGATTCTGTTGCGGATTTCTCTGACATCCTTAGCCAAGCATTCTGCCTTACAGAGGACAGTCCTCTATTCTGGAGAGCTGGCAGAGGGCAGTCCTCTACTTGAAGCTTTCTTCTGTTGGATGGGCTGTCCAGTCTAAGTCTGGTTTAAAGTCTGGTTTAAGGAGGTAGAGCAGGCCGGGGCCTTGAAGTTGTCCATCAACAGCTGGCAGCACCTGGAGAGCAGACTGGGCAGGCACACAGCTCACCTAGTCTCAGTTTTCCCCACTATGGCAAGATGTATTGTATTCGTATTTAGATTATAGTCTTTTCCCCCCTAAACTTGCACCCGTACATATGAATTTGCATATGTGATGTTATGGAGAGTGGTGCCCTCTTTCGGCCTCCTTTGTGGTAGTGCTGTTCCTCCTATCTGGCCATCCAGAAGTGTCTGTGCTGGCCAGGAATAGGTATTTTCCATTGGTTGCTGGCAGCCACTTCTGCTACCCCCCCTGTCCAGAGTAGAAAAGGCAGCAGTTTTCCCACACTGCCGCTTGTGCTACTTTGGGTGGGCGGCAATGGCAGCAGTGGCAAGAGTCAGCAACCAAGAAGACACTGACCTGACCTGCCCCCCGCCTGTTCTGGGCTCCCCGACTTGCTTCCACTCCTGCTGCCCACCCAGAGTAGAGTGGGCAGCAGTGGTATTGTGGAGCCAGGGCTGACAGGGATGCTGCACCAGCATGTTTTTATTAGCAAGGACTCTTGATGTCATCTGACACACACACATACACACACACACACCCTCAGAATTCCCTGTTTCCTCTGAGCTTAGCTACAATCCTCACCCTTGCTGGGGGAAAATGCATTTTCCCAGCAGCAATATACTGTTCCCTGCTGCAAGGCAAAATAGTTTGGGTTGGCCTGGTCTTGGATGGGCAAGTAAGACCCAGTCCCTGCTCCTGGTGCAGATGAAAACTGCTAGAATGGGTTTGTTGATATGGATCCACACAGCTGCCTCCAGTGTTTGGACTCTCCTTGGGGGCAGGTCTATAGGGACTGGCATGAGAAGCACCTGCACTCCCAAAATTTGCCACTACACCACTGGTGGGGAGCAGTGATTCTCCTCTTGCTGGCCCCAACCCGGCTGCTTCTGCCATCCCCATGAGCCTCAAGTAACGCAGATGGCATCTGGGAGAAACCACCTCCTCTGTTATTCTGGGCAGACAGGCAGGGAAGGCAGAAGCAGTGGTGGCTGGCAACCCAGAAGCACCTTCTCCTGTGTTACTCTGGGCTCCCTGCCCCACCCCCTTTTTAAAGGTGTCTTCCCCGATAGCCTTCCCCGGCTATCAGTGGCATGGCATCAGGATGAGCAGCCAAACAGCTGAGCCTTTGCAGGCTTGGCAAAGCGCACTTCATTGGTGTAAAAGGCACAGAAACTGCTGAACGGAACTGATCTTGTATACACATGAAGCCCAAGTTAGGAAGCAAATGTCTGTCTACCTGGCTTTTGGACATCATTCCCCACCTGTGTGACCCCTTGTTTGCATTGCACCCATGGGCGCTCTGCATGCACTCAGGGCAGTTAATGAGCTGCAATCGTATCTTGAAGGCTCTAAGAACAAATTAAGCCTTCAGTGCACCATTTTCTTGGGGTGAACCCCTTCCACTGCGATTCCAACAAATCTTAGCGAGGGGTGAATTCCCCCGCATCCTCCTTGCAAGCCTCTCACTGGATTCTTGCCACTTGCCCAACCCTGGCAGGCACACGGGATGAGCCGCCAATTGGTCTGTGGGCACCCAGTGAGAGCTCAGTTTCCCACTTTTCCATGAGCCACCATTTTCTGCAAAATTGCAGGTAAGCTATTTACCGAAATCGTGATTTTGCACAAAACAGCTGCCGTAAATAGTGTAATTTGCACAAAATTAGACCATTTCTGCCTGCAATTTTGCACAAATTTCACTATTTGCAGCTGCCATTTTGCACAAAAGTGCAATTTTCGTAAATAGCTTACCCATGATTTTGCACAAAATGGCAGCTTGTGAAAAAGCGGGAAACCGCGAGCTGGCCTGACTCGGCACGTACCGAGTCAGGCAAGCTCAGGGATCTGTGAGCTGGCATCTGGGGAGCCGAGCTGATGAAAACCCATGGAACTCCACCCCTGAACCAGATTCCTCCAACATCCCTAGGGGAACTCCTTCTCCTCCTCCATCAACCACAAGTGCCTGCTAAGCATGCAGATGGGATGGGCCAATGGCATTACCCCCCTCCCCAGAGGGTTCCTCGCCCAGGGCCCTTTGAACCCTGAAGCGGTTCCCACCACTCATTAAACTTGGTGGTGCTAGTTAAGCATTCTAACCATGGTTAGTGGTAGCACCAGAAAGTATAGCATTTGGGCGGGGGAAGAAGGCATAAAGTAGGTCCAGATAAGGGGGGAAGAGTTTTTCACATCTTAGACCAAAGGTGGGAAACCTCTGGCCCTCCAAATGTTGTTGGACTACCATTCCCATCATCCCTAGCCAGCATGGCCAATGGTGAGGGATGATGGGACTTGCAGTCCAACAACATCTGGGGAGCCGCACATTCCCCATCTCTGCATTAGACCTTCCAAACAGAGACATCTTCATATTTCTCACTGATGTCCAGGTCTTTTACGTATTTCTCTGAAGTATTTTACACTGGTTTCAAAAAGATATACAGCCAAGAATGTCTGTTTAAAGATTGCAGCTTTGATTAGCATTCTAATTTAAGATGCGACTCTATTTTTAACTGTTTAGCTGTAGTCTCTAGGGGCTGCAAAAACTGCTTGCCTATTTTCATAATAATGGAGAAAAAGAAAAGGAGACTTTCCTGATCGTTCTTGTAGAGATAGGCTGCCTTGCCGCTTGCTCCTTATTTCAGGAAATGGCCCCTTATTTAATATTCAAATGTAGTGTAACTTTTCAAGTTAATTTAATATGTTGCAAGGATGGTATGTTATGTTGCAGAGGTGGGGAACCTTTTCTTTGTCGAGGGCTGCATTCCCTTGGGGGCAGGGCCGGCCCTCCCATGAGGTGGGATGAATCCCCCATCTCAGGTGGGTGATCCAGAAGGCCACCAAACTGCATACACCCCCCCCCCCACTGCTGGGAGGGCCTCAGCCCCACTGCCGCCCTGTGCCTCACTCTGAGGACCTCTCAGAGTAAGGCAAGGCGGCCACTCCAGAGAGCCACAGTATATGGCAAATGCTTCAGCAAGAGATCGGCTGGCCTGAATTTCCGGAGCGGCAGGCCAGCGTCTCACTCTGAAGTGTCCCTGGAATGGCTCAGGCTCTCCACAGATCCTGCTTAGCCCAACTGCTTTGCTATGAAGGGTCCTTCATAGCATTCTGGGTGAGGTAGCCTTGGAGATTACCTGTCTCCAGGGCCACCTCCCTGCCAATCCCTCACTGAGGAAGGACCCCTCAGAGCAAGGCACTGAGGGAGCAGCCGGTGGTGGCAGCCAGGTAGGGGAGAGGGGAGGAGGATGGTGCGTCATGCCCCTCTGGAGGAGTCCTCCTCAGATGATGATCTGGAGCCTTCTGAGCCAAGTGTCCCTGGGGAACAAGATGCGTCAGGGGATCCTAGAGCTGCTCGAGAAGGCCCTGGGCCCGCAGGAGAGAGGACTTCAGACTGGCCCCCTTGAAAGGTGGAAAGCTCTGCTTCTGAGTCAGAGGGGGATGCTGAGCCACCACCCAGCCCCTCAGAACGCAGGTGCCTGAAGGTACAGGCCCAGAGCATGGCCAGGTGAAGGCGTGCCTGCTTGCAAAACAGGCCTCCTCAGGTCAGACTGACTCCTCATGAGTAGGGCCTGATCAGAGAGCCCTAATGTGCTGCAGCTGAGCCTGGGAACCTGAGCAAGAGCTGGTGATAAAAGCTTCAGCATCTGCCTCACTGGTGCTGGAAACAATGTCTTACCAGTCTCTACTGGCATGTAGTCTGGTTTTTTGACCTTGCCTTATGATGACTAAACCTCTGTGCCACTGGCCTTGGACTCCTGCTCAGCTCTCCTTCTGGACTGTGTAACGTATCTGACTGCCTAACTGTGCCTTGACCTAGGGACGGACGAACCCATCTCCGTCTGGGGCGGGGAGAGCTCCATGAGATGCCCCCCACAGCTTGTGCAGCCTAGGCCCACTCGGTGAGCTTTCTTGCTCGCCCTGCCTGCCCATGAGCTATGCAAGCTGCTGCCCCTCTTCCTTGCACCAGCTGTCAAGGGCCAGCGCAGGGAAGGAGGGCCCTCAGCAACCAGCCCCAACCTTTTCACCTTGGCCTTCTCTAGAGGAGGCCGGGGCAAGAGCGCTGGGGTGCTGCCATTGCCCTTCTTCTTCGTGCCGGCTGTCAAGGGCCAGTGTAGGAAAAGGGGCCTTGGTGATCAGCCCCCACCCTCTCACCCTGGCCTTCTCTAGAGGAGGCCAGGGCAAGAGCTCTGGGGTGCTGCCATTGTCCTCCTTCCTCACGCCGGCTGTCAAGGGCTGGCGTGGGAAAAAGGGCCTGGGCGGCCAGCCCCCAGCCTCTTGCCCTGGCCTCCAGTAGGTGGGCGGGGGGGAGAAGAAGATAGGTGCCTCCTTCTTCCCTCCATCCCCACCTGCTACAGCGGCGGCAGGAAGGGACAAGCTGGTTGTTTTCCAAAAGGCCAGGAAAATGTGCAGAAAACAACCAGCTTGTCCCACGCCACTGCCACTGTAGGAAGGATGGGGGAAGGTGGAGAGGCGCTGCCTTCTTCCCCTCTCCTTGCGGAGGGAGCGGGTGCCCGAGCTCTTGCCCCACTCAGCACACCATGAGTCGGGCAAGAGCTCAGGTCTACAAACTGGTGTCCAGGGGGGGGGGGTGAACTGGTAACTTCTTGCCAGGCTTCGAGCCCCAACCAGACACTCGTGCCATCCCTACTTTGACCTCTGCCTGCGATCTTGACAACTCCTGCCTTAGCCTGACCCCACATATCTGACTGATTGCCTGTACTTTGACCTCTGCCGGTTCCATGACCTTGCTTTGTGGTTAGCCCCCTCACTGAGGTCCTGTACAGACACGCACAGGGGGAGGGTGGTTAGGGTAACTATGGAGGGGGGTTAGTGAAACCACGACGTGTGTGCCCATCACATGACCAGGAACCACGTGGCGCTGCATGGTCCTGGTAACTACCCCTCTCTGTAGTCACCATAACCATCTTCCTGCTGCTGCTCCCAGTTATCCCAGCAGCCCTCACACCATGAAGACATACACCCTGGCTGCTCCATCCATCGCTATGTGGTTGGGACCACAGAGAAAGTTTGTGCTAGCTAGAGTGCCGCTGGAAATGTGGGATGCTCTCAGCTGCTGTCTCTATGGTTGTAGCCTAGAAAACACCAGAAGCCTCCTGCCACACATAATAGTAAGTCATCCCAGGGCCCCTTAACCCTGCTGCAGGGCAGTGGGTTGTTTCAGAACCACAGTTAGCCGGTTTTTCTCCCCCCACATGACACACTAAGCCACTGTGGTTAGCATAAATTCCCTAACCATCATAGCTTACAGTTATGTGTGAACAGGGCCTTAGTCTGCTTCAGCCAGCGTAGGACATGGTGCATCCTCCTGTCTCAGTTGGCAAGAAGTCTGATACCAGCCCTGCTCAGAGGTAATCTGTCAGGGGCCACCTGACAAGGCTAGAATGGAAAGTAGGTATGGCCACCTTCTTTCTCCCTCCCTCCCCATGCAGTGAACTGCTGGGGGAGGGACAGATTGTTCTTTCTTGAGGTATGGACGAATTGCTTGCTGAGGGCTTTTGAGACTAGACTGGGGGCTGCATGCACTCAAGCCAAAGGGCACAAGTTGCCCACTCCTCATAAAGCACTGCTAATGTTCTGGAAGACATCATATGCCATTTTATTTTTTTATTTATTTAAAACATTTCTATCCTACCCGATATCATTAAGATCTCAGGGTGGCATACAGATAAAATCAGTTTAAACAGTATGAAACAATAAATAATCTAAACACCTAAAAACATATTAAACTATTAAACAAGCTAATACCAGTTAAAATCTAAAACAATAAAACAGTTAAAACAATGTCCTAGGGAATGCATTTAGCCCTCAAAGGCTTCAGTAAAAAGCCATGTTTTTACTTGGCTCCAAAACGAGACTGTCATTTTCTTACTGTCCTCTAAGTGGCAACTGTAGAGGTAGGTTGGTGGGCACTTTGCCAAAAATAGGAAATGCATCACCAAAAAAGAGAATAAAAGAGTGCACATATTTGCATAAAATTAACATATGCTGATATATATGGTTTTCTGGCCCAAATTCAAGGTTTTGGTTTTGACCTTTAAAACCCTATACGGTTCCGGCCCAGCCTATCTCAAGGAGCGCCTCCAGTAACACCAGACAGGCCGCTCAACAAGATCAGCCTTGGATGGCCTTCTCTCTGTCCCATCAGCCAGGACAGCTAGGCTGGTGAGGGACAAGGGAGAGGGCCTTCTCTGTGGTGTCCTCCACTCTGTGGAAACCTCTCCCTAGGAAACTCCACCATGCCCCCTCTTTAATGAGCTTCCGCCACTCATTGAAAACATGGTTGTTCAGGCAGGCATTTGGGATGGGTTAGGGTATTTTTAGAACATGGTGTTTTAATGTGTGATTTTACTGTTTTAAATTGTATTGTTGTACATCGCCCAGAGTGGCCGGGTGACTGGCCAGATGGGCGATGAAGAAATGTAATAAAAATAAATAAATAAATAAATGTGCATATTTAGAAATAATTACTATTATTTAAATAGTAATACGCTTCATCTCACCATAGTGGGGAAGACCATGACCAGGTGACCTTTGTGCCTGCTGCTGCTCAGTCTGCTGTCCAGGAGTTGCTAACCATTGATGGGCAACTTCAAGGCCCCTGCCTGCACTCGCTCCTTATGGTTCTTTATCTGTGAGCCTTCCTATTTATTGTGTGTTCGTGATTGTTCACTCATTGCAGTTTGTGAGCCCTTTACATGATGTTGTCATCCTTCAGGGCCTCTCCTGTGCTTTGTGACCATTATCACAGGGTTTCTTCCGAACGAGGAAAGTCTGGTATTATTTAGAAATGGTGGGATAAGAGTCTCCTGTAATTGCACAATTCCGCTATACCACAGTGCCATCTAGTGGTTGTATAATGAAACAGACAGAAAGGCAGATAAATAAACTTGCCAGTAAAAAGCATATGTAAAGGAGCCAGTCTTAACCCTGCAATGCATCTGGAAGCAGAAGCCTCCGTAAAGGTGCGGATAAAAGCCTCATGTAGCAATGTCCTACAAGACTGACTTGGCCTGGGCAGCCCTTCATATGCAGGGCTGCTCTCTGTTAAGTAGGATGCCTGGCTACCCTAATAAGTGGAAAGCTTTGGCTTTTATAGTTGAACAACAGAAATCCAGCAGAAGAAGCTTTGCCTAGCATGAAGATGCAGAGATCAAGCTTTCACCTATGGAATGGCATGCCTGTTATTATAAAGGTTGAGGAGGCTTAACAGACAAAAGCCATGCACCAGAACTCAGCCAGTTGCTTCTTCAGGGACGTGGACCTCTGGGGAATAGGGCAGCAGTGGTGTAGTGGAGCCAAAGCTCATAGGGTTCACGTGCTGCTGCTGTTTATTCGTTCGCTGCCGACTCCTCATGACTTCATGGACCAGCCCACGCCAGAGCTTCCTGTCGGCCGTCGCCACCCCCAGCTCCCTCAAGGTCGAGTCCGTCACCTCCAGAATATCATCCATCCGTCTTGCCCTTGGTCGGCCCCTCTTCCTTTGGCCTTCCACTTTCTCTAGCATCAGCATCTTCTCCGGGGTGTCCTGTCTTCTCATGATGTGGCCAAAGTACTTCAGTTTTGCCTTTAATATCCTTCCCTCAAGTGAGCAGTCTGGCTTTCTTTCCCGGAGTATGGACTGGTTTGATCTTCTTGCAGTCCAAGGCACTCTCAGAATTTTCCTCCAGCACCACAGTTCAAAAGCATCTATCTTCCTTCACTCAGCCTTCCTTATGGTCCAGCTCTCGCAGCCATAGGTTACTACGGGGAATACCATTGCTTTCACTATGCAGACCTTTGTTGTCACTGTGATGTCTCTGCTCTTCACTATTTTATCAAGATTTGTCATTGCTCTCCTCCCAAGAAGTAAACGACTTCTGATTTCCTGGCTGCAGTCAGCGTCTGCACTAATCTTTGCACCTAGAAAGACAAAGTCTGTCACTGCCTCCACATTTTCTCCCTTTATTTGCCAGTTATCAATCAACCCGGTTGCCATAATCTTGGTTTTTTTGAGGTTTAACTGCATCTCAGCTTTTGCATTTTCTAGAACTTTTCAATAAGCAGGGATGACGACATCGTCTGCCACTCCCCTCAGGCTTCTTGGTTCCCTCTGAGCTTAGCTGCAATCCTCACAGTAGCTGGTGGTGGAGAGATGGATTTTCCCAGCAGGAACAACCAATTTCCATGACATGCACAACTCGCTTTGTGTCTGCAAGCCAAGCTGCGGGCTGTTTCCTGAACTCCGGGAACTTTTCCCCCCAATTTTGGGGGGGGGAAGGTTCTGCAATTTGCACAAATTTCTCAGCAATTTGTGCAAATGTGGCTGTAATTTATGCAAATTGTTCAGAAATTTGTGCAAACTGCAGAACTTCCCCTCTCAAAAAATGTGCAAGATTCCCAAAAAATCCACAAACTGGCCCGACTCACTGCAGATTGAATCAGGGGCCCAAACAAGGACCAAAGTGAAGTCGGGGGGGGGGGGCAAACCTAGGTAAACTCATTGAATTCCACCCCCACTGCCCAAATGGATTTCTCTGACATCTGTAGTTGTAACACAAAGTGTTTTGGGGTGGCTTTGTCTTGAATGGGTAATGAAGAACCATTAGTTCTACAAAATACATATATGGGAGGGAGGGATCGACACAGCTGCTTGCATTTTGGACTGTCCTTGGGGTGTGGCTATGTAGACTGTCATAATGAGTGCCTGCACTTTAAAATTGACCACTGGTAGTGTCATGTGGCATGGTTGTCTCGAGGAGTGGAAGCACCATTTGCAAGTGGAGTAGCTGTCAACCGGTCCTCCTCTTCCTAAAGGGCTTCCAAGGCTTCCTTGTCAGCTAGGCTTGGGTGCTATAGAATGTCCTTGTTGGGTCCCTCCAGTCCATAGTCAACACTGGAGTGGTCCAGGGACTGGGTCAAGACACCAATACGGGAGAATCCGAATGCAGGCAAAGCCCAACACATCCCTCATTAAGACAAAAGCTCCTGGCTGCCTCCATGTGCTTTCCCAGCATGGAGCCATTTAATAACGTTGTCTTGGCAACGTGTTGTATTGATCATGCATCTCGTCCCCATGACGATCCTTGTTGCCGAAGCATCATTACAGACACAGCCTCCCCAACCCCCCCACCCTCCATGTAGGAAGGGCCTGGAGATATTTTAAATTCAAGGAATGTTAACATCCCTTTACCTGTGCAAGCTCAAAGGCTTATCAAGGAGCGTGAAAAAAGCACCGAGTGGAGACACTGACAGACGGTGAGCCTCATCTCCCTTGGCTGATCACTGCCATAAGAGGCTTTGGACTAAAGAAACCTCAGAGAAGACTGACAAATGCAGACAGATCAACACTGACCCCCAAATCAATTTTGTAGCGATCTTGAATGCACACAAAGCCGCAGGAAGAGCAGAGAGCAGAAATCAATGGGGAAAGTAGGCTGGGATTTGTTCAAAGGCCTAAGAAAGAGACGCTCAGAAGGATGACTTTATAAACTGGATAGAAGAAGGGAGCTAATGCATGATTGGCATGAGGCAGTGTGGCCTGGTGTGGTGGCTACAGCAGCATTCCTCAAGCCTGTGGCTGGCTGAGCACATCTGGAGGGCATCAAATTGGGGAAGGCGGGGCTTAGAGCAGGAAGACCAGGGCGCAAACCCATGCCTACAGATAAAACCAGTGAGATGATGACCTTGGCTAGTCATTCTCTCTCTCTCTCCCCCTTGCTTTCCTTCCCTAACGCACTTCACAAGGTTGTTGTGGGGATAAAACATGGGGAGAGAACCCATGTATGCTACCCTGACTTCCTTGGAGGGACATAACAAGCAAAGCAATACCAACTACAGTTATTATGTGACAATGGAAATACAAATAAGACCCAAAATATTGAGGGTGGAAAAACAAGGCGGAGATATCCAGAGATGGTAACGCAAAACTGCTGTGATGTGTCTGACTAGTAGCCCAAGACAACAAAGTAGAGATGCTCCTATTCATATCTTTACTGTAAGTGTCCTCATCCACATCCTGCAGTATAAATGCAGACTATATTTTATTTATTATTATATGTATATCCTGCCCTTTTTCCCCTTTCAAGGAAACCAGGGTAGGATATTGGTCCCTCTCCTTTCCATTTTATCCTCACAACAACCCTGTGAGGTAGGTTAGGCTGAGAGCCAGTGACTGGCCCAAAGTCACCCAGTGAGCTTCATGGCTGAGTGGGGACTAGAACCCAGATCTCCTGACTCCCAGTCCAGTGCTCTAACCACTACACCACACTGACAAGCTTCACATTAAGGTCTGTGTCCCCATCCAGACATCAATAAATCTGCAGGGGGACTAGATCACATGTTCTTCTCTTGGGGGGGGGCGGAATTCAACATACATCACACAGAGGAATATCTTGGCCATGTGAACTGGCATTAAATCATGCTGGACCCATTTCATAGCAGCACACCAGGGAGTAAATCTTTGCCTGGGTTCTCTGTAGCAAATAGATTTTACTTTTTAAAATATTGACCAGTAATTGCCTTCCAGCATAACAAGGACCAAATGCTTAGCTCCCCAACCCCAAATCCAGTCTAACCTACCTCACAATGTTGTTGTGAGGATGAAATGGAGAGGAAGAGGACCACGTAAGCCACCTTGGGTTCCTTGCAAGAGGGAGAAAGATGAGATATAAATGAAATAATAAATTAATAACTTGACCCTACCAACATCTGGGCAGCTGTATTTTGCACCAGTTTGAAGTTTCCGAACCATCTTCAAAGACAGCCCCACACAGAGTGCATTCCTGTAGCCTCGCCTGGATGTGACTAGATGAGAAGTGTTATTGCTGAGTGCAAAACAGCAAGGCCTCAATATGATTTAGCCCTTCAGATCATAGTTCAGTGCTATATAGGGATGGGGGAGAAATCCTCCATGGACCCCAGTGAGGCCGGATTCTTTCGAATTCGCATTGCCTATCATGTGAAAAAACAGGGATGCAAATGGCATCCACTACGCCATTTGCAGCGGTAAAGGTCTTAGTTTAAGCTAAATGCAACCATTTACGGCTGCATTTAGCTTAAACTAAGACCTTTACAGTCACAAATGGTGTAGTGGACACCATTTGCATCCGCAGTCAATCAGCCCAGCCACCGATACGCCAATGGCGGCCGTATCACTGGTGCTTCGGAGCCAGCCGGCAGCTCCGCAGAATTGTCGCAGAGTGGAGCCAGCCAGCAGGCTAGGATTCTGAGGGGGAGGGCCTCCCCCCCCCGCGGACACCCCCCCCCCCCAGACCCAGAGGTAAGCGTTTCACCCATCCCTAGGGAATAAACCTGGATGAACCTTTGGCTCAGGGAATCCTCCTTCCCCTCTGTTCTTTTGGTGCAGCTGTGAGAAGGAGGTTGGAAGCATCCACTTCCTGGTTTAAACTGACCAGACTTCCTTGTTAATCTGAACAGGGAACTCTGGTTAGTTTAAACTATGGTTTGTTGAAACAAGCCAGGATCTGAAAACACAGTTTGATCCTAGGTTGTTTCAACAAGCCATAATTTAAACCACTAGTTTCCATCACTTTTTGGGTTAAGGAGCTCCTGTAATGTCATGATGTAACCTGCGAGGTGGGTGGCTATGAAATTGCATGGAACCCCTGGGGGTGCTCACGGAAACCAAGGTTATGTAACAATGGTGGGGAAAAACCCATTTAAACTACAGTTTGTCCTTCTCAGACATAATGACAAACCACCATAAGTCTAAAAATGGAAGTGAATGCTCTCAATCACCTCCTCATGGTTGTATACCAGAGGGGGAGAAAGGAATGGGGGGAGCATGCAAGTCCGGGGCTTTCCCAGGCTTGTTCTCATAGTGGTAAACTATGTTTTAGTGTTACATCCAAACTGAGTCCAAGAGGGAGGCAATGTGCCCAAACAGAGACTCATTGCCTCCCCCTTGGGGGGGGCAGCAATATACATAGCTATATCTCTGACCTCTCCTTTGCTATAATGGTGGGGGAAATTTTCTAGTTTTAGGTTGTAGTCTAGTATATTCTGGGACTAAGTCCCATTGAACTCAATGGGACTTACTTCTGAGTAGACATTCATAGGATTCTGCTGTTACAGGAACGTCTTTTCCACCCAGGCTTTGAAGGCAAGCTATTGAGAGCTTCGTGTTGGTTTCATTATGCCATCACTTTAGATTCCCTTCTCCCCTTCCCCCAGTTATTTTCTGAAGGTTATGAGAAGGAAGACATACTGGGAGCCCCCCCCCCCCCCCGCTGCAGTATTCTAGCTTGTAGAGATCTGAGAAATTATTCCCTTTAATCCTTGGATTACACAGAATTGTTCTAGTGGATGTGATTGCATTTGTACTGGAAGTTTAGAAAAGTCCTTTGAAGCTATTTGAATTCCAAAATGTCAGGTTCTTTACTTGGCAAGCTCAGAGCTTATATGGTGGCATTAGCAGAATAGCTTTGATTCAATATCATCAGTCAAGTCTACTAAATGACACAGTGCTGCTTTTTCTTTCATCAAGCCAGCCTACTGAGTATTTCCATATCCTCAATAAAGTACGGGCTGCATCTTTATTGATTGACTGACATCTTCCTCTTTTTCCTAAAAAAGAAGTAAGGATTAGGAGGGCTCCTTTGACAACTTTTAAATGATCCTCCAGTGAATACCCTGTGCCTGTCCTTGTCAATTAAAGCGAAAGACGTGTTTTATGTATGAAGTCGTATGGGGCAGGGAATGATCTGAAGGCAAACAATGCAGCAACCCGGGTAAAGCTAAGCTGGGCTTAGTCCAGTCAGTGCCTGGACGTGAGACAAGGTTGGAGTCCCCATGCTGGCCATCTTGAGTTCCATCGTGGCAGCGCTGTCTCCAGGTTTTTGAGGCCCCTCAGACTAGATACTCTCAGTGGGGCCCTCCCTCAATGGGACGACCTTCTCACCACCCGCTATTGCTCCTTCCCCTCTTTTTCCTCATTGATGACACTTGTTTGCTTGACAGGCAAAGAGCTGTGGCATCTTCTGCTCCTCCTTCTCCCCACCACAGAGACAGGGGAACAAGCCGGCTGCCATGGGGAAGAGGAGGAGGCAGTCCGGGGGCTCTTGTCAGGGGGGCCCTGCTGGGGAGTGGGCCCTTGACAGGAGCCTGATCATGCCAACCCTTGATGCCGGCCCTGATCATTAGATATATATTTATATAGCCAGACAAGACGGAGGTACTGTTAGTGGGTGGTTCATCTGCCCGGCTAGGTGATGTCCAACCTGTTCTGGAGGGGGTTGCGCTCCCCCTAAAGAACCAGGTTCATAGTTTGGGGGTGCTCCTGAACCCAGAGCTGTCACTTGAGGCACAGGTGAACTCAGTGGCATGGAGCACTTTGTATCAGCTTAGGCCGATATACCAGCTATGCCCTTATCCGGACAGAGATAGCCTAGCTACAGTTATCCATGTTCGGATAAACTCTCGTCTGGATTACTGCAGTGCGTTATACGTAGGGCTGGCTCTGAACATGGTGAGGAAACTTCAGCTGGTCCAAAATAGGGCAGCGAGATTGCTAATGGGGACTGGCCAACGAGATCACATTATGCTAGTACTTTTCCAGCTGCACTGGCTGCCAGTCCATTTCCAGGCCCAATTCAAAGCGCTGGTATTAACTTTAAAAGCCCTAAACGGCTTGGAGCCAGGTTATCTGAAGGATCGCCTCCTCCCATGTGTGCGTGCCCAGACCTTAAGATCATCCTCAGCGGCCCTTCTCCATGAGCGCCTGCCAAAGGAAGTGAGGCGGGTGGCTACCAGGAGGAGGGCCTTTTCTGCTGTGGCATCCCGGTTGCGGAACAAACTCCCTAGAGAGGTTCATTTGGCGCCTATGTTGTACTCTTTCCGGCACCAGGTGAAGACCTTTTTATTCTCCCAGGCATTTTTAGCATTCCAGTTTTTTAGCTCCGCTGTTTTGAATCCACTATTGCATTTTAAATATCTGCGCTGCTTCTAGCTGTTTCTCTGGTTGTATTTTTATTCTGTAGTTTTAATCTATTATATTTTATATTGTATTTTCTGTTGTATTTTTGTGGTTTTAATTTTGTGAACTGCCCAGAGAGCTTCGGTTATTGGGCAGTACAAAAATGAAATTAGATAAATAATATAAATGCAATAAAAAGTGATGTCTGATATTTGTATATCCAGCATCCCTTAGGGGTGGGTGGATCACTTACCTGGCTCAGTTCCAGGGATCCACGGTGGGGGGGAGGTGATCCGTCCCTCCCCCCAGAATCCTTCCCAGCTGGCTCCGCTCCACAGGGAGTCCATGGAGGTGGACCTCCATCTGCTGCTGGGCCGCAGCCGCAAATGGCGGCTGCCGTAGTGGCCGCCATTTGCGTCTCTGCATTACCGTGATAGGTTATGTATATATTTGCGTAGCCTATCACGGCAAAGAGCAAGGACACAAATGGCATAGCGGCTGCCATTTGCGTCCCTGCATTAGCCGTGATAGGCTGCGTAAATACTTACGTAGCCTATCATGGCTAAAGGAGCGAGGGAAATGGCGGCCGCAGACCAGGGCCGCCATTCGCACCTGTGGACGGCAGACAAAAGGTAGGTTTCATCCCGGGGAGGACTCCTCACTGGAGTCCGTGGCAGAATTCTCTGCCATCCCTAGCATCCCTCCATTTTCAGAGATAGTCCTGATTTGAACTGAATAGGTGCACTTTACACTGGGACGTTGTTTTGTATGAATGGGATCACATTCCTTTCAAGGAGACTGATGCAATGGGAAGTTTCTGGTCGATTGTGCCCAAGTTTTGTTACGCCATCCCACTGTCTTACATTACCACTGGCAAAGTTTCTAATTCTCACCATACGTACTTGGTGGCTGGAACTTCCAACATCAATAGTTTCTGATGGCTGGTAGCTACTAGGTACTGGACACACCCCACATGCTTGAATGGGGGTGAAATGAACACTCTGGCAGCAACGTCGTAAACTGACAAAGAAGGCAGAAGTCTGGGGTTGGCATCTGGATGGCAGAACAGAGCCTTGTGTGTTCTGAGCACATTGTGCTTTCTTCTGGAAGAAATGGTGCTTCGACTTGTACTGCCTATTCCCCTTCCTTCTTTTTTCTTTTTAATATCTTAAAGATTGAAGCTCAAAGATTGCAGTGCCTCAGTACTATTCCAGAATCTCTTTCATTCCTCTTGTCTCTGATCCAATTTTTATGTTGAGCTTCTTTCTGCTTTTTCATTTTGGGTTCCAGTTGCACCACGACTTCTGCCTACATAGGATGTCATTTACCAAAGAGCTGCTAAACAATATTTCCAAAACTAAAACTCACTCCAGTAGCATTTTTCGTGTCTTCTAATCACATTCCTTATCTTGATTCCCTTCATTTCATTTATTGCATTTTTATACCGCCCCATAGCTGAAGCTCTCTGGGTGGTTTACAAAGATTAAAAACAATTACCAATACATTATACAATGGGTAAAAAATATTTACATACTAACAGACAGAGAGCAGATACACATATATCTAAAACAGCTTTGAACAATCAACAATACGTAAAGTCCAGCATCTGATTAAAACTTCATCATTTGCTGCTAAATGCCTGAGAGAAGGTAAGGGTATTAACCTGGTGCCAAGAAGATAACAATGTTGGTGCCAGGCAGGACTCATTGGGGAGATCATTTGGGGGACCACCACCAAGAAGGCCCCCTCCCTTGTTGCCGCCTTCCAAGCCTCGTTGGCAGAGGCACCCAGAAGAATAGCTCAGATACTGAGTGTAGTTCAGCTACTACCCTATCTTCAACTATCACCAAATATTCCATACACATTTTATGGGTCCCCCAAAATTGTCTGGATCGTCCTGCCAATAAGAGCAGGTCTGATTTTATTCGGGGTGGGGTGGGGGATACATTGCCTTTCTACCTTGGTGATTAGCAAATGCTATCTGTGCCCTTTCATTCCTGCCTTTTAACTCTGCTTTGATGAAGCCAGCAGAACTGACCCCCAAGGTTTGGTTTCTGCATTTACAAATGTAGATTAGAATCCTTACAGTGCCCCTAGGTAGGGATGTACGAATCCCCTTACCTGGAGTCTGCAGGGGGGTCCGTGGGGGGGGGAGGTGATCCATTCCTCTCTCCCAGAATCCTTGCTGGCTGGCTCCGCTCTACAGTGAGTCTGCGGAGCTGCCAGCCAGCTCCGTTCCGCAAGTGATACGGCTGCCATTGCCATGCCGTATCACTGCTGAGCAGAAACAGGAAATGATCCGGACACAAATGGCGTCCACTATGCCATTTGTGTCCCTTTCTTCTCACGATAGGCTACACATCTGTATTTACATAGATATTTACCTAGCCTATTGCGTGAAAAAAACAGGGACGCAAATGGCGTCCACTACGCCATTTGCATCCCTGTTTTTTCATGTGATAGGCTATGTAAATATCTATGTAAGTACAGATGCGTAGCCTATCGCGAGGAAAAAGAGGGATGCAAATGGCGTCGCAGATGCCATTTACGTCAGGATCACTTCCCAAACGGAGCCACCGGGAGGGAGGATTTGGTCTGCGTGGGTCCGGGAGGCAGAGGTGAGTACATCCGTTCCCCCACGGACTCAGGGGGGCCGAATTCAATGGGATTGAATTTGAGTCCGTGGCAGATTCCGTGGACATCCCTACCCTAGGTAGGCACACACTGAAGGAACAAAAAATAATATTTCACTGATCTTAATCACCTTAATTGTAAATACAAAAGGTGACTGAAATCCATTCAGTGGGAACCGATCTAGGTGAAGTGACCTTCAGCACACTCTTAAGGGCAAACTGGCACAGGAAACTTCTGCTGAAGAAAAGGAGGCTGTCACTTGATAGGCGCCTTGATTTAGAGTCCTCTGGTGGATTGTTCAGCAGCTATGATTCAACATGAGGGAGGACAAATGTGTTCAAAAATTGCAGTGGGCAATGTGTCATGTGTATATGTTCCAAAACCAGAAGACAAATTACAGCTAATAAAGCTTTTCTTAAACCTCAAACTATTTAGACAAGCTGTGTAGGACTGAGTAGCTGTTTAGAAACTGAGCTACAATGCGGGAAGTGAAGTCCACAGTTCAAATCGCACCTCTGCCAGAAATTCATTGGCCTGGTTTGCACATAACACTGAACTATGGTTTAGTGTTAATGCGCATGAATCTCGCAGCTCATATGGTCCCTACTCTCCTTCCAGCATGGCCATGAAGTGATTGGAAGCTTTTGCTTCCATTTTCAACTAACCATGATTATTCATTATATCCAAATCCTGTACCATTTCAGGCTGTGGGTTCTGTTGTCACTCTGTGCTATAGCCTGGGTTGCAGGATTCTGTTATGGATCAGATCTTTAGCAGGGATCAGGTTAGGGCAGGTTTCTCAGGGAAGAAGGACAGGAAGAGATCAGCACCACAGAAACTGACAAGCAGTGCTGGGATGAGAGGTTAGACAAATTTATGTGTAAGGGAGCAATCCTATGGCCCCTAGGCAGTGTCGGTGGTGGTGGTGGGGATAGGTTTGTTTGCTTTACTGGCTCTGAGGTCAGAGATAGGGCTCTGACCTCAGAGCTAATAAACCACGCTCCCCCCTCCATAGCTAGCACAGAGAGAACCGCGCTGGCTACTTCTCCATGCTCAGAAACCTGAGTGCAGAGACAGGAAAAGGGGGTGGTCTCGGGGGCAGGGAGGGGAGGAGACTGGGGAAGCTGCCTTATGCAGCTTCCTATGCTCGCCGCAGTCTCCTTCCCTCATGCTCCAAAGCCTATCGCGTGAAAAAGCAGGGATGCAAATGGTGTCCATTATGCCATTTGCGGCCGTAAAGGTCTTAGTTTAAGCTAAATGCAGCCATTTATGGCTGCATTTAGCTTAAACTAAGACCTTTACAGCCGCAAATGGTGTAGTGGATGACATTTGCATCCACAGTCAATCAGCCCAGCCAGCGATGCGGCAATGGCAGCCATATCGCTGGTGCTCCAGAGCCAGCCTGCGGGGAGGATCTGGCCAGTGAAGATTCCTCCAGGAGGCGGAGGTAAGTCTTCCGATCCTCCACAGACTCCAGAGGCCAGATACTTTTGAATCTGGCCTCACTGGGGTCCGTGGAGGATTTCTCCCCCATCCCTAAAAGCACCATGGCTGGATGGGTAAAATTGCTCATCTAGCAAAAATGCAGGGTGGCTGGAGCATGAGGCAAGGATCGCCTCCATGCTCTGGCTGTCCTGCATTAGGGTATTCGGCAGCCTCCACGTTCGGAGGCTGCCAATTGTCAACATAGGATTGTGCCCTAAGTTGCTCCAGCAAGGAGCACATCAAGACTGAGCCTTAAACAAGAGTTTGGCTGCCATTAAGCCCGTTGACTCTACCTCCACTCTGACTCAGGTTTTGTCTCTTAAAGGGGCTTGGCCTATTTTAGCTACCTCAGGCTGCAACAGTGTGGGTGTGGCATGCTAGTTTCCTCATGACCTGGGTCCTCAGAGTCTGAAGATGGCAAAGCTACCTCCTCTGGATGCAAGAGAGTTGACTCCCAGGTCCTTTCTGGGAAATTGAGTCCTGGGGAACTTAAAGCCTCCTCTGCCTGGAGTATTAACTCTGGAACCTCTACTTCTGAGAACAAGGGTCCAGTGTCCTGGTCTATGACAAATTTGGACAAATTTTGCCTAATGTTAATTGTGGTTTAGGGAAACAAGCCAGCTTCAAACTGTGGTTAATGATTTTGGCTTGTTCTATAACTAAGCCATAGATAACACTAACCGCAGTTCTCAGTTTGGATTAAACAAATAACTACAGTTACTTGAAAACTAACCACGAGGAGGAGATCAGAAACTTCTGCTTTCATTTTTAACTAGCCATGGCTACTCGGTATTATTTCTTATTTATTTTATTGACTGCCATTTCTCCCAAGGTAGCCCAGGGCAGTATACAGCATAATAAAAATGCATCTGTTATACATAATCAAAAACATCCACCATAAAACTAAACTGAAAATGGAACACAACACAACAATCATAAAGTGGAAAGGTCCCAGGGCCACATTCCAGCTGAAATGCCCAGGTGAACAAATATGTTTTTAGTTCTTGTCTAAAACTCAGCAATGTGGGGGCCAACTTCCCTGGGGAAGGAATTCCATAATCAGGATGCAGCCACTGAGAAGGCCCTATCTTGAGTCACCACCTCTGGTGGGATGACAAAGAGGCCTCCCCAGCCGATCTTAACACACGGGTTGGTCAGTTTTGGGAGAGATGTTCTTTTAAGTACTTGGGTCCTAATTCATTTAGGGCTTTGTACACAAGTGCCAAAACTTTGAATTGGGCCTGGTAGTTCAAAGGCAGCCACTGCAGTGCTTAATGATTGGTGTCACATAATCCCGCTTAGCTGCCCAATTGAACACTCTAGCAGTTGCATTCTGCAACAGCTGCAGGTTCCAGACCATCTCCTGGATCCAACTCCACCTCAGGCCTACCTTACACGGTTGTTGTAATGATTTCAGAGATAATGTGTGTAAAACGTTTTGAACCCTTGAAATGTACCACAGAAATTCTATCCATTCTTAGCTTGTACAAAATCCTTCTTTGCTTTGAAATCATCAGGCAAAATTAGCAGTGAACTTGGAGCATATCGGGGGGTGGGGGGGGTTAAAATTATTTAGTGAAGATTAAGTGGAATCTGAGCATATGCTTCTGTAAATTGATAATCCTTTTAAGGAGATTAAAATGAATGCAAGGGATGGCATTCCTTTATAAACTGTTGTACAAATAATTCTTCACTTGGGGATTTTGTGTGGGGAGGGCACCAGTTAAAAACAGGCCATTAAGTACAGGGTTATACAAACAGAAAGCATTATTAGTGTTATTTTCACTTAAATCCGATTGGTGATCTGTAGTTACCACTTTTCACAGTTCCTACCACCCTGAAGGCAGATTAATGTACTATTAGAGAGACGTAGGATGGTAGACCCTGGTATGTATCATACTGGAGCATTGTTAATCAGAGAAAGAGCTCAGTGCTTAGGCTAGGAGAAAAATCCATAGGTTTCGAGCACAGAAATCCCCAAGCCATGACTATATTAAGAGGCTAAAATGATTTACGACCAGCTAAGAGAGATAATGTAACAATGGACTGTAAAATCAATAGGCATGCTCAGATTGGATTAAATTCTCAGGCAGTGTTCATTCACACTCCCTAGAGTCAGGGCCAGTCCAACTACACGTGTGAGCCCAATGTTTGTTGAGGGGCGGGGGAGAGGCACCAAAGAGACAATGCACACCCCAGCATGGCTGGAAACCCAACATCCCCTGTGACCATCATGTAAGGTGGCAACTTATAAATCACAAAAAAAAACCCAAAAAAGGACAGCTATCTGCATAAATTTTGCATATGCTAATTTCAATGTATAGATGCAAATTTAGAAAACATTATTATCATTTAAATAGAAATACAGTACATCTCACCGTAGTGCAAATGACTGTAAGCACATGATCTGTGCGCCTGCCCGTTCAGTCAGCTATCTTTAAACTTGGACTGGACAACCATTTAAATGGAGGATGCCTTCAAATGGAGGACCGTCCTCTGGAGAAGAGGATACATGGCCACCCTAGGGGACATCCTGGTTTAACAGTCAATCCTTCTCCCTAGGCAACCCTGGAGTGATGGTGGTGGTAGTAGTAAGGACTCTTGACTAGAGAATTCTTATCACCTATGCCAAACTAACATACCCAGCATGGCCGGCCCTACCATTAGGCAGAGTGAGGCAATCACGTCAGGCGGCACATGCTGGGAGGCAGCAGGAAACTGTCAGAGGAGAGAGCTGTGGGCCATGTGACCTGCCTTGTGCCCCCTAAGCCAGCCTGTTGCCTTCAGGTGCAGTGGAGGACGCTGCCCCATTCCCAGTATTGAAGTAAGATTCATCTGCTAGTACATGGAATGCGAGGGGCGCCATCTTGGTCTTCACCTCAGGCAACACAATGTCTCAGGCTGGCCCTGATACTCAAGATTATTGGGGGAAGGGGAAGAAAGCCACGACAGCTGACTTTGTATAGAAGCAATGCAATTTTGCAGTGTAGACAGGACCCTCGCTCTCCATATTGCTCCATTCCCCCACTCTTGTGCTCCTAAAAAAATTAAATAACCGGATGCCGTGCCGGTGGTGAGACTCATCTTCAGCCAAGGCCATGCTGGCTGGGGTGGCAGTCCAACAGATGATGGGGCAGTCCCACACATCTGGAGGGCACACCTGGGGCAGGCTGCTCCCCAGCATTCTTGCTACCATGTAGACATGTGCTAAGCACATCTGACTTCCAGTGGATTGCCACCGCTGCTTTGTAGATTTTGCATGCACCCTAGCGCAGGGATGTGCGACACGTGTTCCTGGGGGGGGGCACATGGACACCTCACTGCCCCCTGCAAAAGCAACTGAGAAGCCCCCCCCCCCGCCTACACTACTCTGGGTTCCTGGACTTGTTTCTGCTACAGCTGCCCACCCAGAATGTAACGGGCAGCAGTGGCATTGTGAGCCAGAGCTCACAGGGATGCAGCACCAGCATGTTTTTATTAGCTGGGACGCTGACAGCATCTGCCATGCCACTCAGACTTCCCTCTTCCCCGGAACTTGGCTGCAATCCCCACAGTGGCTGGGGGCGGGGGGATGGATTTTCTCAGCAACCATATATTGTTCCCTGCTGTAATGCAAAACATTTTGGCTTGGCTTGGTCTTGGATGGTTAAGTTGGCAGCAGTGAAAACAATTATATTCTGAAGCAAGATTTGACAATTTTAGAACTCTGTAGCTGCTACAGAACAGCTTGCTGCCAGTGGCAAACCATTATTATTATTTTTTTTTGCAAGGATATTGGGGCACCCCATGGACTGTATGGAGCCAACGGAGTGCAGACCCTGGGGGATCATCCTGGGGCGGAGGGGGCAAAAATACCCCCCAGGCCTCCTGCAGTTGCCCACTTCTGCCCTTGTGGTACCTACTGGTTATAAAAGGCCCACAGTATTCTATGGACCATTTCCCTGTCCTTTCGAAAATGTTGTGAACATGCGACATGCATGACATGCTTCCGATTCTTCATATGCTGCCTCCGATGAGATTTATCTCTGATGAGGTTTATTTCGAACTGTTAAATAATATTCAGTAAGAAAGTATGTTATTATGCTAACGTATCTTTTAACTAAAGAAAGACATTCTCTAGTTCCAATTTAGTGCAGCATAGATCGTTTATATAGCACAGCCTTCCCCAACCTGGTCCCTTCCTAAACTGTTAGACTGCAACACCCAGCATCCCCCAGCCAGCGCAAAACAAAAGGGTGACTCCAGTTTGACAACATGTTTCAGAGGCAGTGTGGTGTAGTGGGCAGCACATCAGGCTTGGAGTGGGGCTCAAATCCCTGCTCATCCACAAAGCTCACTGGGTGATCTTTGGCTAGTCACTCTTTCTCTGCCTAGCCTACCTCGCAGGGTTGTTGTGAGAATAAAAAGGAGGGGGAGTTAAGAGAGCCATATATATTGCCCTAAGCCCTTTGCAGGAAGAGTGGGATTAAACTGTAATAAATAACATTGCTTCATTAATTGTGGGGTATAAAGATGAGAATAACCAGAAAATATATCCTTAAAATAATATGGATGGTTTCTTTTTCTTCTTTTTTCTTCTTTTTCCCCTTCTTTTTTTGCCATTTAATCTTTAATATATCTAAGAACATTAATATCCTGCAGAACTGGAACCTTAAACAGCATCCCTGAGAACAGACTTAATATAAGTTGGAGATAAAAAAAAAAACCCTCAGGATATATTTTAGTGGCTCAGTAATACACCTTTAGGAGCATTACCAGGAAGAAAGAAAGACAAAGTTTCAGATGGAGAGACACATCCTTAGGCTGCTAGGTTTGGTTGTTTTTTTTGTTTTTTGTTTTTTCATTTTTAACAAAAGAGCTGCAAATGGATTATTTGGGTGCAAGCAGAAATAGCAAACGTCAGAAGACTTTGTCATCTTTGCAATGCCTCTTATTACAACAATCGTTGACTACTGTCAGGCTAAACATTGTCTCTTTCTATCATCTCCCATGGGAGAGCTCAGTCAGCTTGAATGAGGAAAAATGGACTCCTGCAAGAAAAGAAAAGAAAAGAGAGGAGAGGAGAGGAGAGGAGAGGAGAGGAGAGGAGAGGAGAGAAAAGAGAGATATATGAACATGGGAAATGAGTTTTCCATGACGTGCTTTTTATTTAGGTCCACTAAATAATATTTGGCACTATATCCAGCCAAATGTAAGCACTGAAAACTTTGGATCTTCCAAGTATTTCAGTGGCAAACCAAACCAACACTCTTTGCCAGAAGTGGTTTGTAGACTTTTCAATAAAATGTTTTCCCCGGTGCTGAGAAAAGAAACTCCTGGAAAGCTTGAGCTGGCATATGTGTGTGTGAACGTGTGTGTGTGTGTATATATGTATATACACACACACGCACACACATAGATATTGGATGAATACAGCTGCCTGCATTTTTGGCCTCTCCTTTGGGGTATGGCTGTCACTATGAGCACTTGTTCTTCAAAATTTACCGTGATACCACTGTATATGGGGAAGATGGAGCTTCTAGCTCAACCATGGCAAAGCACAACCACCCCTCTCTGGAGGGCACAGCTGGGAGGGATTAAGGACCAAACAGGATGTGACATTTGTCATGTAGTTTGGTGGTACATCACTCCTTTTTTTTCATACTGTAAATAGCTGCAGGGTGCACTGAGCGGGATCAGGAGCACGGCATAGACAGGGAAGGGCCAAGCAGGCTGACCATACGTACTGTTTTAAATGGGACAGTACTGTTTTTTTCATCTTTCCTGACCGTCCCGTCGTTTTAATATAAATGTCAATTTTGCCCCGTTTTTAATTTTTTGTAAAAAACTGAACGCGTTTATCATAAGGCTCGATGCTAATCAATGCGTGCAGTAAGACTACTAGTGTGACGAAAGAGGACGTTCCATTTCCTTCGTCCAGTCAGGGCCAGGCTTCTTGAGCTAGCGACGATCAGATGCTGCCCCCTGGCTTGTCTGCAGTGGCGGGGAACTCGAGAGGCGGTCGCTAAACCCCATTCAGCATGTGGGAGCCAGGAGGGTGAATCTCACTGTTATTTCTACCATCATTTCGCCCATAGAGATTCTTTCTGCCCTACATTCAGTTTGATTCAGCCTTTTCAGACTCATATTTCGGTTCAACAGGCTGTTAGCTATTTTTTTGTTTCAGCGGAATATTACATAACCCCGTCCCGTTTTTGTCATCCCAATATCCCGTTTTTGTCTCAACAAAATATGGACAGCCTAGCCTTAATCCATTTCCTCTGCCACAGACCTGATCACAGTCTTCCCCATGCCTGGGGGGGGGGCAATTCTGGTTGGTACCACCATGGGGGCAAAGGATTAGGGTCCCCCCATCTGATCTGTCTTGGAGGCCCCCCACCTTGTTTATTTGCAGAATAAAAATGAGCTTCATAATGCCAAATTATAGGACAGGTCTCACGTCTAGTTTGGCCCTGACTCCACCCCACTTGGCCACCCAGGTCTCCGTAATACATGCCGGCTCAGTTCCCTCATCAACAATCAAATTATGGGGGAGGGAGATTGTAGTTTGAATGGACCCAGCATTCAGTAGTGAAGCACCTGCATTAGACTGGCTGAGCAAGTTGGAACCATATAGCTGACGGAGAAAGCAGAAGAGGGCACCAACATGTCGAAGATATCTTACAGTGCTTCCTTTGCCCAGCTTGTCAAGCCCCCAATGCCATATCCCCCTGACCTGTAACCACTGCAGGAGCCTTCTGAGTTAGAATTCATCAACAGAGGCTCGAATCAGGATAAGGGTTTTTTTTTTATCGTACTACGCGTATTAATCGGCTTACCTAGAATGTTTGTTATCAGCAACAGCTGCACTATAAATCATCACTGTTCCCAATGTGATGGCCACCTTCAGTATTTTCTGCATTGAGTTTCCTTCTGACCTCACTGTTTACAATTCTTCCCTACCGCCACCACCATCATCACCACTGCCACCATATCTACTCTATAAAAAAAAACAGGAAACTCTCCATAATGTGCTATACGTCTGATGAAGTGGATTATAGTCCACAAAATCTTGTGCCTGAATAAGGGTGCAATCCTATGCATGTTTAGACAGAAAAAAGTCCTATAACTCCCAGCATGCCCCAGCCAACATGCACAGGATTGCACCCTAAATTAGTTAGGTATTAAGGTGCCACAAGACCTTTTCTTGTTTTTGCTGCTATAGGGGCACCCATATATCCACACATGCACACACACACACACACACACACACACACAATATTTCCCAGGCACAATGCGCAATATATCAAAAGAAAGAGACCAAAAAAGAAAGTATTATATAGTTTCCTTTCTCTCATTAAGACTTCCAAGAGTCTAACAAAATTATCCAGCCCATTACTGGGGATCCTGCCAGCTATAACTCCAAACAGCAGGATGTACCCTTGAACTTATGTGCCTCCAGAAATGGTGGCCTCCAAAGGGCTGCACCTCTTCGGTATTGGCCTCCCTGGGGCCACCCCATTTCCTGAATGAGGCCTGGGTGTGTTTGCTAAATGTATTTATGACTTATTTGAGATATTTGTACCCACCTTTCAATGTGATTCTCAAGGGTGGCTTACAAAATAAGTAGAGTGGCTACTTAGGCATCAGCAAAAAAAGAGGAGAAAAGAGGGCATCAATTTGCCTAACATCTGCTATTTATATGTAGTGTACAGATGCAAATTTAGAAATAAGTTACTATAATGTAATTAGAAATCCAGTACGTCTGACCACAGTGGAGAGGACTGTGACCAGGTGGCCTGTGTATCTGCCTGTGCAGTGTGTCGTCCTGGTGTTGCTAACTGTGAATGGCCATCTTCAAGTCTCCCATGCTCACTCCCTTTTTATGGCTCTATATCTTTAAACAGGCTTTGGATTGGACAGCCCTTCAAATAGATGACACGACACCTTCAAATAGAGCACTGTTCTTCTCTGAAAGCCTTTCAAACAGAGCACTGTCCTCTGAAAGCCCTTCAAATAGAGGACACCTTCAAATAAAGCAGCGGTCCCCAACCTTTTTGGCACCAGGGACCCGTCTCATGGAAGACAATTTTTCCATGGACCGGGGGGCGGGGAATGGTTTCGCTGGCGGACTTCTGGCCGCTGGGACACAAATGGCGTCCGCATAGCAGACGCCATTTGCATCCCTGTTCTTTGCAGTAATAGGCTATGTAAAGTTTTACATAGCCTATTACTTGAAGAACAGGGATGTAAATGGTGTCCGCTACGCAGACGCCATTTGCGTCCCAACAGCCAGAAGTCCAGCAGCAGCCAGAGCCGGCCAGCAGCTCCACAGACTTGCTGCGGAGCGGAGCCAGCCGGGGCTAGCGAGAATTCTGTGGGGGGGGGGAGGGACGGATCGCCTCCCCCCCCCCCCGTGGACCCAAGGTAAGGGGGGTTCCCACACCTCTACTGCGGCCCAGTTCCTAACAGGCCACGTTCTGGTACCGGTCCACGGACCGGGGGTTGGGGACCCCTGAAATAGAGCACTGTCCTCTGAAAGGCCTTCAAATAGAGGACCCTCAAATAGTGGACTCTCCTCTGAAAGCCCTTCAAATAGAGGACAGCTTCAAATAGAGCATTCTCTTCTGAAAGCCCTTCAAACAGAGGACACCTTCAAACAGAGCACTGTTCTCTGAAAGGCCTTCAAATAGAGGACCTTCAAATAGAGCACTCTCCTCTGAAAGGCCTTCAAATAGAGGACACCTTCAAATAGAGAACTGTGTTCTGACAGCTGAAGTAGAGGACTGTCCTCTGTAAAGTAGGGAGCAATCCTATGTGGATAGTCAGAAGCCTCCAAACCTGGTGGCTGCCAACTATCCAATGCACAGCAGGACAGCGGAGGCGCTTTTCGCTTCCATGCTCCAGGGGCCCTGCATTTCTGCTAGACAGGCAGTTTTGCCCATCTAACAGTGGCACCTTGGAGTGGGGGGAGGAGGCTGGGGTGGCCATATGAAATGGCATACTGCAGCCACCCTGGTCTCTTCCCCACCCCTCCCCACCCCTGGGAACACCCTCTTTTCCCCGTCTCCACACTCCATTTTCCAAGAGCAGAGAAATAGCCAGTGCAGTTCTCTCCATGTCAGCTACAAGGGGGAGGGGGGGAGCGCAGTTTCCTGGCTCCAAGGTCAGAGCCAGGAAACTGAACTATTGTATGCCCTCCCAGACGCTGTCTGGGGGGCATAGGATTGCTCCCTAAAAGTGTCAGATAATATATTTTAAAAAGAGCAATAAATAAAAATAGTATTTCTACCATCAGATTTAACAGTCTCTCAGATTCAATGCCATTAATTACCCAGATGCACAAGAGAGTTTGCACCTGGTCCTGGTGCAAACACTGTTAAAGTAGGTGCCAGCCAAAGAGGGAGGGAATTCCTCACATGAGATACCTCCACCGAAAAGGCCCTGACCCGGATAGCCACCCACGTCATTTCCATGGAGTCAGCTACCCAGAGCCAGGCCTTCAATGCAGATTCATGTGGGGGTGGGTGGCCCATCAGATACCACAACTCCAGGCAGTTCATTCTGGTCAGTAGTTTCTTTCTCCACAATGGAAGAAATGTATTTATGCGACTCCTAAGCAAACATTAGCTAGAATTTAGGATTTGCTTCAACCTCCTTTTGAAAAGCATTGTCCAAATGAAAAGCCCCCAGCCCCCACCCCAAGAAGCATGACAAAACATCCTTTCCAAATAGTTCTCCACAGAATCTTTGGGATGTATGTCTAATCAGCACATTAATTTGTACGAACCACGGCAAAACCTTCTTTCTTTTATCAAGTCATCCTGTGCTAGTTACCATGACAGCAAACACAATGGCCACTTATCTGGAGAGACATCAGCTTGCATAAATATGACTCCCTTGCGCTGAATGGTGGTAATTACACCGACTTAATTTGCAGCTGCAGACAGCAATACAAGACCTGGGCGCTTGACCGAGAGATAGATTAATACATTAAGAAGCAAGATCTAGTGACTTAACATTTTTCCCAGATTGATTTTGCTCAAGATCTTGGTTGCCATCTTTTGCTTGACTGTGGTTGCCCAATACTTTTCTGGGAAGAACTATTCCTTATTGAGAAACAGGCTCCGCCATTCAATGATATTGGATGTGATGACACCAAGGCTCCATGATGCATGTGCTTTTCCCCACATTCATATTTCTGGATGGTTTTCTACCTTCCAGTCTTCCTCTGTACGTCATTCTTGACGTAAATGCTGGGGAAATGTTTTCCCGCCCCTCTCCCATGTTGGTTATGAAAGTGGTTCCAGTGAAAGGATTTGGACTTGAAAATAGGAATCTTGCCATTGTTCTCTATGCACGCCAGCTCTTTCTTTATACATTTCTGTAGTGTTGCAGAATCATTTTCATTCCTGTTAGTTAACAGTCAATAGTCTTAATAACAGACATAAATCTATCCTGTGATTTGGCTCACGTTACTGGGCCGCCCAAAATGACCAGTCTAGGCCTGCTTCACACTAGGGATGGGGGAGCATTGTGAGGTGGCCCTGAAGACCACCTGCACAGGTGCAGATGACACAGCTCCCCAGAGAGGCCATTTGCTTACCCAGTGTCTTGGTGGACTCTCCCAGAGCAAGAGATCAGGCAGGCAAGAGATCAGGCACGCAGGCGGGCAGGCAAGCAGTTGGTCTCTGTACAGGCACAGATGATGCAACCTGCCTGTACAGGTGCAGATGACACCATTCTCTGGAGAGGCCATCCGCTTACCCACTCTCTTCTTTGGTGGACTCTCCCGGAGCAAGAGATCAGGCAAGAAAGAGATCAGGCGGGTGGGTGGGCCAGCGGGCAGTTGGCCTCTGTACAGGTGCAGATGACACAGCTGTCCAGAGAGGCCATCCACTTCCCCAATCTCTTCTTTGTGGACTCTCCCAGAGCAAGAGATAAGGCAGGCAGGCAGGCAGGCAAGTGGCCTCTGCTGAGAACCTGCCCACCTGGTCTCTTTCTTTGACAGAGGGCTCAGAGCAAGAGATAGTGGGGAGGTGTATGCTCCTCCGAGGAACCCTGCTTGCTGCTCTCTCATGGTGGCATTTGCTGATATTTATTTAATCAATTTATATACTGCTTTCCTTATCAAAAGTTATCTCTTAGTGGTTTACAGAAGCAGACTAAAATATGAGATTACGAATACAAAAAGCCATCAGTTAAAATGTTTACAACCAAAGCTAAAAGCACAACAATTAATAAGCAGATGAAACAGGGCAGCCCAGTCATTCTGGGAAGGCTTGGGTAAAAAGATGGGACTTTCATAGGTGCCTAAAACATGCCACCATTGGCACCGTCCCAAATACCAGTGGGGGAGATCATAAGGAGGGGGCCACTACAGAGAAGGCCCATTTCTGGGTTGCCACCTGGGAATCTACAGATTGTGGTACACCCAGCAAGTCCTCCTCCAATGATCTTAGCAGTCACACAGGTCCATATCAGGGAAGGTGATCCACCAGATATCAAGAAGTATCTTTTTCATTTTTGTTATCATTTATTCACTGCTCATTGTTTTGACTTATCTTCCAATGCACTCGGCTAGATCCTGTATCCAAGGTTACTCCATTTTATATAGTCTAAAAAATCCTCTCTTTCTTCTAAGAACATCAGAAGAGCCCTGCTGGATCAGACCAAGGGTCCATCTAGCCCAGCATTCTGTTCACACAGCAGCCAACCAGCTGCTCACGGGAAACCCACCATATACATTTGAACCCATTAATACACTGAGATAATAGGAATGTACAGTGAATATTGATCATCTGATTAATATTCTGTATTTGGTGTGATCCAAAAGTCAGAACATAATGAGATTTGATATGAAATGAATCCCTGTGTAATTGGTTTGTTTTATTACTGTAATTCAATGATATCTATTATATGATATGATGTGGTGGGTTTGTGTTGTGTTTTTTTGTTTTGTTCTTTGAACTACTGATTAAATTTCTGTGATCAATTATTTTATTTATTGGTTTCTATTCTGTCTACAGTCTGTTTTTTAACCACATAGGGCTACAGCTTCCGAGAATAAAACATCTCAACAGATAAAACCTCATAAAAGGAATTTAATCAAAACCACAAGAAAAATGAGCAACAGAAGAAAAAATTAAACCCAGCAACAATTCAGACGTCCTCTGTATTTCCAGCCTACAGAGAGTTCATCTCCCCCAAAACATGGAAAGTCTGATGAAACTGATTTTAGATAATAATTTTCACTGGTTATCTGAAAAAAAAAAATAAGTGGAGGAAAAGGCTATCAATAGCTACTAGTCCTGGTAGCTATGAGGTACCTCCAGTACCAGAGGCAGTGAGCCTATGTACACCAGTTGCTGGGGACTGTGGGCGGGAGGGTGCTGTTGCGCTCATGCCCTGCTTGTGGGTTCCCAGTTGACAGCTGGTTGGCCACTGTGTGAACAGAATGCTGGACTGAATGGACCTTCGGCCTGATCCAGCGGGGCTCTTCTTATGTTCTTATGGAGTGAACTTGGAAATTCTTCCTTGGAAGGGGGTTTCCCACAATCCAGGTACCCCCACCTAGGGTTGTTAGAGAAATCTACAATGGAGATAACATGAGTTCATTTTTTTATGAATCTGAGCTGTTAATTCTGCAGCGGACTGGTTTCTCCCCAGTCAGCCAGATTCCACAGACATGGGGACCATTTTTCTAACTTTCCCAAATTTTGCACAAATTTAGTAATGGGAAAATATGCAAAATTTAAAAAACAGCCAAACATGTGCATTTTCCCCATAGTTTAAAGCACGAAAATGTGCATTTGGGGGGAATTTGCACATTTTCACAAGTACAAATTAGCACAAATGTGAATTTCCACAAATTTGGAAACTCAAAAAAAAAATCCAATTCCGTTGATAAGTGGATTATGGAATGAAGGCCACCTGACAATCCATGAAATGCAGACACAATCCATACATCTCTACCACCACCAAAACCACCCTATGCCTGGTGACAGACAACCTGAGTTCCGATGGGGTGGGGAAATGGACACATTAGAAGAGACACTCCTTAATCTTAGACTTGTCACCTGTGTCTTAGTTCAAGAAACAGTTTCTAATTTAGGCTGCAATCCCATGCAACACTGATTTGGGAATAACTAAGTCTCCTTGTACTCAGTGGGACCAATGTCAGATGAAACCTGTATATCAGTGGTGGGGGAACTCCAGCCTATGGGAGGGATTCAGCTCACTAAGTTTCCCCATCTGCCCTGCAGAGGTTTGGCCTAGGTCCCTGACCCTTGGAGAAGGGAGAGGGAACCCACTTCCATTGGGAAGAGTTCCAAATGCTTCTCTTGCCCCTCATCTTCCCCAGTGCTCTGCCCATAGATCCTTGAGAAGATGGCTCCCAACAGAGGAATTGAGGTGGAGATCATAGGGAGGCAGGGCCAGCCCGAGACACTGTGCTGCCTGAGGTGAAGACCAAGATGGCGCCCCTCACATTCCAAGTACTAGCAGATGAATCTTACTTCAATCCTGGGAATGGGGCAGCGTCCTCCACTGCACCTGAAGGCAGCAGGCTGGCTTAGGGGGCACAAGGCAGGTCACATGGCCCACAGCTCTCTCCTCTGACAGTTTCCTGCTGCCTCCCAGCATGTGCCGCCTGACGTGATTGCCTCACTCTGCCTAATGGTAGGGCCGGCCCTGTAAGGAGGACAGGTTTAAATCTGCCTCCCCACAACCTTCCCATTCTGCTGGTCCCATCCCCACACTCTCCCTAAAAGAAGCAGCTAGGGAACTCCTGGGACTGATGTGCTCCCCTGCTGTGCTCCCAAAGAAAATCCCCCTCCCATGATGCCTGTTATTTCCCCCAGGTCAATGGAAATTATTTTCCCTACAAAAGTTGAGCTCCCCCACCCCTGGATTGTGCATCTGCTATACTTTTTAAAAAGAATTTACATGATTACAACTGGCATTATTCTGTCTAGTTTGGTCCTCAGTGGATGGTCAGACATATAAAAAACTGCAGACTGTGGTGTGGTAAATATATTTCCTCACTTTTTTTCATCAATAATATTCTCCCCTCCCTCATCTCTCTCCCCCTCTCTCTCAAAGCACCTTAGCTGGTTGATTTGGCTAGAAACATGTCTAAACCAAATCCCAATTAATATAAAATCCCGAAGTGGAGACTTTGCCTGTCTGCTTCCTCCATGAAACACATAGAATAACAGGATCCCTGGTGCTGCTTTCGTGGCCTCAGAAAGTTGTTCTTGGCTTTCCAGTGTGAGTCCTGAATAGAGACAGCATAAGCAGACTTCTGAATTATGCGGGTTGGATGTGACGACATCCTGCACACCAAGAGACTGCAAGTTTGCCAATTTCATCTTCTAACGTCCTTTATTTTACAGGAAGCGTCCCTTATTCCTGAACATGAAAGTGCATTAGAATTACATAGAACCTTTTTAGTTAGTACTTAGTAGTTCATTTATGTAGCTGGAAGTTTTATAAACTGCCCTTCAGCAGGGCTTCCAGGTCAGCTTAAAAAAAACAAAATAAGTAAAAAAATATAACATGTTAAAATAAAAGAAAAAATCTTTGTCTTTGCATATTTTGACCTTACAGTGCTTGCACCTGCGTTGTAACTGGGACTCTTCTGCCCTACTTGCTAGATACCAAACGCATGAAGGGGCTCTCAAACTAACTCTGCCCCCAGGATACCACACCCCCTGGCCATGCCATGATCAGCATCAGTGTGAAGGGGGCCCTTATACCTGTACAGATGTATATGCCTACGACTCTCTCCATGAGGTTAGGAATTCTGGTCATAGTTCCCATCCCAGCAGAGAGAGACCTATGCACATACATCCATATTACTTCTGATACATTTACATTCCATCTTTCTGGTGGGATAATTTAAGTAACGATGCCTCCTGTTAGAAAGGCAATTAGCAGAGAGAAAACAAAAAAGGCAAAACAGGATGAGCATCCCACATGCACACAGAGGCATGTGGAACAATGTTAGAACAATGAACAATGAGTGCGGAGACCACACTCTTTTTTAGTGAAGAAAGGTAAAATAGGTTTACTTACAAATGCTCTTGCATAAAAATGCAGGTATAGCCTAGAGTTTCAAAAAATAGTTTGTTTAGTCCATGCTGTGTTCTGTGATACTGGCCAGAGCAAGAGAGCAAACATACACGCACACACACACCTAGCAATGGTGGAAGGCAGAAAGAGGGGCAGGGGAGGAGCAAAAGGAAGAAATCACAGGAAACCATACTGTAGGTTATAAAAATCCAGGGCTAGCTGTGGTCAAAATTCCCATGAACTAACTGCAGCACTGCCCCCTTCCAGTAACTTGCTGACGAGGTTGCAATATCCTCAACACTTTCTTCCATCATGGAATTCAAGGCAATGTACATGGGGCTCCCACGAGGTCTCCCTCCATCTGACTGGATGGGGACTGGATGATGCCAGGGGGTGTGGCCCAACCCCCTGACTTCATCAAAGCTGCAGAGGGCTGAGTGGGTGGGGGACATCCAGCACCTCACCCAATATAAGTTCCCCACCCCTGGAATAGACAGCACTGTGCTAAATGGACCAATGCTCTAGTCTGGCATAAGGCTACTTCCTATGTTGTCTAGTAAAACCAGAATAACATATGCAAAATAGCAAAGATTGCAGCATGCATTATGCAAAGTATCTGGGGAACATTTGCAAATTTGCTTGAAATGCATAATTTGTTCAGGTCACAAAATGAATCCTCTTCTCCTTATGGAATTTAGATTGTCTCGATGCGCCACAGAAAGGATTCAGAGTCACATTCTGTTGCTCAGGTGCGTGCGACGGGGTGTGTGTATTGATGGGTGAGTCGTGGTGTTTTTTGCACAGATTTAGACGTTGAGATTTGAGATGCAAATTGAACTGATCTGCATCTTTGCTGAAGCTGTAAGCACAACCCTAAATCTCAGAGGGCATTTGTGCTGAAAAAATATATAATAGTTTTATAGCAAATGTTGAACATCCTTCTTTAAAATAAACATAATTTTCCATACTGCAGGAACTAAAAAAGACTGACTTGCCCTCTCAAGAAGAGGCAGTCTGGCTATGCCCAAAAGTAATCTTATCAGCAGTTTCTCTCCACAGCAAGAAAGCCATAAATATAATGGAAGCTTCAATGAAAATTCCTGAGTCTAATTTCACCATAGAAAGCAGCATTACTATATCTTTAAATGACACACCGTAGCCAAATGGTTTGCCAGTTCAACCCAATAAATGTAATTACCATTCCCTTTTCTGGGTGGAATCAAAGTGAAAGATCTTATTTTTGGAGCACAGCTTTCAAATTAGGTCAAAGGCTCCCAAAAATGGCTGTGATTCTGAAGGAAACTTTGGCCAAATGCTGTACCAACCAAGCCCTTTTTCGCCATTCTCTCTCTCTTTCTCTCTCTCCTCTCATCAGAAGGGCTCTACAGAAGAAACCGCAAAAAAGTAGTCACTTGCAAAAGGAAAATCAAAGGAACTTGGTCTTTTTAAATACATAGAAAAGAAGGAGCCATTTTATCCCCACTTGTCGTGAAAATTCAAACTCAGCCTTTTATTCAGTTACACTTCCTTTGATAGCAGACATATTAAAACTGGAATTATACCATGACTCCTATGTGAGGATGACATGCAAAATCTCAAAATGTTTCATTAAAAGGAGGGGAAAGAATTCACCATAATGTGGTGATGGTAACTATTTTAGATGGCTTCTAAATAGGACAAGTGAGACCTGCAACAAAATGTTGCAGTGTGGAGGTTTCCAGCCAGCCAAGTCTTCTTCCAGGAGACTCTATTCCATGCCCACTATTTTCTTCTTCCATTTTTACCCTCCAACAGTCAGCCAGCCATGTTCAATCCTCATTGGGATAATTTGGGGTGCCCCCCCTTCTTTAGGGTTCCCCCCAAAGATCTAAATGTCTGCCAAGTTTGGGGTTCCTTCAAGCCTGCTGACACCTCCCTGAGCTACATAAGGTTCCACACTCAAGAGAATGTGTTTGCTGTTAGTATAAAAGGTTAGTCAAATTCTTAAAGGATTTCTATTAATGGATATTACCCATGACCCCTAAATGGAACCTCCATTGCAAGAGGCAGTATATCTGTGCATACCCGATGCTGGGGACAACAAGCAACAGGGGCAGGCAGTCATCTGCATGCCCTGCTTGAGAGTTCCCAGGACCATCTGCTCTGCCCACCATTGGAAAGAGAATGCTGGAATAGACGGACCTTGGTCTGATCCAGCAAGGCAGATAGAAAAGTCGGAGACTTCTTCTTCTTTTTGCTATTGGAATGTTCCAATACCCCAAATATAACAGCAAGCTGGTTTCATTGGGTCAGGGCCAGACGTAGTCATGCTTAAAGCAGACTCCTTGAAATCAATGGGACTTAAGTTAGTGATGAATAAAATTAGGTCTTATTGATTTCAGTGAGTCTACTGGATCCAACCTATCATCTAGACCAGGGATAGGGGAGGAATTCATTCCATCTGCATTTTAATGGAAACCTACCTAAAGATGCAATACTATGCATGTTTAGACAGAAAAAAGTCCTATAACTCCCAGCATTCCCCAGCCAAAAAAATGTCCTACAACTTCCATCATTCCCCAACCAGCAGGAAGCCCTCAGTCATACTTCCTGAACCAATACACAAACCCAAGTGTATTCTTTGGTATTCGCAGTTCTCCAAATGTTGCTTTGCAGATCTCTGATAATGTATTGCATATTATAATTGTGAAAACAGCGTACAGAAATACATTATATCAGGGCAGAGGTGGAGAACACATGGCCCATGGGCCCCTTGCAACCCCCGCCACACCCACTGTGGCTCCTGCTGCCCCCTGAATGTTTTGAAAAGGAAAAATATGGCATCCATAGTGGCTACAGTATGCCAAAAGGGTTGAATTTAGCCTGGAGACAAGTTAAATTTAACCCTTGTGGTTCTCTGTAGTGCTACAGAGCAGTTTGCTGCCAAATTTCAACAGCAAGCTGGAAGTTTGGGGAGGGGGGTAGTTTCCCTACTTTGGGGGGTGGGGGATGCCTCATGGACTGCAGCCTGTGGGGTGGTGCTCCAGGAGGCAAAAATGGCCCCCAGACCTCCTGCAGTTGCCCACCCATGAATTAGGGGAAATGTCTTGCAAAAGGAAAGTGCATTATTAGGCAACATGGAGTACAAACATGCATATATTCGGAGAAATGTGCACAAAAAAATGCACACAATTTTTTGGGTGGACTTTTAACACACACACACACACACACCCCTCCACACATGTACTAACTGGTGGACTTGGCTCATTATGTACTTGAGTGTCAATTATATAGAGTCATAAGAAAAAGTTATTTACAGCCTCTTCTAAAGAAAGTGAAATACAGGGATGTAAAGGAGAAATTGAGTTATTTATTACAATCAACCAATCTATATGTGATACAGAGGGTCATGGTATTTGCAGTGAAAGCCACTAGACATAAAGTAAAGTTTTTGAATACCATCAGTGTGAACTGTTATAAAGATGCAGAGATAAGGTGAATTGACATGATATTAATAAGGTGTAAGGTGATTGACATGATATTAAAGGTTCCTTTATGCTATATTATTGTTGCATATCCACCCTATTTTAACTTCAGTAAAGACTTGATATGTATGTTATAGTTTAGTTGCTTTAACTTTATGTGTAAATTTTGACATTGTATAATAGCATTTTAAATTTTAATTTTGTATCTTTTGCAGTGATCTTTGGATTGAGCAATAAACATCTTACTTATTTACTTACTTACTTACTTACTTACGTACTTACAAACTGATGCAAAAATGGGTCAGAATCAATTTAAGATTGAAAACAAGAGAAACTGTAATTGACAGTCTCTAGTCTAGATTTCTTTTATATTGAAAAGAGTTGCTTCTTTTTGAGATGCTTCATTCCAAAATCAAGCATCGTCCTTGAGCAAACTCTTTGGCTATCTCTGTTCTGCATTCTATTCTCTCCTAAAAGGGATGTGTACATCCAGCCAGAACATTTTGCATTTCCCAGGAGAGTTTTACACTGACACATCTCTGGAGAGGAGGGAGAGCATGGAGCAATCCAGCAATCAACATTGGCATTGATTTCTGTTTGCAATGGTTCCATGCATGGGGAGACCTAAGAGGAACCATATTCTGTAGCCCCAAATCTCTCTTGACCCAGATACCATGGTCAGACTGTCTTCAAACACAGACACTAATAGTTAATTCCCTTCCACTTTTTTCCTAGAGCTGAGCTGAAATTTCTCAAAAAAGAAAGAATAGAATTTGCTGCCCACAAATTGGGTGGAGAATTTCGGGTGCAACTGCAGATCCAATTTTAATATTGTTGAATATTATTTTAATATTGTTGAAGGGAGCAAAGAACCTAGCATCTGCTCCTTCCTTTCTTCTTCTTTTAGGTCCTTTTCACCCACCTGTATGAAATAATATGGGTTCAGTCAGTTTTCACTAAGGCAAAATTTCTCAGGACAGAATTTTCTGACACTTCTCACTTTCACCAAATTGTTAGAGAATTCCATCTCCCCGCTCCAGAGAATATTCGAGGAAATGACCCCCGTCTTCTCAAGTTTGATGCCCACATATACAGTGGAGAATTTGCACGGTGGGGGGCAGGGACATTTTCACTCAGCCCTATAACCTTCCACACCAACAGAATGCCATGTTTGGTTCTTTTATTTCCAGGTCATGGAAGGAGGCACTCTTTCAAATAGCCTCAAGCTGTTCAGGGCCTTATATATCAGTAACAAAACCTCAAACTCAGCTCAGTAATGAATAGGCAGCCAGTGCAATTCTTTCAGCACTGGTGTAATATGTGCACAGCGGGATGTTCAATTAAGCATCCTAGCCACTGTGTTTTGCCCTAGCTACAGCTTCCAAACTGACCCCGGGGGCAATTCCACAGAAAGAGCATTGCAATAATCCAATATAGACGTTACTAATGCAGGAGGCACTGTGGCAGGGTTGTCTCTGTCCAGGGATGGGTCTGGCTAGCATGCCAACCAAAATGGTAAAAGCTGATACTAGCCACAGAGATCACTTGAGCCTCCAGTGACAAAGATGGATCAAGGAACAACCCCAGGCTAGGGACCTGCTTCTTTAAGGGCAGTGGAGCTAAGGATGTGCAGAGTTTGTAAAATCTGTTCCATCTGCATTTTGTGGATTGTCAGCTGCCTTTCATTCTATCATCCACTCCTTGACGGAATGGGATTTTTTTCCCCATTTCCTGAATTTATGCAAATTCCTATTTGTGCAAATTCGCACTTGTGAAAATGCACAATACCTTCCCCCAAATGCTCATTTTCATGCTTTAGCCAATGGGGGAAATGTGGATTTTTGGCCAGTGTTTTTTTTTATTTTACATATTTTTCTACAACTACACTCACATAAAATTCTGGAAAGTTAAAAAAAAAAAAACTAAGCAAACGGTCTGCAAGTCTGTGGAATCTGTGTGACTTGGGGAAAGCCAATCTGAAATATCTAGGTCAGATTCATAGAAATCTGAACTCATTTGATTCTGTTGCAGATTTCTCCGACATCCCTATGAATAAATATGCTTACATTTGGGGGATGTTAAAAAAAAATAACATCTGAAAGTCCAGGGACTCCATGCAGCCTGAGGGGGTCAGTCCACAGCAGATGCCCACACAGGATCTGCCTTGGTCAGATTCTTAGAAAGCCAAGCTAATTTTAGTCCATCTCAAAATTATCCAGCATCCCTAACCTGAACACACCCAACCAACCCCTCATCTAGCTCAAATACTCTATAATGGGCAAGGGTCAAGAGCAGGGATGTCAGAGAAACCTGCAATGGAATCACATGTTCAGATTTCTTACCCATGGATTCCACAGTGGACCAGCTTTTCCTGGGTTGCATGGATTCTGGGGACTTGCAGACCCCCTTTTATTTTACTTTCCCGATTTTTTTTGCAAATTTAATCATAGAAAAATACATAAAATAAAAAAACACTGGCCCAAACTGTGCATTTCTGCATAGGCTAAAGCATGAAAATGTGCATTTGGGGAGGATTTGTACATTGGGATTTGCACATTTGCACAATTGCAGATTTGCACAAATTCCGGAAATGGAAAAAAATCCGATTCCGTCAATGAGCAGATGACGGAACAAAAAGCATCTGGCAATCTGTGAAATGCAGACGGAATGGGTTTTACTAAATCCATACATCCCTAGTCGAGAAGACACACGGTTAGTTGGAGGGCTGCAAGTACCCTGTCTACATCCTCAGGCTGCAATCGCTGAAACTGATCCTACAAAACTGAAAGCTTGATTTTACAACAGCGTTGGCAGCCATGCCACCATTTTGCATCCTCTGCAATGCCCTGGATCTCACTTTTTTCCAGGGATCATGGCCAGTGGGGGGGGTGGCAGCATCTGCCACACAAAAAAGAAGGATGGAGGCTATTCCGAGAAAACGCTGCAAACTGAAGGTGAGAAAAAGAAAGATCTCAGACATTTTCTACAAAAAAAAGTCTTCTGGCTCAGCTCCAGTTGGCTCTTTCTCATCTTCCCCCTTGCTCCATCTCTGCTGATTTATGAATGCCTTGCTCCCATTTGAAGTTGTATGCCTCGATCACTCTGTGCAACAGCACATTCAGGCCTGACTTAAACCAGTCAAAGATCGCAGTGCATTTGGCACATCCAAAGTGCGATGTGAATTATTAACTAACTGTACGCCTGATGACCTGGGTAAGGTTTTATGTATTTATTTATTTATGTATTTATTTATTTAAAACATTTCTATCCCACCCGATATCATTAAGATCTCAGGGCAGTGTACAGATAAAATCAATTTAAACAGTATGAAACAATAAATAATTTAAACACCTAAAAACATATGAAACTATTAAACAAGCTAATACCAGTTATGATGAGAATAAACACGTGCATTAGAATGCAAAACATACCCATAGGGATATGAGGGTACAAATAATACAGCATGGCAATATAAGACTTACCCAAGAAGCCACTTTCATATCCTGGGAAACCCAGCAATACTTCCAAATATTTTTTTTAAAAGTATATCCAATGCAACGGACAGCCCTAAAAATGTGTTTGTCTAGATTATTATTATTATTATTATTGCTACCATTACTATCATCACTATTACTATTATTACATTTATATCCTGCCTCTTTTCCTCTTGCAAGGAACCCAAGGCAACTTACATTATCCTCCTCCTCTCCATTTTATCCTCACAACAACAACCCTGTGAGGTAGGCTGGGTTGAGAGTCAGTGACTGGCCCAAAGTCACCCAGTGAGCTTCATGGCCAACTGGGGACTAGAACCCGGCTCTCCTGAGTCCCAGTCCAGCACTCTAACCACTACACCACACTAGTTAATTTTCGTAATGGGTCTAGTTTATTTTGCTCTGCATCACCTTTTCTCTGTTCAGTTTTATCTCAAGTCAAGAAACGTGATCCATATTTTATGACTTCCCCTTTTGTGCATCTAAAAATACTGTGGTGCTCCCATGGCCCCAGCCAGCTGTCGTTTGAGTCTCTGCATTTGTTTTGCGTAAGATGTGGTCAGAAGGCAATTGACTAAAGTACAAGGGTGGAATATGATCTGAATTGTTTCAAGGGCTGCCTCCCACAAGCAAAGGAAGAAGAATTCAGGGTTGTTGTTTGTTTTCAAACATGTTTGTACAGACAAGCGTATACATTCCAATTGTCCCTATTTACTGGGTAGACTTAGGGATGTACAGATTTTGTAAAATCCGTTCCATCTGTGTTTTGCAGACCACCAGGTGCCTTTCATTCTGTCGTCTGCTCATTCACAGGATCAGATTTTTTTTCCAATTTCCCAAATTTGCATAAATTCCCTTTGCACAAATTTGCACTTGCAGAAATGTGCAAATTCCCCCAAAATGCACATGTTCGTGATTTACCCTATGGAGGAACGGCACATTTTCAGCTGCTGTTTATTTTATGAATTTTTCTATCACTAAATTTGTGTAAAATTCTGGAAAGTAAAACAACCGGTACCAGTCCACAATCTGCAATTTAGGAAAGCTGGTCTGTTGCAGAATCTGCAGGTCGGACTCATAGAAATCTGAACTCATTTGCTTCTGTTGCAAATTTCTCCAACATTTGTCCCTGGGGAAAAAAATAATCTCTTTCAGGAATGTCCTGGTAGGAAATGTTTAAACATGCACACACACCCCTCCACACACAGACCCACAGACATGCCACAGTCCTACTTCTGCTCACACATATCTATGTCCCTTTTAAAACCCATGAATATTAATTGCTTTCATACAATTAATTAACCTCCTATCTAGTTTGGCCCTAAGGCACCATGCAGGGAACATATCCTCCCAATTCACAAACAACAGCTGCTCTAGCGATGGACAAACTTACCCCGAGTTAATTCATTAGCTACTCAGAAACTAACAAATGTGTCCATGTGAGCTCAGACAAGAGTTTCCCTTTAATATGAAATGTTATTTCATGGATATGAAGTTTTGCACGTGCGCCATATTGAGGTGCATCTTGGGAGCTGTAGTTCAGAATCACTTAGTGCAGCATGATGTCATGTGTCACCAAGCTATGTGCCACCTTCTGATTGGTTGTTTTCTTGTGGCCTGCTTGCCCAGTGATGTCATGTGATGTTGACTTATGGTTGCCAAACACTAGTATGAAGATGGATCTTCAAGATCCTCTTCCTTGGAGCCAGAGCTAAAGTGGTAGCAACAAAAAAAAGGCATAGCTAATGAGACTGTTTTAAATAAGTTTTGGGGTGGTCTAGGTGGTAGGGTGCCCGAAAATGTAGTCCGAGGGATCTGTGTACTACTTTACTGCACATACTTTGAAGCTCGCAATCAATTCTGAATTCCTAAGCCATCAGTCCAGGCTTGCTACAAAAGTGAGCATTACGAATGGATGGGTTTTGACCAACACACTGATGAATTATGAAATTCAGCACCATCACTACTGTTAACATATTTTAGGACAATCCTGTTTTTCAAATATATTTTTAATTAGGGATCTTGGAGAAAACTGCAATGGAATCAAAGGAGTTCAGATTATTGTGAATCTAGCCCATGGATTCCATAGCAAACCAGCTTTTCCCTAGTCAGGTGGTTTCCATGGACTTGCAGACCATTTTTCTAACTTTCCTGAATTTTGCACAAATTTAGTAAACTATGCAAAACAAAACCAGCTGAAAATGCACATTTCCCCCACAGGCTACAATGTGAAAATATGCATTTTGGAGGGAGGGATTTGTGCAATTATGCAGTGTTTGCACATTTGTGCAAGTCGGAAAATAAAAAAATTCTGATTCCGTTGCTGAGTAGATGATGGAACGAGAGGCACCTGACAATCGGTGAAATGCAGATGGAAGAGACTTTACACAATCCATACATCCCTATCTTATCTTTAATCCAATGAACAATCCAGCCTGGCTTTTAAATCAATGGAAAGTAGGGAATTGCAGTGGTACAGCTAGGTAATTTTAGACCCTGGCTTCGTTGTCTTACACATACACAAGCCCTATCCAGTTGAACATGTGAGGGGTCAAAGGGGGTAGTGAGTTGGGGCTGTTCCTGCTGGCCCTTCTCCCTATGTCTCCAGGTGTGAAGGCCCCACCCACCTCAGTTCAGACTCAGTTCATGTTGGATTGGCAAGGTCTGAAAGGGAGCCTTACTCACGTTTGCTTGAACGTGAGTAGAACTCTCCATGCAATCGCAGACCCTGCCTGATCAGTTTGTCTAAAGTTGGTAGTTTTCTCCTCCCACCTCCACCACTGCTCCATGCTTTACAACTGCTCAAACTCCCTTAAATCCTAGCATCATCATGACTACAGGAATAAAATGGAGTTTGTTTCTGCTGCCCACATTGACTTGGGAATAAGCACCTTTTGTTGTAGAATAGGATAATACTGTTTGAAGTAAAAGAATAATAATAATGAAATGGGCATCTGTAACCATGTACGCAGGGCCCCTCTCTGTTGATAAAATGTTTTTTAAATGAAGAAGAAAGATAAGAAGATAGAAGAAAGATCGGCAAATACCTTCAGACCTGGGATGCCCTGGAACCAGGCAGGACGTGTTTGGTACCTGCCTCCATCATCTGCCATTCTCTGGGCAGTGGGGGGGGGGGTCTGGTCCTAGGTTGTGTGGCCATGTAATTTGGCCCAGAGGTCCACCCCTAAGAGTACCAGTGGGCAATGGCACAGTGAATAAGTAAGACAGCATACAAGCCAGGACACAACCAGACTTCCACAGTGTGTAATAGATGGGGCTGAGGGATTTCCTAAAGTGGTCCGTGGTAAATGCTGGAATGTTACAAATGTCTCTTCCTTTTCTCCTCCTGAGAAAAGCTGGAGGGGACATAAGCCTTCAGCTAACCCAAAAGCCTTCACCAAAAATAAACTTTCTGTGGTTTCAAGGAATACCTCTAGCAGTTTCATGTTTCAAATGGCTTGCCCAACCAAATCTATAATTAAGTATCATTTTATCTTAAAATATATTGCAGGGGTGGTGTTTTTGGCTTTTAAAACACACACACACACTTCAATTTTAACTCCTTTGAAGAAACAGGGTGGTTTCTTGCTGGGGTACATATTAGCAGCTTTAAAATATACACGAGCACATTCCTCGTTGACCAATATCACAGAAGTCAGCCTTTGGAAGTTACAGCAAGGCCACACTAAAGGCCATCCGTTTGGGACGTGGCAGTCCTGCCATGTTTACTTTTAGCTGAACTTTGCATCATGCACTCACATGTTCTAAGCCTTCTAACGTGGATGTGTATTTCTGTAGGTGTGCTGTTGGCCACTGTATGACCAGAATGCTGGACTAGATGGACCCTTGGCTCTTCTTATGTTCTTATGCTATGTTCTTATGTGTAAGCAAGTGTGCCTGCCATTTGTTAATCAATATTACACCTCTGAGAAATAGCACAGAAGATCCTTAGTGGCAACTTTGTTAAGTTTGACGCAGAAACTATTTATGTAGTTTCTAAACTATTTATTCAGTTATTTATTTATTTATTATTGCGTTTATATCCCACCCTTCCTCCAAGGAGCTCAGGGGCAAGAGACATGGCTCTTCTCTCCCCTACCCATTTTATCCTCACAACAACTCTGTGAGGTTGGTCAGTCTGAGACATAATGCCTAGTCCAAGTTCAACCAGAGAGCTTTGTTGCTGATCAGAGAGATTTGAACCACCACATCACAATGGAAATAGTTAGAATTTTGACAGAGTTCCCCCAAGGAAGATGAATCCCACAAAACTGGTGTCATTTCCAATCGCTCTGTGTTAGGAGGGCGACTGGCTGGCTAATAGGTGTTCAGACTGAGGGGCCAGGATAGAGTGTGAGGCTTTATAGGAGGTGGCTATGTGTCCTCTTTTACAGAGGACAGTCCTCTATTTGAAGGTGCCCTTTATTTGAAGGGCTCTCCTGTCCAACTCCTCAGCTGGCCCATTTACGCCTGTAATCTTGTGTATATGGGCAATTCACAGCACCATTTTGCATAGAAGTTTATGTGTGGCTATTCAGGCACCATGTTTTTTGGCAAAATGGAGATTGCAGTGCTGGAGGGAGGTTCCTAGGTGAGTGCAGGTGGCTTGGTGAGTGGTGTGGAGCTCAAGTGCAGGTCCAGGGGCGTGTGAGCGGGGACAGGGGCTGGGCAGGCACCTAGTGAACTTGGACGGAGGCTACCCGTCCATCCTTGTTTTGACTTGTATTTTTGTATACCACCTAGATGACATTTGGGGAAAGGTGGTATATAAATATTATCAATGAAGTATAATAATAACAGAGGATGTACATCTGTCTGTCTCTCTGTCTGTCTGTCAGCACCAAGACCTTGAAGCCTAGTCAACAGAAACCTGGCACACATTCAAAGGAGACCTTAAGGATGTACACCTCAGAGTTATTTGGTTTTTAAAACACATCCACTGGTTTTCATTTTAATGTGTCTGTGTGTTTGAAGGCTGCGGTATCATCTTCAGTCATTAACTTTCGTAGCCAACGCATAGCTTTGCAGTCAATACAGTTTGAAGCCTGGGGCGGGGGGGAGTTGTCTGAGGCACAGAGTTGCATGGCTGCCCCTCCTTCCTGCTGTGGGGCAGCCCCCCCCAGGGTAATGGAGTGGACAAACCCCTCCCTCAGGATGCTATAGGAATGCACCGTGGCAGGAGGCATGTTTAGGGATGCCAGTGGGCATGGCATCACTCAGACAGGCAGGCACAATGCATCCAACTCTGACACTTCTGTAACTTTGCTTGAAGGCTTTGCTTCATCAAACTGAGGGCTATTCCAGCCCAGGCAAAGCTGGATCCATTCGCTAGTAAATCAATAAAATAAATACCCATGGTGTATTTATAAGCAAATTATGTCAAAAGCCTAGCATATGCTTTATGTCACCGCCTTGAGACAGTTCCACCTTTAAAGGCGGCCTAAGAATAATTTTTAATAAATAAATAAAGCAAATTATGCATTACTGCCTGTCATTTCTACGCCCAGTTTGGGAAGAGGAAGAGAACTCTCCTGTCTTGATACTGTTCCAGCATTTGCTCCTCTTTCCTGATCACTGGTGTGTACCTCACCATGACTAGATTTTTAATCTACCTTTTTATTTCAGAACCCTTTAAAATAAAGACAGGGGATCAAAGATCCAATATACATTGCAGATCAAACATACAGTTCAAAATAAGCATGATCTCTGACAACAAATTAAACTATGTTCAGCACACTGTCTTTATGTTCTTTTAAGTACTGCACCTATTCTAATGTTCTATAAAGAGATAAGAGCATTCCAGGGAATCTTTGTTGGATTTATTTCTACTCCATAACCTCCTATAGCAAGTTATTTTACACATCACAATGCTTTGCCACGTATGCCTTTTCTATTCATCCATCGTTGGCATCTGCTGTTGCTTCCAATATTTAGTCACTAGTATACAGCCACAATTGAATTTTAAAGGCTTTTTTTGTCTGTGAATCGCCGCTCTCTTCCAAACACAACAGCTAAAAAAAGAAATGGCCATATTCTACCTTCTTAAGGTTGAGATCTAAACTGTCACTCACGTTGCTATAGAAACCAGAGTTGGTTTCATCAGTCTACATATCACACAAACGCAGACGTACTTTTTTTTTTTTTGTAACCGAGAAACCAAGCACTACCATTGAGCCTGGCAGGTTATGGTGCCAGTCACAGCTAGTTTACACTGTGACTGTGGCAACCTGTTGGCACAATGTAAATCTACTGCAGCCAGCCCTGTTGTGGCTACCTCTTGCCATGCTCCACAATTTACAGGGAAACAGTCAAGCAAAGAAAGAGGGAGAGGGAGAGAAAAGCGACTTCAAGATCTCAGTTCTGCAGAGGAGTTCGGGATTCCCAGGAGTAAACATGCTTTTTGCATCCATGGTGAAATGGAAGCTAGCTCATCTCTCTCGCTTCAATGTCACAACAAGGAAACTCACATCTGCACAGCTGTGCTAGAGGTGATTTACAATCCCAGAGTCTCGAGGGACATGAAGGTCACCCAGTTCAGTCTCCTGCAATGAGGCATAATCCTCGATGGGCTAAACATTAACCCATGTCATCCAGTTCAGGGCCCTGGCCACAGGATATGGCAGGGAAAGCTAGGGAGCAGGGATGGCAGAGAAATCTGCAATGGAATCAAATGGTTTCAGATTTCTATGAATCCAACACATGGATTCCACAGTGGACCAGCTGCATGGATCCACAGACTTGCAGAACAGTTATTTTACTTTCCAGAATTTTACTAGTAGAAAATACAGAAAAAAATTCCAGCCTCAAATGTGCATTGCCCTCATAGGCTAAAGTTTGAAAATGCACATTTGGGGGGATTTGCGCATTTGTGCAAGTGCGAATATGCACAAATTCAGGAAACTGGGAAAAATCCAATTCCATCAATGAGGGGACGATGGAATAAAGGCATAATCTGTGAAACACAGATGGAACAGTTTTTACACAGATGGAACGGATTTTACAAAATCCATACATCCCTGCTAGGGACTATGCAATGATGCCACTAGATAGTTTTAGATCCTGGACTCAGTGATCTTATGGGAGCAGGGGGTTTAGATTGCCATGTGTATTGCTTCAATTGTGAAGCACAGAACTAATATTTCTTTTCTCCCCACATAGCTGCCATTCTATGCTTTACAACTAGGGATGTATGGGAGATTCATTTCAATTCTTTTTTTTAATAAGAATTTACCCAGTTTGCACCTCCAGACTGAACACGGACTTGGACGCAATCAGCAGGTGAAGTCTGTAGTTTTCCAAGCTTGCAGTCTGATTCGAGGACTGAAAAATACTTTGTTCAACAGCATGTGGACATTTGAAAAATGCGCATGAAAAATGAGTACCTTTGAAAAATGCACACTAATATGGTTTAATCCATGGGAAAATAATGCATACATTTCAAAGATGTGCACAGTAGATGCATACATTTAGAAATATATGCATGAAAATACACACAGATTTTCATGTGAAAAGAAAAAAGAACCAAAGCTTGCAATCTGATACAGACTCGAGTCAGAACGAGCTCCAAGATGGAATTCAGAGAAATTGATTCACACATCCCTGTTTACAAGTAACTGCTTCTGCCTTCCTGATATATCAGAACAGCAACAATAAAACAGTTTGCTAACCCTGTTTTAAAAACAAAATACTCTGAGCAGCAGTTTTGCATTTTAAACTCACTTAAATCATAGCCCCATCATGTGACTAAAATGGAGGCATAAAATGGAGTTTGCTTCTGGTGAGCTCATCCCTGGCCATTCTGTGGGTGGTCATTTGGGGGGCTATGGGGCTGCCGTAGCTGCAGCACTGGGACTATGGTTCAGCCCCCTCTAGAATATTCCAGACCCATTGCCGCATGTTATTATTTGTTTGACTTGTACCCTGGCATTCTACCAAGAAACTGGCATCCAAGGCAGCTTACAACCATACTTGTAAAAACTTGATTAAAACAGTAATAAAATTAATACATCAACAGCACATTTAAAAACACAAGAATAACAGAATAAAAACAACACCCAGCCCAACAGACCCACTTACACGCCAAAGCTCTGCTTGAATAAAAATGTATTTGCCTGCCAGCAGAAAGGGAGCAGAGAGGGAGCCAACCAAGCCTCCCTGTGCAGGGAGTTCCACAGTTTGGGAGCAAACACTGAGAAGGCCCTCTCTGAATTTTCAAATTTCATTTAAAAATAAAACAATAAATGTAATTCTCTTGCCTTTTTTTTTTTTTTTGCTTGCATAGATATAAGGGGGAATGTGCAGGCAATATTCTACCCAGTTGCTAAGCAAGAAGTATGCCTAATCCTGGCTTTCAGAATTTGAGTTGATGAATGCAAAAGCACTGGTATGATGGACAAGCGCTTGGGTCTGTCTTTCTTTCTTTCTTTCTTTCTTTCTTTCTGCAAATGTAATTTGATATCATTAAAAGTATTTAATCAATTTTATGAGTTGGATCCCTATATAGTCATATTTAGAATAAATCCATGACAAACATAAGTCCCATTAATTTCAATAGGTTTATTCTAGGTATTACTAAATGGATCCAATCCTATGACTTTTTAAACATTTTAAGCAAAGGCTTTATCTACACTACAGATACAATATCAGTTTTATACTGCTTTATCGGTCAGAGTTTCTGCCCCCTGTGAAGAAACATGCGAAGTCTAGTTTGGTGAAGCCCTAACTGCTCAGTTATCACTATGCTAACTGCTCACAAAGCTACACTGCCCATGGTTCCCTGAGAAGAGGGAGTGACTGTTAAACCAGTTTAAGTTCCTTTCACATGAAAATCCATGTGTATTTTCATGCATATTTTTCCAAATGTACATATCAATTGTGCGCATCTTTGAAATGTATGCATTCTTCTCCCATTGATTAAGCCATATTTGTGTGCATTTTTCAAAGGTACTCATTTTTCATGCTGTTGAACAAAGTGTTTTTCAGTCCTCTAATCAGACTGAAAATCAAGTTCTGTCAATGACAGGGTGACGGAAAAGACACAATCTGTGAAACACAGATGGAACAGATTTTACAAAAGATGGAACAGATTTTACACAGATGGAACGGATTTTACAAAATCCATACATCCCTGCTAGGGACTATGCAGTGCTGCCACTAGGTAATTCTGGATCCTGGACTCAGTGATCTTATGGGGGCAGGGGCTTTAGATGGCCATGTGTATTGCTTGGCATTTCCAAATGACACAACTAGCATTTCTCTTCTCCCCAAACAGCTGCCATTCCATGCTTTACAACTAGGGATGTATGAGAGATTCGTTTCAGTTCTTTTTAAAATCAGAATTTACCCAATTCGCACCCTCCAGACCAAACACGGACTTTGATGCAACCTGCAGTTGAAGTCTGTAGATTTACAAGCTTGATTCAATCAGTTAGGGTGGCCACTTATGCATTACCCAAAAAGAGGAAATGCATCACCAAAGAAGAGGACAAAAATGGTCACGGCTTAACTAAACATTTGCATTTGGTTGTTTATGCGGAAAGATATAAATTTAGAAATACTGACTGTCATTAGTAGAAATATAAATATTCCCCATAGTGGGGAAGAGTATGACCAAGTGACCCATATGAGCCTGCTATGCAATCTGCTCTCCTGGTCGCCACTTCTTGGCATACTCCCCCTGCCTCTCCAGGTCCATCAGGAAAGCACTCCCAATATGTGCAAAGTTCACTTGTCATGTTAGATTCTAGTAAAGATCAAGAAGATCAGGGAAGAAGACTCCGGGAACTGTCAGGTACTGCTCACCACTGCCCCACGTGCTGAGCCGCATAACTGCAGCTTCCCAGGGAAGAACCTTCCAGCTCTGGATTGACTCTGAGTTTTCCTACACAAGGCATTTATTATGCGCTCATCATTCCCTTAATCACTTATGTTTATGGGATCTTTGGACCATGTCATGACTCTCTAGTTTCACTTCTGGTTTTTTTAATTAATCTTTTTATTGTGATGTTAACAAAACAAAACAAATCGTGAAGAGAAAAAGAAAAGGAAAAGAAAAAAGAGAGACAAGAAATTGTTCAGTCGTTAAGTCGTGTCCGACTCTTCGTGACCCAATGGACCATAGCATGCCAGGCCTTCCTCTCCTCTGCTGTCTCCCAGAGTGTGCTCAAGGTCATATTCATTGCATCGGTGATGCTATCTAGCCATCTCATCCTCTGCCGTCCCCTTCTCCTTTTGCCTTCAATCTTTCCAAGCATCAGGGTCTTTTCCAGGGAGTTTTCTCTTTGCATTAGGTGGCCAAAATATTGGAGCTTCAGCTTCAGTATCTGTCCTTCCAATGAGTACTCAGGGTTGATTTCCTTTAGGATTGACTGATTTGACCTCCTTGCAGTCCAGGGGACTCGTAAGAGTCTTCTCCAGCACCACAATTCGAAAGCATCAATTCTTTGGTGCTCAGCCTTCCTTATAGTCCAGCTCTCACAGCCATACGTTACTACTGGGAAAACCATAGCTTTGATTAGATGGACCTTTGTCGGCAAGGTGATGTCTCTGCTTCTTACTATGCTGTCTAGGTTTGCCATAGCTTTCCTCCCCAGGAGCAAGCATCTTTTAATTTCATGGCTACAGTCACCATCTGCAGTGATCTTGGAGCCCAAGAAAATAAAATCTGTCACTTTGTTCCATTTCTTCCCCTTCTATATGCCAGGCAGTGATGGGGCCAGATGCCATGATCTTCGTTTTTTTAATGTTGAGTTTCAGACCAACTTCTGCACTCTCCACTTTCACCCTCAACAAGAGGCTCTTTAGATCCTCTTCGCTTTCTGCCATTAGAGTGGTATCGTCTGCGTATCTGAGGTTGTTGATAATTCTCCCGGCAATGTTAATTCCAACCTGTATTCATCCAACCCGGCATTTCTCATGATGTAATCTACATATAAGTTAAATAAGCAGGGCGACAATATACAGCCTTGTCGTAATCCTTTCCCAATTTTGAACCAATCGGTTGTTCCATTTCCGGTTCTTACTGTTGCTTCTTGACCCTCGTACAGGTTTCTCAGGAGACAGGTAAGGTGGTCTGGTACTCCCATCTCTTTAAGAATTTGCCACAGATTGTTGTGATCCACACAATCAAAGGCTTTCGCGTAGTCAATGAAGCAGAAATAGACACTTTTCTGGAATTCTCTTGCTTTCTCCATGACCCAGCGAATGTTCGCGATTTGATCTCTAGTTCCTCAGCCTCTTTGAAACCCAGCTTGTACTTCCGGTAGTTCTCGGTTCACATACTGCTGAAGCCTAGCTTGTAGGATTTTGAGCATAACCTTGCTGGCATATGAAATGAGCGCAATTGTACGGTAGTTCGAACACTCTTTGGCATTGCCCTTCTTTGGAGTTGGAATGTAAACTGACCTTTTCCAGTCTTGTGGCCACTGTTGAGTGTTCCAAATTTGTTGACATATTGAGTGCAGCACTTTAACAGCATCATCTTTTAGGATTTTAAATAGCTCAGCTGGAATACTGTCATCTCTGCTAGTTTTGTTGTTAGTAATGCTTCCTAAGGCCCACTTGACTTCACTGTCTAGGATATCCGGCTCAAGTTCAGTGACCGCACTATCATGGCTATCAGGGACATTCAGATCTTTCCTGTATAGTTCTTCTGTGTATTCTTGCCACCTCTTCTTAATCTCATCTGCTTCTGTTAGGTCCCTGCCTTCTTTGTCCTTTATCATGCCCGTCTTTGCACAAAACGTTCCCTTGAGATCTTCGATTTTCTTGAAAAGATCTCTAGTCATTCCCATTCTATTGTTTTCCTCGATTTCTTTGCATTGTTCATTTAAGAAGGCCTTCTTGTCTCTCCTTGTTATTCTCTGGAACTCTGCATTCAGTTGGGTATATCTTCCCCTTTCTCCCTTGCTTTTCACTTCCCTTATTTCGTCAGCTACTTGTAAAGCCTCATCAGACAGCCACTTTGCTTTCTTGCCTTTCTTTTTCTTTGGGATGGATTGAGTTGCTGCCTCCTGAACAATGTGACGGACCTCCGTCCATAGTTCCTCAGGCACTCTGTCTATCAGGTCTAATCCCTGAAATCTATTCCTCACCTCCACTGTATATTCATAAGGGATATGATTTAGGTCATACCTGAATGGTTTCGTGGTTTTCCCTACGTTCTTCAATTTAAGCTGAAATTTTGCAATAAGAAGCTCATGATCACAGTCAGCTCCAGGTCTTGTTTTTACTGACTGTATAGAGCTTCTCCATCTTTGGCTGCAAAGTACATAATCAATCTGATTTCAATATTGACCATCTGGTGATGTCCATGTGTAGAGTTGCCTCTTGTGCTGTTGGAAAAGAGTGTTTGCTATGATCAGCATGTTCTCTTGGCAAAACTCTATTAGCCTTTGTCCTGCTTCATTTTGTACACCAAGGTCATGCTTGCCTGTTATCGCGGTGATTTCTTGACTTCCTACTTGAGCATTCCAATCCCCTATGATGAAAAGGACATCTTTTTTTTTTGGTGTTAGTTCTAGAAGGTGTTGTAGGTCTTCATAGAACTGATCAACCTCAGCTTCTTCAGCCTCAGTGGTTGGGGCATAGACTTGCATTACTGTGATGTTGAATGGTTTGCCTTGGATTCGTACTGAGATCATTCTATCATTTTTGAGATTGTACCCCAGTACTGCTTTTCCCACCCTTTTGTTGACTATGAGTGCTACTCCATTTCTTCTAAGGGATTCTTCCCCACAGTAGTAGATGTAATGGTCACCTAACTTAAATTTGCCCATGCCTGTCCATTTTAGCTCGCTGATTCCCAAGATGTCGATGTTCAATCTTGCCATCTCATGTTTGACCACCTCCAGCTTACCTTGATTCATTGATCTGACATTCCAGGTTCCTAAACAATATTGTTCTTTACAGCATCGGACTTTCTTTTCACCACCAGACACATCCAGAGCTGAGTGTCCTTTCGGCTTTGGCCCAGCTGCTTCACTCTTTCTGGCACTACTTGGAAATTCCCTCTGCTCTTCCCCAGTAGTATATTGGACACCTTATGACCTGAGGGGCTCATCTTCCGGCGTCATCTCTTTTAGCCTTGTGATACATTCCATGGGGTTTTCTTGGCAAGAATACTGGAGTGGGTTGCCATTTCCTTCTCCAGTGGACCACATTTTGTCAGAACTCTCCGCCATGACCTGTCCGTCTTGGGTGGCCCTGCACGGCATAGCTTATGGCTTTAGTGAGTTAGGCAAGCCCCTTCACCACAACAAGGCAGTGATCCATGAAGGGGACAAGAAATTACATGCATGAAAATATCAGTGTTCCATTAAATGCAACATTCTAAAAAAGACAAAGGATTATGTGTAAGCTTCAAGAAAAGCAGACCAAATATCCACATATTTATCCATTTGTGAGTGGTGCCTCTATACCACCCATTCAAATGTTGATAGTGTTGTTAGGTCCTCAGTCCATTGCATTATAGGAGGTAAACTTTTGTTCTTCCAGTGTTGTAATGTCAGTCTTTTGGCTGTCAAAAGGACTCGGAAAATCCATTTGTGCTGACCATACGTTAACTTCCAAGAAACCAGTAAATAGTTTAGGAGGACATGTACATCATTCAATATGAAAGAGTGTTCCAGTACAAAGTTTGTCCATATTATGACCTCCTCCCAAAGGAGGCGACTATTGGGCATTGCCAAAACATATGGATAAAAGAAGCATTAGGTGTATTACGTCTCCAACACTTATGCAAATTAGACAAACCCTTATCAAAAAGACATCATGGAGTGCAATTAACCTGAAACAAGATTTTTTGCTGAATAAGGCATAGCCTAAGACTCATAGATGCTTCAGGTACAGATTAGGCAAAATGAGGCAATCCGACTCTCTGTTCCATTCCTGTCTTAAGACCTGAGTATCATATTTATTTACTAATAACAAGTATTTATATACATGAATTGTGGGTCAATGTGACTGATCAGCCCGCTATAAGTGTTTCCAATAACAGTGGAGACTCTGAAGCTGTAAAATCGGCCAGACCAAACCTAGATTCCAACAAGTGTTGCAAGTGCAAGAATTTCCATTCAGCCAAAGCAGGTGAATCATATTTAGCATGCAAATCAGAAAATGACAGAAACTTATAAAGAACACCTGATGAAGACTGCTGCCAAACTGAGAAGTAGAAATAACATTCTACATAAATTCTGCGGAACTAGCTGGGGTTCGACAGCGGATACGCTGAGAACAACCGCACTCAGTCTGGTTTACTCAGCAGCAGAGTACTGTGCCCCAGTGTGGCTTAATAGTCCGCACACGAGAAAGATTGATACACAACTGCATGTGTCAATGCGCATCGTTAGTGGGACGATACGACCTACTCCCACATACTGGCTGCCTGTTCTGAGCCACATACCACGCAAGACAAAAGAGTGCCCTTCTTCAAGAATATCGGAAGATTATTGACAATCTCCAGCTACCAATATTAAATGAGGTAACGTACTTGGAACGAAGCAGGCATTGAGACATCCAGCCATTTCTACCGCTAAAGCTCTTCTAGAAGATGATTTTAATATCCACAATACATGGAAACAACATTGGCTAGGAAACTGCCCTCCACAATGCCGAAGTTTGCCCTGCAAACTTTTCAAATCTTGGAAAAACCACCTGGATTTGACCAGCCCCATGCGATATGGACAACCTTGAACCGAATTCGCACGGGTCATGGTAGATGTGCAGATGCCCTTTATAAAAACGGCAAAATAACATCCTCAAATTGTGATTGTGGGACTGAAAAACAAACTATCCAACACATAGTGACAGAGTGTCAAAACCAAGCCTACAATGGAGACTTTGCTGCTTTCCTGGCCGTGACAACTGAAGCAAAAAACTGTATCTGTAACCTAGACATACGTTTGTGATCTTCCTGTCTATATTTTATAGTTTATATTTCATATTCGTTATGCTCTATGTTTTTATTGTAGCGTGATGTGAATGTGCCATATGATAAATAAATTAATTAATCAATTTCCTCAAAGCTGGAATAGATGACTGGAGTTTTGAAATAAACAATAGGTCATCAGCATAAAGAATAACTTTAAATTCTAAACCACCATGGACAAAACCGTGAATAGTACTATTCTGTCTAATCACACATGCCAGGGGTTCCAAACATAAATCAAATATCAACTACCTTGTCTAGTGCCTTGCCCAAGCAGGAAAAAAGCCAAAAACCAACCATTAGTCATAACTTTAGCTCTTGGAGGTGAATATAAAATGTTAACCCATTTCAAAAATTCTACCAGAAAGACAAAATTACTCAACATAGCAAGCATAAATTTCCAGTGGATTTTGTCAAAGGCCTTTTCAGCATCCAAAGAGACAACAGCCACGTAGTCAGTTCTTTCTGAATTGAAAGCTATCAGATCAACAACTAGTCTCAAAATATAAGCTCCCTGGCTGGTTTTAATGAATCCCACGTGGTCTGGTCGGACCAGTGTTGTAATAACTTGTTGCACTCTATTGGCTAAAATTGCTGTTAATATTTTAATATCAACATTTATTAATGAAATAGGTCAATAGCACAATAAGTATGATCCTTGCCAGGCTTAGGCCTATAACTGAAATATAATCATCATTTAGCGATGAGGAAAGAGAACCCGGTTCAAATATATATTTATAAAGATGCAAAAGCTTTGGAGCTAAAAGGCTAGAAAATGCTTTACACCATTCCGTTGGGAAACCTTCTGGACCTGGGGATTTCCCAGTGTTCATATTTATACTTGCTTGCATAATTTCTTCCAGTCTCAATGGAACCACGAGATGTTGCCTTTGTAAAGAATCTAAATGTGGGAGATTAACCTCAGCTGAAAAAGCATTCATATCCTTCTTTTTAAATGGCACTTTCAGCAAGTTATTTTGGAGCAGGGAAAATGCAGTATTGTTTGTGAAAACAAAAGAAAATGCTTTTCCCACTTGTACAATTGAGCTATTCTGCTATACCACAGTGCCACCTAGACCTTATAAAGTGGGAAAGCAGGAAAGGAAATCCTCTTCATGTAGTGCTCGGATCTCAATTCTGCGATGAAACAGAAAGTAGATACAGCAGATTAACAGCCTCATGTAGAAAAGCTCTTTGACTGTTCAGGCAGGAAGGTGTTAAACTGGCTTCCTGCATAAAGGGTGCTTTACTTGAGCAACAAAGTCTAGCTGATCTCGTGTGTGTGTGTTGGGTTTCTGGTCTTGCTCTTTGGTCCCAACGTGTGGCTCATTTCTGCCCTGACCACTCTTCAGTCCAGACTCCCAGTTCCCAAATTCTGATTCACTCCAGTCTGATGCCCATGGCACAGTCCTGGCAGGATTAGGCCAGAAATGCCTGCAAGCCAAGGAATCAGCTGTAACAAACCCAGCCATCAGCAAGCAGTGATGTTGCCTCGCCCAGGGGAAAGCTAACCCTTAATGTACTTGCTGACATTTGACAGAGGAAACATAGATTCACTCATGTTTCATGGGAAGCAGTGTTGGCCCCAAGTGGTTGAGTAGTGTTGGCCCCAAGTGGTTAAGCTCAGTATACAATCTACTCACCTCTTGTCACTTCTGAGTGATCCATGCATGAGCAAATGGCCACCTGATCTAAGTCTGTCCAGAAGCAATATTTACTTGTGAAGCAAAACTATTCTTTCCTTGTGTCCTAATTTACAAAGGACACTCCTGTATTGGAAGGGAGATCAGAGGGCAGTGCTCTATTTGTAGGCGCCTTCTTTTTGAACAACTGTCCAGTCCAAGTTTGGTTTAAAGATAAAGAACCATAAGAAACCCGTTGAGCAGAGGCCCTGAAGTTGCTCATCAACAGTCAGCACTTGAACTCTAGACTGAGTGGGCACACAGATCTCTTGGCCACCATCTTTCCCCCTCTAGTGAGATGTATTGTCTTTCTACTGAAACTATAGTAATCATTCCTAAATACTGTGTATGGTCTTTGTAGCGTATGCAAATATTATGCAGAACTATGTCCTCTTTTTTTAGTGATGCATCACTGGCCACCCTTCATGCAGTGGAATGAGCCAGTCATGAGGTGGCAGAGCCCTGAGATCATAGGATGGGCTATACCACTTTGGACTGGAGATTATTTTTGAATGCCCTCCTACACAGGGCCAATCCTACCTCTAGGCAGAGTGAGGCGGTCACCTCCGATAGCAGATACAGAGGAATGGGGAGCGGTGGCAAGGCAGTGGCAGCTCCATCTTTTTGAGGGCCCTTGGGTAAGACACCCTCAAGGGTCTACCTTCCTCAGAGAGTCTGCCTTCTCACCACCAGGCGCCCTTGCTCCTCCTCCTCCTCTTTCTCATCATTCCTCCCCCTTGCTTCCTTGACAGGCAGGGAGCCAGTGACCAAGTAAGTAGTGGCATCTACTGCTAACTTCCTCACCACCAGCAGAGTGAAAGGCAGGCAAACAGCGGGTTGCAATGGGGAAGAGGAGAAGCAACTCCAGGGGGCACTTGTCCGTAGGCCCCTGCTGAGATGTGGTCCCTTGCCAGGTGCCCAACCACACCTGCCCTTGACACCAGCCCTGTGCAAGGTATTAACACACAGCCTTGCCTGCACCTCATAAGACAGCCTGTTGCCCATAGGTTTGCTGCGGAACATAGCCCTGCAGTGTTGAAATAAGATTTGACTGCCGGGCTAGTTAGGGATTGGGCTGGTCCTGTCCCTACATTAAAAAAAAAACCTCCTGAAAGTAGAAAACTAGCAAGCAGGGACCAGGCTGACATCAGACCTTTCTCCCTTATGTGCTAGCTTTTATTTGTACAGAGTATTTGCATGGAGGAGCATTCAAACATCACATCCCCAGCTGTGAAGTGGTACAGTCTCCCTCTCACCCTGCTGACTGTGTACGCTAGGCTGGATAGCTAGCAAGCATTCAGCCATGTCAGGAGAAAGTTGCTAAAACTTTATTCATATTTTGTGCATATGCCATGGGGGTGGGGTGGGGGGTTAGAAATGAAAAGGATGTGAAGAACTGGGTCTGTGGAAAATGAGCAGGCAAATCTATTAAGCCCACACATGAATTAACTAATCTGATTATTTGGAACTTTGATAGAAACTGTTTGATTACACTGACAGCCGGAATTAATCACAAAAAGTAAATGAGCTGATGAAGTTTGTTTTAAAACTTGGCGATTAGCGGAGATTAAGGAGCAGATACGTTTTCTCTGTGTGGAAAAATAAGTGTTTCCACTGAAATCAGCAGGAGTTTTGGCAAGAACAGTAAGGATCAAGGTGTTACCATTATTATTGTAACACTGCCCAAACCAATCCAAGAGTGGAGCATCTGAGGACACAATTTGTTGGGACATTCTCCAGAACAAGGTCCACTAGGGATGTACGGGTTGTGTAAACCCTGTTCTGTCTGTGTTTCGCTGGTTGTCAGGTGCCTTTCGTCCCATCGTCCACCCATCAACAGAATTGGGAGGGGGGTTCGTTTCCAAATTTGCACAAATTCACATTTGCATTAATGCAAATTTGCACAAATTCTCATGCACAAAAATGCGCAAATTCCTACAAAATTCGCAAATCCCCCCAAAATGGGAATTTTCACACTTTAGCCTATGGGAGGAATGCATATTTATGGCCAGGTTTGTTTGTTTTTTTGCATATTTTTCTACCACGAAATTTGTGCTTTTGTGCAAAGGTTAGAAAAACAATCCCCAATTCCACAGAATCCACCCAACAGGGGAAGAGGTGGTCTGCTGCAGAATCTATGGGTTGGATTCCAAAAATTCTGAACTCATTTGGTTCCAGAACCTTGGATCCATCTGTTGTTGATACCGACTGGCAGCAGCTCTCCAAGGTTTCAGGCAGGAGTCTTTCCTAACCCAACCTGGAGGAACCACAGATCGAACCCAGGACTTTCTGCAAGAAAAGCAGGGGCTCTACCACTGAGCTTCAGACCTTCCCCTTACGTAGAACATACCAGTCCACAAGCAATGTTCCTGATGGGCATTTCTACATGAGGCTTTCATCCAGCACCTTTACCAAGGTTTATGCTTCTGGATTCTTTGTGGGATTAAGATTGGCTCCTTAACATGTGTTTTTCCCCCTGTTTTTTTCTTTCTTTCTATATGTTTCATTATACAGCCACTAGAGGGTGCTGTGGTACAGCAGAATTGCGCAAATACACGAGACTCTCATTCTGCCATTTCTAAAGAAAACCAGACTTTTCTCATTAGGAAAAAACACAATAATTGTTGCAAGGCATGGGAGAGGCCCTGGAGGAGGATGACATCATGTAAAAGACCCGCAAACTACCATGAGTGAACAATCATGACCACACAGTAAAAGCCTCATGCAGAAAGGCTCTAAGTCACAGGACCACATGCTGCCTTCCTATTAACTTTGCTTCCTCATTCACTAACAATTAAATCCATAGCCAGAGGATTGTGGAACCCCTTCCAATGCAGGCTAGCTGCAAAATAAGTGGGGAGAACCAATGGATGCAGCAGTAGTGATATAATAGGAGACCAGTATGGTGGCTTCACTTAGGTGGAATCACCATCTTGATAAAGCATCGACAGAAGCCAGCCTTCCTCAACCTGGTGCCCTCAGATGTGCTGGAGTACAACCCCCATCACTCCCAGCCAGGATGGCCATTGTACTTGCTAGCTGGGAATGACAGGTGCTGAACTCCAACACATCTGGAGAGCACCAGTTTGGGGAAGGCTGATTTAAGCCAGTGTTGCCATGGTGGCATGGTGCATGCAGGCTACCATAGATAAGCCTACTCACCCCAGTGCCTGATGGCTGAGGAGGGCAGCAGGGAAATTGGGATCTACTGGTCGATCTCTGGGTGATTTTCAGTAGGTTAGCAAGGATTTCTGACTCTCAATACCAACAAGAAATGGGCTGTCCTCCACCCTCATTTAAATTAGGCTGCTGAGACAGAATAAAGCAGGGGGCAACCAGGAGTGGATTTTTGTGTGGCAGGACTGTAAGCTCAGCTCTGGTGCTGAAAACAAACTCCTGGGCTGAGCACATGCTCAGAGGCACCCTTGTTCCTTCATTCTAAGGGTATTCCCGAGCCACCATTTTGGCCTGGCTCCAGCTTTGCAGTTCTGGTAAAAAAAAAAAAAAAAAGTAGATCCTGCAAGTCCAACATCTGTCCACCCCTGCTTTATTATGGGTTAGTCCCAAGAGAGAAGAAGACAGTCCAGGCACCAGCTGGACTGTCTGCACACGCCTTCTGGCAAACCCATTCAGCTCCGCTACCTACAAAAAATATTTCCAGATGCCCTTCCTTTGGATTTAGCCTGTGAGACACTCAGAGGTTGGTCTGTACCCAGTGTTTTGCCGCTGAACATAACCAAATCAGCACTTAGTCGTCATCACAGTCACTTTATTTCTATATCCCTTTTTGATATACACTACATTCAAGATGGTTCAAAACAAGGCATAAAAACATACACATACACGGGGGGGGGGGAGGGAGAGAGAGAGAGAGAGAGAGACTGCATGGCTATATGTAGCATCTCCCTATGAATGACAATTTCATAACAGATATATAATTTTTAAAAGACACCCCCATATCAGAACAGTCCATTCTTTCATTCCTTACTAACAGGAGAGAAAATCAGCCTCTGACCTCAGAGGAAACAGCAAGAGAGCAAGCCCTTTGAAACAGCTGTGGACCCAGGCCGGGCCTGTCCTCAGTCCCAGCTGTTACAGCTCGGGTGAGGAACCTCTTTCAGCCCAAGGGCTGGTTTCCATTTCAGATAAGCTCTTGGGGGGGGGGGATGCCCCAGGGGCAAAAACAAAACTAACCGCCTATTTCAGCTTAAAGCTTTTACTGCCAGTAACTAAGCCTTAGGAGAAGCATCTCAACTGTCCCTGCTCGGCGCAGGGAACAGGGGCAGCCAGCTGGCCGGCGGGGGTCCAGCAAGCGGCACGCAACTCAAACCGCAGTGAGTTCGCCCAGCCCTGGCTCCCAGCTCTGCTCTCAGCTGGCCTTGACATCCTGACAAAGTCTTTATCTACAAGCCCTGAATACAGCATCAACAAGTGATTCTCTGGGAACTAGCATAGCTACCCCACCCCCACCAGCTCAACAAAGAGGCACTCTAGACATGGACAGGAGAACTGATACACCACTGACGCCTCACTATGCAATGGGCTTCCACATTTCCACTACGTCCACACCCCTCCAGTGCTCAGAGCTGGTGGCCAAGCAGCTGCCATTTTAATTTCACACTGTGGGGAAGCCATGTGTCCCCTTTTAGAGAAGGCTGTCCTCTCTTTGAAGGTGTTCTCTGCTTGAAGGGCTGACCTGTGCAATTGCAGTTCAAAGATGAAGGACTGTATGAACTGTTGCCCATCAAGAGTTAGCACCTGACCGGCAAACTGAATAGGAAGGCGCACAGGCCACCTGGTCAGAGTCTCCTCCACTATCATCAGAAGTATTGTACTTCTATTTAAATTATAGTCATTCTTTCTAAATTTATGTCTATACATAAGATTAGCATTTGCAAATTGTATGCAGATAGATATCCTCTTTTGACTTCTCTTTTGGTGATGCATTCTCTCTTTTTTGGCAATTCATAAGCGGCCACCCTTCCCCAATGTAGTGTCATCCCAAGATACTGCCCTGGTTCACATGTAACCATCATGGGTGAATTTCCCTGAGGGGACTCTCGTTGTGGCAGCAGCTACCATTTTGAACATTCAGGGTGGGGTGGGGGCATGCCGTAGCTTCTCGTTACACGTGAGCCTGGTGAGGCTGGGTTCTTTCGGTGCTTAACAAGCCACCCACAACCTTAAAACAGCCTTAAAACACTCTTAAAAAGAGTGGCTTCTCAATCACCCCAAGAACCCACCCTTGCCAGGTCCACACATAACAGGAACTTACAGCGTGCTCCTGCTGCACTCCAAATATTCAAAATGGCAGCCACAGCCACAATGCAAACTCCTGCAGGGAAATTCAGCCATGGTGGCTTCTTGCTATGTGCAAACCAGGTCACTCTGAGGAATTAAAATGGAGGCCACTGATGAGAGGTGCATCCATAGAAGCATAAGCCCACTTTGGGTGGGTGGGATGGCATCAGGAGGGGCACAATGCTGAGGGCCTCCTCAAGTTGACTCTGACTTGAGGAGCCCCCATTTGACCATTTCGTAATATGAGGTGAACCCCCCAAGCCCCGTTCGCTGAGCCCCTGCCCCGCTTGCCTCCTACCCGTGCTCAGCGAGCAACCCGCACTCACCCTGGCAGCCTCATCGAGCTCTGTGGTCACCATTTTTCAAAAAATAAAATAGTGGTTGCAAAAATGTACATATTTGTGTATGCACGAAAATGCACATTTCGTGAATGTGCATATTTGTGTATGCGCAAAATGCATGTTTCGTGAATGCACATGTTTGTGTATGCGCAAAAATGCGCATTTTGCCAGAATGCTCATTTTCGCACATATGCAAATATATGCATTTGTAAAATGTGCATTTTCGCATTTGCAAAATCTGCAATTTTGCAGATGCAGATATATAATATGTGCATTCGCAAAAACGCATATTTTTGTGCATAAACATGCACATTTTTGCAATCACCATTTTATTTTTCAAAACTGCCAAGCTCAATGAGGCTGCCAGGGTGAGTGTGGGCTGCTCGCTGAGCATGGGAGGAGCTCGAGCACAGTACAGGGACTGGCAAGCAGGGACAGGGGCTGGGTGGGAGCCCATAGAACCTGGACAGGCACTCAGAGAACCCAGGTGGGGGTGGGTTCACACATCACTACAGCCAGCACATGCTAAAGGGAGTTAACCAATGCGATTGTGTTATCAAAGGCCTACAGGCTGCCTCCACCCTTCATTTAATACCATACATCCCACCCACAAGCCTGTATGTTGCACTGACGTTCCTAGCGGCCAACAGAACTGATGCCATCAGCCTAACTGTTTGCTGAAACACTGCCATTAATTACACAGCTAATTATATTTCGATGAAGCTAATCTGAAATGTGCGGAAAGAACGAGCGATTGGATGCCTCTCCATAACAACATATGGCAGAAAACCAGAACTATTCCTCAGAACATCACTAATTTCAGAATATCAGTTTATGAAGATGACAACCCAGAGCCAGCCTAACGTCAGTGTACAGCTCCGTTTTCATCAACATCATTAACGTTACCCAAAGCAGGCCTTGGAGCCCGGGCAAAACTGTGCAGGGGGGAACTTTACATCAGAACTTCAAGTACATCTAGGGTGCCCACCTACGCATCTCTCCCCACACACACACAAAAGAGAGCAAAAAACATATAAATGTTGCATGTCTTCATTGATATGTATAGATGCCAATTTAGAAATAGTTACTCCTAAGTTAAATAAAAATACTGTACATCCCACCACAGTGGGGAAGACTGTGAGCAGGTGACCTGTGTACCTGCCTGTTCAGTCTGCTGTCGAGGTGCTAACTCTTGATGGGGAACTTTGAAGGCCCTGGTCTGCCCTCTTCTTTATCTTTAAAATGGATTTGTATGGGACAGCCTTTCAAACAGAGGAGGGGTGCACAACCTTTTCTGTCATGAGGGCCACATCTGGTGTCAGCTGGGGGGTGGGCTTGCAGCATGCACACATACATACACACACACACAGTGCCAGCTCCAGGTTTTGGAGGGCCCTTGAGCAAGGCACCCTCAATGCCCTCCCTCCCGCAGCGAGTCTACCTTCTCACCACCATTGTTACCAGGTGCTGTGTCTCGACCTCCTCTTTCTACTACCTGCTTGCTCGACAGGCAGAGAGCAAGGAGGCCGTGGCATCTGCTGCTCCTTCTTCTCACCACCTCTTTTGCCTGGGCCAGGGTGAGAGGCAGGTGAACAAGCAGGTTGCAATGGGGAAGGGGAGGAGCGAGTCCAAGGGGCTCTTGTCTGTGGGCCCCTGCTGAGGTGCGGGCCCTTGGCAGGTGCCCAACCATGCCTACCCTTGAATCCAACCCTGCACACACTGCCACAGATAGATGTTTGCATGCACACTTCCATGTGCTATCATTATAATGCCTTGTAGATACATATTTTTAAATGGGTATCCCCCAATTAGGCATTTTATTTAATTTTAAAAGTCAATTAACCTTTCCCTTCCCTCAGAACATCCACTCCCCTCCCCTCTGCCACATTGAGTTCTTGTCTTACTTTTTAAGAAGTACGCTCCTCTCTGCCTCCTGGCAGCAGCAGATGATCTGGCAGCTGCTCACGGAAGGCTCGACGGTTCCAGTGTCATGACCCAGAAGTCCAACAGGGGCCTGGATGGATGTGGACTCAGAGGCTGAGGAACCAGTGGTGCCAAGAGAGGAAACTCCAGGCTCCAGCAGCACTGGAGAACCCAAGACTCCTTCTGGAGCTGGGCTCCAGAAACCCCCTACCAGAGACCCCCCCAGGCTTGGGAGGCCTGAGCCTAGCTTTGGCACTGGCTAGCTCCTCTTATTCCAAGAGCCCCGTTTTCCTGGAGGCAGTGCACCAATGCCCACAGCAAACAGTGTGAAAGAGTTAAGGGAGACGCCAGCGGCAACGGAACCTGCCGTTAGAGTGAACGTTAGTGACCAAAGGCCATTTTATTTGTATTTTTGCTCCCATGAAGATCTAAAGCTGAAAAAGATTTTTTAAGGTCCATCTGGAACAAGGGGACATGTGAGATATATGTCCTTGCTTGGTGTTACAGTGTATATTATGGTCCTGTCACTATTTGGATGGTAAGGATGAGTCTACTGACCTTGTCTCTGTAGCTTTTCAATTGAATGTTGTCCTCGCACCTTAAATTGGGAAGAGTTGGGGGGGGGGGTTAAAGGAGGAAATCACCATAGGCACAACTTATAAACGTTTGCACAAAATGTTTCTTGCACATACACAGAGAGTGTGTGTTTTATTTTGTCTAATGGTTAGGAAACCTTAAAAATAAGTTGGCCTTGTTAAGGTGATAAAATAACCCGTTTCGCACTAAGGAGAAATGAGCACGACAGAAATAACTGTGCATAACTTTGGCTGGATACCCAACTGCTGATGGAAAACTCTTAGCTCTCTCCTTTGAAAAGCAAAGTTGCAGCTGCGTTAAGGGACCTTGTTTCACCCTAAATGTGGCACACGTGGTGGCTAAACATGAGCCAAGGTCTAGTTGGAAATATGTTTGGCCTACTGCAACTATGTTTAGCTGTGGCATTTCTGTTAGCTTTGGGGACTCGTCTGAATTTATTTTTCAGCTTTTCCTTTTTAAAAAACACACACGCACAACCATGTATTTGAGAAGGGGGGGGGTCTTGGTTTTATCCAGTACTCCTAACAGCGATGCCTTTTTCTGCTATGTTGGCTTGTGCTAACTGTGTGGTCTTCAGACAGAAAAACATGTCCCAGGGAAAGTACCTTCTCAGCCGCTGTCAGAAGCTCTATTTGCTTGATTCATGCTGCAAAGGGCCGCATGGCTTGTGACCCACTGAGCCAACAGGGCTGTCATTTCAAATTTCAGGGGCAAAGAGGTTTGAGCAGAGGGCATGTTCTCAGCAAAGTTTAAAGATCTTGGATATATTCAAAACTCAACTGCCCCAAAGAAGAAAAGAAAAAGGCAGTGTGCTTTAAAAGCTTTTCTGGTGCTTACATTTGTATACCTCATCATAATTTTAGCAGTGTGGGCTCAGGATAAAACAGTCATTTTTCATTTGAAATGAAGGAGTTAGCGCCTTGTGACATGCAGACCTAGTGAATGGGTCTATTTTAATTGTTCATTATAACAACAACGATTTATCATTGCGTATTTATTCCTCGTAGCAAACACAATGACATCTGTTGTGGTATTTTGGATGAAACGGAAGAAAAAGCGGGAAATGGTGCTAGAAAAGTGGTATACGGAATACATCATGTGCCCCAACAGTTATCAGCGCACTTCAATACTGATGATAAGCGCTAGTGAAGATCTAGTCTTCATTAGATTTTAGCATTTTAGCTTTCTAGTTTTTTAGCTTTGCTGTTTTAAATCTGTATTTTAAATCTCTGCATTGCTGCTACGTTTTATTCTGGTTTTACTCTGGTTGTATTGTTATATTGTGGTTTTAATGCTTTTATATTTTATATTGTTTTACTCTGCGCTTTTTGGTTTTAATTTTTGTGAACCGCCCAGAGAGCTTTGGCTATTGGGCAATATAGAAATGAAATGAAATAAAATAAATAAATACTAGTCCAAGTCAGACAGCAGTGGACATAGCACTAACCCCAATTTCCCAGAATGGGATGAGGCCCTGGGAGTTCTTTTAAAACAACCACGAATGGCACTACATGAACTTGCCCTCTTAATATGGTAGCACCAGTTGTGACAATCAGCACCTTAAACATTCAAGCATTCATGAAGGAGGGTGGAGGAGAACACGGTGTTTCTTCTAAGGGTTGAGGTTATCCTATGAAAGAGTGTGAAACATGGTTTTTAATATAAATTATGTTTATTCATTTAGTAGATTTATATCCCACTTTTTGACTAGAGTCCTCAAAGTGGCTTATGATATTTATAACATACAACAGGTACAGCAAGAACCACTTGCTCAAAAAGCAAAACCGAACAACACAACCAGCTCAGCCAGAGCAGGAGCCAGTATCTCGGTGTCTTTTGGCCCAGTGGTGGTGGGGTGTCCAAGTGGTGCAGGCCCTGATATTCTCTTTGCCTGATCCTGTACCCCTCATGCCTTCTTTTTAAGAAGCAATTATACTTGTCACAATTCCTCTCCACCCACAACAGTTGTGCAGTCTGTTTGTTTTTTCAGATCATGCACGACAATCACGCTAAGTGCCTTCTTGCAACTGAACAAACTTAGGAAGAAGAATTATTTCACCACCACCACCACGACGATGACAAACAAAGCTCACTTCCTCTACCAAATCAGTCTGCTGAAAGTGGGGGAGGATCCTGCAGTGTGTTTGAATCTGGTGTAAGGGGTGTGTCACTTCTCTGCCTCAAGCCCAGGACCTGCTCCCACAACAACTTCAGAGCAAAGAGCTACCCGTCGGCAGGCATTTCGTGTGGGCCCAGCTCAAGGCACGTTGCTGTCTCAAGCTGGTGCTGGTGCCGTCACCCCACTTCTTCCGGGCAGTGGCAGCAAGTGGGCGGGCAGGCGGTGGCTCCCTTTCCCCCTCCCCCGCCCCAGATAGTATCCAAACAGGGTGCTGAGCTCACTCTCCAGCACCGGTGTGCCCGTGCTCACCACTTCATCTGGATACTACCCCCCCCTCCCCACCTACCTGCTCACTGGCTGGCTGGGTGACGGCTCCCACCTTCTGCCCCAGCTGTGGGGCTCCTGCAAGAGTCAGCTGAAATATTGCGAGAGGTCCGCGCTCACGATATTTTGGCCGATTCTCGCAGGAGCCCTGTGGCTAGGGCAGAAGGTGGGAGCGGCTGGCTGGCTGGTGAGCTCATAGGAGGGAGGGAGAAGGAAGAGGAGGCAGCTGTAGCAGGGGGCCCTTTGGGTGGGGAGAGCGGCACCATTTGCTGCTCTTCCCGCTCCACCGCCTGATGCAGGCACATGACCCCTAGTCATGGTAGGGCCAGCCCTGATGTCATGCAAAGCCAGGTTCTGGAGCCTGGATTGAGGTCCGTGACAACAGTAAGCTCTGCTATCCTTGCCTAGGCAAAGTCCGAGCCTCAACAGGAAATGTTGATCACCCTTCCTGTTGAGGAGAGTCAGGGGCAATCCTGGGCGGGTGGAGCTGCTCCAGGACATAGGAACAGTGCCTGCTCCAGGTTTTGGAGGCCACTAAGCCATCTTCAATGCCCCCCCCCGCTGCCCAGGGAGTCTGCCTTCTCACCACCACCGTCACCACCTGCTCTTTTTCCTCGTCTTCTTTCTCATCATTGCCACCATGTGCTTGTTTGACAGGCAGAGAGCCAGGGAGCAAGCAGGCCTCAACTGCTCCTCCTTCTCATCATCTCTGTTGTCTGGACCAGAGCGAGAGGCTGGTGAGCGGCAGCGCAGTGTAGTGGTTAGAGTGTCGGACTGGGACTTGGGCAATCTGGGTTCTAGTCCCCACTTGGGCCAGTCCCTGACTCTCAGCCAAACCTATCTGACAGGCTTGTTGCAAGGATAAAATAGAGAGGAGGAGGATCATGTAAGCCATCCTGGGCTCCTTGCAAGAGGAAAAAAGGGGGGGTATAAATGCAATAAATCAATACAATAAATAAACAAGCAGATTGCAATGGTGAAGGAAGAGCAAATCCTGGAGGGTTATTGTGATCAGGCCCCTGCTGGAGTGTGGGCCCTTGGCAGGTGCCGACCCATGCCCACCCTTGAGGCTGTCCCTGCATGGGGAGTCTTCTCTGCCCAGGGATATATTCCAGCCCACTCTTCCCCAACGTGGTGCCCTCCGCACGTTAAGAAATTCAACTCGCACCAATGCTCAGGAATGCTGGGAGCTGTAGTCCAAGAGACCAGGTTGGGGAAGCCTTCTCTAATTGTAGTTCTGGTGGCTCACCATAGAGAGCGGCTGTGTAGAAAGCCACAGGTTCTCAGTTCTCCCACACTTTCTGCCACTTCCCCCTATAAATGCTTCTGGATCAAGCTGGATTAATGGTCTGAACAAACTAAGAGGCCAGCTCTTCCATTGGACTGTTGTGGTGTTTCCCCTCTGTCTTTGCTTCACCATATCCTCAACTGCCCCAAAGCCGACCCTGGGGTGTGGCCATGTGCAGGATTTACTTTTTGTCATGTCAGAGGTTGGATCCTGTGCATGCTGGCAACAACAAACACAAGTGTCTAACTCTCCATGGCCTTCAATCCTGTTGTGAGTGGGAAACACCAGAGAAAGGCCAGCTTCCGCAACACGGTGCCCTTCAGATGTGCTGGACTACAACTCCCATCATTCCCAGATTGCCCTAAAACACATTGAGGATGCAATCCTCTGCACACTGACCTGGGAGTAAGTCCCATTGAACTTAGTGGGCCTTACTTCTGAGTAGACATATATAGGATTGCATTGCAAGAGGATTTAAGCATTAGGGCTGTTGTTTTTAAAGTATCCCTCAAAATTAAATGTTGCAGGTTTGATTCAAATTCTCAAGCTTTGCCAGTTTTTCAGCTTGTACAATATTTTGTCTGAGTTCGAATCTGGGCCTTGGAGAAGAGGACCACGCACCTGCAGCTCCTTGAAATAGTTTAAGCCTCTTCCATCGTGTAGTGGGTGGTCAGCATGACTGTGATTACTTCCTTGTGATGCCAGGCAAACAGCAAATTTAATTCTGGCGCGAATACATCACTGATATTTATTTTCTGATATAAAATATTTACCCCACATCTGCCTTTAAAAATTATATATACACATGCGCGCGTGCACACACACACACACACACACACACACACAGAGCCTGGAAAGCTTTCAATCTGAATAATAAAGCTTTCACACTAAGAGCAGAGTTCGTCCGACAAAGCTTAGTGTTTAGGATCACACCTGCACTGCAAAGTCATGACACCTGGCACACAGCTGCACAAATAAATTTGCATCACTAGCCTGGCTTGCTGCTGCAGTTCCATTCAAGAGCAGCAACAACCCTGCACATAAAGCTTTCTTTGCATATATATGCGCCCTCCCCGCCTCTGGACCCCCTAAAGCCATGAAGTTCACTGGGTGACCGCACATGGTCACCCAGTGAACTTCATGGCTTTAGGGGGTCTGGTGGTGTGTGTGGAGTATGCATATGTACGAGCCTACCTCACAGGGTTGTTATGAGGATAAACTACACTAATCCACCCTGACTCACTAATCATGTATGCCACCCCCAAGATCATTGGAGGAAGGGCAGGATACCAACATGAAAAATATCAAAGCACCATGTGCTGTTTTATTCATTCATTCATTCATTCATTATTCATCTATTTAGGGAGCAATCCTATGGCTGCTAGACAGCAGCTAGACAGCCTTAGGATACATCAGTTTCTGGGAACCGACCCTGGAGCTCCTGCTATTTAGGGAGCTCTGAGGTTGGTTCCCAGAGAACTGACCTCCCCCCAGCCCCGCACTGCCTCACAGGCAGCTCAGAAGAAGAGCATGGAGCAGCGAAAACAGGGAGTTCTGGGCGGGGCATTCTGGAGTGGGTAAGGCGGCAATGCCGGTACGACACATCCAGCAACCGCTTCCTCCGCTCCACTTCCCGCGCCTAGACAGCCAAAATCGGCTGTCTAGCCGCAAATGCGGGGAGACTGAAGTGCAGAGGGGACAATCCCCTCCGTGCTTCTCCTGCCCTGCATTGGATAGGCCATCACCTCTGAGTTCGGAGGCGGCCAACTATCCCCATAGGATTGCGCCCTCTGAGTATTTTTACCCAAATGGTCCCCAGAGTGGCTTACATATCATCAGTAATAAAAGACAGCCCCTGCCTGCAGACTTACAATCTAAAAAGACAACACACAAGGAAAAAGAAAAGAGGAGAGAAGAGGAAGAGGAAAGAAAATAGATCTTTCAGCAGGGCTGGTGGGGTGGCTACTGGTGGTGACGGTTGAACGTATACGCAGTATGCAGCCTGTCATTTCACATGCTGGTGAATTACATTTTGAACTGCTTGTAACAGATTGCAGGACATTTGTGTTACAATCCAACATAACTGTATTGTAAAGAATAGACACCTCTGTGTCTTTTAAAATAACACAGGAGAGGCTCTTGCCATGGAGGTGCAAGGTGCCCCACAGCAGAGCCCCACAGCCCAGGGGCCCCCCAAATGACCATCGAGAGAGCAGCAGGTGCAGAGAAAAACTCCATTTTATTCCTGTGGTCACAATGGTGCAATGGTTTTGGGGAATTTATCATGCAAAACTGCACATGCTCAGAGTATTCTTTTAATATGGTTGGCCATTTAGTTGCTGCTGTCGTTCTAGCATATAAGGACTGCAGAAGCAGTTTTCAAGCATGCTATGTCAGTTGGAGGCAAGGGGAAGACTTGCAAGTTCTGTGCTTCACATTTCCATTTAAAAGTACCTCCCCCCCGCCCGACTATTAAGCCCAGGGTCTAAAACTACCTAGCTGTACCACTGGCCAGGTAAATATATTACTCTGGAACTCCAGCAGAAAACTTCATCACCCCTGCTCTGAAAAAAGCTCCTGAGCTGCACTCCCCACATCTCCCCAGGCTCCCCATGACACCACTGCTGTCTTGGGCCTCAAGAAGAGTGGTCTTTTCCAGTCCGGCTACCTAGGATCCTTTCAACTGGAGACACTGGGGAATGAACCTAGTATGTTATACATGCGAAACATAGATTCGGCCACTGAACTATAGTCCCCCAACCCATATGTTCTGTTTCCCCCCTCCATCCCCCCTTAAGACCCTTAGTTTCTAAAATCCAGGCACAGACCACGCATCTCTACACCAGCCTAAAATCTATGTTTCACTATACAGCCATTAGATGGCGCTGTGGTCTAGCTCCTCTTATTGTGAGTTTTCCTCTTTTCACAAGGGAACTCAAGGGGAACTCAAGCGCTGTAATTTGATACCTCATGATCTCCGATCTTTAAAAAAAAAAATGGAATAATGGTCATTCAGAGTGGGAGATGCCCTGGAGGTTGGCAACGTCATCTAAAGGACCTGCAAACTTCCACGACTCACCAACCTCAATAGCAGGATAATCATAGAATCATAGAATAGTAGGATTGGAAGGGGCCTACAAGGCCATCGAGTCCAACCCCCTGCTCAATGCAGGAATCCAAGTCAGAGCATCCCTGACAAATGGCTGTCCAGCCTCGTCTTGAAGGCCTCCAGTGGGGGAGAGCCCACCACCTCCCCAGGTAATTGGTTCCATTGTCGTATTGCTCTAACAGTCAGGAAGTTTTTCCTGATGTTCAGCCGGAATCTGGCTTCCTGTAACTTGAGCCCATTATTCTGTGTCCTGCACTCTGGGATCCTGGCCTTCTTCTCTGTGACAACCTTTCAAGTACTTGAAGAGTGCTATCATATCTCCCCTCAGTCTTCTCTTCTCAAGGCTAAACATGCCCAGTTCTTTCAGTCTCTCTTCATAGGGCTTTGTTTCCAGTCCCCTGATCATCTTTGTTGCCCTCCTCTGAACCCTCTCCAGTTTGTCTGCATCCTTCTTAAAGTGTGGTGCCCAGAACTGGACACAGTACTCCAGATGAGGCCTAACCAGTGCTGAGTAGAGGGGAATTAGTACTTCCCGGGATTTGGAAGCTAGGCTTCTATTAATGTAGCCCAAAAGAGCATTTGCCTTTTTTGCAGCCACATCACATTGCTGGATAAAAGCTCCATGCGAAGAAGCTCACCATCTCCCCTAGCACGGCCTCCTTTCCTTCCCATTTACAAGTCCCAGTGCTGTTAACTCTGCTGGTGGCTTATAGGACTGTCCTTAGGGCCAGTGTCAAAGGAAGGCATGGTTGGGCCCCTGCCAAGGGCCCACACCCCAGCAGGGGCCCATGGACAAGACCCCCCTGGAGTTGCTGCTCCTCTTTGCCATTGCAACCTGCTTGTCCATGGACCTCTCGCTCTGGCCCAGACAACAATGGTGGGGGGAAGGAAGAGCAGGAGATGCCGTGGCCTCCTTGCTTCCTGGCTCTCTGCCTGTCAAGCAAGCGAGTGGTGACAATGATGGGAAAGAGGAGGGGGAGCAACAGCAGCTGGAGACAATGGTGGTGAGAAGGAGGACTCACTGAAGGAGGGGGCCCATGGAGGGTGTCTTCCCCAAGGGCCCTCCGAAACCTGGAACTGGCACTGACTGTAGCATCTCTGTCTCAGCTCCTCCTCTGGTCCAGCTGGATCGAGGACATGAGTGAAAGCACGTTACATTCACAGAACCATTACCTGTGGAGGAACCCAATGGCTGACCTACTTCAAAAGGTTGACATAAGACAGGATGTCAGATACTAAATCGTTCCTGACAGTTGTCTGTCCAATTCTGTTCTCCTTCTAGTGAAGGAAATTCTACGGCATCTTCCCTGAGCCCTGAGCCTTTGAAGGAATATTCATCAAGATTCATTCTTCACAAACTTTCCCCATTTCTTCATTACAATGTCGAATGAGCAGTTTTGAATTCAGAAATTGAAATTTTCATTTTGAATGAGCAGTGCAGTTGAAGGCACACTTGGAAGAAACTGATTATCTAGACCCATTTCAGTCGGGCTTCAGGCCTGGGCATGGGACAGAAACGGCCTTGGTCGCCTTGGTGGATGATATGAGGAGGGCTCTGGATAGGGGTGAATGCTCCTTCCTTGTTCTCCTCGACTTCTCAGCGGCTTTTGATACCGTTGACCACGCTATCCTCCTGGACCGCCTGGAGGGGTTGGGCATTGGAAACACTGTATTGCGGTGGTTCCGGTCCTTCCTCTCCGGCAGGTACCAGAGGGTAGCACTGGGAGAGGAGGTTTCGGACCCGTGGCCACTTACTTGTGGGGTGCCACAGGGTTCCATCCTCTCCCCGATGCTATTTAACATCTATGTGAAGCCACTGGGGGCTATCATCAGGAGGTTTGGGGTGCAGCGTCATCAATATGCGGATGACACTCAGCTCTACCTCTCATTCAAATCTTCACCAAGGTTGGCCGTAGAATCCCTGTCCAAATGTCTGGAGACGGTGAGTGGCTGGATGGGGAGGAATAAGCTGAAGCTGAACCCTGACAAGACCGAGGTACTTTTGGTGGGAGACAAGAGGAGGCTGGGGGATGTTGACCTGGTGTTGAATGGGGTACGGCTACCCTTGAAAGACCAGGTCCGCAGCCTGGGGGTCATTTTGGACTCCCAGCTGTCCATGGAGGCTCAGGTGTCAGCTGTGAGCCGGACAGCGCTGTATCAACTCCATCTGATACGGCGGCTGCACCCCTTCCTTCCCGACCATCTGCTCCCATCGGTAGTACATGCCCTGGTCTCCTCTCGTTTAGACTACTGTAATGCGCTCTACGTGGGGTTACCCTTGAAGATGGTTCGGAAGCTGCAGCTGGTACAGAACGCGGCAGCTCACCTGATTAAAGGCAGCCACCGGTGAGATCACATCACTCCAGTGCTGAAGGAGTTGCACTGGTTACCAGTTGTTTTCCGGGCCAAATTCAAGGTGTTGGTTTTGACCTTTAAAACCCTATATGGTTCCGGCCCAGCCTATCTTAAGGAGCGCCTCCAGCAACACCAGACAGGCCGCTTAACAAGATCAGCCTCAGATGGCCTTCTCTCTGTCCCATCAGCCAGGACAGCTAGACTGGTGGGAATGAGGGAGAGGGCCTTCTCTGTGGTGGCCCCCACTCTGTGGAACTCCCTCCCTAGGGAACTCCATCATGCCCCCTCTTTAATGAACTTCTGTCGTACATTAAAAACGTGGTTGTTCAGGCAGGCATTTGGGGTGGGTTAGGGTATTTAAAAAAAAAAAATTATGGTAAAATTTTATTGTTTTAAATTGTTTTATGGTGGGTTGTACATCGCCCAGAGTGGCTGGGTGACCAGTCAGATGGGCGATTAATAAATTTAATAAATAAATAAATAAGTAGAATATTTCCTCCCTAAACATTTGAATCAGAATGCTTTAGGTCGATTGCTTTGATCTGGGCAGGCTTCAAATACAAAGCCTCATAAACTATCAATCCTATCAAATCCTAATTACCTATTGCATATCATTTCTTCTCAGGTACAAACACCATTGCATGTCACCTATCAAGTGCCATGCCAAAAAATCTATGTAAAATTATTTCTAGGCCACCTTTAAGGCGTGTCAAGGTGGCATACTAGACTTAAAAAAAAAACTCTCACAAAATGGAGACAATAAAATAATAATTAAAACATGTTTCAATAAAATCCATAAAAACAGAGATTGCCAATTAAAATAATTCAAAACTAAACTTACTAATAGGAACCAATGGCCCCAATCTAAGGGAAAAACAGGGGAAAAAAACACAGGTAGTTCTTCAGAGCTTCCTGAAGACCTGCAAAGAAGGGGCCACCACTGAGAAGGTCCTCTCAGCCATTACATATCAGCTATCAAATATTGTCAAGCATTAAATACTACTACTGAATGCAAATCACTGAATAAAGAAAAATAACTGGCATATTCTATTTTGACAAACTGCCTTCCTGGGAACCCAGGATTCTTTAGAAGTCTATCAGGAGTTCTTTAATTAAAAGATCAAGCAAACAAATCCAGGTGCCAATTCTTGAAGTTACAAAATCTCAGCAGTATCATCAGATCTGAACACATGGGCCTCCCTGCCTTTCAGTACACATAGTCAAGGAACCCAGAACCCTTAACCTTTTACTTCCCTTTCGTTCTGCATAGGAATGTCAGAGAAATCCTCAGTGGAACCCAATGTGTTTGGATTTTGATGAATCCAACCAGCGGATTCCACAGTGGACCAGCTTTCCCTCTGTCGGGCAGATTCCACTGACTTTCAGACTGTTTTCCTGACTTTCCCAATTTTGTGCAAATTTCATCATCGAAAAATATGCATTTTAATGGCCAAATATGTGGATTTCCCTATAGGCTAAAGCGTGAAAATGCACATCTGTTGAGAGTATATGCATTTGGGGGGAATTAACACATTTTGCATGTGTAAATTTGTGCAAACATGCATTTGCGCAAATGCAGGAACTAAAAAATTCCAGTTCTGTTGATGGGGTGGACTGCGGGTGGACTTTTCTAACAAGGAGGGGGAAAATAAGCTCCCACCAGCTTCTCAGACTCTGGCTTGGTGGATGAGGCCAGGCTGGTCTCCCTTGCTGTGATGTTCTGATTCAACCTGTGTCAGACTACAACTCCCAGCCAGCCACAGCTTTCTGGGGAATACCCACTGTAGTCAGAACATCTGGTTGTGGTAGGGTGACATCATTTGATCATAGCAGCCCAACAGTAGGAAAGTCTGAAATGAAGGCATAACAGATTTTACAAACCTGTCGAAGCTTTTTGGCAAGGCAGCCAGAATTTGGGGAGACATATTTGGAGCTGACAGAGCTGTGGTGTTCAGCCTGGATATTGCTGTCCTTGCAGCTTGACAGCAGCAGGACTCATGACCCTTTTGCCAAGGGGATCCAGGAGCAGCTATTGCGCCGTGCAGTGGAGGAACTGGTGCGTCGGTCCCAGCTGGCATCTCATTTGAAGAGGCTGTCCGCATCGCCCTCTTCCCAGTGCTGTATCACAAACAACCACTTAACCTGGAGCAGAACAATCAAAACAAAACCCTATTGAGCAGCCTTCCCCAGTCTGGAGTCTTCCACATATATTGGACTACAGCTCCAATAATTCAGGTTGAAGACGGCTGTTGTTGAGAAAGGAAATACAGTGCAACCCCTGGAGATGGGTGGCTCCGATTTTGATGGGGCTGTGAATCCCTTCTGGGTTTTGGTCAAGACCAGCCAGAACTCTAAAGGAGCTGTCCAAGGTGCTGAACCGTGCACCCCAAATGGGTTCAGCACCTTGGATAGCTCTTTACGAGGTCCTGCCGGTTCTGACTGAAACCCAGAAGGGATTCACAGCCACACTGAAATCGGAACCACCAGCCTCCACTCAGCACAACTGCTTTTGCTGTACATTAAGTCTAAACTATTCTAGGATATGTTATATGGCCATATAGTCCCCAGACCATATAGCTATAGGATTCCCTATGTTGCCTAAACCAGGGATGGGGAACTTGTGTACCTACAGATGTTCCTGGACTACAACTCCCATCATTCCTCTCTATTGGATCTGCTGGCTAGGGATGTTGGGAGTTGCAGTGCAAGACCATCTGGAAGGCACATGTTGCCCACCCCGTTCTAAGCCAAGGCAGCTGTTCTGTCTCTTTTTCTTTAACATTCTGCAGTAAGAAAAAAGGTAGAAAAAAGTGGTGGGGGAACACAGAAGGGTTGCTAGAGGAAGAGTCTCTCTTTCTGGAGCCCAGTAATAGTCTGTGGATGAGGCAGGATAATGATACTATCAAAGTACAAGAGATACTTCAAGAAGGAGATGGAGGGATTGAACCTGGGACCACATCAGGGCTGGCGTCAAGAGTGTGGCTGGATTTTCGCTGGAGTCGTCTTAGCTTCAAATGGTATTTCTTTCTTGGACTCTGTTGCAAGGCCTTGTGAAAGGTGAGGAAACATAGCCAGATGTGAAACGAGACAGGGCTCCTGCACAATACTGGCTCCGGGTGTTTTAGGGCCTTTGGGCTGATGGGAATTATTTGGTATTGCTGCTTCCTGCTAGAAAGGCAGCTAACAGAGAAAAACCAAAAGACAAAACAGAAGGAGCATTTACCAGTCTCACACGCACACAGAGCTAAAAAGAACCCACACCTTTCTTTAGTGAAGGGGGAGGGTAGTTTTACACACAAATATTTTTGTACCTTCAAAGGCAGGTACAGAATAGAGATTCAAGAGAGTTTGTTCTGTCCACTTTATGTTTCATTACACAGGCATGTGCTCCCAGCAATGGAGGAAGGTCAAAGAGAAGGGTGAGGTGGAAGGGGAGGAGCAAAAGAAAGAAATGACAGGAAACCACACTGTAGCCTATAGAGATCCTAGCTAGCTATGCCCAAATTCCCCTGAAGGGGGCAGTGTTCCCATGCAACACTGCCCCCTTCCTGTAACTTGGAGATGAGGTTGCAAAATTCCCAATATGGGCAAGACACCCTCAGTGGGCCCCCTCCCTCAATGAGTCTACCTAAGCCTGCTATCTGCCACCACTAAATTATATGCCAGCGAGCTTCCTTTATATTAAATATGAGGCTTGGCTCGAGACAGAAAACTTTCTGGGTGAGGAGCAGGCAGGATTCAGAGGTGGTTCTACCATAGACCACTGTCCTATTTTATCACACCTTGCAAAAAAATATTCTGTTTCTCCCACTAAGAGACTTCTTGTAGCTTTTGTGGCTCTTAAATCAGCTTTTGATCTAAACCCCGAGAAAGGCTGTGGGCCAAGTTGAAGATCACAACGAGTGACCACAGGTTGCTTTATCTTACAGAGCAATTATATTTGGAAACTTCCATGCAAATTCATTATGGAATTAGTGGCCATCTTTCTAACTCTATAAAGTCATCCAGAGGAGTTTACAGGGGTGTCCTCTAGCTCCTCTTCTGTTTGATCTTTACACCAATCATCTCTCTCTCTCTCTGTCTTAACCCTCATGAATTTCATAAACGAAAACATGGATGCCCTTACTACTTTATGCAGATGATACAGCCCTTCTTTCTCAAATGCAAGTTGGTTTAAAATGTTTATCAAAGGAGTTTTCCAAATATTGTAAGAATGAAGGTCTCTCCATCTACTATGATAAGACTAAAGTTTTAATATTTTCAAAAAATTACAAAAATAGAGTTGGTCTCTAGATGGACATTCACTTGAACAGATCTAAGTATTTAGGAATGTTCATCCATTCTTCTTTGTCTTGAACATTCAATAGGAATTACAATATCAAGAACACACACAATAATATGGCTGCCATTCGGCATTTCTTTTACCTGAAAGGGGGCCATCATATCCCTTCAGCCTAACATGTTTTCACTGCCAAATCACCTGCTCGGCTTCTGTACGGCACTCAAATCTGGGTTCTGAGCTACAATTTAAATGTTGAAAAGGTTCAACCTACCTTCCTAAGGGCAATTTTTGGTGTCCTCAAATGTATGGCAGCTGCAGTTTTGAGACTTGAGTCAGGCCTGGACTCTATTGAAGCCAGGGTCTGGACCCTAGCCCTGAAACAATGGCTTTGCTTAATGTTTCCTGTTTCTCCATCCAATTATTTAACACTGGTCCACTTAGATCTGTGTGCAAGTCTATGGATGAAGATGCTAAATGGCAAAATATGCAACCTAGGGTTCTCCCCACTGCTGCTTTCCTTATATGGCCCTGATAAGTCTAGATCTGATCTAATCCAGTGTATCAACGATATAGATTCCAAGAGACTACGTCCTTGTGGCTCAGAAGAAATTGCAACAGTAAGCCATGTTTTTTCTGTTCTGTAATGTTTATCGAGCTCTCCATAATAAGTTCATTAACCCACTAACCTCTTTGTATCCAGGAAGATCATCTGAATACTATGGTTTTTTTCTTCTTTCTGATATAAAAGAGTTGTTACAGAAATGGTAGCTAAATACTTGTTGAGATCAACAAGGACATGGTCTTAAATATTATCGAACTAGACTACATTTTCTGCCTGTGTTCTATTTTATTGTTTCTCTGGTTTTTATCCATTGTATAAGTGGAGATATTTGATCTATGTTTCTGGATATGACTTCTGTAAATCAAGCCATGGCTTGGTATTTTATGTTATACTCCCAACTTGTACAGGTACTATTGTGAGGTCTGTTGACCAGGTCAATAAACTGATGATAATTGGGATGATGTGTCTACCTTCTCACTGCCTTGTCACCAGCCGCTCTTTCTCCTCCTCCTCTTTCCCATCATTGCCTCCAGGCAGAGAGGCAGGGAGCCAGAGGCAGGAGCACCCATCTGCTCCTCCTCCTCCTTCTCACCACCACTGTTGTCTGGGCCAGAGTGAGAACAAGCAGGTGAGCTGGGCAGGTGCAGAAGAAGGTTGCAATGGAAAAGAGGAGGAGCAAGTCCAGGGGGCCCTTGCCAGGGGGCCCCTCCTGGGGTGTGGGCCGGCCCTTGACGCTGGCCCTGCTCCTGCACCTTTAATACTAGTTAGAAGGGGAATTTCAGCAGGGGTTGCTTGCAAGCTAGACATGTAGAAATTTCCTCTTCTGCACAAGTGTTAAAAATGCAGACGTACTGTCCACTTTTGCATCTGGCCACCTAACAATGCCCCTTCATGGATCACTGCCTTGTTGTGGCGAAGGGGCTTGCGTAACTCAGTGAAGCCATAAGCTATGCCGTGCAGGGCCACCCAAGACGGACAGGTCATGGCGGAGAGTTCTGACAAAATGTGGTCCGCTGGAGAAGGAAATGGCAACCCACTCCAGTATTCTTGCCAAGAAAACCCCACGGAATGTATCACAAGGCTAAAAGAGATGACGCCGGAAGATGGATGACACCTCAGGTCGGAAGGTGTCCAATATACTACTGGGGAAGAGGAGAGGGTATTTCCAAGTAGCGCCAGAAAGAGTGAAGCGGCTGGGCCAAAGCCAAAAGGACACTCAGCTCTGGATGTGTCTGGTGGTGAAAAGTAAATCTGATGCTGTAAAGAACAATATTGTTTAGGAACCTGGAATGTCAGATCAATGAATTAAGGTAAGCTGGAGGTGGTCAAACATGAGATGGCAAGATTGAACATCAACATCTTGGGAATCAGCGAACTAAAATGGACAGGCATGGGCGAATTTAATTCAGGTGACCATTATATCTACTACTGTGGCAAGAATCCCTTAGAAGAAATGGAGTAGCGCTCATAGTCAACAAAAGGGTGGGAAAAGCAGTACTGGAGTACAATCTCAAAAACGATAGAATGATCTCAGTACGAATCCAAGGCAAACCATTCAATATCACAGTAATTCAAGTCTATGCCCCAACCACTGAGGCCAAAGAAGCTGAGGTTGATCAGTTCTATGAAGACCTACAACACCTTCTAGAACTAACACCAAAAAAAGATGTCCTTTTCATCATAGGGGATTGGAATGCCAAAGTAGGAAGTCAAGAAATCACCGGGATAACAGGCAAGCATGGCCTTGGTGTACAAAATGAAGCAGGACAAAGGCTAATAGAGTTTTTGCCAAGAGAACACGCTGATCATAGCAAACACTCTTTTCCAACAGCACAAGAGGCAACTCTACACACGGACATCACCAGATGGTCAATATCAAAATCAGATTGATTATGTACTTTGCAGCCAAAGATGGAGAAGCTCTATACAGTCAGTAAAAACAAGACCTGGAGCTGACTGTGCCTCAGATGATGAGCTGCTTCTTGCAAAATTTCGGCTTAAATTGAAGAATGTAGGGAAAACCACTACACCATTCAGGTATGACCTAAATCATATCCCTTATGAATATACAGTGGAGGTGAGGAATAGATTTCAGGGATTAGACCTGATAGACAGAGTGCCTGAGGAACTATGGACGGAGGTCCGTAACATTGTTCAAGAGGCAGCAATGAAATCCATCCCAAAGAAAAAGAAAGGCAAGAAAGCCAAGTAGCTGTCTGATGAGGCTTTACAAGTAGCTGAGGAAAGAAACATCACAATTTACAGAATTTATATTTGTGAATCATGTAATCTTCTTCATCTAACTTGCAGTTTTGCCTATGAATTTATTTATGTAAATTTTGGATATTTTTTTAAAGCCACATGTCCATGGAATTCACCTGATGTGCACCTCGTATGAAATACAGACTGGATTACAAGATATCCAGACTCATTTCAGTCTGTTTTGGATTTCTTTGACATCCCTATCTCCAAATGGGATGGTCTGCAACTGCAATCCTCCCCCTCCATATTCCTGTCCCTCGCATGGATTTTTCTACCAGACTATAACATATTCACAGCAACCTGTAATTCTTTCTCTAAGCATTGGCCATGAAGCTTTCCCCAAAACTGTCCCCTCCCCAGGATATTCGCCAAGCCTGAGCAGAATTCAGATATGGGGCAATGTCAGTATACTGCATTTCATGCTTGAATCTTGTGTTTTATTTGTTGACATAACTGTAGATCAGCCTTCCCCAACTAGTTCAATACATCTGGGGGCACCAGGTTGGGGAAGGCTCTTGTAGATTACTCATTTAGTATTAGATTTATCCCAAGCCCCACCACCCAAAGGTGGAAAGCCTAGAAGGATTTCAAGAAATCCAGCAGAATTTCACATAAAATATTTGTGCACACAATTTAAAATTATACACCAGTTCCATATTCATCTTGCATGAGTCTGTGGTGTTTTTTTGTGGTTTTAGAGACGGGGGGGGGGGTTCCCCCCTAGAAAATGGCATGACAGTTTACCATTCTGGAGAAATAAAGATGGTGGGTGGTGGTGGATGGAGAATAAAAATCAGTGTCGTCCAGGTGGGGCGCACTTTCTTCTCGGACTGGTGAGATGGTCCTTGAAATCTTTGCCTTTGTTTTGTTTCTATTTGCATTTTGTAGTCTGTTGCCCCATCTAGTGTTTGCTTCTGGCATGTACCACAAAATGTGTTCCCATTGAAACTGGCTCTTCCCTAGGGTGGCCACTTACACATCACTAAAAAGAAAGAGAAGAAAGTGGGAAAAAATGAAATGCATCACCTCGAAGGAGAAGACAGAGATTTGCATTAAATGTGCACATGATGAATTATGTAGACATCCACATTTGGAAATACTGACTATCGTTTAAATAGAAATACAGTGCATCCCACCTAGCGGGGAAGACGGTGACCAGGTGATCCTGCCTGTTCAGTCTGCTGTCTGGGCGCTAAGTATTGCTGGGCAAAGCCCAGTCCCCTACCAGACCTCGAATGGACAGACCTTCAAACAAAAGACACCTTCAAACAGAGGACTGTCCTCTGTAAAGTAGAACACCTGGCCACCCTACTCTTCCTGGTGCCCATCATTTACAGCAGCCCACCGTTTCCCCATTGGTTGATCTCTATGACTTCAGGGAAGCATGAGAAACTTCTGCATTGTGACTCCCAAGAAGACAGCAATTTGCATGAAGAGGACCTACTCCAGTTGTGAGAGCCATATTCCTATGGGATGGGTTGTGCAATGGGAATTCCTGCACTTAAGAGGCTATTGAATTAGGGATATATTAGCTCCCTTTGGTGTGGGTTAGATCAGCCTTCCCCAACCTGGTGACATCCAAATTTACTGGACTACAAGTCCCATCCCTCCTTGTTCACTGGCCAAGTTGAAAAAGAATCAACGTGGCTTCCACAAAGCTAAGTCCTGTCTCACTGACCTTTTAGAGTTCTTTGTGAGTGTCAGTAAATGTGCAGACAGGGGTGATGTGATAAACATTGTTTACTCGGACTTTCAAAAGCCTTTTGACAAAGTCCCTCACCAGAGACTCCTGAGCAAACTTAGCAGTCACAGAATAAGAGGAGAGGTCCTGTCATGGATGAGTAACTGCTTAAAGAACAGAAAGCAGAGAGTAGGAATAAATGGTAAATTATCCCAATGGAGGGAAGTAAACAGTAGGGTCCCACAGGGAACTGTATTGTGACCAATGCTTTTCAACCTGTTCATAAATTATCTGGAATTAGAAGTCAGCAGTGAAGTGGCCAAAATTGCCAATGACACAAAAATTATTTAGGGTGGCTAAAACAAAAATGGATTGTGAGGAGCTCCAAAAGGATCTTTCCAAACTGGGAGAATGGACATTCAAATAGAAAATGTGGTTCATTGTAAGCAAGTGTAAAGTGACGCACATTGAGGCACAAAATCCCAACTTCAAGTATAGCCTGATGGGATCTGAGCTAGCAGTGACCACCCAAGAAAGAGATCTTGGGGTTGTGGTGGGCAGCTCAATGAACAAGCCAACCCAGTGTGCAGCTGCTGTAAAAACCCCATGTTAGGCATAATTAGGAAAGGAACTGAGAATAAAACTGCCAATATCATGCTGCCCTCATACAAATCTATGGTGCAACCACACCTGGAATACCGTGTGCAGTTCTGGTCACCACACCTAGAAAAGGAAATTGTAGAGCTGGAAAAAGTGCAAAGAAGGGCAACCAAAAAGATCAAGGGCCTGGAGCATCTCCTCTATGAGGCAAGGTTACAACAGCTGGGATTGTTTAGCTTGGAAAAAAGGAGGGTAAGGGGAGACACCCCTGCCCTCCCTTACGGTACCACTGAGAAGAGCATATTTTTCCATGCGGGAAAACACGGTTCAAATATGAAGTATCCTGACTGTACCTCCCGACTTGGACTTGTTCTACTCTACCAATATTCATCATTTGCAATAAGCCAGGAACCAGAATGCCAGCAGATTGACTTTCCAAGCTAGAACCAGCCTGTTCTAGAAAAGTAGACATTCTTACACCCACCCCCACCCCACCCCACCCCACTCCATCCCACCCCACTCCAACAACACCTCCCCCCAGCAATCATTTTCCAACTAAAATGCCTATGAAAAAGGATGAGAAAGGGCTCCTTACTATGGGGAGTAATCCTATGTTTACAACTCCTTAATTTCCAAATATAGCGCAATCAAAGAGGCTAAATGGATAAGACCTTTTGTTATCCATGTCAGAAAAATATCCCTAATCTCTTATAATCGGTTGATCCATATGGTGTCAATCTGAAAAGCAAACAGCCATTAAGTTCTGAGAGTGAGGGAAGTGGAGAAAACCTGTGCGAGTGAGTTTCTTATCCAAGAATCAAAAGTGCTGGGGGGTGTTTCCACCAGCGATTTACTCCGAGTTGGCTGTGTGATGAGGTGGTTAGGGATACATGACATTGTGGCCATCCAGCAGCCACCCTGGAGCTTAGCAGGGAAAAACTGGATTTCCTGAGACTGCTTAAAGTCCGATTCTTTTCCTCAAGTTGGGCTCTCCCCAGTTGTTGTATGCCCCAAGCCCCACATTAACCTTGGGTATGCTAGCCGTGCCCAGGGGTGTGCCTTTCACTGTGACCCAGATCAAAGGGTGTTTCCTCCCATTGTGCTGAATGAGGTTTGCCCTCTGAATGCCCACAGAACTTACAGAGATCCCCCTCAATTGTCAAGGCACAGCGCGATCTTGAGGCTCTGATTTAGGGATGTTGGAGAAATCCTCCATGGACCCGCCAAGGTCTGTGGAGGATCGGATCTCCTACCTTGTCTTCGAGCACAAAGTCCTCGCCAGTGGATCCTCCCTGCCACCGGCTCCAAAGACCCAGCGATACGGCCGCGATGGCTGTATTGCCAGACTGCAGACGCAAATGGCGTCCGCTACGCCACTTGCGTCCCTGCTCTTTAACGTGATAGGCTACGTAAATCTTTACGTAAAGCCTATCACGGTAAAGTGCAGGACGCAAATGGCGTCCACTACGCTGGACGCCATTTGCGGACGAAGGCTGGCCGCGGCCGGAAGTCTGGCAGTGGCCGGCCCCGGCCAGTGGCTCCGCAGACTCGCCATGGAGTGGACCCAGCTGGGGAGGATTCCGGGGGGAGGACCAGATTGCCTCCCCCCCCGTGGACTCCCCAGTGGACCCAGGTAAGTGGGGTTCGTACACCCCTACTCTGATTCTCTTTTGTTTGGTTTATCGTCTTAAGAGGAAACTATTTCCACCCTTCGTTATAGAGATCCTGTAGGTTAAAATGGGGGCTGGTTCCATCTTTGTGTTCTCCCCTGCCCTTCCAAGCACAAGCATGTGTGTGTCTACTCAGAAGTAACTCCCACTGTGGTCAATGAGCCTTGCTCCTGAAATGCAGGTGCATCTGGATTTTCAGGGGAAAGGAGAGAGGGGGGGGAAGCCTCTCTTATTGGTTGAGCAGCCCCTGCCAGTCAGATGACATTCACTCCAACCCCCACCCCACCCCCACTGGGAAGTATGTTCTGTGAAGCCATTTTTACTGGTGCGGACAACCTGCTCGTGGAGCTCTGCATGGACCAAAGCACAGCAAAGCTGATTCCTTTTTAAAAGTCCAGTACTCCTCCATTCACTTTTCCTTCCACTGTCGTGGAGACATGGCCCTGGATGGGAGAAGAGTTCATCTAGTCCATCCTTCCCTGACCTGGTATTCTCCCAATGTGTTGGAATACAACTCCTATCAGCCCCAGCCAGCTGGGGCCAATGGACAGAGGTGATGGCCATTGGATTCCAAAACACCTGGAGAGAGCTACATTGGGGAGTGTTGATCCAGTCCATCTTTCCCCAACCTGGCAACTTCCAGATGTGTTGGATGTTTGACATTCCCAGGCTGGGAATGATGGGAGTTGCAGTCCAACACATCTGGAGGGCACCAGATTGGGGAAGGATGGACTAGTCCTACCACACTGCTGCAAGAGGAGGGCAATATAGGGGAGCGTCAAAATGGCAGGCAGATCGCGGAGGCACTGTTGCTGCTCACCACCACAGCCGCTTTCTGCCACTGGTAAGCCTGCTGGGTGGGGTGGGTGGGGTGGGGCACTAGTGTTGTAAGGGATCCATCAGAGGGCACATTGCAGGGAGCCCCTCACAACTGGCACCAGTCTTGCCACAAGTCAAGAGCAGGTGCCCTCCAGAAAGGTGATTTGAGTCCCTCCAGATGTTTGGTTATTATTGGCAACATTTTTACCCCACTCTTCAGCCAAAACTGGCTCCCAGAACAGCTTACAAAGATTAAGATCAAGACAGTCTCCTAAAAGACACAACACAAAAGGAAAAGGGATTGGGAGGGAGGAGGAAAACTAAACAAAACTCAGGCACTGGATCTTAGAGCCTCTCTACCGGAGGCTTTTATCTTGTGATCGAGATTGGTTACCCATGGAAGTCTGTGGGGCCTTTACATGATGTTGTCAGCCTCCAGGGCATCTCCCATGCTTTCTGACCTTTATCCCTTTTTTTAAGATTGGGGATAATGAGCAATTTAAATATCACAAGTTGGATTTCTCTGTGAAAAGACAAAGTTGCGCTTTAAAAGCAGCCACAATTTCCGCATTTATATTTAAATAATTTTTTTTTATAAATATTTACGTAGGCTATTACAGCAAAAAAAAAGGGAGGAAACACAAATGGCGTAGTGGCCGCCATTTATGTTCCTTTTTTTTTTGCCGTAATAGCCTACGTAAATATTTATGTAGGCTAAAACGGCAAAAAAAAAAAAAAAGGGAACGCAAATGGCGGCCACCGTAGCCGCCACCATTTGCATTCACTGTTTTTTGTGGGGGTTTTGCCATGATAGGCTACGTAATTATTTACATAGCCTATCACAGCTATAATGATGAAGTGAATGGCAGCCGCAGACGCGGCCGCCATTCGCAAAGCAGCGCGAATGGCAGCAGGTAAGTGCTCCATTTCGCGCGCCTTTCGTGGGGGGGGGCGGGGGCTTCATTCCGCCACGGATTTCGGGGGGCCAAATGCACTGGCATTTGGCTTCACCGAGATCCATGGCGGAATTCTCTGACATCCCTAGTGTTGTTGTTTATGTAGTCAAAACAGCACCATCCACATACAAGAGGAAGGAATAAATACTGGCTTGGGGAAATCCCAAGATTTGCAAAAGTTGAAAAAGGCCATAAGGGGGTGTCAAGGTTTCCCTTATGACCTGGACCCCCAGAGCAACTCCTTGAGGATCTCTTGCCTCCTCAAGAGCCCCACCTTCCTTCTTTTAAATTTCCCCTTCCCAGTAACACAGGGTTTAGGCTGCAGACATGGGGTGACTGACACTCTGGACACAGGGTTTAAGCACGACAGTTTACTAGTAGATGTTAAGCAAACAAATTAGAACTAAAAGTATTTACACAACAGAGCTGAGTGATATATAAGGCCTTAAAAGAAAATAAAAGTTGCAGAACACAAGTTCTTTTACCCTAGCTGTCCTTAGACTCTTCTAGGCTGCTTCTTCCTACCCACTCTTCAGACTCTGCTCTCACTTCAGGCTCTGGCTGGCTGTCCTCTTGCTCTGGCTGCAGCCTGGTCTTTCTGACTCTTACTGGCTCTCTCCCTCTCCCCACATACCCTCCTCCATAAACCAAAAGCACTGCTTCAAACCTCAAGAAATGAAACTTAAGTGGAGAAATAAAGCTGACACTTAACCAGAGAAATGAAACTACCCCTCTGAGGGTTACCCCATCCCAACAGAAAACTCCAGGCCTCTAAGCCTGACCTTTTTTTTCCTCTGTAGGCCTTAAACCTTCACAGGGGAGGAAAAAACCCTAAGTTTTGAGGGGGGCACTCCAAGTCAGCCAATGAGGACTAAGCATGCTCAGCGGGTGCAGAATGCTGGGGTGAGCGGGGAGGCAGGGACGGAAACTGAAGGGAGAGGCAAAGGAATGAAGTGCCTGGAATCCTGGACAGGGGAGCAACTCTGTGCTGCAACATTTTATTGCAGGTCCCCCCTGTAAGGACCTGAGGCCTTTTTGATCGCCTCACGATCCTACTTCTAGTCACCAGGTCAGATGCTTTGGTCAGCGTCTCTCCTCACACTGCCACTTTTCAGCTCTCACCCACAACCCTCAGTTGGTGTATCGTGATGTTCAGCACTCTCTCAATTGCTGCCACCAATAACCCTTTTTGAGCGGCTTTCTTCCTTTTTGGTAGCACAGACCGCCAGCACGTGGGGGTTCTTCCCCGAAATCCTTCCTAATAACTAAATAGGAAACTGTCTTTTAAAATTGAAAACAAAGAAGGTTTATTTGGTACAACAGGATTGGAAACAGGAACTGGGTTGGGATGAGGAGAGGATATCAGGAATGATGATGAAAATAAGGCATAAACTGCACAGTATAATTCTTGCTTTTAGTTCTATATTCAAAACCCTTCACAACCGCTCTCACACTACCTGACACACTCTCTAACCCACAGACTATCTCACTAGATGCTCTCTCTTTTATCTCCCAATCTAATCCCAGACTTATCTGGCTGTTCCCAATCGATCTTACTCCCAGACTTACCTGACTCTCCAGAAGCAATCTCTCCCCCTTTTATGCACAAGCTCTCATCCAATCACACTGCATCCCATTCCCGCTCAGCCACTCGCCCTTTCTTCCGCTTGCCAAACTGTCCTTCTAGCCCACACTCTGCCAAACCCCGCCTCGCACTCACCTCTCACTCATTCCAGATACATACCAACCACCATACATATATACAAACCTTTACTATTTACCTATTCTGCACGTGAAATCACCACACTCCCGCCCCCTTGTTTATTTGTATTACACTCTGCTGAGTTTCATCCGGTGTTGAGCAATCAAGTGAAAGGGGGGGGGGAGTCTATGCCGGTGCAAACTGGCCCCCAAGCATGACCTGTGTTGTAATGACTCCAGAAAACGACCTCCCAGTCAAGCCTTGTTGCCGTCTCCAGATCTTACAGCTCTAGGTTTTGGGGGGTCCTTAGAAGACACCCTCCACGGCTCCCCTCCATCAGTGAGTCTACCTTCTCACCACCATGGTCACCCGCTGCTCTTGTTCCTCCTCCTCCTCTTTCTCGTCACTGCTTCCACTTCCTTGCTTGACAGACAGAGAACCAGAGAGTGGGAAGACAATGGCATCCCCTGCTCCCCCTTGCCCCCACCACCGTTGCCTGGGCCAGAGCGAGGAGGATAAGCAGGTCGCAATGGGGAAGAGGAGGAGAAGCAAGTCCAGGGGGCTCTCATCAGTGGGCCCCTGTTGGGGTGTGGGGTCTCAGCAGGTACCTGACCACGCCTACACTTGACACGGCCCTGCCTAGGGCAAACTAGTTTCTATATGTCAAGGGCTCCTTGGAGGCCTCTCTCAGTCTAATCCAGTAGCCAAGTCCAGACACAGACAAAGGGATTCCTTTCAAAGCTTTATTCTTCTTTTACAACTTAACAACTCTACAGGTAGCAACTAGATCTGAGCAGCAGAGTACCTATGCCCTAAGTTGGAACAGTTGGTCCCCATTTGAAAAGCAGTTACTGGCAGACCCCTGAACTTAAGGACTAGGGAGAGTCCCTCCCCTTTTCCCTTGGAGCCTCGGGGCGCAGCCGTTGTTTGCGTGCCAACCGGGCACTGCGCCTCCTTTCCGCGCCCTCCATCTGGGGCCGCTCTCTGCATCTGCGTCGCGCATCCACCAAGTCTGCTATCTCTGCTCGGTCACTCCCTGGGCCGCTTTCTAATCTAGGAATACTGGTGGGAGGAATCTCCGTCAGCTGTGGGCCCTGGGAAAGAGGAGCGACTGCTGTTCCTCAGAATCAGAACTACTCTGGGATTCTATGGGCTCAGTGTCCACCCTGACACTATAGTGATATGTCTGCTCAATGTCTAGATAAATGCTTGGGTCTAGGGATCTGAAATCTGTGCATCTAATGCTATCTTTTGGGAAACCCTTGAAGGCTTTTTTTTTTGGTAATGTGCATAAATATATACCTAGGGAATGCTAATGGATGGAATATTCAAAGCTGGTAGCTAATGTTATAATTAGTTGTATGTGCTGTTAGGTTTCAGGAGACATTTTTTTAATCTAAAAAATCTGCTATGAATACACAGCGAATGGCTGCAAATGCAGAGAATCTTTAACAGTGTTTGAACTTCAGTAATTATGCACCTGAATTGTTAAAATCACCAAAATAGCTAGAATGGAAGTGCTGACAGCTTTCGTTACTATATAGTGGCATAAATTCCTTTGCTAAAAATAAAAAGCTACCAGGTTTTAGTGCTCTCCCTTAAAATAAAATAGACTTGTATATTCTGGTAACAAGAAGACAGGCTGAACTGTATAACGCATCTTTCTTTGGGGAACAGCAAAAAAACAGGGAGCCTGTTCAGATGTCACACTAAGCCACCGTGGTTCACGTTTTTGAACAAACCATAGAGACTTAGCATGTCATGTGTGGGGTTAAAATCCCAACCATGACGGCTAGGAAACCATCCCAGCTTACCACCCCTCTGCAGTGGGGATAAGGAGATCCAGGGTGGCTTACTATGTCGTGTGGCAGGATTGCCGTCAAGAATGGCCGCTCCTCATGAAAACGCAATGACCATAGACATGGCAGCCTAGAGCGCCCACCACTTCCAGTGGTGCTCTAGACAGCACGGCCAGACTCTACGGTTGCCATCACATAGCGACAACTAGAGCAGCCGGTGCACACCACTTCCCAGCGCAAAGGCCGCTGTGATGCCCAGTGGCAGAAGGACGGCTTGGTAACCACAGAGCAGCAATGGGTAAGTAAACCATGGCATGCCGCATGGTTCCCGGTCATGTGATGGGCATGTGCATCGTGGTTAGCCTAACCTTCCCCACACCGTCATTACCCTAACCACCCTTCCCCTTTCGCGTGTGAATAGGACCAGTGTGTAGCCATTTCACATATTACACCAGAACAAACATTGATTTGCCATCAAGTTTCCACTCAAGAGAGAGAGAAAAAACAGCCAGGTACAGTGGCCAGGTATCCTCTTTTGGAGAGGACAGTCCTCTATTTGTCGGGCTGCCAGAGGAATTTGAAGGGCTGTCCTCTATTCTGAAGGTGTCCTCTATTTGAAGGGCTGTCCAGTCCAAGTCTAGTTTAAAGTAAAGAACCATCAGAAGGAAGAGCTGGGACTTGAAGTCGCCCATCAACAGCACCTGGCTGAACTAGGCACGCAGGGGTCACCTGATCAGTCTTCCACACTATGATGAGATGAACTGTATTTCTATTTAAACCATAATAATTATTTCTAATGTTTCATCTATTCATATACATGAGCACATGCAAATTTTATGCGCATTGGTGTCTTCTTTTTTGCTGATTCATCAGTGGCCATCATAGCTGGGCGCCCCTGTAAATATGTTTTTTTCCAGCAATCCAGTCAGTGCCATCTCCAGCCATATTGGAATCACATGTGCAACAGAATTAAAGTGGGACCCCAATAAAATGTTGCATTGTGGAGTGCTCCTGTGCAGGAATCCAGCCAGCCATACATACCCTCTTCCAGAATAGCCCATTCCATTACTCCTAACCCCTTCCCCTACCCTGGTTTTCCATCCATCCCCCGCCCCCACCCCCAAACAGACGCTAAGCATTCTGTGGCCACGGAGCATGCTCACTCTTTGTTGCGCTGTTTTGGGAGGAAGGTTGTGATGGGAATTATTTGGTATTGCTGCCTCCTGTTAAAAAAGCATTTAGCAGAGAAAAACAAAAGGCTGAATAGAGTTAGTGTTTACCAGTCCCACGTGCACACAAGGCTAAAGAGAGACCACCCCCTTCTTTAGCGAAGGAAAGAAAAACAGTTTACTCACAATATTCTTGCACGTACAATGCAGGCACAGTGTGGCGTTTCAAGCAAAGTTTGTTCAGTCCATTTCTTTGTGTTCTGTTACACAGGCAGGGGTGGGAGAGGGCAAGCACATGGGCTCCCAGCAATGCTGGAAGGTCAGAGCAGGAGGAGGAAGGGGAGGAGCAGGAAACCACGCTGTAGGCTATAGAGACTCTAAGGCTAGCTGTGGTCAAAATTCCACATTGACTAGCTAACTGCAACACTGCCCTCTTCCTGTAATTTGCAGATGAGGTTGCAATGTTCCCACCAAGTTGACCCCTTATTTTCCCCCACCCCTAAGGATTGTACTTCTGCAAATCTCAGGGTTCTGCTAAGTATGCTGATACCTCTGCCTTTTCCCTCAAGTAGTCCAGTTTTGTGTACATAGGCGTTGGCACTCACCACCCGAGTTTGCTATTAGAGAGAGTGGTGACAAGCCAGGAAAGAGGAAGGGAGCAACAGTGAAAGAGTAAGGCCAGGATGCCCTGGGGTGGTGGCCGGGCAGCAGCAGGAATACCAGAAGATTCAAGGCGTCTGAAGACAACCGCAGACAGGAATCGCAGCAGCCGATTAAGCAGCTCCTTTGGAAACACAAGGTGCTGCTGAAAAGCCGACTTTGATTCTGTGGTATTTCTTCTCTTTAATGTCAACATCATTATTCATTGTTTCCTTGGTTAAACCGTTTCAGCCAGAAGGTGATTGCTTGTATGTCATAGTGGCAAGTGCTTTCTGCTCAAGAGGTCTTTCTGCCTGCGCTCTTTGAGTGCCAGAGAAGCAAAATGAAAGAGGGGTCGGGGGGGGGAGTTCTTGATAAAAATAATTGCCTTCCCAGCCAGCGCTAATGTCGTCTGTTTTGCTCAGTGAAGCATAACTCACGCTTTCTTCACATGCCAGGCAGAAAAATAAAATAAAAATGGCACAGTATATTCTGTCTCCCCAATTGTGCTTTTAATTAACTTAAATCTTCCTATAAGATTGCCTGCCGGGGGTGGGGGTGGGGGAATGTCAGGACATCCAAATAGCTATGCTTCGCTCTACAGACCTCTGTTATGATAGCAAAAGGTAAGTCTCCCCAAATAGGTCCCAGAGAAAATAAAATAATCCTCCTAAGGATGTACGAAACCACTTACCTGTTTCGTGAGTGGCATCCGCGGGGGGGGGGGGGTGAGGCACTCCGTCCCTCCCCCCGGAATCCTCCCCGGCCGGCTCCGCTCCGCAGCAACTCCACGGAGCTGCCGGCAGGGTGCATCCGCAGCTGGACATCCAGCTGCGGCAGGTCTGCGGACGCAAATGGCGGCCGGCATTTGCGTCCCATTTGTGTCCCTTCGCTGAGCCGTGATAGGCTATGTAAATATTTACGTAGCGTATCACAGCTCAGCGAAGGGACACAAATGGCGGCTGGTGTAGCGGCTGCCATTTGCAGCCACAGCCCGGCAGCAGCCAGAGCCGCCGCCAGAGCCACCGCCGCTGCTGGAGCTGCCGGAGCTGCCGCCAGAGCCACAGCCAGGTAGGCTCCATTCCAGGGGGCTTCCGCAGGGTGGTGGGGCGGGTTGCTCCATTCCGCCACGGATTCTGGGGGGCCAAATTCACTGGAATTCAGCCTTCCTGGGATCCATGGTGGAATTCTCTGACATCCCTAAATCCTCCCCTTCCAGGTCAGGACAGTCGGGGAAAATAATATTCTACCCTCATCAAGCAATGGAGGCGTCGTTCCCAGCTTCCCTCAGAACTGCTTATCACAGAAGCCAGATTGACAAGTAAGAGAGCTAAAAGTAAGAGAGCTCATTGCGGAAAGGTAAATAGGATGCCCTCTAGTGGTGGAGGACCACACCAAGTTAACTGCTCCCCTATCACTGACAAATCACTTGGCCATCAACTGCACTGTTGATTTTTACTGTGTATTTTATTCAGTGCCAGTTCTAGGTTTTGGAGGGCCCTCAGTGGGGCCCTCCCTCAGCGAGTCTCCCTTCTCGCCACCATTGCCACCAGCTGCTATCGCTCCTCATCCTCTTTCTCTTTGGTACCACTTGCTAACTTGACAGGCAGAGATCCAGGGAGCAAGGAGGCTGTGGCATCTCCTGCTCCTCCTTCTCACCACCGCCGTTGTCTGGGTCAGAGCGAGAGGCTGGTGAACAAGCAGGTTGCAGTGGTGAAAAGGAGGAGCAACTCCAGGGGGGCCTCGCTGGTGGATCCCTGCTGGGCTGTGGGCCCTCGGGAGGTGCCCAACCATGCCTATGCTTGACACCCACCCTGATTTTATTGGACATCTCTTTGAGGGACCTGGTGGGCAGGAAAGCGGTATATAAAGCCTTTTAATTAATAAATAATTATTTATATTTTCATATTTGTTTGGAACAAATTTGGAACAAACAAATTCAATAAGCAGTTGTTGTTGTTGTTGTTGTTGCTTTAAAGAAAAGAAGGAGGACATGGGAATTGCCTCCTAGCAAAGGTTAGAGAATTCTATGTGGTGCACCAGTGTTAGCAGCTCAACCGTTTTGACAGCAGGGAGAATATAAGAATAGGCCTTGCTAGATCATACCGAAGGCTCTCTACACCGGCATTCTTTGGCCAATCCGTTGCCCCTACAGTGCTTGCAGAGAAGCCTTGAGGGCCACAGCCCTTTCCTCCAGTCTTCTCCTGTGGCTTGGCCTTTCCAGCATGTGACAAAGGTACACCAACTCTGGATATGGAGGTGCCTTTGGACATGCTGGATGGGAATTATGGGAGTTGCAGTCCAACCCCACTGGTTTCCATGGTCCTCCTCCTCTCCGTTTTATCCTCACTGTGAGGTAGGTTAGGCTGAGCGTGAGTGCCCAAAGTCACATGGCGAGCTTCATAGCTGAGTGGGGACAGGATCCAACACTCTAACCTCTGCGCCGTACTGACTCTCCATTATATGCACATAGACATGTTGCAGATGTACAAAGAATCATGCAAAAATGCTCTTCTTATCTTGCATTATTTATTTATTATATTTTTAGTCCACCCAATAACAAGAGTTCTCTGGATGGATTACAAGATGGTTCCCTGAAGCAAACCATTTTAGGGTGCAGCTGTAGAAGGTATTGCCTACAACCTCCCCACCCTGAACATACGAAGGTAACATGTCACAGAGAAGAATTCAATATATGCGTTCCTTGACATGCTATATACAGGGAGATGGGACTTTTCAATGGGGGGATTTTCAGATCTGCAAGCCCAGCCTCCCTGAATGAAGCAGTGCAATCCAGCCAAAGCTTCCAAACTTGATCCTGCTGTTTTGCATAGAGCTGCGTGCAAATGGCTTCTCAGCTTTCTCTACCCTATTTGTAGGCAGAGAAATTGGAGCGTGGGGGGACAATTTCACCAAATTTCTCCAGTGGGAGAAATTCTCAACAGTTTCTCACAGGTGGGGTTCACCATTGGTAGCTTCTTTCTTTTTTCATAAGGGTTGGGGGGGCAGCCTGGCCCCCATTTTGCATCTACCACAGAATAGCTCTGAGGGGGGCAGTGCTGTCTTCAGCTCCAGGGAAGAAATGGAGCTAGTCCTGTGCCAACATCTATCCTCCAATTTCCAGAATATTTTCTTCCCCCATGAAAGAGGTTTCCATTGTTCTGCCTCTTTCTCAGGATGTTTTACAATTTATTTTTGTGGTGTTTTTGAGCTTACCTAATCACTGCTATCCCCTTCATGGATCACTGCCTTGTTGTGGCGAAGGGGCTTGCGTAACTCAGTGAAGCCATAAGCTATGCCGTGCAGGGCCACCCAAGACGGACAGGTCATGGCAGAGAGTTCTGACAAAATGTGGTCCACTGGAGAAGGAAATGGCAACCCACTCCAGTATTCTTGCCAAGAAAACCCCATGGAACGTATCACAAGGCTAAAAGAGATGACGCCGGAAGATGAGCCCCTCAGGTCGGAAGGTGTCCAATATGCTACTGGGGAAGAGCAGAGGGTATTTCCAAGTAGTGCCAGAAAGAGTGAAGCGGCTGGGCCAAACCCGAAAGGACACTCAGCTGTGGATGTGTCTGGTGGTGAAAAGAAAATCCGATGCTGTAAAGAACAATATTGTTTAGGAACCTGGAATGTCAGATCAATGAATCAAGGAAAGCTGGAGGTGGTCAAACATGAGATGGCAAGATTGAACGTCGACATCTTGGGAATCAGCGAACTAAAATGGACAGGCATGGGCGTATTTAATTCAGGTGACCATTATATCTACTACTGTGGCAAGAATCCCTTAGAAGAAATGGAGTAGCACTCATAGTCAACAAAAGGGTGGGAAAAGCAGTACTGGGGTACAATCTTAAAAATGATAGAATGATCTCAGTACGAATCCAAGGCAAACCATTCAGCATCACAGTAATTCAAGTCTATGCCCCAACCACTGATGCCGAAGAAGCTGAGGTTGATCGGTTCTATGAAGACCTACAACACCTTCTAGAATTAACACCAAAAAAAGATGTCCTCTTCATCATAGGGGATTGGAATGCTAAAGTAGGAAGTCAAGAAATCACCAGGATAACAGGCAGGCATGGCCTTGGTGTACAAAATGAAGCAGGACAAAAGCTAATAGAGTTTTGCCAAGAGAACATGCTGATCATAGCAAACACTCTTCTCCAACAGCACAAGAGGCGACTCTACACATGGACATCACCAGATGGTCAATATCGAAATCAGATTGATTATGTCCTTTGCAGCCAAAGATGGAGAAGCTCCATACAGTCAGTAAAAACAAGACCTGGAGCTGACTGTGGCTCAGATCATGAGCTGCTTCTTGCAAAATTTCGGCTTAAATTGAAGAACGTAGGGAAAACCACTAAACCGTTCAGGTATGACCTAAATCATATCTCTGATGAATATACAGTGGAGGTGAGGAATAGATTTCAGGGATTAGACCTGATAGACAGAGTGCCTGAGGAACTATGGACGGAGGTCCGTAACATTGTTCAGGAGGCAGCAACTCAATCCGTCCCAAAGAAAAAGAAAGGCAAGAAAGCCAAGTGGCTGTCTGATGAGGCTTTACAAGTAGCTGACGAAAGAAGGGAAGCGAAAAGCAAGGGAGAAAGGGGAAGATATATCCAACTGAATGCAGAGTTCCAGAGAATAGCAAGGAGAGACAAGAAGGCCTTCTTAAATGAACAATGCAAAGAAATCGAGGAAAACAACAGAATGGGAAAGACGAGAGATCTCTTCAAGAAAATTGGAGATCTCAAGGGAACATTTTGTGCAAAGACGGGCATGATAAAGGACAAAGAAGGCAGGGACCTAACAGAAGCAGATGAGATTAAGAAGAGGTGGAAAGAATACACAGAAGAACTATACAGGAAAGATCTGAATGTCCCTGATAGCCATGATAGTGCGGTCACTGAACTTGAGCCGGACATCCTAGAGAGTGAAGTCAAGTGGGCCTTAGGAAGCATTAGTAACAACAAAGCTAGCGGAGATGACAGTATTCCAGCCGAGCTATTTAAAATCCTAAAAGATGATGCTGTTAAAGTGCTGCATTCAATATGCCAACAAATCTGGAACACTCAACAGTGGCCACAAGACTGGAAAAGGTCAGTTTACATTCCAATTCCAAAGAAGGGCAATGCCAAAGAGTGTTCAAACTACCGTACAATTGCGCTCATTTCACATGCCAGCAAGGTGATGCTCAAAATCCTACAAGCTAGGCTTCAGCAGTATGTGAACAGAGAACTACCGGAAGTACAAGCTGGGTTTCGAAGAGGCAGAGGAACTAGAGATCAAATCACCAACATTTGCTGGATCATGGAGAAAGCAAGAGAATTCCAGAAAAACGTCTATTTCTGCTTCATTGACTATGCTAAAGCCTTTGATTGTGTGGATCACAACAAACTCTGGCAAATTCTTAAAGGGATGGGAGTACCAGACCACCTTACCTGTCTCCTGAGAAACCTGTACGAGGGTCAAGAAGCAACAGTAAGAACCAGAGATGGAACAACTGATTGGTTCAAAATTGGGAAAGGAGTACGACAAGGCTGCATATTGTCACCCTGCTTATTTAACTTATATGCAGAGTACATCATGAGAAATGCCAGGTTGGATGAATCAGAGGTCAGAATTAAGATTGCCGGGAGAATTATCAACAACCTCCAATATGCAGACGATACCACCCTAATGGCAGAAAGCGAAGAGGATCTCAAGAGCCTCTTGTTGAGGGTGAAAGAGGAGAGTGCAAAAGTTGGTTTGAAACTCAACATTAAAAAAACGAAGATCATGGCATCTGGCCCCATCACTTCCTGGCATATTGAAGGGGAAGAAATGGAAGCAGTGACAGATTTTACTTTCTTGGGCTCCAAGATCACCGCAGACGGTGACTGTAGCCATGAAATTAAAAGACGCTTGCTCCTTGGGAGGAAAGCTATGGCCAACCTAGACAGCATAGTCAGAAGCAGAGACATCACCTTGCCGACAAAGGTCCGTCTAATCAAAGCTATGGTTTTCCCAGTAGTAATGTATGGCTGTGAGAGCTGGACTATCAGGAAGGCTGAGCGCCGAAGAATTGATGCTTTCGAACTGTGGTGCTGGAGAAGACTCTTACGAGTCCCCTGGACTGCAAGGAGGTCAAATCAGTCCATCCTAAAGGAAATCAACCCTGAGTGCTCATTGGAAGGACAGATAATGAAGCTGAAGCTCCAATATTTTGGCCACCTAATGCGAAGAGAAAACTCCCTGGAAAAGACCCTGATGCTGGGAAAGACTGAAGGCAAAAGGAGAAGGGGACGGCAGAGGATGAGATGGCTAGATAGCATCACGGATGCAATGAATATGAACTTGAGCATGCTCCGGGAGAGAGCGCAGGACAGGAAGGCCTGGCGTGCTATGGTCCATGGGGTCACGAAGAGTCGGACACGACTGAACGACTGAACAACAACAACAATCACTGCTATGTGACCGAGGGTGCTGAGTGTCTGTTTTTCTCTCTGTCACACATCTTTCCATTTCCCTGCAGCCTCCCAGGCTGCCTGCACTTCCTGATCTGAAGAAGCTCTGTGGGATGAATTCCCTCATGATGTCTTCCCCTGGGCACATTCCTCACCCACCTCCTAAATAAGGTCGGCACAAGAAGCCCAAACACAGCCCATGAGAATTTCTCCGAAATGTCCTTCCCCGTTGAATTTCTGTTCAAAAAACATTTATTTTCTATCAAATTGAATGAGAATGGTCAAAAGAAACGTGGGAGAAAATTTTGGCGCTGCACTAGGTATGTATGTGAAATAGGCTGAATATATTTAAAATGTATTCAGTTGGCAAGGGTCTCACTTCAGCATACGCCCCCTTTAATAGTGCCCCTCACCTACATATTAGGGTAAAGGAAGGTGAGTTTAATGAATTCAGGTGACAATTAACACCTATTCAGCTCCACTCAGTTATCTGCTTTGACTGCTGTCTTATGTATAATACATCAGATAGGGGCAATTTAGCCACTTTCATCCCATTTAGACTCCATTCAGTTTAGCGCTGACCTGCTTCAAAAAGCTTGTGAGATTTCTTGCTAATTACCTGCTTCGTGTGAACCTAGTCCATGAAGCATTCTCAAGCCTTGCATGTTGAAAGCCTCAAGATACTCATTAAAGCATGAGGCATGCTCCAAATGCAAGAGCATCACCTGAACCTGGTTTGCCAAAAGCTTGTTGAATCGCCTCAGCTTCCAGCACAGAACTCTGCAGATTGTAGTTCTATGAAGGGGCTAAGTTCTCCGATGTGGAATTCTCAGCTTCCCCTGCAAACTACAGTCCCCATGATCCTTTTAAGGAGGCAAGTGCCAACACTAGACCAGGGCAATGAACTTTGGTACTGACCAAGCAAGGTTAGAAAGCCAGACTCATATTTATACCCATCCAGTCCAATATTAAAGGCAAAACTGAAGTACTTTGGCCACATAATGAGAAGACAGGACACCCTGGAGAAGATGCTGATGCTAGGGAAAGTGGAAGGCTAAAGGAAGAGGCAAGATGGATGGATGATATTCTGGAGGTGATGAACTCGACCTCGGGGGAGCGGGGGTGGTGACGGCCGACAGGAAGCTCTGGCCTGGGCTGGTCCACGAAGTCACGAAGAGTCAGAAGCAACTGAGCAAATAAACAACAACAACAAAGTCCAATACAGATGCTTTATGTTGACTCCCAGTTATTTATTTATTTATTTATTTCTATATTGCTCAATAGCCAAAGCTCTCTGGGCAGTTCACAAAAATTACACCCAAAAAGTGCAGAATAAAACAATATAAAATATGAAAGCATTAAAACCACAATGTGACAATACTAACAAGAATAAAACCTAGTTCCAATACAGAGATTTAAAATACAAATTTAACACTCAAAAGCTAAAAGACTAGGAAGCTAAAATGCTAAAATACTGGGAGGATAAAAAGGTCTTCACCTGGCACCAGAAGGAGTACAACATAGGTGCCAGGCGAACCTCTCTAGGGAGCTCATTCCACAGCTCGGGTGCCACAACAGAAAAGGCCCTCTTCCTGGTAGCCATCCGCCTCACTTCCTTTGGCAAGGGCTCATGGAGAAGGACTGCTAAGGATGATCTTAGGGTCTGGGCAGGCACATATGGGAGGAGGCAATCCTTCAGATAACCTGGCCCCAAGCCGTTAAGGGCTTTAAATGTTAATACCAACACTTTAAATTGGGCCTGGAAACGGACTGGCAGCCAATGCAGCTGGAAAAGTGCTGGCGTAATGTGCTCTTGTAGACCAGACCCTGTTAACAATCTTGATGCTCTATTTTGGACTAGCTGAAGTTACAAGGGCCTAATGTCTCACATACACATACATGCACAAACTATTCTCCTCTGCACCTAAAGGGGGCACTGAGGCCTTAGGAAAAGACAGCTCCAGGTAGCTCACTGTATGGGTGTCATGGGTATCAATTGCCTCTCACTGGCATTGGACGTCCTATTCAGAGATCTCTCTGCTTTGCATGCAGAGTTGATCATTGTTGGGAATACTACAACTTTGTCTGCAAGTTACTGGAAGGGGGCAATGTTGCAGTTTAGTTAGTTTATGAGAATTTTGACCACAGCTAGTCTAAAGATCTCTATAGCCTACAGTGTCGTTTCCTGTGATTTCTTCCTTTGCTCCTCCCCTTCATCCCCCCTCACCCTCTTTCTGACCTCCACCATTGCTGGGAGCACGTGTTTGCTCTCGTTCCTGCCTGTGTAATGAAATACAAAATAGACTGAACAAACTCCTTTGGAAGTCTATGCTGTACCTGTATTGTATATGCAAGAATAGTTGTGAGTGAAGCTGTCTTTCTTTCACTGAGGAAAAGTGCAGTCTCCTTTTATAGCCTGTGTGCATGTGGGACTGGTAAACACTCATTCTGTTTTGCCTCCCCCGCCCCACTAATTATCTTTCTAAGAAGAGGTATCATTACTAAATAATCCCATCAGTCAGATCTGGGACTAGAGTTGCTACTGAATTTTGGCAAGTTTGAGACAGAAGGGGAACTTTCTGCCCAGGGGAAAATGTCCAAGTCATTTCAAGAGAAGCAACAGGAGGTTTGAGTAGGGAAGCAACTTTTCTCAGCGGGGTCCGCACATCCCTGATTTGCATAGTGGGAGGGAGGATCCAGATCACAAAGATCCTGGTCCTGGGCCACAGTTTTGGAGCCACATAGGGTGGCCAGGTGCTCTACTTTACAGAAGACAATCCTGTCCTTGAAGGGCTGTCAGCAGACAGTCCTCTATTTGAAACTGTCCTCTGTTTCAAGGCCTGTCCAGTCCCAGTTTGGTTTAGAGATAAAGAACCATCAAAGATAAAGGGCAGTGGGACCTTGAAGCTACCCATCAATAAACAGCACCTGAGTGCTCATTGGAAGGACAGATACTGAAGCTGAAGCTCAAATATTTTGGCCACCTAATGCGAAGAGAAAACTCCCTGGAAAAGACCCTGATGCTGGGAAAGATTGAAGGCAAAAGGAGAAGGGGACGGCAGAGGATGAGATGGCTAGAAAGCATCACCGATGCAATGAACATGGACTTGAGCACGCTCCGGGAGAGAGCGGAGGACAGGAAGGCCCTGCGAGCTATGGTCCACGGGGTCACGAAGAGTTGGACATGACTGAACGACTGAACAACAACAACAAAACAGCACCTGGACAACACACTGAGCAGGCACAGAGGTCACCTGGTCATGGTGACATATATTTCTATTTAAATTGGTGTTGTGCTGAAAATTTCAGTTCTTCCATTTTTGGCATTTCATGGGGGTGTGGGGGGAAAATGAAAACTCTGGTGAAAGAGGCTGAGAGATGTGAGAATTTTGGAGAATTTCCTCATTGGGGAGGGGGACAGGGTTTCCACATACCTTTTTAAGTGTAGGTGATTCTTGAGGGGTCTTCTTTCTATTTTTTTTTTTAAAGATCCCCTGCACTTGCAGGAGCCCAGGACTCCTCTCCAGCCTGGCAGTTCTTTCTCAACTCCCAGGAAACCATGTGACCTCTCCCTCTCCAATAGTCATTCAGGAAGAACTCCCAGCTTGAAAAGAGTTCTTGGCTCCTGCAAGTGCAGGGGGTGTTTTTTTAAAAAAAATAAAAAATAGAAAGAAGACCCCCCCCCCAAGAATTGCCCACACTTTAAAAAGGTATGTGGAAACCCTGTCCCCCCTCCCCAAGGAGAAAATTCTCCAAAATTCTCCCCCTCTCTGCAAAAGAGGCAGGAAAGAAACAATGCCTGTTTCACAGGGAGATAAAAAGTTCCCGAAAATAGGGGGCGGGATTTGGCATCACACTAATTGAAATTTTATTAATCATTTCTAAATGGTCATCTATAAACATACATGAACATATGCAAATCTTATGCAAATGACTGTCCTGTTTTGTTTTTGGGTTTTTTGGCAATGCATATCCTCTCGCTTGGCAATGCGTAAGTGACCACTCTAACACTGGTAGAACCAGCAAGAATGTTTGTATCGGCCAGGACAGAAATGGGAAGACAGCCTGTATTGGTGTTTGGTATTTTTAGAGCTAATTATTATTTCCCCTCTAAATGAAGCACAAGATGTGATTTTTGAAAAATAAATAAAATAAAATAAAATAAAACTCTGCAGAGTGAATAATTTATGTGGGCATCCTGGCCAGGTTATGTATTTGATGGTTTGCTGCAGGGACTGACATACATCATCAGGGTCACGTTGGAAATGGAGCCTATGCAGGCATCACTTTCCTTAAAGATATGGACCAAGAATCCCATTGGTTCATAGGACTCAAGATTAAAGGGTTAGCAGAGACGCTTTCCCAAGAGAGACGGCTGCATCTGATCAGCTCAGAGAAGCAGGTGTTGCCATGGCAATGAAAGAGGACTGAATGCTACCCAACTGGCACAGCCCGATCTCTTAGATGCTTTTTATTAGTATCATTTTCATTTTCCTCTTCAAAGCCTGTGTTTGCATTCAGGTATTATTTAGAGGCAGCTCAGCAAATGATGCTGAAAAGCTATAGCTAGCCAGAATATTTGAGTTAAAGTATGAACCATCTATGCTTCTAATGGGTATTAGACCTACAGCTTAAAAAATGGGAGAGAGCTAGAAACTTGCCATTTGGTTGCACTAACCCCTGTTAGTGCACAAAAGTGGTGTTAAGTTGAAGCTGCTTATTCTGCCATCACAAAATTGTTGTTTGAATTCTACACCCATTTGTGCTCTCCTCCCCGCCTCCCCACCCCACACACACACACTGACATTATAGTATTATGTTTAGAAAGAAGAGGTTCTGTGAGTCCTTGTGGCTTTCTCTATCAATGCACATCATCTAGGACATTTAAGGTAAATCTGGTACCAAAATGTGAAGCCAATGGACATCAGTATTCAGAATTCAAACATTCTGGTGGATATTCCAAACCAGTGACAAGAGGCCCCTGGACTTCTTTCTTCTCTTCACCATTGCAACCTGCTTGCTGTGCTGCCTCTCGCTCTGGCCCAGACAACAGTGGTGGTGAGAAGTAGGAGCAGGAGATGCCACGGCCTCCTCGCTCCCTGGCTCTCTGCCTGTCAAGGAAGCAAGTGGTAGTGATGATGAGAAAGAGGAGGAGCAAGAGAAGCCCATGACAATGGTGGTGAGAAGGTGGACTAACTGAGAGAGAGGGGATCCATTGAGGGTGCCTTGCCCAAGGGTCATCCAAAACCTGGGAGCCGGCACTGATCCAGACGCTGCTCTTGGACAACTCTCTGTATGCTTTTGAAAATGCATGCTCCTCCTATCTGCATTCTGATTCTGTTTCAAATTTTTTGCACCTTGCCATCAGCGTTCTCATGATGTTTTCACCCTGAGCTATCTTCATTCGCCGGAGCGAAACACACAAATGCATAGGGACAACTACTTGTTCAGTCTTACAACTATAAACCCTGTGGTGCATTGTTGCTACAATAAAACCAAGCATGCTCCCAAACATCCAGAGCTTTTAAGAACGAGGAATCGATAGGGTTATTGGAATTAAGTAACCCACAACTGGGGGCCACTGAAATTTAAGCTAGAGGCTGAGTTTGCCATGCATATCTACAGCAGGGGTGGGCAAGTTCGGGGGGGGGGGTTCCAAGAGGCCATTTTCATCCCTTGGACTCCCCACAGGGGCCGCAAAAATAAAAATAAATACATATTTTTTAAAAAAACAGCATGCGAAACAGCTATTGAGCACCAAAAGGGTCAAAATTAGCTTATTTTGTAGCTAACTATGACCCTTTTGGTGTTCCATAGTAGCTACAGAGCACTAAAAGGGTAAAAAAAGACTTCAGACTGGCTGCTCTGGGTGCTATTTTATTATTTAATCACTTGGCGCCCACATTGTGTTCTTTTTGGTGTCAGGTGAAGACCTTTTTCTTTTCCCAGGAAGTTTAGTTTTTCAGTTTCTGTTTTAAATCTGGTAGGATATTTGAAACCTTTGCACTGCTGCTAGGTTCTGTTTGGTTCTTATTTTTATCTTATACTGTAATTTTAAACTGTTAAACTTTTATATTGTATTTTATTGTGTTGTATTATAAAATACAACTACCCAGTTGTACTGGGAACCACCCAGAGAGCTTTGACTATTGGGCTGTATAGAAATATAACACATACATACATACATACATACATTCTTGCATATTACAATGGAGGGGGAATGGGGGCAGGGGTCTCACGTTGCCCATGCTTGATCTACTTCTTGCGACTGAGAAACAGAATGAAATTCTTCCACAGGTTGTCTCATGCCTCATTCAGTTCTCCTGCACTATTTGCTCATAGCTAAATTGTCCGTCTCTTCCCCTCTTTTCCTTTTGCCTTCTCCCTGCTCCAGTTAGCACATCTTTGTTCCTTTCATGAACCAGATAGGATTGACAATGCAAACAAAAGAAAAGAAGTGGCAACGGAAGAGAATTGTCCTCCCTCTGAGCTGAGATGGTGAACCAGTTCCAAAAGGCACGTTGGATATCTCAGGTGAACAGCATGATCAGTGTGCATTTGCATTCATGGCCATTAACACTAGTTACAGGTGTCTGGCATACATATTTGTACACTGCAGACAGTAAGCCTTGGGGGAAGGATAATTGTTTCATCTGGTGCCAAACAGATCAGTCCAAATGTGGGTCCAAGTCCCAGATCCCTCATGAAACTCTGCTTTTTCTGCAAGCTCCCTTCAGGTCTTATAGTCTCACATTTTCTAACATTCCAAGTTTTAGCCCTGCCCTTCCCTACTCCGTCTTTGTTCCATCCTGATCAAGCTCTTTCTTGCACCTTGATCCTATCTGTGCATAGACACTGTCATCTGTACAGTATCTATGCAGCGTGGTGCTTCCTTGTGTAAATGTTGAGGTAAGAGCCAAATGTGATCTTGACTCTTGCCCGCCCACCATGCTATCAAAATAACCCTGACTTGCCTGCTCCCTCTTGATGGGATATGCTAATCCAAAAAAGAGGGAGGGGGAAAATCAATAGATACGCAGCTTTTAATTTCCCATTCCAGGCAGGCGACAACAGGGAGATCAACATGTCAGATTGTTGCTTTCTTTGGCAGCCAGCGATGGCCCTTTCAAAATAAATCCATTGTCTGCATCTTTCTACATAGGCCATAGAAAGAATAGCATTGGCAGAATCATCTGCGAGTTGGCACAAAAGAATTATTGAGCATAAAAGAAGCAATCTGTAGTTTCTATGGAAGCATTTTACCCCCCCCCCTTTCTTTTCTTTTTTACAGAGAGATGCAACAGCCACAGTTACTGCTCTTCAGAGGAATGGATTTGTGAAGCTTTAGAGAACAGGACTAAGTAATGCCCTAATGCAGCCTTCCCCCAATCTAGTGCCCTCTGGGTATCATCCCCAGTCAGCATGGACATTGCTGGATTGGGATGATGGGACTTATAGTAATACATCTGGAGGGCACCAGGTTGGGCAAGGTTGCCCGAATGTATACTTACAGCCCAATCCTATGCCAGTTTACTTAGACATATGTTCCACTGAGACTTAGAGCTTTTCACACAAGGCATTTATTGTGCACTTGTCATTGCATTCACAATATGACAATGGAACCAATTACCTAGGGAGGCAGTGGGCTCTCCCACACTGGAGGCTTTCAAGACGAGGCTGGACAGCCACCTGTCAGGGATGCTTTGACTTGGATATCTGCATTGAACAGGGGGTTGGACTTATAGGCCCCTTCCAACCCTACTATTCTATGATTCTATGATTCCTTATTCACGGTTGTTTACAGATTCTTTAGATGAGGTTGTGACCCTCCAGTTTCCCTTCTGTTTTTAAGAACCCTTTCATGGGGCTTTTTAGAGCAGGGAAAATACAGTGTTATTTGTGAAAATGAAATACAACGCATATCCTCACCTGTGTAATTGCATTATTCTGCTATACCACAGCACCACCTAGAGGTTGTGTAGCAGAAAAGCAGGAAAGGAAACACTGTTTGTGAAGAGCTTGAATCTCTTTTCGGTGATGAAACTGAAAGTTGATACAGTGGATTAACAGCCTTGTGTAGAAAAGCTCTTGCTTCCAAGGAAGCATACCTAGGTTTGCAGCCTGACCGCGCAATCTTACACAGGCCTTTTCCAAAGAAAGTCTCATTGAGTTCAATGGGACTTGCTCCCACATGTGTATCAGATTGCAGCATGAATCTCTTCCATGTTGGTCAGGAACTGGTTCCATTTCAGCTTTTGAAAACAGTTTTTAATACTTTGATTCCAGTGATTTATCAAACCAATCTGATTAGATCAGTTAATGCAGGCTTCCTTGACCTGGTACTCTCCAGATGTGCTGGGCTTCAACTCCCATCATCCTCAACAAGCATGGCTAATGGCCTGGATGAGGGTGCCCACTTACACATCATCAAAAAATAGGAAATCCATCACTGAAAAAGAGAATATGGAACTGCATGAAATTTGCATGTGCTAATCTATATGTATAGAAACAAATTTGGAAATATTGAGGCTGGTCAGGAAAAACAGCCCATGATCCATGTCTATGAATACATGTTATTGGTGAATAAACACGATATACAGGATTTTAAGGAGGAATGGAATAGGGAATTGGATTGTCCCATTCTGCCTAATCAGTGGATCACCACTTTGGCATCTATAAAAGGTAACGGTGTCCCCAACCAGTCGTGTCCGACTCTAGGGTACGGTGCTCATCCCCGTTTCTAAGCCGAAGAGCCAGCGCTGTCCGAAGACGCTTCCGTGGTCATGTGGCCGGCATGACTGAACACCAAGGTGCACGGAACGCTGTCACCTTTCCCGCCGAGGCGGTACCTATTTATCTACTTGCAATTTCTTTCTTTCGAGCTGCTAGGTTGGCAGAAGCTGGGACTGAAGACGGGAGCTCACTCCATCACGCAGCACTCGGGTCTCGAACTGCTGTCCTGCCGACCTTCCAGTCTGCAGTTCAGCGTCTTAACCACTAAGCCACTGCGGCATCTATGGATCTTAGGTTGTTTCTTATTCAGGAAAAAAAAATCATATCTACTGGACGTTGCAACATCTCTTTAATAAAGGATTGTCTAATCAGCTAATTGCTGGCGTGCAATGTAGCTAATGCTTCTTTTAAGCATATGTTTTGGCAATGTCCAGTAGTTAGTTGGGGGAGGGGGGGAGAGAAGGTTATCATATGAATACATTTTGTACTGGAACAGCCTTCAATATTTACTGATGTACATGCCCTTTGAAGGGTGCACTGTTATGCATTGCTGGCTGGGGAATGCTGGAAACTGTAGGACCTTTTTCTGTCAAAACATGTATAGGACTGCACCCTAAGTTATTTTCCAGCTTCATGGAAATTAATGGATGATCAGCGCAAATGCATTCTCTATGCCCTCTTGAGAGCTAAAAGACTGATATTACAACATTGGAAAGATAAACACTCAGCTCCTATAATTCAGTGGATTGAGGACCTCACAACGCTTTCAGTATTTGAATGGTAGCATATAGACCCCACCTTAAAGGGGATGCTTATGCTTTTGTTGAAACCTATGTTTAATTGCTAGTAAGTTATATGTCCCCTTCATGGATCACTGCCTTGTTGTGGCGAAGGGGCTTGCGTAACTCAGTGAAGCCATAAGCTATGCCGTGCAGGGCCACCCAAGACGGACAGGTCATGGCAGAGAGTTCTGACAAAATGTGGTCCACTGGAGAAGGAAATGGCAACCCACTCCAGTATTCTTGCCAAGAAAACCCCATGGAACGTATCACAAGGCTAAAAGAGATGACACCGGAAGATGAGCCCCTCAGGTCGGAAGGTGTCCAATATGCTACTGGGGAAGAGCAGAGGGTATTTCCAAGTAGCGCCAGAAAGAGTGAAGCGGCTGGGCCAAACCCGAAAGGACACTCAGCTCTGGATGTGTCTGGCGGTGAAAAGAAAATCCGATGCTGTAAAGAACAATATTGTTTAGGAACCTGGAATGTCAGATCAATGAATCAAGGTAAGCTGGAGGTGGTCAAACATGAGATGGCAAGACTGAACATCGACATCTTGGGAATCAGCGAACTAAAATGGACAGGCATGGGCGAATTTAATTCAGGTGACCATCACATCTACTATTGTGGGAAAGAATCCCTTAGAAGAAATGGAGTAGCACTCATAGTCAACAAAAGGGTGGGAAAAGCAGTACTGGGGTACAATCTTAAAAATGATAGAATGATCTCAGTACGAATCCAAGGCAAAGCATTCAACATCACAGTAATTCAAGTCTATGCCCCAACCACTGAGGCCGAAGAAGCTGAGGTTGATCGGTTCTATGAAGACCTACAACACCTTCTAGAACTAACACCAAAAAAAGATGTCCTCTTCATCATAGGGGATTGGAATGCTAAAGTAGGAAGTCAAGAAATCACCGGGATAACAGGCAGGCATGGCCTTGGTGTACAAAATGAAGCAGGACAAAAGCTAATAGAGTTTTGCCAAGAGAACATGCTGATCATAGCAAACACTCTTTTCCAACAGCACAAGAGGCGACTCTACACATGGACGTCACCAGATGGTCAATATCGAAATCAGATTGATTATGTCCTTTGCAGCCAAAGATGGAGAAGCTCCATACAGTCAGTCAAAACAAGACCTGGAGCTGACTGTGGCTCAGATCATGAGCTGCTTCTTGCAAAATTTCGGCTTAAATTGAAGAACGTAGGGAAAACCACTAAACCGTTCAGGTATGACCTAAATCATATCTCTGATGAATATACAGTGGAGGTGAGGAATAGATTTCAGGGATTAGACCTGATAGACAGAGTGCCTGAGGAACTATGGACGGAGGTCCATAACATTGTTCAGGAGGCAGCAACGAAATCCGTCCCAAAGAAAAAGAAATGCAAGAAAGCCAAGTGGCTGTCTGATGAGGCTTTACAAGTAGCTGAGGAAAGAAGGGAAGCGAAAAGCAAGGGAGAAAGGGGAAGATATACCCAACTGAATGCAGAGTTCCAGAGAACAGCAAGGAGAGACAAGAAGGCCTTCTTAAATGAACAATGCAAAGAAATCGAGGAAAACAACAGAATGGGAAAGACGAGAGATCTCTTCAAGAAAATTGGAGATCTCAAGGGAACGTTTTGTGCAAAGACGGGCATGATAAAGGACAAAGAAGGCAGGGACCTAACAGAAGCAGATGAGATTAAGAAGAGGTGGAAAGAATACACAGAAGAACTATACAGGAAAGATCTGAATGTCCCTGATAGCCATGATAGTGCAGTCACTGAACTTGAGCCGGACATCCTAGAGAGTGAAGTCAAGTGGGCCTTAGGAAGCATTAGTAACAACAAAGCTAGCGGAGATGACAGTATTCCAGCTGAGCTATTTAAAATCCTAAAAGATGATGCTGTTAAAGTGCTGCATTCAATATGCCAACAAATCTGGAACACTCAACAGTGGCCACAAGACTGGAAAAGGTCAGTTTACATTCCAATTCCAAAGAAGGGCAACGCCAAAGAGTGTTCAAACTACCGCACAATTGCGCTCATTTCACATGCCAGCAAGGTGATGCTCAAAATCCTACAAGCTAGGCTTCAGCAGTATGCGAACCGAGAACTATCGGAAGTACAAGCTGGGTTTCGAAGAGGCAGAGGAACTAGAGATCAAATCGCCAACATTCGCTGCATCATAGAGAAAGCAAGAGAATTCCAGAAAAATGTCTATTTCTGCTTCATTGACTACGCTAAAGCCTTTGATTGTGTGGATCACAACAAACTCTGGCAAATTCTTAAAGTGATGGGAGTACCAGACCACCTTACCTGTCTCCTGAGAAACCTGTACGAGGGTCAAGAAGCAACAGTAAGAACCAGAGATGGAACAACCGATTGGTTCAAAATTGGGAAAGGAGTACGACAAGGCTGCATATTGTCACCCTGCTTATTTAACTTATATGCAGAGTACATCATGAGAAATGCCAGGTTGGATGAATCAGAGGTCGGAATTAAGATTGCCGGGAGAATTATCAACAACCTCCAATATGCAGACGATACCACCCTAATGGCAGAAAGCGAAGAGGATCTCAAGAGCCTCTTGTTGAGGGTGAAAGAGGAGAGTGCAAAAGTTGGTTTGAAACTCAACATTAAAAAAACGAAGATCATGGCATCTGGCCCTATCACTTCCTGGCATATAGAAGGGGAAGAAATGGAAGCAGTGACAGATTTTACTTTCTTGGGCTCCAAGATCACCGCAGATGGTGACTGTAGCCATGACATTAGAAGACGCTTGCTCCTTGGGAGGAAAGCTATGGCCAACCTAGACAGCATAGTAAGAAGCAGAGACATCACCTTGCCGACAAAGGTCCGTCTAATCAAAGCTATGGTTTTCCCAGTAGTAATGTATGGCTGTGAGAGCTGGACTATCAGGAAGGCTGAGCGCCGAAGAATTGATGCTTTCGAACTGTGGTGCTGGAGAAGACTCTTACGAGTCCCCTGGACTTCAAGGAGGTCAAATCAGTCCATCCTAAAGGAAATCAACCCTGAGTGCTCATTGGAAGGACAGATAATGAAGCTGAAGCTCCAATATTTTGGCCACCTAATGCGAAGAGAAAACTCCCTGGAAAAGACCCTGATGCTGGGAAAGACTGAAGGCAAAAGGAGAAGGGGACGGCAGAGGATGAGATGGCTAGATAGCATCACGGATGCAATGAATATGAACTTGAGCACGCTCCGGGAGAGAGCGCAGGACAGGAAGGCCTGGCGTGCTATGGTCCATGGGGTCACGAAGAGTCAGACACGACTGAACAACAACAACAAAGTTATATGTTCTTATATATGAATTTTATATGTATTCCTTGCTATGGATATATACAAATTCATATATGTATATATATATATATATATATATATATATATATATATATATATATATAAAAATAAACCCACATTTGGAAATAATGAATATAACTGAAATCAAAAGACAATACAGATCGTCATAGTGGGTAGGAGAATAACCAAGTGACCCCTGTGCCTTCCAAGACTACTGTCCTGCTACTAACTGTGGATGGATGATGTCAAGGCCTTCTCCCTTCTTCTGTTTCGTTATCTTTCATAGAATCATAGAATAGTACAATTGGAAGGGGCCTATAAGACCACCAAGTCCAACCCCCTGCTCAGTGCAGGAGTCCAAGTCAAAATATCCCTGATAGGTGGCTGTCCAGCTTCATCTTGAATGCCTCCAATGTGGGAGAGCCCACCACCTCCCTAGGTAATTGGTTCCATTGCCGTATTGCTCTAACAGTCAGGAAGTTTTTCCTGATGTTCAGACAGAATCTGGCTTCCTGTAAATTGAGCCCATTATTCCGTGTCCTGCACTCTGGGATGATCGAGAAGAGATCCTGGCCTCCCTCTCTGTGACAACCTTTCAAGTCCTTGAAGAGTGCTGTCCTACTTCCCCTCAGTCTTCTCTTCTCAAGGCTAAACAGGCCCAGTTCTTTCAATTGCTCCTCATAGGGCTTTGCTTCCAGTCCCCTGATCATCCCCTGATCATCAACCAGACTTGGGCTTAGGGATGTCGGAGAATTTCTCCACGAATCTCCGGGAGGCCGAATGCCAACGCATTCGGCCCCCCGAAATTGGTGGAGAAACGGTTCGCCACCCCCTGCCACCCCCCCCCCCAGAATGGGACTTACCTTTGGCGAATGTCCCTGGCGCTGGCGGCTCCCAGCGGCAGTTTGGTGGTGGTGCGGCGCCGGCGCCGGCTGGTCTTCTGACTAGCTGCTGCTGCCGCCATTTCCAAGTAAAAAAAAAAACAACAACAAACATGATAGGCTACATAAAGATTTACATAGCCTATCACGGCTAGATTTTCAAAAAACACCGTGATAGGCTACATAAATCCTTACGTAGCCTATCACGGCTGACTTTGGGGGGGGGGAAGCGCGTACGCAAATTCCTTATTTTGCACGTGTAGTCTATGTAAACATTTACGTAGACTACGGCGAAAATAAGGGCAACGGAAATAGCGTTCCCTTATTTTCACCGTAGTCTACGTAAATCTTTACGTAGACTACACATGCCCAAATAAGGAACACAAATGCGCATTTTTTGCGTATGCGCGTTTTTTCCCCCAAAGTCAACCGTGATAGGCTACATAAGGATTTACGTAGCCTATCACAGCTGACTGCAGGGATGCAAATGGTGGCGGCTACGGCCGCCGCCATTTGCGTCCCGGTAGGAGACAAGATTCGCGGCCAGAGGGACGGGGCGCCTCCCCCCCGGCCAGAATTTCGGCCGGAGGGACGGGGCGCCTCCCCCCCGGCCAGAATTTCGGCCGGAGGGACGGGGCGCCTCCCCCCCGGCCAGAATTTCAGCGGGGAGGGATGGGGCGCCTCCCACCCCACCCAGAATTTCGGGGGGAGGAACGGAGCGCCTCCCCCCCACCGTGAAGCAAGATGCGGGATAAGGTAAGGGACTTTCGTCCATCCCTACTTGGGCTAGATAACCCTTCAAATAGACTCTATATAATAGACAACCCCTTTGTTGCTCCAGAGGACACGACTAGAACCAATGAGTGCACATTGCAGGGAAGTAGATTTTGGCTAAATGTTAGAAGAAACTTCCTAACAGTGAGAGCTGTTCAGCAATGGAACTGACTCCCTCAGGACATGGTGGGTTCTCCTTCACTGGAGGTATTTAAGCAGAGGTTGGATGGACCTCTCTCAGGGATGCTGTTGCTGCACCCTGCTGTGCAGAGCCTGCATTGAGCACCGAGTTGGACCAGATGATCTCTGAGGTCCTTCCAACTCCATAATTCTATGATTCCAAATAGAGGACTGTCCACTGTAAAGTAGGACATCTGGCCACTGTAGGCTGCATGTACAAGCCACGTGCGTGGTGAAAATCAAGTACATGTCCATTATGTACAATTGCATACAATTTGGAGGCTGCAGCCTGCTGGATCTCCTCTGATTTGTCACACCTCCTGTTATATCCTTTTGGTTCTCCAGAATGTGTTGAACGAAAAACACCCACCCCACAAAAAAGCAGAGGAGTTCAGTACTGATTCTTTTCATTAAATGTTACCAGAGTAATCTTCACAACTACCTCCCCTACTTTATTCCCACTGTATGAAACCCAAACACGAATAAGTTTTCTTGTACTTAAGATGCCATCTGGAAATACCATTCATTCAGTGAACCAAGACTCTTCCTGGCTCACAAAATAAATGTCTCTGAATTTAAAGACATATACTTTAAAATCAAACATGTCAGTGTTTGACATGACCAGAAGATGTTTCTTCAAAAAGCAATTTGCCTTTTCTATGCAATTAACAATTCTTGATTTTTACAATTTTGGCAGTCTAAGGAGAGAACCTCTAAGCACGTGCAGAGTGCCTATCTCCTTGGGTGGGTAGAGTGGGGGCACTTTTTTGTGAAAAGACCTAAGGCACAGGCAGTGGTGTAGTGCAGTCATTCATCATGACAGCCATGATAGCCGCATTCCCAAGGAGAGGCCAAAATTGCAGGCAGCTGTGTGTGTGTGTGTGTGTGTGTGTGTGTCCATGCATGTGTGCATGCATGCATGTGTGTGTTACGCAGGTCTTTTGCAAAGACTATGCCACCCCAATATACTTTCCATTACAACAGGGATAGCTCACTACAATATATTGGGAAAATACCACCACCACCCCAGCTACTATGAAGATTACAGCTAAGCTCAGAGGGAACAGGGAAGTCTGCGGTGGGTGACACATGATGTAATTGTCCCTGCTTATCAAAACATCCCAGCATTTTGACCCTGTGAGCTGGCTCCATTACACTACTGGGTGCAAGGCCTCTGAGCATGTTCAGAATGCTCTCCATCCCTTGTTAAGACAATGTTGGGAGGAAAATGTATCCTGAAGAGCCGGCCACCATCCCTTAGTTGACCATGTGTATTACTTCAATTGTGAAGCATACAACTGGCATTGCTCTTCCCCCCACAACTTCCATTCCATCCTTACAGCTGCTTCAACATTCCCGAGATGTTAGAACAACAGCAACACTGTTTGCCAACCCTGGTTTTAAAAAATAAGAACACTCTGAGCATGTGCAGCTTTGCATTTTAAACTCACAAATCAAAGCACCATCAAGATGGGGGATACTTGGCTCACCAATACTACAAGCGAGAAGGATCTTGGAATTGTTGTAGATCACAAGCTGAATATGAGCCAACAATGTGATGTGGCTGCAAAAAAGGCAAATGCTATTTGGGGCTACATTAATAGAAGTATAGCTTCCAAATCCCGGGAAGTACTAGTTCCCCTCTACTCAGCACTAGTTAGGCCTCATCTGGAGTACTGTGTCCAGTTCTGGGCACCATACTTTAAGAAGGATGCAGACAAACTGGAGAGGGCTCAGAGGAGGGCAACAAAGATGATCAGGGGACTGGAAACAAAGCCCTATGAAGAGATACTGAAAGAACTGGGCATGTTTAGCCTGGAGAAGAGAAGACTGAGGGGAGATATGATAGCCCTCTTCAAGTACTTGAAAGGTTGTCACAGAGAGGAAGGCCAGGATCTCTTCTCGATCATCCCAGAGTACAGGACACGGAATAATGGGCTCAAGTGACAGGAAGCCAGATTCCAGCTGAACATCAGGAAAAACATCCTGACTCTTCGAGCAATACAACAATGGAACCAACTACCTAGGGAGGTGGTGGGCTCTCCCACACTGGAGGCATTCAAGATGAAGCTGGACAGCCAGCTGTCAGGGATGCTTTGACTCCTGCATTGAGCCAGGAGGGTGGACTCAATGGTCTTATAGGACCCTTCCAACCCTACTCTTCTATGATTCTATGAATACAGGAATACATCTGCAGCCCAGAAGCCCTCATCGTCTGCCACAATCTGGGTGTTCATTGGGGGGCGGGGGCGCTGAGCTGTAGGACCCTGGACTTTGGCCTGAGGATTCAGCCCTAGCTGCGCCCACTAGGAGCCCATATGTAAACCAGCAGATGAGTTGACTTGCGGAAGTGAGTTGGTATATGATGCTAGAAGAGAGAGGCACAGCTGTTTGGAAAAGGCCTTAAGACCAAGTGAGGCATCAACGGAGGCATTCCCAGTTGGTGGGGGGAAATACTGATTTGCAGACATCTCCCTTGCCCCAGCTGATGGCACGTCTACCGAAACAGGACGGCTACGAGACATGAAGGCAAAGCAGCCCTGGCTGAAGGCATTTGCTGCTGAGTCTTTATTCAGCGCCACTGGGTCTGCCTCCAGCAACGGGCTTCCATTGCAAGTGTCTGATTTTGCGCTTTGTCAAAAGCATTTAACAGGATCAAGCTGGAGCTGATGCTGATTTGAGGAGACAGGTCAAGGAGAAGGAGGGCCGTCCATCCTGTGCATTCTGAAAGAGACATCTTCATCTTGGTTTCCTGCATGCTGCATAAACAGTGGCATAGCCAGTAGAGGCTGCTGGCTCTAATACCGGTGGGGCTGTGAATCCATTCTAGGTTTCAGTCAGAACCAGCCAAAAGGCCAAAGGAGCTGTCCAGGGTGCTGAATCTATTTTGGGGCTAGAGTTCAGCGCCTTGGATAGCTCCTTTAGAGATCTGAATGGTTCTGACTGAAACCCAGAATGGATTTGTAGCCTCACCACAATCAGAGCCACCAGCCTCCACCAGGGGTAGCAATTAAATTTGAAATGCAGCAGCTCATTGTGACAGTCTCCTTAGCCACACCTTCAAGGATTTATTTTTTTTTTAAAGGAGAGTCCCAAAATTCGGGCAGATCCCTATCAACAACCCTGTTCTAGCATCTTTCATCTCCACCAGGAGCAGGCGTTCTGTCAAACTCATGGGTCTTCATTGCCCATTCAAAACCAAGCCACCCCAAAATGCTTTGCATTACAAAGGGAACAATTTGTCTTTACTGGGAAAATTCAGCCCCCCGCACCCCCCAGCTACTGTGAGGATTGCAGCTAAGCTCAGAGGAAACTGAGGAGCCTGAGAGGAGTGGCAGAGGATGTCAGCCTCCCTGCTAACAATCAAAAATCACAGCGCTGCACTCCTGTGAGCCCTGGCTTTGCTACACCACCATGTGTAAGCCATTGTGAGCTAAAGTGAGAGTGGCCAGGGGTGTTTGCAGACTTGCAGTGCTCCCAAGGCATGCTGTGATCTCAACATTCCATAGGGAACATGGTTTGTGCACACCTGGTTTCCCCAACGGTGAGAAGTTCAGGGCAGCCCGCATGGGCTAAGCTTCCTCTGGAGGAGTGAGCACTAGAGACTTATGCTATGCAATCATCTCTCTGTTTACAAATGCACAGGTTGGTCAGGCGCTACAACATGTACAGAATGCACTGGACCCACAAGGGCTATAGACAGGGCTGATGTCAAAGGTTGGCATGGTCAAGCACTTCTCAAGGGCCCACACCCCAGGAGGGGCATGTCTGGGGGGGGGCTCTTCTCAGTGGGCCCCTGCTGGGGCATAAGCCCTAGGAAGGTGCCCTACCATGCCTAACCTTGATGCCTGCCCTGTGTTCACCCATCTGCACCAGCCAAATTTAATCAGTACAGTTATTCCCAGCATGAAGAGGGCCATATTGTACTTGCTGGTCATGTAGCTGTTAAAAACAAGGAGCCTGTCAGGAAAAGAAAGGGCGGCCTGGCAACCCTAGTTCAGCGCCACAAACATGGTTGGATACACAAACCATTCAGACCCAGACTTTGAAGAGCAAAGCATGCAACGCCCTTGTCAGTGGAGGCCGGTGGCTCCGATGTCAGTGGGGCAGTGACTCTGCTCCGGGTTTCAGTCAAAACCAGTCAGAAACCCAGAGCAGTTTCACTGCCCCACTGATATCAGACCCACCAGCCTCCACTGGCCCTCGGTCTGGATGGGGGAATCTGCCAGTTTTGGTGTTTCCCCACATTTCTTTTTTAAAAGTTCTCAAGTACTTGCTATCCCAATTATGAAAAAGTGTGAGAATTTGGGCAAATTCTTCTAAAAAAATGAACTGAAAAGAAATTCTCACCCATTCCTAGCTATGACCTCCTGCGCTCATACATTCAGCCATGCAGAAGTGGCTTCCCTGTGGTGCTGTCCCATATGACTATGGTCAACGTGTACATTCTGCAACCAAGTGAATGGGAACAATCACACAGGGCTTTCCTAGCCACTCCATTACAGAGGCGTGCATACATCTCCTATCCCAAAGCTACACTGCATGTGTGTGTGTGGATAAGTGAGTGCTGTGTCCCACCGGTCAGGTGCTCACAAGCTTGATGCTGCAGCTGGCAAGGGATAAACGAGAATTCTATTGTGGAAGTGAAGCCTCAATGGATTTCTCTGGGTTGGCCCTGGTGGATTTTGTTCCATTTCCCCACACTGGCATCAACTCAATCTGTAGCAAATCAATCATATATGCAGATTCCATTGTTTTCTTTAATGGCAGCCATTTCCACAAATTGGATCTCTTTTTTCCCTAGGTCTTTAATTTTGCACAAATGGGGTTGTTTTATATATAATTATATAAATCTCTCTCTGTGTGTGTGTGTGTTTGTATATATATATATATATATATAGAGAGAGAGAGAGAGAGAGAGTTATCAGCAATCTTGTGCAAGTGTGCAAGGTCACAAGTCCACCTGTCTGCTATATAGCATTACAGAGTCATATCCCCCTCTTGGAAATATACTTGTTCGTTTCATCCTCTCCACACACTACTTCATTTAGCACAACAATTCCATGCTTGTCAAATAACTTGTCAGTTTCTTCTTCCACTTTGGTGCTTCTCCAGATAGATTGACCTTGTTTTACTCACCCAAATTACATTGTATTATGTCATCCAGAAACTGAAAGCAATATTTGCCTGACATGGAGTTCCAGAGAATCTTGTGTCTGATAATGGACACAATGTTTCTGACAAGTTTAAGGAGTTTTTAAACACCTATAGTCACCCAACAGTCCACATTATCCCCACATTAATGGAGACATGGAAACTGTTGTACAAATGCTTCTGAAAAAAGACAGATGATCCTAGCATATAGATCTGCTCCTCTGGCTTCCGGACCCTTCAGCAGAACTACTTATGGATTGTGGGTTACAAACCCCCTTACCAAAAGTGACTTCTCAGCTAAAACCCTGGTGCGTTGATCTGAAGGGATTTCAAAGACAGGATGAGGAAATGAAGTGACAACAGTAGTCTAACTTCAATGTCAGGCATAGAGCTAATCCATTACCAAAACTGTCTCCAGGTGATACTGTTTAGATACAAAACTTCCAAGAATATGGAACTGTGCAACAAGAATCAACATCCTCCCACCCCCGGTCTTACTTGTAAAATCCTCACAAGGATTGCTTCAAAGAAATCAAGTCCATCTTTGGTACCAATGTGGCAGAATGTCAAGCACCACAGGAACCACAACTCAGGAGAGTCTCCCTTTTTAAAGGGAAGTCTTGGAAAATACCTCTATAGCTTGGACATGGTCTGGAATAATTGTCACACTGCTTCAAATACTGGAGCTTTAAAAATCACTTTATTAATAATCTGACAAGAATCATAGAATCATAGAATAGTAGGGTTGGAAGGGGCCTATAAAACCATCGAGTCCAACCTCCAAGAAAGAATCACTATTTCAGTATATTTCAGAAATATGAGAATTATAAATAGTTTAAAGTTAATGTGGTAGTAAAGAAGGGAGATATGGCATGATACATTATAGTTCATTCTGGGTTTAAAAGGAAGGAGAGGTGGAGTTCAATAAAGGAGGAGCTATCTCCCCTGGGAGAGATACTCCAGTTTCTTCTTCAACATGGCTGCTGCATGGGATCTGGGTGGGAACTGGGAAATTAGTTGGGAATGACCTCCTAATTTGCCTTTGGTTTGCTTTTGGGTTAGTACACTTGTCAAATCTTTGAAACTCCATTTTGGTGCAAAAGTTGCCATTTTAAAATGTGTGAGTGTTCATGTGAGTGTGTGTGGGGGGGGGGGAGACCAATCAGCCACTTTCTCTTTTGCATTTCCTACACACACACACACACACACACACACACTTTGCAAATTAATTTTAATTGAAGAGAAACTCCTGATTTGGGATGGACTGGGAAAGCGTGCAAATTAAGGAAAGAGTTTATTTTATTTGAGGTGATTTGGATGAGAAAGTAATTGGCTGGCTTTGTTTTCCGTAAAATTTAAATGAATCCTCATAATTATTTCTAAATTTGCATATATAATCAGCATATGCAAATGTTATGCAGATTTGAACAACATGGGCTTGGGTCCCACATCTTTTCAGTGCCCAGCAACACCCCGGTCATTAGCAATGTTCCTTCTTGTCCAGGTTCTTGTTCGCTGGGTGATACTCTGCCTTTGAGAAGCACATGGCAGCTGCTCTGTCACACTGACAGACATGCATTTGGCAGGCATCGTTGTTACCTTGAAAAGAGCAGAGAAAAGGGGAGCAGCAATTAAGGGACCAGTTTGCTCCAGAAATTCAAATCCCCCTGCCACTGTTCTCTTTAGGAAAGTGTCTAGGAGTTAGGGATGTCAGAGAATTTCGCCACGAATCTCGGGGAGGCCGAATGCCAGCGCATTCGGCCCCCCAAAATCAGTGGTGAAACGGTCTGCCACCCCCCCGCCCCCCCAAAGGGACAGGACTTACCTTGGGCGAATCTTCCTGGCGGCAGCGGCTGCGGCGGCGGTTTGGCGGCAGCGGGGGGGCGGCGGCGGCGGCAGCAGCGGCGGCTGCGGTGGCCGGTCTCCTGACCGGCTGCCACTGCCGCCATTTCCAATTAAAAAAAAAAATGTGATAGGCTACGTAAAGATTTACGTAGCTTATCACGGCTAGATTTTTAAAAAATATCGTGATAGGCTATGTAAATGTTTACGTAGCCTATCACGGCTGAGTAAAAAAAAAAATGACGCGTACACAAATGGCAGCGCCCATGGGCGCCACCATTTGTGTTCCTTATTTTGGCATGTCTAGTCTACGTAAACATTTACGTAGACTACAGCGAAAATAAGGGGAATGCAAATAGCGTAGCATCTACACTATTTGCGTTCCCGTTATTTTCGCCATAGTCTATGTAAATGTTTACGTAGACTAGACGTGCCAAAATAAGGAACGCAAATGGTGGCGCCCATGGGCGCCGCCATTTGCGTACACGTAGTTTTTTTTTTACTCAGCCGTGATAGGCTACGTAAACATTTACGTAGCCTATCACGGCTGACTGCAGGGACGCAAACGGCGGTGGCTATGGCCGCCGCCATTTGCAGACCCAGCCGACCAGGATTCGCGGCGGGAGGGATGGGGCGCCTCCCCCCCAGCCAGAATTTCGGGGGGAGGGATGGAGCACCTCCCCCCCACCGCGAATCAATTTCGTCATAAGGTAACTGACTTTCGTACATCCCTACTAGGAGTGGAGATATAATAGCCTCCACTGCCCTCATCCTGGAAACAACTGGTTTGGAGCAGGGACTGCAAGTTGTCCCACCCTCTCATAATTTTTTTTTCTCAATCCCAGCCTCTTCCCCACCCCCACCCCCGAGTGAGAATCCAAAACTTCAGGCAGCTCAGTTGATCCCTTTCTCTGTGTGTATCATACATGTCTTTTTGTAAAGCTAATAGGTTCTCTTAATTACCCATTTAAGACCAAGCCACCCCAACATTTCCATTACAACAGAGATAGCTCACAACATTATATTGTTGCTGTGAAAACCAATTTCCTCCCAGCTCCTGCGAGGATTGCTATGTTAAGGGGTAGTGCTCTTTCCCTACTATTAAAGCAATATATATTTTAGTAACTAGGGATGTCAGAGGAATCTGTCTGTGGAGTGAAGTTCACTGAATTTTCATCAGCTCACCCCCCCACCGCCCCCTAGACTTCATCTTGCTTACCTGCGAGCTGACCCAACTTTATGCAGATCTGGTCAGGCCAGCTCATGGATTTGGGGTGGGGGAGATGTTCCTTAAATCAACATTTTCACAAACTGCGACTGCAATTTGCTTGATTTCACAAATTGTGCATGCAATTTGAGCAAATCGTGGGCACATTTGCACCAATTAAGCATATTGCGGCTAACATTTGCACAAATTATGCAAATTGCAGCTGCAGTTTGCATAAATGCTGATTTGGGGGGGGGGGAAATCCCAAGAAGAGTTTCTGGATTTGGCAGGAAACCCCTTGGCTTAGCTTGCAAATGCAAGCAGAGCTGGGGGCTCCAGAGAAATTCAATGAGCCTAATAAGAGTCAGATTTCCCCATGATAGCCATTCCTACTAGTAACTACTAGTTACTACTAGTCTGCATCATAGTAACTACTAGGCCAACATAGAGCCACCAATCCAAATCAGTATTAGGCTGTGAATGCCAAGCCTTTTCCAAGTGGTATTTCCCACTGCAATGAGGGTTAGAATCTTGATTACTTCTTGGAAAAAGAAAATTCTAAAAATGCCTATGGGCTGCTTCAAACATTAGCTCACTCTGCATGTACTTGCAGCAAAGAAGACTTGCAATGGCCATGACTCCCTTCTGTGATCATTCTTCAGGCATTAAGAAAACGTAGGCCTTTTTCTAGCATGGAGATAACATTTGAATTAGTCCTCATTCTCTGCCAGATACAAGTGCCTTAAATGCCAAATTGGAATCAAGCTGAGCTGATCAAGGAAGGGAGTCTCCTTTCCAGCTTGTGCAGAGCGCGGAGGACTGGAGACCTGGGAGATGAATGAAATGCACATAGAAATGTTCTGGAGCTATCAAAACTGCAGAGAGAGGAGCTAAAACTTATGAGCTGAGCCAACCACAGTGGACCACGCTGAGGCCATTATCCTATTAATATCACATTACATGCCTACAATCTGTTTCTATTCCATTTACTTTAGAACCGTAGGTCAGTTTGATGCCAATAGCGATGCTGTTGGAGACAGAAAGCCTGGGAGGTTTCCCCTTGTAGCAAGGTGCTCTCGCAATTCATGCTGTCATGAAAACGTAGCTCCCACGTCTTCCGCTACCACTCAAAATGAGCATCGAGGAGACCTGGGCTTCTTGCCCGTTGCGCGCTCCCTCCAGCCAGCAGCAGCTGCTGCTCTTTTTCACCCAAGGGAGCTGTTCCACCTACACATCAAACCACCTGCCCCTGATTTGAAACGGCACCCTAACAGCTTTGCAGAAACAAACGTCAGAATTTTGCTTCACATAATGTTGCAGTGGCCTTGACTGGAGCAACGCAAGCCTGGGACAGAAAGAGACAGAATATGGGAGAGGAAGAAACCCTGGCAGATCTGAGCAATTTGCTCAAATATGTTCCTTAGACTGCACAAATATGTCCCAGAAGTTTGCATTCTGCTCCAGCACTTTCCGTCTTATGATGCAGAGAAGAAAGCCATGGTATACATCACACAAAAAAAGCTCCTGCATATAATGAAGTGGACTCTCGGCCATGAAAACTTGTGCAATAAAAAATGTGTTAGTCCTTAAGGGCCACAGGACTCTTTGTTGTTTTATGTAAATAAAGACACTGGAGGCCAAACAGTGAAGTTCGTTCCTGTGAGAACAAAGTCAGCCAAAAAGTTCATTTGGGGGAAGAACTGAAGCAATACTACAGTTGCTACGGTTATTAGTCGGAGTAGGAGTAAGTGCTTTGCATGTTGTTGTTTTAAAAGACAGACTTTGCCTGCAGGCTAATGATCTACAGTCAAACTATAAGGTACAATAAGACCCAGTTTGCACATTCGTGGCTGGGGAAATAAGCCATGGTGGCTTATTTCCCCTGCCATGGATGCCAGTCTCGTATTGGGGGGGTGCATAATTACCATCGCCAGCACAGCTGAACAAGCCACCCCAGAACTTTAAAACATCCCATGAGTTCCAGGTGGCTTATTAACTATGGCAACAAGACACCCTCACCAGGTTCACACAACAAGCTGTAATTATGCAAAGAAGCCACCATGTTTAATTTGCCCCACTGTGATCGTGCAAACTGGGCTATGTGTGACTGTATATAACATCTCTGTTCAACCAAAGTACATCTATTTTCATGGGGATCGCAGTGTGGAGGGAAAGACTCTGGCTGGAAGAGAGAGCTGCCCAAAGACATCAGTGGAGTAATCAGTGGTTTTGCTCAGATCATGTCCTTCCATCCCACACACACACAAATCCCAAAATAGAGTAAGAGTAGGGATGTATGAGCATTTTCACTCACAAAACATGTGAGCATGCCCCATTCAAAGCCCTGAACATGAGTGCAAGGATGTGTCCGCCAAAAATATTCGCAAATTGTCAAGCACATGCTCACATTCATCTCATTCCTGATTCCCAGTTTGATTTTTGCAAATTTCCTAATTTGCGCAAATTTCCTCTGTAGACTGAATCAGCCTCACTTTAGTCTATTGGGGAATTTGCGCACATTCGGGAAGATTTGCCCAAATCTCCCATTCGATCGCTGCTCAATTTGCACAAGTTTCCCATTCACGCAAAGTGAGCAGTGATTGCAAACTCAAACAGCAATCAAGCAGGAAAGGAGTGGCAAGATGATGTGCAATGAGCAGAAACAATATCAAACATTTCTTGTTTGCGCACCCGCAAGTGGGGGTGACCCTAAGCAGGCCAATGAGGACTGACCATTGTCAATGGCCATGGGATGCTGCTTGATTGTTGTGGCGAAGGGGAAGAGGAAATGGCAGGAGGGGAGGGGCTTGGGTTTTTTAAGGCTCTGATTTAGGCCCCAGCTATAACTTTGTGTTTATTATTCTGTAGGGATGGGAGAACCAGGGATGCTCAAACTTGCCGAGATTCTCCAAACTCCACTTCAAGGCTCCGTTTGCCTCACTCCTGTTTTAATTTCCAGCCTGTTTTTCTTTTCGTCCAAATGGGGGAAGTGTGCATTTCCATATGCACTTTGCCCCCACTGACTAAATCATGAAAATGGGCATTTAAAAAACAAACAGTGTGCATTTTAAAGTGCATATTATAAAACAACTATATGCATTTTTTGAATGTGATAGCAGGTGTGGAGATGTACCAGGTTTTTCCAAAAAATACATTCATGTTCGGGGTTGTGAACAGGGCAAGTTCTGATCATTTGCAAACTGGAATGAAATTCTCGCAGAAGAACAATTCATCCTGCCTTGTTTTAAAAAAACCTTTGTATATGGTGTAAATCCATTTAGGAAGCAATCCTATGGCTGCTAGTCAGTGGCTAGGTGGCCATAGGATACGTTGGTTTCCAGGAACCGACCTCAGAGCCAGCCCTCCAAAGTTGGTTCCCAGAGAACCAACCTTTCCCCTCCTGCACTGCCTCGCAGGCAGCTCAGAACGGTTCCGCACTCCGTGCTCAGAAGAGGAGCGCGGAGCAGCAAAACTGGGGTGTTCTGGGGTGGGGGTTCTGGGGCAGAGAAGGCAGAAATGCCAGTACAACACATCCTATGTGTTGTCTGGCAGCCGCTTCCCCCACTCCACCTTCCCGCAGCTAGACAGCCAAAATCAGCTGTCTAGCTGCAAATGCAGGGTGGCTGGGAGATCCCCTCTGTGCTTCTCCTGCCCTGCATTGGATAGGTGGTCGCCTCTGAGTTCGGAGGCATCCACCTATCCCCATAGGATTGCGCCCTTAATTCTTGATAACAATAGTTCTGAGAAGAACTTCTGTACTTCACCTTGTGTTCCAGGAGCCCAAGCACGGGTCGTCATCACCAGCTCCACGAACTTAAGCGCAAGGGCTGTTGCTGCTATCTTTCTACGGCTCTTGCCATAGTTCAGTTCTGACTGAGAAGTTAAACCTGCGTCTGGGCAGTACCACTCCACACACTGCAGGAGGGGGCTGATATGATCACATGCTTCCCCATGTTAAAACAGATCCTACACAAAAATATTAGCATGTCAGGGAGAAAGCTAGACTAGAATCTAGGTTTCTATCTCTACGGAACTTTTTGTATGGAGAAATGTTTGAATCAAGGAAATTCTGTGAGCTCCCATCTGCAGTCTACAGTGGTGCTGCTTGGACATATGTTCATCTCATCACCTACTGCCTGTAACAGCTAGGCCAAAGATTATTACCGGGCCTGATACCAGCATGCTTGGGCAAAGCCCACAGATGCTGCTTTACTCACCCCTCCCACATTGGGCAACTAGGGCTGTGAGCTACCATTGAAAATGTCGCATAATCCAGCTAAGCAATGCTACACCAGGGGCATTGTGGGAAATTTAAAATGGTGGCTTTTATCTGCCAATGGCTGCCACCAGGTAAGTCCAGATTCAGGGACCTACTGATGTGGGGGGCCGTCAGAGAAGGCTCTTTGGTGAGGTCTCCTCAAACATGTGGAACCTATTATAAATCCTGGCAGAGAGCAATAGTCACTCGGGTTGTAGAAGTGACATGCTGGCCATAGATAGAGATATTCCTGACGGATAATCATCAGGCAGGTGATTTCAAAGGATACAAAGGATTTCAAAGGATTCTCTCCACCTCCTTCCCCTAAGTGGAACCCTTGAGAGCTTAGCTGCTTGAAGGTATGAAGGCTCCCACCAACAAACCAAGATGATAGACCTTTGAGGCTCTGGAAGGAAGATGATGGAGCATACAACCCACTTACTTTCACAGATTATGTTTTTCCCCTTGCACTCGTAGTTGTAGTTCTGGGTATATGGATTGTGAAGGAGCGTATGGCAGTGTGGAATGTCTGCGGTAGCATCGTAGCATCTGTCATGGGTTTGGCAGCACCTGCAGAGAAAGGGTGGGTGCCCTGAACTGTAAATTCCCATGTGGAGGTAAATAAAAGATTCAATTTCACCTTCCATTGTACAAGAGGATCTAAAAACGGGGTGCAGAACTTCACGCCTGGGGACTGCATCCAGCCTTCTGGGGTTTCCAATCCAGGCCTCTGGGGTTCTCCAGAAAGCCACACCCCTTCTCCTGGCCCCACCCCCTTTTCCCCAGCCACCAATTGTTAGGTTTCCTGGCTTTTGTGCAGTCTTTTCCCCTATTCTAAAAGGTTGAGATGCCTCATACCCAAGTGTCATGCCTCCCTTGGACTCCTCCAAGGACGAAGGGGAATGGCAGGCTCCAGACCAAAGGGAAGGGACTAGCCCAGAAGTAGCCGGAGCCATGCCCGGCTGCAGCTTCCCTGGAGTGCCACTGACGCCAGCAGGGCAAAGGCGCCTTCCCGTCAAAGAGCGACGGAGGCAAGCCGCTGTCCGTTTAAGACAGAGAGGCTCCCAGAGGGCAGAGGACTGATTGTCAGCAGCTGCTCCAGGACGCTGCTGTTAAAAGCAGGAGCAGGAAGCAGGCAGGGACAAAGCTGCTGGAGAACAGCATGGTTTCCACACACCAGATCTCGTTCACCTCGACTCCGAACCTGAACCTTAGCCTTTCTCCTGAATCCTTGTGTTTAGACCTTGGACTAGAAAATGAAAATTTTAGACCTTGTTTAGACCTTGGACTAGAAAATGACACTTCTCTCTGCCATGCCATCTTGGATTTGTCGAACTGGTAAAGCCCCCCACTCTGGCCCCCTCCCTTCCTAGCCCGTAAAAACAGGTTTACAACCCGGCTTATCAGGCAGTGAGTTATTGCTGCTGTTTGCTGGCAGCAAGGACTGACACTAAGCCTTCGTTACTGGCAATATTTCTAGCTAAAATATGCTGGAATTTTTGTTGTTTCGATCCCATCCCTTTTCCCTTTGGTCAAAATGGAATTCGGCCCTCAGGCTGAAAGACGTTGTGCACCCCTTCTCTAAAACAACAAATATAATATGGATATCTTCTATGTTATACATTTACATTGGGAGGTCACAAGGGGGCATGACCATTGTGGAGCAATGAGACCATCCACTTGCCTTGGCATGTCATGCATCAACTCATAAGAACATAAGAAGAGCCCTGCTGGATCAGAGCAAAGTCCTATCTCGTCGAGATTTCTGTTCACACAATGGCCAACCAGATGGTTATGGGAAATCCACAGCGAGACGTGAATGCAACGTCTCCCTCCTGCTCATGATTTCCAGAAATTGGTATTGAGAGGCACGCTTCCTTGGATCTTGGAGGTAATATATACCCATCATGACAGATAGCCACTGATAGCCTTCTCCTCCACGAATTTGTTTAATCCCCTTTTAAAGCCATCCAAGTTAGTGGCCATCGCTACATCTTGTGGTAGTGAATTCCATTGTTCAACTATGTGCTGTGTGAAGAAGGATTTCCTTTTATGTGCCCTGAATCTCCCACCAATCAGTTTCATGGGATGACCCCGCTGAGTTCTAGTATTATGAGAGAGGGAGAAAAATGTCTCCCTATCCACTTTCTCACCTCATTTGTCCTTTCTCTTCCTTGCTTTGCTTTAGTCTTGCCTTTACCATTGCCTCTGCCCCACATCACCCAGAACACTGCCCCTGATTTTACAGGAGCTGGACTGATGTCCTTTTGCACAAGACTTCCCCAAGATCTAAAACACAGATTGGATCAGGTCAGGAGGCCACAATAAGGGAGAGATCATAGAATCATAGAATAGTAGGGTTGGAAGGGGGCTATAAGTTGGACTTTGGATCAATTATGCCAACTTTGCTGAAACGTCCCATTTTCATCACTCAGGTGTTGAATGTGAAATTTTACAATTCATTTTTTAATTTGCATTTTGAATCAAGGTGGCCATGTGTCCTTCTTTACTAAGGACAGTCCACTCTTTGAACTGTTGTCAGAGGACAGCCCTCTGTTTGAAGGTATCCTCTGTTTGAAGGGCTGTCCAGTCCAAATCTGGTTCAAAGATAAAGAACCATAAGAAGAGAGAAAAAGATCCTTGAAGTTGCTCACCTGTAGCTAGCACCTGGACAGCTCACAGTTTTCCCCACAATAGGAAGATGTATTATATTTCTATTAAATTATAATAGCAATTGTTCCTAAATTTGCATCTACAGCTATAAATTAGCATATGCAAATGTTATGTAAATTGGCATCCTTTTTTCTTTTTCTTGGTGATGCATTTCCTCTTTTTTCTTTTCTTTTTCTTTTTTGGTGAAGCATGAATAGCCACTCTTTTCTGAATGCAAAATTTTATTTCAAAATATGAAAGCTGTGTTTTGGACATGATGTCTAAAACACAGCTTTCATATTTTGAAATAAAATTTTATTTCAAGCATTCCACTTGAGTGCTTTGCTATTGGCACAAATCAAATATGGAGTTTCAGAAGGTGCCAGCTGCCAAATACGTATTTATTTATTTAAAACATATGAACTGTATCAAAACTGTATGTACAATTCTCAGGGCAGCTCATAATTACTAAATAAATACCACTTAGAGAGCTTTGGCTATTGAGTGGTATAAAAATGAAATAAATAATTAACTAAATAAATAGCAGGTCAGGTATCAAATATACCCAGATAATATGGGTTCAGACTGGTCTTAGTCATACTTAGAATGAACCCATTGATTTCCAACCCTACATCTTTATTCTGTTACGGGGGGGTTATATTGTGATGACCTCATAGGTAAACAATACATTTATTTTCCAGGAAGTCTTCCTTGGTTGACCAGCCTCAGTTTTACTAGCACTCTGGTTTTTAAAGAATAATTTTAGTATCATGTTTCATTCTTTTTATCTTTTGTTCATTTTATCTCTTGTTGATCACCACTCCAGAATCTGTTTAGATGTGGAGCAGTATACAAATGTTGTAAATCAATAAATACATGCATTGAACTTCCTTGACAAATTATATCTGCTATTACATGTTAGCCTTCAAAAGCTTTCAAACCCGAAAAAGCATTGCTTGCCAACTTCCAAGTGTTGTCAAACTATCAAATAACAAAATCAGATATCATTTGACATCACGTCAAATACAATTATGGACTTGAGCACACTCCGGGAGAGAGCAGAGGACAGGAAGGCCTGGTGTGCTATGGTCCATGGAGTCACGAAGAGTCAGACACAACTTAACGACTGAACAACAACAAATACAATTCCCAAGTATTTGGTGAATATTCAGCAAATATTTGAGTAATCAGGAAGAATTCCAGAAAATGTTCAGCATCAGCATTTACTAAGGAGATTTTGGGAGAGAGGATTTGCTTGAGCTCTAACCTATTTTTCTAGTGGTGGCCATTTTTTTTCAACACTCTCCTTGGCAATACAGAGTAGATGGAAAAAGAATCAATTCTAGTGCCTGTTGAAGTAGCTCATCTGGAAGAATATGGTCCACTTGAGGTCCAGCCATACTGGTTATCTGACAGCTCCCAATGAGAAATGTTTCACCATTGTGTATCTATTATTGCTGCTTGGGTAAATCCAGCTGTCACATCAGGACACCGATGGCATTTCATTTCTATTCCCGTTCATTTGCAATCACGCTGAAATTTCCTGAACATGCCAGCTGAGTTTCTGGTACAGTAAGCTTCCATTAGAAGCTTACTGGCGAGACAAGGTTGTCAGGTGTACAAATTAGACCTGGGACAAACTTAGCAATTTCAAATTGGTTTGGGGCTTTGAACACATTTCCCCCTCTCGGTTTTGACTTGTGTCAAATTTCCAAGCAATGTGGCCTTATTGAAGTTCAGGTATTAATTAATTCTAAACAAATCCAGATGGAAATTGCTTCATTCTGGAGTTGGTCTGCCCTGAAACATATGCCAGACAGCTTTCTCCCCGCTTCATATTCTTTAAGGTTTGCAGCCTGCCTCACAGCTACATAAAATATTGGATAAATATGAAAAGCAAAGTTAGCAGTACGGGCCCATAAGGTTCAGCATCTTCCGCCGTGGTTCTGGAGTGGTCAAGTGTGGCGACATATGGGTTTAACAGGTTATTTGGGGGCAGGGTTTTTTTCATATCATTACAGAAAAGTGTGAGTAGCAACAAAACATTGCAATACATCCTCACTTCCTTAATAGGATTATTCCTATTTGGAGTTCCAGCCAGACAGGCAACCATGCCTTCTAGCATGCCATGCCATGCCATTTCCCCCCCTGCTGCCATTTCATGTTTTTCTTTTCCAGCGAAAGAAAAGCTGTTTCTTTTTCAGTGGTGATTAGGCTGTTTGGGGGGGAGAGGATGTTGCCCCCTTGGGTTGGTTTTTGTTTTTTGCTAAATATTTCTTTGTACTTCTGCAAACCTCAGGGTCCCCCTGCTCCCAAGCATGCTAATACTTGTCTCTTAGCAGCCCCAGTTTGGCTACAGCTCTGCTGGCACTCACCACCTGAGTTCACTATTAGAAGAAGTTATGGTTCCTATTTGAAGGCTGGGCCTGGCCTTGCTCTCCGAATCTTCCTGTCAGCTAGGACCAGCTTACGATACCCAACCACTCACCCATCCTTTTCTTTGAACAGATGCCATGGGTAGATTTGACAGGCAGGAAATGAAGGTGGGAAGAGCAGTGGAGGCTGGTGACGCCAATGTCAATGGGGCAGTGAATCCGCTCTGGGTTTCAGTCAGAACCAGTCAGAACTCGAAAGGAGCTATCCAAGGTTGAGTAGTTCCTTTTGAGGTCTGACTGGTTCTGACTGAGTGGATTCACTGCCTCACTGACCTAGGAGCCACCAGTCTCCACTGTGCAAAAGGAGAAGCTGCACTTGTGAAAAGTGTGTCTGCCTGGAGCTCTTAAAGAAACAGACCTTCCACCACAAATGCCTTCTCTTTCGAAGCTGAACTGAAGCTTATATGGGAAGCTTTTTTGGCTGATTTAAAACATCTCTGAAACTCTCAGACAGCATTAGGCTGAACATGATGCACTTTTCAATTGTCACTAACTTGTCCAGGTCATCCACAGGTGTTCCAGAGCCTCCAAAGCCACACCAGCATCCATAATGATTGAACTCGGTGTACGGTGAGCTGCCAGGGATGGTACATTCAATCATTGACCGGAACTGCCACAGAGCCCTTGGCATGCGGGAAGACATGACAGTGCTGACTGGGAAAAGGAGTAATTGTACATGAGTAGTCCTTAGGCAAGAGGTGATCCAGCCTGGCCAGATATTGTTATATAAGATCTGTCCAGTATGGCGCAAACTTAACCTCAGCGCTTAAAGGCCATGTGTTAGTCCGCACAGAGGTTACCGTCTTCCTTTAGGGTTTACTATGGCCTCTAGGTGGGCCATATGATGGCTTGATAGCCATTACCTCTCCCCCAGGGAGATGTGGGGGCCATAGCATGCGATGGGGAAAGTTCATAGCAGTCCCACCAAATTAATTGAACTCAATGGGAACAACCTCTGAGTAGTTATCTATAGATTATGCTATTAAACATATCAAAATATGTGCTTGTAGTACAAATACAGGGTGTCTCTACATAAAGGGAAAAAGCCCACACCCTTATGAGGCTTTCTTCTTCTAGAATCTTTCTGCGTTCGTTACAGGCTCCTCTAGATGGCGACCAACAGCAATCACGTGATTTGTAATTGAAAATTTCCCCTCTCGGCAATGCTCCATCAGGTTCAATGAAACAGCACCATCTAGTGGCTGCATTATAGTGCAATGCCAACTTTACGCACTGGGGATATCCCATGATATCCCGCAATAATTTTTGATAGTGCATTATCTCCTATCTTTTAAAATGTGAGATTACCAGGGGAAGGTGCAAGAGACATACTGGAGGCTGATGGCATTGTGTAAAGGACCCGCAAATTTCCATGAGTGGCCAATCACGAGCGTGGATCTTTCTGGAGATAAACCTTAATTCAGGGTGGGCAAGTTGTGCCCCTCCAGATGTTTTGGCCTCCAGCTCGCATCAGCCCTATCCAGCATAGCCAATGGTGAGGATCATGGGAGTTCTAGGGCAAAACATCTGGAGGGCCACATGTTGCCCACCCCTGGCTTAACTGCACCGCAACCTTCTTCAACCTGGTGCCCTCCAGATATGTTGGACTCCAGGAGGGGCTGTAGCACCATGGTGGAGCCCCTGCTTTTCATGCTTTTCATTTTTTGATCCCTGGCTTCTCCAGATAGGGCAGGAAAACCCTGGAGAGCCGCTGCAGCTTTTAATCCATTACTTCACAGTAATACAGTATACAGCTTTTAATCCATTACTTCACAGGGTCATACAGATTAAAATTCTTAGAGAACTCTCTGTCTACCAAGGAATGCCTTCAGGGGATCCAAATGGAATTTACAAGAGTTGCCTGCCGTTGAAGAGGGAGGCAGTCTCGCTAGCCTAACTTAAGGGGGGGAAGTCCCTCTCTTCTCGTGAGGCCTCTAAGTGCAGCTTTTCACACAAGGCCAATTGGGTAGACCATCTAAGTTCCACCCCTGCCTTTTCTCTCTTTGCTCTGCACCTGTGCCTGGCATCTATTAGGTCAACCTCTGGTTCGCTGCCTCTCACAGGGGCCAGGGGGTGGGTGAGGAGGGACCCTCTAGCTCAGCCATCTGTACATTTGTAACCTGAGAAGCAGGCCTATTCATAACTGGACTAGCCTGGGAAAACACCTCCCCCATGTCTGATGGTTCTCCTTCAGAATCTGAACTGCTATCCCACTCCTTGCGCTCAGAAACACCCCTGACATAAACTCTCTCTCTCATCCTGTTCAGATGTGACAGTGCAATCCTATCCATAGCTACTTAGAACTAAGTCTTGTTCAGTTTAATGGTCCCAGGCAAATGGGTATGGCAGCCTCCCCTAACCTGGTGCCTTCCAGATATGTTGGACTGCAACACCCACCATCCTGGCTGATGGGATGGGAGCTGTAGTCCAACACTACTGTGGGGCACCAGTTTGGGGACAGCTGGTGCATAGCATTACAGCCTTACATGTCAAGGAAAATTGTTTGTTTGTTTATAGGCCACCTTTCTTCCATCATGGAACTCAAGGTGGCTACATGTGGTTCCCAGGTGGTCTCCCCTCCAAGCACGGACCAGACCCAGACCTGCTTAGCTTCAGCAAGGTGGCTGTCTCATGTGCCTTCAGACCATGCCTGGGACCAATGAAAAAGGTCAACACACTAAGAGTTTCCTATCTGCCTTGCATACCTCCTCAATGCAGAGAGGAAGCAATGTCCAATCCACCCTGTAGTGTTGTTGTTTGAATGGGAAATTTTCCTTTTACCTACATTCTCAGAAAGAATTGTATGTGGGGGAGTTCCAATCATGGCATCAGGGAGATATTATTTTGAAATCAATGTGGTACAGCCTGGAATAGATATTATTCTAGCTCAAGGCAACATACAGCATGCAGAAAGTCTCCCTTCCAGGTATCAACATGAACATACACTCTGGCTAAATGTATCATAACTGTGCTTAAAGAGTGGTCCAAGGTCATTAAGAAATCATCCAGAGTCTTGGCAAGACAAGATCTGGACTTTCACCTTACACTAAGGTTTCACCGAGAACCCTAAGTGAATATCTACACCAGGGGTGGGCAGAAGGCAAATCGGATTTACTTGCAGATCTCTGGGTGATTTAAAGTAGATTGGCAGGGATTTCTGACTCCCCATTAGGGGTGTACGGAATACTCACCCTGTTCCAGTCCAGCTGTCCGCAGGAGGGGGAAGGCGATTCATCCCTCCCCCTGGAATCCTGCCCAGCCAGCTTCGCTCCGCAGCGAGTCCGCAGGGCCACCAGCTGGGGCTGCTCACAGCCAGACTTCCATCCGCTGCTGGGCTGCCACGGCCTCCTTGCTGGCTGGCTCTCTGCCTGTCAAGCAAGCAAGCAAGCAGTAGTAATGATGGGAAAGAGGAGGAGGAGCTGGCGAGAAGGCGAACCCACTGAGGGAGGGGGCCCACGGAGAGGTTCATGCCTAAGGGCCCTCCAAACCTGGAACCGGCACTGCAGGAGAGGATTTGTGTGTGGAAGGACTTCAAGCACGGTTCAGTCACGGAATTCAAAACAAATTCTTGGGCTCTGATCACTGGAGGCTGGTGGCTGTGATATCAGTGTGGCGGTGAATCTGCTCCGGGTTTCAGTCAGAACCAGTCAGAACTCTAAAGGAGATACCTTGGACAGCTGCTTTAGAGTTCTGACCAGTTCTGACTGAAACCCAGAGTGGATCCACCACCCCACTGACATCGCAGCCACCAGCCTCCACTGCGTAAGCCTGAAAACTAGCCACTCATAACGTGCTGATATTCTCACAGTCTCCGTTCGCACCATTCCCCGCAAAAGCTTATTCACTGTAAATTAGCGAGAGAGACGAATATGCTTACATGCACCAAGCAGAAGAATCAGGAAGTCGAGCATCTTTCTGGATGAGTAACAAGACGATGCGTCTGCTGCTGTACTTCTAGAAGAGTAGTATGGAACTGTAGCCTCTCACTGGGAAACCTCAAAATATATACATACATGCCAATAGGGCCAAATCTCATCCTGCACCTCCAGCTTACTTCATGTGAGGCTACTCCCAATTTACACCAGCACGAATGAACATAAGATATGGCCCATTTATCTTGATAAGATATGACCCATATATCATGATCTGACCTTGGCACCTTCAACTTATCAGCTCCAAGAAGGTTTTGTTTTTTTTTTAAAGCAGAGTTCAACAAATAATATGTTCAAGGTTAATGTTTAAACAAATGTTAGAATTAGGAGTCAGAAGAGATTCTACAGCTCACCTGGCTCCAAAAAGGGAATTTGTCTAATTCCCTTTAAAAGCTATCTAAATCGGTGGCCATCACTACATCCTGAAGTAGTGAATTCCATAGTTTAACTATGAGCTGTGTGAAGAAGGACTTCCTTTTATCTGTCCTGAATCTCCCATCAATAAGCTTCATGGGATGACCCTCCCCTTGGGTTCTAGGGTGATGATGAGCGAGGAATAAAAATGTCTCCCTATCCACTTTTTCCATACCATACATAATTGTGTACACCTCTATAATATCTCCCCTCACTCACCCTTTTTCTAAGCTAATCAAACCCAAACTATGACTAGGTTTGCACAACACGCTAACCCACACTCAGTGGTTGACTGTGGATTGTTGTTGAATCATGGATTTTTTTTTTAACTGTGGGTTACATGTTGTCTGAACCCGCGACACTTTCCACAGGATGGCTTGTTAACCATGTAGTGTGGCTTATTTTTCTCAAACAAGCCACCTTGAGAATCCGTGGTTTGTTGTAGGGCTGTTCATACCCATGGTGGCTTCTTGTGTTGTCCAAACCTAGCAGGGTGACTTCATTGTGGGTTGTTTGGAATGGCTAGAGAGCCGCCTGGAAAGAGCAGCGAATACGCTTGCCACTCCTCATGAAATCGCTAGTGCTGCTGCCATCCTCCCTCATCCCTTCTCAGTGCCCTCCACCCTGTGCTCCTAAAAATTTTAAAATTTTAAAATTTGCATTTTAAAAAGTCAGTCCTGCACAGTTCCACAGGAGTGAGTGTCCACTAAATTTCCCCTCTATTTTGCTGCTCTGCCATGAGATTTGTGCACTTTTCCCCTACATATTACTGCTCTGTCATGAGATCTGAGCAATTTTCGCCTCCGTTGTACTGCTCTACCTTGAAATGTGTGTAATTTTCCTGTTTCGTAAAGGAAATAAGTATGAAGGGATAATAATATCCTCACCGAAGGAAGGCCTTATAGGTGTGTGGTATAAAATTCTTAACAATATTGAACAACAAAGAAACAAGAAAAAGAGAAATGGGGAAAGGACCTATGGAGATCTATTAAATTAGAAGGATGGGAGTGGATCTGGAGGAATATTCTGAAGGTGTTAATGGCAACTTCATTAAAAGAGAACTATATTAAGGTTATGTTTCAGTGGTACTTCCTCCCATATACATTAAACAAAATATATAAGAATTGTTCAGAGAAGTGGGGGGATGAAGGCTGACTTTGTTCATATATTTTGGTCCTGTCTGAATCTTAAAAAAAAAATGGGAAATGGTTTTGCAATATATTTATGAAATGATGAGAGATATAATACCTATGGACCCACTGTGTGTTTTACCTGGCTATCTTAAAGATGTAAATCTAACTTGTGACTTGGAGCTTATTATTAACCTTTTAACAGTTAGTAAAATACTGATAGGTGCTTTCTGGAAGAAGACCAAGATTCCGTCTAACGAAGATTGGTCCCAGAAGGTCTGGGACACTGTTTACATGATAAAATTGACTTATTTAAGAAGGTATAAAGACCAAGTTCTGTAAACAAGTTTATTCAGAATTGTTCACTTTTTTAATGTATTGGAATTCTAAATTCATGATGGTTCAAGTCCTTACATTATGTTTGAAATGTTATAAATATCTCTTTTTCCCCCTTTTTCTTGTTCTATCTTGTGATTTGAGAAAATAATAAAAAGGATACCTTAAAAATGTGTGTGCTATTTTCCCCTCCATGTTACTGCTCTGCCATGAGATTTGAGCAATTTTCACCTCTGTTATACTGCTCAGCCTTGAAATGTGTGCAATTTCTCTCCCTGTTGTATGGTACTGCCATAAGATTTGTGCAGTTTACCCCCTCTGTTTTACTGCTTTGCCTTGAAATGTGTGCAACTTCCCCCTCCATTTTACTGCTCTGCCATGAGATTCATGCAATTCTCCCCTCCATGTTATTTCTCTGCCATGAGATTTGTGCAATTTTCCCCTCTGTTTTACTGCTCTGCCAAGAGATGTGTATGTTTAGTGATCCTGCTCACTGCTCTGTAATCCATATGTATATGTGACAGCTAGCAACAGAGACCAGTGGAGGGAAGCAACAAGCATGCAGGGGGCAGGGGAGCCAAAAGTGGCTGGTGGCTGCAGGAGAGTAGAAGCTTTAGGGGCAGGTGTTATTACTTCAGTAGAACATGAAGCATCAACCAAAAGCTGTTTGGTAGCAAGGAAAGCCCGGAAGTGGAAAAATGAAATTGACAAGGACATTGACAGGAGGGCGAGATTGGTATGCTTGGCTAAATATCAGGCGGGTGGTCTTGCGGTCTTCAAGAGAGCAAGACCAGGAAAAAAAGTTTGTGAATACATTGCCACATTCAGAAGGGCTCCATTTGGTGATCTGCTGCAGGAGGGGGGAGGTTTCCTTTGGGAGCCAGCAACCCCAGTGGACCAACTGGAGAAAGGGTGCTGGTGTAGGGACTGAGGAAACAAGGGGTTCTGCTGCAAAGGCATCTGGGATATATGCCAGAGTTGGCAGGAGAACTGAGGGGGGCTGAGGGGAAGAAACAAGCCACAGCAAGCCACAGAGCACCCAGTCTCTTGGGTTAGTGACTGAACAACCAAACCATGATGGCTTATTCTCAGGGTCACTTAGTGTGATGTACAAACGCGCCTATTGTAACCTTTCCTCATAAGGGTGTTGCTCCAGCCCCTTGATCTTTTTGGTTGCCCTTTTCTGCACCCTTCCCAACTCAACAATGTCCTTTTTAGGTGCAGTAACCAGAACTATACACAGTATTCCAAGTGAGGTCACGCCATAGATTTGTATAAGCTTTAGCTATTGGGCGGTATAGAAATGTAGTAAATATTAAATAAATAGGCAGTTTTATTTTCAGTGCCTTTCCTAATTAAGCCTAACATGGAATTTGCCTTTTTTTCACAGCAGCCACCAACCATGTTGATATTTTCTTTGAGCTGTCCACTGCAACCCCAAGGTCTTTTTCTTGATCAGCCACTGCTAGTTCAGATCCCATCAACATATATGTGAAGTTGGAATTTTTTTGCCCCAACATGCATCACTTTACACTGGCTTACATTGAATCACATTTGCCATTTTGAGAACCATTCTCTCAGATTGGAGAAATCCTTCTGGAGCTCCTCGCAATCCCTCTTTGTTTTATGAACAAGTTGAAAAGCATTGGTCCCAATTCAGCTGCCTGTGGGACCCCACTGTTTACATCCCTCCATTGGGAGAAGTTACCTTTTATTCCTACACTCTGCTTCCTGTTCTTTAACCAGGTACCAATCCATAAGAGAACCTCTCCTCTTATCCCATGTCTGCTAAGTTTATTCAGGAATCTTTGATGACGGACTTTGTCAAAAGCCTTTTGGAAGTCCAAGTAAAAAATGTCTCCCACATCACCCCTGCCCAAATTATTAACACTCTCAAAAAACTCTAAAAGGTTAGTGAGACAGGACTAAGCTTTGTGGAAGCCATTTTGATTATTTTTCAGTAGGGCTTGTCCTTCTATATGCTTACCATATGCTCTATCTTTAATAATGCTTTTCACCAATTTAACTGGAACATATGTTAATCTAACCAGTCTGTAACTAGACTGTAAGGGATCCCCCTGGATCCCTTTTAAAAAATTGGTGTAACATTGGCCATTCTCCAGTCCTCTGGTATAGAGGATGATCTCAGGGATATGTTACTATTTTTTTTTAGAAGACCAGCAGTTTCATATTTGAGTTCTTTAAGATATACTACCTGGGGCCGGTGATGTGTTAGTTTTCAATTTGTCAATTAGGTCAAGAACCTTATCTCTTGTCACCACTATTTGCCTCAATTCTTCAAACTCCCTTCCTGAAAACATCAGTTCAGGCACAGATATCTGTCCTACATCTTCTGAAGTAAAGACAGATAACAAGAATTCATTCAGCTTCTCTGCAACTCCTTATATTCCTTTAGTACTCCTTTAGCTCTGTTGTCATCCAGTGGTTCAATTGCCTCCCTAGCCACTTTCCTGCTTCTGATATATTTACAGAATTATTTATTGTTGATCCCAATGTTATTAGCAATGTGCTCCTCAAAATGCTTTTTTGCATCTCTTATTGTCTGCTTACATTTCCTTTATGCACGCTTGTGTTCTTTTTGTGCTCCTCATTTGGACAAGACTTCCATTTTCTGAAGGAATTCTTCTCTCTAATAGGTTCCTTGACACTGCTGGTTAAACATGTTGGTAACCTTTTGGACTTGGTGCTATCTCTCCTGACCTGTGGTATACATTCTAGCTGAGCTTCTGTTATTCTGGTTTTGAGTAACCTCCAAATATTTTGGAGAGATTTAATGCTCTTCATTCACCCATCCAGCTTTCTTTTTACCATTTCCCGCATGTTAGAGAAGTTTCCATTTTTGAAATCAAATGTGACTGTGTTGGACTTCCTTGGCAGTTTTCCACTTGAATATATATTAAATTTGATAGCACTGTGTTCACTGTTTCCAATTGGTTTGACAATACTCACTTCTCGCACTAGAGTCCGGGTGGCACCACCAGGATAGAGGAGAAAGGAATTAGATGACTTTGTGTGTGCTGATTTACTTTATTTTTTTATACTTGGCTTTGAAAGAATGTGAATTGCTGTTACTGATATTTAATAAGGAAACAAATGCATTGTTATTTATCCAGTGTGGCTTAGCCTAGGTCAATACTGTGGAGGTCAGTACTTAGAGAGTGTTGCTCAGTTTTAGAGCAAACCAAACAAACCCCATCTTGGCTAGAGCACACTTGGTGTCCTTCATTGCTGACCTCCACTGAGGCAGGAAATACAGACAAGGGGAATAGCGCAGTCATGTATGCAGGGCTAGGTCGAGCAAAGGGATGTCAGAGAAATCTAGGGATGGCAGAGAATTCAGCCACGGATCACGGTGAGGCCGAATGCCAGTGCTTTCGGCCCCCCGAAATCTGTGGCGGAACGGCCTGCCGCCACCCCGCAGATCCCCCCCAGGACAAGACTTACCTGGGGTGGATCTTCCGGGCGGCGGCAGCTCTGGCCGCGGCTCTGGCCGCGGCTTCGGCCGCGGCGGCTGGTCTTCCGACCAGCTGCCACCGCCGCCATTTGCAGTTGGGGGGGGGTTTACAAGATGTGATAGGCTATGTAAGTTTCTACATAGCCTAAACCTCTGGGTTAAAAAAATAATTTTAAAAAAGGCATATGCAAATGGCGGCGGCTACGGCCGCCGCCATTTGCGTACGCCTTTTTTTTTTTTAACCGAGAGGTTTTAGGCTATGTAAAAACTTACGTAGCCTATCACGTCTCTATCACGTCTATTACGTAGCCTATCACGTCATTTGCGTTCCTTACTTTGGGAGCAGCCGCCATTTGCGTACACAGTTGTTGTTTTTTTTCCCAGAGCCCTCCGCGGCCAGAAATCTGGCTGCGGACGGCTCTGGCCTGCCTGGGCCTGGCCAGCTGCTCCGTGGAGCTGCCGCAGAGCAGAGCCAGCCGCGGAGAATTCCGGGGGGGAGGAACGGATCGCCTCCCCCCCTGGCGAGGATTCCAGGGGGAGGGACAGAATGCCTCCTCCCCCACCATCAACATAATCCGTGAAAGGTAAGTGACTTTCATACATCCCTAGAGAAATCCGCAGTGGAATCAAATGAGTTCGGATTTCTATGAATCTGACCTGTGGGACCTTTTCCCAAGTCGCATGGATTCTGCAGCCTTGCAGACCTTTCTCTCTCTCTCTCTCTCTTTTTTTTTTTTTTAACTTTCTGGAATTTTACACACATTTAGTCATAGAAAAATACGTTAAAAAAAAAACAAAAAACCACTGGCCGAAATTGTGCATTTTACCCATAGGCAAAAGCATGAAAATGCACATTTGGGGAGGATTTGTGCATTTGGGGGAGGATTTGTACATTTGTGCAAATTCAGCCAATTGGAAAAAATCTAGTTCCATCAATGTGCAGACTATGGGACAAAAGGCACCTGACAATCCATGAAACACAGGCAGAATGGATTTTACAAAATCCATACATTCCTAATCAAGTATCACCAGACTCTAATCAAATTGACAAATCTGGATGTGCCATGAAGGAGGAGAAGAGGGCAAAACTGAGCAAGATATGCATGTCTCATATATAGAGCGATTTCTCTATTATGAAGTATAGAATATGTTATGAACTCTCCCGATGAGCATCATTAGGGCAGCCATCTGCATTAAGTACTTCTTTCATTAAAGAAATGGCTGGGGCGGGAACAGCAATCACACCTTTTGTTTAAGGGCAAGTACAGCTGAATTCACAGTCCTTTGTAAGCTTTGTATTGCTAGTTTTGCTGGACATGATGTCACAGCCTTGTCTAAAAAGTATAAGAAGTCAGGTTTTCAACAGCAAGGTGTTCCAGCTTTCATTGGTGCCAAACCATGGCTAGACCTTTTTTGTGGCTGCAAAAAAGGCAAATGCTCTTTTGGGCTGCATTAATAGAAGCATAGCTTCCAAATCCCAGGAAGCACTAGTTCCCCTCTACTCAGCACTGGTTAGGCCTCTTCTGGAGTACTGTGTCCAGTTCTGGGCACCACACTTTAAGAAGGATGCAGACAACCTGGAGAGGGCTCAGAGGAGGGCAACAAAGATGATCAGGGGACTGGAAACAAAGCCCTATGAAGAGAGACTGAAAGAACTGGGCATATTTAGCCTTGAGAAGAGAAGACTGAGGGGAGATATGATAGCACTCTTCAGGTACTTGAAAGGTTGTCACAGAGAGGAAGGCCAGGATCTCTTCTCGATCATCCCAGAATGCAGGACACGGAATCATGGGCTCAAGTTACAGGAAGCCAGATTCCAGCTGAACATCAGGAAAACCTCCTGACTGTTAGAGCAATACAACAATGGAACCAATTACCTGGGGAGGTGGTGGACTCTCCCACATTGGAGGCCTTCAAGACGAGGCTGGACAGCCATTTGTCAGGAATGCTCTGACTTGGATTCCTGCATTGAGCAGGGGGTTGGACTCGATGGCCTTGTAGGCCCCTTCCAACCCTACTATTCTATGATTCTATGACCACAAATCATCTGCTTTTGCCATAGGCAAAACTGGGTGCTCGGGTCTCTCATGGGTCCATTACCAAATTTTCAGGCCAATCCTTCTCCAGTAAGGCAAACACCAGCTTCCCACTCTCTACCTCTGCATGGAGGAAGAGGGTGGGATACTGAAGTTCTGCTGTTCCTAGGCCAAAGATTTTCCCACAAGCTGAACAGCAGCTGGGCCGGGTCAGGTTGTGTCTCCTGCTGGGGGAAGTCATTTTGGGTTCCAGGAAATGGCCTTGCTGAGAACAAAGCTAATTTCTTCATTCAGAGCATAGTTTTCAAGGAAGGCTTGCAGGTTTATTATTATCATTATGCTGGGGTTTAAAGTGATGTTGCTCTACCAAGTTAATTTCTCCAAAATCAACTTGTTCGTTTTAAAGTCACATTTGTAAGCAAAAAAATGTGCAAAGTGGCTTTTCCCCTAAATGCGCGTGTGTGTGTAACCTTGGGCTTGGGCAGTAAGTGTCCTCTTAGCCATAGATGCTCTATGACCAATGTCTATAGATTCCTTTGGTTTAGCAGATCTGCCTCTTGGGAACATCTGTAAGTTTATGCATGCGCCTAGAGGGGAGCAGATTCAGTAACACCTTCCTGGTGGAGAATGTGGGCAGACAAGTGTCTGACTGCTCATACATTAGCAAAGACAAGGCTTGGCAGAGAGGGATCCCTCCCTTGGGATCCCTCCCTTGTTTCTGATGCACTGCTGCACCCATGGTTTGGGAATGGAAATGTTGCAGGGAGAATGTTTTGCTTAGCCTAATTCTTTGCTAGAGGTTTGCTGCTAGAGACTGTTTCTTTAGAATTGCAAATGTTGAAGTACTGGGAGTGTGCCAGGAATTGCAAATGTTGGAGTCCTGGGAGTGTGCTAGAACTGCTATGCTGCAACTGTTAGAATCACTTTGCTAGAAATAGCTTCATTCTCAAAATTTCTCAAGTGGTGGCAGCAGGCTGGTAATACCAGCATTACACCTCTCACTTCTACAGAGTGAGGTGTCATACTGATCACAAATTCCTATGTGGAGCACGTGCTCAGAGGCACCCTGTTCCTTAGTTCTTAGCTTTGAGCCAGTACTGTGCACCTGGCTCTGGATGGTGGATCTTGGGGGTTCTAATAAACAAAAAAACAAAGAACTCACAAGCCTGGAGTCTTCCAATCCCTGACCTACATTACAAACTTCAGCTTATTTTAAGAGTCATTGCTTTGCCCTACTGAACTCTTCCACTTCTGTGAGGGGGTCTTGAGATCTCTCCTCTATTTGAAGGCATCCTCTGTTTGAAGGGCTATCCAGTCCAAATCCACTTTAAAGAATCCATAAGAAGGGAGAACAGCAGGGCCCTGGAAGCTACCCATCAAGAGTTAGTACCTGGACAGCAGAATGAGCAGGCACAAAAATCACCTGGTCACAGTTTTCCCCATGATGGTGAAATGTTTTTCATTGCTATTTAAATGATAGCCATTATTTCTGAATCTGCATATAAATTAACGTATGCACCTTTTATGGAAATCCTTGTCCTCTTTTTGCATCTTTTTGGTAATCTGTAAATAGCCACCTTAGTTTCTTCCACTGAATCGTCACACTTTTTATGGCCAGTATCTGCACTGCCTCATATTATCCATTTTCTTTTGTACAATATAGGCAGAGATGTTGGAGAAATACATCAACATTCTACAGAGCCGGTGCTTCCAGATGAAGCATTCATCATGTCATCACCCTGCCTCATTCACAGAACTTTACAGGGGAACCAAGTGATGTTGTCTTCCAGTAGTAACCTTCCTGTGTTTTCGCACTGCTTCTTCCATTCTTTTCCTCACTGGAAAACCCACTAAGGAAAAAAAGTAGAGTGGGACTCAGGAGATTCTAGGTTCCAGGTTCTAGCCCCCCTCCCCGGTGATGGAGCTCACTGGGTGACTTTGGGCCGGTCACTGACTCTCAGCCTAACCTGCCTCACAGGGTTGTTATGAGGATAAAATGGAGAGGACGAGGACTGTGTAAGCCACTGTGGGTTCTTTATAAGATGAAAAAGGGGGGATATATATGTAATAATAAATAATAAATAAAAATAAATGCCTTCTAATTGTTAATGCTAAGGCCCCTCCATCTGGAAGACCAAGTGGTATGTTCTCTCCCACCCAGAAATGAGGAGTTAATCAAGCACCTATTTCTAGCTGCATACTTGTGCAACTACAAAAGCTTGCTATGTTGCACTACCTTTTAAAGCAGGAATGCAGAACCTCAGCCCTAGGGCCAAATTTGGCCCACCTGGTCCCAAACCGGCCCAGATGACCTCACCCCTTCTTCTAGCTGTCACTGTTCCTTCATCCTCCCCCTTCACAATCAACACGCTTCAGCAATCAAGGTTTCAAGCTACACTACTTTTTTAGTTAACAACTAGGTTCTTTACAAATGCAGATTCTAGGAAACTCTCAGACTGCATAGAATCAGCTAATCCACACATCTATGAATATCAATAGAGGGGATGAAGTGGAAGTTAGAGATGTTGCCAGCAGTCTAGGCAAGAACTTCACAGCCAGACTTGCTTCGCAGGGAGGTCCCTCTATTAAGGTGGCTCCCTCCTACATTGGTTTTCACGAGGGGCCAACCTGATGGAGTGTCTGAGTCCTGCCCCTAACTTTTCCCACTTCGCTCTGTGATAGACCCTAGCATCCCTCAAGTCATGCCCCCTCCTCTCCTCCTCCTCCAAAACCTGATTTCTCATGGTGGAGGAAAGGGGGAGCCATTCAGGCTGGGCCATCTGTGTGTCAAGGTCTTGGGAAGAAAGGCTTGCTGTGTCTGGGCTCACTGGGGAGGGTGCCTCCCCCTGTTCTGGCTGTTCCCATTCTGATTCTGAATCTGAGCTGCCAGACATCTCCACATGCTCAGATTCAGTCCTGACACTCACCCCCTTTCCCCGACTAATGATTTTTCAATGGTTTCCTGCCTTTTGTGCTATCCCCCCGCCCCCCGCCACCATGTCCTTATCTTGGTTCTTGCAGGGATTTGGGGCATGCCCTTCTTTTATGTGACTTGCTAGAGTTGCGGCCATCAAACACCATCTTCCTTGACTCTAGAACAGGGGCAGGGAAACCTTTTCCTGTTGCAGCTTGCATTTCTTCAGTCAAAACATTTTTCTCCCACTCTCAAAAGACTAGAACCCAATGGGGTCATCCCTTGAAGCTGATTGGTGGGAGATTCAGGACAGGTAAAAGGAAGGACTCCTTCACACAGTGCAGAGTCAAACTATGGAATTCGCTACCACAAGATGTAGTCAAGGCCACTATGGCAAAACTACCCCATGGTTTTATTGATTTAAACTCTGTGTTTATGGTTTCATAGCTTCTCCATACATTTGAGGTTGCCTGGAGAGAGAGTGAGTGAGAATGTATGGGACCGTACAATTGGTTGAGTGCCTGGTGATGGGTGATTGGTCATTGAGAATGTTGGATGGGAAGAGGTGCTGGAGTTAAGGAGTGTCAGTTAAAGGAGATGGTTGAATATATAAGTGGGTCAGATTATAGGGATTTGCCTGATTAGCATCATCTCCTGGGGATTTGCGGTGGGGGGGGGATTGTGGCCTTAGGCCTTAGGTTAGTTTAGGGTAGGTTAAGAGGTTAAATCATACTGTAGCCAAGAACTAGAACTTCATATTAAAGAAATCTTTTATACTGTAAAAATTTATTTTAAACTAAATAAATGCTTTTGGATATTTTATACAGGGTCTCTGCTTGATTCATAATCACACTACTCATACATAACCAAGGTAAAGATGAGAAGGACACATCGCACACCACTACTCTTAACAAAATATAACAGTCCCTTAGAGGTAGTTAAAGGTGGATGCCTGAGGTGAGTGGGGAGTGGGGACAATTTGCCCAGGCTGAAGTCAAAGCAAACCCCCTCTTGAGGGACTGTAGGCTGAGAGAAGAGAGACGGGGTTTCATTGCAGCCACCAAATTGGATGGCTTTGAAAAGAGATTGGACAAATTCTTGGAGGAGGAGGCTATCAATGGCTACTAGTCCTGATGGTTATATGCTCCCTCCAGTATCAGAGGCAGTATGCTAGGGAACATGGGCAGGAGGGTGCTGTTGCACTCATGTCCTGCTTGTGGGCTTCCCATGGGCATCTGGTTGGCCCATGGGAAGCCCACAAGCAGGGTCCACCCAAAGGTCCATCGAGTCCAGCATTCTGTCCTCATAAGAGAGTTGCTCATTTTAGTTGCCCTGTTCCGCACTTTTTTCAGCTCTACAGTTTCCTTTTTTAGTGCACAGTATTCTGTACACAAAACTTTACAGGTTTTTAGAACTGGTACCACCATAGATTTGTATAAGGGGAGCATGATATTGGCAGTTTTATTTTCAGTTCCTTTCCTAATTATGCCTAACATGGAGTTTGCCTTGGTGGCGCAGACTGGGCTGAGATTTCCATCGAGCTGTCCACCACAGCCCCAAGATCTCTTTCTTGCTTGGTCACTTCTAGCTCAGATCCCATCAGGTTATACTAGAAGCTGGGATTTTTTGACCCAACGTGCACCCCTTTACCCTTGCGTACACTGAACCACATTTGCCATTTTGATGCCCATTTTGCCAGTTTGGAGAGATTTAAATAACTGTAGGACTCAAATTATTCCAAAAGGAGGGTTAGGACTATGTGGCATCATGATCGAGGAACAGCTGAGGCTTTTAAATAGGTTCTATAGTTTTAGAAAGGCTAGAAAAAACCCTCAGCCACCTCACCTCATAAAGTTAATTTAAGTACGTGCATTTCCAGTCACCAATCCTCCTTTCTTCTTCCTTCCCCTATCCTGTTCTTTCATTTTTTTCTTTATTCTACCCAGAGCATATCTTGGGGAATTCTTAAAGAGAATTCTCTTCAGTGGGCAAGAGAAGTTCTGAACTGTATTTGACCTTATACAAATAGACAAGAAGTCTGGTTTTTCTCCTTCTTACTCGAGTCTTTGAGAAAAGTGGGTTCACATGGTTGCAGAGAAACAAATCTGGGTCTGTTTTGTCTGTCAGTTGCCATTACCCAGCAATAGGAAGGGCTGTAGCTCAGTGGTAGAGCACATGCTTGGCAAGCAGAAGGTCCCAGGTTCAATCCTGAGCATCTCCAGGCAGGGCTAGGAAAGAATCCTGCCTGAAACTCTGGAAAGATGCTGCTGCCAGTCAGTGTCAACAATACTGAGCTAGATGGACCCACGGTCTGACTCAGTCTCAGGCAGATTCCTATGTTCCTACGATGAGAAAACTTTAATAAAAATGGGAGGTTTTGGTTTGTTTGTTTAATTGGAGGGGAGATAAATACTGCTACTTTATTCAGTCCTATATATGCCTACTCAAAAGTCCCAATATGTTTAATGAGGCTTACCCTCAGGAAAGAGTGCATTGGATTCCAGCACAAGTTACTTTTGTGAGGAGGTTTGCACCTTGATGTTCTGCATGTTTACTCACAAATACAGTCAGGGCCAGAAATATTGGAACAAGGATAACTGTTTTGGCAGTTGGCCTCTGTACACCACCACAATGGAGTTGAAAGGAAACACACCCAGATGGGAGCGAAGTCAGGACTTCCAGCTGTAATTCAAGGGGTTTGACAAAAGTGGGGCACTAACCATTCAGGAAGTACAGCCAGGGGCATACACACACACCCATCGTTGGTGGCTCATAAGTAATGGAATGAATGGCTGACAAGCAGCTGCATGGCCAGGTGTGGCCTGTTTCCTGGGTGCCCCATGACCAATCAAACAGATAAAAGGCCTGGAGGTGGTTCTGAGTGTTACATTTTCATTTGGTAGCTGTTCACTGGAACTCCCAACATGAGGTCCAAAGAGGTGTCCATGCCTCTTTGAAGGAGGCCATCATTAGGCTGAGGAAACAAAATAAACCCATCAGAGAGATAGCAAAAACAGTGGGAGTGGCCAACACAACAGTTTGGATCATCCTGAAAAAGAAGGAATTAACTGGCAAGCTCAGCAAGAGCAAAAGGCCTGGAAGACCACGGAAGACAACTAAAGTGGATGACCGCAGAATGCTGCTCATGGTGAAGAGGAACCCTTTCACAACATCTTAAGGAGCGCCTCCAGCAACACCAGACAGGCCGCTTAACAAGATCAGCCTCGGATGGCCTTCTCTCTGTCCCATCAGCCAGGACAGCTAGACTGGTGGGGATGAGGGAGAGGGCCTTCTCTGTGGTGGCCCCCACTCTGTGGAACTCCCTCCCTAGGGAACTCCATCATGCCCCCTCTTTAATGAGCTTCCGTCGTGCATTAAAAACGTGGTTGTTCAGGCAGGCATTTGGGGTGGGTTAGGGTATTTAAAAAAAAACATTATGGTAAAATTTTATTGTTTAAAATTGTTTTGTGGTGGGTTGTACATCGCCCAGAGTGGCTGGGTGACCAGTCAGATGGGCGATTAATAAATTTAATAAATAAATAAATAAACATCAAGCCAAGAATGCTCTTGTGGAGGTAGGCATGTCATTGTCAACATCTACAGTCAAGTGACGGCTTTATGAATGTAAATACAGAGGCTTCACAACAAGGTGCAAACCACTGGTAACGCTCAAGAACTGAAAGGCCAGATTAGCCTTGGCCAGCAAACACCTAAAAAAGCCTGCCCAGTTCTGGAATAAGATTCTTTGGACTGATGAAACCAAGATTAACTTGTACCAGAATGATGGGAAGAGAAAAGTATGGAGAAGGAAAGGAACAGTTCATGATCCAAAGCATACCACATCATCTGTCAAACATGGTGGAGGCAGTGTTATGGCATGGGCATGTATGGCTGCCAGTGGAACCGGGTCACTGGTGTTTATTGATGATCTGACTGCTGACAAAAGCAGCAGGATGAATTCTGAAGTGTATAGGGCTACACTTTCTGCTCAGATTCAGCCGAATGCTGCCAAACTGATAGGATGCCGCTTCATATTGCAGATGGATAATGACCCAAAACATACAGCAAAAGTTACGTAAGAGTTTCTGAAGGCAAAGAAGTGGGATTTTCTTAAATGGCCAAGTCAGTCACCTGATCTCAACACAATAGAGCATGCTTTTCTGAAGACAAGACTGAAGGCAGAAAGACCCACAAACAAGCAGCAGCTGAAGGCAGCTGCAGTAAAGGCCCGGCAAAGCATCTCAAGGGAGGAAGCTCAGCATTTGGTCATCTCCATGGATTCCAGACTTCAGTCATTGACTGAAAAAGATTTTTATCCAGGTATTAAAGGCGAGTCTTAAGTTTGAAATGATGTTGGTTTGTTCCATTACCTATGAGCCACCAACAATGGGAGGGGGTGTATGCCACTGGCTGTACTTCCTGAATGGTTAGTGCCTCACTTTTGTCAAACCCCTTGAATTACAGCTGAAAGTCCTGACTTCGCTCCCATCTGGATGTGTTTCCTTTCAACTTCAATGTGGTGGTGTACAGAGGCCACCTGCCAAAACAGTTATCCTTGTTCCAATATTTCTGGCCCTGACTGTGACTCCTGAGCTGTGAGCATGGTACTGCAGGCTTAATACAGTGCCTACCCAATTCCATCTAATGAATTGACTACCCTTTCAGCTCAGTCTTATGCATGTTTTGTCATTTGTGGTTTAAAAAAAAATTGCATGAACTCTAGCTTCAGTGGTGAGGGAAAGGCACTTAGTACATGTTCAGTGTTTCTCTATAACTTAACCCTAGTTTTGAAAACAGACTCATTGGCTGAATCCTGGTGAAGTCTTGGCACAAATGAAGTTATGGGGAGGAAGATACAATGAGAGCTTGTGCATAACAAGGAGTAGGTAGAGAGGAGTTGCACAAAACAAGACATCTGTTTTTATGAAGAGTTGCTGGAGGATGGTAGGATGAGGAGGGATGGTTGCATGGAGGGGAATAGAATTGGTAGGGGGAGAATGTAAGTGCTCAGTGGTGAAAGGAAAAACACTCTGCACATGCTCAGAGGCACTCTATATTTAAGAACATAAGAAGAGACCTCAGACCAAGGTCCATCTAGTCCAGCATTCTGTTCACACAGTGGCCAACCAGATGCCCACAGGAAACCCATAAGCAGGACATGAGTGCAATAGCACCTTCCCACCCATGGTCCTCTGCTGCTAACATTGGTGAAATGTAAATAAATTCTAGTAATTCTAAATTTGCATGCATGTATATCCTTCAGAAACTTTGCAGTTTTCTTGCCTGAGGGACACCTCTCATGACCTGTGCATTTTCATACAAATTTACCCAAAAAGTATTGGGGAAGGGGGGAAGGGAAGGGGAAGAAAATCACTCCCTCCCCCAAATTGGAGAACTCCCCATCTGCATGAACTGCTGCACCTATCCTTCTAGAACTTTGCTGGTTTCTTACTTCGGGACAACTCTAGGCTGTCTATAATTTTCAGAACAATGGTCCACAAGGAACATAGGGAGATAAGTATGCCCTCTTTTGGAGACCTCACAATGTCAAGGCCACCCTTGCACAAAAACCCTTGTGGCTAGCATTCTGAAATTTGGCAGTCATGATCTCCTTTGATGGGGCAATGAATCCTGAAATTTTTATCCAATTCTTCGAAGTAATAAAAATGTTATTGACAGTTCCCTTTAAAAGAAAATCAAAATATAAACCCTGCACCTATTTTTCTAACATGTGGGTGTAATCCCCTTCTAGGGGGCTCTGTGCCTGAAATTATCATCCAGTTCTGACCAAGAGAAAAAAGTTACAGTTTTTTTCTAATTTCCCATCAACAGGAAGCATAAAGACCCATTTTTCACAATCGTGACTCAGGTTTGGTGCTGAGCTGAAGTGGACCGACTACTAATTGGCCCGAGCAGAAGCGGGACGTTTTACAAAATGCTGAATCGGGGTCTGAGTTGAAGGGGGGGTCAGTGCTTACGTCTTATCTATAGAATCATAGAATCGTGCAGTTGGAAGGGGCCTACAAGACCATCAAGTCCAACTTCCTGCTAAGTGCAGGAAGCCTGATTCCCAGGAGGTCTCCCATCCAAGTACTAACCAGGGCTGACCCGGCTTAGCTTCCGAGATCAGACAAGAGCGGGTGCATCCAGCCTTTTATGTATGTATGTTATCTATACACACATGCAAGCACACCACTTGCATGCACCCCACACACACACACACACACACACACACGTGTACTTAGACTTGGATATATATTATATATGTGTATATGCACATTTGTGTTATGGGCCTGTGCCCTGGATCTTTTAAGAACCTAGCAATGCTCAAACAAACCTAGGTTGTAGCACACCTTCTTTTTTCATAAGGGGCTTTGGGTTTTTTGTGCTCCCACTGCAAGCGGCAACAGCACCAACTGTGTTGGCAGGCTGGCCCCCAGTTTGCATCCACCACAACATAGGTGGGGGCATTGTTGTGTCTCACTCTAGAGAAGAGGTGGAGCTGGTGCTGAGCCAAAATGTCCTGGAAGTTTTCTTCCCCTATGAAAGAGGCTTCCATTTTTTCTGGCTCACTCTCCAGGGTGTGTTGAAATTTATTTTTGTGGTGTTTTTGAGCTCACCCAATTACTGCAAGGCAGCCAAGGGTGTTGTGTGACTGTTTTCTTTCTATTACACATCTCACCATTGCTCTGCAGCCTCCCAGGCTGCCTGCACTTACTTTATTTATTTATTTATTTATTTATTTCTATACCGCCCAATAGCCGAAGCTCTCTGGGCGGTTCACAAAAATTAAAACCAAACAACACACAATAAAACAATTTAAAATATATAGAACATTAAAACCACAATATAACAATACAACCACAATAAAACCTAGCAGCAGTGCAAGAGTTTAAAATACAGATTTAAAACAGCAAAGATAAAAATTTAGAAAGCTAAAATGCTAAAATGCCTGGGAAAATAAAAAGGTCTTCACCTGGCGCCGAAAGGAATACAATGTAGGCGCCAGGCGAACCTCACTAGGGAGCTCATTCCAGAGCCGGGGTGCCACAGCAGAAAAAGCCCTCCTCCTAGTAGCCACCCGCCTCACTTCCTTTGGCAGGGGCTCACGGAGAAGGGCCGCTGATGATGATCTTAAGGTCCGGGCAGGCACATATGGGAGGAGGCGATCCTTCAGGTAACCTGGCCCCAAGCCGTTAAGGGCTTTGAATGTTAACACCAGCACTTTGAATCAGGCCCAGAAATTTTTTTTCTGATTTTTCTTATCTGAAAAAGCCCTATGGGAGGAATGACCTCATGATGTCTTCCCAATGAAGTGTGGGAAGCCAATGAGGCTACAGGCTGCCAGAGAGATGATTGTAAAATGAAAAACTCAACACTTGGGCACACTGTTTGGCTACCTCCTATGTAAGGAAAGCGCAAGAACCCAAACCCCAACCCATGAGAATTTCTCCAAAATTGTCTTCACCATTGAATTGCTTTTCGGATGCAATTCCTTTTTCTATCAAATTGAATGAGGACGGTTGGAAAAAATGTGGGAGGAATTTTCGGCACAGCACTACTGCCTACTCTGGCAGGGGCTCTCTGGGGTCTAGGCAGGTGTCTTTCGCAACCCCTGCTACCTTCTGCTTTCAGCTGGAGTTTGAACCCGGGACACCCTGCAGGCCAAGCAGGTGCTTTACCACTGAGCTATTCACTTTCAACCCTTCTACTATGTTATCACTATGAATAATGAAGTTGTGCTAGCCATTTTCAAAGGAAAATGCAACTCCGCTCCCACTGTTTTAAAAACAAATGTCAATATTGTTTCAATCTTTTGAAGTGTCAGCAGTCACAAGATCCAGCAAGCCATACCACATGCCAGAGGCGAAGGCAATAATGAAATAAAACACATAACTTCCTTCCTTATTCTATTTACATATCCCCCTTTTCCGTGAAAAGGCCCCAGAACACTAGCATAGCAGCAGAAGACAAGAGCTGGAAGAAAATTCGTCATTAAAAACATCACCATAAAAAGCAAGAAACCGGTACTAACAAGATCATATCCATGCAACTGTCTGTGAGGAATACACACTGGGGGGGACGGGGAGAGGGAGACATACATGAGAGAAAAAGGCAGCTTAACAGTGCAAATTAAAAGCCTGCTGCTGAGAAAGAAGTTTTAACTGCATGTCAGAAAGCAGACAGAGGGGGAACTTCGTAGACAGCGCAATCAAGCCATTTTGGACCAGGGGCGGGCAAACAGGGTATTGGAGGCCACACATGTGGGCGTGATCAGGACACACACATGCCCATTTATAAACAGGAGCAGGGAAACAGTCATCTAGCCTGCAAGGACTGCTGGGCAGGGGAGGTTAAAGCCTCTCCGTGTCCTCAGTGACCCTAATCAAGATCGCTGCTTCCCCGCTGCTATGATAGCTGCAGGAAAACAGCTATCTTGCTTTCTGTCACCAGCGGATGGCACGGATGTTGGAGGTACCTGCAATGGAATCAAATGAGTTCAGTTTTCTAAGAATCTGACCCACAAATTCTGCAGACCAGCTTTTCCCAAGTCGTTCAGATTCTGCAGATTTGTGAACTGATCTTTTTACTTTCTGAAATCTTCCGCAAATTTAGTCATAGAAAAATATGTAGAGTTAAAAAAAACACTGGCTGGAAATGTGCATCCCCCCCCCCCCGCTCCCCAGGCTAAAGCAGGAAAATGCGCATTTGGAGGGATTTGCACATTTTCGCTACTGTGAATTTGCACAAGTGCAAATATGCACAAATTCAGGAAATTGGAAAAAATCCAAGTCTGTCAATGAGTGGACAATGGAACAAAATGTCAGGAATGAATCTGAGTGTGTGGAGATGTCTGTCAGCTCAGATTCGGAATCAGAATGGGAACAGCAAGAACAGAGGGAGGCACCCTCCCTAGTGAGCCCAGATACAGCGAGACTTTCTTCTTCTGGCAACTTCTCTAACTTCCACTTCATCTCCTCCATTGATATTCATAGATGTGGATTAGCTGTTTCATTGCAGTCTGAGGGTTTCCTAGAATCTGCATTTGTAAAGAAGCTAGTCATTTGCTAATAAAGTAGTGTTGGCCTGAAGCTTTGTTTCCTGGAGTGTGTTGATTACGAAGGGAGAGGAGGAAGAAACTTGACATGATGAAAGGCACCTCACCATCCACAAAACTCCCAGGGTTCTTCACCATTGGCCATGCTGGCTGAGGCTGATGGGAGATGAATATCTAGAGGGCACCAGGCTGGGGGAGAGTGGCCTAGGGGAAACTCTGCCGCAGGCCCATGAAAGGAATCCTGCTAGGGAGCTGAATAGAACCTTACAAAGAAATCAGTGGAGAGAGTAATCATATGATCCCTAGACAGCATCTGGGTGGCACAGGATTATTCAGTTTCCTGGCTACAAGGTCGGAAACACAGCTCCAACCTTGGAGCCAGGAAACTGCGCTCCCCACCCCTTCCCCTTCATAGCCAGCATTGAGGAAACCACACCGCCTGCCTCTCCGTCCTCAGAAAACAGAACGCGGAGATGGGGAAAAGGTGGCGTTCCTGGGGGTGGGAGGGGAGGAGGCTGGGACAGCAACCATACAAGAAATCCTATGGCTGCCCCAGTCTCCTTACCTCCCCCTCCCTGAAGCCTCCGTTAGACAGGTGAAAATGCCCATCTAGCTTAAATGCAGAGCTGGAAGCATTTCACGCCTCCTGCTCTGCGTAGGATACTCATAAGCCTCTGGGTTTGGGAGCTTACGATGAATACCCAGGGCGCAACCCACAGGATTGCATCCTTAGTTACTAACACCAGTCTGGAGCCCCAGTTCAGTAGTCCAACATAGGGATGTTCTTAACGGGACCCACTGTAGTGATTGTATTGCAGGGTGCTGAAAGATTTTCACTGGCTTCCAGGCTCAGTTCAAAGTGCTAGCATTGTGTGACCCACTGAGCCCTAGTCGGCCTTAGATCAGGGAATGTGAAGGCCCTCCCATATGATTTTGCCTCTTTGTTAAGATCATGACCAAGGATCTGCTCCAAGTAGACCCACCTTCTGTTTAGGGACAGCACCTTCTTTGTTTTGTCAACTTGATCGAAGAATTACCGCCCTGAATATGTTGACTTGTTACCGACTTTGATATCCATTCGGCAGCACCATGTGCAGATTGGGTGCCACTCCAAAGCTTGTTACCCTTTACAAGCCTTCCCCAACCTGGCGCCCTCCAGATGTTTTAAACTACAACTCCCACCACCTTGGCCGTGTTGGCTGGATCTGATGGGAGTTGTCGACCAAAACATCTCGAGGACACCAGGTAGGGGAAGGGTGCCCTCTACTATTCCCACTCCACTGGTCCAATTAAATGTAATTATTAAAGGGATCATCTTAATCATTTTGAAGTCTTGTTAGTAGATCAGTTTTTATTAGGGATGTCAGAGAATTTCGCCACAAATCTCAGGGAGGCCAAATGCCAGTGCATTCGGCCCCCTGAAATTGGTGGCGAAACGGTCTGCCACCCCCCCCCGCCCCCTCCCGGGATGGGACTTACCTTGGGCGAATCCTCCTGGTGGCGGCGGTTCGGCGGTGGTTCGGCGGAGGCAGCGGCCGGTCTTCTGACCGGCTGCCGCCACCACCATTTCCAGTTAAAAAACAACAAAAAAAGTGATAGGCTACGTAAAGATTTACGTAGCCTATCACAGCTAGATTTTTAAAAAATACTGTGATAGGCTACGTAAATGTTTACGTAGCCTATCAGAGCTGAGTAAAAAAAAAAACCCATGCGTATGCAAATGGCGGCGCCCATGGGCGCCGCCATTTGCGTTCCTTATTTTGGCACGTCTAGTCTACGTAAACATTTACGTAGACTACGGCGAAAATAAGGGGAACGCAAATAGCGTAGCGTCTACGCTATTTGCGTTCCCCTTATTTTCGCCGTCTTAGTCTACGTAAATGTTTACATAGAGTAGACATGCCAAAATAAGGAACGCAAATGGCGGCGCCCATGGGCGCCGCCATTTGTGTACGCGCGTTGTTGTTTTTTTTTACTCAGCTGTGATAGGCTACATAAACATTTACGTAGCCTATCATGGCTGACTGCAGGGACGCAAACAGCGGTGGCTACGGCCTCTGCCATTTCTGGGCCCGGCTGGCCAGGATTCAGGGGTGGAGGGATGGAGCGCCTCCCCCCGCCAGAATTTCAGGGGGAGGGATGCAGCGCCTCCCCCCCACCGCGAATCAGATTTTGTTAAAGGTAAGTGACTTTCGTACATCCCTAGTTTTTATATGTAAAAAACCAAAACCCATCAACTTTTGAGTTGCACAGAACATCTATGGAACTCTCTTCAACCTGACATCTTTTCACCCAGCTGAAGTCTCTTATCTCTCTGTCTTCAGCAACATCTGAAAACTGCCACTCTCTTTTTTGCCCAGACTTTTCCTGGATCTTGCCTCTTGTGTCTCTTTCCCCATCACCCTCTTCTTATCCATCTTTTTAAGATTGTATGCCTGTGGGCAGGGTCTGTGTTTTTTATCAATTTTTTTTTTTTACACCACTTGGATGTAGGCCCTATATAAATAATAAATACGAATAGCTGTACTCTTCATCAGACAGTCCCTTGACATTTTTCATCCTCTTTTGCTTATAGAAAGTGGTGCTAAGAAAGAGACGATAGCACTGCACTCTGCTGGCTACAGAAGGAAGTTTGTTTCGGCTATCCAACAATTATCATTACAGATTAAACAAAGAAAGGTGTGCTGGTCCAGAAGAAGAAGAGAAAAAGAAGAACCCACAATCCACAGTTTGGCAATGCGGTTATTAGGACCAACCAAAAATACACAAAACTGAGCAAGCTTTCAAGATCTACAGTTCTCTTCATCAAGGAAGATGTTACAAAAAGCAGGTGGGGGGGAGAAAGAGAAGAAAAAAGGCTGATGTTGGAAGTAGGGGTGGGTGGATCACTTACCTGGTTCTGTTCCGGGGCATCTGCTGGTGGGGGGAGGAGATCCGTCCCTCCCCCTGGAATCCTCCCTGGCTGGCTCCACTCTGCAGCAAGGCCATGGAGCCACCGGCTGGGCCCATCCTCAGCCAGACTTCTGTCTGCTGCCAGGCTGTGGACGCAAATGGTGTCCAGCGTAGTGGCTGCCATTTGCATCCCTGCGTTAGCCGTGATAGGCTACGTAAATACTTACGTAGCCTATCACGGCTAAAGCAGGGACACTCCTGCTTTTGCCGCACCGCCACTTTCTCCGTTGCGCTGTCCTCAGGGGACAGCAGCCATTTGCATCTGCAGATGGAGCAATGGACGGCTGCGGATGGACAGGACCGGCCGACAACCAGGTAGGGACCGTCCCAGGGGGGATTCCATGGGGTGGGGGGTAGTCCATTCCGCCACGGACTCCGGCGGGCCGGATTCCAAAAAATCCAGCCTCATTGGAGTCCGTGGCGGATTTCTCCGCCATCCCTAGTTGGAAGTCATGAAGTCTGCATGGTCAGAGTCTTAAGAGGGAGTGGACGAGGGCACAGAGACTTAAACAGATCAGGATCTACTAAGTGTTCTGCAGATTTCAAGTTACATCCAAGACTGTTGGGACAAACGAACACCCAGTGGTTGATGCCCCCATTTTGAAAATACAAAATCACTTGATTTGTCTCCAACCTTTGGCGAAATACAGAGGTTCCTTGGTAGGCAGAGAACAATAGTAAAGAGAAATGTAGCCGTGTTTACATTGGCAACATTGGAGGTTAATTTTGAATGGTGCCCTAGATTAAAAAATTAAAAAGTCAATAGAATCCAAATTGGGAAGTGTTACTCAGTGGTTCAAAGGAAGGTAACGCTCAAAGAGTAAAGTCCATTCTTCAGGTGGTAGATACTCATCTTCTACCAATTGTAGAATCCTGCTCCTGATCTGGAACTTGGTATTTTCCAAGTTACACATAAAACAAAGCAACCCATGCTAGGCCATAAGAAAAAAAATCCAAAATCTAAAGCCAGGCAATGCCTTTATTTGGACCAACCAAATTTGCACAAAATTGTTGGCAAGCTTTTGAGATCTCCACATTTCTTCATCAGACAAGATCTTATACAAAGCAGGGGAGAGGGAAGGTGACAATGTTGAAGTCATGAAGTCTGCATGGTTAGTATCTTAAGATGAAGTGGAGGAAGAGGCACTGATGAGTTTCTATGAGAAAACACTTAGAATAGGAATCAGCAACTGGCAGCCCTAGGCCAAAGTTGGCCTCTGAGGGATCCCAACTAGTCCTTGAGTTGCAAAAGAAGTGCCAGTGGCAGCAGAGTTTGTCGTCAGTCCATTTTACATACAGATCCTCAATCCTAAAACAGGCCAGGGCTTCTGGGTGGTTTGTTAACCACCCCAACAACCTACCTTTACTGGGTTCACACAAAACGACAAGCTACGGTGCACCCCTGCTACAGCTTGAATAGTCAAAATGGCAGTGGCCACTGTGGCTTGAACATTCAAAATGGTGGCTGCCACAACGAGAAGCCCCATGGGAAAATTCACCCAGGGGCTTCTTGTTACATGAGAAGCAGGTCAGAGAGACAGAGAGCTGTGAGTCAAGGGCTGGAAGCACCTTGCGGTACAGGCTTCCTCTTTCTGGGAATCTGATATGAGTAGAGATGTACGAAAGTTCCGCCACGGATCTCGGGGAGGCCGAATGCCAGTGCATTCGGCCCCCCGAAATTGGTGGCGGAACGGCCCCACCCCACCCCACCCCCGGGATGGGACTTACCTTGGGTGGATCTTCCTGGCGGCGGCGGCGGCTCCGACGGAGGCTCCGACGGCGGTTCAGCGGCAGCGGCGGTAGCTGCGGCAGCTGGTCTTCTGACCGGCTGCTGCCACCGCCATTTCCAGGTTTAAAAAAAAACAAAAACAAAAAAAGTGATAGGCTACGTATAGATTTATGTAGCTTATCACGGCTAGATTTTAAAAAAAACACTGTGATAGGCTACGTAAATGTTTACGTAGCCTATCACGGCTGACTTAAAACAAAAACAAAAACAAAATGCACATACGCAAATGGCGGCGGCCATGGCCGCCGCCATTTGCGTTCCTTATTTTGGCACGTCTTAGTCTACGTAAACATTTACACAGACTAAGACAGCGAAAATAAGGGGAACGCAAATAGCGTAGATGCTACGCTATTTGCATTCCCCTTATTTTCGCCGTCTTAGTCTACGTAAATGTTTACGTAGACTAAGACGTGCCAAAATAAGGAATGCAAATGGCGGCGGCCATGGCCGCCGCCATTTGCATATGCGCATATTTATTTATTTAAATCAGCCGTGATAGGCTACATAAACATTTACGTAGCCTATCACAGCTGACTGCAGGGACGCAAACGGTGGCAGCTACGGCCACTGCCCTTTGAGTCCCTGCTAGCCAGCGGCCAGATGTCCGGCTGCTGGCAGAGCTGGCTGGGGCTCCGCAGAATCACTGCGGAGCACAGCCGGCCGGCCAGGATTCCAGGGGGGGGAGGAACGGAGCGCCTCCCCCCCCAACGAGGATTCTGGGGGAGGGACGGAAGGCCTCCCCCCCACCATCAGCATAATCCCCGAAAGGTAAGTGATTTTCGTACATCCCTAGATATGAGGTAGCAGATTTGCTACACACGAAGAATTTGTGTCCTGCTGCTGGCCTCCGCCTTCACGGAGGATAAGGCTATCAGTAGCTACTAATCATGACAACTACATGTCACCTCCAGTATCAGAGGCAGTATGGCTCTCAATACCAGTTTCTGGGGAACACAGAAACATCTGCCCGACGAGGTGGACAAAGTGCTTGCAGCAATGTGACCAACCACGTGTCCTCTCCATCCTTGCCCCTCGTGGCTAATAAAAGCTAGCCGAGGGGGGTCCAGGGTGTGGTGAATGTTTCTCTATGTGAAGGGGTGGTTCCTGCTGTCCTTAAAGAGGCAGTAGTGCGACCACTCCTGAAGTAGCCCACTTTGGACCTAATAGACAACTACTGCCCAGTTGCAAATACCCCTTTCTTAGGGAAGGTACTGGAGAGGGTCATGGCGGAACAACTGCAGGGCCTCTTGGAGGATACCAATTATCTAGACCCATTCCAGTCTGGGTTTTGACCTGATTAAAGGACTGAATCAGCCTTGGTCGCCCTGATGGATGACCTTTATCAAGAGGGCCAGGGGGAGTGCAACCCTGCTAATTTTGCTTAATCTCTCATGGGCTTTTGATACTATCGACCATGGTATCCTCCTGGATTGACTCCATGGGATAGGCATTGGAGGGCCTGTGTTACGGTAGTTCTGATCTTACCTGCAGGGTCAATTTCAGAGAGTAACATTGGGTGACCATTCCTCAGCCCCTTGGCAATTGAGCTGTGGGGTTCCTCGGGGTACCATCCTGTCCCCAATGTTATTTAACATCTATATGAAGCCACTGGGAGTGGTCATTAGGGGTCTTGGAGCCAAGTGCCATCAGTGTGCTGATGACACACAGCTCTATCTCCCTGTGACATCTGAATCAGGTGCTGTGCTGTCCTGGATCCGTGCCTAGATGCCAGGATTCAGTATGGAAGCCCTGCGGGTGAGTGGCTGCCAGGTCCAGCAGATAGGCTTATTGCCTGTCCTGACTGCAGTTGCACTCCCTCTGAAAGATCAGGTTTGTAGTTTAGGGGTACTCCTAGATCCATCACTGTCACTGGAGGCCCAGGTCGCCACTGCAGCTCGGAGTGCCTTTGACCAGCTTCGGCTGGTTTTCCAGCTAGCCTTTCCTGGATAGGGATAGCTTGGCCATGGTGGTACATGCACCAGTAACCTCAAGACTGGATAGCTGTAATGCACTCTAGGTGGGGCTGCCCTTAAGGCTGCTCCGGAAGCTGGAGCTACTACAGAACGTGGCAAGCCAGCTGTTATCGGGAGCTGCCCCTTTTCAGCATGCAATCCCTTTGCTGAGGGAATGGCACTGGCTGCCTATTTGCTACTGGGCCAGGTTTAAGGGTTTGGTGCTAGCATACAAAGCCCTAAACAACTTGAGACCAGGATACCTGAGAGAGCACCTTCTCCCTTACCAACCTACCCCATCACTGAGATCATCAGAGGGCATGCTCCTGGTGGTTCCACATGGACCCATGATCTGATCAGAGTCCACCCAGAGAAGAGCCTTCAGTGTGGTGGCTCCCCTCCTATGGAACTCTCTGCCTCTGGATGTCAGGCAGGCACCAACACTGGGTTTTTGGCACCTCCTGAAAACAGCTCTTTTCCAGGAAGCCTTCCTTGGTTAACCAGCTGTGGTTTTATTGGCACTGTTATTTTAAAGAACAACCTTAACACAATGTTTCTTTTTTAACTTTTTTTCATTTTATCTCATTATTCACTGCTCCAGAATCTGTTTCGATGTGGAGTAGTATACAAATATTGCAAATCAATAAAGAAATAAAACACGAGGACGACACCATTGCCTTCATGTCCTGTTGTGGGATTCCTATAAGCCTCTGGTTGGCAACTGTGAGCACAAAATGCTAGAGCCTCAATAGGCCTTTGGTCTGATCCAGCAGGGCTCTTATGTTCTACTTGTAAATAAACCAAACAAGTAGGACCTGTAAGAACATGTTGTATTATGGAGTGCTCCTGATGACAGCTGTCTGGAGACCTGCCCTCTGCCAGGATATTCCATTCTGCTTCCATCCATCCTGGTTTCCTATCTCCCTTACAAGTCAGCATTGAAAAGGGTTCCCACTGAAGGATTTTTTGAACTTCTGCAAATTTGGGTTCCCCCCCCCCCCCAAGTCTGCCAATACCTCCTTGTGCATAGGTGGTGCTTTTTGCCTACATAAGGACTGGCATTTGGAGAATTGAGATTACTATTAGTTTATATGATGTTGATGACCATAAGTCTCCAATGATGCCTCCTCCAAAGGAATCCAAACCAGAACGTTCTGCCCCTGGAACTTCTTGCCACATGTAGAAAATACATTGCAAGACATTACATTTTCCACGTGTATCCTTTTCCAAAGGAACAATCTGCCTCTTGGCTCCTAATCTGGGTGAAGACAGTGCTATTATGGCAGCCTTGTCCAACCTGGTGCCCACCAGATGTTTTGGACTACAACTCCCAGCATTCCTGACCACTGGCCATGCTGTCTAGGAGTAATGGGAGTGAAAGCCAAAAACATGTGCAGGGCATCAGGTTGGGAAGACTGTATTATGGAGCAATCAATACAGCAGGGGTGGACAGATCAGGACTTACCAGTAGATCACCTGATGATTTACAGTACATCAGCAATGGTTTTGGACTCTGAATTCTGTAACAATAGTGGCAAAAGGGTCCCCCCACCCCTCTGCCTAAACTAAGCTGGTAGGACAGCGTTCCCCAACCTGCAATTCTGGGAGTTGCCATCAAACCCAACTAGGGATGTCCAGATTTTGTGAAATCTGTCCTGTGTGTGTTTTGTGGATTGTACAGCGTCATTCATTCGTTACAGCATCCGTTCAGAGGGATTCAATTTCTTTTCATTATGTGGAAAAATACACAGATAATTCCGGGTTCACAACAACTTATGTAATTTACATTAGTAATATGTAGCGTATTGTCCTTCGTTCCATTCAACTTTTCCCTGCGTATATTTTCCAGTCTCAGCAGAAACTTGCATATCTTCCTACGAATAGATTTACGTAACCTTTGGGGAAATGAAAAAAAAGATCCGAAAGTCCATGGACAGTGCAAGGCCCAAGGTCAGTCCACAGCAGATTCCGCAAGTCAGATTCTGAGAAATCCAAACTCATTTTAGTCTGTCTTGAATTTCTCCAGCATCTGTAAACACATCTGAAAGACAGCAGGTGTGGGTGGGGGTGCAGTGTTAGAATCTCTGATCTGTACTCATAGATCTGGATTTGTACACAGAGGATATCGCAGTGTATGGCAAAGAAGACTTTGCCTTCTGAGCCATTTTTTTAAAAATCTGGCTGCACTCATCTCCCAGCCACTATTTTGTACCTGGCTCCAGTTAGTGGATCTCAAGGCTCATGGGGGGTGGGGGGTGGGAAGGTTACAAGTGGAAGACAGTGCGATCTGGATCCCTGTCAAATTCTGTGAATGACTCATGGAAATGGCAGGAGAAAAGCCTTGCTTAGAATCAGACCTGTAATACAGCATAATTACAGATTAGGGTAGAGCCTTGGGTAAGAATGGAGGGTGTGGGACTCACCAAATGATGTTTGGTATAAGCACATACCTATTTGTGGCTGTAAAATGGTGGAAGTTGTGCTGGACTAAAGATTATGGAGCAGGAGGGGTTAAGTAGGAACTTAAGACCCAAGGGCTCATTTAGTCTAAGCCTCTCCATTTTTAAATCTGTGTGTTTCATTTTCGAGTGCCGTGCGCCTTGTTTTGTCAGATTGTACGTGGTTTTTGAGTTTATGGTTTTAAGGTTTATTATGTATTTAAATTGTTTTATGTTTGTCTGTTGTAAGCTGCCCAGAGAACTTTTATGTTATGGGGTGGCAGACAAATGACACAAATAACTAAAATATTTGCATCTCATCTTTTGCGAGGTCGCCTTATAGCAGCTTTCAACAAAAGATGCGAATATACCATACAAAAAGATAAAAATGGCAGGGAAATGATAATTTATTAAAATGATAGCCTGCAGATTAAAGCTAGGCAAATATAATTAAAAGTAGGGCTGTACAGATTTTGAAAAAACATTTCATCTGCATTCCACAGATGGTCAAGTGCCTTTCATTCCGTCATCCGCTCACTGACAGAACTGGATTTTCCCCATTTGCACAAATTCATATTTGTGGAAATTGATACTTGCCAAACTGTGTGAATCTCCCCCAAAATGCACAAATCCCCCCAAATGCATATTTTCATAATTTAGCCTATGGGGGAAATGCACATTTTCAGCTGGTGTTTTGTTTTTTTTAAATGCATACTTTCTATGACTAAATTTGGGTAAAATTGTGGAAGTTTTAAAAAAAACTAGTCCACAATGACACAGAATCCATGCAGTTTAGGAAAAGCTGGTCCACCATGGAATCCACGGGTCAGATTCTTAGAAGTCCGAACTCACTTGGTTCCATTGCAGATTTCTCCAACACACCTAATTAAAGCCATTAAAGAAAAGGACAGATTTTGCCTGGTGCCTAAAAGGAAACAAATGTGTCAGGCAAGAATATCTAGAAAAGGAGTCCCATCATCTGGGCACCAACACTAAGGCCATTTCACTTGAAGCAGCCCACCTAACCTCTGAAGACACCCACTAAAGAGCCTCTGAAGGTGATCTTAAATGGCTAGGAGGCGCAAACAGGAGAAAAGTGGTCATTTAGATGCAGCCCTTTGCAAAGGGAGCTGCCTAGTTACCATTCAACTTGGGCTCTTACAGCCGAACTCAGTGCGATATTAATGTGAATGCAACAAACTAGCAGATTAAAAAAATGTTAATAGCCTCAGGGGGATCTGAGCAGCAATAGGACCTTGGGTCACAGAGAGTAAGAGTTTAACCCCCACCCCATTCCCACTGCCTGCCTTGGTGTTGGTGAAAATCATCCTCCCAAACCTGATTTTCCTTGGGAAGGAAGATTATGTAAATAGCTTCCTGGAAGAAGGGGGCAATTTTCATCAAGACAATTTTCATCTCTCTCCACCCACCCGCTCTTTACTTTTAAAACACATGCTATATTCATTGCATCCACTCAATTAATAGCACATCTAATTTGGCCCTTGAATGTTACCATTCACCAGCCAGATCAGGTACTATTGAATAAGAAACCACTATGAGGAGTTTGCCCAGAAACACAAGGCTCAGGTGGCCAAAGGAACATCGTATGACCAACCTTTTCCTAGAAAGGCAGAATTAACAGCTATCACCTGATGAAGGACTTTAGCAAGCCCTTGGCAATGCCACAGCTGCCAATACCAATCACATCCAGTTCCAAAAATGTTATGTTGACCTCAGCCCTGGAGTGACCTTTGAGAAAACAAGGAACCAACCAGCACCAACCCTAGTCATTTATGTAAAATGTTGTGCACAGTAGAGACACAGATAAAGGGGAGGCTGGCCCCTTTTCCCTCAGACCTGGCAGAGGAATGTGTTTGAGCCGGTTAGTCTACAGAGTCAAAAAGGTAGAATTCAGCAGCTGATTTTGCATGTTCTTCTTGGGTAGCTGACAGCAGCAGCTGTTAAAATGCTGGAAAACAGGGCTCCTATTTCACAGAGCCGCCACTCGGACAACTTAGTCATGACTTAAGTACAGTCCCTTTGATTTCAATGGGAACTAAGTTCAGCTGATCCATTAGGTTTGGAAATGTTCTTGAAATGCTTATTTATATATTACTGTTATTGCTGTTTGTTTACCTTGTATATTGGAGCGACTCTGTACACTGACATCATTTTCTTTGTGAAAAGGCAGCTACTAGCGGGTAAAAACAATCTGCAGGCTAGTGGGCTAGTAATTCTAGTGGGCTTATTTATAAGGCTGGGCTTGTTCCCCCTCCATCCACTCTTAGAACTGGCTGAACATGAGGTGCAAGCCTGATAACACAGGAAACATGTAGCATTTGATCAACTTTATTATGTTATCAAAGTATGACAAATATGCAAAAATCTGCTGAACATTATATTCAGACGCAAAGAGGAGGAAAGTGTGTATAAAAACAATAGGCCTTACCAGGCAGTGTTCTATACAAAATACTGTTAAGCAGAGAACAGCAAAGTAATTGCGCAGTCCCTGAATTTTTGAACATCTCAAACACTACGTACTTCACAAACTAGCTTAATGGCAAGAATTCTTGACTTTGGCCTGCAAACCCCTTTGCACTTATTGCTCAGTGGTGAAGTCTACCCTTCCTAGCAGAATCACATAGCGACCTTAAAACTTTGCAGTAACATTCCCCACCTACCCCCCAAAAGGCTGAAATTCCATCCAGCACTTCCTCTCTATGCTGCATCAGAGGCAGTACATTTGGTCCTTAGAAAGTATTTTGGTTTTTGAAAAACATCTGGGAAGAAAGTCATAGGGATATGAAAACTGGATAAATTTGTAACACCTGGGAGTTCCAAGAGACACTGTGAAGAGGAAAATTGAATGTGTTCCTCCTATGTTCCCAGGTCAGCGGCAGCAACCAGGCTCCAGATCACCAAAGAAAGTGGTGTATGCCTAGTGGAAATTTGACTCTTTGAACAGTTGATTCCCAAGCTATATAAAACTGTTTTGAAACTACCCTGTTTCAAAAGTAGTATGGCATGTGACACAGGAAAGCTGCTGCTTGAGAAAAACAAGTTTCATAAAAATAGTTGCACAATTTGTGGGATCCTGGCCAGGATCTTCAGATTGCTTGGAAGAGTTGCAAAGCATCCAGTCTACTTATTACATGGCAGTGAGGTTTGTGGACAGGCATCGTTCAGTGGTGGGTGTATTTGCAATGTCCTGCATTGTTGCATGTATCAAGAACCTGGAGTCTGAGCGGGCTTGACAGCAAATGGCAAAACACAGTCAAACGTAACTGCATTCATTATTATAGGATAAAACAAAGGAGTCAATTCATGATGCTAAAACAAAAGTAAAAAGAGAACAACTGTCATATCCCCAAGAGAACCACCAACAACACACCTACTGCTGCCAGCCTGGCCATATTTAATTCGATGGCAGCTAGCTGGCACAGGCATTGATAAGAAAACTCACTGACCTGGAGTTAACAGGGTGGGGTATGAGATGAAGATCTGGATGGATGAGAATTTTTATAGCATTGTGAAATGGGATTGCGAAGTATACGGAATACAATTAAGTGTTGCATGGCACCACCAAAAAGGACTAGAAGTCAAAGCAATAGGGATCAGTTATCAGCTACAGCAGACAAGGTGATGAATGGTCACAAAACTGATGGTGAGCATACAGTAGTCGTACATTATAAACACAGGTGGCCTTTGACTTAACCACTTAGTCCTCATCCACAGCTAAACCAAAGCACATGTTAACTGAGCATATTCTTCTGTTACCCTCACCTCCATCTTTCTCCCCTATGTTATAACTTTGATTGGAATCTCCTCAGGTCAGAGATCTGTCATTATGTTACCCCGCTAAACACCATGCATACCAATGCCATGCATACTGATATAAATAATAATGTATAAATTAGCAAGTTATTGAAGAAATATCACATCCTTCTTTCCAGTAATGGATTTCCTCACCCAGTTCTCTGCTGTCACACCTTCAGAACCTGCCATGAAAGTGATGGGTGTACTTTCTTGTGGATTTTCCCTCTGGCTGTGCAAGACTAAGAACTAGCTCTGCATGTAAAAGGCACCCCTGCTTCACCCTCTGAAGAGAAAATTTTCGCTCCAGCTATCTACATGGCACCAAGCATAACGGTACCTTGTGGCTATAAAGCAGATAAGGACAAAATAGAGAATATCTTAGTAGACAAGGTGAAACCAGATTCATGGCCAACCTTAGCACTATAATTACTGCCAGTTTAGCAGGTTGCATGTGCAACAAGACCTTGACAAAATTATACTTGCAACTACACTTAAAGGAAAACAGATTTATGCTGACAATTAAAAGGCATGGCCTGAGGAGACAATATCACAGTGCATGGCGTAGGAGGGTGTCCGGTGGAAACTTTCAGAAGTTTCCGTTATTAGCAAACCCATGGTGTTTATCGGTAGCCTTGTTTAAGTTGGGAAGCTGAATGAACAAGATTATACATTCCATAAAGCAATAAATATTTTACATTGGGAAAAAAGTCATCTGTTTTTCGAAGGACCAATATTATGCAGAAACTACTGCAATGTTACAATACTCAGTGTTCTGATCCAGATTTTCTAAAAGCTTCAGAGGAAAACATATTTTAAAGTTCTACAAAAGACTGGTAACATGAAATGTGTACTTTCAGACTGTCTGCTGTCACTACAGATTCCACTTACTTTCAGGAACACTAGACTGGAAATGGCTAGAAGTGTCCACATCTGTTGCTCTGCACACTTGCTGAGGCCCAGGCTCTTTACTCAGAATGAAGCTCAGACCTCCAGATCAGTCTGACCTTCAAACTGGGGCATTTGGCACAAATCTCAAGGACATCCAGTGTTAGAAGCACCCCAACACAGACCTGTTTCACATCTAACAACAAGCCACCATGGGATAATTTCCCTGCAATGCTTGTTGTTGCAGTGCCAGCTGCCATTTTTAAAATGCAAGTCATGGCAGGGGCGCACTATGGCTTATTGTTACATGTGAAACTGACCAGGGTGGGTTGTGTAATTCTGACACAGTCTCACTCAATCATGAAGGGAAAATAAGCCACGGTGGCTTATTTTCCCTTGCTGGTGTGGTTTCTCATGTCACCCAAACCCAGAAAGTGGCTTGTTGGGGTGGGTAACAAACCATGCCACAACCCTACGAAAGCCCATGTTCCGGCTGGCATGACACCAGCATGCGCTGAGTGGTTAACAAACCACATATCCCTAGATGATCCCTCCATGAGTGTGCAAACCGATTCACTAACTAGATACAGATGACTATAAAGCAACCCATACCCAGTAGCATGCTGAACTCAAACCAGGATAGTTTTGTTTCACCATGTCATTTGCTTGTTAGCTTAATACAGGAGATGGTCACAAGCTCTTATTTGGGTGATGAAAATCAGCACACGCAAACTCTGTAATCAATTTGCTCTGGAAGGAGGAGGAATCAGTCTGTCCCTAACCCAAAAACTGACAAGAGGGACAACTGTGGGGTCAACTTGGGCTTCTTTGTGGTCTGCACAGTGCTGCCCCCAGAACAATGTAGGTAGCTTTTTCTAGGGGAATTCTTGCAATTGTGGCAGGAATCAGGAGCATGAGCAGCTTTGTATCCTGTCATTTTGCTCTGTGGGACAAGGCTTGATCTCCCCAGGGGATATAGAGTTAGTGAAATACATAAGAGGGTTATGGTGCAAGAAAAGCAGACTTCAACAAGACACTGAAACCCTGTAACGGCTAGGATTTCTGGGCAAAGTTAGCTTTACTACAAATCCAATTTAACTCCACCCAAAAGTTTGGCTTGTAACTCACTTTACCACGCAAAGCATTGTTGGAAGGCCACTCCAGATCACAGGACGAATGCATCTGGCTAAAACAGCGCTTGACCTGACACTGGCCTTGGGGAAAAACGCAAGACTTGTCAGCTATTCAAGTGGCAGCCTACTGATCTCAACAGTACATAGAGACCACCACCTTAAGGTCATTCACTACAGACAAGTGAAAATCCACAAGTTACAGTAGTGAAAATCTTGCTGTCTTCAGCATTTTCACCACCACCTCACTCAGGCAAGGACCAAACTGACAGGCTCAGCTTAATGCTAGAAGATGTTATCATGAACTCCAAGGTATACTGTATCTTCTCCAAGAACCATACATGTCTGGCTGGATGTCACCAACCCCATGTAATATTAAATCCATGTGTCTGTAATAGCTGCTGCTGGGACTACACTTAATACCTGCTTCTCTAATGGGAACAATGATAGAGTATTTCTTACCCTTCAGAACAGTCATGTTAAGTCCTAAAGTTTTCTCCTTTATATTACAGCTCAATAAGCATGGAAAGAGAAAGCCTTCCCTACATCCCAGAGAATAAGCACAGCACATTCTTCCCACAGATGGACACCAAGACATTGCACTAGAGATGGCTAAATGCACCTGGAACAAGCCTTTTGGATGTAGGACACTGTGGTGTGTTATGAGCACTAATCAAAGAGACAAGTGATCATTAATTGACATCAAACAGATTTCCAACAAGGCCCAACAAGCCAAATAAACAGGCTTTAAAAAGAGGAGGCCCAAACAGTAAACCTTCCTCCCCCTATCTTAAAAAGGCCTCCAAGCATCATGGAGAAAAAGTGTTCTGTGCCGTGTCAAGAGCCAAAGAGAACCTTTTTGACGTAGGAAATTGTTAAGGGATTGTAAAGCATGTCAATATGCTCACTTCTTGGCAGCTCATAGAGTATCACCTCCTGTTTCTGCTGACCCAGCCACTTCTGACACTGCAAGGCACTTTGCAAGTTCACTGTTCCATCGCCATCTCCATGAAAGATCTTAGGCTCCTTGTCTGGGAAGGTTTCATAGAAGAATGAGTCAGGGGTGTCTACCCCAGTGCCATAAAGACAGTGTATGCGTACGCCTGGAGGAGACATCTTGTAGACCAAAGCTTCTGTCTCTTCTCTCATGAGCCAGCCATCTTCAAAACCAATGTCAGTATAAAACCTGTGATAATCCCGGATAGTATAATTAGCAGATGGTGTGCTGACAAAGATCTTATCTGGAGGCCACGTGTAGTTGTAGGGGAGCAACCAGTTGGTTGAAACTGCAGATCTCTGCTGGTCTCTGATCTTAAGGGAGCTGATGACAGAGATCCGGTTGTTGTCACCTGTGGCATTACAAGTAAGTCTCGTTCATTATCATGAGTTGTCATAAACCTATCACTCAGTTGTTAAACTCATGACCCAGACCAAAACAAAAGTGTAGTTTGAAAACTGTCTTAAAAATATATCCCAATGTATGTAGGAAATGTGGTAAACCTATGGCTGACTTCACATATTAACATCTTTGGAGAAAAATTGTAATAGATAAACCAAATGGTTGGATATACTCGGTTAATAGATTCCCTATGTATATTACTGGTTTTTTAAAAACTAGCATGGCTAGAACATATGAATTTAGTAGGAAACATGATAGAATTTTTGCAGCTAATAACAGCTAAGTGGCATTCAGCCAGTGTGCAGTCAGAGAAGAAATGGCTAAGTAATATCGCATATAGCCATACAGTCACAGTGTCTAAGCTTACAGATTTGGCATGTCTAAGGTAAGGTAGACAAGAAAAAAAACGAGCATTTCTGGGCATCATTTATGGAATATATTAGGGTGACAGTACAGATATTTGATACTAAAGCTGGTGTACACTAAGGAAAAACACTCTCCTATAAAAACTGTCATCTAATGTTAAGAGCTTCCTGTAATCTAAGTCTTATCTTCCTTGAGAGAGGACTGGGTGGTTTCATATAGCACAACAGGAGAGGATCTCACCAGTTACCGAAGACTCTCTCTCATCTATGTCTCCTGATTTCTAAGATCAGTTAAGAATTGCCTCTTGAAGAACAATACATAATCAGTGGCTTCCCACAATATGGAAGCCAATCATCTGGGAAATTGTTTGTTCTCTAAAAGTGCTGTAATACCTATTAAGGGCTGGTTTTCAGCAGTCACCAAGTTGGTTTTAGCATGAAGCATTTAGCTACTTATTTCAAACAGATACTCCACTAATATCATTTAATACTGTTTTAAATGTTGCCTACCTCAAGCCCTCAGAACAGAGATGAATTCATATCTACACACACTAACCAACGGTGTGGCAATTAATCCTCCATTGTGTCTAGATTTCCCTTGCTGTTCCCTTCTCCTTAAAGGTCTATGAAATACACCCATTATGTTTTTACCCAGAAGATAGTACCAGATTCTTCTGTAAATGTATGCACACTTACTGATCACCTGTTCAGAAGCAGGCAGCAGTTTATAGGGGTATAAAAAAATGAGACTTATATTCTGCCTTTACAAACTGCTTTCATACTAGACATGAGTCCTCCCTTCCCCTTCTCATTTCCTATCAGCGTCCCCTTGATTAGGAATGAATGATTACTACTTCTCCCTGAGGTGAGCAAAACAGAACCTCCATTGCAGCCACCCACTAGGACAGCACTCAGCAGTTGCAGAAGTGGTTCTTAACACCACATGCCTTGCCTATCCCCTTGAAAGGGGCAAAGCAGACATAAGTTAGAACTATGTTAACAGAAGGCACGGTGGAATTTCAAAGGCCTGGAAAGAAACTGGGAAGCAGACAGATTTCATCTGCAGGCCTGATGTTTCCCATCCCTGGAACAAAGGGAAAGCACAGCAATTTCATATTCAAGTGTCATCCCTGGTGATGTGTTAATTTGTAACTTGTCAGCTCTGAAACTTCATCCTTGGGTACCTCTATTTGATATAGGTCCTCAGCTACGGTCATCAAAAGCAATGGTTCAGATACGGGTCTCCCTCTTAGATCTTTGTCATCTAGGTGTCCTACCAACTCCCTGCCTAGCTTCCTGCTTCTGATGTAAAGCTATGTTTTTATTTGCTCTTAATGTTCTTCTAACTTGCCTTATCAACTTTACATTTATTTTTCCAGACTCTGTAGTGTCCCCCAACCTCCACAAAATTGGGGGCATAACTTCCTCTTTTTAAAGGAAAATTTGACAATTTTTTTAGTACTAAAACTGGACTAACGTAGATTCCTTAGAGTTTAAGTAGATTCCTTAGAGCTTCTCCACAAAAAAAGAGAAATCTTGAAATGGTGGGGCAGAGAGAACCTGAAAGCACAAATTAGTACATGACATTTTTAGTGTTTTATGTTTAACGACACATGGACAAAACATTTTATTATTTTGCTCAGGCTATTGCTTGTGATGTCCACTTCTCAAAATCTGTTTCTACCAATCTGTCCAATATAGAAGGAATGCTCTCCATACTCAGAAATTGGGATGCATACGAACTGCACCCATTCGTGGATCAAACTCTACTAGTTGTGATGCCACCTGAACAGAGTTATCCACAAACACCTGTCCATTCAGTGTAATTCTCCTTCTGTAAGACACACACCTACCTGATGCTAGTACTCGAAGAGTTTTAGCCACTCCTCCCCATGGAGCACCCAGTGATACAAAATCCCGTATGTATTTGTCTTTCCAATCTTGAGGCTGATGGCTAAGGAAGTAGAGAATGTACATATTCCCCATGCTGTGGGCAATTAAGACCACCGGCTCGCCATATTCTTCATACATTATCTCTATCAGTTTCCGAAGGGCCACGAAGTAGTCTTCATTCTCATCTAGAAGAAACATGACAATTAATCCAATCGACTGAATGAGTTTATTCAGTATCTCTATTTTTATTTCATTAAAAACAACATTTGTATTCCACTTTGCCACCAAATGCCAGCCTCCCAAGGTGGCTATTTCTCAATGTGAAATTATTGCTAGGTTGCCATAATTGTTAATACTTCGGTCTTTTCTCTCAAAGTACATTATAAACAAGTGCTAACTAATGAAATGTGAGGCGCATGTTCCAAGGGTAACATGCAACTCGTCTCTCCCTCATGATTTATGATGCTTTAAGTTCCAGATATATATGGAATTCATCCATCTCACCACAATTCACACCATCATATTCTTACAGAAAGTTTTAGTCATTTGCACTTCCTGTGACACGTTTGTGTAATGTGGGTGAAGGGAAGCCCCAAGACTCAACATATGAGATTCCATTAGCATCCTGAGAACCATGGCTCATTTTAAAGTTTAGCCATCCCAAGTGTAGCAACTGTGTAACATGCTCCAATTCCTAAAGCAAGAGCAAGACTTCCCTAGGGTTGACCTGGGGGGGGGGGGGGTCATTCTTTGCAGGCAAGGATTTGAAGAGTAACTGCAACACAGTCACACAAAGCTTTTATTTAGGGGATCAGATGCTATTTTTGTACACTGAATTCATGCAAGATGTGCACTTTAGCACACACCAGTCCCCTTCCTACCAGCAAGGCTGACAGGGACCACTAGGGCTGACAGGGACCACTAGCACAAACTGCAGTTTGTATGGCTAGTTTCTTCCTCTGAATGTGGAGATATCCCAGAGGAAAAAGGGTACAAGTCTTTTCCAAAGACGCTTCCCTGTCTGCCCTCCCGGTTGTCCTATATCCCCAGGGAATTATGCAAAATTAAATGCTAAAACCATGCAAGTTAGCAGAGGCCATCCTATTTGCATTTTCACTTAATAAGTACATAAACCACACTTAATTTTTCACTCTGATATGTACTCAGTTATACTTATGAAGTCTTTGAAGATATACTTATAAGCCAGTGGGCAACTTCTGGTGAAGACTCAGATCAGGGACTAAGATTTGCAGTTTAGGGAAGACTTCCATGCTCCACATAGTTTCTTGCTTATCCCCATCACTAACATATACATACATGCAAATTTGCCTAATAACCAGTTAAAACAGGGTGCATATTCATCTTTTCTTGGTTCAGAAATTAGCTTTACTTTTCTGGAACATTTTCAAATTTTTAAGCACAGAGTATACACCTTTCTGTCTATATTTAAAACGAAGTTATCCCTGGTTTGACAAAGTATTTTATGTTACACAGCATGGGGACCTATCAAAAAAGTTACTACTAAGTCAAGGCATCTGGATGAACTGCTATTCACTATTCAACCGACTCCAATTCTACATGCAAAGGCTACTCCACTGGCATTTATTAATGGACTGGCAGAACTAGCTTCCCTCCAAGCAGTCTATCTTCTGATCAGAACTGAAATTTGAAATTTGATCTTATGTTTTTGTTAAAGATTGGGAACTTTTGATTCCTTATTGGAATAACACATCTAAACATGCTGGTAAAATCCAAATGTTTGAATTGACTGTAAATTCTAAGGAACATTGTCCATTCTTATCTATATTACGTATATTTCTATAAGTTGTAGATTACATGTTTCGAAGTGTGTGTTTTTCCTGTTTAGCTTTGTATTTAAAGATCTCTCTCTTCTTGCTTGTCGGGTGTATTTGGTCATAAAATGTTAATTTATATATTTATCATTATGTTCCATTTCTTTCCTTATTCTTGCATCATGTATTTTTATTTTAAAAATTTAAAAGAACTAAAAGTTGTACCCACACATCTGCAAAGGTTTGGCAGGGTTTCCCCATCACACTCAGTCTCCAGAGGGAGCAATCCTAATCGGGATAGGCGGCCACCTCTGAACTTGGAGGCGGCCGCCTATCCAATGTACGGCGGGAGGAGCACGGAGGGGATCCTCTCCTCCGTGCTCCAGCTGCCCTGCATTTGTAGCTAGACAGCCAACACCCCCTTTTGCCCTGCTCCCCACTGCTCTTATGAGCACAGAGCCTGGGGACGATCCATGCCGCCTATGAGGCAGCGGGGGCGGGGAGGCGGTTCTCCAGGAACCAACCAATCCTATGGCCATCTAGCCACTGTCTAGTGGCCATAGGATTGTGTCCAAAGCCTTTTAGATTGACGCTGTATGGTTCAAAGCAAAAGCTCTTTATCTACCTATTTTTACATATAAAAATACACATACACGTGCACACTCATTCTACAGCTAGGAAACTGCTGCTCTTTAATTTAAAAGAGTATCTTGATTATGTAATCTGATGCAGAAGGGATGCAAAGAGAATGTGTTGGTTCACACAGGAGTGTTCATCACTTGACTTCTGTATACTAGATGACTGGCAGCTAAACATGGGAAGTGACTGCATTGAAAAGCACTGCTTCTGAGTTGACTCTGGATAATTTTAATGACACCCTTTTATCAACATCTATCCTCTAGGATTCAGCCAGAGCACTTTGGCTTGTTGTAACATCTTACGTCTATGATGAGTAAAGGTCACCAAAACCTGTTTATAAGCAACCCTGTAACTGTTTAACTATCAGGTGACATTCAGTTGCATCAGGGGCTAAACAGTTAAAGGCAGCAAAAGTGTTTACGAGATTTCATGTTCCCAACTTGTTTTCAAACTAGTAGCCTTAACAGACAATAGAGCTCGAAAGCTGACACATTGGCAGGCTTCTGTGAAGTGCACAGAATCTAAAGTTCAAACTATTTTCTGGGGACTGAGACCAGATTGGGTTGGGAAGTTAACTCTCCATCATCTTTTCTCAAAAAATGAGTAAAGGAATCAGCACTTCATTGAGAAAAGGAAAGGGCTGTAAAAGCATGAATACGTTCCATTCAGATAGGGGAAGTTATTTTTAAAGATCTGCCTCTCCTTCTTAGCCCATAAGTGGGCTGTCATGGTGGTTTACAACCATTAAAAGTGTGGTCAAATAAAATATAACAGCAAAACAGCACTTAAAACCTCAAAAATAAGCAGCACAGCCTTCCAGTCACAAGAACTTAACCAACAAAAATAGTGCTAGCAATATGGCAGTGCAAGAGCCCTTCTCAACAACAAGGCTGTTACCTTTTGTTTGATGTTCTAGTGAACTAATTAGATGGGGTTTCCTATGTGGAGAAGGAAGGGTACCACAATAGCTCTGCTCTTTGGGACAGGACTATAATTCAGTGGGAAGAGCACATGCTTTATATGCAGAGGTTCAAGTTGAATCCCTGGAGATAATCAGGTAGCATGTGATGGCCGGGGGGGGGAGGGGGGGAGGGGGGGACCTGCCTGAGAGCTTGAAAAGCCACTGCCCGTAGACAATACTGGACTAAACAGACAGTCTGAACAGGTGTAAGGCAGCTTCTTAAATTCTATGTACCTATGTCAGCCTCACAGCCCTCAAGTCCAACCTCAACCAGCAATCATGCTCTTTAAGATCTTTGAGCATTAGGCAGGAGAGGGATCATACAGGATGAGGTGCTCCTTCGGGTATCCTGGATTCTTTAAAGGTCATCACTTTGAACTGGGACTAGAACTGAACAGTGTAGTTCTTTCAGCACACGTGAGGAGTGTTCTCTAACATTGTGGCTAACGCATTCTGAAGTAGGATGTGCTGCGAGTGAGGTAGAGGTCCAGCTATTCTAGTTATTTGAAGTATTTATCATCTTGACCTTTTGTGTAGACTAGATTTCAAAGATTAAACTTGCATGTTTTGGTACAGCCTTATTTATACCAACTACTTTCCCCATCAAATGTATATTTGTATGAGCTGCAGTGTGTGTCAATCTTTTTAAACTAGATCTTCAATTCATCCTGCTACATAACCTTAATCCCCATAATGAAGTAGGGTTGGCGGAGAATTTCTCCCCGAAACTTGGCCCCCCGAACAAGCGCCAACGTGTTCGGCCCCCCGAACAAGTTTCGGGGAGAAATTCTCCGCACCCCCCCGCCCCCGGGACGGGACTTACCTTTGCCGAATGTCCCTCCCGGCGGCGGGTCCGGACGGCGGTTCGTCGGGTCTTCGTCAGGGGCAGGGGCGGGGGCGGCAGCCGATCTTTCGACCGGCTGCCGCCGCTGCCATTCCAATAAAACTAAAAAAAAAAAACGCCCCCGTGATAGGCTACGTGACGATTAACGTAGCCTATCACGGCTAGATTTGCAAAGTCAGCCGTGATAGGCTACGTCAATCGTCACGTAGCCTATCACGGGTGACTTTAAAAAAAAAATAGCACGTACGGATAATGGCAGCCCCCATAGGGAGCCGCCATTCCCGTTCCTTATTTGGTCGCTGTAGTCTACGTAAAGATTACGTCGACTACAGCGAAAATAAGGGCAACGCTATTTGCGTTGTCCTTATTTTCGCCGTAGTCTACGTAAAGATTTACGTAAACTACAGCGACCAAATAAGGAATGCAAATGGCGGCTCCCTATGGGGGCCGCCATTTGCGTACGCGGTGTGTTTTTTTTTAAGTCACCCGTGATAGGCTACGTGACGATTTACATAGCCTATCACGGCTGACTTTGCAGATCTAGCCGTGATAGGCTACGTTAATCATCACATAGCCTATCACAGGGGCGTTTTTGTTTTTTTTTTACTTTTAATTTCACGGCCGGGCGAGGCAAGGCGCCTCCTCCCCGGCCTAAATTTCAGCCGGGCGAGGCGGGAAGCCTCTCCCCCGGCCTGAATTTCGGCCGGGCGAGGCGGGAAGCCTCCCCTCCCCCGGCCTAAACTTTGAGGGGAGAGCAGCGAAGCGCCTCCCCCCCACCGCGAAAAGCTGCGAGACCAGGTAAGTGGGTTTCGTGCACCCCTATAATGAAGTCTTATTTACTTGGGGCCTTCCGCCAATCATAGGGAGCGCCTCTAATATCTTCATCCCGTTGATAGCCCAAGTCTACCAGAGTCTGCACCAGAGTGTAGAAATAGGTACCTGTGGATAAAATAAATTGAATATCAAAGATACTGCAAGGCCAGTTAACACTGCCTTTTGTCCAAAGTAAACTTTAAAACTCAGGATCCTTCTAACCCAGCTCGCATACACTGGCACTCAAGCATGGGATGGTTATAACATTGGGTTTGTTCGTACATCACAACAGCCTAACCGAGGCTGCAGCACATGCAGCTGACATTTTGAATATGCAACCCTGCTCAGTTGTGCCAGTCATTAAATCAGTTTGTTCATATTAATATACTTGCATAAGCAATGTGACATCAGTGAAAACTCTCAGTACAGCAGTTTGATGTCCATGAATCAAAAAGTAAGGGGCTGGCAGAGCTCCATACTCACAGGAGCTGAATGGAGGCATTGCACAAATTCCTTTCTACAGTATTGCACCGCCCATGAGAGATAACTGCTCCCATTAGCTCAAAGTCAGAGGTAACCAGAAGGAACATGTGAATTATCCTGTAAAAATGCTACTTTGTAACCATTTCAACTCAGGATCTACTATTTAAAAGTAGACTATAGCAAAAACAGCTTTATATCCTACCAAGTTTAAGCAGTACGCATTTTATAATCCACTTCAGCACTTTTAACTGGCTCAAGATAATGCTTTAATAGAAGAGAAAAAGCAGAGTATTTGTAGACTGGTTATTTTAAGCAACAAAGGCAACTGGAAATGTAATAATACTACTGCATCTATGGGGGGGGCAGGGGAGAAACAGATACACTTTCAGATAAGTCTTCCTTAATTCAGATGTCAAGAAGGCATTCTAACCTAGCCTTTTCCCTAATATGTTAATTTTGGCTGTGAAAGATTCCCTCCCCACAATGCGGAAACATTCAACTATGTGGTTCCTGCTATCTGCAGTCTAAAGTGTTACAGTCCAGAAACAGTTTGGTCTGCAGTTATTGAACAGAAACAAAAACTTTCAAGTATCCACCTGGAATACAAATAACAAGGAAGTAAATTGCAGATCTCTTTAAACTTTCTAATAATAGCAAGGAAATCATTACATCGTTTTCCTCCCAGGGCAGATTAATCTTAAAAGCAGGGAAGACATATGGTCCAATTTTCTACAGCCTATTACTGGAATAACAGCTCTTGAACATCATGTCCACTGAGCTCAAAAAAGGTAAGGTCTTGCCCCCTTGTGCATGTTGTGATACTGCCCATGTTTAGACATCACTTCAAGCCAGGAATCTTGACTTCATAAACCACAATGTGAACAAGCAGCATGCTTGTAGCCTGTTCGATCCTCCCTTTCTGGGAGCAAATGAGCAAATCAGCTTTGTGTTATGTCCAAACTTGGGATTATGGTTAAGTGTGCCCAAACAAGCCAGGATTCATATGCCAACTTCAAGTCCTGATTTAAAGCTGGCTTATAAACCCTGGCTTATTTGGCTTCACATAATCATAATTCCAAGTTCAGAAGTAATGCGAAGCTATGCCTTCTCGGACTGTTTTACCTGCACAGCAAAGCAGGAGCCAATGGACTGTATACACAAGCACACTGCTTGTTCACATTGTGGTTTATTAAGCCAACTGCTTGGTTTATTAAACCAAGACTCCTGGCTTAACGTGACTTTTGTTAGGTCTGTGTCAGCAATAATGCCCAATTTTCAAACGCAAAACAATCTGGAAATTCAAAACACAGGCTATTGCCATTTGAAATCACAGGGGTTTTGCTCCTTTTTCAAGCCTAATTCCAAAAACACATTCTGCTCTTGTTGTGCTGTCAATTTTACATTCTTTTCAGTTGCTTATCCTCTGCAAATTTAAACTATTCCTTATTTTCTATCTCAAACCCCAAACTGTTACCTCTGTCTTGTTCTTCCACATCTCTCAGAGACACCTTTCAAATAGTTTAGTTCTGAGAGTTTTTCTAAGCTGATTAGCCCTCCAAACCACCCATTCTTTTGCATTCATTCAGCCACAGAGACCTATAATATATGAACCCATGGGGACTTCCTTGTAGAAATGTAGCCAAGGTAATGTAAAAGTTTGAAGAAAGCAAAGCAATTAGCACTCATATTGGTTCTCCTATATTGGTCTAGTTCAGGAAGAACTCAAAGCATCACATCACAAAAAAAACTCAATTTGTTACACAGCTGCACCCTCCCTCCCCAATTGCAATGAATGAATAAGCCGCAAATAGTAACAAGCGATGTACATTTAGGGATGTTGGAGGAATCTGGTTGAGGGGTGGAGCTCAACAAGCTTTCCTCAGCTTGGCCCCCTGGACTCAGTTCTGTCCTCCACCAGCTGGCCCGACTTGGTGTGCAACGAACTGGGCCAGCTGGTGGAACTTTCACAACGTTTTTTGCAAAAAAAAATGCACATTCTGGCTGTAAATTGTGCAAATCAAGCTATAATCTGCCCAAATTGTGCAAATTTGCATGATTTACAGCCAGAATTTTGTGCAAATTATGCAAATTTGTGCAATTTGCAGCTGTAATATGTGCACACATGTGGAGGAAACCACACAGCTTTGGGGAAACCACACAGCTCAGCTCACAAAAGCAAGCCAAGTCAGGCACACCACAGAAGTCCAGCAAGCCCCAACATGGCTGGATTTCCTGGCAAAAGACATCCCTATGTACAGTCAGGGCCAGAAATAGTGGAACAAGGATAACTGTTTTGGCAGTTCACCTCCGTACGCCACCACATTGAAGTTGAAAGGAAACACACCCAGATGGGAGCGAAGTCAGGACTTTCAGCTGTAATTCAAGGGGTTTGACAAAAGTGGGGCACCAACCATTCAGAAAGTACGGCCAGTTGCACACACACACCCATCGTTGGTGGTTCATAAGTAATGGAACAAACCAACATCATTTCAAACCTAAGGATCCCCTTTAATACCTGGATGAAAATCCTTTGCAGTCAATGACTGCCTGAAGTCTGGAACCCATGGACATGACCAAATGCTGAGCTTCCTCCCTCAAGATGCTTTGCCAGGCCTTCACTGCAGCTGCCTTCAGCTGCTGCTTGTTTGTGGGTCTTTCTGCCTTCAGTCTTGTCTTCAGAAAAGCATGCTCTATTGCATTGAGATCAGGTGACTGACTTGGCCATTGAAGAATATCCCACTTCTTTGCCTTGAGAAACTCTTGGGTAGCTTTTGCTGTGTGTTTTGGGTCATTATCCATCTGCAATATGAAGTGGCATCCTATCAGTTTGGCAGCATTCGGCTGAATCTGAGCAGAAAGTATAGCCCTATACACTTCAGAATTCATCCTGCTGCTTTTGTCAGCAGTCAGATCATCAATAAACACCAGTGACCCGGTTCCATTGGCAGCCATACATGCCCATGCCATAACACTGCCTCCAACATGTTTGACAGATGTGGTATGCTTTGGATCATGAGCTGTTCCTTTCCTTCTCCATACTTTTCTCTTCCCATCATTCTGGTACAAGTTAATCTTGGTTTCATCAGTCCAAAGAATCTTATTCCAGAACTGGGCAGGCTTTTTTAGGTGTTTGCTGGCCAAGGCTAATCTGGCCTTTCGGTTCTTGAGTGTTACCAGTGGTTTGCACCTTGTTGTGAAGCCTCTGTATTTACATTCATAAAGCCGTCTCTTGACTGTAGATGTTGACAATGACATGCCTACCTCCACAAGAGCGTTCTTGACCTGGCTAGATGTTGTGAAAGGGTTCCTCTTCACCATGAGCAGAATTCTGCAGTCATCCACTTTAGTTGTCTTCCATGGTCTTCCAGGCCTTTTGCTCTTGCTGAGCTTGCCAGTTAATTCCTTCTTTTTCAGGATGTTCCAAACTGTTGTGTTGGCCACTCCCACTGTTTTTGCTATCTCTCTGATGGGTTTATTTTGTTTCCTCAGCCTCATGATGGCCTCCTTCACTCGCATGGACACCTCTTTGGACCTCATGTTGGGAGTTCCAGTGAACAGCTACCAAATGCAAAATTAACACTCAGAACCACCTCCAGGCCTTTTATCTGTTTGATTGGTCATGGGGTACCCAGGAAACAGGCCACACCTGGCCATGCAGCTGATTGTCAGCCATTCATTCCATTACTTATGAGCCACCAACGATGGGGGGGGGTGTATGCCACTGTCTGTCCTTTCTGAATGGTTAGTGCCCCACTTTTGTCAAACCCCTTGAAGTTCAACTGAAAGTCCTGACTTCGCTCCCATCTGGGTGTGTTTCCTTTCAGCTTCAATGTGGTGGTGTACAGAGGCCAACTGCAAAACAGTTATCCTTGTTCCAATATTTCTGGCCTTGACTGTACATTTGCTATTCACCTAGTGTCAGCCTGCTTGAAAAGGCCTGAACCAAGCTACAATGTTATTGCGAAAAGGGTTTCCTGAATCCTCAGAGATGGAGCAACACAGCAGCTGTGACCAGCTGTCTGGAACCAGCAAGATAATGATGAACAAGGCCTCACAACATGCAGTAATGGCTTCAGTAGCAGAGACAAAGGTTCCAAAGCATATGGAGGTGATAACGAGAACATGGCCTCATAGCATCCTAACTGAATGCTACCTAAAATAAGAGACAGAATATGAAACTTTCCTTCTAAACACCACAGGTTAACTGCTTTTACTGGGATAGAAGAAATGGCTCAAGGGGTTTCCATGAAATGGCATCATTATAGAGTAGGACTTTGTAAAGCATGCCATCCCTTGAAGATGCCATGAATCAACAAATACCAGCAGAGAACTATATAGCAAAGAACACTCGAGTAAGAGTCACTTGCTACATTTTGCTTGAATCTTTGGAAACTAACAAGCTTCATTAGTCCAACACTATGAACTTAGTTTAATGGTGATTAGTTAGAGCTCTGCTTCACCCTGCTTAGGAATACTGGTGCAAAGCAACACACAGTTAAGTTGCATGTGCCTAGCACCACCACCATAGTTCTACACTCAGGGGTTTCTCAAGGCTGGCGCACACTTCTGAATGACTCTATATAATCATGTATGTGAATACATGATCACAAGAAGAACCTGCAGCCATCTACATCAGCCTTCCCCAACCTGGTGTACTCCAGATGTTTTGGACTTCCTCCCATTAGCCCTAGCCATCAAGGATGCTGGGAGTTATAGTCAACAACATCTGGAGGACACCAGGTTGGGCAAGGCTGATCTACAGGATTACAGCTGCTCGAAAAGGGCTCTCACAGAGAAGCCTGCCAGCTTGCCGTTTGTGCTCACTGGCTGTGTGGTTTCTGAGTAGTGCCAACTGGCCTTAAATCTTCCACTCCATGGACTTTCAAGGCCAGGTGTGTGAGAGAGAAAGGATCCTTGGCAGCTGCCACAACATAATACTGTGTTTCCCCAACTGACACAGCTTAACACTGCATTTCAAAGGGAAATGTGGGAGGCTCATGCCCAAGTTCTAAGGCTGGATTTACATATGTTAAAGACCAGCTCTTCCCCTGTTTACAGCCGGACAAGAATGGCCTCTTTCCATCAAAGGCAAAAAAATATATAGAAAAGAAGTCTCAGGGGCTGTTCCCCCACACTGTAATTCATTTCTCCTTAAAGCCTTGAAGTTTTTATTGCTTTAAATTGTTGCGCTCTGCCATGACTGTTTTTTTTTTTTTTAAGAGATAAGGTGGTATATAAATGTTAAAAATACATAAATAAAGCCCGACATAATCCAAGCAAGAATCTTCCAAAAAGCAACACAAGAACTATGGAGCGGGTGTTTTGTGTTCAAGGATATTTAGCGAAAGGGGCTATTTTGTATGCTTTGTGCGTATGTACTTGGGATTGCTTCAAGATGCTGCCACTGTCCAGTGCTGGTAATAAGGACAGGATGGGTAAAAAAAAAAAATACATACCAACACTTCTTTTACTAGGATCAAGGAATTCCAAAGAAAAAGTCCGTCCAAATCCAGGAACTCTGATATCGACCCCATCTGGCGGCCCAGTGCTTCTACTAGTCTGATTGTATACCAGCCTGAAGAGGAAGATCAGCATCAAGACAATGGTAAGCACAGTCATATCCTACTACATTGAGAACTTACACATTTGAATTACTAGGTGCACAAAATATGTACTACAAATGGACTTCGAAGACTAATTTTCTAGCTCCCCCAGGTTAAACCAACAAGGACTGGGCAGCATCAATCTGCAGCATGAGAACATACTACCAAAGGGAAGACATCAGGTGTGGAGAGAAAAGATCAGCATTCTTTACTAATTTATCTGTAAGTAGAGTCTTCTATAAAGCTAGCAAAAAGGGTTAAAACATGGAGAAAAAATTTTAAATAGACTATTTCAACAAAGTTCTCCCAGTAAACTTAATATAGCCTAAGTGCGCAATCCTATCGAGATAGTCGGTAGCCTCCAAAATCGGAGGCTACTGACTATCCAATGCAGGGCAAAGGGAGGATGGAGGAGATCCTTTTCCCCGTGCCTCACCTCCCCTGCATTTCTGCCTGGATGCACGTTTTCACGCATCTAGCTGTGGCTTCAAGGAGAGGGAGGGAAGGGGTCTGGAGACCTGACAGGAAGATGTCAAAAACAGCTTCCACGGTCTCCTCCCCTCCCCCAGGGACGCCCTGTTTTCACCCTCTCTGCGTTCCATTTACAAGCACGGAGATGGTGGTGGTGTGGAAAGAACCGCACCAGCTACAAGAGGGAGGGGGACGGGAGCACAGTTTCTGGGAACCGAGGTCGGATGACCTCAGTTCCCAGAAACCAAAAAATCCTATGGCCATCTAAGACAGTGTTTAGTGGCCATAGGATTGCTCTCTAAGAGGAATATCCACTTAGGTACAAAATAGTATTTGAAAAGGCCAAATCTAATAATTGCAAAAGCTTCTTGGGAAGCAACTGGTTTGCCTTATTATAGCTTCCAGGCAGTTTTTCCTAGCCACTAGAGTTCTCTCTCCTTCCATTCCATGTAATATAGATCAGTACAAACAGTGGTGAGCTTTGCCCTAAAATGCTCATACCTCTAATAGTTTTGGTTAAATTTCACAATATCAGTGCCAAACATTTACTTTTGTCTTGAACAGCTGAATTAATGATTCTGCACTGACTATTTTGGCAGATAAGTGGAGAAACATTAACCGATGCATTGTCAACATGCACTCCATTGAGTTGCATCTGCTTTTCAGTAACAAAAGAGCAATTACACTTGCACCTCTGATATATCATGGGTAATATTTGCTCTTTTGAAGGCATCTATGTCCACATGACAACTTAATTTATCATTAACTCATAGCTCACATTCTGGCATGCAAGGAAGACATCAATTAAGTGTTAACCAGGCAAAATGCAAGTTGAATAACAAGCAGAACTCAAATATACTTGACTGTTGTCAAACAGTTTATTCATGTTCTTCAGCAGCAATTTAAATTCCAACTTGGAGCTTTTTTCCCCCCTTAATCAGGTAGTATTTCGTGGACAGACTCATACCAGTTTCAAACCAGTACATTTTCTTACACTGGCTCAATTCAGAAGTCATATGAAACCAAAGCTTGTACTAACAAATGTTAATATACAAACTGTGTGAGAAAGTGGTAAGGATCACTCTGTGAAACTGCTGCCCTAGGGCTGAGGATTGACTTAAATCATCCTCTGGTCAGTTCCATCTCTGACTCAATTCTGGCACTTATTTGCACATTACAAGCATTGCACAACCTCTACTTTGTTTGTTCTCTGGGAAGTAGATCACTATTATTCCTATTTTACAGATCAAATAGTAGCTATTAAGTGTGGTATGCTTCATACAAGACCAAATGTCATATTGAAGTAACTTCCATGTAGGAAGTATTGTTAAGCTATTCATGCATGATGACAAATGCGTATTTTGCCACATTTAAATGCAGCATGAACCTGCTAGCAACTGAAACTTTCTGCCATGCATACACATTCCCCACAAGTGACAAGCAGAATTCATATTTTCACCCATGGGACTCTTCCATGTACAAACCATCTTCTGTGAAGCAGGTTCACATCAATCGCTGATCCAGGATTTGAACACAGATCCCCTCAGAGGCACTGAAGTACAGTGGCTGTCAAAAATATCCTTAGCAGTTATGACCTCTCTGCTTGAGCTCTCCTAGATCTCATAGCATTCCTGGTGCCAATGCTTCTTGCTACCCAAAGACGACTCAAAATAGTTAAAGCCACATTTTCATTCAGGTGAGTCATTTTAACAATGCTGAAGCCCCACCTGATATTATCTATCCAGCAGTCAATGATAACAGGAAGCAGCAGTTCTAAATTCAGCCATAATGTGAAGTAACTGTCCGTCTTCTTGGAGCAGAGGTAGTGCACTACAGAAGGTTTGTCCAACTTTGCTTCTAGCTGGTTACCCAAATCTCCTGGCACTGTAATGACACAAGAAAGGGGGGGGGGGATTACACCAAATTCTATGGGTTCACTCAGGCATCCCTCCACCTCTGCACTACATTTGGTTTTAGATACTTGAGAATTCACTGCAATTATTTTTTTCCATAAAAGATGCAACGCTCTAAAGCAATCTGAGCTTCATGAAGAAGGGGTATCAGTAATACTGCAAGGCAGCCTACTATCTCCTCCGTGTACAAGCCAGTCAGCTGATCTTCACAAGTTCAGCTGCAAGAATTCTTTCACACTTGAGTGTATGTAATGTGCCTACTTTAGAGTACAGGCTGTTTGAAGTGGGGGAGGGGACATTATCTCAGGCATGGGAGTTGAACTGACTGAAAACCTTTTTTAGTGACACTAAGCTTTTTTTTTTAATCACGCAACGGTCTCTTAAAAAAAGGGACTGTTATTGGAAGATTTTGTAACTGAGTATCCTTTAACAGTAACTTCCTCAAGGTCTGCCATGATTGGATACATTAACTGTGTTTTACCTAAACCAAAGAAAGTAATTTAATTGGATTTTTTATTTTATTTATTTTATTTCTATAGAAATGTGAAGAACTGGGGGGAAAATGGAAAAATTTGAGGAAAAAACTTCCCATTTCCCACCCCCATCCCCCGAGGACTTTAATGTAGTTGTAATCCATTCAGACAATAATTACACATTTACTAACTGAGTTTACTTTTAAAAGTTTTAAAATATGATTAATTGTATGAGCAAACTAAGTCATACTGAAAGTACCTTTAGGAACCAAAAGCCTGCTGTATGTTCCTAAAGCAGCTGCCCCCCCCAACTTGGTGCCCTCCAGATGTCTTGGACTATAGTGCCCAGCATTCCTGACCATTGGCTATGCTGCCTGAGGCTAATGGGAGCTGAAGTCCAAAATATCTGGCGGGCACTAGGTTGGGGAAGGCTGTCTTAAAGCAATAGAGAGACTTTAGATCTGTAAAGAGTGCTAAAAAAGGAGTATTGTTTATGTTTCAATCCTTCCAAAATTTCCCATTTTTCTAAGACACACACCCCTGCCACCACCAGGAAAAAAAACAGTTTTTTTTCCTGGCCTCAAAATTTCCAGAAATTTTACATCTCGGCATTTCTATACCGCCCAATAGCCAAAGCTCTCTGGGCGGTTGCATCAAAGGTGGTATGCAAGTAGGAAGGCACTACTGCACATGTCAGCAACCCCTCTGAATTCTGGAAATTCCGCACTCTTGTTGCATCCCCAGTGTCCCATTCCTGGACTTTCCTCAGGAAAAACATTTTGGGAGGTGCATAGAGAGAGAATCTCCACTGAGTGTAACGGATGCAACCCTTTACGTATAGCCGGTTTTATACTCCAATTCTAAGCTTAAAATAGGAGTTTTTGCAAAACATGTTTGTTTTGAAAGGATCACTGCTGTGATGCAGCACAGATAATACCTTTTGTTCTGCAAATGTAGTATTATGGAGTTCACTCTGCCACACTGATTCCGCATATCCCACATACCACTTCAAGGTAAAGGGATGATTTTTCCCATGGAAATGCTCTACCAACAGATTCCAGGCTTCTGCCAAATTATGGAACAAATTGTTATCCAGTTCCAAACACTGAAATACTTCTACCCCCATCAGTCAGCAAGGGAATAAATAAAATGGGTTACATTTCCTGTACAACATTCTCCTAATGGAGAAGAAATGAACGAAGTAAACAAAGCACTAAGTAGATCACCATACCACCACCCCCTGCCAATGAATTACATACTCTCTTTAGTGGACCTTTTAAAGTTCTGAGCCAATGTGATTAAGGCTGTAACTCCCCAGCCAGCAGCTTTAACTATTTAGCAGCAAATATCTCCATTGGCCAAAACTGTGAACGTAAAAGCAAAAACATTTATATTAAAATGCATGGATTTTAAGAAAAGAAAAATCTAAGACTGCCATGAGAATCAGCTTCTTTTCATAGCAAAATGTGATGTATTTCATATCAGCTCATTTTAAAATTAAATGAAAAATTTAGTAAGACAAGAAACCTGTTTTTCATTACTGCTTTTTATAAAGGCCGTCTCTCTCTCTCTCTCTCTCTCTCTCACACACACACACACACACACACACACACAAAACTGAGTGTTCACTCAACACTACAAATGAATAAAGGAATTTCATGTGTATTATATATGGTAAGGGACTCTGCTCACTTCCTGTAAAATAACTGTGTCCTAGATTCAATGAACCACTGACAGAAAGACACTAATTAGTTTTTATTTTGCCTGTCTATCATGACTAATAACAGTGAGACACCTGGAGGATCCTCGGAAACTTCAGTCAGCCTCTCCCAAATATATTCTTAATTGCACTGTGCAGAATTACCATCAAAGCAGGCATACTGAAAGTCAAACATTAAAAAAAAGTGTGTGTGTGTGTGTGTGTGTATATATATATATGTGTGTGTGTGTGTGTGAGAGTGAAATCCAAGGTGCTACATGAGTGTTCAGTAGAAATCCAAGAGTATGCAAAGATAATTACATACCATCACTATGCCACTAGGTAGCTGCCTTTGAGCCATTAAATTACTAGAATATTCATGTGGATTATCCCAGAAGCTCATGTTTAGACTATTACACTCCTCAGCATCCTCCTACATACCAACATTAGGATTTGGGGGGCATGCATGCAGTATCACAGGGTTCAGCCTCATAAGTAGGTGAGCAGTTTTACTGCTTCCACAGACTTGGCCTGAAAGTATCTGATATTTGGATATACTGGAGTACGCTGCCCTAATGAATGGATAGATGGCCACTGTATCCCATTTTCCACTATGCCTAAGGAGTTGCAGGGTAACTACCTTCATTTGAATTAAGCCAACAGTTTTCAAATGCTCTCCCCCTCTAGAGACCCCGTTCTTTGTGGTCATGCCCGCTAGAAGAATTCCTAAACATCTGCCATGGAACCCCAGTGTGTTTCAGAGAATTCTGGTACATATTCTAAGCTCACAGTTCATGCATGGTCCTGGGTCCATAACTCATGGGTAGAACATATGTTTTGCCTACAGAAGGTCCGAAGTTCAATCTTGAGCATCTCCAGGAAGGGCTAGGAAAGACTCCTGTCTGAAACCCTGGAGAGCCACTGCCCATCAATGTAGACAATATTGAGCTAGATGGACCAACCATACAAGGTAGCATCCTAAACTCCCAGCTAGATCCATTAGATCCTACAGTTATCCTCCCTGAACTGTATGTGACCTAGAGCAGGGGTGGGCAGAAGGTAATCTCCAGATGTTTTAGACTTTAACTCCCAGATGTTCCTGCCAGCATGGCCAATCATTAGGAATGCTAGGAGTTGAAGTCCAAAATATCTGGAGATCTACTTTCTGCCCACCGTTGATTAAAGCACACCCACATCCTGTGGCAGGGGTACACAGATAATGGTGAGCAAGCTGTCTTTCATTAAGATTATCCAACATTAACCTTCTCATGGAGGAATTCCAGCATTACCTTGAACAGAGTTGGACAAATAAATTAAGCCAAAGGAAAACGTTGGCTGTGAAAATGGCACAGTTGGCAACAAAGATGATCAGGGGACTGGAAACAAAGCCCTATGAAGAGATACTGAAAGAACTGGGCATGTTAAGCCTTGAGAAGAGAAGACTGAGGGGAGATGTGATGGCGCTCTTCAAGTACGTGAAAGGTTGTCACAGAGAGGAAGGCCAGGATCTCTTCTCGATCATCCTAGAGCGCAGGACACGGAATAATGGACTCAAGTTACAGGAAGCCAGATTCCGGCTGAACATCAGGAAAAACTTCCTGACTGTTAGAGCAATACGACAATGGAACCCATGACCTAGGGAGGTGGTGGGCTCTCCCACACTGGAGGCCTTCAAGACGAGGCTGGACAGCCATTTGTCAGGGATGCTCTGACTTGGATTCCTGCATTGAGCAGGGGGTTGGATTCGATGGCCTTGTAGGCCCCTTCCAACCCTACTATACTATTCTATGATTCTGGGCAGGGAGTATATTCTTTCACGCTCTCTGCAGTACCTAGCATACTGCAGGTGATAAACAAAGTTAAAAGCAGAAGCAGTAATAAAAAGATAGCAACCTACTATCACTCTTGAGTCTATTCACAGATTAAAGTAAGCTACTCTTCCTTTTTTTTAATAAACCATTTCATTTCATTGTAAAACTATTATAAATGAACTGTATGCATTTTAAAAAACAAATAGCAAATAGCATCCCCTGGACCACATTTAGCCCCTCAGTCGCCAACCAATAAGAGGGTTTTATGGAGAGATGCAACCAGGAGAGCTCCTAACAAACTGCTGTGGGTACAGGAGCTATGGCCCACCATCTTACATATTATTTACCAACCCTCCAGTAATACAAGTTGTTGACCAGCAATTTAAAGGATATGGTCAGTAATATCTGTTTATATTTTCCAGTTATAGATCTAAACCATTCAGCTTAGTGTCATAAAATATCATTCCTCCAGCACTTCCAAAGAGGGATGAGCAATTTTTTCCTAAATGTGGGGCACACCAAGGAACGAGTTTATTAAAATCAAGCATGTGATTTAGAACTGAATGACTGCCTTATTGTTGTGCCTATATTTCAAGTGAGTTGTACATTAGAGTTAGCCCATGGACAAAAATATTGTAGCTATTCTCAGCTACAGCAGAGCACTTGAAATGTTTCGCAAACATTTTGATACCTGCCCCCCAGCCCTTGAACTGGGAATATACATAAGATCACAACTATATTTAGCATTATCTTCAAAGGCTCATCCATTTGATAAACTTGCCACAGCCATGCTAAAAAGCAGCTGATTTTGTCTGCTGTTTTAGTGCCAAGAGCAAACAGAAGCATTTAGTGCACCCAACAGTCACACTTCTTATATGAGAATCAACGTGCCCTAAAGCATTGTTAAGGCCAATTAATTTACAATAGCACAGGATATATGCAGAAGACAAAGAATGCTCTAGCCTCCAAAACGTATGTCACAGCAAATTTCTTAATTTCAAAGTGCTACAGCCACAACACCCTTGGGTTTGGCGAATGCTTCTGGAATCTGCATCAGACTTGTATCAAAATGACACATTCAAAAACTACTATTCTGAACAACCCTAGACCTAAAACCCCATAAAACAGGAATTCTTAAAACTTGAAGTGTCATGTCCCAGTTAGGATAGGTTACATGTCAGAGAGCAATTAAAGTATCTGAGAAGCATTTAATATCAGCCTTAGATTTATGTAAAATTCAACCCAAGCTACACTGTAGGAATGGACATTCATTTATCACCAGTCCCCAGATAGATTTAGCATATGAACAAAGTTCCAATGGAATTAGAAGGAATTATTTCCTATGAGAGGTGTTTAGGAGTGGGGAGCTATATATGCAAACCACACTGCTGAAAGTTATGTTTCCATGCTGAATGTAGAAAGAAAATACGTTCAACCTATTTGATTTCAGAAAAATAGAACCTAAGACAATTTGGTGTGAACTATATTGGGTGAACTTTAAAACAGTTGGACAAAAATGCTCCATCTGTACACTATTCATAAAAGGCTAATATACTGAAGTTAGAAAAAATACAAAAGGGGGTATGGACAGCAAAAACAGGTTAATAGAATGACACTTTCCTGCTCATTTAGGGATCCATTTGCTATTTTTGCTTTGTTAACAGGAAAAAAACATAGAAAATACTTTATTCCATGTTACAAAATCACTACCTTCAAAGTGCATGACCTAGGGTAAATGCTAGAGTATTAGAGTGATATGCTTCCACTATCTCAGCCATATCAGAAGATAGGCTGCCGCAGTCTGTACTAGCTGGAGCGTCTAGAAAGCCACTAAGGCAAGTCACAAGTACATCATATAAGCCAATGGATGATGACTAGCTAACCTACAAAGCAACCTTTTCCTAAACACTTTTTAAATGTCACTTAACATAATGCATTATCTCCAGACAAGGTAACAAATCGGACAGCTGACTGCTTTTCATATCTATGTTTGTTCCTTTGACTGAGATATCTGTCTAGTCCTGGAAGATATGTTTATCAAATACACTTCATGCATTTACTAATAGCAGTATTCTTAGAGCAGACAATGAAAAGGGAGGCATAGAATTACCACCATGGCAGAAAATATTTTATTTCCAGATGTTTTGATCATGAAGGTCTTCTCAACTGGGCAGAACATATAAACTAAAACCAATTTCAAGGGGTTTAGGGGAGAGTTGGTATATGTAAGGCTGGAAAACTCTCAGGTTCTAGCATAGCTGGGGATCTAGACATCTGAAATAACTGCATCTGCAAGCTGGCTGGGGCTTTAACATTTGCAATATTTTTTCTACCCTTTATTTCAAGATTTGACCACATTGGTAGAAAGATCTCCAGTTTTGTCCTTCCAGCCCTATAAGTTAATTTCCAGAAGCAGAGACTTGTTTATTTTTGCAGCCACTCAAGTTTTCCCAGGACTTGTGGAAAATCACTCATTACTATTGGCCAAGAAAAGTTCATAAAACCACTTAACATATGTTTGCTCTGCAAGAATCTTCTAAGTTATCATCAGGACCAGAACGGACAATCACATGATGGGCAGATCCCTCTGAAGACCATACATATAAACAAACACTACTACAGACATCCAGTTGCCAAATTTGACCTAAGTAAATAACTTATCCACCCTGCATAGGAAAGTTAATTCCCTAATAGCCTTGCTTATGGCCAAACTAGACAGGCCTGTGTGCCAGAATTCAGTCATAGTCAAACTGCTGATATAGGGTGTGCGGTGGGGGTGCAGTATATTAAAGGCACGTGGAAATCAGTGCTACAACCTTCCTGTATTCATAGTCCCCTACCCAGCCACCTGCCCTCAGTGTTTTTCTTGCAGTGAGGCTCCAAGAAGAGAGAAGCAGGTTAAGCATCCCTCCCACTTACCCACCCCTCCCTCCCACACCTCTGACCCACAGCACTTTAAATCTATCCACACATGCACGATAGGAATTTCACACAATCTAACTTGGATTGTACTGCTACCACATATAGTTTGTCCCTTCCGTTCTTAAAATTTAAGAAATTTTGTTAATATAGCTATAAATGGTGAACATTCAACAAGCCAAAAATAACTCAACGAACCACTTCTGATCCTTATGCATTAGCTTAAAACCCACTTAGGGTTAATTAAAATAACACCAAGGAGAAACTTTTCTAAATGCACTGAAGTTGCTTTTAAAAAGTCTAACCTATCTACTTACCCAAGAGCAAAGCTTGGGTCAATTAGTACGGACAAACAGGGGTTATACATTGAAAACTATGTTGTTTCAAGTTAGTGGGATCAAATTTGATATGTGCATAATTGGTGTATATATAAGTACACTGCAGAAACTATTACCTGCTTTAACTTTGCCAATTTTCAGCCACCACAAAGCATTGACATAAGAACGTTGTATTCATGATTATCTTCAAGCTGTTGCAGAAAAGTACTCAAGAGCCCTTAAAAGTTTGAAATGCTGATTGGTCAAGCTTTTTCCCTTATGACTGAAAACACAGTACTGTGCTTCTTTTATACAGCGTCCAAGCATATTACTTCGTATGGCTGGACAAAAAGAAAATGAAGTTGATGTTCTTGAGACCTGAGTTCCAGATACAACTTGAAGTAACAACCAGCATATTGCTTAATTGTGGGCCCTCTCTGCTTACAACTACAGAGACATACTGAAATATAGCCATGCGAAAATGTATGTTTTATAAGGCTATTTCACAGGCCCAGATAAACTCTATGGACTTCTATTTTAGCTGTACATCTAATGACAAACAGGTTATTGTTTTAAGTGAAGTGTATCATTATTATTAATTATTTCATTTCTATACTGCCCAATAGCTGAAGTTCTCTGAACAGTTCACAACCATTCACAAAAGATGACAGTGTAGGCGCTGGATAGACCTCCATGAGATTATTCCATAATCCAGGGGCCACCATTGAAAAGGCCCTCTCCCTTGTTGCCATCTTCCAAGCCTCACTTGGAGGTGGCACTCATAGGAAGACTCAGATGTTGATTGTAGTGTCTGGGTAGGCTCAGGTCAGGAGAGGCACTCTATTAGGAATTGCAGTCCTGAGCTGTGTAAAGCTTTTAAAACCAGCACCGTGAATACAGGCAGCCAATGCAAGAGGGCCAGAACTGGTGTTATATGCTCGGGCCTTCTGTCCCAGTTATTAATCTGGAAGCCACATTTTCCACAAGCTGCAGCATGTGAACAGTCTTTAAGAGCAGCCCCATGTAGGATGCATTGCAGTAATCTTAACTTGGAGGTTACCCGCACATAGATTACTGATACCAGGTCACAGCCAGGCACTGATTTCACACATCTACAGCCTCACCTGATGAAAAGGAGAAGTTGAGCTCCATGTCATCAGCATGCTGATAGCAACGCACTCCGAAACTCCGGATGACCCCCCCCCCCATTCAGCAGTTTCATGCTATTTAATTTATGTTGAACAGCATGAGTGGGGGGATAGCCCCTGAGGAAGCCCATGCTGAAGAACCCACAGGGCTGAGCAATATTCCCCAAACACCACCTTCTGGAGCCAGCCAGCCAGCCAGCCAGCCAACTAGGAGCAGAACCACCACAATGCAGTACCCCCACCTCCCAAGTTCAGACATTCACCCCAGAAGAATACCATGGCCAATGGTATCAAAAGCTGCTGAGAGCCCCAGAAGTATCAACAGGGTCACACTCCTTTTTCTCTCCTGAAACTGGTCATCATACAGGGCGACCAAGGCTGTTTCTGTACCAAAATCAAGCCCGAACCCCAGCTGCAATGGATCCGGATACCCAGCCTCATCCAAGAGTGCTTGGAGATGGTTGGCTAGCACCTGCCCATGAACCTTGCCCAGGAAAGAAACATTTGCCACCAGCTTGAAGTTGTAAAGATCTTCCAGGTCCAAAGACGATTTCTTCAGGAGTGGTCTCGCCACCACCTCCTTCAGACAGCATGGGGCCACTCCCTCTCTCTCAAGGAGATATTAATAACCTCCCTGGCCCAGCTGGCTGTCCCCTCCTTGCTGGTGTTTATAACTGCAACACCACTTTAGCTTATACAGTTAACTCTTTCACAGTGCCCAATTAGATCCAGCAATATCAGAGGCGACGTTTGCTCTAAGACACTTAAAACTTTACCTACATCAATTTTAACTGTCTAAACAGGCAGTAGCTCTCTTTATCAAGAAAAATATTTTACAGTTGTAATTCCTGTGAACCCACTGGGCTGAAAACAGACAAGGAAACTGAAAACACAAAAAGGAGCATCCCTTTCAGCATGTGTATGCAAGTCAGAAGAGCAATGTTATTTAATATGGAAAAGAGGTGATACCACTACCATTATTTAGTACAGATTCATGGTTTTCAATGTGTTCCACGGAACACTTGGATTCCTTGGAAGCTCATCTGTGATTCTTAAATGAGAAATCAGTAATGGCAGACAATATATTCTGAAAGAGGCTGTGCATCCCTACTGATCTTCAGCTCCATACTTCAAATTACAGAGGAGTGATGGGTGTTTTGTTCTTGAACTAGTTTGTTGTGGCCTAACCAGTGACGCAATTTGTTTTTGTAAAGCTTTAGAACTGCAGTTTGGCAGCAATGTTGAGAACTTTCTGTTAGGAGATTACTATCACAACCATCATGCCTGAAAGTTCTACAAGTCCTAAGGTTCCTTAGAGAGGGATTTATACTATACACTATACCACAGTATGCCTATGCGGAAGAAGAGATGCCCTGAGAAAAACAAGACAGGAAAATGGGATATAGTACATTAATTAGAATTGGGTCCTAAGTTGTAAGCCAAGTGTTAAAAGCGGGTCTCAAGTAGTACTCACGTTACAGGGGAACTTTTTGTGATAGCCCCTTTAGTTACTTGGGAGACTCAATTAATGGCTTGTGGATTTCCTTAAGGGCCCCTACCATTCCCCCCATAATATGAGCACTGGTCCCAGAACTGAAGACAGCTATTCTAGGGTGAAGTCTTAGTTCACACAGGGCAACAGATGAGATTGAGCCAGTGCCCTTCACGGACTAAGTATGAGCACTACAATGTGACACAGAGCCATCTGTAATTTGTAAACATTCCTTGGCAGACAAGTTGATGTGAACAGGGTTCTCCGAGCATAGAAAGTCTATTTATGACAGCATTTATACCCCACCCTTTAGCCAAAACAGCTCCCACAGCAGTCAAGTAGCAAGACAGTCCTCACCCTGTGGCTTACAATCTAAGTTTAAGACATGACACTTAAGTTATAAGGGATAAGGAGGGAGTATACATAGAATTAAAATTTGTTTTACAACCTTCTAAAAACCACTGCTACATATCATGCTTTATAAGACTACCACTCAGCACCCAGGAAAGTGTCTAATAACCAAAGAAAACCACAACAGCAAAGTAGCATATGGTGAAGAAACCAGTCTTTCAAAAATCTTTGGCCCTCAGTCTGTCAATTTTCATTTGTCTTGATTCAGTACTTAAAGATTTAGAAACTTCCACTATAACTTCTGCAGGCAAAGTACAGACTGGAAACCCCCAGCATAACATCTGTAGGGAGAATACAATATAGGTGGTATAGAAGTTTACCATGTAACCCTATACATATCTACTTAGAAACAAGCCCCATAAAGTTCCAACTTAAGCAACTTAAGAAACATTACTAACAAGATTGTTGTTAGCTTTAAGTGGTTCATTAGTTTTCCATCCTTAATTGATACATATAAGACCCTCTCCCAACTACACATATAGTAGCATCAAATATTAAATGAAACCAAAAGTTATAATACTCCAGGATAATTTCAGGTGTCAATAAAAACACTTAAGTATTATTTCCAAGATCCCATTAAGATACATGACCACACACCAACACCGTAATCTGTTGTTCAAGAAAATGCTGAAAATAAACTCACATTTGACAGTGCTCCAAGAAACAGTAGCTATGAGTTGCCAATAAATGTTACAATAATCCTTTAAATTATCGATTCCAAACTTAGTAGCATACAACTAAGCTAAACTCCAGATCTATATCCTAAACCCAATCATCACTTATAATGGTTACGGAGGCTATACACCTACTAGTTTTGGTTGTTAGCATATTGAACCTCTACCTCCACTTTCCCTGTAGAGCATCGGAGATTGAACAGCCATAGGATCCCTTTGGTCCCTATCCTCTTGATACACACACGCAAAATATGTGGTTTCTGTCCAATTGTGGTAGAGTCAGGAAATGCATGCTCCCATGGACAGAGGATCAGCATGAGATTCATTTTGGATCTTCAAATAAACATGTTAACATTTCCATCTGCTTACCCATTAATGGACTGATTAGACACAGAATTACAGCTCCATAGTGAGCATCTGTTTCTAGGACATGACTTAACTAACCTCATTTACTTCTCATATGGCTGTAGCCTGATATTGGATCAGCACATACTTCACCAACTGCTTTATCTCCGTAGATCACTGCCCTGGATTAAATGCCAAAGCATATTTGTTTTCTACAGAGGCTAAACAATAAGAAAGGAGAACTGGGGAATAGCTCACCTCTATAAAAGCGGACATGTATGTAAATTATTTTCACTTTCATTACCTCAGCAATTCACAGGTGTGTATTAATTTCTTCATTTTAATTCAGTTAATCAGCCTCTTGGTGCAATACATACTTTAAAAACAAATGCTGATATATTAAAAGATAACTGAACAGCCTCCTTGCCAGTAACACAGCAATAACCAGTCTGACTTTAAACCATTGCACTGTAATTAGCCAAAGAATTATTTTTCCTAAAATTTGTTCTGTGATGTAATATACCTGTTTGATTAATTTTACCACCGAGATGGAAATCTACCTACATTTCAGAGTCATTCTGTTCTGCAAATTACAGAATTACTATCAATAAAATCCCTCTTCATGGATCACTGCCTTGTTGTGGCGAAGGGGCTTGCCTAACTCACTAAAGCCATAAGCTATGGCGTGCAGGGCCACCCAAGACGGACAGGTCATGGCGGAGAGTTCTGACAAAATGTGGTCCACTGGAGAAGGAAATGGCAACCCACTCCACTATTCTTGCCAAGAAAACCCCATGGAACGTATCACAAGGCTAAATGAGATGACGCCGGAAGATGAGCCCCTCAGGTCGGAAGGTGTCCAATGTACTACTGGGGAAGAGCAGAGGGAATTTCCAAGTAGTGCCAGAAAGAGTGAAGCGGCTGGGCCAAAACCAAAAGGACACTCAGCTCTGAATGTGTCTGGTGGTGAAAAGAAAATCCAGTGCTGTAAAGAACAATATTGTTTAGGAACCTGGAATGTCAGATCAATGAATCAAGGTAAGCTGGAGGTGGTCAAACATGAGATGGCAAGATTGAACATCGACATCTTGGGAATCAGCGAACTACAATGGACAAGCATGGGCGAATTTAATTCAGTGACCATTATATCTACTACTGTGAGCAAGAATCCCTTAGAAGAAATGGAGTAGCACAGGGTGGGAAAAGCAGTAAAAAGGTAAAGGTAAAGGTGTCCCCAACCAGTCGTGTCCGACTCTAGGGTGCGGTGCTCATCCCCGTTTCTAAGCCGAAGAGCCAGCGCTGTCCGAAGACACTTCCGTGGTCATGTGGCCGGCATGACTGAACACCGAGGTGCACGGAACGCTGTTACCTTTCCCGCTGAAGCGGTACCTATTTATCTACTTGCAATTTCTTGCTTTCGAACTGCTAGGTTGGCAGGAGCTGGGACCGAAGACGGGAGCTTACTCCGTCACGCAGCACTCGGTCTTGAACTGCTGACCTGCCGACCTTCCGGTCTGCAGTTCAGCGTCTTAACCACTAAGCCACCGCGGCCCTGGGAAAAGCAGTACTGGGGTACAATCTCAAAAATGATAGAATGATCTCAGTACGAATCCAAGGCAAACCATTCAACATCACAATAATTCAAGTCTATGCCCCAACCACTGAGGCCGTAGAAGCTGAGGTTGATCGGTTTTATGAAGACCTACAACACCATCTAGAACTAACACCAAAAAAAGATGTCCTTTTCATCATAGGGGATTGGAATGCTAAAGTAGGAAGTCAAGAAATCACCAGAATAACAGGCAAGCATGGCCTTGGTGTACAAAATGAAGCAGGACAAAGGCTAATAGAGTTTTGCCAAGAGAACACGCTGATCATAGCAAACACTCTTTTCCAACAGCACAAGAGGCGACTGTACACATGGACATCACCAGATGGTCAATATCGAAATCAGACTGATTATGTCCTTTGCAGTCAAAGATGGAGAAGCTCCATACAGTCAGTAAAAACAAGACCTGGAGCCGACTGTGGCTCAGATCATGAGCTGCTTCTTGCAAAATTTCAGCTTAAATTGAAGAACGTAGGGAAAACCACTACACCATTCAGGTATGACCTCAATCATATCCCTTATGAATATACAGTGGAGGTGAGGAATAGATTTCAGGGATTAGACCTGATAGACAGAGTGCCTGAGGAACTATGGACAGAGGTCCGTAACACTGTTCAGGAGGCAGCAACTCAATCCATCCCAAAGAAAAAGAAAGGCAAGAAAGCAAAGTGGCTGTCCGATGAGACTTTACAAGTAGCTGAGGAAAGAAGGGAAGTGAAAAGCAAGGGAGAAAGAGGAAGATATATCCAACTGAATGCAGAGTTCCAGAGAATAGCAAGGAGAGACAAGAAGGCCTTCTTAAATGAACAATGCAAAGAAATCGAGGAAAACAATAGAATGGGAAAGACTAGAGATCTCTTCAAGAAAACCGGAGATCTCAAGGGAACGTTTTGTGCAAAGATGGGCGTGATAAAGGACAAAGAAGGCAGGGACCTAACAGAAGCAGATGAGATTAAGAAGAGGTGGAAAGAATACACAGAAGAACTCTACAGGAAAGATCTGAATGTCCCTGATAGCCATGACAGTGCGGTCACTGAACTTGAGCCGGACATGCTAGGGAATGAAGTCAAGTGGGCCTCAGGAAGCATTAGTAGCAAAGATGACAGTATTCCAGCTGAGCTATTTAAGATCCTAAAAGATGATGCTGTTGAAGTGCTGCACTCAATATGCCAACAAATTTGGAACACTCAACAGTGGCCACAAGACTGGAAAAGGTCAGTTTACATTCCAATTCCAAAGAAGGGCAATGCCAAAGAGTGTTCGAACTACTGTACAATTGCGCTCATTTCACATGCCAGCAAGGTTTTGCTCAAAATCCTACAAGCTAGGCTTCAGCAGTATGTGAACTGAGAACTACCGGAAGTACAAGCTGGGTTTCGAAGAGGCAGAGGAACTAGAGATCAAATCGCCAACATTCGCTGGATCATGGAGAAAGCAAGAGAATTCCAGAAAGACGTCTATTTCTACTCCATTGACTATGCTAAAGCCTTTGATTGTGTGGATCACAACAAACTGTGGCAAAGTCTTAAAGAGATGGGAGTACCAGACCACCTTACCTGTCTCCTGAGAAACCTGTATGAGGGTCAAGAAGCAACAGTAAGAACCAGACATGGAACAACCGAATGGTTCAAAATTGGGAAAGGAGTACGACAAGGCTGCATATTGTCGCCCTGCTTATTTAATTTATATGCAGAGTACATCATGAGAAATGCCGGGTTGGATGAATCACAGGTCGGAATTAAAACTGCCGGGAGAATTATCAACAACCTCAGATACACGGACGATACCACCCTAATGGCAGAAAGCGAAGAGGATCTAAAGAGCCTCTTGTTGAGGGTGAAAGAAGAGAGTGCAAAAGCTGGTTTGAAACTCAACATTAAAAAAACCAAGATCATGGCATCTGGCCCCATCACTTCCTGGCATATAGAAGGGGAAGAAATGGAAGCAGTGACAGATTTTACTTTCTTGGGCTCCAAGATCACCGCAGACGGTGACTGTAGCCATGAAATTAAAAGACGCTTGCTCCTGGGGAGGAAAGCTATGGCAAACCTAGACAGCATAGTAAGAAGCAGAGACATCACCTTGCCAACAAAGGTCCATCTAATCAAAGCTATGGTTTCCCCAGTAGCAATGTATGGCTGTGAGAGCTGGACTATAAGGAAGGCTGAGCGCCGAAGAATTGATGCCTTCGAACTGTGGTGCTGGAGAAAACTTACAAGTTTCCTGGACTGCAAAGAGGTCAGATCAGTCAATCCTAAAGGAAACCAACCCTGACTGCTCACTGGAAGCAGAAGCTCAAATATTTTGGCCACCTAATGCAAAGAGAAAAGTCACTGGAAAAGACCCTGATGCTGGGAAAGACTGAAGGCAAAAGAAGAAGGGGACGGCAGAGGATGAGATGGCTAGATAGCATCACCGATGCAACGAATATGGACTTGAGCACACTCCGGGAGAGAGTGGAGGACAGGAAGGCCTGGAGTGCTATGGTCCATGGGGTCACGAGGAGTCGGACACGACTTAACGACTGAACAAAATCAATAAAATCATATTCAGTTTGGAGGGGGTCAGAAACCTACATGCAGCCAACATACTAATGGAAAATTCTGAGTGATAAGGAAATAATTTTTTTCCAACCCGAAATTAAACAGTATATGCTTTCATGGACATATTTCCGACTTCTATAAATAAAACCTGGATTTATGATTGTTCTGAACAGCTGTGACAGAGTTTGGAGGAATCAGTGGACATCACACGGCCTAAATTAAGCTTCTTGAACACTGACGTGGTATTACAGAGATGAGATTTTTGTATCAATTTAACTCCACTAGTCAGAATATGGAAATATTGGCAGGCCTGCAGAAGCCAACCACCAACCTAGACAAGACAGATCCTCAAAGCTTTCACCAACTCAGAAATATTCTCACTCCGTATGGATCCCCACACCAATAATCTAGGATCCAAATCTATGCCAATTTAAAAAAGACAAATGGAATGAAGAAAACTCTGCATTCACCTGATCAGAACTCAGATCACTCAGTGCATTCCACATGGCCCATCTTTCTTTCAGGTTCCTGAAGGCAAATACTTCAGCAATACCCAATTTTAGAAATTTCTCAGTGCCACTAAATACTATCCTCCCCTTAATCATTCTTGCCTGACCTCCTCTCTCCAGATTACCTGGTTCCAAGGCTCAAGTCTACCGTTCTACAGGTCAGCTCTTTCAATCTTTCACTGCCACGTAGCTGTGTAAAACCACTTGATACCCCAATCCCATTCAAGCTCAATTATCCTCCTCCAGCCCCACCTCCTAAGCTGACCTACATCTCCCAACAGATTCCTCTGACTTTCAGAGAACTTCCAGACTCCAAGTCCTTTAAACCTTAGCTGACAAGCTTTCTTCCTAGAGAACCTCAAAGCTTTCCTATTTTGTTTCCACTGCATTTTCACAGTAGCCTTTCCAATTCATGGAGGCCAGAGACTAAAAGAGCATGCAATTTCCATCTTCTCTGCTCCAATTCCTTAAACTGGGGCGGGCAACACACAGCCCGCAGGCAACACACAGCCCGCAGGCAACACACAGCCCGCAGGCAACACACAGCCCGCAGGCAACACACAGCCCCCACTGCAGCACCCTGCCACCCCAATTTCTCCCCACTGTGCATGCTACCACCCCAGCTACAGTGGGTACACAAGGAAAGTCATCCCCACGCACCCTGTGTCGTGCTAAAATTAGGCTCCTGGCAGCCCTCCAATCAGCTCTTTGGTGAGCTGGTGGGAGCAGGCCACAGTAGTTGGAAGGAGAGGGAGATTAAAGCCACTTTCTCCTCCCAGTGATCATGATCCAAGTTGCTGCAATTGGGGTGAGTGAGGTTGAAGCCTCCCCGCACCAATCCCAGTGACTTGGATCATAATCACTGGGAGGAAGAAGAGGCTTTAACTCACCCTCCTCCCAGTGATCATGATCTAGGTTTCTGGGACTGGGAAAAGTAGTGTGTGTTTATGTGTATGAGTGTGGGTGAGTACACATATGGCACTGGGGTGCGCCCTCTAGGGAACTGATACTAGCCCCCAAAGTTGTCCATGCCTGCCTTACACAACTGGCATCCTATGACAAAGGCTCAGAAGACTCACCATCCACACACACTTTTGAGTCCTTCCAGCCAGCATGGCTGTTGCAGGCTCCCTTTTCTAGCAAACTCACAAACACAAAACCCCAAATCCCTCCCTTAGGTTCTCTATCACCATCCACATACAACCACACAAAACCACAGAATCCCAGATTTGCATTCTGCATCATTCAAAAGTAACCACCACTCATTCTAAACCCAACATGGATTAAAATCCTCCACACACTCATACAGTAGGGATCCACCCTTTCTAACCGTTCAGTCAAAGAAGTTAAAGGTGTGTTAATTAAATATTAAATACCTTTGATCTATATTACAATATAATTACTAGCAAAGAGACCTGGCTTTGCACAGGGTAGAATGGCCCTTAGTTTGATAGTGCGAAGCCTTCAAGCAGACTTATGCAGCTGTCAGAATCAGATGCATTGTGCCCACTCTGCCTGAGTGAAGCCATGCCTGTTGGCACCCCGGGGCACAGCCCTTTCCATGGGGCACAGCCCTTTCCATGGGGCACAGCCCTTTCCATGGGGCACAGCCCTTTCCATGGGGCACAGCCCTTTCCATGGGGCACCCCTATAGCTCACTGAGGGAGGGTCTAGCCACTCCAATTCCCTGCAAGGAGGCTGCCTCACAGAAGGGAGGAAGGGGCAGCTGTATAACCTCAGACTACTCACCCCTAGCTTGAAGCTATGTTGACTGAAAAGCAATGTACTGTTTAAGGAAGTCTGCCACCTGGTAACTGCTGCGTGCACACTATGTGAACAGTGGAACCAAAAGGCCAAGGAAGGTTAATAGGGTTGACATTTTAATGCCAAAATGCATACAGGACTCTTCTGACCACACAGATCAGCCCTTACAATCAAGTGTCAAACCTACTGCTACTCCTTGCATTTCACATGTTTGGGTCCCATTATTTAAACACAGAAACCTCTGTACCCATATGTATACACACACACCTGAGGACAACAACTCATGCATCTGACAAAAGTGGACTGTGCCCCACAAGAACTTCTACCACAACAAACGCTAATCCTTAAGGTGCCACAAGACTCTTGTTTTTGTGGTAGCAAACATGGCTATTACACTGAAAGATTTGCAAGTTCAACTATCCACAGCAGCTAAGAGTTCTAAGTGCTTCAGCCATACTCATTTGCTGACTTTCTGGGACTAATTCAAATGTCAATCCGCTTGGCTTGTGAAGCAGTGGACACTCAGGTCCAGAAAAACTTCTGCCAATACTGTTTCCAGCACTTTATTCTGCGAGTTTTAATTTGGATTTATGTGCTGGAATAATTTTATCCTTTGCTGCTGGTTTTATCTTGATTTTATTCTGCTGTGGTGTGTGTTTGTTGTGTTTTAGTATTTGTATTATTTGTTTTAAGTATTTTATGCCACTCCCAGAGCAGCTTACATATGATCAATCAAACTAGACAGTCCCCGCTTGCAGCCTTACTATCTAAAAAGACATGACACACAAGGAAAAAAGAATAGGGAGGGAAGGGGGGGATTCTTTTAGCAGGGCTGATGGAATGGCCCTGCTCTCCCTCTCATCCCCCTCCATACAGCCTGCTCTGTGTAATTATGCTTTTAAATTACATCACCCAGAGAACTTTGGTTACTGGGCAGTTTAAAAATACAATAAACAAACACCATGTTAAACTTCACACTGCTGTAGGGTTCATTGCGTTTTTTGTTGCAGCAAGAAACAGAAGAAGCTGCTTCATACCAAGTCAGAGCACTGGCCCCTACAGCTCAGTGTTTACAGATTGGCAGCTTACATTGTAGCTGGCTCTACAGAATTTCAGACAGGGCTCTTTTCCAACCCTACCAGAGAAGCCAGGGATTGAAACTGGGACTTCATGAAAGCAACTGAGCCACAACCCATCCCATAAGAACACAGGAAGCTGCCTTCCACCAAGCCAGAACATTGGTCTATCTAGCCCAGTATTCCCCACACACCAGTAGCAGCTCTTCAGGGCCTCAGGAGTCTTTCCCAGGCCTTCCTGGAGATGTCAGAGCTTGAACCCAAGATCTTCTTCATGAACAGCAGGTGTTATACCACTGAGCTATGTCTTCCACCCTGGAAATGTCAGAGATTATCTCAGGGCTGTTTTACCAAGGAACGAAAAAGATCCAGGGTGTTTCAGCCACACTCCCTGCTCCGAGTCCTCTGGTCCACCAACACTTCACCCGTAAATAAATTTGTTAGCCTACCAGGTGAGAGACAGGACTCTTATTTATTCAATGATATTTATGAATCACTTAAATTAAGAGAAATGTCTAAGTGATGTACAAAATATACCACAGAAGATCATAACTGTATATTACAGTAAACCAAAGACAAGATTATTTTCTTGGGAATGCTTATCGGGAAAAAGTATGGTTTCAGCAAGTGCTGAAAACCTGGAAGGGGTGGCACCTGACTAATTTGTAGTAGCTGTTTATGTTCCTTAAGCGGCTTTCCTAGTTACTGTTATTAGCATTCTTATTAGCATTATGCCACACCCCACCCAAATAAGCTCCCAGAGCTGCACACATATAATCAATTAAACAAGACAATCCCTGCCCAAAGGCTTACAAGCTAAACCTTTTCTAATCTAAAAGTTAGGAGCTATACACATGACGGAGACAGACAGGGAGATGTTAATAACCATGGGGGGCTTGGTGTGGTAAGCCTTACAGAGCCCCTTCCCCACACTATCACCCAACTTTCCCCCACAAAAAATTCACCAACATTTTCACCCACAAACACCCCCCGCCACCGCATATCTCTGAAAAAGCCTACAAAAACCATGGGGTGGCTGGTGTGGTTTACAGGGGCCTCTCCGCACACAACACTCCCACCCAAAAAACCTCACCAACGTTTTCACCCTCAGCATGTCCCCCCCCCCCAATATCTCCGTAACAGCCCATAAAAACCATGAGGGAGGTGGTGTGATAACCTTTCTAGACCCCCCTCCCCACACAAGACCCCCCTCCCAAAAAGTCACCAACATCTTCACCCTCAGCCCCCCCCATCTCCGCAACTGCCCATAAAAACCATGAGGGGGCTGACCTTTCCAGAAACCCTCCCCACACAGCACCCCCCTCCAAAATAGTCACGGGCATTTCCACCCTCAACCCTCCTCCAGCCATATCTCTGTAACAGCCCATAGAAACCATGTGGTAACCTCTCTAGACCCCCCCTCCCCACACAAGACCCCCCCTCCCAAAAAGTCACTAACATCTTCACCCTCAGCCCCCCCCCCCCAATCTTTGAAACTGCCCATAAAAACCATAAGGGGGCTGATGTGTGGGGAAGTGGCTCCGGAAAGGTGACCGCACCAGCCCCCTCACGGTTTTTATGGGCTGCTACAGATACACTGGGGGTGGGGGCGGGGGGCTGAGGGTGAAAACGCCGGTGACTTTTTGGGAGGGGGCTGTTGTGTGGGGGAGGGGCTCCGGAAAGGTTACCACAACACCCGGCATGTTGACCCTCAGCCCCCCCCCCACCCCCAGTATCTCTGTAGCAGCCCGTAAAAACCGTGAGGGGGCTGGTGCGGTCACCTTTCCGGAGCCCCCACCCCACACCTCCGCCTTGCCCCCCCCCGGGCCTCCCCCCCCCCGGGCACAGGCGCCCTCCCGCCACGTCTCACCCTCGCCGCCACCAGCGGCCCCTTACCCAGCAGGACCGGGGGGCCGGGGAACCTGCCGGCGGCTGGGGGGCGCCCCCGAGGCAGGCATCCGGCGCCCTGAGGCGAGCACAGCAGGGCCAGGAGGAGCGGGGCCAGCGGCGGGGCGAGCCGCTTCTTCCGCCTCGGGCCGGCCGGCGCCACCATCGCCTCAGCACATGCCCTGCCGGCGCTTCCGCTTCCCCGGCGCGAGCGACGGCGGAACCTCCCCTCAGGGCCGACCGCTTCTCCGCCGCCCTGCCCAGGCGCCACGCCCGCGGCGGCCGGAGCCCGTCCGAAAGTGCTGCGCGCCCTGCCGCCGGGCCTATATAAACGGGAGGCGGCTGGCCAATCCGCTTCTCGCCGCCGCCCGAGCGGCCAATCAGAGACGGAAGGCGGTGTCCCGGCGCGGCCCCTCCGTTCACCCCGCTCCCTGCGAGTGCGGGAGGCTGAGAGCCGGCACGTCGATTGGAAAAGGAGGAGCAGCAGCAGCAGCAGCAGCAGCAGCAAAACAGAGGAGAAGACGGGCCAAGCGAGACCAATCGCGAATCGATTCGCTCCAGCCCCCCTCTCCCGTGCGCGGGCGGCGCGCTCTTGCGCTCCTCGCTTCTGCGTTCGCTTCAGTGTTCTGTGGACCTTGTGTACCGGCCCCCTTTTCCGCAGGGGTGTCTTGGACCCAGGGCTCCAGCTACTGCCCCCCCCACCCCAGTCCTCAGATTTCCCTGTTTCCTTCCGAGCTTAGCTGCAATCCTCACAGCAGCTGAAGGGAATGAATTTGCCCAGGAACAATATATTATTCCTTGTCCTAATGCAAAGTGGGTGTGGGGGGGGGGGGGATGTCTTGGTCTGGAATGAACAAAGGTGCAAGCCTATGCATGTTTAGACAGGAAAAAAGCCCCACAACTCCCAGCATTCCCCAGCCAGCCATACTGGGTAGGGAATGCTGGGAATTTGTAGGAGTTATTTATTTATTTATTCCTAAGCTTGCATAGGCTTGCACCTTGAGATCCATTCGCTTTACAGAAGTCCTGCTCCTAGCAGTTTTAAACTACTAGAACTGGTTTAGAATCAGAATCATAGAATTGGAAGGGGCCCACAAGACCATCAAGTCCAACCCCTGCTCAGTGCAGGAAGCCTGATTCCCAGGTGGTCGGTCTCTCATCCAAGTACTAACTAGGGCTGACCCTGCTTAGCTTACGAGATCGGACGCATCCAGCTATTGATCAACACATCTGCCTGTAATTTTGGACTCTCCTTCAAGGCAGTTGTCATGATGAGCACCTACTCTTCAAAATATACCACTGGTTTTCCCTTCCTGAGCCTTGTGTGGCGCAGAGTGGTAGGCGGCAGTATTGCAACCGAAACTCCCCCCACGACCTGAGTTCCATCCCAGCGGAAGCTGGGTCCCAGGTAGCCGGCTCAGGTCAACTCAGCCTTCCATCCTTCCAAGGTCGGTAAAATGAGGACCCAGCTTGCTGGGGGGAAAGGTAGTCACGACTGGGGAAGGCAATGGCAAACCACCCCGCTATAGTCAGCCATGAAAATGGCTGCGTAAGCGGCGTCCCTCTAGGGGTCAGTAATGACCCGGCGCTTGCACAGGAGGAACCTTTCCTTTCCCTTCCTGTCTTTCACACACACTCTTCTTTTCTGGCTTAATTTTGTCTCTGATTCCTCCCACCCCCATTTTCCTCCACCCCTGTGTCACCCTAATCTTGTGCATTTTTACTCAGAAGTCAGTCTTGCTTAGTTCATTGGGGCTGCCATCCTATAAGAACATAAGAAGGGTCATGCTAGATCAGACCAAGGGTCCCTCTAATCCAGCATTCTGTTCACACAGTGGCCAACCAGCTGCCTGTGGGAAACCCGCAAGCAGGACATGAGTGCAACAGCACCCTCCCTATACACCAGCTGTCCCCAACCTGGTGCTTTGCAAATGTTTTGGACTACAACTGCCACCAGCTCCAGCCAACATAGCCAATGGTCAGGAAACATGGGCATTGTTGTCCAAAACATCTGGAGAGCACCAGGTTGGATAAGGCTGCTGTACATACCAGTGAGTAAGCGTCATTGAGCTCAGTAGGACTTAATTCTGAGTAAACATGCAATAGAATTGTTCGATTGCTGTCAAGTAAATGTGCATATAGGACTTCAGCCCTAACTGTATTCTTGTGCACTCTTTTTTCACCATCTTTGCCTTTGCCTCCACTCCATCTCTCAGACTTCTGCTTTTAGAGCAGTGTTCTTAGATAAGCACAAACAGCCACCCGCTGGCATTCTTTGTGTTGTGGTTACCAAATGCTGAGGCAAAAACACTCTGCACATGCTGAGGAGGTGGGGGTAACAATCACCCAGTTCCTGCTAGGCTCTCTTGCCTCTTTCCTCTCAATTCCCCTGCAGGAAGGGTGTTATGGTGATACCTTCTCAGGTCTCTGCCTCCCTGCCTGCCTGTTCAGTCTTCCTTTCCATGGATGCTAACACTTGGCTAAAGGAAATTAGAGCAGCAGCACCTTTCCTTCCCCTCCCCGCCCCCCTTTGGAAACTGGAGAGAAAAGTAATAGTAATCTTTCTGAGGAAACATGTAGCCCTGAAGAGACAGGCGAAGACAACTCGGTTGGGGTACCTAGTTCCAAGGAGGCCTTTCCCTCCCTCAGCTGCCACCAGAAGGGTGTCTGAGAAAACATCTTGCCCTAAGCGGATGTGGGGGGAAAACCCAAATTAAGCTGGGACTTAAAAGGAGAAGAAAAACTGCAGAAAAGAAGGGGGGGGGACAGCTGGCCAGCAAAGAAAGGCCCACCTAGGAGGACAATAGAAGCCATGCAAACTTGAGTACAGCTGGTTCCAGAATCAGTGTCTTTGCATCCATCTGGACAACTGAATCACCATCATGTTTCTCTCCCCCACACCCCCCCGAGTCCCTTTCCCTTGTGTCCTGTGTCTTTTTAGATTGTGAGCCTGGGGACAGGGACTGTCTTAATTATTGATTCTTGTAATCCACTCCTGGAGCCTTTGGACTGATGAATGAGATAAAAATGCTTTGAATAAATAAAAACCTAAATAAATAAAAGATAACTGGTGATATTGTTGCTTGGTGATGCCAGACTCAGTGTCCTTTATCTGTAAAATGGTAGTATTAACTGGCTGGTTAGTTGTCTCTGACCAGGCATCAAAGAAGCTCTTAGAACAATTTAAATTTTAGAATTGCGGATCAGCAGTAAGTCCAGTGGATTTGCGCTGGGGAGGTGTATGGTTCCATAGGGTGCAGGAGGTAAGAACAATTGTGTCCTTCGCATGCCACCATTTTGAGATTAGTTCTTCTACCCTTTGAACTCCTCAGGGGAAGAGTGGGATAAAAAATGAAATAGGCTCGAACCCCCAATCTTTTGAGGAGCCACCAATGCTCCTGCTGCTCAAATCCTTATTTTAAATATATATTATCCCTTTCTACAACAACATGGTGTTTATTCCCAGGTAAATGCTTTTAGCATCAGGGCAACAGAAACCCCATTAATCCTCTGGTCATGATATGGTGCCTTGATGAGTTAAGTGAGCATATAAATGCAAAACTGCACATGGTCAGTCTTTCTTTTTTATTCATCAGGGTTGCGCCATTTTTATTTGATTGCTCTGGCACATGAGCAGTTGTAAAGCACTGAAAAAGGCATGGGGGGAATGTGTTTCTCTCTAGTGTTTCATCTTCCGTACCTTTTCTTTCTGAGAAGGTTGGGGTTTAGTGGCTGAAATCTTTATGTACACGTACTTTGGAATAAGGTCTATTGAACACTGTCAATTCACATAATGGGTGAGTGGTGGTAAGATAATAAAACCCCAAAAGTGTTTTTTTTTGGGGGGGGGACCAGGTAAAAGGATACAGGCATAAATCTAAGATGCATCTTTTCAACTACGGTGGTACTAGAAGTAATTTTTAAACTAGGGTTGCCTGGTTATTAGGGTTCGGAATCTGATTTTGGTCTCCTTCTCAGGAACTCCAGGGGAAAATCTCAAGGTGAGGGGCCAGAACCAGGGAGGGCAGGGTATTTTCTGTTCCCTACACCACACACACACCCGCCCCAAAATGAAGTAAGGATTTACAGTACTGAAGTGGACACACCACACAGCATAAGTGCAGGGTCTTTTCTGTAATAGCCCCAGAGATTCCAGGGAGGACAAATGGGGCAGCTAGATAATTTTAGATTCTGGACCCAGAAGCACACAACTAACATTTCTCTTCACACCCCAACCACCATTCCATGCTTCACAACTGCTTCTGCATTCCTGATATGTTAAAATAGCAACACAAACTGTTTGCCAACCCTGGTTTTAAAAAATACTCTGTGCATGTGCAGTTTTGCCTCTTAAACCCACTTAAATCATAGCGCCATCATGACTACAGGAATAAAGTAGAGTTTGCTTCTTCTACCCTGATCACCTGCTGCTCTCTAGGGCTGCAGGGTCCTGGTGTTTGGCCCCAAGATCCAGGCCCAACTGTACCACTGGTGGGATATGCTACTTGATTCCAGATCTTCATCTTACCACACAGTCAAGTCATGTCTGGGTGCAATCCAGAGAAAGTAAAGAGCGCCCAAGTACTGCTGAAGTGCCCAGGTGTTGGCAGCGGCCACAAGCATCTTTGCATCAACAGCACCCATTCTTAGAGGTGTCTGATCTAGCCACAGTGGTGCATGCCATAGTTACATCCTGTTTGGACTGCTGCAATGCGCTCTATGTGGGGCTGCCTTCAAAAACTATTCAGAAATTTCAGCTGGTCCAGGATGCAGTGGCCAGACTGTTGACCAGGGCTGTTTACAGGAAGCACAAGACTCCCTTGTTACAGCAGCTTCACTGGCTACTGGTCAGTTTCTGGGCAGAATTCAAAGTGCTGGTTTTGACCCATGAAGCCCTATACGACTTGAGACTAGGCTACCTTAAAGACCACCTTCTCCTATATAAGAACATTAGAAGAACCATGCTGGATCAAACCAAGAGTCCATCTAGTCCAGCATTCTGTTCTCACAGTGGCCAACCAGCTACCCACAGGAAACCCACAAGTAGGACATGAGCTCAACAGCACCCTCCTGCCCATGTTCCCCAGCAACTGGTGTATATAGGCATACTGCCTCTGATACCAGAGGTAGCAAATATCCATCAGGACGAGGAGCCACTGATAGCCATCTCCTCCATGAAGTTGTCTAATTCCCTTTTGTTGTTAAGTCGTTAAGTTGTGGCCGACTCTTCGTGACCCCATGGACCATAGCACGTCAGGCCTTCCTGTCCTCCGCTCTCTCCCAGAGTGTGCTCAAGTTCATATTCATTGCATCCGTGATGCTATCTAGCCATCTCATCCTCTGCCGTCCCCTTCTCCTTTTGCACAGCATCTTTCCCATCATCAGGGTCTTTTCCAGTGACTTTTCTCTTCGCATTAGGTGGCCAAAATATTTGAGCTTCAGCTTCAGTATCTGCCCTTCCAATGAGCAGTCAGGGATGATTTCCTTTAGGATGGACTGATTTGACCTCCTTGAAGTCCAGGGGACTCGTAAGAGTCTTCTCCAGCTCCACAGTTGGAAAGCATCAATTCTTCAGCGCTCAGCCTTCCTTATAGTCCAGTTCTCACAGCCATACGTTGCTAAAACCATAGTTTTGATTATACAGACCTTTGTTGGCAAGGTGATGTCTCTGCTTCTTACTACGCTGTCTAGGTTTGCCATAGCTTTCCTCCCAAGGAGCAAGCGTCTTTTAATTTCATGGCTACAGTCACCATCTGCGGTGATCTTGGAGGCCAAGAAAATAAAATCTGTCACTGCTTCCATTTCGTCCCCTTCTATATGCCAGGAAGTGATGGGGCCAAATGCCATGATCTTCGTTTTTTTAATGTTGAGTTTCAAACCAGCTTTTGCACTCTCCACTTTCACCCTCAACAAGAGGCTCTTGAGATCCTCTTCGCTTTCTGCCATTAGGGTGGTATCGTCTGCATATCTGAGGTTGTTGATAATTCTCCCGGCAATCTTAATTCCGACCTCTGATTCATCCAACCCAGCGTTTCTCATGATGTACTCTGCATATAAGTTAAATAAGCAGGGCGACAATATGCAGCCTTGTCGTACTCCTTTCCCAATTTTGAACCAATCGGTTGTTCCATGTCTGGTTCTTACTGTTGCTTCTTGGCCCTCGTACAGGTTTCTCAGGAGACAGGTAAGGTGGTCTGGTACTCCCATCCCTTTAAGAATTTGCCACAGTGTGTTGTGATCCACACAATCAAAGGCTTTAGCGTTGTCAATGGAGCAGAAATAGACGTTTTTCTGGAATTCTCTTGCTTTCTCCATGATCCAGCGAATGTTGGCAATTTGATCTCTAGTTCCTCTGCCTCTTCGAAACCCAGCTTGTACTTCCGGTAGTTCTCGGTTCACATAATGCTGAAGCCTAGGTTGTAGGATTTTGAGCATAACCTTGCTGGCATGTGAAATGAGCGCAATTGTACGGTAGTTTGAACACTCTTTGACGTTGCCCTTCTTTGGAATTGGAATGTAAACTGACCTTTTCCTGACTTGTGGCCACTGTTGAGTGTTCCAAATTTGTTGGCATATTGAGTGCAGCACTTTAACAGCATCATCCTTTAGGATTTTAAATAGCTCAGCTGGAATACTGTCATCTCCGCTAGCTTTGTTGTTAGTAATGCTTCCTAAGGCCCACTTGACTTCACTCTCTAGGATGTCGGGCTCAAGTTCAGTGGCCACACTATCATGGCTATCAGGGACATTCAGATCTTTCCTGTATAGTTCTTCTGTGTATTCTTTCCACCTCTTCTTAATCTCATCTGCTTCTGTTAGGTCCCTGCCTTCTTTGTCTTTTATCATGCCCATCTTTGCACAAAACATTCACTTGATATCTCTGACTTTCTTGAAGAGATCTCTAGTCTTTCCCATTCTGTTGTTTTCCTAGGGGTGGACGAAAGTCCCTTACCTGTCCTTGAAGGACGTTCGTGGGGGGGGGAGGCGCTTCGCTGCTCCCCCCACGAAGTTCAGGCCGGGGGGGGAGGCTTCCTGTCTCGCCCCGGCCGAAATTCAGGCTGGGGGGGAGGCTTCCCGCCTCGCCCCGGCCGAAATTCAGGCCGGGGAGGAGGCTTCCCGCCTCGCCCGGCCGCGAACGCGAAAGTTAAAAAAAAAAAAAAACGCCCCCTGATAGGCTACGTGATGATTAACGTAGCCTATCACGGCTAGATTTGCAAAGTCAGCCGTGATAGGCTACGTTAATCGTCACGTAGCCTATCACGGGTGACTTTAAAAAAAAAAAAAAAGCACGTACGCTAATGGCGGCCCCCATAGGGAGCCGCCATTCCCATTCCTTATTTGGTCGCTGTAGTCTATGTAAATCTTTACGTAGACTACGGCAAAAATAAGGGCAACGCAAATAGCGTTGCCCTTATTTTTGCCGTAGTCTACGTAAATCTTGACGATTGACGTAGCCTATCACGGCTGACTTTGCAAATCTAGCCGTGATAGGCTACGTTAATCGTCACGTAGCCTATCAGGGGGCTTTTTTTTTTTTCTTTTATTGCAATGGCGGTGGCGGCAGCCGGTCGAAAGACCGGCTGCCGCTCCCGCCCCGCTCGAACACCCGCCGAACCGCCGGCCGGACCCGCCGCCGGGAGGGACATTCGGCAAAGGTAAGTCCCGTCCCAGGGGGGGCGGGGGGCAGGGGGGTTCGGAGGATTTCTCCCCGAAACTTGTTCGGGGGGCCGAAGACGTTGGCGCTCGGCCCCCCGAAGTTTCGGGGATAAATTCTCCGCCAACCCTATGTTTTCCTCAATTTCTTTGTATTGTTCATTTAAGAAGGCCTTCTTGTCTCTCCTTGCTATTCTCTGGAACTCTGCATTCAGTTGGATATATCTTCCTCTTTCTCCCTTGCTTTTCGCTTCTCTTCTTTCCTCAGCTACTTGTAAAGCCTCATTAGACAGCCACTTGGCTTTCTTGCATTTCTTTTTCTTTGGGATGGATTGAGTTGCTGCCTCATGAACAATGTTATGGACCTCCATCCATAGTTCCTCAGGCACTCTGTCTATCAGGTCTAATCCCTTAAATCTATTCCTCACCTCCACTGTATATTCATAAGGGATATGATTTAGGTCATACCTGAATGGTGTAGTGGTTTTCCCTACGTTCTTCAATTTAAGCTGAAATTTTGCAACAAGAAGCTCATGATCTGATCCACAGCCAGCTCCAGGTCTTGTTTTTACTGACTGTATAGAGCGTCTCCATCTTTGGCTGCAAAGGACATAATCAATCTGATTTCGATATTGACCATCTGGTGATGTCCATGTGTAGAGTCGCCTCTTGTGCTGTTGGAAAAGAATGTTTGCTATGATCAGCGTGTTCTCTTGGCAAAACTCTATTAGCCTTTATCCTGCTTCATTTTGTACACCAAGGCCATGCTTGCCTGTTATCCCAGTGATTTCTTGACTTCCTACTTGAGCATTCCAATCCCCTATGATGAAAAGGACATCTTTTTTTGGTGTTAGTTCTAGAAGGTGTTGTAGGTCTTCATAGAACCAATCAACCTCAGCTTCTTCGGCCTCAGTGGTTGGGGCATAGACTTGAATTACTGTGATGTTGAATGGTTTGCCTTGGATTCGTACTGAGATCATTCTATCGTTTTTGAGACTGTACCCCAGTACTGCTTTTCCCACCCTGTGCTACTCCATTTCTTCTAAGGGATTCTTGCTCACAGTAGTAGATATGATGGTCACCTGAATTACATTCGCCCATGCTTGTCCATTTTAGTTTGCTGATTCCCAAGATGTCAATGTTCAATCTTGCCATCTCATGTTTGACCACCTCCAGCTTACCTTGATTCATTGATTTGACATTCCAGGTTCCTAAACAATATTGTTCTTTACAGCATCGGATTTTCTTTTCACCACCAGACACATCCAGAGCTGAGTGTCCTTTCGGCTTTGGTCCAGCCGCTTCACTCTTTCTGGCACTACTTGGAAATACCCTCTGCTCTTCCCCAGTAGTATATTGGACACCTTCCGACCTGAAGGGCTCATCTTCCGGCGTCATCTCTTTTAGCCTTGTGATACGTTCCATGGGGTTTTCTTGGCAAGAATACTGGAGTGGGTTGCCATTTCCTTCTCCAGTGGACCACATTTTGTCAGAACTCTCTGCCATGACCTGTCCATCTTGGGTGGCCCTGCACGGCATAGCTTATGGCTTTAGTGAGTTAGGCAAGCCCCTTCACCACAACAAGGCAGTGATCCATGAAGGGGAATTCCCTTTTAAAGCCATCCAAATTGGTGACCATCATCACTACGTGCTGTGGTAGCAAACTCCATAGTTTAACTATGCACTGTGTGAAGGACTCCCTTTGATCTGTCCTGAATCTCCCACCAATCAGCTTCCTGGGGTGACCCCATTAGGGTCTAGTATTATGAGAGAGGGAGAAAAATGTCTCCCTATCCACTTTCTCCGCACCATGCACAATTTTGTCCACCTCTGTCATGTCTCCCCTTACTCACCTGCATTGGTTATAAGATCTTCAGGAGAAGCCCTTCTTTTCGTACCACCACATTCAGAGGTTGGTTTGGTGGCAATGTGATAGGGATGTCAGAGAATTTTTCCACGAATCTCGGGGAGGCTGAATGCCAGCGCATTCGGCCCCCCGAAATTGGTGGAGAAACGGTCTGCCACCCCCCCGCCCCTTCCCGGGACGGGACTTACCTTGTGCAAATGTCCCTGATGGCAGTGCGGCTCTGGCGGCGCCATTTCCAAGTTTAAAAAAAAAAAGTGATAGGCTACGTAAAGATTTACGTAGCCTATCATGGCTAGATTTTTAAAAAATACCGTGATAGGCTACGTAAATGTTTACGTAGCCTATCACGGCTGAGTGAAGGGGGAAAAAAACCGCGCGTACGCAAATGGCGGCGCCCATGAGCGCCGCCATTTGTGTTCCTTATTTTGGCACGTGTAGTCTACGTAAACATTTATTTGTTTATAATATAAACAAATATAAACAAAACATATAAACAAAAACATATATAAACATATAAACAAAAAAAATGTTTACGTAGACTACACGTGCCAAAATAAGGAACGCAAATGGCGGTGCCAACGGGCCCCGCCATTTGCATACGCCCGGTTTTGTTTTGTTTTTCCACTCAGCCGTGATAGGCTACGTAAACATTTACGTAGCCTATCACGGCTGACTGCAGGGACGCAAACGGCGGCGGCTACGGCCGCTGCCATTTGCATCCTGGCAGGACAGGATTCGCGGCCGGAGGGACAGGACGCCTCCCCCCTGGCCAGAATTTCGGGCGGGAGGGACGGGGCGCCTCCCCCCTGGCCAGAATTTCGGGGGGAGGGACGGAGTGCCTCCCCCCCACCGCGAATCAACTTTCGGGTTCAGGTAAGTGACTTTCGTACATCCCTACAATGTGAGAAAGGGCCTTCTTGGTGGCTACTCCCAAGCTGTGGAACTCCTTGCTGAGGGAGGCTAGGTTGGTTCCCTCTGCTTTCCTTCTGCCTGCAGGCAAAGATGTCTTTATTCAAGCAGGCCTTTGGCATGAAAGGTGGTCTGTTGCATTGGGTGCTGTTTTTATTCTGTTGTGGTTGTTTTTTTAGTTGGGTTTTAATGCATTTGTTTTTTTATTGTATTAATCACTTGTTTATTTTTAAAATGTTTTTGTTCCTGTGATTGTAAGCCACCTTGAGTGCCATTTTCTTGGTCGAAAGGCAGAGTAAAAATCAAATATAAATAAATAAATCAGGGTATCGCTACATTAATGCATCATATTTCTCTACAGTGTGTTTTAGATCATAGTGCAAGATCCCATTTCTGTCCTCAGCCTGTTTTGTAGTGTTTCTGGGAAGCTTTTTCCCCACCCAATGGTTCCATTCCTGTCCTGGGATACCACCGTACCCTACTGTCTATGGAGTTTGTGGAACATACAAACGTATGGCATGATTAATTCCTCTAAGAACAGTTCCTTGAACTTTGCTGCAAAAGAAACCATTCCAGAAGTGAAAACTCTGCAACATGTGACTTATTTAATCTGCTTTCTCAGCTGCCCTGTCTTTAACTAGCAACAAATACAGAGGAATCAGTTGTGATTCTTTGGAAAAAATTTCCCTGGGAGATAAACAGCTCAACTAAAATTCCAAAACCCACAGTCTGGCAATACCTTTATTAGGTCCAATCAACAACGCACACAATTGTTTCGAGATCTCCAGATCATCATTTTCATCAGATTCATCTCCAAGTAACAGCTGGAGTTTATATTTTCAAAACCTGGGGAATCAGCCATTGCATGTTTGCGTGTCTGAACGGTCCTAGGTAGAACTTGTAAACAGCATGACACACAGGAGAACCTAGGGATGGGTGAGAATTGGGGTTGGGGGGCATTTAAATAAGGATTTACTAAAATTCGCAAATTTCTTTGTAAACACAACAGGAAGGACTTAAGATTTTAAAAATCGGAATGTGGGGGGAAACGAACCTGACAGATTTGTCCATTCACAATGCAGAAGCCTTTTGTCTGGCTTTGAATGAGGGCTGTGCCAAAATTTTCAATCTACTTTCCCCCCTCCCCGACGATTTGAGTGGAGGGAGGGTCGAAAAGAAATCAGATATGAAAATTGTGGGAAAGTGTTAGAATTTTCGGAGAAATTTTCCAGTGTGGGGCTTTGACACTTACATTACTACTAGGAGCTGGCTGAGGTGCCTGTGTGTGTTTTTCTTTCTTTTACATTCCACCTAACGTATACCCTGTGCTTGTAAAGTCCCTTCTCTCCCCTGTTGGGCAGAGAGAAGTGGTTGCTGCCACTTCCCTTCCAAGTGTCAGGGTGGACACTGAGCCCATAGAATGCCAGAGTAGTTCTGATTCTGAGGAAGAGCAGTCGCTCCTGGGAGAGGAGCACGCTCCTCTTTCCCAGGGCCAACAGCTGACAGAGATTCCTCCCACCGGCATTCCTAGCTTAGATAGCAGTCCTGGGAGTGTCAGAGCGCGGGAAGCAGACTTGATGGACGCGCAACGCCAACGCAGACAGCAGCACCAAATGGAGGGCGCAGAAAGGAGGTGTAGTGCCCGGTTGGCGCGCAAACAACAGCTGCGCCCAGAGGATCCAAGGGAAAAGGGGAGGGACTCTCCCTAGTCCTTAAGTTCAGGGGTCTGCCAGTAATTCCCTTTCAAACGGGGACCAACTGTTCCAACTTAGGGCATAGGTACTGTGCTGCTCAGAGCTAGTTGCAAATGGTAGAGTTGTTAAGTTGTAAAAGAAGAATAAAGCTTTGAAAGGAATCCCTTTGTCTGTGTCTGGACTTGGCTACTGGATTAGACTGAGAGAGGCCTCCAAGGAGCCCTTGACACCAAGCAGGAATAGTGCAAAGTGCTTTGGAAGCCTGAGGTGTCATCTGTCTCCTCTCAGAGAGACGGTTGCTGCCACTTATGAATGGCACGGCACCCGAATGAGTCCAGGAGTCTGGACCCCACCCATGCCCCTGAGCCGCACCCACCAAGTCTCTGCCCCTGCTTGAGTCCCACCCACCACATTCGCCAAGCCACATGCACTCTTGCTGGACCTGTCTGCACATGCCACGAGCGCCATTTTGCAGAAGAAAATGGCGATTGCGAATATGCACACATCTGGTGTGATGCAAAATGGCACCATGGATGGCCGCTATACACAAGATTACAGGCATAAACGGGCCATTTAAGCTTCTAATCTTGCATATATTGGCCATTCATGCCCCATTTTGCGAAAGACTAGATGTGCACGTATCCGTGATCGCCGTTTTATTCTGCAAAATGGCGCTTGCGGTGCTCACGGTCAGGTCCAGGGTGAGGACCCTAACTCACTGTGCGGGGCATCCGTCCATCCCTACTGCCGCTTTCCTCCTGAGTCAGAAGAGTATTTTGCAAGCGCAGGCTGTGCTGGCTGTCAGCGGGTGCCCCCGTGCTTAAAAAGGCTCTTCTCTCCCTGCTTTGGAGCAAAATGGCTGCCTGCAACCACCTCGCTGCTTGGTGGGGAAGAGTGTTTTGCAAGCTCGAATTGGGTGGGCCAGAGGTAGCCAGTGTTGCTCGCCTTGCTCCCCCTGCTCTGGCAGAGAGGTAGCTGCTGCTGCTTCCCTCCTGAGCAGGGAGTCTGCTTTGGGTAGTTTGCAACTGGAGTTGGGAGGAGGGGGAGTGCAGTGTGTGTGTTTGTCTGTCTGTCTGTCTGTCTGTCTGTGTGTGCATGCGTGCGTAAAAGAGTCTTCGCATGAAGTTCTTGAAAAGAGGTATAACATAGGGCTGTGCAGGGACCCCCCAATCCAACTCAGAAGCTGCTTCGTGGCTTCAGAGGTGGGCCCGATTCGGCTTAGCCTGACCGAAGCAGGATGCAGATGCCGAACCTCACTTCGGGTCCCCCCCAATGCCCCCGCGCAATCCCTTACCTTCCCACCACCTCCTCCTCCTCCGTTGCTGCCTCCTCCTCCTCCGACGCCACTGCCACCTCCGCTGCTGCCTTCTCTTCGCCGCCACCTTCTCCAGCTTTGCTGCTGCCGCCGCCATCACTGCCACCAGCTCCTGGGGCCTGGAAACTCACTGACTCTTATTGAAGGGAGCCGCCATTTTTAAAATGGCAGCTTCCTGGAAGTTGCCATTTTAAAAAGGGCGACTCCCTGCAAGAAGAGTCGCCGCATGTCCAGGCCTCAGGAGGAGGCGGCAGCAATGATGGCAGCGGAGGAGAAGGCAGCAGAGGCAGAGATGGCAGCAAAGATGGTGGTGGAGGACGAGGAGAAGGCAGCGACGATGACAGCGGAAGAGGAGGATGGCTCAGGTAGGAAACTGGAGGCGCCGGCACAGCTGAGTCAGGGGTGCCGAAGCTTTGCTTCGCCTCAGAAGGGGCTCGAAGTGACCCGAAGCAGCCTGCTTCGGCTCAGAGTTCAGGCCTCGGGCTGAAGCGGTGCACAGCCCTAGTATAACACACACACACACACACACACACACACATATACATACATACATATATATATATATATATATATATATATATATATATATATATATATATATAAATGCTCTATCATACCCTTTATTTGCAGCCTTGCCTGGCAGGCAAAAATAGAGGAAATGGGAACTGCTGGTTTCTAATGCTGCAAACAAGAGTTTCTAATGTTGCAAGCAGGAAAGGAAGATTTCGAAAGTTTTACAAACTTGCAACTGACTCCCATTGCAAACGAGTCCCATTCGTGCTGCTCCCATTCCTGCTTGCACAGAGCTTTAAAATGAGTCCCAGTTCTGCTTGCAGCAACTGAGCGGCAGCAGTTCCGGGAATGGCCATGTGGCCATGTGTCATTGGCCATTCCAGGAACTGCTGCTGGGCTGGAAGCCAATTGTCGAGAGCCCCATTATGCTGCGAGCGCGGGGGAGACATTTTAAAAGCAAAAAAGGTGGGCAGAGGTCTCCTGAGCCGCCTCATACACTGAATAAGGTAGAGGGAGCCCGTGCCTCCCCACTCCCATTTGAAAATTCTTCTAAATTCTCCCCCTCCCTACGAAAGAGGCAGAAAACACAATGCAGAACTACTTTGAGCCCCTGTGTATTCAACCATGTTTGCGGTGCTGAATTTGGGTTGCCACAGGTAGCCGGCTCAGGTCGACTCAGCCTTCCATCCTTCCGAGGTCGGTAAAATGAGGACCCAGCTTGCTGGGGGAAAGGTAGTCACGACTGGGCAAGGCAATGGCAAACCACCCCGCTACAGTCTGCCATGAAAATGCCAGCGCAAGCAGCGTCCCTCTAGGAGTCAGCAATGACTCGGTGCTTGCACAGGAGGGACCTTTCCTTTCCTTTCATCTTTAAGAGCTACCTGGCAGGCAGGTACAATATGGTCCTCTCCATGCTGGGAATACCTGTTTATTGAACTGGGCCAGTGCGGATGGGTGAGAATTTTGCTCAGTTTGTTTTTTGGTCAGAACGGCCCCAGAATTTCAAATTTCTTTATAGACAGGATGGAAAGAACTTGGGTTTTTTTTAAAAAAATCTAATGTCAGGCAAAGCAGAACTGAAAGATTCACCTATCTCAAGTCGAACCTAAGGCTGCAATTCTAATGATCCTGTACCCATTTCCCTGGGAGTAAGCCCCATTGGACTTAATAGGAATTATTTCTGAGTAGACATGTGTAAGATTGCACTAAATGGAGGCTGGTGGCTCCAATGTCATGGGTTGGTGAATCTGCTCTGGGTTTCAGTCTGTAAAGGAGCTATCCATAGTGTTGAACTGGGTCCGATACTGTGGATAGCTCCTTTAGAGTTCTGAGTGGTTCTGACTGAAACCCTTCTGACATTGGAGCCATCGGTCTCCACTGATTGCACTCTAAGACTCTGACCATGCAAATTTCATGTCTTCAATTTTATCAGGCTTTTTTCACCCCTCCCCACTCCCTCCCAACGGTTTTTTTGTAACCTCTTGCCTAATAAAGAAACCAGGAAATCTTGAAAGCTTGCTCACAATTTTTGTGTAATTTCTACTTTCCAAGAAGAGGGGGGGGGGGTAGTTTGTTGTACTAGCTATCAGAATTTCAAATTTCAAATCCAAAAGGAAACAACAGTCTGTCAAATTCCATATAGGAAAGTAAATTAAAATTAAAACAGTTAAAATAAATATATTACAGCCAAAACAGTCTGATTACACCTAGACCGATTACACCAGTACAGAAGGCAAGATTCCAGGCTCATAAACAATGTCGATAATGTAGTTCAAATCTTTATTCCAGTTACTTTTAGATGTGCTTTCAAGGCAAGTATAATTAACTTTGCCATTCTGAATGTGGTATCTCTGTCCTGGCCAAATAGCAAATGCAGCAGTTTCTCGTGGCTGGTTTTCTTGTTTTCTTTGCCAATGGTGGCTGTATATACAGGTCTCTTAAAATAATAAACATTTTACACTCCAGTAGAAAATGGGCAAGGTCCTCCATCATGACTTGTGTTACATGGACAGATTCTAAGAGTCCTTGGGATATTATTTGCCAGACTCCCAATATAATCAGCCAGTGGGGGAACATTTAGCCAGGCTTGTGTAAAAGCAACCCTTAGTTCTCTCTTCACTAGATGTTCAAAATAAAGTGCTGCCTGAAGTTGGTAATAAAAGTATTGCCTGACCGTGGACTGTAGAATTTGTCCTACAGACCAATACAGCTTACTTTACTTTACGTGCAGCTCAACTAAGAGAGCAATCCTATGGCTGCTAGACACTGTGCTCATTTCCAGGAACTGACCTTGGTCAGTTCCCGGAAAACTGACTGCCCCCCTCGTCTGCACTGCCTCCAAGGCAGCACGGAGAAGCTCCATCCTCCGCACTCGCAAGAGGAGCACGGAGTGACTGAAAAGGGGCGGGGGGCATTCCAGGGCAGGGAGAGCGGAGCTGCACATACAACACATCCCATGTGTCGTATGGCAGCTTCCTCTCCCGGCCCCTCCCCCCACCGCTAGACAGCCGAAAACAGCTGTCTAGTGAAAAATAGCAGGGCAGGAGAGGCACGGAGGGAATGATCCCCCCATGCCTCTCCTGCCTTCCTTCGGATAGGCGGTCGCCTCCGAGGTCGGAGGCGGCCACCTATCTAGTTAGAATTGCACCCTTAGTCACTCTGAGCCTTTCTACATGAGGCATTTATTGTAGAGCTGTGCACAAATGGCCTCTCCAAATTCTCCAGCCTATTTGTGGGCAGAGAAATTGGGGGGACAATTTCACCGAATTTCTCCTAGGGGAGGAGAAATTCTCCAACAGTTTCTTATGTTGTTCAGTCGTTCAGTCGTGTCCGACTCTTCGTGACCCCATGGACCATAGCACGATAGGGCTTACTGTCGGCAGGGGTCATAGCACAGCTTCTTTCTTTTTTCCTAAGAGTTTTTGGTTTATTGCACTGCTTCTATAGGGAACAACAGCATCAACTGTGATGAGGCTTTGACTTTTTTGAGGTAGAATTTTGAATTTCTTTTGGTTTTTGAGCTTACCTAATCACTGTGAGGTGGCTGAAGGTGCTGTGTGTGTTTGTCTCTCTATTACACATCTTTTCCTTGCTCTGCAGCCTCCCAGGCCACCTGCACTTCCTGAACTGAAAAAGCCCCATGGGCGAAATTACCTCATGATATCTTCCTCATGATGGCTTTAACTGAAGTGTGGGAAGTCGAGGAGGCTCCAGACTGCCACAGAGATTATTGTACAACAACAGACAGGGCATTCATGGACACTCCTCAGCCATCTCACAAGAACCCCAAACCCAACCCATTAGAATTTCTCCAAAATTTCTCCTCCTTAGAATTTCTTTTCAAAAGCAATTTCTTTTTGATCCAATTGAATGCGAATGGCTGAAAAAAATATGGGAGAAATTTTCAGAACAGCACTAATTCATGGTATGCGTATGATTTTTCACTCGCAGTAGTTTGCGGGTGCTAACCCTAACCCACTTAGAGGTGATGTCATGGAACATACAGAAAGGCATAAAACGAAAAACTCTGGGGGGGGGGGGAACATGTGTAGAAGATCAGCTCTTTATCCCACAAAGAATCCGGAAGCAGAAGCCTCAATAAAGTAGCGGGTTAAAAGCTTCATGTAGAAAAGCCATCTGTCATGTGCCTGTGCCTGTAACAAGTCACAGATTGCTGTTAATCAACCAACAAGGGTCTTCCTGAGAAAAGCTTTCAAATGCCACAACTCCCAACCTTGACTCGAGCATGAGCTACACATCCGTTGTTAGATTCTCAGAGATAAGCTGTGGCACAGGGCCAAAAAAACAGATCCTGCGTTATTAGACAGACAAGCTGGCAGATGCTGGTCATTGTATATGTAATTCATTCCATTATATGAACTTTAAATCCAACCTGGGATTTTTAAGATGGGAAATGTTGTAAAATACATGAATAAAAATGCAAAATTGAATTGCCAATGTGGATCCATCCTCCTTTGCAGCTGGGAAACTGGAACTGGTTGGTGAACTTCAGGGTGCTAGTAGAAACAGATTAGATCCCACATGCCTGAAGTCTGTCCACACCTATTTTAGCTGGTCTTTTAAAAATCCATCTCCAAAGTTAGTGGGGGGCATGGTGGCTTGTTGTGTGTATCAGCAGTTATAGGAAAGCCCCTGTCTGGTCATAAATTACCAAGCAGTTCTTGTAGGCATCACAAGAGTGTTGAATAATTGCAGGACAAGATTTAAGGGAAGATAAGCAAGCCACTTTCAATATTTACTGGAAATTTTTCTCATGCAAAATTTAAGAACATAAGAAGAGCCCTGCTGGATCAGACCAAGCGTTCATCTAGCCCAGCATTCTGTTCACACCGTGGCCAAGAAGCTGTCAGCCAGGAACTCACAAGCAGGACATGAGTGCAACAGCACCCTCCCACCCACATTCCCCAGCAACTGGTGTACACAAGCATACTGTCTCTGATACTGGAGGTAGCATATAGCCATCAGGACTAGTAGCTATTGATAGCCTTCTTATCCAGGAAGTTTTCTATGCCCTTTTTAAAGCCATCAAAATTGGTGGCCATCACTACGTCTTGAGGTAGCAAAATCCATAGTTTTAAGTGTGTGCTGTGTGAAGAAGGACTTCTTTTGATCTGTCCTGAATCTCCCACCAGCTTCATGGGATGACCCCACTGGGTTCTAGTATGATGAGAGATAACATTGTTATCATTGTTTCAATGACAACAAAAGGACTGGAATATCAGAAATGTTTTTGAACTGTCCACACATGCAGTTGTGCTTGCAATAACACGCCTCACCTGTTTTGTCCTGTTAAACTCAGATCCCCTGGCCTCTAAAATGGAAATAGCTAGGTAAGCATGTATCAGTGTATATCTGAATCCCATACCATATATAGTAAACTCATTTTCCAAGTGCTGATCCTTACGTAGTCAAAACAGCTCCACCCACGCACAAGAGGGAGGTATCACAAGGCTCAGGGAAACTCCAGGGTTTGCTGAAGTACAAAACATCTTAAGGAGAAGAAGAAAATACTTCCGGGGCAGGGGACACCCCGAAACAGCTCCATGAAGATTGAGTATGCTCAGTGGCTATGGAATGTTGATTGACTATTGAAAGGGGAGAGGCAGAAAACAATGGGGAGAGGAATGTAATGACATATCCTAGAAAAGGGCATGGCTGGCTAGTTGGCAGGCTGGACCACTGAACAGGAGAATTCCACCCTGCAGCGTTTTGTTGCAGTTCCCACTTGTATATATTCATAGTAGATTCAGGCACTGAGTTATGATGGGCTGTGTAGCCAAAATGGAGCTACAGAGTAACAAGAGGTGCGTATTGGCATGCTCAGGAGAACTCTTAACATTTGCAGAACTAGAAAATGGTGGTGGTGAATGGGACCTCAGAGAGAACAGTATCCCAGAACAGCCCAAGGAAGACTGAGCATGCTCAGTATCCATGGAATGTTGAGTATCTGCTGGTGGGCCAGGGAGGAGACAGAAAGCCAAGGAGAAGTGGATGGAATGGCACATCCTGCAAGAGAACATGGTCAGCTGGAATACAGAACTCTGCATTGCAACGTTTTGCTGCAGGTCCTACTTGTTCGATACTGAAGGCCTCTAACCTCCTGACAGCAGTCTGACCTAGAGCTAGTCTGTCTTTAAAGTTGGTTCAAAGAGATGATCATACAGCTTCCGGGAACACCCTCATCCTGGCTAGACATGGTGAAACAGCAGCTAAAGCAAATGAAATAGTGGGAAATTGCTGAATTGCGAGGTTGCTGCTGATCAGGAGAATAATAATTAAGGCTGTTGGGGAGAGGTGCTCCTCTCTACTTGTGAACTGTGGTTTAATATAAAGATTGGCCAACATAGGGATGTCAAGGTTTCTTGCTCAAGGCATACAATAACCAATCAAGGGGATTTGCTCACCGCTCTTCTCCCAGTGGATTGTTTCCTGCAAGCACAGGGATGTAATCTTCCAGATACCCAGAAAGCTGACTCGTGTATTCGAAACCAAGATAAAAGCTGGTGCCAGAAAAATGGGTAACTATGTACTTTCTTTCTCTGCAACATGACCCTCTGACTAAAGCTGGCCAAGTTTCATTGTACCTAGGGATGTACAAATCCCACTCACCTGTCCGTTCCGGGGCATCGGCGGTGGGGGGGAGGTGCTCCGTCCCTCCCCCCGGAATCCTCCCCGGCCGGCTCCACTCCGTGGCGACTCCGCAGAGCTACCGGCCAGGGCCAGCCACAGCCAGAATTCCGGCCGCTGCCAGGCTGCTGCGGCCGCAAATGGTGGCCACTACACTGGCCACCATTTGCGTGGCTACCAAGCCGTGATAGGCTACATAAGTATTTATGTAGCCTATCATGGCAAAAGGAAGCCACACAAATGGCGGCCACTATGACGGCCACCATTTGCGGCCACAGCAACCCAACAGCGGCCTGGAGACCAGCCGGAGCAGCCGCCGCCACCACCAGGTAAGCTCCATTCTGGGGGGATTCTGCAGGGTGGCGGGGGGGGAGGCCATTCCACCACAGACTCCAGGGGGGCAGATTCTAAAGTATCTGGCCTCACTGGAGTCCGTGGCAGAATTCTCTGACATCCCTAATTGTACCATCTGAAGATCTTTACGGTTCTGTGTTTTGGTTCTTCCATAAAGCAGGAATATTAGGCTATGAGTCAAGCAGCAGCCAGTTGCTTTAAACTGGAAGTTTGTTTACACCAGGAGTACAAAGCCCATCAAACAATTTCTGCATCTGATAAGCCTTAGCCGGCTTTTGCAATAAAACCTGGGCCCTCCTGCATGCAAGGAATGAGCTCTACCACTGAACTACAGCCCTTCCTTTCTGATTGGAGGGAGAGAGGGAGGGAGGGGGTCTATGGTGGAGCTAGCCCACAACCTATACTGGTACCGTGATCACTGCAGAAACCTTTTTAAGGCATTGCAAGTTGGACTCCTGCAAAGAGTGTGATGTCTTTTTGAACATTGCAAGCAAGGCTCAGATTCAAGGAATTCACACTTTCAGCCGTTAATGTACCTGGCCTTGTGTAATGTTCCAAGGAGATAGGGAAGTCAAGCGAAACGAGGATAACCATTGCAAATAAAAGTAAACCACAAATGCTAAAGAGCACATCATTGTTATAATTAAACCACTGAACTCTTAACATGCATACAAAAGACTGTGGAAGGTGGCAAGAGGGGGAAGGGTCTTCTCAGTGGTGGCCCCCTGATTGTGGAATAATCTCCCCACCTGGTGTCAACACTGTCGTCTTTTCAGCGCCAGATTAAAACTGTCCTGTACTCCCAGGCACTTGATGGCATACAATGCTGCATTTATGCCAGCTTTTTAACAGGTCTAGTATGGTACTGAAATGTTTTTTAGCTGTTTAAATTTTAAAATTTTGTATATTTTTTATGTTGTATTTTTATCTTGTGAATTGTTGTGAACCGCCCAAGGAGCTTCAGCTATTGGGCAGTATAGAAATGAAACTAACAAACATTAACAGTATACATATCTTTTGTACATGGAATAAGATCCAAATATACCATGCCTAAAGTAGGAGTGCAGAACCTCAAGCTTGGGGGCCAAATCTAGCCTATCTAGGGGGCCAAATCTAGCCTATCTGGGGGGCCAAATCTAGCCTATCTGGGGGGCCAAATCCTGCCCTCTGGGGTTCCCCAGATGCCATGTCCCCTTCCCCTGACCATCAATCATTCAGTGGATTCCCAGCTTTTGTGTGGTTTTCCCCCATTGTAAAGGTTGAAATGCTTCTTCTAAGGTCTAGTTACCCACAAGAAGACCTGTAACCTAACATATGCTGGTATTTTGCTTTAGGGGCCCTGCCCCTTTTGCCTTCAGGGGGACACTGGAATGTGGCCCCTGAGAGCTTCTCTAAAATGGAATTTGGCCATCCAGCTGAAAGAGGTTCCACACCTCTGCCATAAAGGTTAATGAACCATAAACTCCACCAAACGATCTAACAACTAAAATGCACACACGTGATGCTGGAATGAAAGGCACTCAGTTGTACATTCCTGAATAGCTAAAGGATGTTCCTTAAAACCTTCCCAACTCTGCCTCACAAGGGTGGCCATGTTTCCTCCTTTACAGAGGACAGTCCTCTTTTTGAAGGGTGGTCCAGTATAGCTCCACTTTAAAGATAAAGAACTCTAAGAAGCAGTGGAGGCTGGTGGTTCCAATGTCAGTGGGGTGGTGAATCTGTTCTGGGTTTCAATCAGAACCAATCAGAACTCTAAAAGGAGCTGTCCAAACATCTTGGAGAGCTCCTTTAGAGTTCTGACTGGTTCTGACTGAAACCCGGAGTGGATTCACTGCCCCACTGACATCGGAGCACCTGCCTCCACTGCTAAGAGGGATGAGCAGAAGCCTTGAAGTTGCCCATTAATGGTTAGCACCTAGACCACAGACTGAGCAGCAGGCTTAACAAGGCCACATCTACACTTCGCATTGTATGATACAATCCCATCATGGTGATGTTGTATCCCTCTTGCACATTTGTACCTCATAGTGCACACAGTGACATCTGTTGCACTATTTTGAATAATCCAGAATAAAAAGCAGGAAATAATGCTAGAAAAGTGGTATATGGGATGCATATTACATGCCCCAACAGTTATTTTTTTTCTCTTTTTTAATTTTTTTTTATTTATGTCCTTGTATTTTCAGCCCACCCACCCCCTGACATGCAATAACCTGGGCATATCAAAATTTATAGTAGGTCAAGGCAGAAAAATGCAGAATACATAGTTCATATAACCAGAGAGACCGATACGCTACAGATGGAGTCTTATGAAGTTGAATATATTGCCAACATACGTAACAAATTGATACCAGTTCATAGTGAATGTGTCTTGTTTCCTATTTCCTTTTGCCAGTCGTAACTTATTTGTTAATTTTTTCTGTCAAGGCAATTTTCCAAACCCAGGCCCACCAAGTGTCCAGTGAGACTCCTCTTCAGTCCTTCCAAAAGTAGGAACATAGGAAGCTGCCTTATACTGAGTCAGATCATTGGGCAATCTAGCCCAGTATTGTCGACACTGACTGGCAGCGGCTCTCCAGGGTTTCAGGGAGGAATCATAGAAACATAAGGTTGGAAGGGGTCTACAAGACTATCGATTCCAACCCCCTGCTCAATTCAGGAAGCCTGATTCCCAGGCGGTCTCCCATCCAAATACTAACCAGGGCTGACCCTGCTTAGCTTCCGAGATCAGACGAGATCAGGCGCATCCAGCCCTTTGCTACCTTAGGAGAGCAAAGCCAGGGATCGAACCTGGGACCTTCCGCATGCAAAGCATGTGCTCTATCACACTGAGCTACAGCTGCCACTGACAAAAATCCAGCCAACAGCTTAGAAGAGCAATTTCTATTATTTCCCAAAAACAATCCTAAAAGGGCCAACTCAAGTGTTCCCTCCAACTGCTGCCCCCAACAGTTATTAGGGCACTTCAATACCGATGAAAAGCACTGGTGTTGGTCTAGCCCTGGTCACCTGATTCACAGCCGTCCCTGCTATGGTGAGAGATATTGTATTTCTTTGTAAAATTATAATCATCCTTTCTAGATGTGCATCTATACATATAAATTAGCAACTGCACACTTTATGCATTCCCACACACACACTTTTTAGCTATGAATATTCTCTTTGGGGGTGATGCATAAGTGGCCAATTTACCTACAAGTACCCTCCGACCTCTTTGTCAGTCCTTGCTGGCTGACCGCAACTGGTGGGCAATGGCTGCAATAAATCACTTGCTGATAAGCTAGGTCATAAACCTGCCCAAGGCCAGGAAAGAAGGGAGGATGCCCAGAGCTAGGAAGTTCACCAATTCAAACAAAGATGAGACGGTGAGGCAAAGAGAAGTCCTTTGAGCAGTCCAGAGTCAGGACGCCAGGGATTCACAAGTAAAGGATGAGGGTCAGACTCAGGGTGAGGTGAGGTTGATGAGATCCAACGTGTAGATATGACATTGTTCTCCAGCAGTTTTACCCCTGCCTGCTTCCTGCTTTTAACTGCAGTATCCTGGAGCAGCTGCTGGCAATTAGTCCTCTGGCTTCTGGGAGCCCTGCCGTCTTAAACTGGCAGAGGCTCACCTCTGTTGTTCTTTTACATGAAGCCGCCTTCGCTTTGCTGGGGTCAGCGGGACTTTGCCCTCTGAATCCAATGGAGGGGCTGCAGCAGGGCATTGATCACCGACCAGTGGCAAGGGGGGCTCGAGCTGCTTCTGTGCTAGTCCCTTCTCCCAGGTCTGAAGTCTGCCATTCCCCTTCATTCTCGGAGGAGTCTGAGGGAGGCATGACACTCTTGAACAATTCCCCAAGCAGCATGCCATCTGGGAACCAGGTTCATATGTCCCTTATTATGTGCGCTGGCCTCCTTGCACGCAGTAGGTTCATGCCAGTGCTGCAAAAATTGTGTTCTATCCCTGGTAGACTCATCCAATTTGTTTACCAAGAATGAGAGGAGGCAGAGATCTGGTCCAACATGATTTTATTCTGCAGAATAAGGCAATCTTTGGGGCTAGTGCACCAACAAAGACAGCAATCAAGTAGTGTGATCCAGAAGCTTATATACACAAAGGCTTTGGGGCTTGTCTTACACCTACTTTCTACTAATTTCTTTGTCTAGCTGGCACAAACAACACCCCTCAACACTCAAGCATGTGTAGAGAGACAGCAGAGAGATAGTCACATACTCTTGCATACTACATTCTTGAGTCTCTGATAAGGCACTATATATTTGCCAGCAAGGCAGTTTCAAAGAGAGGTAGCACACACACACACACAAATCTAGCTACATAGAACAGCTTAAGCTAAACTAGACATATTAAAGCTGAAATTTCTATAACAATCCCCCCTCAAAAGGCTTTTCTCAAATCCTATGCCTCTCTTTGGTCCAGCAGTGGACTACACACTTAAAGGCGCAAACCATCATCAACAGTATCATAACAAACAGAACTGCGCCAATCACAAGTTGTTTCAACCATGCAAAATCAGGGAGCCAGGAAGTCAACCATAACCAAGGATCACTTGCCCCTGAATAGTTCTGTCCAATCATATCTTGTAACTTGGCGATTTCATCTTCTATTGTTTTGTTTGGAACTTTACTCTACACCCTTGCTTTACTAAGGTGCAGAAATCACCTTGATGCTAAGAGATAATCCAAAACAAACCTATGTTGTGCCACTTGCTGGCTGAGATCTTCAATTTCACATTACATGGCCCTCACTATTATAGCTGTGGCATTGACGGTTTTCTCTAAATGGCAAATGAGGCCTAGGATGCTTTTTCTGTTCTAGCTACCAGAATGTTGACAACAAAAACACATTTTCTTGGTGTAAGTCTGGAATTTGAATATATATATTATATATATTATATATATATATATATATATAAATGCTCTATCATACCCTTTATTTGCAGCCTTGCCTGGCAGGCAAAAATAGAGGAAATGGGAACTGCTGGTTTCTAATGCTGCAAACAAGAGTTTCCAATGTTGCAAGCAGGAAAGGAAGATTTCGAAAGTTTTACGAACTTGCAACTGACTCCCATTGCAAACGAGTCCCATTCGTGCTGCTCCCATTCCTGCTTGCACAGAGCTTTAAAATGAGTCCCAGTTCTGCTTGCAGCAACTGAGCGGCAGCAGTTCCGGGAATGGCCATGTGGCCATGTGTCATTGGCCATTCCAGGAACTGCTGCTGGGCTGGAAGCCAATTGTCGAGAGCCCCATTATGCTGCGAGCGCGGGGGAGACATTTTAAAAGCAAAAAAGGTGGGCAGAGGTCTCCTGAGCCGCCTCATACACTGAATAAGGTAGAGGGAGCCCGTGCCTCCCCACTCCCATTTGAAAATTCTTCTAAATTCTCCCCCTCCCTACGAAAGAGGCAGAAAACACAATGCAGAACTACTTTGAGCCCCTGTGTATTCAACCATGTTTGCGGTGCTGAATTTGGGTTGCCACAGGTAGCCGGCTCAGGTCGACTCAGCCTTCCATCCTTCCGAGGTCGGTAAAATGAGGACCCAGCTTGCTGGGGGAAAGGTAGTCACGACTGGGCAAGGCAATGGCAAACCACCCCGCTACAGTCTGCCATGAAAATGCCAGCGCAAGCAGCGTCCCTCTAGGAGTCAGCAATGACTCGGTGCTTGCACAGGAGGGACCTTTCCTTTCCTTTCATCTTTAAGAGCTACCTGGCAGGCAGGTACAATATGGTCCTCTCCATGCTGGGAATACCTGTTTATTGAACTGGGCCAGTGCGGATGGGTGAGAATTTTGCTCAGTTTGTTTTTTGGTCAGAACGGCCCCAGAATTTCAAATTTCTTTATAGACAGGATGGAAAGAACTTGGGTTTTTTTTAAAAAAATCTAATGCCATTTCAAAGAGAGGTAGCACACACACACACACAAATCTAGCTACATAGAACAGCTTAAGCTAAACTAGACATATTAAAGCTGAAATTTCTATAACAATCCCCCCTCAAAAGGCTTTTCTCAAATCCTATGCCTCTCTTTGGTCCAGCAGTGGACTACACACTTAAAGGCGCAAACCATCATCAACAGTATCATAACAAACAGAACTGCGCCAATCACAAGTTGTTTCAACCATGCAAAATCAGGGAGCCAGGAAGTCAACCATAACCAAGGATCACTTGCCCCTGAATAGTTCTGTCCAATCATATCTTGTAACTTGGCGATTTCATCTTCTATTGTTTTGTTTGGAACTTTACTCTACACCCTTGCTTTACTAAGGTGCAGAAATCACCTTGATGCTAAGAGATAATCCAAAACAAACCTATGTTGTGCCACTTGCTGGCTGAGATCTTCAATTTCACATTACATGGCCCTCACTATTATAGCTGTGGCATTGACGGTTTTCTCTAAATGGCAAATGAGGCCTAGGATGCTTTTTCTGTTCTAGCTACCAGAATGTTGACAACAAAAACACATTTTCTTGGTGTAAGTCTGGAATTTGAACTTTCAGAACTCAGTTTTGTTCAATTCATCAGGAACCCTTGAAAAGAGAGTGCCCTCTTTCTGTAGAGCTCTAACTATTACCTGCGGTTCTCTAATCAAGGCAGGCAACAAAGTGAAGTCTCTGACAGTTGATGGGTGTTCGTAATAGAGAATAGAATCATTTCTATTCTGCTTAAACATAAACTCAGCATGCCTCTTAAACTAATCTCTTTTTACTTGAGTGGGGAGTGTTAAGACAGCTAAACTTAAGAAGGAAAGAATAATGCGCATGAGTAAGCGTTAGAAGAAAGCTCTCTCTTGAACAAATACTTGAGTCCCTCTAGTGGTTCGCTACTCTAACGGTGGCCTTCAGGTGGGTCAGCTTCCAGTGTGACCCTCTCTGGTGAAGGTGATGCCTTTACTCGAGTGTGATGAATCCACTTCTTTCCTCCGGCGACTTTTACAGCAGTGTGAGTGGTGAGTAGGATCTGGAAAGGACCCTTCCACTTCTCAGCAAGTGGTTCATCTTTCTAGGACCAGATCAGCACCTAATCACCGGGATTGAAATTATGGACTGGAGCATCCAAAGGCAAGGATTGGTGTGGTGCCGCAAACCTGTGAAGACAAGACAAAACAGACTGCAAGGCAGTAACATATTCTTGGATCTCTGAAGCTCTTACTTCTAAATTCACATTTAAGCTATCAGCCATAGGTAATATCCGAGGTGGATGCCCATATATCATTTCAAAAGGTGTCAATTTAGTACTTCCCCTGGGGGTGCATCGTACTCAAGTCAAGGCGATTGGCAAGGCCTGTGGCCATTTCAGCTTAGTCTCTGACTTTAGGGTGCGGTTCATCCTCTCAACTTGACCTGAGGATTGAGGTCTCCAAGGTTAGTGTAGCTTCTAGTTAATTTGTAGTGCCTGGGCCACTGCTCGTGTCACTTGTCCAATGAAATGGGGGCCCTGATCCAATTCAATCTCTTTAAGTAACAAGAATTTAGGGACTACTTCTTTTAACAGGATCTTGGCTACTGTTTGTGCAGTGGCTGTACGAGTTGGTAGGCCTCAACTCATCTGGTCAATTGGTCTACTATTACTAGTAAGTATTGATAGCCATGAGTCTGAGGCAACTCTGAAAAGTCAGTTCGAAGTCTCTGGAAAGGACAGTAAGCTCATGGGTGGCCTCCCATTGAGGTTGGAGGCTTAGACAACTTTGGATTGGTTTTGAGGCACAAAGGGCAAATAGCGACTGTTCTCTGGGTTTCAACATACAATCTTGATGCCACAATGTGTCTCACAAGCAGATCCCCATTGCAGTTCTTCTTAAATGTGTAGCCTGGTGCAAGTCTCTCACTATAAAACTCAAAAGAGGCTTGGGTATGAATACTTTGCCTCCTGGGATTACCTACCGTCCATCTTGCTTTGCCTTGTATTCAAGGGCTTTTTCATTTTCAGCCAGAGAATAAATTGGAACCAAGTCTATGCTCAAGTATGGGATTAGGGCTCCTTCATAATGTACCTCTTCACCTCTCATCTGTGCTGCTTCTTTCACAGCCCTATCTGCCAAAGCATTGCCTTTTCTTTCTTTAGGAATGGCACTCTTTCTGTGTGCTCTCACGTGCACCACAGCTACTTCATTCATTCATTCATTCATTCATTACATTTATATCTCACCCTTTTTCCTCTTTGAGGAACCAAAGGTAGCATACATAATCATCCTCCTCTCCATTTTAGCCTCACAACAACAACCCTGTGAGGTGGGTTGGGCTGAAAGTCTATGACTGGCCCAAAGTCACCCAGTGAGCTTCCATGGCTGAGTGGGGACTAGAACCCAGATCGCTGGGCTCCCAGTCCAACACTCTCGCCACTACACCACCCTGGCTTCATCAAGGCATCTAAAAGTTTCATGTTCTGGGGTCTGGTAAGGCTAAAGCAGGTGGTGATATCAAGGCTTGCTTCAATTTAAGAAAAGCCTTTTTATTTCAATTGTCCACTTCTAGTGGGTAATATTTTTGTCAAAGCTTCATACAGGGGCTTTGCCTTCTTTTATAATCAGGTCAATTAAAGGTTTCAGTCTCTTTTTGACTTCTAATAACAAAGGGTATTGTTTAACCTTTATCGACTGAGCTCTGTGCTTAAGGACAGTCTGTATGGGCTTAACAAACTCTGTCCTGGCAGGCGTCTTTTTGCTTACACTCTCTTAGGGGCTTTGCTCGCCACAACAACACTCTGGTATTGTTCTTTTGCAAGTTTAGCAACTTGACAACTATCTTGTTATCTTGAAAGAAAATCTCTGCTTGTAATTTTTGTCAACAAATCTCCACTGAGTAGTGCAACTGGGTATCTTTTAGACACAACGAATTCATGCAATAGGTTGCTCTTGTGTCAATAAGTCCCATTATTTCTTTTCTTTTTACTCTTATTGTAACTAAAGGGTTCTTCAGAGCCAAGCAGCCCTTCAGGGTGGAGGTTTTGGACCTTGGTCTTCATCAGTCTGGTTCTTCTCTTTTTATGGCTACCATGGCCCCCCTCTTCTGCCCCTTCAGCTTCAGGCAGTCCTTTCATCAGTGGCTTTTTCTCTTTGCAATAGGCACACTTATCTTTCTGACTTGCCTGTTCTGCAGATCATATTTCAAACTCTCTGTGCCATGTGCTAGCTTTAACTCTTTACTTGTCTTCTCTGCAAGTTACGCTGTTTGCCATTGTCTCAACAGAAACTCACTTACTTAAACCTTCTTGCCTTACACTAATCTCAACAACACACATTTGGGATAAGCTCCCTTTTCTTTCTAGTCACATTTTCTCATCTTAAAGAACTCTTACATTATTGTGGCTACTTCACTCCCAGGTAATGGGTTCTAGGCATCAGCTGCTTCCAATTCTCCCTGGAGGCAACTACGGCCACGCTTTTTCTCTACAAATGTTATTTCTCTGAGTTCCAAAATCCTCCTTTGGTTTGACTCACTCTGTGACTGCCACTGCATTCAAAGCTGCATTCTGTCTAGCCTTTTTATCTGCTTCCTTCTTCTGCCTTGTCTGCTACTTACTCTATCTCTCTTCACACTTTTTTGTCTTTGTCTCGGGTGGCACTAACATAGTTGCAACCAACAGCAAAGACGTTTTGCAAATATCACATACACACACAAAAATTTCATTGAAATCTAACAGCATGACTGAAAAACATTTCTTGCATGGTAAGGCATGATGGAGCAGATCTAGCAGTCCTCCAGCTGCATGGTCAGGGCCCATCAAGATCAAGGGAAGGGCATTCCCACACACACAAAGAATTCTAGGTCACCATTTTTGCATCAGCAACCCCATGCTGCATGAGTTCTGGCAGAGGGAAATTCAAAAGTCATAGATCAAACTCAGTGTGCCCTACACTGAGCTGACTACAAACACAGATACATAATCTACAGTCACAAGAGTTCAAGTCTGTGAAAGCCTCACACTACTGTTCATGGCAAATCTCTAACAGTCTAAAGTTCTAGTCCATGTGCAGAGTGCCTCTTAAAAGTCTAAACGATGATGGATCCAAACAAAGAAGGCTTCAGGCAATGAAGAGCGGCATGGCTCAGCTTTCGAGCTGTGACGCTTCAACTTGGACAATTATTTTGCAAATCTCACTCTGTCTCTGTCAGGTTCTCACAGACATCTTCCAGGCTCAGCTAAACAGCAAATGGGAGATTTTTCACTCCCCAAATGGCCCGGACAAAGACGGGTTTAACTCACCTCGTGGCTTTAGCCTTCAAACGACTCTTCAGACAGCGTCCTGTCTTCCAAAAAGACCTCTACTTGCCTCATCCCTTCAGGAGTCCTTTGCTAGCCAGGTTGCCAGGCAACAGCTGCCTCAAACCTCATCGTGAACCAAACAAGATCCAGGGCACCCTCCGCTTGGGTTGATCGAGTGTTTGCCCAGCTCCCAGGTCACACAGGGAGTCCCACCTGGGGTGCCAGAAATTGTTACAAAAATTGTGTTCTATCCCTGGTAGACTCATCCAATTTGTTTACCAAGAACGAGAGGAGGCAGAGATCTGGTCCAACATGATTTTATTCTGCAGGATAAGGCACTCTTTGGGGCTAGTGCACCAACAAAGACAGCAATCAAGTAGTGTGATCCAGAAGCTTATATACACAAAGGCTTTGGGGCTTGTCTTACGCCTGCTCTCTACTAATTTCTTTGTCTAGCTGGCACAAACAATGCCCCTCAACACTCAAGCATGTGTAGAGAGACAGCAGAGAGATAGTCACGTACTCTTGCATACTACATTCTTGAGTCTCTGATAAGGCACTATAGCTTTGCCAGCATGGCAGTTTCATACAGAGGTAGAATGCACACACAAATCTAGCTACATAGAACAGCTTAAGCTAAACTAGACATAGTAAAGCTGAAATTTCTATAACAGCAGGACAGTAAGTAGCACACATTCCCAGTAGTGATTGGTGTTAGCAGGGAGATATTACTACACCCAATCAACCAATTTGCACAAAAGCCAGCGCAGTGTAGTGGCCACAGCATGTGCGAATAGGGAATGCCATAGTTCAAATCCCATTTAGCCACAAACCTGCCAGGTGGCCCTATGCAGTGTGTCCAAACCCTACATCAAAGGGATAATAATTCTGACTGAATCCACAGAGCTGTCATTAGGGGTTATTGAGATAATGTAAGTGACTTTGTGATAATTTGGCATGGACTATATAAATGCCAAGTATGATTAGGTGGCTTTGAAATATTATGCTATGCAAAACCAGACTCTAGCAGCAGTGGGCTCTTTTAATGTTTAATTTGGCCATAGATCACCCCAAAGTATGCAGATTATATATCTTCCATTTCGGGGGGGGGGGAAATAGGGCATGAATGCCGAGGCTTAAATTAGGACTTGTTCTGCTGTAGCCATTAACAACTGCAACCAAGGTTTTCAAGGCCCACTGGTGGCCAGGTTGTCATTCCAGTGGTCAACTTGGGCCTAGGCTGTAGCACTTCAGAGTGTTCCTCCATAAAAAAAGGAAAAGAATCCCCCGTTCAAAGAAAACCGTACCCTCCAACATTTCACAAATGAAAACAGGGACACTTGTGTACTGGCAACACAGTCATTCGAATTCAAAGGACCATTGGTCTAAAAGCTTCCAGCCTCAGGGCTAAAAGCAAGTTTGGCGGGCCCCTTGATGCCACCCTTAGCAGTGACACCCTCCCCTCTCCTCACCTTACCTTGGTGGTGGCAGGCCGGTGCAGCAAAAGTGCACACACAAAAATCTGGTCTAGTTTGCCAGCACTGCTGCTGTTGTCAATCATTACACATTTTTAAGACTCTTGATTGTATTGATCTGGGGCATCAAAAAGGCGGGATATAAATGCAGTGAATAAATAAATAAATCTCTACACCAGCCTCAAATCCTGCTTTTAAAACGGGGCTTTCTGCTTCCGTTTTAAGCGCAGGATTACGACTCCCGTTTTCACGTGCTTCCTTTCCCCCCCACCCCTTCCTTCCTCTTTCTCCTGTATCTGAGTCTTCCATTATCTTTCATTGATCTCGCTCCTCTTCTTGCCACTTTTACTCTTTTCAGGAAGGGAACTCAAATGGAACACAACAGGGTAATTTGATAGTTCATTGTCTGTGATCTATTTAGAAATGGAACAAAGGGCATTTAGTGCAGGAGATGCCCTGGAGGGTCACAGTGTCATCTAAAGAGCCCACAAACTTCCATGAAGAAGCAATCTCAATCGCAGGATAAAAGCCCGGTGTGAAGGAGCCCTTGTTCTGCAATACCCAGCTCTACAATGTAGAAGTTGACTTGGATTCCTGCATTGAGCAGGGGGTTGGACTCGATGGCCTTGTAGGCCCCTTCCAACCCTACTATTCTATGATTCTATGAAGTCCCCAGTGCAGCATGAGGGCACCCATGGCACTCACAGAACTCTCCCTTCCCTGCCCCCTTCAACAAATTTTTTTCAAGAAAAACCCTGGGAAATGTTAGGGCAGTCTTTCTTCTCTCCCTCTAGTAGTAGTAGTAGTAGTAGTATTTCTATACTGCCCCATAGCCAAAGCTCTCTGGGTGGTTTACCAAGATTAAAAACAATTAAAAATACATTATACAAAGTGTAAAACTATTTACATGAAAACAAATAAACAGACAACCCACACATAGACAACATAATGTATCATACTTAAGAGTTGAATATGAGACTCACCTGTGAAATGGCAGGCAGTGTTTCAGCAGGTGGATTTACATGCATGTGCAGCAGAGTCCTCCAGTCCTCTCCCCTGAGATTTAACTTCCAGAGAGCCAAAAGAGAAGGCTGAAACCAGGGGGACCATGCCTCCTCTCTTGCAGAGGACAGTGAAGGCTGAAACCAGGGGGACCACGCATCCTCTCTTGCAGAGGACAGTGAAGGGCAGCCAGAGGACTGTCCTCTCTTTTGAAAGCATCCTGTCTTTGAAGGGCTGTCCAGTCCAAGTCCAGTTGAAAGATAAAGAACCATTAGGAGGAAGAGTTGGGCCTTCAAGTTGCCCATCAGCACCTGCTGGACAGCTGACTGAGCAAGAGACACAGGTTGCCTGGTCACATTCTTCTACGCTATGGTGAGATATCCATTGTATGATATTCTATTCTATGATTCTATGATTCACATTATAATTATTATTTCTAAATGTGCATCTATACATATAAATTAGCATCTGCAAATTTCATGCAAATCGGTGTCCTCTTTTTAGGTGGCGCATTTCCTCTCTTTCAGTGATTCCTAAGTAGCCACCCTAGCTGAAACCCAAAGAACAGCAGTTCTAGTCTAGTGCATACTTCTTGCAGAATAGGACCATCAACAACTATTATGCGAGCTAAATGGAACCTCCAGGGTCAAAAGCAGCATAGCTTTGAATGCCAGTAGTCATGTTGGAGGGGAGGGGACAACAACATGGGTGGGCTTGATGCCTTGCTTCCAAAAGCATCTGGCTGGTTGAAAAGAGGATGCTAGACAAGATGGCCCCAGTTTTGACAGCCCTGGTACAGCAGGGCTCTTTGTACGTTCCTACTAACACTATTTTTTAAAGACGTTCCCTCAAATGGGAAGCATGCTCTGACCACTAAGGCCCAGCTGGGAGGCTGCTCCCCCTGCCTCCCAGAAAGAACATCACAGTAAGTGGAAGACCGATGTAACATATGCAAGGTAATGTAAATGCTTGTGTTTGAACTGTAGAATATTATCAGAGCAAGAAATGTACACCTCTATTCTTGCGTATATGTGCCATTCACAGCCCCCTTTTGCGCACAACTAGATGTGTGCATATTCTGTGAGTACCTGCTCTTTTGTTTTGGTAAAATGGCATTTGTGGCACTCCTGGGTAAGTACGGGCAGCTCGGCAAGCACCGGGGGGGGGGGGGGCGAGCACAGGTCCAGCACCACACAAATGGGGGCTGGGCCCATCCGTCCCTATGTATGAGTGAAAGGTAAGAGGGGCTTGTAAGTGAGTGGAATTCTAAGGGGTTTTAAAAAGAGAGATTTCACAGTTTAACAGTCAGGTAGGGTTTAGGGATTCGGTGAATGTACATCTAGTGAGGGTGGTTTGGCGTTAAATAACCTTTCAGAAGGAGTACCTAAGTAGGTTGAGAATAAGTATATGATGACTGAATAATAACCTATATAATTCTTCTTGTATTTAATAAATGTTTGTTGTTTTATTACATATATATAATCCCATGTGTTGGTTTGATTTATTAACGCTACCAAATAGAAAAGTCTATTTTCCTGTTACTACTCCTGTATCAGTTAAAAGAAACCAGTTAAGTTGTTGGGTGTCTCCGACCTTGACACAAAGTAAAAAGGCCAAAGCTTTGAGATTCAGTGAATGGAGACTGCCTGTACAGTGAATGTACAATGCAGCTATAGAGCACTTACTTCTACCTAACAGCTGCAATTTACACAAACAGGCATATCGGGGGGAAAGCTCTTCTAGCTTTCCCTCCTCCCTGCCATCCTGTGTTCTGCATGGAATGTTCTTTTTATTGTTATCTGCACTCTGAAGTGATACAGCCCAGGCAAAGATTGACCAGCTCAGCAAAAGGAAGGCCAAAGTCCAGTGACCCTTGGTGGACTGGTATCTGAACAAACAGCAAAGCATCAGCATCAGTTCCTCTTGGCCTTGGATTGAGATTGTTATTAAAAACAGCTCTAATGATGACAAATGCACCCACAGAGGAATGGAATCCAGTTTTAACAGAATGAGCAAACCAACAGGAACAAGATGAAATTACATCAGTCAACAAACAAGCAGGAGGAAGTCTATACTTAGCATATAGAGCAATAATAATAATAATAGTAATAATAATAGGTCCTTGGGAGCCACTGCCAAAGGAAGTGAGGCCTTTTCTGCTGTGGCACCCCAGCTGTGGAATGAACTCCCTAGAGAGATTCGCCTGGCACCTATGCTGTGCTCCTTTCAGCACCAGGTGAAGACTTTTTTTGTTTTCCCAGAATTTTAGCACTCTAGTCTTTGAGCTCTGCAGTTTTAAATCTGTATTTTAAATCTCTGCATTGCTGCTAGGTTTTATTCTGGTTGTACTGTTATATTGTGGCTTTAAGCTGTCATATTTTATATTCTTTAATGTCTATATTCTTTAATGTTATATTCTTTAATGTTTAACCACTTCGTGGTTTTAATTTTTGTGAACCACGCAGAGAGCTTAAGCTATTAGGCAGTATAGAAATGAAATGAAATAATTAATTGATTGGTTAATCTATTAATCACCCCTCTGCCTAGAGGTATTTGAGGCAATATACAAATCATATAAAACAACAATAAAAGACATATATCATGAAATCATTCAATAGAGTAAAATTAATTTTTAAAAATAGAACCATTCAACACCATTAAAAGCTCACCATCTTCATTGCCTGTCTGAAGCATAATACAGGAGGGAGTCAATCTAACGTCCTTGGAGAGGGAGTTCCATAATGGGGGTGCTGCTGCAGAAAAGACCCTGTCTCTACCCACTCCGTAAGTCTATGGAGTTAGAAACAAGATGTGCAATTAACTTCATTGGGCTGATTGACTGATGGGCCACAGCAGAGGAGGCATTGCCAGTCTTTCAGAGCAAGTAATTAAATTATGAAAGAGTACCAAGTCTGTTGTCTTTCAGATTTTTCACCCGAGTCCACCTCGGGGTGACAAGAATGCCTTTCTGTCTGAACCCATTGCAGTTTACACCAAACACATTGCCCTCATAAATGCAACTTTTATGACTGTATGTTATGGATATATTCCCTGCTTTTTCCCATAAGGAAGTGATGATGCTTACTCATTTGCTGTGTTTTCCCCATCTCACTGACTATACTGCAATCATAAGAACATAACAAGATCTGGATCACAGATCCAGATCCATAACAAGATTCTGGATCACAGAAAAGGCCTCTCTAGTCCAGCGGTCTGTTCCCACCATGGCCAACCAGCTGCCCATGGGAAGCCCACAAGGACATGAGTGCAACGGCACCCTCCCGCCCATGTTCCCCAGCAACTGGTGCACATACACATACTGCCCCTGAGGTAGCGACACAGCCATGAGGACTAGCAGCCATTGATAGCCTTCTGCTGCACGAATTTGTCTAACCCCCTTTTAGAGCCATCCAGATTGGCACCCATCTCTGCATCTTGTGGCAGCAGACCCTATAGTGTGTGAAGAAGGAGTTCCTTTTATCTGTCTTTTGTCTTCTATCTTTCTTTTACCTCCCACCAATCAGTTACGTGAGATGACCCCAGGCAAGGACAGCTCCAGGTTTTGGAGGGCCTTCGGGAAAGACCCCCTGAATGGGCCCCCTCCCTCGGTAAAGCTACCTTCTCACCACCATGGTCACCAGCTGCTGTTGCCCCCGCTCCTCTTTCTCATCATTGTGACCACTTGCTTACTTGACAGGCAGAGAGTAATGGTGGACAAGTAGGCAGAAGCCTCTACTGCTCTTACTTCTCACCACCACTGTTACCTGGGCCAGAGTGAGAGGCAGGTGAACAAGCAGGTTGCAACAGCGAAGAGGAGGAGCAACTCCAGGGGGCTTTCACTAGTGGGCCCCTGCTGGGGTATGGACCCTTGGCAGATGCCTGGCCATGCCTACCCTTGACGCCAGCCCTGGCCTCGGCTTCTGGTATTAGGAGACCTTTCTTCATGCTATGCGTAATATAATACACCTCTATCATGCCTCTCCTTACTCGCCTTTTTTCTACGCTAGAAGCCCCACACATGGGGAACACTCTCAAGTCGTTCACTCAAGCAAATGCTAGAGGCAAGGCATTGGTAGCTCAGTAACCACTCTTTCGGTGAAGACCACAGCACTCTGCATCTCGGTCTTGTTTGTACTCTGCTGGTGTAGTCTCCATGGGTAGAGGGGTAGGCGACCTGGTGTTCTCCAGATGTTTTGGACTACAGCTCCCATCAGCCCCTACCATCATAACCAATGGTCAGGGATTATAGGGGTTGTCCAAAAGATCTGGAGGACAATGGGTTGCCTACCCCTGGGCTATTCTGTATACTTAGGAAAGTGTGGAACATTCTCCACTCTGATGGCATGCCCATGAACAAATATTTTCAGAGGAAGGTAGATACCCTTTTTCCCTTTGTCAGGGATTCAGATTCAGAATGATTCTAGATTCTGCACTTTTGACTTCCATTGGTTGAATCAGCAAAATCCTGAGGTTCAGCAAAAGTCTCAGGGCCAAGTTAGACATGTGCTGCCACGCGAGTTTACTTTACGTGTCTGCCCCTTTGACAAATAAAAGTGAAGGGCAAGGGGTCTAATCTTTACAACAAAAAATGTTTGGGAGGGAGGATATGGGGAGCCGAATCCTGCTCTCCTCCCCTTTATGCCTCGCCATGTTCCATCAGGCATCTTTCTCTCCAGACCAGCTCATTTCTTTTATTTGTTATTACATTTATATCGTGCTTTTTTTCCTTCTTGCAAGGAACCCAAGGCGGCTTACAGGGTCCGCCTTCTCTCCATTTTGTCTCAACAACAACCCTGTGAGTTAGGTTAGGCTGAGAGTCAGAAACTGGCCCAGAGTCCCCCAGTAAACTTCATGGCTGAGTGGGGACTAGAACCCGGATCTCCCAAGTCATAGTCCAACACCCTAACCACTACACCACACTGGCTCTCTAATATCAAAGAGTCCTCACTGGCCATTTTAGATGTGAGCAGGGCAGACACATAATTAAACAAACATGGCTCCCCCCAATCTTGTCTAGTTTGGCCTAGGCTGGCCATGTTTCAGAGGACACTCCTCCATTTGAGGGGCTGCCAGAGGACCACCTTCTATTTGAAAGGCTGCCCTGTCCAATTCCAGTTTAAAGATAAAGAACCATCAGAACTGTTGCCCATCAACAGTTAGCAACTGAAAAGCAGACTGAACAGGCAGGAACACAGGTCACCTGGTCACTGCCCTCCACACTCTAGTGAGATGTGCTGTATTTCCATTTGCATTATAATAATAAATTATAATAACATAACTTATAATGAATGTGTCTAAATTTGCATTTATAATATAACTTAGCATATACAAAGTTTATGCAAATTGCTGGCCTCCTTTTGCATGGGGGGGGGGGTGATTCATAAATGGCCACCCTAATTGTTGGTGAACCCATAAAGCACATCCAACCATCAAGACTCACTATATTTTCATTCCCAGTTCTTACAAGGGGCCGTGGCTCAGTGGTAGAGCCCCTGCTTTGCATGCAGAAGGTCACAGGTTCCATCCCCAGCATCTCCAGGTAGGACAGGAAAAATTCCTGCCTGAAACCCCAGAGATCCGCTGCCACTCAGTATTGACAGTTCTGGGCTAGATGGACCAAGGGTGTGACTCAGTATAAGGCAGCTTCTGATGTTCCTACAAGAACTCTTTCTAAGGCCCCACGAAGAAGAGGATTGAGTAAGGCTGAATATGGGCAATGTTTGTTTGTTCTCCCTGTCCCTGAGCTGAAAGGGGAGCCCCTGTTGCATCACCATGTCCTCATCCTGCTATCATTGGTCACACGTTTTGCCTTTAAAAAATATTCAGTCTGCAGAACCTGTTCAACCAGAGACGTCAGTGGAACAAGAGCACAGTGTACATCAAGCACAACCAGCAATGGCTCAATCACCCTTCAAGTCTCTTTAAAAACTACCTGTGAGATCCGCAACAAAATGTTGCAGTATGGAGTGCTCCTGTTCAGCAGGCACTGCCCGCTCCTGTGGTATTTGCCACCTTTGGGGGTATGTCGCTTTAAGAAACCCAGCCAGAAAGAAGCAAGGCAAAGATGGGAAAACAGGTCAAGACAAAGTGCCAAGCAGTTCGCTCCAGGGCACAGCATTTCAAAAGGTCACATATGTAAGGCTAAATTTAGCAGCACCACTCGAATCAGGATTGCATGCAATCAAGAGCAGTTGAAGCGTGTCCAGAGAAGAGAGACCAGGATGATGAGCCATCTCGAAAACAAGTCTATGACGAACAGTGGAAAGAGCTGGGTATTATTTTTAGCCTGGAAAAGAGAAGACAAAGAGGAGACATAAGAGCGCTCTTCAAATATCTGAAAGGCTGTCATGTGGAAGATGGAGCCAGCTTGTTCTCTGTTGCTCCCAAGGGCAGGACTAGAACCAACAGGTGGAAATTGCAGGGGGTGCAGATTTTGGCTAAGCAGGAGAAACGTCCTGTTTAGGAGAAACTACCTAACAGTGAGAGCTGTTCAGCACTGGAAGAGACTGCCTCAGGCGGTGGCAGGTTCTCCTTTGCTGGAGGTATTTAAGTAGAGGCCAGATGGCCCTCTGTCAGGGATGCTCCAGCTGCACCCCTGCTGTGCTGAGCCTCCATTGAGCACAGGGCTGGACTAGATGATCTCTGAGGTCCCTTCCAATTCTATGATTCTAAAAGCCTCAGATGGAGGGGACTATAACTGGATGACCAGCTATGCAGACATACTTCAGCCCTGAAGTATTGCTTGACTGAATCACAGGGGATGTTGCAATTTTTGGAAATCTCCCAACTTTGAATAACCTTGGGTGCAAACACTGCCTGGGTTAGTTTCGCCACCCCCAGCCTTTTGACAGCCTGTTGACATTCGGGATGGCTCTCGCAATGAATCATCCTCACCATTTGTGACGACCTGGAACAGGTATGGCCTCTACCTGCAGAGTCTTCCTCTTGCTCCTTTCTGTCTAGTCTCACACCTGTGGTCCCACTGAAGCCTTCGTTTGAAACAAAGGCTTCCGAAGAGGATGAGGAGCAATAGCAGCTGGGGATAATGGTGGTGAGGAGGCAGGCGCACTGCGGGGCGGGGAAGGTGAGTAAGGGGGACATGATAAAGGTGTACGAAAATATGCATGGTGGGGAGAATGTGGATAGGGAGGCAGTTTTTTCTAGAACCCAGCGGGGTCCTCCCATGAAGCTGATTGGTGGGAGATCCAGGACACATCAAAGGAAGGACGTCTTCACACAGCGCAGAGTTAAACTATGGAACTTGCTACCACAAGATGAGTGATGGCCACCAACCTGGATGGCTTTAAAAGAGGGTTAGACAGATTCCTGGAGGAGAAGGCTATCAGTGGCTACCAGTCCTGAAGTCTCTATGCTTCCTCCAGTATCAGGGGCAGTATGCTAACGTACACCAGTTGCTGCGGAACATGGGTGGGAGGGTGCTGTTGCACTCATGTCCTGCTTGTGGGCTTCCTGTGGGCAGCTGGTTGAACAGAATGCTGGACTAGATGGACCCTTGGTCTGATCCAGCAGGGCTCTTCTTATTAGAGCTGTCCACAAATGGCCTCTCAAAATTCTCCGGCCTATTTGTGGGTAGAGAAATTGGGGGGACTATTTCACCAAATTTCTCCTAGAGGAGGAGGAATTCTCCAACAGTTTTTCACAGATAGGGCTCACTATTGGCAGGGGTTCTTTCTTTTTTCCTAAGGGTTTTTGGTTTCTTGCACTGCTGCTGTAGGTGGCAACAGCATCAACTGTGTTGAGGCTTCCACTCTTCTGAGGCAGAATTTTGAATTTCTTTTGGTTTTTGAGCTTACCTAATCACTGTGAGGTGGCTGAAGGTGCTGTGTGTGTTTTCTCTCTCCATTACACATCTTTCCCTTGCTCTGCAGCCTCCCAGGCCACCTGCACTTTCTGAACTGAAAAAGCCCCATGAGGAAATTGCCTCCTGATGTCTCCCTCATGATGGCTTCAACTGAAGTGTGGGAAGCTGAGGAGGCTGCAGGCTGCCACAGAGATGACTGTACAATGGCAGACAGGACACTCATGCACACTCCTCAACCACCTCATAAGTAAGGTAAGCCCAAGAACCCCAAACCCAACCCATGAGAATTTTTCTGACATTCTCCTCCTTTGAATTTCTTTTCGAAAGCAATTTCTTCTCTATCAGATTGAATGAGAGTGGTGGAAAAAATGTGGGAGAAATTTTCAGCACAGCACCACTTCCTATGTTCTTACACAGGGGGCCCATTGAAGTGTCTTCGCCGAGAGCCTGCCAAAACCTGGAGACAGCGCTGGCTTTTCTCATCACTTTGTCCCCATGCCATGATAAGCTTCTCCTGCTAGATTTCTGCTTGTCAGCCTAAAGGCACAGGAACAGAGCCAGGAGACAAGCAGACAAAAACCTATGTAGCAGCCATGGTAGTTTGGACAAACACTACAGTTCTCCACGCTGCACTGGTCTGAATGTGCACATGCTAAAATGTAATGTGTGAACTCTAGTGGTGCTGTGGACAGAACCTGAGCATAGAAAGATGGAATCAGGTTGCCAACTACCCACCACCATCAACAGCAACCACTAGCTGGATTTGGAAGCCCCGGTGCCTTGAATGGTTTCTGTTTGGTCTGCTGAAATCAACAGGTGAAGTACTTCATAGCCAAGTCCTCCTTCAGACAATGCATAATTCACTTACAGATTTCAGTAACACAAGAGGTGGTGATGGCCATTAGCTTAGGGCCGAACAAGGCGGGGCGGCAATCCCATCATTAGCCAGGGTGGCCAGATATAAAGGAGGGTGGGGCTCCTGCATCTTTAATGTTTGCTTAGACTTCCCCTCTTCTGCAGGGTCATGAGACACACAGGAGCCCTGACCTGTTTTGCATGGCCATCCTAACATGAGCCCTTGCATGACTGTTGTACTTTTAATACACGCCATCCCAATAGCAGATCAAGACCTGTATTGGCCCCAGGAGCGTAGCCAAGTCATGTATAGTGTTAGGGGGGCCTAGAGATCCATAATGCTTGCTTAAGTTCATTATTGGTGCAATTCCCTTATTAGTAAGCCTCTGAGCATGTACAGATGAGTCAAAAGGCCGATAACAGCCCCAACGCATTCCATACTAATGAATGCTAGAAGGCCTTATCAGGCCATGCCTGGGAAGTGAAGCTATGTGTTTATGCTGAGGTGGCTGTGCTGAGAACCTAGTGCTGTTAGTCTACGCTGGGAATGAATGCTAGGGGCGCTTGCTGCTGTTATGCTGCCTTATTGCTAACATGTATTGCATAAAACCCATTGTGCCCCATGGCTCTGGGTTCAGAGAAGCTGTCTGATCCAACCACTGGGTACGCCTGTGTGCTGTAAGTTACCCAATAAAGTCTCCTTGACCTCCCAGTAAATTGCTCGTGGAGGCACCCCCTGGAGTCCCAATAGCAGGGTTGGTTGCCCATCTGCCTCCCTGTTCCACATCTGCAACTAGACATTTCTATGCCTAGGGCCAGGGCCGTCATCAAGGGTTGGCCACCTGCCAAGGGCCCACAGCCTAGCAGGGCCCCACTGAACAAAAGCCCTGTGGAAGTGCTCCTCTTCACCATCTCAGCTGGCTTGTTGACCTGCCTCTCGCTCTGGCTTGGACAACAGAGGTGATGCAAATGAGAAGCAGATCCTGTTGCTCACTGGCTCTCTGTCTGCCAAGCAAGCATGTGATCATAGTTCTGAGAAAGAGGATGAGGAGCAATAACAGCTGGTGATCATGCTGGTGAGAAGGTAGACCCACTGGGGGAGGGGCTCATTGAGGGGGTCTTGGTCAAGGGCCCTCCAAAACCTGGATCTGGCTGTCACTTTTCCCTTGGCCCCCCGCTTTCCTGATGCACTCTCACACACAAATAGAGCGGCTTCAGTCTCAGGCCTTTAATTCCTTATCAACAGGTTCATTACAGATGCAAATCCTCGAAGGCTCTCAGGCTACAAAGGAATGCCTCCAGGGGATTCAAAGGGGAACACCCACATTGCCTGCAGTTTGAAGTGAGGCTTGCTGGCTAGACTAACTTAGGGAGGGACATCCTGCCCTTCCAGGGATGACTGTCTGCGCTCTGCCCCTGACGTTTCCCTCTTAGCTCTGCGCCGCAGTCTAGCATCTCTTAGGTCACAGCCCCCACTCTCCTCCTCGTCTTCCTCCCAGCTTCTCACAGAGGGGGGCAAGGGGGGGCTTCAGGCCTGGCCATCTGGGAGTTAGTAATCTGAGAAGCACACCTACCCACATCTGAACTGGCTTGGGAAAATGCATCCCCCAGTTCTGGCTGTTCCTCTTCTGAATCTGAGCTGCTAACTATCTCCCCGGGCTCAGAATCAATCCTGACATTGGCACTGCTTCAGAAGAATCCCTTGTTCACGGCCCAGGAGGATAAGCCGGTAAGGAAGAAGTTGGCAGCTCCACCTGGGAATCTTGGAACTTGCTTAACTTGGCATTATTGCTTTGCCTTTGACCCTGCTCGCAGTTCTTGTCCCAATAAAATCTTTTTGGCGTTTGTGTGCTGGCTAGGCTTGTAAGCTGTATTTCATTGATTTTTCTCCAGGTATAAGCGGACCTATAAAGCTGGAACGGTGGGGTGTGGCTGACGCATCCTAGCGCGTGCCTTTGGGCACAGTAAATGGTATTCCAGGTCAAAAGAGAACCTGCACTCTGGGCAGGACTCAAAGGAGACCATTAGGAAATACTGGGAACGGAGTAGAACCAACAATGCAGTTGAGCAACCACTGTGAGACAGTAGCTGAATGTTGCTACACATGTCAGGGGAAAGGTTTCCTTCTCCTACACCTGTGCTTTAAAGAGGAATCTGTGACGTGCAGAAATGTAGCAGGGGAACCTTTTTCCACCACTCATGTTCAAGCCGGGAAAAGTTTTAGCTGCTACATTTCTCTGCATTGGGCTGCTCTTAAAATGCACAAGAACGGGGCCAAAATGGCACCAGCCATGTACAAGCAGGTTTACAGAAGTTTACAAAAGTTTAAAAAAAAAAATCTTTGGGAAAAAGACCTTAAGCAGGGAGGGAAACCTCAAACAGCTCAAAGAGTTCGGGGTATGCCCAGTGGTTGATTGTTGCAGGATGTGGGGACAGAAAAGCAGGGGGAGGTGGAATGGAATGGAATGGAATGGAGTCACCTGAAAGATGGCATGGCTGGCTAGAACCCTGAACAGACAGCAACATTTCTTACAGCTCCCAATGGTAGAATATTCACTTCACATGCATGTTTTTTATGGTGGACGCATTGCAACAGATACATATGTATCCATAGGTCACAGTATGGGACATCAAACCTCTTGTAAGCAATGCGGTGTTCCCTAACTTTTTTCAATGTTGGTGATTTTAAGTAAGTATTGACACTAAGATGCATGGCTAGAACACGCCTGACTTTTGGGAAACCTAAATTGTATCTAGGAATGGAAACACCGGCCCTGCTACTGCCAATAGGAGCTTTCAGTAAAACAAAAGAAAGCAAATCCAATATGAATAGGGCAGCATCCTGCAATCTGGAACCCACCAGATGTGATAGACTACAGCTCCTATCATCCACAGCCAGCATGGCCTAATGATCAGGTGTGATGGGAGTTGTGGTCTGCAATTTCTGGAGGGTGCCTGGTTGTGGAAGGCTGGACTAGAAAAATCTGACTGAAAATCCAATGCAGGATTATTTCATCAATTACATATAGTGCTTTTATTTTTCCTGATAAAGAAGCTTTGTCACAAAACACATTGGGATTTTGAGCACTGTAAATAAATAAATATTTTATCCCCAACCTGGTGCCCTCCAGGGGTACTGGAGTGGAATTTCCATCATTCCCAGCTATCGTGGCCATTCCGGTGGCAGGTTACCGCTTGGTGCTTACTTCCCATTGGTTTTATTCTGCTGATGGATTGGATTTTTAAGAGAGCAATCCTATGGTCTCTAGTGAGCATCCCAGGGACCATAGGCTGGCTTGGAAAACCCCTCTGAGGTCAGAGATAGCACTCCGACTTTGGAAGGGGGAGTTGGAAATCTGACCCCAGGCCCCTCCCCCTTGCAGCCAGTGCAGAAAGAACCATACCAGCTAACTCTCTGATGCTGGAAAAGCAGCCTCAGGGGAGGAGGAAAGGGGGTGTTCCAGTGGGCAGGGAAGGGAGGAGACCAGAGAGGCCCGGATACAAGTAATCCTCCTCAGCTTCCTTCCCTCCCCCTCTGAAGTGCCCTTGCTAGACAGGCTGAAAAGCCCATCTAGCGAAAATCAAGAAGGATGGAGGACAAGGAGGTGAAGATCACTTCTGCTGCTCCTGCCACCCTGCTGGCTTCAGCCTTGCAGGGCATAGGAAATTTGGAAGTCTCCGAGTTCAGGGGCTTCTGAGCAGTGACGGCGCAATCGATAGGATTGTTGCCTTGATGTGTAATTCTTGCTGTTTTATATTTGCTGTTGTATTTTATAGTCTTTCGTGTTGGGAATATTACAAATTACTGGAAGGTGTCAGGAATGATTCTGAGCATGTGGAGATAGCAGCTCAGACTCAGAATGGGAACAGCCAGAACCAGGGGAGGTTTCCTCCCTAGTGAGCTCAGATATGGATAGGCATTCTTCTCAGGAACTTGGCACACAGATGGCTCAGCCTGGAGCCCCCCCCTTTCCTCCCCCATGAGAACTCAGGTCTCAGAGGAGGAGGAGCGCGGGGTGTGACCTGAAGGATGCTAGAGTCCGGCACAGAGTGAAGTGGGAAAAGTTAGAGGCAAAGCTCAGATGTTCTACCTGGTTGGCTATGCATGATAGCCTACATAGGAAGGCACAACTGTAAGGGAGGGGCATCCCCCCCCAAGTTATTGTGGCTGGCAAGTTCTTGTTTCAAACTGCCCGCAATGTCTCTGATTCCCACTTGGCTCCTCTATTGATATTCGTAATGGTGTGGAGTATCTGTTTTCCTTTGTAGCCTGAGAGTCTCCAAGGATTTGCATTTGTAAAGACCTGGTGGTTAACTAATAAAATAGTGAGCCTGAAGCCTGATACCCTGGATTGTGTGATTGTGAAGGGAGAGAACCAAGGGACTTGACAGAAGGGGGCAGTGTTGCAGTTAGTTAATTCATGGGAATGTTAACCATAGATAGCCTTAGGATCTCTATAGCCTACCGTGTGGTTTCCGGTGGTTTCTTCCTTTTGCTCCCCTATCTCTCACTCTCTCTCTCAATCGGCCTTCCACCATTGCTGGTTACACATGTGTTTGCTCTTTCACTCCTGGCAGTGTAAAGGAATGCAAAATACACTGAACAAACTCTCTTGAAAAACTCTACTGTATACAGTGCTGTACCTGCATTGTATATGCAAGAATATTTGTGGGTAAAACTGTTTTCTTTTTTTCACCAAAGAAGAGTGTGGTCTCCTTTTGTTATTCTAAGATAGCCTTGTGTGCATGAGGGTCTGGTAAACGCTCATTCTGTTTTGCCTTTTGTTTTTTCTCTGATAATTGCCTTTCCAATAGGAGGCATCCTTACTAAATGATCCTATCATTTTGATGGCTTGATTGTTAGCACCATGGGCTTCTGCAATGACAGCAGGATATGAACATTTAAAATAAATAAATTAGATACCGAATAAATAAGCTAACAAATAAAAATATCCCTCTTAGAATTTTCTTCATCCAATTGGATTGTCACCTTTTTGGCTTTGGCCGTCTTTCTTTTTGCTCTGGCGCTGTCCTTTTCTTACCGTCGAAGTTTTCAGTTGTGGGTACGGTGATGCAGAGGCATAATTTCAGACTCTGGCCTTAACAATCTTGTCCTCCCCTACCCCCGTTTAGATGGAAATGTATATTACTTCATTTCCTTAAAATTGTGGTCAGCCAGCACTGCTGCATCTTGGGGCCCTCCTGTTCATTCTGCTGAGTGGGCTGTGGACTTTCCCCCGAAAGCCCTACCCTGAAGGTGCCATGGTCTGTGGATGGTGGCTCCAATGTCAATGGGGTGGGGAATCTGCTCCAGCTTTCAGTCAGAACCCTAAAGGAGTGATCACCCCTTGGATAGCTCCTTTAGGGTTCTGACTGGCTCTGACTGCCCCACTGACATAGGAGCCACCAGCCTCCACTGACCACTGTGCAGGTGTATATTGGAGATCCTGTTTTAGAGCATTCCGGGTCCTGCTTAAAACATGGCCGTTTGCCGATAATAGCAACGAGGCCATGTTCAGAGATAATGGACTCCTCCACTGACTAATGTATACAGCTTGCGGTGCTCCATCCACATATCTCGGATTCATTTCGTTTGAAGTGCCACTATCCCACTAGAGACCTACTTCATGACGGTTTGCTGGAAGTGGTTCCATTACAGCAGAAGAAGTCCTTGCTGCCCATCACAGTTTCCCTGGCTACATCTTCCCAGAAACTGAAGAAGAAATTGCAACGCATCAGGCTCGCACAAACATGCGATTTACCAATCTGAGTGGCACGGTGCCAAATTTTTTCAAACAATTTCTTTTTGCTCGATCGTTGGGGAAGGGGCGAAAAGAAATTGCACCTGAAAATTGTGGGAAGGGGTGAGAATTTTGGAGGGATTTCTCAGGGTGCAGGGCTTCAGGGCTTCCCTTACTGTAGGGAAAAAAAGGAAAGGTTCCTCTTGTGCAAGCACCGAGTCATTACTGACTCCTAGAGGGATGCCGTTTTTCCTCGGCATTTTCCTGGCAGACTGTATAGTGGGCTGGTTTGCCATTGCCTTCCCCAGTCCTAACTACCTTTCCCCCAGCAAGCTGGGTACTCATTTTACCGAAATCGGAAGGATGGAGGGCTGAGTCGACCTGAGCCGGCTACCTGAAAACCAGCTTCCGCTGGGATCGAACTCAGGTTGAGGGGAGCGTTTCAGTTGCATTACTGCCGCCTACCACTCTGCGCCACACGAGGCTCTCACCCTTACTGTAAGGGTGTGGCAGAGTGATGTATGCACTCTTTCTTTTACTATCCCCCTTTTCTGCCCTCACAGCCTCTCTGGCTGCTTGAGTTTCTCAGAAAGCGCCCTAGGAGACTTCGCCAGGACCTTCTCCCTTGGGGCTTTCCAGCACTAATGACTGCTGAGTGCCTGGAAGCTGAGAGCGGAATTGTTGTTATTCTTCTTATTCTTATTCTTCTTGTTGTTAAAAGGACTTTTAATAACGATAAAGCAAAATATAAAAATGCTCCCCTTGGCTTTCAGGCACTCAGAAGGCATTGAAGCTCAAGCAGCCAGAGAAGCTGCAAAGACAGAAAGGCGGGGGGGAATAGAAAAAGAAAGCACACACAGGTGCCTCTCTGCCACCTCCTCCAGTCAGGAAAGCACTCAAGCCCTGCATCCTGAGAAATTGCAGAGAAATTCTCAACACCCCCATGAAAGAGGCAGAAAAACAACTGCCTCTTTCACAGGGAAACAAAGAGGTTGCAAAAGGGCAGGCAGGGTTTCAGCACAGTGCTAAATCTGCATGCAGCCCATTGGCCATCCTTCTAGTGACCTCATGGGGGGAATCTCCACGGCGACGATGGGTTTCATTTGCTCTCCACTTTGCTGCGGTTTTTACTGGAGTCAAATCTTCTCCATCTGGGGATCCACGGAGCTTGAAAGCCCGGATTATCGCAAAGCAAGCCTGGGGCTCTTGGCAGGTCACACGGCACTTTACTGATAATTGTTTGGGTGGCTACTGGGTGGAGTCTCATCCATGTTGTCACTTAGAGAGCCTGTTCCCTCCCTCCCACTTTCACCTTGTTCCGCCCTTTCTGCTTTCTCTGGCCAGTGTGTGTTAGCACCTGCCTCCCCAACCTATGCCCAATTCTCCCTATTTTTTTTTATTTCCCTCTAAAACCACAGTATTGCATTAGCAGCCACTTCTGAACAAATGCGCTATTTTGCTATAGCACTATTTCACAATAGCGCAATAGTGAGATAGTGACATAGGGGGTATAGGTATTGCAGAAGCCAGGGGAGGGAACCTCCCTAGTGATCCAAGATGCTGGGAGAGATTCCTCTGAAGACCTTGAGAAACAGATGGGCCAGGCCGAGTTGCTGCCCCCTCCCTCCACCGTCGGAACTCAAGTTTCCAAGGAGGAGGAGGAAGAGGGGCGTGACTTGAGAGACACTAGGGCATGTCGTGAAGCCAAGCAGGAAACATTAGGGGCAGGGCTCAGATGCTCAGTCAGGATAGCCACTTTTGGAAGCCATCATAGGAGGGAGCCACCCTAAGGGAGGGGCATCATTGTAAAGCAAGTCTGGTCATGAGAGGTTCATGCCAAACTGTCAGCAGCTCTATTAGAGATCACAGATTAGTGGTTTAGGGTCCTGAAGCAGTCTGAGAGTACTCCCAGAATCTACATTTGTAAAGAGGCCAGTTCGTAGCAATATAAATCAGTGACAGCCTGCAGCTTGTCTCCGTGGGGTGTTGCTTGCAAAGGGGAAGGGCAATCCACATCTCACATCTGCTTGTTCCCCTGCCCCTCGCTCTGGCCCAGCCAGCAGAGGCGGTGAGAAGGAGGAGCAGAAAATGCCTCAGCCTGCATACTCACTGGCCCTCTGCCTGTCAGGTGGGAGCCAGGATGAGAAAGAGGATGAGAAGCAACCGCAGCTGGTGACAAAGGTGGTGAGGAGATGGGGGAAGCGAAGGCCATTGAGAGTCTCTTGCCTAATGGCTCTGCAAAACCCGGAGCTGGCGCTGGATGGGACCATTTACCCTCTCTGACAGCATCCAAAGCTGGATGCCTTCAGCCTTACGATTCCACAAAAAAATCCAGCTTGCATTCTGCAAGCGTAGATACATTCTTGCATGCCACTAGACACCACTTCCTCAAATAAAGGTCGTTAAACCACATGGATGAAGTGTTGCAGAAATCAGAATCAGAGAGACCACGGAGTGAAGGAAAAAGAGTTTTTCTTTATTAACGCATGGGCTTTATGGCTGGAATCACTTCCAAAGAGCCAAAAGCCCAGATTTACATCAGCAGATTGTTTTTATAGATATTGTGACACATAGGAAATGGCTCCTCCTCTCCCTCCCGTGTGGGGTTGCAGTCCTCAACATTTCCTCTCCTAGCACCACTGTCTATATCCCAGGAATGGGTTATAGGGCATGATAAGCAGAGAACAGCAGAGAACATGATATACAACTCTATGCTGACCTTAGCCTTGTTGACAAGATAAGAAATTCCTGTGTCTCGTCAGCTTACAAACATATATTTCAGAGAGCAAGAGCTCAGCAAGAACATGAGGCATGAGGCTACTTAGTCTGACCCTCTACATTGCTACTACAGAAGAAGACTTGTGTGTGGATGTGGCATATCCCATTTTCAGGCTTGCATTCTTGGATGCTATTGCACATCCTCCACCACCAGCCTTCTGCTGTCAAGAAGAGGCCGGCTGGGAACTCCCACAGCCCAGCGTGCCATACCATCCATGCCTTGTGCTACTGGTGGGCAAACTCCTCTCAACTCAGTTGGTTTGGGCTAACTGAGCTATTTCCCAAGAACTAGAAAATTGTGTTTTCCTGAGCCCAGTTCTGAAATGTGGACCCTGCTGACATGCTCCATCCGAGCTGCGAGGGGACCTAGGAAATGTAGTTTCCCAAGGCATCTGAGCCCTTGGTATAGATACCAGGTGCCTGGGAACCACATGTTCCAGAACTTCTTGCGCCTGAGGTACACTGCTGAGCATGCTCACAACAGTGTCCTCGCTTCAGGAAGATCTGGAATGTACACTTTTCCAGAGCATGTGGACTGCAAAACCCATCATTCCTAGCCAACATAATTCCAAGTCAGTATGGCCTATTCCCAATGGCCATGCCGGCTGGGAATTATGGGAGTGTCAGTCCAACACATCTGGGATGCACCAGGTTGGGGAAGCTTGTTTATTGCCATGCTGTGAAATACTTTGCCAGCTGATTTCTCCACATGAAGTTATTCTCAAAGGTTCAAGAGCAGGCAATGTCATTTTTTTATTGGTCAGCTGGCAACCCTTGTCCTTCATTTCCAAGGAGATCCATTAAAATGTCCCATCTAAATCCATGTCTAAGGGATGCGGTCGGAGCCAATGTTGCCCTTGCAGCTTGCCGCGGAGCTTCTCAAACAGCTTTTTAAAAGGTTGAAAAACCTTTTCATCTCCCCCCTGGAATGAAAGGGGGGGCAGGAGCAGCTTTGGATCAAGTTTTGGAAGATTAGCTATCTCTGCGTATTAGCAGGGGGGCTGGACTCCGGAGTTAGTCTTCCAGAGCTTAATCATCGCTCAAAGCTGTTTTGAACCTCCTATCTAAATAGGAGAAAATAGGGCTGACGTGCTCCATTGTAGTTTATGGATTAAGAACACCAACAACATTTGAGGAATGGATTAAGATATATCAACAATATTCGAGAACCTGCAAGATTTGTTTGAAGAGAAGGATGGCTACTTTAAGGCGAAAAAAAGGTTCTCCACCTACCCGCCCCCCCCCCCCACACACACACACACCTTCCTTGGCAAAGGTTCCGAGAAGCAAAAATACAGAGGAGTTACTTGCTTTGATAAAAACTTTGTCCTTGCAATTTGCGGAACAGGCTAAGAGACTGGATACTATTCAAAATTCCATCACCACCCTGCAAGGGGCTGTGGATTTAATCAACACTTCTTGCTAAAAAATGGAGGTGAAGATTAACAAGCCTCAAGATCGGGTGGCAGGGAATGAAACAACATCACAAGCTTTTTTCAACAATTTCTCAGTCAGAATTTCTCAATTGGAGGCTTCTGTATGCAGGCAAATGTATGTATCATTGGTATTAAAAATTTATCTACTGATGTTAATTTGTCTACTTTTGTAGGTAAGTTCCTGCATGAGATACTCCCTGCACCGTCTGATTATTAGGGATGTACGAAAGTCACTTACCTGTTCGTGGATTATGCTGATGCTGGGGGGGAGGCGCTCCGTCCCTCCCCCCGAAATTCTGGCCGGGGGGGAGGCGCTCCATCCCTCCCCCCCCCAAATCCTGGCCAGCCGGCTCCACTCCGCAGTAATTCTGTGGAGCCGCCAGCCGGCTCCGCCAGCAGCCGGACATCCAGCCGCTGGCTAGCAGGGACGCAAATGGCGGCGGCCATAGCCGCCGCCGTTTGCGTCCCTGCTGTCAGCCGTGATAGGCTACGTAAATGTTTACGTAGCCTATCACAGCTAATTTTTTTTAAAAAATGCGCCCATGGGCCCATGGTGTCCATGGTGCCCATGGTGCCCATGGGCGCCGCCATTTGCGTTCCTTATTTTGGCACATCTAGTCTACGTAAACATTTACATAGACTACGGCGAAAATAAGGGGAACGCAAATAGTGTAGATGCTACGCTATTTGCGTTCCCCTTATTTTCGCCATAGTCTACGTAAATGTTTACGTAGACTAGACGTGCCAAAATAAGGAACGCAAATGGCAGCACCCATGGGCGCCGCCATTTGCGTACGCGCGTTGTTGTTTTTTTAATCAGCCATGATAGGCTACGTAAACATTTATGTAGCCTATCACAGTGTTTTTTTAAAATTTAGCCATGATAGGCTACGTAAATGTTTACGTAGCCTATCACTTTTTTTGTTTGTTTGTTTTAAACTTGGAAATTGCGGCGGCGGCAGCCGGTCGGAAGACCGGCCACCGCCGCCCCCGCACTGCCGCCAGAGCCGCCGCCACCAGGAAGATCCGCCCCAGGTAAGTCCCGCTGGCATTCGGTCTCCCCGAGATCTGTGGCGGAACTTTCATACATCCCTACTGATCATTCATTTCATATTGAGCAGGCATTCCGTGTGTCAAATGCCAAAGGGACTGGTTATACGGTTATAGTCCAATTTGCAAGAATCTCCACAAAAAATTATATCCTGCGTTTGGCAAGAGAGGGTGGAAACCTTTTTTGGAAACAAGATAAAGTTATGCTATTTCCGTATTACACCAAAGAGGTTGCTGATAAAAGAAGGCAATTTACCAAGGCGAAAAATCTGGCAAAACAAATTAACTTACAATATCACTTAAAATATCCTGCTACATTTTGCATCTTTTCTGAAGGCCAGATGAATAAGTTTCTAAATCATGAAATGGCGGAGGCGTGGCTAAATGGAAAATCATGTGAGAGTTCTGCTCTACCACCATGAACTGGAGTCTACAAACCTGTTTTGCTAACTGGCTTTGTTTAGACTGGCAGATTCAGGCTAGGACAGAGATAATTGCTCATATATCCATTCTTTTTTGTTTATCGTCTCTCATTTTTCCCCCCTTTCTCTTTCTCTTTTTTCTTTAAATCCTTTAAAATTTAAATTTTAAAATGGATATGATATACTGTACTTAAATTTACTGTCTGAGGGTGTATAGAAATGTGCACACTCATTTATATATCTAGTACAAAATACATTAGTGATTGTTGTAAGGTTGATTTTAAGATTTATTATCATATGATATTATAATTTTTATTAGTGATTTGTTAGTATTATTATTAATCCTTTTAAATCTCCTTTATTATTATTATTATTACTATCATTATTGGTTACTAAGATTTTTGGCTGGTTAAATTCTTAAGCTTTAATATTATATATTAGCTGAAGGGCAATATATGGTTACTGGAAATGAATTGTAGGCCTGCTTCCTTGCTATAAGACTGATGATATGATACTGAAATGTAAGGTTGATTATTTAGACTGTACTGAATTGTAATATTACCAATGTTATAGGTATATTGTTTAGTTTAAATTTAATCCTTTTCTTCTTTCTCTTTTTTTCTTTTCCTCCTTCGTTATTGCTGTGTCCTCCGAAGAATACTGTATTGTGGGGAAATTGTAGTTATTGATTAGGTTGTTGGTATTGTTTATTTCATTTATAAAGATAAAAAATAGAAAAAAATAAAGACATGTCTAAGCATTAGTTTTGTTTTGAACAATATGTGTCCCAAATTCAGCTTTCTGGCTGTTACTAAAATACCTTAGCCACTTTGGTAACCCTGTGGGCTTTGAGTCAGGGATTCCCGCATACATCTTTCTAAATATATAGATGAACTCATGTATGTGTAAGGCCTGCAAAATACATTTCTCGTTCTGCAGCCATCCAGGCAAGATTGCCTAAGACAACAGCGTGTTGTGGCAGGCGTGTTCTTTCAGGCAGAGGTGTGCCCTCTTCATGAGAAATACCCTTGCACAATAGCAGTGCTGAGTAAAAATGTGTCACGCACCATTACGCAGAGTAAGGCGGCCACCTGAGACAACAGATGCTGGCCCTTTCCTGTCCCATTCTCTTGCGCAGAATGGACAATGCCCAGAGGCTCTGGGGCCAATTTCCACCCCTTGGAACCCACTGGGTGGGAAACGCGCACACATGCGTCACTGAAATCACCACCACGCTGCTGAATTGCTGCTGAATTTTGACAATGCAGCAGCAGCAAAAAAAAAAGCCACATTTTCCATTAAATCGCACTCCCCTGTGATTTCCAGGAGCAATTTTGAATGTATCCAGCTGGAGTGAAGTGCTGCTTGATTTCTGCCTTCCTCCCCACCTCTGGGCCAGGTGTCCCACTTAACTCTGAGTCAAGGCAATTGTGCATTGTACTACAGCCTCCCTTGAAAGCACTTACCCAGGTGTAGGAGTGAAGTGTGGAGCACACAACACAGTGATCATGTGTAGGCGGATGTGAGCACACAGCAAACTCTGAATTTGGTGTGAGGCGCAAGCACTTATGTGGATAGTGATGGCATAACCACTATACAAGTCCCCAGGTTCTTAATGGGGGGAGGGGTCCCTTCTCAGTCTGGATGACACTTGATACTAGCGGGTTGTGCTACATAAAATAGAATACCGTTTTACAAACTTCTCTTCTCCCCGCCCCCTTATTTTAGATTACTATAGAGAATCAAGCTTTGTAATACCATCTAGAGAACTCGTTCTTAATTACTAATGCTAGATTGCTAGAATCAATATAACTGTATTTTATATTGTTTTGTGCTGTATCTTGTGGTTTTAATTTCTGTGAACTGCCCAGACAGCTTCGGCTATTGGGCAGTATAGAAATTGAATGAATTAATGAATGAATGAATGAATGAATGAATGAATTTTGGCGGTGGGGGGGCCACAAAAAAGGATGCAGGCTGCGTGCGGTTAGTGGGCCACACATTGCTCACCCCTGCTCTTGAACCAGTTCCCCAGTGACAATGGGTGCATATTGCTGGCAGGGACTGGCTGGCTGAGTCACCCAGTCTCCAGGTCAGGTCCCTGACCAAACGAGCAGGCAAGAGAGGCAGCCAGTCCAGGCCATGCAGCCTAGCATGCATTGCGCATGCGTGTGCATTACCCTGTTCATGTGAAGCACACTGGCGCTGCTACCACCACATGGCGGGATTGGTTTCTGTGGGTAGCAAGCAGGTGCCAGGAGGAGCAGTGAGTGAACTGTGGCAAGTTCTTGGGGGACAGTGTTAGGAGTGCCACAGAGCCTGGTTTGCACCCCCAAAGTTAGCTTGCTGCCTTCAGGTGCAGTGAATGACACTGTTTTGTGCCAGTGTTGTATGATTCAGCTGCCTGGTCCCTTGTCTTCTGTACACTGAATTGAGCAAGGTGGACAGGGGCTATCTTGTCCTTCGTGAGGGTCTTTTGAAAGTCCAAATAAACAAAGACTCCTGAGCAAACTCAGCAGTCATGGGATAAGAAGAAAGGACCTGTTATGGATCAGTAACTGGCTGAAGAACAGAAAGCACAGGTTTGTTCTAGCCTCAGTCGGTCCTTTCAATGGAGGGATGTAAACAGGGGAGTTCTCCGAGGATTTTCATTCAGACCGGTGCTTTTTAGCTTGTTCCTAAATGATCTGGATTTAGGGGTGAGCAGAGAAGTGGCCATGTTTGCTGTCAACACCAAACGATTTAGAGCGGTTAAAACAGAAAGCGACTGTGGGATCTTTCCAAACGGCGGAAATAAGCTTTAAAATGGCAAATGCAGTTCAATATAACACTGTTTTATGACCTCTGAGTTGGTCTAAAAAAGGTATTACCCTAATATGGATAAGTGGAAAGTGATGCACATTGGGGGCAGGGGGGGATATTAACTTCACACATATGTTGATGGGAGTCGCAGCTGGTGATGACTAACCAAGAAAGCGATCTTGGTCATGTGGTGGATAGCTCAATGATAATGTCAACCCAGTATGTGGCTGCTTTGAAAAAATAAAAATAAAATTCATGTTGGGGATCATCAGGGAAGGAATCGAAAATAAAACTGGCAATAGCATAATGCCTTAAATGGATGGTGCAACCACGCTTGGAAAGCAGTGTACCATTCTGATCACCGCACCTTAAAAAGGATATTGTAGAGCTGGAAAGGGGCACAAAAGACAACCAAAATGAACAAGGAGCAACGTAATTGTAATTGTAAATACAATACAATTGTAATTGTATTGTTACAATCAGTAAATTGTAATACAATTTACAATCCCAAATTGTATTGGGATTTGTAGCTTAAAGGAAAGAGGTGAGCAAGGGGGGACATGATAGAGGTGTATGATATGCATGGTGTGGAGAAAGTGGATATGGAGAAGTTTTTCTCCCTCTCTTGTTAGACTAGAACCCAATGCGGTCATCCCGTGACGTTGAATAGCGGGGGATTCAGGATGGACAAAAGGACTTCTTCACACAGCATATAATTAAACTATGGATTTTGCTACTGAAGTGTATCATGAAGAGAAGGCCACACAGATGATGTAAAACCAACATGATAACTTCAATAAATAAGCTTATTGAGAACACGCCAAGCAGCAAGTTGTATGAAAACACAGTACCGGAGAGTGGACTCGGGCACTTCCCGGTATGGCAAGCCAGGAGGGCCAAGAGCAGACTATGTTGGGATGGGCTGATGGGAGTTGCAGGCCAAAACACCTGGAGGCCCACAACTGCACTACGGGTCCCACAACATGTAGTGATGGCCACCAACTTGGATGAGTTTAAAAGGAGATTAGACAGATTCATGGAGGAGAAGGCGATCCATGGCTACGAGTCATGATGGCTACATATCACCTCCAGTATCAAAGGCAACATGCCTCTGAATGCCAGTGGCTGGGGAACATGGGCAGGAGGGGGGTGTTGCACTCGTGCCCAACTGGTGGGCTTCCCACTGGAGCATCTGGCTGGCCACTGTGGGAACAGGCTGTGGGGCTAAAGAGACCTTCGGTCTGATGGGGCATGTCGTCAGCCAGCTCTGTAACTACTCAGCACTTCACTTGCATCCATGCGTATACACGTTAGGGCTGCCAACTGATTATCTCATGCAATTTAACTAACTGACTTGCTCTTAATGAATCCAATATTAACTCACTGTGATGCATTCTCAATTTATGATCTATAATGAAGATATTATATATGTAACGTACTGCTTAAGGCTACACTGCTCATTAGAAGCGACGGCATGGGAGCATCCTGATGGCTCTTTGGGCTCTCTCTCACTTTCTCCCTGTGTTTGTGTGTGTCTTTGTTTACAGGAGGGGGCAACTGGGAGGGGATGCATAACATTTTCCAGTCTCAGCCTCTAAGGGGACACTGGAGGGGGACACTGGAGGGGGTGATTTGGAGCAGAGGTATATTAGGCAGGGAAATAGTTAGGTGCCCCTGGTTACCCACCTGCATTGCTTCATTGCACCCAATCCAATGTTGAAAATTGGTGTTAGGGGTTCCAGGCTACTCCTTCACTCTACCCTGAGTGAAGGAATAGCCTGGAACCCTTAGCAAGCATTAGCTTCTGAGGCTGTGGTGAAGCCACGTGTCTGTTTGTTTCCAAGACTCGAACAACCTGCTTTAGGAACATAGGAAGTTGCCTCATACAACTGACCCTGGATCCGTCTAGCCCAGTATTGTCAGCACTGTCTGGCAGCAGGTCTTTCCCAGCCCTACCTGGAGACGCCAGGGATCGAACCTGGGACTTTCTGCATGCCAAGCAGGGGCTCTGCCTCCCACTGAGCTATGACCCTTTCTGGGCCAGGGCTTTTCTACACGATCTACTCAAAGCAGAGCACAGCAAATTTTTTAAACATCAGAGGATGCTAGAACAATGCCCAAATCAGCACAAAATATCAATAATAGAACATGACAAGTGGGATGCCACAACAAAATGTTGCAGTGAATCCCTAGCATGGGGGTCCAAAAAACAAAAGTTGGCATCATTAGGGGGACTAGAAGCCACAGGTGGACATTCAAGGAAGCAACAAGGAAGTTGGCTAAACATTACGGAGAAACTTCCCAACAGTAAAAGCTGTTCAGCAGGAGAACAGACTGCCTCTGGAGGTTCTCCTTTGCTGGAAATATTTCAGCAGAGGCTGGGTGGCCCTCTGTCAGGAATGCTGTACCTGCACCCTGTGGCGCAGCAACTCTATTGAGCAGGGGGTCAGACTAGATAATCTCTGAGGTCACTTCCAACTCCATGATTCTATGACTTCTGGGGGCAGCAAATAACCATGACAAGTAATGATAGTTTCTAAAGGTAAAATATTTTGTAGATGTTTTTATTTTATTTATTTCTATTTCATTTCATTTTCATTTCCTTTATTACATTTCTATACTGCCCAATAGTCAAAACTCTCTGGGCAGTTTACAAAGATTCAGGGTGTAATCCTATCAAGATAGGCGGCTGCCTCTGAACTTGGAGGCGACTGCCCATCCAATGCAGGGCAGGAGCAGCATGGAGGGGATCGTCCCCTCCACACTGCAGCCCCCCCCCCCGCCCCCGCATTCATGGCTAGACAGCCAATTGCAGCTGTCTAGCCATGGGAAGTCAGGGCGGGGGGCGGCGGACGCCAGACAACGCATAGGAAGCGTCAGAGTGGCACTTCCGCCCTCCCTGGCCTGCCCCCAGAAACGCCCTGTTTTCACCACCCTGCACTCCTCTTCCGAGCACAGAGCATGGGGCCGATTTGTGCTGCCTATGAGGCAGTGCAGAAGCAGGTGGAGGTCGGTTCTCAGGGAACCGAACTTGGAGCACAGGCTCCGAGGTTGGTTCCCAGGAACCGACCTATCCTATGGCTGTCTAGCCGCTGTCTAGCGGCCATAGGATTGCTCCCTAAAAACCCATTAAAAATACAATATTGTACGTAATATAAAAACAGTTTTGTTACAAAGATATAAACAGACAACAGACATTCATACATACACACATATCCAAACAATATCTCATGACCTGATTAAAAACCTATCATATGCTGACAAATGCCTGGGAGTAGAGGAAGGTCTTAACCTGGCACCAAAAAGATAACAATGTTGGCGCCAGGCAGGCCTCGCTGGGGAGTTCATTCCTTAATTAGGGGAGCCACCACGGAGAAGGCCCTCTCTCTTGTTGCCACTTCCTAGCCTCTCTCGGAGGAGGTACCTGGAGGAAGGCCTTAGATGATTAGGGTAGTGAAGTTTATATCAACATGTAATATGCAACTTTGGGGGCCAGCATAGGGCACCCGAAGTGGTTTATATTATAAACATATAGAAGGGTAGCAATCCCAAAAAAGATAATTATAGCAATAAGACATGGCTTCCCCAAAATGTTCTTATATACGGCCGATTAAACTTATTGCTGATACACAGCAAATGACTGACATTCAGATGTTGCACAGTTACGTATCAATAAAGCTCCTTTATCGGAACATCCTTTGGGAAATACATTGTGTGTGTTGATGGGTGTTTTTGTCTTGCTTTGGTTTTTTAAGTGTGGCTGCTGGCTTCAAAACGGCCACTAGGTGGAAGCATATATCCACTCAACAAGAAACCAAAAAAAAAAACACACACAACCCCATTCTGTAAAACAGCCTTCCCCAACCTGGTTCCCTCCAGATGTTTTGGACTTCAACTCCAATCAGCCCTAGCCAGGTCAAAAATGCTGGGAGTTGTAGTCCAAAACATGTGGAGGGCACCAGGTTCAGGAAGGCTTCAAGTTAAGTTTGGTGCAGCAAAAAGGACAGATACACCTTGCTGCACCTTTATGTATTATTTGAGCTGCTTTATAGGACATAGTCTGCTTTATCACAGAGGTGGGCTGAAGTAAATCTGGATCTGTTGGTAGATCCCTGGGTGATTTGAAGTAGATTGACATGGATTTCTGACTCCCAGTGATTTTAAGAAGGGCAGCAACAAAGTAACTCCCCACCCCCCACCCCAACATCTTCCTGAATTATACATCTGAAATGAAAACACCTTGGAGTAGCCAGGCATGGATTTTTGTGTGGAAGGGCTGTGCACACTGTTCAGTCACCAGTCTCCAATCAATTGGTGGATCTTGGGATTCTAGTAAAAACACAAAGTTAATCCCTCAGATCAAATGTCTGCTTTATTGGATGCATGAAGCACCCCAGGACTTGGGGCTTCTTCACATGGAGGTTTTATCCTGCTATTGAGATTGTTCACTCACGGAAGTTTGCAGGTCATTTTCATGACATCGTCAACCTCCAAGGCACATCCAGAGGTATTTCCTGGTTATTCCATCTCAAAAAGCTCCGGAAATTATCAAGTATTGAAATACGTTAGATTGTTGTGGTATTAAAATAGCCACTAGATGGTGGTGTTTCATTGACTTCTATGGAATCTTGAAAATTAAAAACTTCCCCTCTCAGCAATCATGTGGTCGCCGTCTGGGAGCCCGCTGTAAATGCAGAAAGGCTCCACAACGGTAGGACTGCGGATTTTTCCTTTAATGAAAAGACAGCCTTGGCAGATCTGTATATGCAATGGAGAATAGGCAGGTGGCTACCAGGAAGAGGGCATCTTCTGCTGTGTGGCCCCCTGGCAGTGGAATGAGCTCCCCAGAGAGGTTCGCCTGGCACCTACATTGTTCTCCTTCCAGGCACCAGGTGAAGACCTTTTCATTCTCCCAGTATTTTAGCATTTTAGCTTCCTAGTCTTTTAGCTCTGGTATTTTAAATCTGTATTTTAATTCTGTATTTTAAATCTCGGCATTGCTGCTAGGTTTTATTCTGGTTGTGCTATTACATTGTAGTTTTAAGCTTTCATATTTTATATTGTTTTCTGCTGCACTCTGTGGTTTTAATTTCTGTGAACCGCCCAGAGAGCTTCAGCTATTGGGCGGTATAGAAATGAAATAAATAAAATGAAAAATTAGAAACAGGTTAAAAGCTCCACATGAGCCCCTCTGCATGGGCACATCTTCAAAGCTTGGGCACCTGACAAAAGGAACACTACCTACCCATGTGTGTGTTTCTTATAAAGCTCTGGAAGGCCTCTGATCATGGAGATGGAATAACGGGGGTCTGATCTACATGAAAGGGCATGGTGAGAGACAGTGGGGCACAGTGGTTACAGAGCTGGAGTAAAACTGGGGAAACCTGGGTTCAAATCCCTATAGCCATGAAGCTCATTGAGTGGCCTTGGGCCAGTCAACATAACCTGCTTTGCATGGTTATCAGGATGAAATGGCTAGGGGGAGAATCACCCTGTATGCCACACTGAGCTCCTTGGGGGAGGGGTGGGATGATGAAGATGACGATGACGACGACTGATATACACTGTGTGCTTAATGGCTTCTGGCATCAGCAGACAGCAACCTTTGATTACAGCCTCTGACAGCAACAAATTTTAATCTGAATCTTTTCAAAAGTGTCTCTGTCACACATTATTAGACCAGTAACAGCTGGAGTGTTGACCCTGAAGGTATTCTAAGAAAATGTGTTTATGAGAAGAATAAGACTTCCTTGAAGTGGTAGAACATCTTGCATACCAGGAAAGTTTTGTTTTTTACTGAGCCAACTCTTTCACTGAAGAGCAGAATAAAAATGATTTGAATAAATGGATATCAGATACCTTGATAGCACAAGATGTCTGCTTCAAAGCAAGTCCTATTGAGTTCAGTGTGGCTTTACTCCCAAGTAAATGGGGGTAGGTTTGTAGCATTGGGCTACAATCTTGTATACACTTACCTGGGAGTAAGCATCATTGAATGTAATGGGGCTTGCTTTTGAGTAGACATGTATAGAATTGTATTAACAAACCAGTAAATCAAGGGTGGACATTTTGTGGTGCGCCAGATGTTTGGCTTACAGCTGCCAAGTTCTTTCACCATTGATGATGTTGGCAACATCTGATGGGAGCTGTAGGCCAAAACACAAGTTGCCCACCCCAGCAGTAGATGTTCAACTATGGATTCTTCTCCCATTAGAAAATACCACAAGTTGATGGAAGCCAGGCGATGGTGATGTAGAAATGAAGACACCATCTGAAACCACTGATGGGCTAGGAAACTCCAGTGGTCACCCAAATATGGACAAGTGGACATTATACAACCAGCTTGTACACTTAAGGTGCAGGTCCTGCGCATGTTTACACAGAAAAACATCTTGCAACTGCCAGCATTCTCCAGCCAGCGTGGCTGGTTGGAGAATGCTGGAAGTTGTAGGACTTTTTTCTGTCTAAACATGCAAAGGATTGCGAGGGTGAGTGATCTCTCTCAAATTATCTTAATTCCTTGACTCGCTCAGAGCTAAGGAAGGCATTTCTGGAATTACATTTCCAGACTATGTCTCCCGTACCTGGATGGAAGGTATACAAATGTTCCTACATCCCAACATCTTTGTATATGTTAGGGTCCACAAATAGAAGATATTATTCATCATATATATTATGTTATAAAATATAATATTTTATATTCTTTCATATATATATATATATATATATATATATATATATTTTATTTCCTAGGACAGTATGCCAGTCCTAGGAAAAGATTTCTTGCACCTTTTCTGGGAGGAATATCTGATAGAATTGGCTGAGCAGATATCTGATGTGAGCAGGATCCTTAATGTGTAAATTACTTGTAGGTACGGATCCTTACATCACTAATCATTTCAAGCAGCCTTATTTGCAGTTTCTGCTAAAAAGATTAGAGCAAGGGCCCTAAAAAGTGTCACTGTAGATTGTGCACATGATGAACTGATTTGCGTGGCTTGTTCTAAAATCAACTGAACTGCGTAGGATTGCATCCTAAGATTCTCCTCAAGGGCTCGCCTTTGGCAGCCTTCACCACTTGAAGTGAGGTAAGTGGCAACGGGGGCACCCTGCTTATGGAATTATCCCTCCCTCCCCCTAGGGTATGGGCCACGGGGCCACGGGGGCTTAGTGGTTAAGCTGCTGAACTGCAGACCAGAAGGTCGGCAGGTCAGCAGTTCGAGACCCGAGTGCCGCGTGACGGAGTGAGCTCCCGTCTTCAGTCCCAGCTCCTGCCAACCTAGCAGTTCGAAAGCAAGAAATTGCAGGTAGATAAATAGGTACCGCCTCGGCGGGAAAGGTAACAGCGTTCTGTGCACCTCAGTGTTCAGTCATGCCGGCCACATGACCACGGAAGCGTCTTCGGACAGCGCTGGCTCTTCGGCTTAGAAACGGGGATGAGCACCGCACCCTAGAGTCGGACACGACTGGTTAGGGACACCTTTTTACCCCCCAGGGTAGGATGGCCATTGCCTAAAAAGAAGAAATTCATCACCAAAGGAGAGGACACCAATTCACATAAAGTTTGCACGTGCTGATTTATAGCTAGAGAGAAAAATTAGAAATACTGGCTATCATTTATACAGAAATGAAATACATTCCACCCTAGTGGGGAAGACACTGAGGTTTTCTACATGAGGCATTTGTTGTGCACTCATGATTCCTCATTCATGGTAATTTGCAGGTGCTTTAGATGATGTCATCTTCTAGGGCCTCTCCCAGGCTTTCCAAGCATTTTAATTGGGGGGTGGGGACTTGATTGCAGAAAGTCAGGTATTTGGGGGGATGGCGGAATAGAACGCTAGTGTAATTGCACGATTGTGCTATACCACAGTGCCACCCAGAGGTTATGTAGTGGAACATATAGAAAGGCAGAGAAGGAGAAAAAAAATTGAAAAAATTGTGTAAAGGATCTGAACTTAATCCCACAAAGAATCTGGAAGCAGAAGCCACAGTAAACTAGTGGGTTAAAAGCCTCATCTAGAAAAGCCCTGTGACCGGGTCCTAAAGGGGAAGAATAGGTGTACAGAAGGCATTGGGAAGGGGGGGGCATCATGGGCCCGTTCAGACGTGCATGGAGGGAAGGTGGTTAGGGTAACTAAAGGGAGGGGATAGCGAAACCACAACATGCACCCGTCACATGACCCAGAACCCAGTGGCACATGTGGTTCCCATAACCACCCCCCTCCATAGTTACCAGAATGTCAGGGTGGAAACTGAGCCAATAGAGCCCCAGAGCAGTTCTGATTCTGAGGAGGAGCAGCAATCCGTGGGAGAGGAGCTAGCTCATCTCTCACAAGCACGGCAGCTGGCAGAGATTCCTCCTGCCAGCATTCCTGGGACAGATAGTGACCCTGGCAGTGAGAGAGCGCCGGAGGGAGGCTTGCTGGATGCTCAGCACAGACGCAGGGAGCAAAGACAGCTGGAGGGCGTGGAAAGGAGGCGTAGCGCTCGCTTGGCGCACAAGCAACGGTCACGTCCTGAGGACCCAAGGGAAAGAGGGAGGATCTCTCCCTAGCCCATAAGTTCAGGGTCTTCCTGTGGTTGTCCTTCAAACAGGGACCAACTGCCTTACCTGGAGCTTAGGCTACTCAGCTATCTTTCCCCAGGGCTGTTCCTTGCTTTGTCGCTAGTGATTAGTATCTGAAAGAGTCATAAAGGAATAAAGTCTCGGAAAGAATTCCTCATCATCTGTGTCCTGAGTTGGCTATTGGTGGGGACTGCAAGAGGCAGCTAGGGCGCTCCTGACACGAACCATCCTCCTTCCAGCAGTGATCCCAGCAGCCCTCACACCATCCATTGCTATGCAACTCTGACCATAGAGATAGTCTGTGCTGGCCAGAGTGTTGCCAGAAGTGCAGGATGCTCTAGGCCGCCATCTCTATGGTCGCAGCCTAGAACCACCAGGAGCCCATTTTAACCACTGGAGAGCCCGCCACACATAATGGTAAGCCACCCTGGGGCTTCTTAACCCTGCTGCTGGGGGTGGTTAGCCATGGTTGTTCCAGAACCATGGTTAGTGGATTTCCCCAACACAAACACGACATGCTAAGCCACCGTGGTTAGCGCAGATTCCCTAACAGTCATGACTTAGTGTTATGTGTGAACAGGGCCCATGATATTTTGAAGATCTCAACTTATCATACAAATGATGGTGATTATGACAAATTAATGGACTCATTTGCAAAGTTATCCTCCGTGGCATTTGCTCCTTCAAACAAAATGTTAGGTGGGAGTCCTAAGAAAAGTTTTACTGGATCAGACCAAAGGCCTTTCAAGTCCAGTAGTATGTTCCCACAATGGCCAATGGTTGGATAATAGGAACAAATCCGCATGCTTCCAGACACTAGGGGGCAATAGAGAATGTGTTGCGTCAACAGCTGCTTGTCTTGCTCATCCCCTTTGTTGTCTGATCAGTTCCTTTTTCCTGCTCCCTCACCTTCCTCTTCCTTCTTCCTCTTGCCACTGCAACAAGCACCATGCAGCTCTCTCCTTGGAGAAAGCAAGTAACCATACCTCATGTCTTCACTTACTTACACTCACACACCCAGCTTTAGGGGGTGCTTGTAGTTAAACAGTGTTAGTTAGCCTTCTCTGAAGCACCAATAAAGCAAGTTGATTTGACTTTCTTCTAAACTGGCTCTAGCCAGCATTATTGCCTCTAATAATAAAGTTGTGTTGCCATGCTCTCTCTATATAAGGCAACTGTGCTGTAAATCACACCAGACATTCCAACACCAACCAGATGCCCACGGGAAGCCCACAGCAGGACATGAGTACAACTGCAATCCTCCTGCCCATGTCCCCCAGCAACTGGTATTCAGAAGCATATAGTCTCTGATCCTGGAGGTGAGATAGATAGATAGATGATAGATAGATAGATAGATAGATAGATAGATAGATAGATAGATAGATAGATAGATAGATAGATGATAGATAGATAGATAATCTCCATAATGACTAGTAGCTATTGATAGCCTTATCCTCCATGAATTTGTCTAATTCCCTTTAAAAGCCAGCACTAGCATATTCCATAGCATAACTATGTGGCAGATTAAGAAGTATTTCCTTTTATCTGTCCTTTATTTCCCACCATTCAGCCTCAATGGATGGCCCTAGGTTCTAGTTTTACAAGAGAGGGAGAAGTTTTTTCTCCCTATCCACTTTCTCCACTCCATGCATAATTGTATACACCTCTATCATGTTCTTCTTTCCTTGCCTTTTTTCTAAGCTAAACAGCCGGAAATGTTGTAGCCTTTCGTCACGAGGGAGTTACACCAGCCCCTTCATCATTTCAGTTGCCCTTTTCTGCAGTCAGACAATTGAGTTTTATTATTGAAGAAAGGTTCCCCCCACCCACTGCCACTGCCACCACCCCCATTCCCCTTTCATATCAGGTCGAACAGGTTTTCCAGGTTTTGTGTTGGTTTGCAAACCATGTTTCATCAGAGATGAGAGCAGAACAGAAGAAATTAGTGTACCTACAACATGGGCAAAGGTAACTCTGTCACCCCACCTCTGAAGGCAAAAGGAGAGTCTGACATAGAAAATCTTGTCTTTTTTTATTGGTCAGGTGTGTGTGTGTGTGTGTGTGTGTGTTGATTTTAATTGGGAAAATGGCACAGGAGGAGGTGTTAAGCAGTGTCACTTATCCAGTGTCCCTGCTCCAATCCAATCCTGCCTCTCACATGTTCATGGCCACTTTTACGCTGTTTGTTCGAAGCCTGGAAGCCCAGTCACAGCTCTCCTGAATAATCTGGTTTGGCCATTACTCTCCAAAAGGAAATCAGGGTCTGTTTGTAGCCTTAAGAGGCACAAGTGAAGAAGATCCTGTCCCCACTTCTTCTAACAACAACCACAAACCTTTTGCAAACATGCAGTTCCTCAGAGAGCAGTAAGCCCCTATTCAGCAGAAAAAGGATGCAAAACTACTGTCTAAGCACTCTAGTCACAAGGTGTCTTTTGTGGTTGTGTAATCTTCCAGTCTGATGGAGGATCTCTCTCTGCCACTTCAGAAGCAGAGGGGGGTGTGTGTGTGCGCGTGTGTGTGTGCGTGCATGCGTGCACTGGAGAACTCAGAAGCTGTAACCGCTGGGGAGAGCAAGCCAGAGGCTTGGGTCAAAATGAGTCCGCCTGAAGAAAGCCGCCATCATCTGCCTGTATCAGTCGCAAGGGCTTTGGTCTGCACAGTACTCAGTTTGTCATTTGTCACCGGGGTCCCCGGGAACGCCTTTGTCATCTGGACCATTTGTGGAAGAATGAAGCAAAGGCCTCTGACAGTCACGCTGATCCTGCATCTGGCCATTGCTGACCTCCTGGTTCTTGTAACCTTGCCGATCTGGATGTATTCCTTCACCAACACCTGGCTCTTTGGTCTCGTGGCTTGCAAAGCCCTGGTGTTTGTCATCTATTTCAGCATGTACGCAAGCATCTTCCTGATCATGGCCCTGAGTGTGGAGCGGTTCATGGCTGTCTTTTACCCCTTTGCTGTTCAACGGTGGAAGAACAAGACAGCTGCCCACCTGCTGGTGCCCGTCGTCTGGTTCCTCTCTATTGCCTTTGGAACAGCCATCATCCCATTTCAGGACACCGAGGACACGGAAATGGGCCTCCAATGTACAGCTCGCAGCTATGGCACTATGTCTCAGGAGGTGACCTGCCTCCTTCTGGAGACCATTGTGGGCTTTATTATTCCCTTTACCATCATCTCCACCTGCTATGCGTGCATTGGCAAAAGGATCAATGCCATGACATGTCCGTCAAAGCGACGATCGGCGCAGCTGATTGCTTCGGTGGTGGTAGCCTTTTGTCTGTGCTGGCTCCCACATCATGTCTTTAACCTGATAAGTGTCATTTCGGTTCTGATAGAAGATCCAAAGATGTCTGAAGCGCTGGAGATGATTTCAACCATGGGCATCTACATTGCAGGATCCTTACCCTTCATTAGCAGCTGCATAAATCCTCTCCTTTATGCCTTTGCTGCCAGGAACATCCGAAGCAGCGTGAGATTTACAAAGTTGTCCAAACTGTTTGAACAGATGAGCCCTTCGACAACACAGGAACCTGCCAAAGAAGCAACTTCTAGAAATGGAATAGAGGAGACTTGGATAAGCATGGAGAGGATCTAATGTGAGTCAAAGGAGAAAGTGAGGTTTCTCTCCCCAGCCTTCCGCCCATGGCAGTTACTGACTTCTTAACCTGTTAGATCAGCTACTCCTGGCTTCTATTGACTTTTTATCCTAACGCAACAACTAAAATTAATCTGCAGCTTTGCTAAAATAAACAAATTACCATGTTTCCCTTTACATCTGTTCTCTACTTGACAATGAATCTCTGTGTTTTACTTAAGGCTGGAGATGGATCCAGGTAACTGCTGGATTTTATATTTTTTAAAAATAGGGCATCAGCCATTGTGTGTTCCTTTGTCCCGACAATTCCAGTTGCAATCTAAATCTTGTAGAGCCTAATCTATCCTTCTCCAAACTTGTGCTCCCCAGATGTGTTGGAGTGCAATTCCCATCACTGTAAGATGTTCAGAAATGATCTGAAGTTGGAGTGGGCATTGAGGCAGCCATCATCACAAGAGCCACGCTGGATCAGAACAAGTCCATCTAGTCCAGGTTGGCCTAATCCAGTTAAGTCTGCTATCTCCTCCTACATGCCACTTTAAGACTATGATGAAAAGCCACTTTGCAACTACAATATCACACCAGGGTTTTTTTTCCTTCCCATCCCCCAACCCCACTCCCTGCTTTGCATGTTCTGGGGAGCTTAAAAGCTTGCTCCCTATTTTGTGGCTTTTGCTCCATTCTCTTGTAGGGATGGAGGGCAAGCAGCTACAATCAGAAAAACCTGGCCAAGTGGGTCAAGGGAAAAAGGGCCAGTTGCTTTCACAGCTCAGATTTTATTGTCCCAAGGACCTGCTGTCAAGGGTGGAGTTGTGTCTGCCCTTTAGAGATTTCCCAGTTAGGTTCTAGAATTGTACCACCCTAGCCTGCTGCCTCGGCCGTTTGTCAGGTTGGGCTGACCATAGTGGCAGCTTTCTCCCTCTCTGGAGACTATGGGACCTCCATAAATGGGGAGAGTGTTGCTGCTCATATGAAGAGTCCATAGTTTTGCAGGAGCAATATATGCATAGCTGAATTGATCATGCCCTCCTACAGCCTGGACTGGTCCAGGGCCCCCAGCCCAAATGACCCCCCCCCCCAAAAAAAGGCCAGTGAAGAGGGCATAAGGATAGCAGAAGCAAACTCCATTTTGTTCCTGTAGTCATGATTTAAGTAAGCTTAAATGCAAAACTGCTCATGCTTAGAGTATTATGATTTTTTAATCAGGCTTGGCAAACATTCTAACATACAAGCAGAAGTAGGGATGTTGGAGCATTCTGTCCGGGGGATGGAGCTCGCCAGCACGGACCCCCGGACTTCAGCTCATTTTCCTGCAAGCTGGCCCAACTTGATCTGCAGTGAGTCTGGCCAGCTCACTGATTTTCAGGAGTGGGGGGCAGTTATTTGTGTAAATAGCCATTTGCGCAAATTTCAGCTGCAATTTGAGCACATTTCGGCTGTAATTTATGTGAATTACAGCCATAATTTGCACAAATTCCTATTTAGGCTTTTTTTTTTTTTTTAACCCAAAAAAGTTCCAGGATTCCGGGAAGAAACCTGCAACTCGGCTCTCAAATGCAAGCTGAGACAGGGGCACCATGAAAATCCGGCAAGCCCCCAAAGGCCTGGATTTCCTGGCAACGGACATCCCTACATAGAAGCAGTTGTAAAGCAAGGAATGGCATTTGGGGGTGGGGGGAGAATATACACAGTCATCTAAAGGGGGACCCCATTAGACCATTATGTCCAGAGTCTAAAATTACTTAGCTGCACCCCTGTGATCAAGTCCATTTGTTTGTGGTGGTGCTGTTAACCGCTCCAAACTCCTATCTTTCAGAACATTGGCAAAAGCATATTTGTTCTGCAAGGCCAGAATTCCCAGGCCTGGTGCCCTCCATTGGTCATTCTGGCTGGGGATAATGGGTCCTGCAGTTATACACATCCAGAGGGTACCAGTTTGGGGAAGCCTGTGCTAGGTTCTTGGATTCTACTGGGGATCAAGTTGATTTAGTTTGATTTGGTTGGTGGGCTGTAGTATTTTTGTTGTTGTTGTTTGTTTCGCTGTCATTTTAACATTTTGTAAGCTGCCCTGAGAATCCATTGAAGGGCAGAGTATTAGATGAATCTAATACCCTGCCCTGAACAGAATAAAGGATTGCTCTGTGTTTTACTGTAGATTGGGGTCTATTGTGTGGATGGTTGGCTCTCCTACATTTGATTGATTTTTGAAGCAGTGACTATTTTTAAGTGTTGCTTGTACTGGCTGCACATCATCTTGTAATGGACAGGCAGTTTATCGATCCAAAACTGAAAACAATCAATAAATGGGGCAGGCAGACAAGTTTAAACTTGAACGGTTGGATGGACATTAGTTAGTTTGGTCCCACTGGAATAAACAGGAAAATGACTTAAGTCCCATTGACTTCACTGGGAACCAAGTTAGTTCTTAGTTGACTTCATTGGAAACCAAGTTAGTTCTTAGTTGAACTTCACTGGAAACTAAGTTAGTTCTTAGTTGACTTCATTGGAAACTAAGTTAGTTCTTAGTTGAACTTCATGGGGAACTAAGTTAGTTCTTAGTTGAACTTCATGGGGAACTAAGTTAGTTCTTAGTTGAACTTCATTAGTTGAACTTCATTAGTTGACTTCACTGGGAACTAAGTTCGATTTAGTTTAGATCCAACCCTCTCTCTCTCTCTCTCTCTCTCCCCCCCCCCCTGCATCTTTGGGAGATGGGAACTTGATAGGATAGGATAGCAATCCAGCCCAAGCTCAACACTCTTAGGTCTTATTGGTTTCAATTAGGAATATTCAAGCATGCAATTAACACCACTGAAGGCATCAGAAGTCCTTAACCGGGACTGGATTGCACCCTTGCTATTCTTTTCAACTGACAGTTTTGTTTAATCCCCTTCTCTGAGTTGCTGTCATCAAACAAAATAAAATGAAACTAAGGGTGCAATCCTATGCGTGTTTAGACAAAAGAAAGCTGTACAGTTCCAAGCATAGCTGTGTAGACATTTCTCTCTCTAAAGATGCATAGGATTGTGCCTGAAATGGTGAGAAGGTCTTCTGATTTACCCTGATCTCTTGCAGCTTTAAATGGATGAGATTTTTTTTACCCATTATTAAGCCAAACAGCCATCTATTATGGCATGTGTGGACCTGCAGCCTGTGGGCTTCATGCAGCTCTCAGAGGCCTTCCATGTAGCTCACCAGATTTCCCGCCACTGCTAAATCGAAGCCCGCTGCTCAGCTGTTTGGTGGGTCGTGCCGAGCATAAATATTAATGCTGTGCCGAAAATTTCTCCGACGTTTCCTCTTTTTTTACCGTTCTCATTAAAATTTGATAGAAAATACATTGTTTTCAAAAGAAATTCAAAGGGTAAGACATTTCAGAGAAATTCTCAGGGGTTTGGTTCAGGTTTTTTGCGCTTATCTGACTTACGAGGTGGCTGAGGAGTGTGCGGAAGTCTCCTGACTTTCATTGTACGATCTGTTGGATAACAGGAGCAACTCCACATGTTTTCCAGGCAGTGGGAGAAATAGAGAACATGTTGCTTGGCCAACAGCGGCTTGACTAGCTCATCCCTTTTGTTGTCCTGTAGCTTCCTTTTCCTTCTTCCTCCTTCTTCCTCCTTCTCCCTCTTCCTCTTGCAACAAGCACATGGACCGTGTGCTTCTCTGACAATGAGTGTAAAAGCACTAATAAAGTAAGTTGATTGAATTTCTTTTTGAACTGGCTCTAGGCTGTGTTTATTGCCTGAAATACTAAATGCTCTGTTGCCATGCTTTCTCTATATAAAAAGCAACTCTGCTGCAAGTACACCAGACTTTCCAGCACAATCATCTCTCTGGCAGCCTGTAACCTCCCTGGCTTCCCACACTTCTTGCACAGGTGAAGACATCATGGAGTAATTCCTCCCATAGGCCTTTTTCAGATCAGGAAATGTGGGCAGTGTGGGAGACTGCAGAGCAATGGAGAAATAACAGAAAGAAAAACACACACACACAGTACCCTCAGACACCTCACACTAATTGGATAAGGTCAAAAACACCATCAAAAGAAATTCAAAATAAATTATAAAAAGCCCTGAGAATGAGGCAGAAAAATGGAAGCCTCTTTCAGGGGAGAAGAAAACTTTTAGGAAATCAGAGGTCAGGTTTTGACACAGCACTAGCACCACCTCTACCCTGGGGCTGGATGCAACATTGCCCCCCCCAATACCCCCTGCAGGGCTTGCAGGGAAGGAGTGGTATTATTAGCACCTGCGTTAGAGACAAGATGTATCCACAATCACCCCTCTGAAATGTAACACTTGGAAGACCCTGGGGAAGGAGCTGAACCCTAAAGGATGACAACTAGGGCTGAGCCAAAATTTCTCAGAAGGCATTGTTGTCAGAAAAGTTCTGAGAATTTTCCTTTCTTATTCCCCTAGAAAGAAAAGGCCACTTTGCAGAATTTTTGTCAGAATTTCTTCACCATTACTTCTTGTGGTGGCTGCATTCCCTCCCCGCCCACCCATGCACCCCTCGCCCCCAAATGACATGGAACGATACTACGTATGTATATGCAAAAAGGGGGCCAGGCTGCCAACACAGCTGCTATTATTGTCACTTGCAGTGGCTTTGCAAAAAAAAACAAAAACCCTTCGGAAAAAAGAGAACGGAGCTGAGCTACAGCGTCTGCCTCTGGTGAGCCCTACCTGTGAGAAATTGCTGGAGGACTTCTCCTTCCGCTGGAGAAATTTGGTGGAATTGTCCCCCCAATTTCTCCACCCACAGATAGGGTAGAGAATTTCAAGAGGTCATCTGTGAGCAGCTCTAATTGTTATGATGGATCTCCCATGCCTTCCTCCCCATCAAAAGTGTACTCCACCCAGCCTGTCAAACAGCTCTGCGTGCCAGAATCCTAGTGTGCAGGGATGGGCGGATTAAACCTACCCATTCCCACATGATGAGATGCAGGAGAGGGTCTGTGTCTGTCTGAGCAAGGGGAAAGGATGCATGTCTATGCTTGAGAGTGGATATGTGTGAGGGAGAAGGCTGTGTGTGCGCGCACATGCATGAGAGACAGAAGGGGGTGCTGTGTGTGTTTGTCTGAAAGCAGATATATTGAGCGAGAAGTCTCTGGGACAGTTTGCATGTCACGGTAAGCCACCATGGGTTAATTCACCTACGGGGCTCTAAGATGCATGCTGGCTGCCATTTTGAATATCCAAGCTGCAGCAGGGGCATGCTGCATAAATAACCCTCGGGTAATTCCCACACTTCTTGCACAGGTGAATACATCATGGAGTAATTCCTCCCATAGGCCTTTTTCAGATCAGGAAATGTGGGCAGTCCCTAGAACAACCCATGGGTTATCTGAGGGTTGTTTAAGCCACAAATAACCCACAATGCCTCGGTTTGCACAACACAACAAGCTGTGGAGCGTCCCTGCCGCTGCTTGCACATTCAAAATGGTGGCCGGTGCGTCTCTCAGAGCCCCGCAGGTGAATTAATCCATGGTAGCATACCGTCACGTGCGAACCAAGTCTCTCTGTGTGTGAGTGAGAGAAAGAAAGTGGGGAGGAAGGCTGGATCCTTGTGTGCGTGTTTGAGAGTGGGGGGGGTGGGGGGGATGAGGGGACGCTGCGCCTGGCCACACCCACTCCCAGCATGCAGCTCCTGACCCACTGCCCATCACCACATGTGGCCACCCCTGTCCCATGGGAACAATCTCAGCTTTCCTCAGGGTATGTCCAGATGTACATACCTATAGTGGTGGGCTGCTGAAACATACTCACTCAAATCTGGATGACGTTCAGGTTCAGGGGAAATTCATTCTTCCTGTTTGGTGTAGAAACTTGCTTTGCATAGTGCTGATTAGAAATTTTTGAAACACTGTTAGCTGCTTTGGGTGTTTTTTTTTGTTTTGTTTTTTAACAGAAACGCTGGTTATAAATATTTAAAAGTTAAAAATGGTTGCATCTAAGACAGTGTGGTCTATCTCTTCCATTGCAGATAAAGCTGCAGGTTCCTGCATACTCACTTGGAGGAAAGAACCACTGAAATCAACTGGAGTAAAGCGCAATTGGGCTGCAAATGCTGTTTTACCAAAGCATCAAGTGTGTGACCGTTACATGAAAGAAGTCTCAAATATGTTGCTTTAAGAAAAAGGAAATAACATACAGGGATGATTTTTTTTTAAAGTATTCTTGGGGGGCAATCCTATGGGGATTGTCAGCTGCCTCTGAACTTGGAGGCGTCCGACTATCCAATTCAAGGCAGGCAGAGCACGGAGAGGATCCTCTCTTCTGCGCTCCGGCCACCCTGCATTGGCGGCTAGACGGCCTATTTCAGCTGTCGAAGCGGGGCGGTGGGGGAGCTGGACGGTGCATAGGAAGCGTCATAACAACACTTCCGCGGTCCCTGACCCCGGGAACGCCCCCTCTTTGGCCACTCCACGTTGCTCTTACGAGAGCAGAGCCAGGAGGAAGCGTGCCTCGTTCAAGGTGGCGGGGAGGGGTGGGCAGTCAGATTTCTGGGAACCAAGTGCTGGCTCTGAGCTTGGTTCCCGGAAACTGAGAAATCCTATGGCCGTCTAGAGGCTGTCTAGTCGCCGTAGGATTGCACACTTATTCTCTTCAGCCTTCTGTTCAAACAGGTTCATTCCTTAAGGTTTCTTCACTATCCAAGATCCTGACTGGTATCCACACCTGTTTCCTGTAAATTGCCTCGACTACTGTTACGTAGTTCCTATGAATTTCAAAACAAACAGGAAAGAGTAGTTTTTACTCATTAAGCATGGCTGGCTGGGAACTGTAGGACTTGCTTCTGTCTAAACATGCATAGGATTGCACCCTAAAAGTCAAAAGCATGAACAGGCATGAGAAAAATCCATCCAGAAATTCTCCTTCACAAACCCCAATAAAATTGATGGGGGCTACGCACTGGATGCAGGGCCGGCCCGCGGATAAGTAACACCCCTCCTTGGTGCCCCCACCCCACCCCAGTGGTTGCTTTACAGGGCCACCCAGAGGGTTTCTGCGGCCTGGTGCAAGCTGCTGCTGCCCCCCCCTACAAGCTGCTAGGACACTGCTAGGACCCCTAGGACGCTGCTGCTGCCCCCCCCTACAAGCGCCCATGCATATGTGTACAAAGCTAGGGGTCACATGCGAGAATTACTGCACGCACCGTCTGCATCTGAGAATTCTCACCTGCAGCTCCTCCTTGCTTCGTTTTTTCTTACATGGGGATAAGGCAATAGGGATTGGCTGTACTTCTCCTGGGTATCTTCTCCAGATTCTGGCAGAGCTTCTTTCTACTTCCTGGGCCTCTGTCTCACAGGTCTTCTGGCTGTGGGCTGCTGCTGGCTGTCTCCACTTCTCAGGAAGGAAGGATTCCTCCCTTACGGCCTGGCCTCACACCACTCCTACGCCTTTCCCTGTGGTAGCGGCCACAGAAAATTACTCTCCAGTAGCACCTTGCCTGGAAATTTTAGGCGGTGTCCATTCACTCACTCCTTGAACTCTTTCCTGGACAGGCCTGGAGTTCTTTCCGTGACAATGGGCTTCTCCACACAGGGCTTTTATCTTGTGATCGAGATTGGTTACTCACAGAAGTTTGTGGGTCCTTTACATGACGTCGCCACCCTCCAGGATTTCTCCCATGCTTTCTGACCATTTCTACAGCTTTATTTGAAACAGAAATAATGAGCTAATAAAAAATGATTTGAATTTGTCCGTTTAAAGGGGGAGTTGTGTTATAACAGCAGTGCCATCTAGTGGCTTCATAATGAAACATTTAGAACTTGCAGATAAAGGCAATCCCTGGGGTCGGGGGGGAGGAAGTGTGTGTGAAGGAGGCAATCTTATTTCTGTGAAGAATCTGGAAGCAGAAGCCCCGGTAAAGTAGTGGGTAGAAAGTCTGATTTGGAGAAGCCCAATTACATATTGAGATTCAGTGTCATCTTACACTTGAATATACCATTTCCTCATTTTATGAAAACTTTCAACAATATACCAAGAATTCTGGTGAGCAATGTGGCTGGGTCAGGGGGCAGGGGCCAATGGTATGCACAGGAACTGAGGCGGGGGGGGCTTGCTTTGTGGGGGCCTGGGGCAAATGGCTCCAGTTGCCCCCTCCCCCCCCCCAGCAGCTTTGCAGTGTTACCAAGTTGTATGGCTTTTGCAGAGATGTACAAACCCGGTGAATTCTGGTCTGGGGGAAGGGTCCATGCTGGGGAAATCCAGGCCATTTGGGGGCCCTGCAGATTCTCCAGGAGCCTTGCCGCCTCTGTCAGATTTCACGGGGTGGCTCTGCTCCTGGTCGCGTTGGGACCTTTCTTCCCCACACCAGCTGTTAAGGGAGCCCAGGGAAGAAGGGCCTTGGCAGGACCCCGGCGCTCTCTCCCTGGTCTCCTCGAGAGGAGGCCAGGGTGAGAGCACTTGGGGGCTGGCTGCGCCGGGACCCTTCTTCCCAACGCTGGCTGTTAAGAAAGCCCTTGACAGCCAGCACAGGGAAGGGCCTCGGCGGCACTGACAGCCCCAGAGAGCTGCCCCACAGGAAATCCAACAGACCCGGAGGTGAGTGGGGTCAGTCCGTCGCAGTCTTTGCAGGTCAGATTCTTGAGAATCTGCCCTGATTTGAGTGAGCAGCAGAATTCTCCACCATCCCCAGGCTAGTGTATGGCAAATGACATCGAAGTGGAAATTGAAAAAGAAACATACTTAAAAACTAACTGAAGGAAGATCATTCATGTAGTTAGCACCCAAACAGCCTGTAGAACCTGAGGGGGGGAGGGTTACAGACCCTTGCTTTTTGCCTTCAGAGCTCACTGCACACAGTATATTCAAAACCGTCTGGAGAGCATCAGCTATTGGGCGGAATAGAAATGTAATAAATAAATACATTTAAAAACACAGCCACTGAGCTCAGCTTGTTGCCCCCCTCAGCTCAGCGCTCCGGGCAAGTGCCCAGCTCACCCAGCCCTAAGGCTAGCCCTGATTCTATGCATGTTTGACAGAAAAAAGTCCTACAATTCCCAGAATGCCCCAGCCAGCCATGCTGGCTGGGGCATGCTGGGAGTTGTACAGATTTTTTCTGCCTAAATATGCATAAGATGGCGCCTGAAGTCAGGGGTCTAAAATTACCTACCTGCACCACTGCCTTCACAGGGCATTAGCCCATGTGGCTGGGAGTGGCAAGTACCTCCAAGACCTTCCTCGGCCCCTGATCCTTGCGATCCTTTTATCTGGAGATGTCAGGGACTGAACTTGGGGCCATCTGCAGGCAAACACCTGGGATGGATCACTGAGCCGCAGACGGTCTCTGCTCTAGCTACTCCCCAGAGGTCAGGTAAGTCCACGACAAAGGGTCTTTTCCCACAGGAACCCCCGTGAACATTGAGATCTACCAGCAAAGCCACGCTCCGGGTTTTCTCATGTAGGGGCTGGATCCAGACTTAGTTATACTTAGAATTGTTGTTTATTCGTTCAGTCGCTTCCGACTCTTCGTGACTTCATGGACCAGCCCACGCCAGAGCTTCCTGTCGGCCGTCGCCACCCTCAGCTCCCCCAAGGTGGAGTCTGTCACCTCCAGAATATCATCCCTCCATCTTGCCCTTGGTCGGCCCCTCTTCCTTTTGCCTTCCACTTTCCCTAGCATCAGCATCTTCTCCAGGGTGTCCTGTCTTCTCATTATGTGGCCAAAGTATTTCAGTTTTGCCTTTAATATCCTTCCCTCAAGTGAGCAGTCTGGCTTTCTTTCCTGGAGTATGGACTGGTTGGATCTTCTTGCAGTCCAAGGCACTCTCAGAATTTTCCTCCAACACCACAGTTCAAAAGCATCTATCTTCCTTCGCTCAGCCTTCCTTATGGTCCAGCTCTCACAGCTGTAGGTTACTACGGGGAATACCATTGCTTTAACTATGCAGACCTTTGTTGTCAGTGTGATGTCTCTGCTCTTAGCTATTTTAACTATACTTAGAGTAGTCCCATTGAAATCATGACTAACTCAAGCCCTATGGATTTCAATGGGTCTATTCTAAGTCTGGATCCTACCCAATGAAAGCTAGACCCTCTGAGTGACTGGAGCAAGGCTGTTCCTGGTGGCATCCCTGTTCCAGAGGGCTTCCCCGCTGTGTAGTTTTAGAAGCCAAGTAAAACTTTTCTAGCCCCCCAGCCACCCCATCTCCGCAGCCAACATTCTTGTTAGGGCCGGCTCCAGTTTTGTGGGGGCCCTGGACAAAATGACTGCTGGTAGGCCCCTCCTTTGCCAGGGGGCTCTGTCAGGGGGCGTACACGGCTGCACTGGCAGTCCTCCAAGCAGCACTGGGTAGCTGGGATCAGCCATCCTTTTAATTTTCCAGAATGCTCCAGAGCGGCACTAGGACAGGGGCGTTGTGAGAACTGTAAGGGGGGTTTCAATCCAGCAGTCTGGTCCTGCTCTGAGTGCCAGACCACAGAACAGGTGTCAGCAATGGACCCTGCAAGAGTGCTGGGTCCCCGGCCGCTGCTTAAGGATGCCCCCAGGTGATGCTGAACCTGGGTCTTCTGCATGCCTGTTTGAATCAATCGCTGTTGTTGTTGTTCAGTCGTTCAGTCGTGTCCGACTCTTCGTGACCCCATGGACCATAGCACGCCAGGCCTTCCTGTCCTGTGCTCTCTCCCGGAGCGTGCTCAAGTTCATACTCATTGCCTCGGTGATGCTATCTAGCCATCTCATCCTCTGCCGTCCCCTTCTCCTTTTGCCTTCAGTCTTTCCCAGCATCAGGGTCTTTTCCAGAGAGTTTTCTCTTCGCATTAGGTGGCCAAAATATTTGAGCTTCAGCTTCAGTATCTGTCCTTCCAATGTCTGAGGGCACATGACCCGGCCTTCTTGCTGAAGGTAAGCAGGTCTGGGCCTGGACAGTGGTTGGAAGAGAGACCACCTGAGTATCCCATGTAACCACTTGGATGGAAGAAATGTGAGATGTAAATGGCTCTTGTTTTAGTTCAGTGTGTGTGTGTTATTTAGGTAGCTATTCTTTACTGCTTTAGATTTAATTGTGAGGAAGCCATTGGTTACTTTAATGACATAGATTGTTTTTATTATTGTTTTATTTTCGTAAGGATTGATTGTATTATATTTTTTCATTATTTTATCTTGTAAACCGCTTTAGGATGTTTTTGGTTTTTTGTTAAATGAAATGCGGTATTGAAAGTCTTCGAAATAAATACATTGAGAAATACTAAATATAAATGAAATAAATACACTGGGGGGCAGCGGTTGTAGCATGTCACTTGAGGCACCTGGGCACATTTATTTTAAAAAATTGCAGGGGGGCTATTTATTCATTCAGCCATTTCATTTCTGTACTGACCAATAGCCAAAGCTCTCTGGGCTGTTCACAAAAATGTATAATTTTTATAGTGTTTATAGCAGAATGGCCACTTATGAATCCCCCTCCCCTGCCAAAAAATGAAATGAATCACTAAAAAAAGAGGGCTAAAAAGGATAGTGATTTGCATAACATCTGCATATACTAATTTATATGTATAAATGCAAATTTAGAAATAAGTATTATAATTTCAATAGAAATAGAGTACAAATAGAGTACATCTCAGCATTGTGTGGAAGACTGTGCCTGGGTTTGCACGGCATGCCAACCATTCATGGGCTGTTGTTTGGAACAACCCATGATGGGTCAGCCTATCGTCCAAACTTGGACAACTTCCTGCAGGGTGGGTTAATTTTTTTAAACAAGCCACAGCAACAACCAATGGCTTGTTCTAGGGATTGTCTTACCCACGATGGGTTGGCGTGTTGTCCGAACCCAGGATACACAATCTATCATGGGTTGAAGGAAGTGGAGAGCGAGTGTGGCTGCCCGTACAGTCTGTTGTCCAGGTGCTAAATGTTGATGGGCAACATTTCTGATGGTTCTTTATCTTTAAACCAGAATTGGACAGGGCAGCCCTTCAAACAGAGGAGTGTCCTCTGAAGAAGAGGGCATATGGCCACCCTATATTGTGGTTATTAGGGGAAAAGGGATGGAGGAGAAGGTGCAGCATTTCTCGCTTTAGTTCAGATGTGGGCAACTTGTGGCCCTTCAGATATTTTGGCCTACAACTCCCATTATCCCTCACCACTGGGTAAGCTGGCTAGTCCTGAGGGGACTATTGTGAATAGCCACATCCACCATGGGAGCCATTTTGTGGCGGCGCCCAGAACAGTTTCTCAAATTGCCAAATGCACCCACAGGTCCAAAAGGGTTGCCTACACCTGACCTACATGTTATATTAGACTGCAAGTTTATACCCCCTTTCCTGGAAGTAAGCCTCGCTGAGATCAGTGGGGGGCTAACTTTTGAGTAGACATATATACGCTTGGACTGTTAAGCATGCTTTTTCAAAAGCGTGCTTTACACTGGCCACTTCCTGTTTCAAGAAAAAGCAGCTGCCCAGGGCCCCAATCCGGATTGGGATCATGGTGCAGTTGGCAATCTATCTGGCACAGAACAGAGAAGCCACTGAACCCCAGTCTTTGGCATGGCTTACCAGAAGAAGCTCAGCTGGGCATCTGACATCAAGATGAGCCAAAGGGGCTTGCATCTTTGGCTGAATGGAGTGCATTCTCCAAGTAATCTCATCAATAAGATCCTGTCTCTAGTCACATATGCCAGTAAAGAGTAAAAAAAGATAAATTCATCAAGACAGAACCAAATCAAATGCTTCACAACAAGCTTAAAGGGTTCATCACACAGAGCTTTTATCCTGCTATTGAGATGGATCTCTCTCGGACGTTTGTGGGCTCTTTACATGATGCCCTTACCATCCAAGGCGCCTCCCACCATTTCCCCCAGCCTATCCCGTGTTTTCCCCAAACACAAAAAATGTGGTATTTTTTCCAGCCCACAGAACAGGACCACCGTGACCTCCCCGTGAAATTCTCCAATAGTGGAAGAAACCACTGTGTCTGCCTGCTGTGGGCATTTGTTTTCAGTTGTTGGGGGCGCGATCAGGATGACGAAGGCATTGAAGATAGGAGCAGGGATGCATGGAAGAAGACCCAAGCAGATTTGACAGGAGCGAGAGCAAGAATCGCCTGCCAATTGCGACTCCTGCCTCCTCATTTCTCAATTGGAGGGAGAAGAGGGTAAAATACATCCCTGCAATGAAGGGAGACACATCTGATCCCCCACCCCACCAAGCTCAGAAGCAACATCCTCTGTTGTTACAGAGCACCCTATTAAGTTCAGTGGGGCTTACTCCAAAGTAAGTGTGCTGAGGGTTGCAGTCTTACAGGGTGATCTTATGTCTACTCAGAAGTAAGTCAGAGGTTTCCTGGAGCTGCGAGAAAACAGTACAACAGAAGTTAAGCTACGAAAACAAGAACCACCTTCGCTCCTTTGCACACATGCCAGGGAGGGCGGGAGGCAGTCCCTCAGTTCAAACCACGTGGCTGCCATGTAAGAAGCCCTTCCTGATCCCACAAACAAACCGAAAGCAGGAAGCTCTGGAAAGGATACGTTTTTCTGCGGGGGTTTTGCTTAATGTAGAGACACCCGAAGGCATCGCAATCAGGAAATAAATCTGGATCTAGCCAGAGACAGAGGTGTACACCCCTGGGTATTGCCTGAAATTGGTGTTAAGTAGTTTGGCCAGACTCAGCTTTGAGGGCTGTAATCACAAAGAAGTCCTGGATGGTTGGATTTAGGCCCATCTGATATCCATCCTCTTGAAATCACTGCCTGAAAGTGCTCAAGGCACTTTCCCTCCCCTCTTCTGTTTGTTTTGTCTCCATTGGACAGGGTCAGCATCAAGGATCAGCATGGCTGGGCACTTGCCAAGGGCCCAACTCCGGGGGGGGGGGGGCACTGATGAGAGCCCCACCTCTTCCCCATTGCAACCTGCTATTTCACCTGCCTCTCACTCTGGCCCAGGCAATGGTGCAGGTGAGAAGAAGCAGGAGATGCCACTGTCTACTTACTCACTAGTTCTCTGCCTGGCAAGCAGGCAGCTGGTGACAATGGTAGTAGAAAGGTGGTCTCACTAAGGGAGGGGGCCCATTAAGGGCGTCTTGCTCAAGGGCCTCCCAAATCCTGGTGTTGGACCCAGACCTGTTTGTAACAATATGAAAGGACTGCTGGATTTGGCCTGGATGGGGTGTGCTTCCTGGGAGGAGCCAGGAAGTAGCTGAGGGCAACACTCATTGCTTCTGACCTGAGGAGAGGGAGGCCACAGCTGGAGAGAGCTCTTGAGCGGAGCCTTTGTTTAAATAAAACTTGGAGGTTTGTTTATAAAGCAGAGTTTGTTTGGTTCTGTGGGGTGCAATCCACCAACTTTGAAACACTGACTGGGTACACACAACACGCTAACCCACATTCGGTGGTTGAGTGTGGTTGTTGTTGAACCATGGGTTGCTGTCGTACCACAGGTTATCATTTTGTCTGAATGCAGTGTGTTTTCCACAGTGTCAGGATTGATTCTGAGCGCAGGGAGGTAGTTAGCGGCTCAGATTCAGAAGAGGAACAGCCAGAACCAGGGGATGTGTTTTCCCAAGCCAGTTCAGATACGGGTAGGCGTGCTTCTCAGGTTAATAACTCCCAGATGGCCAGGCCTGAAGCCCCCCACTTGCCCCCCTCTGTGAGAAGCTGGGAGGAAGACGAGGAGGAGAGTGGGGGCTGTGACCTAAGAGATGCTAGACTGCGGCACAGAGCTAAGAGGGAGCGGAGCACAGCCGGACAACTCAGTTAGCGATGCGTGAGAGGCGACATAGTGAAGCATCCCTGAAAGGACAGGACATCCCTGCCTAAGTTAGTCTAGCCAGCAAGTCCCTGTTCAAACTGCTGGCAACATCGTAGCTCCCATTTGGATTCTCTGCTGTTATTCCTCTGTAGCCTGAGAGCCTTCGAGGATTTGCATCTGTAATGAACCTGTTGATAAGGAATTAAAGGCCTGAGACTGAAGCCTCTGTGTGTGTGTGATGCATACGGAAAGAGGGGGGCCAAGGGAAACATGACACACAGGGTGGCTTGTTGATCATGCAGTGTGGCTTATTTTTCTGGAACAAGCCACCTTGAGATCCCATGGTTTGTTGTTGGGTTGTTCCGGGAGGTTAACGAGCCACACGGCATGGTTTGGGGTTCAAGTCCTGGGAACAGAGGGCGTATAAGGAAGCCATGGAATGGAAAGGGAGCGAAACTTTGGTTCACAGGCAGGCCTGTCTTTCCTCAAGGGCAGAAGGTTTGCTGCCTGGAGTCTGGCAGACAGTCATGCTGACAAAGCTGTGGTCAAGTTATGGAACAATGGACCAGTACGAGAAGAAGTTGCAATGCTTGTTGCTCCTCACAGCTAGCAGCTCCATGAGTCCAGAATGTTCCTGTATACCCTGATAAGGCCTAAGGTAACATCAGCTACCTAAAACTATGAAAAAAGACTGTTTATGCAGATTTCTGCCCTCACCCCACCCCAGCAATATGTTTTTCACCAATCCAGAATCCAGAACCAAATTTCTAGTGACTGAAAAGAAAGAAAAAGGCCAGTCAAAAGGCAGGATAGTGTAGGGTAGTCGGTGAATCAAAAAGCAACTGAACCCTAGAAGAAGAACTTTGTTCAGTTCTTTCTGTGTGGTTTTTTTCTGTTTTGCATAGCTCTAGTTTTGCTAACACATTTTTACTAGTTTGGGGGCCTTTTCAGCCATAATTTGTATGCATCCCTTCTTTCTGAGAGAACAGGGAATTTCTTACTTGGACCTTGCAGGAGCTCCTTTTCACTTGGTTTCATCGGGGGGGGGGTGTTCTGGACAAGTTCTATATGTTTCATTATACAGCCTCTAGATGGTGCTGCAATATCGCGCAAGTCCAGAATTTCACCGGAAAATTATTGTGCTTCGACATCTCTTACCATGTTTTCCCCATAGAGAATTAAGCCCCTCTTAATGGCCAAAAGGGACGGGAGGGACCCTGGAGGCTGACAATGTCATGTAAAGGGCCCGCAAAAAAAGTGAGTGACCAATCATGAGTGCACAATAAAAGCCTTGTGTAGAAATGCTCCATGTCTCTTCTTCAGTTTCTAAGGCTGCAGCTGGCCATCATTTTTGAACTAGCTTTCGGGTGCCAGATGCCTGGCTCCTAAGTGGCATGATTTAGTTTTCCACTACTGTCTTATTTTACTCACTGGTGAGGCTCAGACTTTACCATCCTTTTAATTTTAAAACATTTTCTTCATTTTCTACCTGGATTATTTTCCTACCTAGGCTTTGCTGAGTCCTACACCTTGGACCCTAGAGAAGTTTCTTCCAATCTTCCTCTGGGCCCACAAAAGCCTGCTCTTCAGAGCTCTGCTTAGAATAGGTAGCTATAATTTTCCATTCCTTTTCTCTAAAGGTTTAAGCTATACTGCTATATAGTTGAAAGCTTTAAACATTGTATTTATCTAGTTTGGACCGGTGGAAGTTTAAGTAGAGCTAAGTAATGATTCAAACTGCTGCTAGCTGGGCGGCCTTTTGCATGTCATAGCTATTCCATTTGATGATGCTCTAATAGCTTTCCGAATACTGTTTTCTAACAAGCCTCAGAGTTAAACTGTAGTTTACTTTGCATAATATAATCTTAGCATGTCACCCACGTGGTTCAGAAGTACTAATGTATTTTCTCTGTAATCATTGCATGTTTTACATTCTGTTTCTGCACGTGATATTCTTTTGCATTGACTTTTCTCTATAAATGATTCATATCTTAAGACTTCCTGTGTGGCATGTTGTCATTTGTTTCACAAGTTAAAAGTGTTTTCAGTGCTTTCCTGTGTAAGTTTTAAAATATATTTTCAAACATATTAAACTTTTAAATATCCGTAACTCAGCTCTGGTTCCACGCTCTCACCCATTGCGGCAAAGTCAGGACTTCACTTTCAGCTACCACTTGCTTCCCTGACAGGCTGAGAGCCTGGGACCGAGGAGGCCGTGGCATCTCCTGCTCCTCCTCCTCACCACCACCGTTGTCCGGGCCAGAGCGAGAGGCAGGCAAACCAGCGGGTTGCAAAGGGGAAGAGGAAGAGCACGTCCAGCGGGATCTTGTCAGTGGGCCCCTGCCGGGGTGTGGGCCCTTGGCAAGCGCCTGCCCTTGACACCAGCCCTGATGATAGCTAAATAGTCTGCAAGGAGAATTGTTGGTGGGGGCAGAAAGGGGACTGTGCACAAGGCACTGGAAACTGGAGTGAGTGTGCAAATTAGATCTAGGCAACTTAGTTTTGCCTTTTCCGTTTATCGTGGTAACTGTGCAGAACGACTAACCTTGGCCAAAAACAAGCCTCTGCAAGCGCTTTTCACCATCTTGCTCTTGCAGTCAACCCTCGAATCTCTTCCTTTCTCTCTCTCTCTCTCTCTCTCTCTCTCCCCCAGCAGTGTTAGAGCTCTGATTTGCCTAGCCCCCAGCTGCTCCAAGCATGCTCTGTTCCTCCTTGCACCACAGACCTCAGTTCAGACACTGAGCAGATCTTTAAGGGTGCATGCAATCCTGTGCAGGTTTAGACAGAAAAAAGTCCTGGAACTCCCAGCATTCCCCAGCCAGCATAGTAGGACTTTTTCCTGTCTAAACCTGCATAGGATTGCACCCTTAGCTAATTTCTCCACCACTCAAACTCGGTGCATGGATAGTTACCTTCTCCATTTCGCCTTTTGTTACACTTGCTTAATATGCTTTGGGAGCAATCCTATGGCAACTAGACAGCGGCTAGACGGCCATAGGACATGCGTGTTTCCGGGATCTGACCTCAGAGCTCCGAGGTTGGTTCCCTGAGAACCAACCTTCTCCCTCCCTCCCGTGCTGCCTTGCATGCAGCTCAGAATGGTCCCGTGCTCCATGCTCAGAAGTGGCTGCAAAGGGGCCGGGCTGGGGGTGTTCTGGGGCAGAGAGAGTGGATCTGCCTGTATGATACATCCTTTGTGCCGTACAGCATCCTCCTCTCCCGCTCAGCCCCCCTGCGGCTAGACAGCTGAAAACATCTGTTTAGCAGAAAAAGCAGGGCAGGAGAGGCGTGGAGGGAATGATCCCCCCCCCCCCCGGTGCTTCTCCTGTCTTGCTTTGGGTAGGCAGTCGCCTCCAAGTTCAAAGGCAGCCGCCTATCTAGATAGGATTACGCCCTAGTTGTCGTTGTAATTTACGAACTGCTTGAATCCCTGAGCTGGCACTATGACCAATGTTCAACGGTACCTTAACAGGTTATATCGGAACATGTATGTTAAGAACATAAGAAGAGCCCTGCTGGATCAGACCAAGGGTCCATCTAGTCCAGCGTTCTGTTCACACAGTGGCCAAGAAGCTGTTGGCCAGGAACCCACGAGCAGGACATGAACGCAACAGCACCCTGGCACCCATATTCCCAGCAACTGGTGTACATAGGCTCACTGCCTCTGGTACTGGAGGTAGCTCATAGCCATCATGACTAGTAGCCATTGATAGCCTTCTCCTCCAGGAATAGGTACACGTGTCTGGAGAAGACATTCAGTAACAGTGTGGAGGCAGGAAGGGTTGATCCCTTTCCTCCCTGTGCCAGTTTCCCACAGAAAATTCCTCCCCTGGGTTGCTATTTTCTCCCACTCCCAAAGGTGCTGCTTATTGCAAGCAAGAAGAGGGGAGTGCTGTAGCCTGAATTATTCAAACCAAGAGAATTTTATTAAGTATTGTTGTTTATTTTCTATAATTTATTCTGATCTTACTCATGATGGGAAAGGGCAAGCATCTATTCAGAAGCCCTTCCATGATTACAGGAAATTTTATTCAACCACATCTCTGGCCTCCTGTAGTTTAAGCATTTCAAAGCATATCTTCCCAGTCATGAGGGCTAGAAACTTACTTTAAAAAAGAAGAAGAAAGAAATCTGAGATTAGGAATCCAGAAAGCTGGATTCAGGGGCCAATGCAATATGCATCACCTTTTCCTGCTCTCCCACAGAATCAGGACACAGACTTAGGTACACCCATTTGTTGGCACAGTAATTCCACCTGGGTGTCATTTTTAGAATGGCCTCCCCTCCTAATGACAACAGGGTTTGTCTGACATTGAAGCAGGTCACGTTGCGCATGGGTAAAAATGCATTGATCCTGATCGCCACCTTGTTTCAGCCCCAACACAACACGGATTGGATTCCAACTACCTCCTCCATGGCCTATTATCCACGGGTTATTGACACAAAAAGCCATAAAGAATGACCCATCCCATTTTCCAGGTCATTGCATACCTAAGAAGCCCTCTGTTTGCTATTCATTAATGCAAGAGGCAGCTCAAAACAAGCCCCGCTGTTCCACTGCAAAGGGCAGCATTTCGAATACCATAATTAGGATTTTATACCACCTGAAGCTGGGACTTATTTCTCAGATGGTATATCCCCTCAAACTATTAGGTAAGCCTACCCAGGTTGGCTCCTTTGGGCTTACATAAAAAGAATAAAGAACATAATTCTGGAAAAATACAATAATGTTTTAAGCAGGTATGTTGTAGCCACAGATTTCCTTCATCCACAAGGGGTCAGACTAGATGCTCTTTGAGATCCCTTCCCACAGTTAAAAGATTCTAAAGGCCAACATCAAATTAGTATAAAATCAATTTAACAATGAAGAGGAGCAATATAAAACCAACCATTTAGAAACATCAGCAATACAAGCCTCTCACACCCAAGCCTTGGGTGAACCACCCAAAGAGCTTCGGCTATCAGGCAGTATAGAAATGTAATAAATAAAGAAATAAATGAGCCTTGCATAGATCTTCTACTCTGCACTCAAAAAGGCAGCTGCCAGCTAAGCTAGTACCTGGCAGCATCGGCTACAGGTGCAAACAGGATGGTCCACTCATTCTCAGTGAAGGCTCACCAGCCTCCTTCCTCTGACATGACCCTGATTCCATCCCAAAACTCCACCTACCACTAAAACCCCAAAATTCACAGCCCACCAACAAACCATGAGTTCTCTTCCTGGGTTGTTCATGGTTAACAATCCATAGTTAAGCCATAGTGCAGGGTTTGTATGTAACAACAAACCATGATTCAACAACAGTCCACAATTCAATAACTCATCCTCAACCCATGCCCAATCCATATTCTAGGTTGTCATTACGTGCAAACCAGGCCATAGTGTTTTGCCTCCAGCTTTCATTAAGCCAATGTGGTGTAGTGGTTAGAGTATTGTACTTCATCTAGGGACAGCTGGGTTCAAATCCTTGCCCAACCACAAAGTTTACTTAAGCTCATCACTATTTCTCAGCCTATCCTACCCAATAGGGTTGTTGTGAGGATAAAGTGGGGAACATATACATTATTGTATGAGCCTCATGGGTGGGGAACTGATGGTTCTCCAGATGTTGTTGGACTGCAACTCCCATTATCCCTGACATTATCCATGCTGATGGAACTTTGGGTTCAACAACATCTGGAGGGCTACTTTGGGATAGACAACCTGGTGCCCTCCAGATGTTTTGGAATACAATCCCCATAAGCCCTAACCAACATGGCCAATGGTCATAGATTACGGGAGTTGTAGTCCAAACCATCTGGTGATCCCCACTTGCCTACCCCAAAGGGGTAATCAGAAAATATGGTAATACAGTAAGTAAGACACATTTCCAGCAGGTGGCGATGGTAGAGTCGTAACTGCAAATGTTCATTGATGCGACACCCCAAATGCACCATAGAATGTCATCCATATATATGTAAATGTCATTGATAAGATAGATATAGCTGTAGATCCCACCTACTCAGGAATGAAGGAAGCCTACAAAATATTTGAAATACATTAACACAGAAAGCAGAAACAACATTAAAGGGCTACAATGCAAGGCCATTATCCAGGCTGTAAAAAAGCTTGATGAAATGGCTTTGCATATTTTATATATACCATCATATGCAGGGTTTCTCAGTTGTTGTTGTTGTTGCTCTTGTTTTAAGGGAACTATGCTTATTCCCCACTCTCACTTATGCAGATAGTGCCTGCTGTGACACATACTTGCATCTTTGGGAGGGGGGAAGGTACTCCCCCCCCATTTAGAATATACTTTCATTCATATACAAATCTGATGCAGATTTAATCAACTAAGGGTGCAATCCTATGCATGTTTAGACAGAAAAAAGTCCTACAACTCCCAGCATTCCTCAGCCAGCTATGCTGGGAGATGTAGGACTTTTTTTCCATCTAAATATGCATCGGATTACACCCTAAAACACATACAATTAGGGAGCAAACCTATGGCGGCTAGTCAGTGGCTAGACAGCCATAGGACATCTTGTTTTCCAGGAACCGACCTTGGAACCCACACTTCAAGGTCGGTTCCCAGAGAACTGGCCTTCCCCCCCCTTCTGCGCTGCCTCACAGGCAGCGCAGAAAAGCCCCGTGCTCCACGTTCGCAAGAGAAGCGCAGAGCGGCTGAAATGGGGCGTTCCGGGGTGGGGAGGGCAGAAACGCCAGTACGACACATCCAGTGTGTCATATGGCAGCCTCCTACCCCACTCTGCCCTCCCGTGACTAGACAGCTGCAATCGGCTGTCTAGCCAAAAATGCAGGGCAGGATAAGTGCAGAGGGAACGATCCCCTCCGTGCTTCTCCTGCCCTGCATTGGATAGGCGGTCGCCTCTGAGTTCGGAGGCGGCCGCTTATCTGCATAGGATTGTGCCCTTAATTAATCAAGGTTTCTTAAAGCTGGTGAGAGCACCGTGTCTTGGACATTTAGAATTAAAGAGTTGGAAGGGTCCTTGGAGATCATCTAGTCCAACCCCATGGTCAATGGAGGCTCTGCACTGCAGGGTGCAGCCACATCCCTAACAGAGAGCCATCCAGCCTCTGCTTAAATACCTCCAGTGAAGGAGAACCTGCCACATCTCATGGCAGTCTATCCCACTGCCAAACAGCCCTCACTGTTGGGGCTGTTAGATATGAGTATATCATGGTGATGAGAAATTTCCAGTGGAACATGAGTTTTAACTATACCCAGTTATATTGGCAGAGCAAAAACCCGTCTCCCCTGCCCCCACCCCGATTTGTGAGTGCAATTGAAACCAGCCTATCATGTCTCCGCATTAACAGGTAGGGCAACATTTCCTCCCCCTTGAGGCAGGGATGGTGGTTCAGCAATCAAATGTATGAACATGCCAGCTTTATCATGAGTTAAACAGCTGCGGGAGGGGGTGGGGGGAGGACTTGTTCCAAACATACATTTTGCCAAAAAAAATAAAAACAGGTTTTTTCTCTCCCTGTTTCTGCTAATCAAGAGAAGCATCGTTAAGGCCAGAAGTCCAAAAGGAAAACTAGAGAGTTCGAAGACATTTAGTTCTTTAAGAATCTGGCTGAGAGACTAGGGATGGAGGAGAATTTTGTTCGGTCTGCATTTTTATGCCAACTGACCTAATTCACACTTCCCAGACTAGTACGTGGCTGGGACACAGTTATTCTTTGGCTTTTGCCCTTCTCTGAATGTTGCAGTGCAGTGCTCAGCTCGAGAACTGCATTCAAAAATGTGTAAAATACAGAAAGTGGCATACCAAAATGCTCATATTAGGAGAAATTGTGTACAAAACAGAAATTCTATAAGGAGCAGAAATAGACTGATCCATCCATCCCTATCTGAAATACAGTTGGTCCTGGGTCATTTGTTTTCAAGCTGAAGAAAGGCTAGATCCAGAGATAACTTTGAATGGGACAACTGCTTTTATTCATTTTGATTTCAGCATTTGTATGCCAGTTTTCAGGGCTAGCCCTCCAACATAGCATACTAAAAAAACATAAAATTTGTCATAGCATAACATAAAACCACAGGGCAGACTGGGCCAAAATTGTGGTGGCAGCACAAACCACAAGGGCACTGGGAATTTTGTTCTGTTTTTGGTCTGCTTCTGTTTTAAGATTATATCCTCCCTTCCTTCTGTCCTCAAAGCACCCTACAACCATTATCTAGATCCAGAGAGCTTCGGCTATTGGGCGGTATAGAAATAAATAAAAAGATAGATAGATAGATAGATAGATAGATAGATAGATAGATAGATAGATAGATAGATAGATAGATGATAGATAGATAGCAGCATAAAAGCCATCTGGTACATAGGCAATTATCCACAACATTCAAGCTAGCAGCACGCACAGAAACACACCAAGGGGGGAATCCTATGCATAAATGGGCTGGCTGGGGAATGCTGGGAGTGGCAGGCCTTTTTTCTGCCTAAATATGCATAGGATTGTGCCCATGGCAAAATTTCATAAAAAAAAACAAACAAGCCAGCACCAGTAAAAGGACTGCAGCCTTACAGTCAGATCCTAGATGTGTTTACTCAGAAGTAAGTGCTGATGTGTTTGACTGGATCACTCTCTGCTTTGTAAGCCAGAGAAGCCTTGAGAGAAGGCAGAGGGCACCCTTCACAGGTCACAAAATGGCTCTGCAAATGCAAATGCACAGCAAGCTGTAGAGAAATGAGGGGCGTTCCCAAACCCACGAACCACTCCTCCCATGTCCCTCAATCATGCATTTTCCCATCCACGCCAGGTGAAAAACTGAACTGCTGTTTCTCTCTTTCCCTCCTTACCGGATTTTCAGCAGCTAGAAAAAAGAGGGATGCAGTAGTGCTAAAACATGGGCTGATTACAAATGGATCATGACATCATCTGGATCCCCTGTAAAATTCCATGAATGAAGCAAGGCAATTGCGCAATAATGGCCTCACCTGGAAACACCTCAAATGTAGGTCTTTCTTTCTTTCTTTCTTTCTTTCCTTCCTTCCTTCCTTCCTTCCTTCCTTCCAGTAATCTCTACCAGGTTGTTCCCACTGACTTTCTCTGCTGTGCTTCCCACGGTTTGGCAGTGCAGGACGTTTCTTGCAGACACACCCATATCACTCAACTCTGAGGGCTCCAGGCATGATACAATTTTCTCCCTGTACACAACATCATACCTTCAAATTTCCAGACACTGTTTGTTTCCCAGGAGGGTGGTGCAGAGAGGACTGGCTCAGCTATATGACATTGCCCAAGCACTCCCATTGTGCAAGGACCACTGTTTAGCAGTGGTCACACCTCTGCCTCTAGCTGCCTGTAGACAGTGATTCCTGCTCCTATCAAGAGTGACTGTTGCAAGATATCTAGCGTGGAGTGAGTGGCTGTCTGAGGGTGCTTCCAGACAGAGGGCTCCTAGCACTACTCATCCAAAGGCATTGTGCACCTATTCCATCTTTTCTGCTTTAACCGATTTTCTTCTGATGAGAAAAAAGAAGTGGTGGGAAAACACAAGCAGTTGCAAATAGAAGAAGACAATATCTGAACCCCCTGTAAACTTCCATGTTTGAGGCAGGAGTGATGACAGGATGAGAGCGAAACCCGGAAGCTCTCTTAGTCCCAGAGCATGGTCTGAAGGTACACCATGTAGTTAAGTTGCTGAAGTTATTCAGGTTTGGGTCAGGTCAGCATGTGGATGAGAGATGGCCCAAGAGTCCATCTCATGTTCCATGATGAACAGTGGGAAATAATAAATAGAACATTGTCACAGGCACATATTGGATGGTGCCTATGGTATCAAGGCAGCATTGCAAGTCCTGCTTTACCTGTGCCACAATTTTTCTGGAAAATAGTATAATTGATTTTTATCACTGCAGGGCCCACCCAAGACATTTGGCTGCCTGAGGCAAAGAACAAGATGGCGCCCTCTCCCATCCCATGTACAAAAGCCAAATGGACTGGCAATTGAATCTTTCTTCAACACTAGCAATTGGACAGCTTCCTCCATTGCACCTGAAGGCCAGCTTAGGGGGCTCAGGGCAGACTGCATGGCACACAAGACTCTCCTCCAACACCTTGCTGCCAAGTATCTTGCTGTATTCCAGTATCTGCTGTCTGAGGTGACTGCCTCACTCTGCCTAATGGTGGACCAGCTCTGTATCACTGGGCCCTACTTGGGGTTTTAAAGGAATATTTTTAGCTATGTAGACAGAGAAAATGCTTTCCTAGTAGATACAACCTGGCATTAGAACTATGACGCTTCTTTTGGTCACGCGGAAAGAGCCACGGGCAGCCCTACCCTAAAACTGCAATAAAGGGCCAGTGGAGGGAAGAAGTTCTGAGGAGCACCAGCATTCCAGCAGAGTCCTGAAACCTCCAGGCAGCAGCCATTTTGAGATCAGTTGTAAGAACGGCTTCATGTTCAGTAATATTTGTTTGCTCCACCCTTAAGTCTCCTATGGCAAAGTTTGCAGCAGCAAATATGATCGCATTATTTCATGCCACTGCTGGGATCTTTGTGGGCACGTAAATCTAACTGTCATCTGGTAAAGCGGCTATAGCTTATAAAAACTTTATGCCACAATATATTTGTTAGACTTTAAATGCTGCCAGATGGTCTCTCTTTCTGGGCTTTTCTACGCAAGGCATTTATCATGTGCTCATCATTCCCTACTCACAGTTGGCGGGTTCTTTAGATTACATCATGACCTTCTGGTTTCACTTCTGTGTCTAACCAGCACTTTCAGCAAGTTTCTGTACAGCAGGAAAAATGGGGTATTATTTCTGATGGCGAAAGAAAAGGCTTTTTTCCATCTAAGCATGCATAAGATTGTACCCTTAGGGCGCAGTCCTATCAGGACAGTCACCAGCCTCTGAAATCGGGGCGGCTGGAGCACGGAGGGAATCCTCTCCTCCGTGATCTGGCTGCCCTGCATTTTTGCACGGCTTCGGGGAGGGGGAGGGAAGGGGCCTGGAGACCTGATAGGAAGCTGCATAATGCAGCTTCTGCAGTCTCCTCCACAATCTGCCCCCGGGACTGCCCCCTTTTCCCCATCTCTGCACTCCATTTCCGAGCAAGGAGACATAGTCGGCATGGAGAGAACCATGCCAGCTACAAGGGAGTTGGGGAGGGGATGGGGAGCATGGTTTCTGGGAACCACATTCGGAGCCCTGGCTCTGACCTTAGTTCCCAGAAACCAAACAATCCTATGGCCCTCTTGACAGTGTCTTGTGGACATAGGACTGCTCCCTCAGTCTCTTTTTTTTAATCTGAGGAAAAGCTTTCACAAATATTGCTGCATATGTACCTGATTTTTATATGAAATAAAATCATGCCATATTTTATAAAGATCAGATATTTTTACTTTGCCCTTCAATTGGTATGTCATTTTTTCTGCTGTGGGTATTTGCCACAGCTCCATGTGCCAAGGCTTCAATGTTAGAAGTTCTGCAGTTTTTCCAAATTTTAGCTATTAACTTGTGATAAAATCCAGGTGTTTCAGCCAATACTTAAGTTTAGAAGTCTAAACTTTAAAACCTGTGTCTTGTACCTAACAACTTAAAAGCTGCACCTGTCATATTCCTGCCCATGGCTATTCCCCTTGAGTGTTTCAAATCTTTGCGATGTTCCTTTTCCAGCACATGATGAAGAAGCATGGCTGCATATATTTGGGATGAGACCAAACACAACCACATTGCATCTTCTTCTTTTCTAGCCACAGGGATGTGAATCCTTGAACCTTGTAACTGTAGTGGCAGAACATTTTCTTCCAGATGTGTTGGCCAATGGCCATGCTGACTGAGAATGATGGGACTTGCAGTCTGACACATCTGGAGGGCATCAGGTTGAGGAAGGCGGGTGTAAACCCTTGAGCAAAGCTGAAAGTGAAGAAACTAATCCAGAATGGATTATTTCTTGCCTCTTTCATTACCTATGTTTGTCAAAACATACTCCTCTTGCGGACTTTATTTCACTCAAATCTAGGTGTTTCCTTGTATAATCCTAATGGTCTTATTTTAAGATTGCACACATCACTTTCAATCTAGAAAGTTTTTTAGGGCACAATCCTATCCAGTACAGGGCAGCCGCAGTGCCCCTCTGCACTTCAGCTGCCCTGCATTCATGGCTAGACAGCAGATTTCGGCTGTCTAGCCATGGAAAGTCAGAGCGGGGGGCGGACACACCGGACGACGCATAGGAAGCGTTAGAACGGCACTTCCACACTCCCCGCCCCCAGGAAGGCCCCATTTTCACTCTTTCACTCTTACGAACGTGGAGTGCAGGGCCAATCCACACTGCCTACGAGGGGGTGGAGGTCGGTTCTCAGGGAATCGACCTCAGATCCCGGGCTCCGAGGTCAGTTCCCGGGAACTGACCTATCTTATGACGAGCAGCCATAGGATTGCGCCCTTAATTATTTTTTACATAGAAATATCTCATTAGTCACAATACCCAGAGTGAGTTTTTTTTTTTAAATGAACATATAAGGTAAAGCTAACATGGTAGGTTTTTTTTTTATGCGTTGCAGGGGAGAATCGGAAGGCAGAAGTATGTGCTTAACTCGCCTATTCACCACTTGCTCCTGTCCTTTCCCCAGGGCAAACTATCCTACTTGCTCAGGCTTATTTTTGGCCTCCCAGCTCAACTGAAGTAGATGCTGAGAAGGGGGGAGGGGAATTGGCAGGGGGAGGATTTAGGAAGATCCATCCTGTTTACCTAGTAACTTGTAGTTCCACTTGAATTGAAGATGGAATGCCAGTCCAACGGTGGCGGGGCCCTGCATTCAGTTTTAGAGTGGCATATTTCACGAGTACAGCTGTTCCTAAAGGAGTCTGGAAATCGTAGAATCATAGAAGTTCTATGAAAAAGTGAATACTTTGATGATGGTGGCCATAAGCCCCACCACAGATATGCCTGGGAGGAAAGCATGGCAGTTACATTCCAGAGGGGTAGCTACATATTTGGAAGGGAGAGGGCAGAGACAGAGAGAGAGAGAGAGAACTTGCCTAACCCTTGATGCCCTAGGGGTAATATTCCCCAACCACTGGTGCTGCTTGCGTACAGGGTAGTCATTTAAGTTTCATTAAAAAAAAAGGTGGGGAAAGCATGCATCACCAAAAGTAAGAGGACACAGATAAAGAACTATAGGAAAGGAGAGCAGGGGCCTTGAAGTCGAGCATCAACATTTAGCACCTGACAGCAGAATGAGCAGGTATACAGATCACCTGGTCATAGTCTTCCCCACTACTACTGTATTTCTATTTAAAGTATAGAAAAAAGAAAGGTTCCTCCTGTGCAAGCGCTGGGTCATTACTGACCCCTAGAGGGACGCCGCTTACGCTGACATTTTCATGGCAGACTATAGCGGGGTGGTTTGCCATTGCCTTCCCAAGATTTAAAGTATAGTCTTTCTAAATGTTCTGAGAGAGAGCAATCAGCATATGCAAATTTTATGCAAATCTGTGTCCTCTTTTGTCTCCTTTTTTTGGATGATGTGTTTCCTCTTTGGGGGGTGATGGATAAGGGGCCACCCTATCAGAGTGAGAGACAGAGTGACTGAGTTGTAGGGCTTTTTTCTGTCTAAGCATGCATAGGGCTCCCCCCTAAATATAATTTGTTATTTTGAAGAACCATAAAGAAAACCTCCCGGCAGCCAAGCCATGGATTCCACCTATATTTTTGTCTGTAAAGTAACGGCGGAGAATGTTAGACCTATTACCCTCCGTCAATAACCAGATTTAAATCTGATGCATTTTTCTCTGTTTGCCTTTGTATTTGGAAAATTAATTTAAAAGCAGTTTTCAAGGCTGGATTTTACAGCATGGGGCAAATCCCTTGATTCTTTTCCTGGAATTCCTGTTAAATTTCTGGCAGTTGTACAGGGGTTCATCAGTAAACAAACTGTTGTGGACAGGATCCTGTGACTGGGGAAAGTTTGAAATCCCCCCTTCTGGGTGGGGGGCATCTTTAACTCCTACAAAGGAAAGAGTGTCCATGACATGTGCTCTGGCTGTCTCTGTTTATGAGGGACCCAATTTCCTTGCTAAATCTCTGTTGCTATTTGTCTTTTGGGGATGCCTTGTCAAAATGTTGTTACTATATGTGGATAGAGGTGTTGAACTTCAGGGTTCGTCTCCTCCCCAAGTGTCTATAGAACTTAAGCCTCTGAAGGGGAATAAATGCATGTTATCTCTAGCACACACATTATGATTGTTATTGTTACATTTATGCCCTGCCCGTTTCTCCTCTTGCAAGAAATCCAAGGTGGTTTACATGCTCCTCCTCCTCTCCATTTGATAGTCACAACAACCGGTCAGGGTGTTGGACTCGATGGTCTTGTAGGCCCCTTCCAACCCTACTATTCTATGATTCTATGATAGGTAGGTGAGGCTGAGAGTCAGTGACTGGGTTCTCAAAACACACTAACCCATACTCAGTGGTTGAGTGTGGGTTGTTGTTGAACCGTGAGTTGTTTGTCAAACTGTGGGTTAGCCTGTTGACTGAACCCAGGACATTTTCCACAGGGTGGTTTGTTATTTTGCTCAAACAAGTCACCTTGAAAACCCATGGTTTGTTGTTGGGTTGTTCAGGGTGGTTAACAAGCCACACTGCAGGGTTAACAAGCCATCCTGCAGAAAATGTCCTGGATTCAGACAACACGCTAACCCACAGTTCCACAAACAACTCACAATCAACCACTGAGAGTGGGTTAGCATGTTGCGTGAACAGCCCCAGTGACTGGCCCAAAGTCACACAGTGAGCTTCAAGGCTGAGTGGGGACTAGAACCCGGGTCTCCCGAGTCCCAGTCCAACCCTCTAACCACTACACCACACTGGCCGTCACCACACATGCATGCATAAGAACAGAGGGAGCTGCCAGGTCAGCTTATGCGTCCATTTAATCCAGTATTGTCTACCCTGACAGGATGCAGCTCTCGAAGTTCTCAGAGAAGGCTCTTCCACATCACCTGCTACTTGACCCTTTTCTAAAACTGGAGCAATGAAGGATTGAACCTGAGACCTTCTGCATGCAAAGCAGGTGATCTACCACTGAGCTCCGGTCCTTCCCCTAAACCGGAAGAACTTGGGACCCTGCCTTATTCTAGGCCAGGCTATTTGCCCCTCTAGCCTAGTACTCTATTCGGATTGGCAGTAGATCTTCAGGGTCTCAGGGAGAGAAGGATTTTTACAGTCACCTGCTACCTCTGATCCTTTTTCTTTTAAATTGGAGATGCCAGGGATTGAGCACAGGACCTTTTGCGTGCAGAGCCAGTGCTCCATCAGACAGCTGTGGCCTGCAGCCCAGCACATGCATGCAGATCTGCATGTGGATAAGCATTAAGGGACCATGCAGTGTGCAGCCTTCCATTTCACCCACGGCACCTGCAGAGGGATTTTGAATGGCTAATAACAGATGGCAGGATGTGTGTATCACTGCATCACAGGAACAATCACTGTCTTGGCTTTCAAATCGGTGGACATCAGGGCTATCGCAGAGTGAATGCCTCTGTTCATTCATTCATCATTGCATTTCCATGCCACCCAACAGCCAAAGCTCTCTGGGTGGTTCATGGCATGATAACATACTATAAAACCTTTAACACTCAAAAAGGTAAAACAGGCTAAAAACAATTGACAATAGAATGACCAGGACCTGTTTGTTTGTTTGTTTGTTTGTTTGTTATAAATTAAACGCCCCATCATATGCTGTCAAATGCTTTGGAGAAGAGGAAAGTCTTAACTTGACGCAAAAAAGATGACAATGTTGGCACCAGGCGGAGCTCACTGGGGAGAACATTCCACTGTTGGGGGCCACCACCAAGAACTCCATCTCCCTAGTTGCCGTCCTCCAAACCTTCCTCGGAGGAGGCACTCGGAGGAACGAACAGGAAGTCTTCAGCTATATGTGACCATGGCAGGGGAGACTTGGTGTGTGATCTATATTATGAAAATGAGGGGGAGGGGTTACAAGCACAACATTATTGTTTTATTATCAGTGAATCGGTGGTGGTGATGCCATGGCAATTGGCAAGTGAAGGCACATTAGTATAAGAAGGAATATCATGTGTAGAAGTAGACACTGCCAGCTTGGGGGTGGGGCTGATCAAGTTGCCCTCAGTGGGTCCTCCTCCTCCCCTTTGACATGCCCTCTTCTTTTGGGCCCAATCCACCCTGGTGTGGGAGGGGCAGGGAGGGAGGGGGAGAGAGAGAGAGAGAACTTGCCTAACCTTTGATTCCCCTACCACTAGTGCTGCTTGCGTACAGGGTAGTCATTTAAGTTTCATTTTTAAAAAGGTGGGGAAAGCATGCATCACCAAAAGTAAGAGGACACAGATAGAGAACTATAGGAAAGCAGTTGATGCTTGAAGTCGAGCATCAACATTTACCACCTGAAAGCAGAATGAGCAGGTATACAGATCACCTGGTCATAGTCTTCCCCACTACTACTGTATTTCTATTTAAAGCATAGTCTTTCTAAATTTGCAAATTTTATGCAAATCGGTGTCCTCTTTTGTCTCCTTTTTTTGGATGATGTGTTTCCTCTTTTGGGGGTGATATATTAAGGGGCCATCCTATCAGACGTATTCCGCTGAGTTCGGAGGGCTTACTTGAAAAGAAGCATGCATAAGATTGCAAGAATGTGCACGCGCCTTGAGGGCAGGGAGCTGTCTGTTTTTACCTTTGTAATTTTTTACAACAGCCTGTACCTAATGGCATGAAGAAATTAGTAGTAGTAGTAGTGGTGGTGATGATAATTGTGCAGATCTGCTTTAAATAAATACTGTATCGCAATAGTAGAAGTTAAAAGTATAAATGTTTTGAATCAGAAAGGCCATGCTGTGTAGCCCAGCAATGCCAAAGGGCTCTTTCGAATCTGAAATAACACTCTCCCTGCATTTTCCTTTTATTCTATGAGGGCTACATATTCTTATTAGAGAGCAGATGCCAAGCTCCAAATGTAAGCCCCTGGTGCGAGGTGTCTGGGTTTCCCGCCTGCCCCCTTCTTGGGCAGTGGATTATCCTTCTCTGTAACAGGAGTCTGGCTCAACCATTTGCGGAGGAAAAGAACGAGCCATTAATTTGAGAGCACGGCGGCAGCTGAGCCCAGTCCTGAGAGATCCGTGTGTATATTATTAGATCACCTCCGAGGCTTAAGCAAAGCCTTTGATTCAAAGCAAGTTACAGGCGCTCAAGGGGGACTTAAATTTTGCTTTTGTTAGCTCCTTTCATTTGCAGTTCTCAGATGGTGGAGTGTGTTTTTAAAGGAGAGAGGGATGGAGTGAAAGGGTGAGCTTTGTCAACGTCTGTGAAATTCAGGACAGCTTGCTTGTCTAAAGAGAGAAAGAGAGAACAGTCAATCTTGCCAGGTTGCAACCCAGAGAAATGGGTTGCTAACTTCTGATTTCCAACATTCTAGCACCTCCATGAGCCTGGGATAGATTCAGTAGAGATTCGTCGGTGACTCCAAGGTCAGTGGGGCAGTGAATCTGCCCCAGGTTTCAGTCAGGACTCTAAAGAAGGTATCCAAAGTCGGAGTCACCAGCCTCCACTGGATAGATTAAGCAGGAGGAGTCTGGTGGGGCCAGGTGGGAGCCAAGAAGCACAAGTTTCCTTTTTATGCTTTTATTAGGCCAACCAAAAGATCACCGTGCAATGTGCTTACCTGTAGTTGGCCTTACTCATGCCCTGGACTGCTCAGCAAACATGCTAACCTGCTTGTTAAGGTGTTAAAATGAAGCTGTGGGAAAGGGTCTCCATCCTTCTCCATAGATAAAAGCCATAAGCCTGGATTCACACGGAGCCAGGATATGAGTTATTCATTATGAATATTCAGCAAGAGATTATGAGTGGTTGAATATTAATATTCAGTCAATGTTATTATGTGCGGGGTGGCAGCTCACCTCTGAGGAAAATAGAGAAAGGGTATCTTGCAGCCCGTCCTACCTCACAGGGTGGGTATACAGACATCAGTTTGCCACAGTATGTGTGTGTGTGTGTTTTGCATGTATTTGTGATAATTTGGTTGGCCTAATAAAGGTGGATCCACACTAATGTGGATTCTGGAAGCTTTCTTATGGTCAACTCAGCTACCTTTCTTCTTTTTTTATTCTTGTGGCGGATGCTGGCGGATATGGCAGACAGACAGTCAGAACCAGTCAAAGGTAGGCATGGTTGGGCACCTGCTGAGGGCCCTCACCCAGCAGGGGCCCACTGACAAGAGACCCCTGGAGTTGCTCCTCCTCTTCACTTTTGCAGCCTGATTCTGACTCTCGCTCTGGCCCAGGCAAAAGAGGTGGTGAGGAGGGGAGCAGGAGATGCCGCGGCCTCCTCGCTCCCTGGCTGTCTGCCTGTCAAGCAAGCAGGCAATAGCAACGATGAGAAAGGAGGAGGAGGAGCAAGAGAGCTGGTGACCATGGCGGTGAGAAACTAGACTCCCTGAGGGAAGGGGCCCATGGAGGGTGTCTTGCCCAAGGGCCCTCAAAACCTGGAGGTGACACTATAGACAGGGCCTGTGTTTGGCATAGCGCTGAAGGAACTGAACTGGGGTGATGGGGTAAAAGCAACTGTCAACTGTTGACACATCACTCTACCACCACCCAGCCTGGCAATTTTGGCTGAAGGGAACCAGCGTATGCCTGTGTGCGTGTGCAGAGCTCTGGAGCAAGCACGCACCCGCACCTGCGAGTTTCTCATATAACGTATGCGAAACGGTGAGCTTGAGGTGAGCTCATCTGGTGGCCAGGGGTCCTACTTTACAGAGGACAGTCCTCGATTTTAAAGTGTCCTCTTCCTGAAGAGCTGTCCAGTCCAAATCTGGTTTAATGTTAACCATAAGAAGGGAGAGCAGCCAGGCCTTGAAGATCTCCATCCACAGGTGGCATCTGGACAACTCACTGAGCAGGCACAGAGGTCATTGAGACATGTACTGTGTTTCTATTTAAAATGATAGTAATAATTTCTAAATGTTCATCTATACACATTCACTTTTTATCCCTTCAGGGTGCGATCCTATGCAGATAAGCGGCTGCCTCCGAACTCGGAGGCCACCACCTAACCGATGCAGGGCAGGAGAAGCATGGAGGGGATCATTCCCTCCGCGCTCCTCCTGCCCTGCATTTGCGGCTAGACAGCCAATTTTGGCTGTCTAGCTGCGGGATGGCGGAGTCGGGGAGGAGGCTGCCGGACGACACATTGGATGTGTCGTACTGGCAGTTCCTCCTTCCCTGCCCCGGAACGCCCCCCGTAATGCTCCGCTTTGGCCACTCTGCACTCCTCTTGCAAGTGTGGAGCACAGGGCTGTTCCGAGCCGCCTGCGAGGCAGTGCGGGGGAGGGGGGGAGTTTGGTTCTCTGGGCTCCAAGGTCGGTTCCCAGAAACTGACGTACCCTACGGCCGTCTAGGCGCTGACTGGCAACCATAGGATTCCTCCCTCAGTTTTAAAAATTGCATCAGTACTTTTTAGATCTTTGCACTGCTCTGGGCTTTTATCTTGCTTCCAACCTTGGTTTTTTTCTGTTTTGAGCTTCATGTTTTCATATTATATTGTACGATGTTACTGTTTTTTCTGGTTTCAAGTTTGTTTTGTGAACCACTCAGAGAGCTTTGCCTGATTTTGTGGGGTGGCGGGGGGGGGGGAGAAATGTAATAAATAAATAAACAAAATAAACATATGCAAATTGTATGAAAATCACTGTACTCTTGTGTCCTCTTTTGGGGGTGATGCATAAGTGACCACCCTATGTGGGATCTGGCTGCTTAGAGCACATTTCTGGTACACGCCGTTCAAGCATGCACACCAAGTAAACAGGATGACTCTGACTTGCATTGAAAAGATGCCAGCTTTCCTTAAAAAAAAAAAAGTGTCGATCAACCGAAAGGGTGATACACACGCCAACACCACCACCACCACCACCAGTTCAGTTCTATTCTGGTCTGTTGACAAGGCCTGGGGTCAAGGGTCAGCATCATTGGGCCTCTGCTGCAGCCCACAGCCCTGCAGGGTATCCACTGCTGACCCCTGGGGTTTCCTGGCCCTGCTCCTCTACCTGCATGCTCTTGCTACCTGCTCACCTGCCTTCTCTGAGTGTGCAAGCAGCTCATAGGGGCATCACCCACCCCTGGGCTTGTGCTCACCCCTTGGGTGGTCATATGGATTGGGCCCAGAGGGTGAGTGCAAGTGAATGGGCAGTGGTAACAGTGGTGAGGAGGAGGGCCTAGCCAGAGAGGGGCCACCACTGAGAGTATCTAGAGAGTGGGATGTCAGAGAAATCCACAACAGAATCAAAGGAGTTCAGATTTCTATGAACCTGACCTGTGGATTCTGCAACAGACCGGCTTTTCCTGAGTCACACAGGTTCCACAGATTTGCAGACTGTTTTTAAAATTTTCTTCTTTGGAATGTTAAGTAAATTTAGTCATAGAATAATATGGAAAAATTTTAAAAGGCTGAAAATGCACATTTCACCCATAGGCTAAAGCATGAAAATGTGCATTTTGGGGAGATTTGCGCATTTGGGGAGGTTGAGCATTTTCACAAGTGTGAATTTGTGCAAGTCCAAATTTTTGCAAATTTGGAAAACTGGGGAAAAAATCCAATTCTGCCAATAAGCGGATGACAGAACGAAAGGCACTTGACCATCTGCGAAACGCAGATGTAATGGATTTTCCAAAATCTGAACATCCCTATTTGTAGAGTGGCTGCTTATGCATTGCCCTAAAGGAGCAAATTCATCTAAAAGGAGAGAGGACAAATGAGAATACAGATTTGTATAAATATTTGCATGTGTGCAATTTACACATGCATTTACAGAGTGAAAGAGAAAAATGGAGAAATAATGACTTACAATAATTTAAAGAGAAAGAAAAGCACGGTATATCTCCCCACAGCGGGGAAGACTGTGACAAGGTAACCTGTGTGCTTGTTCAGTCTGCTCTCTAGGTGCTAACCACTGATGGACAAGGTTAAGTTCCCTGCTCTGCTCTCTTATTTATCTTTTAACTGGACTTGGACTGGACGAAGGGAAGAAGCCTTCAAATAGAAGACTATTTATTTAGTGCATTTCTAATCTGCCCCAAAGCTAATGTTCTCTACACAGATTACAACCAGTTAAGAAAAAAACTAACATGCCATTTTAAAACACAATTAAAAATATAAAATACAATACAACTATTTAAAAGAATAAAACACAATATAATGCAAAGCAATAAACAGCACAGGAATCATTACAGCAGCCATAGCAACCTAGAACTAGGTCTGTAAAATACCTGGGAAAAAAGAAAGGTCCTTGCCTGGCACCGAAAAGAGAATGACATAGGTGCCAGGTGAACCTCTTTGGGGAGTTTTTTGCATAAGTGCGGTGCCACCACAGGCTTCCTCTCTTGTAAAGTAGGACATGATGAGGTCACCTTAGCATCTTGCCCAAGGATGACCCAAACTTGGAGCTAGCCCATCTATTGACAACCTTACAGAGATACAGCCTTTCCCTTTAATATTAATTATATAGAGTAGGTATCAGCCTTCCCCAACCTGGTGCCCTCCAGATGTTTTGGATTTCAACTCTCATCAGCCCTAGCCAGCATGGCCAATGGTCATGCCTTCTGGGAATTGTCATCCAAAATATCCAAACTGAGGAAGGCTGGAATAGAAGATTAAACAGCTAGTCTTCCTACTTCCTGCTCTTTTCCCAGTCCTTCTGTTAACCCCCCCCCCCATCTCACCTGATGCTGTTGCAAGCTGGATTTCAGGATTGCCGCAGGGCTCATGGGGGTGGGAAGGTGAGAGAGCAGAAGGAACAAGGAAGGAAACAGCCAGGATGTGCATCCGCTGCCCAAATTGCTGTATCGTTAATGCTGAAGGCAAAGAAGTCAGGCAAAGGTTGCTTGAAAAATCTGAAATCGTGGAAGCTGAATATAGTATGGAAAACTGAATTGAAATAGGCAAGTTAAACACACCTACCTTTGTGCTCAATCACTGGGTTATTATTGCCCACAGAATCCACCTTACATGTAAATTAGTAATCATTGCATAGTTAGAATAATTTATATTCTGCATTTCTGTCTCAAAAAAGCCCCCCCCCCCCCGATGGCTAGCAGGGAAGTGCAAATTCCATCTCAAAGCTCATCTCATATCAGATTGTGAGCTTTTGTTTGTTTTTCTTTTCACATGAAAATCCACTCGCACGTTTCTGCATATCTTTCCAAATGTACACATCAACTGCATGCGTCTTTGAAATGCACACATTCTTCTCCCATTGATTAAAGCTCCTTTGTGTGCATTTTTTCAAACGTATGCATGCTGTAGAATGCATTCTTTTGGCCTGTGAATCACTTTGCAAGCTCAGAAATGTACAGACTTTGACCACAGATTGCATCCAAGTCCATGTTCCATCTGCAAGGTGCAAACTGGGTAAATCTTGATCAAAACCTAACTGAACTAATTTCTCATATACCCCTAGCTAGGAGCCACCATAAAATTCGAGGAAAAAAGAGAAAATCTGGCACGCCAAACAATCAGGCTTGGAATTATGAGAGTCGCTGTCCAACACATCTGGAGGGCACCAGGTTGGAGAAAGCTGTCCTAGACCCTCATGGCAAAATATGCCACTGCACATTGAAGCAGTTTCAACACTTCTTGCCCAGTCATGAGAGAATTCAGGTGTTTATGAATGGATCATACATTTACTTTCTGGCATCCATCACTTGTGGGGAGTACTGTGAACAACAGCTGTGTTTTGCCCCCACAGGATGTTGCCCTTTAGCTCTCCCAGTCTCTCTATGTACTTGAAAGAGAGAGAGAGAGAGAGAGAGAGAGAGAGAGAGAGAGAGATGAAAACCAGTTTGGAGACTTGGAAATCGAAAGTGTTGCTGCTGCATTAAATGGAAGCTATTATTACTATGATCATGGTGCAACTTGAAAGATGGAAGCCACCACCGGGGAAAGAAGCAGCCAAGCAAAACAATGGAGCCTTTGTGATCCAAATATGATTATCTTTTTTTTAAAAAAAAATGGCGTTATTGGATCCAGCCAAAGCCCATCTAGCCCAGCGATTCTGTTTCCAGCACTGCCCAGAAGGCAAGGTGTGAAGCTGGTGATGCTGAGCCTTTCTAAATGAGGCTTTTATTGTGCACTCATGATTGCTGACTCACAGTAGTTTGTGGGCCCTTTACATGACATCCTCTAGGAAATTTCCCGCTCTTTGCAACCATTTCCTTGGCTATTTTTTTTAGGTCGAGGAAAGTGTAGTATTATTTAGAAATGGTGGAATGATACTCTTGCGTATTTGTGCAATTTTGCTATACCACAGAGCCACCTAGCGGTTGTATAATGGAGCATATAGAAAGGCAGAGAAAGAAAAAAAACCCACAAAAAAAACGTGTAAAGGAGCCAAGCTTAATCCTGCAAAGAATCTGGAAGAAGATGCCTCGGTAAAGTTGTGGGTTAAAAGCCTCATGTAGAAAAGCCCAGTCTTCATTGTCAAAAGTTACACTATATCTGTACATGGAATCTCCATTAACCCAAGGGTGGGTAACCTACAGCCCTCAGGCCATAGGCTGCCTCAGCCTAAATTAAAAAAAACCTTTGGTTTTCTGGGAAAAGGCAATCTGTATCTGTCCCTCCCATGGCAGCCTGCTGGGCAGGGAGGGAGAGGGAGATTGAGAGAGAGATTGGCCACTTTTAGCTCTGGCCTCACCCACCACTGGCTTCACCCCTCCCAGTGTTGCTGGCATGCAGCCTCTGACAGATTACCCCTGAGGGCAGGGATGAGTGACTGTCCAGGGGTCATTTTTGAGAATGTGGCCAATGGGCTAAACTCCATGAAGTGCCGTCCTTTTTTTTAATCCCCCCAAACTGGGGTTTGCTGCTGGAATTGGGCACTGCAGTGCCACAAAGGTTAAATTTCACTTGTTTGCATCGGCAGGGTAATTTCTGAAATATTTACCCAAAAACTAAAATGGTAAAATGAAATAAGATGGGATGAGAAAGATCCTGAACTTCTGTTTATGAAGCTACCTTTGGGGGTGGGGGGTGGGTGGAGGTAGAAACACATTGCTCAGTCACAGCTTCAGTAAAATCCTAGGTTTCTACATTATTTTCTAAAGGGCAGAGATCACTTATCCACCAGAGAAGATGCCCCATCACACCCAGAGAGAGAGAGAAATAAGGGCTTAAAAATGAACAGGGACAATGCAGGTGTCAATCATTGCTCTGACTTCATTCATTGGCTAAAACCACTGAAATATGGGATCAAGCTAGTTTCTCGCAAAACGAATGGGCAGAATATTGGCTGCACATTTTGCCTGCTTTCTTGGGTTCTACAAAAACTAGACTCTAGAGACTAGCTTTTTTGAAAAAATGAAAGTTGGGAATCTGGGGGCTGTGGTTCATAGAACCATAGAATTAGGGATGGCGGAGAAATCCGCCACAGACTCCAATGAGGCTGTATTCTTTGGAATCCAGCCCCCCGGAGTCTGTGGCGGAATGGACTACCCCCCTGCCACCCCCCGAAATCTCCCCAGGACAGAACCTACCTGGCAATGGCTGGTCCGGGTCGCCATCTTCGTTCCATAGCCATCCGCTGCCGGGCTGCAGAACAAAATGGCGTCCGGCATAGCGGACTCCATTTGCGTCCTTGCCCTTTGCCGTGATAGGCTAGGTAAATATTTACATAGCCAATCACAGCCAGTGGCAGGGATGCAAATAGCGTCCCCTACGCCGGACGCCATTTGTGTCCGCAGACCGGCCGCGGCCGGAAGTATGGCAGCAGCTGGAGCCGGCCGGTGGCACCGCAGACTCCCCGCAGAGCAGAGCCAGCCAGGGAGGATTCCGGGGGGAGGACTGGATCACCTCCCCCCGCCTGCGGACCCCCCATGAACCCCAGGTAAGGGGATCCGTACATCCCTACATAGAATCATAGAATAGTAGGGTTAGAAGGGGCCTACAAGACCATCGAGTCCAACCCCCTGTTCAATGCAGGAATCCAAGTCACAGCATCCCTGACAGATGGCTGTCCAGCAGCCTCACCTTGAATGCTTCCAGTGTGGGAGAGCCCACCACCTCCCTATGTCATTGGTTCCATTGTTGTATTGCTCTAACTGCCAGGAAGTTTCTCCTGATGTTCAGCCAGAATCTGGCTTCCTGTCACTTGAGCCCATTATTCCGTGTCCTGCACTCTGGGATGATGGAGAAGAGATCCTGGCCTTCCTCTCTGTGACAACCTTGAAGAGCGCTATCCTATCTCCCCTCAGTCTTCTCAAGGTTAAACATGCCCAGTTCTTTCAGTCTCTCTTTATAGGGCTTTGTTTGGGATAGCAGCTGCCCACCTCCATGGATGCCTATGCAAATTAACGTGATGATGATTATGGTGATGGTAGACCAAGGGTGGTAAACTGGGCAAAGCCAGATCCACAGGGAAGTGATGCCCTACTTTTGATGGTCGGGTCAAGCTACATTCCCTCTTGGCTCACAAGCACATCCTAGAGGTAAGTCCTCTACAGAAGTGCAAAGGCCAACCAACACAGAATGAAGAGCCATAATAACTGGCAACAGACATTTGGGATGCTTCCCAGTTCCTAACAGAGCATTTGTGAACCATCAGCATTCTGACTTGCATGTTCAGGTGCCAACCCCGGTTGATCCAACTGGACCAACAGGATTGGCATGAACAGCACAATTGCCCTCACACCACAAATATGGATGTAGTTCTCAATTCAAGCAGGGGATATCTACACCTCAAAACCTGGTTCCATAGTCATTCCCTCTGCCAGGAGAACCTTGGGTAGTTCTCTGATGGCGGCTAGCAATATCACTGAATTCTCCTTAACAGTCTTCAATTCCCAGGATCCTTTCATGGAAGAAACCTTGGCAGTCAAACTTGCTTATAAGGGATATGTTTACGGTAAGGGTGGCCAATTCAGGGGGCTCCAGGGGCCACTTTCCACCTCCTGGATACCCACACACATCTCACTATAGTGTGGGAGACTGTGACCAGGTGATCCATGTGCCTGCCTGTTCAGCGTGTTGTTTAGGTGCTGTTGGTGGGTGGCGTAAGGCTCAGCTCTTCCTTCTGATGGATCTTTATCTTTAAATTGGACTCGGACAGCGCTGCTCTTCAGACAGAGGACACCTTCAAAAGAGAGGACAATCCTCTAGAAGCCCTACAAATAGCAGACTGCGGCTTCCTGAGCAACAGTTCTGGGTACCACACCTAAAAAAAGATACTGTAGAGCTGGAAAAAGTGCAGAAAAGGGCAACTAAAATGATCAAGGGGCTGGAGCATCTCCCCTATGAGAGGAGGTTACAAAAGCTGGGATTGTTTAGCTTGGAAAAAAGGAGGGTAAGGAGAGGCATGACAGAGGTGTACAAAATGATGCATGGTATGGAGAATGTGGATAGGGAGACATTTTTCTCCCTCTCTCACAATACTAGAAGCCAAAGGGGTCATCCCATGAGGCTGATTGGTGGGAGATTCAGGACAGATGAAAGGAAGGGCTTCTCCACACAATGCATAGTCAAACTATTGAATTTGCTACCACAGGATGTAGTGATGGCCACCAATTTGGATGGCTTTAAAAGGGGGTTGGGCAAATTCCTGGAGGAAAAGGTCTTGATGGCTACATGCTACCTCCAGTACCAGAGGCAATCTGCCTATGTACACCAGTTGCTGGGGAACATGGGTGGGAGTGTGCTCATGTGCTCATGTTCTGCTTTGGGGTTTCCTGGTTGACAGCTGGTTGGCCACTGTGTGAACAGAATGCTAGATGGCCCCTTGGTCTGATCCAGCAGGGCTCTTCTTATGTTCTTAGGCACCTGCCTATCACAGCCTTGTTGATCTAGCTAGGCTTCGGTTGCAGAGAGGCCTGTGGCTATACCACAGACTTAAAACCACTATTCACAGCAGCTAATATGCTACTTCCTCCAGGATCAGCTCCAGCTTGTTTCTGAACACCAGCTTCTGAGGAACCACAGTGGGAGAGGCCTATTGTGCTCATATCCTGCTTGTGGGCTTCTAGAGCAAGAGTGCAGAACCTGAGCCTCAGGGGCCTAATTGAGCCCTCCTGGAGACCCAATCCAGCCCTGACCAACCATCATTTGGTAGTTTCATAGCTTTTGTTCAGTTTCCCCCCATTTTAAAAGGTTGAAAGTCTCTCCTAAGGCTTCATTTCTGGAGGTAAGAGCTTGAAGCTACAATATGTTGGTATTTGGGCCGCGCCCCTTTTGCCTTTGGCCCTGCCCTCTTTTGCCTTTGGCCCTGACCACCACTGGAATGTGGCCCCTGAGGGCTTCTCTGAAATGGAATTCAGCTCTCGGGCTGAAAGAGGTTCTGCACCCCTGTTCTAGAGGCATCTGGTTGGCAACGGTGGGAAACAGGATGATGGATTAGCTAGGCCTTGGTCTGATCCAGCAGTGCTCTTCTGAAGTTCTTATACTTTTAGTGATCATAATTTCCCCAAAGAATCCTGGGTACTGTAGTTTTGTGTGGGTTTGAATTTTCCGGCCCTCGTCGTTTGCTTTTATAGTGCTCTCTGAGAACAAGGAAGATATTCCGGTTGGTGAATCATTCCACTGGTTGTACAAAACTTGCCACACCCTGCGTTTCAAGGCATGCAGTCATGCAGGGTGTGCCATTGGCTCCACCCACGGCCACTGGGCTAGTTAAAGAGTTTTACGAAAAAGTAAAGGGACGGGGATAGGTGGTGGGTGTGGGCAGCTTATTGTTATGGGGACTGTAATAAAGGCATGGAGATTTGGACCCCTGTCAAACAGAATATTGGAAATGGCTTTGGAACACATACTGTACATTACAACACCATCCAAGGAGTCTTGGCTTTTCCAAAAGACTCTGTAGGCCAAGCTATAAGTACCATGGATGAGTATTTGATGAGTAATTGGTTTATGAGGGAGCAAAGCCAGAATCCTCTTTAACTTCAGAGCACCAACACATTCTGCAATTGCTGAGTTATACAGAACCCCTCCCTTTAAAGAAAAGTCTTTGTACTTCTTAAGGGTGTTTTTGTGTGTGTGTGTGAAACTATGTATAAGATCAGAGCTTAGCAGTATATTTTTTGCCTTTTCTAGGTACAATGCTAAGAAAGAAAATTCTGATTTGGGCACCACAACAAGAAATTCACCAAGGCCGAGTTGCTCACTGAATCTGCATCCACACAGCACATTTGTCCCTTACCTGCCACTGCCAGATTTTGATGGTCAAAGCATGACATCCCTGGTGTGAATGTGTAACCCAGTTTGTTTTCCAGAAAAAAAGTGTGCATTGCACTAGGATGCTTCAAGACATTGTTCCCAGTAGCAGTGATCAGGAAGTACAACAGGAAGTACCCTATGGATATATGTATGCTATGAACCAAGGGTGGGCAACACCCCTGGCTTGGGGGCCGCATGTGGCCCACCTGATCTTTGGTGCCGCTGAACTGATACTGGACAGTGGGGCACAGGCGGCAAAAAGAAATCAGCATTTTGCTGCTGAATGTTGGCCGCAAACTGTGATGGAGGCTTAAGAGGGACACATTTAGCTTGAACATTTCAGCGGTACAGTGGCAGGAGGAATTTAAATTATAACAATTATTTCTATATTTGCATCTGTTCATGTATATTAGCATATGCAAATGCTGGGCAAATCACCGTCCATTTTTGTCCTCCGTTTTTGTCAGTTCACAAGTGGCCACCCCAGGGCCCTGCTTCAAAATGTCTGGGCATTTAGGAGATGCTTCTGAGCTGGGCCACCCCTCGGCTTTCCCAGTTCTGGAAGAGGGAGATGCCATAAAGCAGCAGTTCTCAAACTGCATTCCATGGTCTACTCCATTCAGGGGATCCGTGGAAAGGATGTGGAATATTTGGGAGTATCTGTTCTTGGTCCCCCACTTGAATTTTCTGACAATTATTTTCACTTTGACCAGGGCTGGATTATCAAACAGACTAACAAGGCCCTGTCCTGGGGCCTGTGAGTGTCATACTACAATGCTGGTGCGATCTACTAATTTTTCCCTAAGAGAAATCACCCCAGAGAGAAGGTTACAACAACTGGGATTCTTTAGCTTGGAAAAAAGGAGGGTAAGGGAAGACATGATATCGGTGTACTGAATTATGCATGGTGTGGAGAAGGTGGATAGTGTCAGGTGCGCCTTGGCGGCCTCTCTCAGTAGATTCCAATAGCCAACTCAAGACACAGATGAAAGGAATTCTTTTCAAAGCTTTAATCCTTTTACAACTTAATTACTCTTTCAGATGCTAATCACCAGCGACTAAAGCAAGGAACAGCAGAGTGGCCTAAGCTTCAAGTAGGCAGTTGATCCCCGTTTGAAAGAGAGTCACTTGAAGACCCAGAACTTATGGGCGAGGGAGAGATCCTCCATCTTTCCCTTGGGTCCATGGGAGGCGGTCGTTGCTTGCGCGCCAAATGGACACTACGCCTCCTTTCCACGACCTCCATCGCTTGTCGCTCTTTGCATCTGCGTCGAGTATCTAAGAAGCCCCCTCCCACACTCCCTCACTGCCAGGGTCACTATCTATCTCTGGAATGCTGGCAGGAGGAATCTCTGCCAGGTGCTAAGCCTGTGAGAGATGAGGGGGCTCCTCTCCCACAGATTGCTGTTCCTCCTCAGAATCAGAACTGCTCTGGGGCTCTCTGGGCTCAGTTTCCACCCTGACAGATAGACATTTTTCTCCCTCTCTCAAAATACTAGAACCTGGGCTTATTCTGTGAAGCTGATTAGTAGGAGATTCAGGACAGATAAAAGGAAGGACTTCTTCACACAGCATATAGTTAAACTATGGAACTCACTACCGCAGGATGTAGTGATGGCCACCAATTTGGATGGCTTTAAAAGAGGGTTGGACAAATTCCTGGAGGAGAAGGCTATCAATGGCTACTAGTCTTGATAGCTATGTGCTATCTGCAGTACCAGAGACAGTGAGCCTACATACACCTGTTGCTGGGGAACATGGCTGGGAGGGTGCTGTTGTATTCATGTTCTGCTTGTGTGGTTCCCATGGGCAGCTGGTTGGCCACGGTGTGAACAGAATGCTGGACTAGATGAGCCCTTGGTCTGATCCAGCAGGGCTCTTCTGATGTTCCCTTAAAAGTTACCAGTTAAGGGGGCCCTATGCAGCAGCCTGGCCTAGGGCCCAAAATTTTCATAATATGGTGCTAGTTTTGACGATGATGCTGGCATTGAAGAAAAAATGTCATTAAAAGATTAGTTATGTACGTGCTTTGATTTGTAGAACAACAAATATGTGGTGTAGTGGTTAGAGTGTTGGACTGGGAGTGAGGAGATCTGGCTTCGTGTCCCTACTCAGCCTGGGATCACTTTGGGCAGTCACTGGCTCTCAGCCTAGCCTACCTCATAGGGTTGTTGTGAGGATAAAATGGGGAAGAGGGCCACGTCCACTGCCTTGGGCTCCTTGGAAGAAAGGCGGGATATAAATGTAACAAATAAATAGTTTGTTAAGCTTTCTGCTGAGATCCCCCAACAATTATGAAGTGGTCCCAGGGGGAAGAACAGTGAGAAGTGCTACACTCTGCCACATACCAGCGATCTGGCCATCAGACACTGAGTTTCTGAAGACTTCCTGCTCCCTTTTGAGCTTCCACGACACGTGGATATGCAATGGCTGGATCACCTGAGCCTGCACTTCTGCCTTCTCCGACTTTTATGAGGTCAGGCTCTGTCCTTTCCTTGGTCCTCCTGAGTCACCTTGGTGGTGTTCACAAAGGCGTGGCTGCCCTTCTGCCATCCCCATGGTAACCAGGGTGCAGTAAACTCGCCTTCAGTAAAACAAACAGGCTTGGTGGAACTCAAAAGGAGGGAATGCAAACCTGCCCCCCACACACACACTCACACAACCCAGCCCGGGCCTCAATGAACGCGGCTGACGTTTGATTAAAGATACTTGACCCTACCTCCACGCCCAACACTGAAGGCTTGATGGGACAGCTTCGCAGCCAGCTTTGGCAAAGATGGCTAAAGAAGTGACATCTTCACACCATGTCTCAGCACAGAATCCACGACCACCAGGAAAAAAATGTTACGATGGCCACTAGCCTTAGGTCCAATCTGCAAGAGACCGTGGGAGAAGAGTAATAAGATCTCCTGTTTGTTTGCTTTTACAGGGTAAATGAAGCCAAGGAGAGGAGGGCATTTGGACCTGGACCATAAGAACTTAAGAAGAGCCCTGATGGATCAGACCAAAGCCCTATCTTGTCCAGCATTCTGTTCACACAGTGGCCAAACAGATGCCCCAATGGAAGCACACAAGCAAGACAGGAGTGCAATAGCACCTTCCAGCTCATGTTCCCCAGCAACTGGTATGCAGAGGCACACTGCCTCTGAGACTGGAGGTAATGCAGGCCCAATCTACATGGAAGTGGAATGAGAAGCGCTTTCTAGTTCTATCTGGATTTGCATGAAATTGCTTTGGTCCATCAGGGGCACTAGAAGCAAGGAAAGTAGAGTACACACTACCTAAAAACCCACTTTCACAGGTCACACAGCACTTTAAACCCCCTACTTTGGGCTTGGGTGGGCGGAGTACAACTGAACATCATCAACCCCAAAGGTGCTGCTCAGCGAATGACAGAGGCTTATTCCCTGCCCCATCTACACTCCCCTTCTCAGGGAAGTTTATTGAGAGTGTTGAATTTAGACCCTGTAGTTTACCCCCACACCTCTCCCCTCTCATCCACCACTGGCATATTGTGAAAGATTAAAAGATACTGAGCTATTGTGAATGGGAAAAACAGGCTGCATACCGTGAATGGGTCAAGCAGCTACTGCTCTATCCTGAATGACTGAAACAGCACCACTGTGCTATTATGAATGAGAAAAACAGGCTGCATACCGTGAATGGGTAAAGTAGGCTACATACTGTGAATGCAAAAATAGCACTACTGTGATATAGTGAAAGGATGAAACAATGCAAAGTAGTGCTAAGTGGGATGAGAAGGAAAGCCTGTGTCCAAAAGCGCCCTACTGAGAATAGGAACAAAGAGGAGGGGGGAAGAGGCAACCCCACCCCTTGGCCACGTCACAGCCAGGTCACAGTGGCATACCAGGATTTCACGTGGGGGGACGGGGCACACTGCAACGGAACCACGCAGGAGCTGTGTTTAAGGAAAAAACACACACTAAAAGGATTTTCTGAAAATGCACCTTTTCCAGAGGGAAGCTGTGGGCTTGCTGCGGATCGGTGACAGCGCTATCTGTCGCGAATGACCTGGGTGTGCTTTTGCTCCACAGTAAAGCATCCATGTAGATTGGGCCATGGAGCCATCATAAATAGTAGCCACTGATAGCTTTATCTTCCATGTGTTTGTCTAATCCCCCTGTAAAGCCATCCAAGTTGATTTATTTATTGGCCATCACTGAATCTTTGTGGTAGCAAATCCCATAGTTCAACAATACATTTCATGAAGAAGTACGTCCTTTTTTCTGTTCTGAATCATTTAGCTTCATGGGATGACCCCATTGGATTCTAGCGTAATGAGAAAGGGAGAAAAAATCCTATCCACTTTCTCCACACTATGGTGATTTTATACACCTCTATCTTGCCTGCCCCTTTTTCTAAGCTAAAGAGCCCCAGATTTTGTAACCTTTCCTCATTGGGAAGTTTCTCCAGCCCCTTGACCAATTTGGTTGCCCCTTTCTACACCTTTTCCACCTCTACAATACCCCTTTTGAGGTGCAGCAATTACAACTGGATGCTGTGTTCCAAGTGTGGGTGCACAACAGATTTGTATAAAGGCATTATGATATTGGCAGTTATATTTTCAGTTCCTTTCTTAATTATCCCCAACATGGAATTCCCCTTTTTCATAGCAGCCACACACTGGGTCAACATTGTCACAGACCTATGCTTCTCTTATGGTGGTTTTGAGAAATCCTCAAGCATTTCGGAGAGATTTGATCTTCTTGACTTTCCCTATCAATTTCCTTTTTACCAGTCCCCTCATTTTAGAGATGTTTCCTCTTTTGGACAAGTGTGTCTGTGGGCCAATCTACACTTATGTTTTTTTTCCCACTTCCAATGAGGTTTCACCGCCCGTCTTTCACACTACGCAGTACCCGCCTCAAATTGGAACCAGAATTTCCCGCTTCCGTGCCCCCGCTTTCAATACCCTGATATCCCGGTATTTCCCCTTAATGTGCTCTGATTTTCTGCCTTCGCTACCATATCTGGTCATAGTCCCCTCCCCTGCCTGTCCATATACGGCAGTGTTTGTATTTCCCTCCTGTCCAGTCACAGCTCTCAACGGCCCCATGTCATCTGCCAGCTACTGATCTCATAGCTTCCTCAGCACTCAATGTTTCCTCAGCAACAAGCAAAGGGCTGGATGTGCGTGCGCTTGTCTGATCTCGGAAGCTAAGCAGGGTCAGCCCTGGTCAGTAATGGGATGGGCGACCGCCTGGGAATCAGGCTTCCTGCATTGAGCAGGGAGTTGTTCTATCCCTTCAAATGAGACTATGTTTTACCCACTTCGGCTTTTTTTTTTTAATTAAGACGTTATCTTCGAAGAATCGTGGCTTCTCCATGATTTCTTTTTTCTAATTCAGGCATGATCTTCAAAGTTTCGAATCTTTGAAGATTCGAAAATTCGAAGATTTGAAGCTTCAAATAGGAAAAAAAAAATCACAGAGAAGCCACGATTCTTCGAAGATAACACCTTCATTTAAAAAAAAAACTAGAAGCGGAACGAGGTGAAACGTAGTCTCATTTGAAGGGATAAAACAACCCCCTGCTCAGTGGAGGAAGCCTGATTCCCAGGCAGTCACCCATCCCACTACTGACCAGGGCTGACCCTGCTTAGCTTACGAGATCAGACAAGTGCGTGCACATCCAGCCCTTTGCTTGTTGCTGAGGAAACATTGAGTGCTGAGGAAGCTATGCGATCAGTAGCCGGAAGATGACATGGGGCCGTTGAGAGCTGTGAGCGTGGTGGGCGTGGAATCAGCAGAAACAGGAAGAGTTTCTGATTCTCTAATGAGAGCCTCCGTCTTTAAGAGCAGGAAAACAGCACAGCGCTCAAGTGTGAACCGAGCTCGCGCATTTGATGAAGCACCGCAATGGGGAAAATGGGTGAGTGTGGATAATCACGTTTTAATATGAGAGCGTTTTAACCCGACAGGACACCGAATTCATTGTGATGATGGGCGCAATGTAGATCGGCCCCCAGTTGCACTTCCTTGGCAATTCTTCACTTGCATGTAACTTCAGTTTTAGAGCACTGTGTTTACTGCTTCCAATTGATTCAACAAGCCTCACATCTCACAGTAGGGCCTGAGCACCACTTAGAATTAAGTCCAGGAATGCTTTCACCTCCAGTTAGTGCTGGAGAGGTTTAGGGCACAATCCTATGCATGTTTAGACAGAAAAAAAAAGTCCTACAACTCCCAGCATTCCGCAAACATAGTTGGCTGGGGAATGCTGGGAGTTGTAGGACTTTTTTTGCATCCTTCATCTCTTTTCTATAATCTGAGGAAAGGCTTTGACAAATATTGCTGCATATGTACCTGATTTGTATATGAAATAAAATCATGCCATATTTCATAAAGATTAGATCTTTTACTTTGGCCTTCAATGGTTTGTCAATTGGCTGGCTGGAGAATGCTGGGAGTTATAGGACTTTTTTCTGTCTAAACATGCATAGGATTGTGCTTTTATAATACTTTCCCCATTGCCTTCTTCCCAATCTATTTGTCTTCCCTATCAGCTCTTTGCCCTGTGATGTAGAACCCATTGGTATCTGTATATTTTCCACCACAGGGCAAATAGCAGCTGTCTGGCTGGGGTTTATATAGGGAAAACTGCATGGGGTGAAAGGGTTTAAAAATAAACAGCATACAGACCCAGCACCACAGACCCAAATCCAATCCCAACTGGGGAGGGATGAGGCATGGACCTTTTAAAAAAATGCAGATAGCCATCTTGTATAGATGCTTTCTTTGAAGGTTTAAAAATCATTAGACAGCTGTTAGTTTAAACAGAACCTCCATGTGTAGATGCAGTGTACCACATGCTCAGGAAAAGCAACAGGCTAATGCCTCTTTGTGGCCCTTCAGAGGCATCTCTCCAAGTGCTGGGCTAAATGGTTTGATCCTGCAAGGCAGTGTTGTGCTCTTAATAATGATGTTCAGGATTTAATACAGATCTGTTCTCCCTCAGCTTTGTTGGCCAAATGGTTCCTCAGATGGCCATACCTGCTTCTTCTCCCCCCACTCCCCAGTTTCCCCTGACTGCTCATCGTTTGGTGGATTCCCAGCTTTTGCACAGTTTTCCCCACCTTTTCTAACAGATTGAAATGCAGGGGTGCAGAACCGTTTTAGGGTGGGGGCAGCAGGATGAATTGGGCCCAAAGGAAGAGGACTTGCCAATGGGGAGCAGCAACAGCAGTGAAGAGGAAGGGGGCCCACTGAAAGCCTCTTGACCAAGGGTCCCACAAAACCTGGAGCCGATGCAGGAGATATGTGGATATTACACAATGAAAATACCAGAGGTTGCTGCCATGAAAAATCATACATATTTTCCTTAATATTGTTTCTTACTGCATCTTTGCAGCACAGTGAAAAATCCAAATAAATCCAGGCAAACTGTGAAGGCAACCAGGAATGTTCTGCAGAGAATCTGCAAAATCAAAATAAGGGTGGTAGGGAAATCTCCTCAGTGGAAGAGTTACATATCATCCCCATCAAAACACCTCTGTGTACTTAACAAAACCAAAACTGAGGCAGAGGCAGCAGCCCTGTCATTAGATAAAGCGAGAAAGCTGCTTCGGGGAACAGATGTATTTATTTACACATTTAGCTCATTCGTTAGCCTATTACCTGCCTTTGCCTTAACAAATAGACCCATGACCAGTTGCAGAGCCATCAAACAAAGCTAGTACCAAACAATAAAAAACCCAATAAAACAGCCCCAAAGCATGGCACAATTTTAAAAATGTTAGGTCCCTCCAAGAGCCTTTGGACAGAAAAAATCCTGTGCCACATCACAGATTTGATTTGCCTCAATCTAAGAAACCCTTCTCCAACCTGGTGCCTTCCGGGTATGCTGGAATATACCTTCCAGCTTTCCCCAGCCAGCATGGCTGGCTGAAGAACCCTGGGACTTGTAGTCCAGCACAACTGAGGGGCACCAGGTTGGGGAAGGCTGAATCCTACGAGATGTTTTCTGCTATTGGGTGGACTGAAAATATATTTAATCAATATTACATTTCGATACTGCCCAATAGCCAAAGCTGTCTGGGCAGTTCACAAGAAATCTTTCTCTGGACTTTTCCTCAGATTAGAATTCTCAGGGGGAGGAATTCCAAGCCTTCAGCGCCTCCTGGGGACATCCAAGACATGGTGCTACCTGAGGCGGAAAAGAAAATCCTCCCCCCATTTTATGCCCCCCAAATCAAGGTGAAAAGTACTCAAGGCTGGTCAAGTTGATTTGTCATCCGAGAGAGAAAATCTCACAAGTGCCTCACCCTGTCCTTGGCTATAAAAATAGAAGAAGGAGAAGGAGCAGGAGAAGGAGCAGGAGAAGGAGAGGAAATTAAATAAATTTGAAAAATATTGCATGAACAAACAAGCAAAACAAAACAAGCACTTTACAAGAGTGATAATAATAGCAAAAATTTGTTGTTCCGTCATTAAGTCGTGTCCGACTCTTCGTGACCCCATGGACCATAGCATGCCAGGCCTTCCTGTCCTCCGCTCTCACCCGGAGTGTGCTCAAGTTCATATTCGTTGCATCAGTGATGCTATCTAGCCATCTCATCCTCTGCCGTCCCCTTCTCCTTTTGCCTTCCATCTTTCCCAGCATCAGGGTCTTTTCCAGTGAGTAACAGCAAAAATAGTTTTTAACAATATGCTATCTAATATCATTCTTCCCAGAATTTTTTAAAAAAACATTAATCTCTTCTCTCTCTCTCTCTCTCTCTCCATATTTAATAGCAAATTTATTATTATTATTATTAATTCCATTTCAGTACCGCCCCATAGCCAAAGCTCTCGGGGTGGTTTACAACATTTCATTAAAAAATACACTAGCGTTATTTACAAGGCTGCTGTCAATCTAGCAATCCCAATTTGCCTTTGTCACCAGTACAGTCTGGAGGAGAATTAAAAAGTACTCCTTCCACGTTGTTTTACACAAGCCAACTCTTCTCTCTGCAATCTGCCCAGTAAATGCAATTGCTTTTTAACTCTGATTTGTTCTAGTTGAAAAGACTGAAACATACAAGCATTTGCAGGCTTGTTAGTTATGCAGGAAGCACTGGAAATGAGAAGTCTGGAGGCATTCTGAGACGCTCAGTGCTCTTGCCACATTGTTTTGCCCATGGCACTGTATGTGCAGACAAACATCCAACCGGACACTTTACAAGCCCTTTTTCTCTGTGGCAAAAAGGATGGGGGAACAGGTGCCACTTGGCCGACACAGCCATTTCTGATCTATGGGCCCGATCCACTGGAACATCCCACTGCATGGCTCCTGTTTGTAACAATGAAGCGTGTGCAGGAAAACCTCTCGGTGGATTGTGCCAAAATGTTCCTTGGTAGAAGGGAGGGTCTCATTTGGACGTTTTTGGCTCAGGCACCAAAATGTCTTGGGCTGGACCTGGACTGAGAAACCAACAATGCCCGGGTTAAGTTGTTGTTCCTAAGCAAACAAGGGCGTGCCCTCAAAAGCAAAGCTATGCGTGAAAAGGGGTAGAGTTGGCAACTGAAGGCATCTGGAAGGGCCGGGCCAGGACTTGTATTTATATTATCAACATGATTCCGGCAGTGAGAGAGAGGCATCGAGCATCCCGCACCTGTTGCACCATACGCCTCGCTGTAATCAATATTGACATTACGATTTCTGTAGCAATAAAACACATCCAGCTTTTGAAAAAACACTAAGTGCACAATCCTATGCATGATTCTGTCCAAACAGGCATAGGATTGCACCATTCGTTACGATTCCTTCAGCTTGGAAACATTCACTGTATTCCTGAGACATATGCATAGATATGAATGCAGGAGTCTGTTTTCCCTCCAAATTCAACTTAGCGAGAGCCAGATCTGTTTCTTGGTTGTATCTGGTTCATTAAGTTGTCCATTCCAACACTCTCCAAAGCTTTGATAAGCCCATTCCTTGATTGTCAGAAATTCTGATTGTCAGAAATTTTCCCCCCAATATGGAGGAAGCCTGATCTTGGCAACCAGCCAAAAATGAAGCTGTCTAGAAGCAGTGGGATGGCTGTCATCCAAGACACTGAATGACACAACCAAAGGATCAAAACTCAGGCTGCCTCCAGTTCTTTGGAAAATGGCCCCTAATATTTGGTACCAGATATATTTGGGTGGAATTACATCACTGCCACAGATGAAAAGCCTGACTGCCTAAACCCTAGAATATTTCCAGCAGTTGAATGTATTCAAGCAAAATGTCTTATTGAGCCTGGCAGGAGTTGGTACCAAGGAAGAAGAACTAGCAATTTGTATTCTGATCCCTTAAGGGAAAAACTTAATAAGAAAACAAGTCCACATCTCCAAGGAAGCCTTTGATTTAACCCCTTCATCTTCATCCCCTACTGAAATAAAGCCCTTGCCACCCCATCCCATGCCTGTTGATTTGAAATAAATCCTACTTTGTTTGATGAGGTTATTACCAAGGAAACATAATTGGACTGCAGCCTAAGTATGTGTTTATGTTCATCCCTTGTTACCCTAATCTCATCCTTCCCTTTGCTACTGTGCACACACACACACACACACACACACCCTTACACTTATATTGCAATGTCTTTGGGGAAGAGATGTGACTTTTGATTAAGCCAGACTGTAATGTGCCATGTACACCGATGATATAATCTCTCCTTCTGATAGTGAACTCCAGGGGTGAAGTCTCGACATAAATGGAGCCCAAACAGGGCCATTGAGAAACAAGGGAGTGCAATCAGCATGCTTAAAGGAACCCCAGCATTTGTAGAAGTACAAAACAATCTCTTTAAAAAATGCTAGAGGACAAAAAGCAAAAACTCATGCCCAAAGAGTCCACTGTGATCTGCGCATGCCCAGTAGCCACATAATATTGCTTATCAGTGAAAAATTTAAAAAAGGAAAATCACAGTGACACAGCTGAATGTGTCTAACAGCTTATAACAGGAGACCCCAAGCTTCTGTTCCCAGTCTGAGAGTAAGTCCCTGCTATCTCCAGTTAGAGGATCCCAGGCAGCAGGGCTGTTTGACTGACTTTGACTGACACCCAGACTGATTCTGAGAAATAAAGGCAAATAGTGGTAACAAGAGATGAAGTTCTGCACATGACTGACAAACTGATAAACAAATCAACAGATCTAGATACTACCCATTCGAGAGTGCTTAAAGAACTCAAATGTGAAATTGCCAATCTGATCTTCAAACAAAAGTATGTAACGTGTCCTTATGATCAGCCTCTGTATCAGAGGAGTGGAAAGTAGCCCATGTAACACCAATTTAAAAAAGGGATCCGGAAGGATCCAAGAAATTGCATGCTGATAAGCTTATTGAGTGTTCCAGGTAAATTGGTGGGAAGTGTTATTAAAGATAAAATGATCAAGCACATAGAAGGACAAGTCTTGCTGGTGTCAACATGGCTTCTGCAAAGGAAAGTCCTGTCTTGTGAACTATTTATAGTTCTTTGAGAGTGACAACAGGGCAGTCATGGGATAGGAAGAGAGGTACTCTTATGAATCAGTAACTGATTAAAGAACGGAAAACAGAGATAGGAATAAATGGACAGCGCTCACAATGGGGGGATGTAAGCAATCCAGTTCCCCAAGGATGCTTGTTGGGACCAGTGCATTTTTAATTGTTCACCAATATTCTGGAGTTGAGTATGACCAGTGAAGTGGCCAAGTTTGCTGATAACACTAATTCTTTTGTTTGTTTGTTTATTTAAAACATTTGTATCCCAACCTATATTTTATCTGTATGCCATCTTGAGATCTCAGGGTGGCATACAGATAAAATCAATTTAAATAGCATAAAACAATAAACAATTTAAACAGCTAAAACATATTAAACAGACTAATACTAATTAAAAGGTAAAACAATAAAACAGTTAACACAGTGTGCTACTTTAGGGAATGCATTTAGCCCTCAAAGGCTTTGGTAAAAAGCCATGTTTTTTACTTTGTACTGAAATGAAACCAATGTACAGGTGGTTAAAATAAAAAAGGGAGAGCAAAGAGCTCCAAACGGATCTGCTCAAACTGAGAGAATGGGCATTCAAATGGCAAGTGAGGTTTAATGCAAGTAAGTGTAAAGTAAAGCACATTGGTGGGGGGGGGGACCCGTAACTTCACATATATGCCAATGGGATCTGACCTGGCAGTAACTAATGAGAAAAGGGATCTTGTGGTTCTGGTGGATAGCTCCATGAACAAGCTGACCCAGTGTGCAGCTGTTGTGAGAATGGCAAATTCCATGTTGGAGTCATTAGGAAAGGAACTGAAAATAAAACTGCGGATATCATAATGCCTTCATACAAATAAATGAGGAACGGGCTGGAGCAACTCCCTTATGAGGAAAGATTACAATGTTTGTGGCTTTTTAGCTTAGAAAAAAAGTAAGGAGGAGCATGACAGAGGTGCACAAAATTATGCCTGGTGTAGAAAATGTGGATAATACACTCTCATGATATAGAACCCAGGGTCATCCAATAAAAGTGAATGGTGGGAAATTCAGGACAGACAAAAGGAAGGACTCCTTTGCACAGCACATATTTAAACTCTGGAACCTGCTGACACAAGATGTGATGGCCACCAACTTGGATACCTTTAAAATGGGATAGCCACAGAGGATAACGCATCAATGGCCACTTGTCGTGATGACTATACATTTCCTCCAGTATCAGAGGCAGCATCAGTGACTGGGCAGGACGATAAGGGAGAAGGCGTGCCCTCACATATCCTGGCCTCAGGGTGTTCACAGCTTTATAGGCTAGTACCAGCATCTTAAACTCGGCCCGCTTTAGATGGGGAGCCAGTGCAGAGGCTTCAGCAGAGGTTCTACATGCTGATATGGAGCAGCGCCAGGGACATCCTGCTCTAGCTGCAGCTTCTGGTCCAGCCTCAAGGGCGGCCCTACGCACCTGGGCAGGTACCTGAAAGCAGAGTCTATCCCTGCTACACAGGGACAGCTGGAATGTGTGCAGAAGTGGCATGCTGTGTTGAGCTTGAGCTGTCCTGCTGCCCGAAGATGCCCCAAGTAAGCACACTACACCTGGACATCAGGCGCCATTCCGCGTTCCTAGAATTTAAGGCAGGGATGCCACAAAGGCCTCGGGGCTGGGTCTCTGGCACCGAGACGTTGAAGGGAAGGCAGCAGCAGGATGTGGCTTAGCATGAGCGGCATGGCTCCCTGAGCAACCGGCCCTACACTTCACAACCATGTCAATATAGCTCAGCCATGTTGATCTAGCTAGGCTTCGGCTGCAGAGAGGCCTGTGGCTGCACCACAGACCTAAAACCACAAGTCATGGCAGCTAATATGCTACTTCCTCCAGGGTCAGAGCCAGCTTGTCTCTGAACACCAGCTTCTGGGGAACAACAGTGGGAGAGGCCTATTGTGCTCATGGCCTGCTTGTGGGCTTCTAGAGCAAGGGTGCAGATCCTGAGCCTCAGGGGCCGAATTGAGCCCTCCTCGAGACCCAGTCCAGCCCTTCCGGGTCCCTTTCCCACAGCCAACCACCGTTTGCTAGTTTCCCAGGCAGTTTCCTAAGGACTTTGTACGACTAGATGGCGTACAAAGCCCCCTCCAGCTCTATGATCCTGTGATTCTGTGACTCATGCAAGGATGCGACAGACAGACTCTTCCGTGAATGGTCACTTGGGGCTCCAGTAGGAGCCTACAATTTATTTATCTCGGAGGTGGCTCTACATTTGGGGCGAATGGGGGAGTGACCCTCTGCCCCTTCCCCATCCACTTGTGGCAGAGAAATCCCCCGGCCGAACCAGGTACACAGCATGCAGCTCCCAAGTGCCATGCACAATCTTCTCTTGCCCTCCTCCGGCAAGCTCAGCAGAATATTGAGATTCTGCCCTGCCCTTCGCCCCACCAGCTCCGATGAACACCAGCCGCCACTGATTTATCTCTTTCTATCTAAGGCACGCTAGCCTTTCTCCCGCAGCATTTTAGGCCCAGACCACATCTGCTGGCGTACAGGATCTTCCTCCCCATATTGACACGATCCACTCCATACGAAGAGCAGCTGCCAACACAAGGCGTGAAGCCCTTACAAATTCTGCAGACTTGTTCTGATGGCATTCAAAGCTCGTGCGATTGTACTGTCAAATATCTGAAGATTCCAGCTTTCTTTCATTCTGTCTAAAAGGAAACAGGGAAGCGGGGTGGGAGGGAAGGGGGATAACTGCAATACTGATCTGGGACAAGGCTTTTGAAGGTGAGCTTTACATATCCCAGTTTTTTCTGCCAGCCATCACCATGAACTCTTGTCCTGCTGATTGCTATCAAAACAAGGATCTCTATAAATATGACTGGCAGAATTCAAGCTAAATATGAGCAACAATAAGGCTTCTTTTCAGCAAGATCTCAGTTATAAATTAACTTTGATAAGACCAGGCACCCAGGATCTTAACCCGCACATTGCTATAGGATCCCAGTTTTGTTCTCAGCAAACTCACAATAATATTTCTTAATATTCTCAGTGCAGAAAATTGTATTTTATGTATGTATGTATTAAAACATTTCTATCCCGCCCTATATCATTAAGATCTCAGGGCGGCATACGGATAAAATCAATTTAAACAGTACAAAACAACAAACAATTCAAACACCTAAAAACATATTAAACAATTAAACAAGCTAAAACCAGTTAAAATCTAAAACAATAAAACAATTAAAACAATGTGCTAGGGAATGCATTTAGCCCTCAAAGGCTTTGGTAAAAAAGCCATGTTTTAACTTGGCGCTGAAATGAAACCAGTGTCTGCGCCAATCGGGCCTCTAAGGGGAGGGCATTCCACAACCGAGGTGCCACAGCAGAGAAGGCCCTCTCCCACATCCCACCATAGGGTATGGCTCGTACTAGTAGGACACAGAGAAGGGCCCCTCCGACAGATCTCAGTTTTCAGGCAGGCATATATAGGGAGAGGCGCTCCCTCAAATATTGAGGTCCCAAGCTGCTTAGGGCTTTAAATGTCACCACCAAAACCTTGAATTCTGACCGGAAGCGTATTGGCAGCCACTGCAATTCCTTTAAAACTGGTGTTACATGGTTTTTATGAGGTGTTCTGGCCAGCAGTCTAGCAGCTGCACTTTGCACTAGCTACAACTTCCGAGTCGTCTTCAAGGGCAGTCCCACGTAAAGTGCATTGCAGTAGTCTAATTGGGTAGTTACCAGCATATGTACTACTGTGGATAGGTTATATTTTATAGATCTCAGCGTGAGAAAGTCTGGAGAATGGAGGATCGCAGTGTGAGGATGGGGTAGAACTACCAATTTGGCCTTCCCCCGACCTGGCCCGCTCCAGACATGTTGGACTACAACTCCAATCATCCCCAGCCAGCACAGCCATTGGGCTGCTTGTTGGGGAGCATGGGAGTTGTAGTTTAACATGTCTGGAAGGTGCCAGGTTGGAGGAAGGCTAAGTAATTCTGACATAACAAGGTGCTTCCCCCCCCCCCCAAGGCTTTTTAATGAATAAAAAGCTGGGAAAACAGTGATTAAAGCCACAATCCTATGCAAAAAAAAAAAGTCATGCAACTCCCAGGGTTCCCACGCCAGCCATGCTAGGTGGGGAATTCTGATTGCTCTAGGCCTTTTTCTGTCTAAACATGCATAGATTGCCTAATTTTTGTGGAAAAACAACAACACCCAAGAGCTTTGGCTATTGGGTGGTATAGAAATGAATAAATAATGTAAATGTATTATTCCATTAATTAATAATTAACATTTACATTAATTACATGTAAATATACAATTATAATACACTTTAAAAGTAAATATTAATTATGACATTTTTATCCTATCTTACCTCCAAGGAACTTTGGGTAGTACATGCGATTCTCTTTCTCTCCATCAGCCCCCATGCATGCAATTTCATCCATACAATAACCTTGTCAGGTACACTAGGCTGAGAGAGAGTGATGGCTTCGAAGTCACTCAGAGAACTTCAGATATGAATGAGGAGCTGAACCCAGGGCATCCAAGTCCCACATTTTAACTGCACTGGCTCAATATACCAAAATGAAGCTATGGAAATGAAGTGTGTGGAAACACAAGGACAAGAGAGATGAAACTCTTCTTGCTATCAGCTACACCAGTTATTGCTAGGAAGAGGCCTTATATTGAGTCAGACCTCCGGTCCGTCAGTACTGTGTATGATGATTGGCAGCAGTTCTCCAAGGGTTTTTTCCAGCCCTACCTGGAGATGCCAGGGATTGAACCTGCAACCTTTTGTATGCAGAGCACATGCTTTACCACTGAACTATCACTGACTGCCAGGGTCTTTATGATTGCCAGGGTCCTTTCTCACTGACTGCCAGGGTCTTCCCTCCACAAAGAATCCTGGGAATTGTAGTTTGAAAGGCTGCAGGAAATTCTCCGTAATCCCCATCACCACTACCACCACCACCTCCAACTCCCAGCCTTCCCGCGAGAGAGGAAATGACTGCAAACAAAGCTGGTTTTTAAGCTGGCGGTACGAGGAGTCCTTGAGGCTCTTTCTTCCAGCCAGCTGCCAAACACCAGTTTGGGGTAGCCACTTATGAATCACCACCAAAAAAAGAGGAAATGCATCCCTGAAAACAAAGGACATGGGTCTGCATAAAATGTGCATGTGTGACTTTTTAATGGGTAGATGCAAATTTAGAAGTAATTAGTGTAATTCAAATAGAAATGCACTGTGTCTCACCGTAGCAGGCAAGACTGTGACCTGGTGAGCTGTGTACTGCTCAGTCTCCTGTCCAGGTGCTAACTGTAGATGGGCAACTTCAAGGCTAAGCGCTGCTTCCCTTTCTTAGGGTTCTTTATCTTTAGACCAGGACAGCCCTCCAAGCGGAGGACACTTCAATAGAGGGCTTTCCTGTGTAAAGTAGGACACATGGCTACCCAGTGCCAACCTCCATCTCCTTCGCTAGCCACTTTCAAACCCCTCTTTTGCTCCAGCCCCAGGAACCAGAGTGAGATGAAGACTAAATGGATTTCAGAGGTCACAGATATATTGGCTGAGCATGACCACACAAAATCCCTCATACAGAGGTCTCCAAAACTGGATCCGTGTACAGTATGGCTGCGCTGTGTGTCAAATAGACTGCAAACTCCTTGGGGCAAAGACCTAGCATCTTATACTTTGTAAAACATCATGCACATTGATGGTGCATCATAACAACAAACTTTGACCTGAGAAAGTCCCGATACGAATCTTACCTCTGGAATGAATAATCTACATATCGTTAAGCAAAGCCTCTCAGCCTCAGCCCCTGAACAGTAATATGGGGAGAATAATACTGACCTACTGCACAGAGTTGTTATAATGCTCAGAAAACACTAAAGCAAAGAATTACTTTATGTAGCCCTACCTAACCTTCTCCCTCAAATCAAAGACAATATCATTTCCATTCTTCTTGTAGCATCTATTGATTTCATGCATATTAAGATTATTTGGTTTTACGTGGTACTTTTACACCTCTAAGGGCGCAATCCTATGCATGCTTAGACAGAGAAAAGGCCTACAACTCCCAGCATGCCCAAGCCAGCAATGCTGGCTGGGGCATGCTGGGAGTTGTAGGCTGTCAAGGGCTCCTTGGAGGCCTCTCTCAGTCTAATCCAGTAGCCAAGTTCAGACACAGACAAAGGGATTCTTTTCAAAGCTTTATTCCTCTTTTACAACTTAACAACTCTACTGTTAGCAACTAGATATGAGCAGCAGAGTACCTATGCCCTAAGTTGGAACAGTTGGTCCCTGTTTGAAGGAGAATCACTGGCAGACCCTGAACTTATGGGCTAGGGAGAGTCCCTCCCCTTTTCCCTTGGATCCTCTGGGTGCAACCATTGTTTGCGTGCCAACCGGGCACCACACCTCCTTTCCGCGCCCTCCATTTGGCGCCGCTCCCTGCGTCAGCGTCGCGCGTCCAGCAAGTCTGCTTCCCTCGCTCTCTCAGTCCCGGGACTGCTATCTATGCTAGGAATGCTGGTGGGAGGAATCTCTGTCAGCTGTTGGCCCTAGGAAGGATGAGTGCGCTCCTCTCCCAGGAGCAGCTGCTCCTCCTCAGAATCATAACTACTCTGGGATTCTATGGGCTCAGTGTCCACCCTGACATAGGCCTTTTCTCTGTCTAAGCATGCATAGGATTGTGCCCTAAAAGTGTTATATTATGTCTTGTTAAGTTGCGCTTTATGGTTTTAATTGTGAACTGCCCAGAGAGCCTCAGCTATTAGGCAGTCGAAAAATGTAATAAATAAATCAAATAAAAAAATGAATAAGATGAGCCACCTTAAATCAGACCATAGGTATCTCTAGTCCAGCATTGTGTTCATTCAGTGGCTAACCAGCTGCTTGTGGGAAGCTGAGCAGGACATGAGTGCAAAAGTTCCCCAGCGACTGGTGCTGAGAGGGATGCTACCTCTGATACTGGAGGTAACAAGCAGCCATCAAGGCTAGTAGCCGTTGATGGCCGTATTCTCCATCAGTGAATTTGCCTAATTCCCTTTTAAAGCCACCCATAGCAAATTCTGTAGTTTCACGATGCACTGTGTGAAGACGTCCTTCCTTTTGTCAGTCCTGAATCTCCCACCATTCAGCTTCATGGGATGACCCCACTGGGTTCTAGTCTAATGAGAGAGGGAGAAGAATATCTTCCTAGCCGCTTTTTCTGCACCATGCACCACACTTACATTAAGGGCAGTTTTGAGCCCCAGCCTCCTTCCTCTCCTCCCTCAAAATGGCTGACACCCCTCCCATTGTCCAGTATGACCTGTGCTCTCCTCCCCGCTTTGGTGGACCTGCTAATGAAGCACCTGCTGCAGCCGTTCATCAAACCCACTTAACATTCCACAGGAAAAGCAACACCTGTGTGAAGACCTCTCAAAATCCAGGCAAACACTTCCCTCCCTTTACATAGGAAGCAAATTCATTTCTCCTGAGGAGGCAGGAATACAACCAAACCAGGTAGGGCAGCTTTCCTGAAAATGGAGAGACCCAATTTTTCCTCCCCTATCTAATAGGCAAGGCCAGCCCTACCATTAGGCAGAGTGAAGCAGCTGCCTCAAGCAGCAAAGTGCTGAGGGGCAGGGAATGGTGGTAAAGTGTTGGAGGCCAGAGCTGGGTGTGCCACCCAGCATACCCTGTGCTCCCTAAGCTGGCCTGCAATGGAGGATGCTGTCCAGTTACTAGTGCTCAAGTAAGAACCAACTGCCAGTCCAGTCAGCTTCAGTATGCAGAATGGGGGTTGGGACTCCATCTTGTTCTTCACTTGAGGAGACAGGAAAATGGCTTAAGCCAGCTCCGCCAACAAGCAAGTTCACTCTGGGCTGTAATTACATACAGTTAGTCCTCCCTGGAACATCTCTTGTTTAAAGAATGTTACTAAAAGAATATTAGCTATTATATTTTTTTATCCTAGCCTTCTACCATGGAACTCTGGCCAGCATCTTGCATAATTCCCCCATAGCATTATTATTTGAGACCTCCCTCTATAACAGGAATAGGCCAGCTTTTTGGACGGTAGGCACATTTGGTCTTGGGTACCAACATAAAATGGCTGCTATGGGAGGTGTGGCAAAGGAGAGAGTAACCTGCCCCAAAGACTGAGTACAATGCAGAGGTGGGGATCAGAGAACCAACATGCTAAACAACCCCTTTTAACTACAGTTTTCAGCTCCAAACAGGGATTGCTGTTTCACAGCAATCCCATCTGCCAGTAAGAAAATGTGTTAATTTTTAGGGGAGAGGGGTAGGACACTTTAGCAGGCAGCAAGGAAAGTGTCCAGGGGTCTACACTGTCTACCTCTGCTCTATAACCTCTCATAATGGTCATGCCAGAGAGAGGGGTGGGTGATAATTCACAGCAAGAATTAGCTGTGCCTTTCACAAACGTTAGCCATTGAAGCTTTCCTATCACTCCATCCCCATGGAAAACAAAGCATCACTGGCTAAATTTCTGCTCTGTTGTGCAGTTGTTAAAAGCACAGGAGCTCTGTTGGGTGAGAGAAAAAAATGCAACCGCACTCACAACTGCTCCTAGGACAAATAGCAGTTTTAAACACTTTTTTTCTTTGTTTTTTTCAGAGCTCTTGCCCTCATGTCCTCCTTGTGGGCTTCTCAGAGCTATCTGGCTAGCCACTCTGGGAAACAGTATGCTGGACTGGATGAGCCTTTGGTCTGGGCTCCTCCTGAGTTCTTATAAAAAGGATTTTAATTGCAGAAGGCGAGAACTCTACTTCAAAACATTTTCCAGAGGGTTTGTTGTTATCACTGTTTTTGCTCCATTGTAGCAAAAACTACTACGGATGCAATCCTATGCACGTTTAGACAGAAAAAGTTCCTACAGCTCCCAGCATTCCCCAGCCATCATGCATAGGATTACCCTCCAAGAGTCTTGTGCCACCTTAAGGCTTACGGCATAAACATTTGTGGACTAGACTTGAGTCCAATTCATCAGATGCGTGGAGTAAAGTGTTACATAAACTTGCAGCTGATGATAACACTTCATGCGCGCGCATGCACACACACTAGCTAGATATAGATATATGAAGCTACAAAGAAACAGTACTAAAATTGTAATCAAGAGCAGCTTGAAAGGCCTTCAAGACTTATTTAAAAACCAACAGAGTTGGACCATACCTGGCTAGGGAGAGAACTCCATAAACAGACACCATCGAAAACACTCTGACCTGGTTTGGACAATCAAAACAATTGGTAACTGTGGGTTGTTTTACAGCATGCAGGAACGAGCAAGCTGGATCCCAACCTCTCATCTGCTTTTGCTTTCTCCCCCCTCCCCCGGTGACATCTGAACCTGGAACTTTGGGCTGTTGGGGGAGAAACAACCCAGAATTTTAAACCAGCAACAAAGCATGGGCTAAAACCCTGGGTTGTTTCTCCCTGTCTCTAGTCCCTCCCAACTGCATCATTAGATGCTAATAGAATTTGGTGGCAGGCACCTGAGCAGGGCCTCAGAGGCTGACCTTAAGGCGAAGGCCTGACTTAAGGTGGCCATGTGTCCTACTTTACAGAGGACAATCCTCTGTTTGAAAGGCTACCCAGTCCAAGTCCCATTTAAGAGAAAGAACCAGAAGAAGGGAGAGCAGCAGAGGCCTTGAAGCTGCACATCAATACAAGGGCAGCCCATCTGTATAGGCAAAGTCGGAGGCTGCCTAAGGCACCAAGTTAAGTGAGGCACCAAATCTGAGGGAAAAATATGATTTTAAAAAAGCGAAGATGTCATTATTCCAATTCCTGTGCCTGTGCATGGAGCCGAGTGGGGACGGTAGGGCTAAGTCAGGCCGCCTGCCCACCTTTGGGACTTTTTTTCCCCTTCAGTTGATGTGGAATAGCTTCTGCTGCTGCTTTTGCCCTCAGAGGGCTGAGCCTAGGGGCTGGCCTTGTTGGCCATGTCACCCCGAGGACACAACTGGGATCCTTCTTCGAGGGACCTCCCTGGGGCGCTGTGGATGGGACTTCTGTTCCTTTGCAGAGGGGATGGCTGCACCCCTCCCCTTTGTGATTTTTATCAGTCCCTAGCCCCGCCTACACCAGGCTTTTACTCCAGGGCAGGGGCGAGTCGAGGCCCCTCATGATAGATGACACAGTCGGGACTTCGCAGCCATCTGTGGTTTTCGCCTGGAAAATGCGGAGTTCCAAGGAGTAGTTTAACTGCAATTTGGGGGGTTTGTTATGGGTTTCCCCACAGTTGCGGGCCATCTGTTCCTTCCCCGAACTGACTTTGCATTTTGCCGTGGGCATGTTGTAGGCATGCATAACGCCTGCGTCACTCTGTGACACCCCTTCACTCCCCCCATCCCTTTGCAGCTGTGCAGTTACAGAGGCACAGCGGGGCGCTTTCATCTATTTAATCACACTTTTGCACAGTTTTGCAGAGGCACACAGGGGCGTTTTAATCTATTTAATCACACTTTCGCACAGTTTTGCAGCTTCGTATCTTCGCAACGATTGTGGACTCAAGGGCCGGGGGTGGGGGGTCTTGGGAAAGGACCAACGTCGCCCCGGCCACCATTTTGGAGCAATGGCTAGGCACGTAGTGCTCACGCTTGTGAAGTCTCGGGCTGAGGAACTGTCAAACTGATGGTGCGGAAATGAAGGAGCACAAAACACCCACTTTGTACCTAAAAAGGGATGGAAAGACACAGCAGAGCCTCTCAAATACATAACAGCCACTGAAATGTCACACCCGCCCCCCACTCACAGGACTGCACAGCTGCGCATTTCAGTAAAATGGCCACACACAAAAAAGGGGGCACAGCAAGTCTGTGAGGGAAGCGCACAGTACATCGTGAGCATATCGCAGGGCATGCCGACTCGAAGCCGTATTGCTGCGCAGCTGCGATGGGGTGGGGGGGGGGTCAACGTGGTGTCATATAGATGGGGGCCCTCTGTGCTGATACAGTGCTAATTAAAAAAAACAACCCACACAAAACACCATTTTGGACCCATTTTATTATAAATGATCATATTTCTGCTTCCAAAGTTGTGCGGGGAGGGGTGTTGCCTCTTCATAAAATGGAAAATAGGGGCAAAATGTTTCCCAGTTTACCAGAAACCTTCCTGCCCTTGGGGTTTGGGGGTGGGGGCACTGATTGCACGGTTCGCCTAGGGCTTTGGTTGCTGGCAGCTACTCTAGGGCCCCTCCTGCATCAACAGTTAGTCGGCTGAATTGCTAGCACATGGGTCACCCGCTCATACTATGGTGAGATGCATTGAATTTCTATTTAAATTAGAGTCATTATTTTAAAATGTGCTTCTATAGTCCTGTAAATTAGCATATGCAAATGTTATGCAAACCTGCATCCTGTTTTGTCTTCTTTTGTGGGGGTGGAGCATTGCCTGTTTTTGCAGTGTGTTCTATGACTGCCCTAGGGCAGGTTCCTATGGATACACCTGGTCCTTCAAATAACTTGGCCCCAAACTATTTAGCACTTCAAACATAACCACCAGCACTAATTTGGGTCCAGAAACACACCAGCAATCTGCAATCATTCTGTAAATGATACAGAACCAGTGTTGTCCGATTCGTTTGCTTGGCCCCCACAAACATCTGTGTTCCGTACCAGTTGGAGCTTCTGCAGGGCCAGCCCAAGACATTCTGCTACCTGAGGTGAAGGATAAGTTGGCACCTTTCCCATCCCACCCAAAAAAGCTGACTGGACTGGTAGTTGAATCTTACTCCGATACCGGCAATGGGACAGCATCCTCCACCATACCTGAGCTCAGCAGGCTATCTTAGAAGATGCAAAACAGGTCATGTGGAGCACACAGCTGTCCTCCAACACTTCAGCGCTGCGCCCCACCTGCCAGCATGTGCTGTCTGAGGCAGCTACCTCACTCTGCCTAATGGTAGGGCCGGCCCTGAGCTTCTGAACCATCTGTAAAAGCAGCCCCACATAAAGGGTACCACAATAATCTAGTCTGACTGCAACCCGGGCATTTAACTGTAGCAAAGCCTGCTCTCTCTAGATAGCGTGACAGCTGGTGAACCAAACCAAGCTGATAAAAGGCACTCCCAGACACAGCCACCACCTGTACATCCATAGGCAGTGCCAATTGGAGGATGCCCCTAAGCGACAGACTTGGTCTTTTAGGGGGAGTGCAACCACATCCAGAGCCACCTTCACCTCCTGCCCAAAGTAGGGAATACAGCAGAGGAAGAAGATGGGATGGCATGGCATGGCATGGGGAGCAGAGGGAGGGAAGCAAGGGCACTGTGACGTCTAACCCATGGAGCCCTGGCCTTGAATCTATTTCCCAGGACCCCGAGTCTCCACTGGTTCCAATGGAAGGGATTTTCCCCCTTAGTTTATTTGCCTTGGAGGGGACAATTTCCAAGGGGAAGGGAAGTGTTACTCCCCACCCCACCCCACCCCACCCACCCCAAACCCCTCTCTCTTCGTGGGGTGGGGGAACATTTTCCATTGGTTTGTGATGATCTGGGGCAGGGTGCAAATTAATTGAAAAATTTGTTTTATTTGAGATGATTTGGATGAGAAATGAATTGCCTCTTGTGAAATTTGAATAAAACCTAGCCATTATCTCTGCATTTACATACGTAGATAGGAATCAATATATGCAAATTTTATGCAGATTTGTGTCCTATGGGCCTGGGCCTGGAATCATTTAAGTGCCTAACAACACACCAGGTTGGAGGCAAGAGGCCATATGTTCTTTCATGCACCTAAACTTTGGTTACTGGAATGAGGAGTAAGGGAATAAAGCCAAAGGTGGGTTTTGAGCAGGGGTTTGTAGGAAGGGAGAGATGTGGGCCACACTCACCTCTCACCCAATACATAAGAGTGCTGCTGCACCTTTAACAGCACCCTGTCAGGCAGAAATCCAGCAGGTGAAGCTTTCCCTGACATGGAAATGAAGAGATGGGGAAAACCTCAGCTACTACATTTTTGCCTGTCTTGGTGCTGTTAAAATGGGGGTAGAGGCAACAGTCTGCCGTAAATATTTTATGAATGCTGAAGTTCATGTGTTTCACGGTAATGGTGGAGGAACCATGGAACAGCTCTTTTTATAGTGACTATTCAATTATTTTCAGTACTGATATATTTAAATATACATGCAGTGCTATCAATGTATGCAGCACTCTAGAGAGTTTGGGATATACTCGTTTAAAACGGTTCATGAGAAAAGTCTGAAGTCCGTATGTCTGGAGGGCTTGTTTTCCCTGGCCAATTGATACTACCAAAAGTTGTTTTTAAAAAAAACATCTGCACAGGTGAGAATATAAAGACTGCAGTTCTGCATATACCTTGCTGTGGCAATAATTCCCAGTAGCAGCAGCAGCAGCATTCTGCATGTTCGTGGAACACCACCGTAAGCAGGTTTACTCTGAATTAAGTCCCATAGGTCAATGGGGCTACCTCTCAACCCAGCACACTCAAAGGTACCACCGCCTTACTTCAGGAATTAAAGTTCCATTTCATCTGGGCTTGCTTCCAGTGTAGGCTCCAATCCTGGTCACACTTACCTGACTGGGGTAGCCAGTCCCACTGAATGTGCTGGGACTGGCTACTGAGTAACCCTGCATAGGAGCAGACTGCAAATGGGCATAAGATTTTAGAGCTTTATAACTCAACCCTCTGGGTGATGTCTACTTACAGGAGCAATGGGGGGAGGGGCGGGGGGGTTACTTCCTACCGTAGTTCTCCCCGACCCTGGTGGCTTCCGGATGTGTTGGACTACAACTCCCAGCATCCCCTACCCAACCTGGCTGGCTGGGGGATAGTGGGACCTGTAATGCAACACATCTGGAAGGCATCAGATTAGCGAAGGCTGCGCTGTTGGTTTCACTCTGCTCTAGATTGGGCTGCAGGGTGGCAGCTTTAAACAATCAAAGGATTCCAAATAACAGGTTCTGTCTGCAGGTGACCAAAACGGCCAGGTAAAAAGTGAGAGGGGAGAACACAAGATATTTGGAATGGCAGTCTAATATCCGGGGAGGGCCCGTGTTCTGCCCATAGAAAAGAATTGTTGTAGCAGAACGTTGCATTCCGCATGCTGATAAAAGGCGCCTGGGGAGAATAAGAAGGGGGAAAAAACCCTGAAAGCAGGTTAAGGCACTTCCTGGAGTTGGAATTAAAACTGAGGAGGAGGAGAAAGGGAGTTTCCCTGCTGATCTCTCTCTCTCTCTCTCTCTCTCTCCCTCTCAAAAAACACACACACCTCAATCAGGTAGGCTCAACCAGGCGTTGATTTCTCTCTAGGTCCCTCCTCTACCTTTCCCAAAAGGCCCAATAGCTTCGCCCCTTTGGGAGATTGACTAGGGTCACGTGATCTCACTCATGGGCAGGTAACTTAGGAAGGAGAGGAAAAAAGAGGAGTTTTTTTTAAATCAAGGCTAGGTTCCTGCCATGATGTCAGAGGGAGAGAAACCGACCGCTTGTTAATTTCATCTCCCAATCAGACCTAGGGAGAAAGAGATCACCCCAAACCAGGTACAACTGCAACTCCCCCCCATATGAACATAAATATTTTCCTTATTATTTATTGTTTTGGTCTTAGTTACCTTCTCCCTATCCACCCCTTCCCCAGAGTTCTGGCTCTTCTGATATTTGTCCTTTTATCTCCACTTTAATCACTTGGAGGAAGGGGGTGACCCTTTTATTTGTGGGGTTTTGTGTTTGGCTTGTTTTATACTTCTCTCTCTCTCTCTCTCTTTTTCTCCCCCTTATTTTATTATTTTTTGTCCCTTTTTCCGTTTTCTTTTTGACCTCTGCTTTTGATTGTAGCTGTTTCCCCCTGTGGTCATGACGGCTTCTTCGCACAGTGACTCTTTGGTGGTCTTGTTTGGGGCAACAGCTGGTGCATATGGGGCTAAGCTGGGTTCCGATGAGAGGGAACTAATTCTCTTGGTGTGGCAAGTTGTGGATCTACACAGCAAGAAGGTATGGCTTCCCAAACTCTTGATACAAAAGTCGGGTGACCTGCAAAAAGCAAATGCAGCCTTGTCCGCGCTTACTTGAGAGTAACCCCCCCCCCCAGCTCAGTGTCTGAATAAACATGTACACGATTGGACTAAATTTCCCCCTTCTCTAAAAAAAAAAAAAAAAGCAACAACAAAAATCTTGCGGGGGTGGGGGAAGAAACTAGTAGTTTGACTAGAATTACTTGTCTCTCCCCCCGCCCCAAGAATTGGGGGGAATTTGTTAGCTTCAAAATTGTTCTTGAAATTGACGAAGGGAGAAGGAAATCTAGATTACAAAAACATTATTCTCCCCTCCTCTGCAAACATGTTATCTGTTAGGCTCTAAATGCCAAAGCTTTTGCTTCTCCTAAGAAGTTGAGCTTTTTTCCTCATTTGGGAGATTTGGTGTATATTTTTTTGTTTGTTTTAATTCAGGCCTGCATGTTGCTTCTGGGACCTATCGCTTTAAATGGGAATTGGACCTGGGGAGGGGGGACCAACTTGGTCAAATCCCAGATTCTGCTTTCCTCCCCACCCCCGCCATGAATTGAACATTATTGACTTAAAAAAGAAAAAAGAAAAATCTGCCCTGTTGTCATTGTAGCCAAGGCCCTTAATGAACCGCTGCAGGGCGATTTGATCTCCCCATGAAAACCAGGCAGTTTTGATGGGATAAACAGAACTTTTCTCATCAGGATTATTTAAGAATTGCAGCCAAGTCTGTCTCGCAGGGGAGGGGAGGGGAGGGGAGGGGGTGGCTCCTGCAGCCACGAGGAATGGAAGAAGAGCTTGAATTTTGTGAAATTGACAAATGCATCCTGTTGCACGAGCTCTGCTGTGCATTCCCTAAAACTTCAATAGTTGGTGCAAATCATTGTGTTTTAACTTTCTCTTAAAGCACACCTGTGTACGTATACCCCATCCTTTTCCAGTTTTGTTTTACTTTTTCTCCCTCTTCCCCCCCCCCCCGCTCCCCTCCATTGCCCTCTTCCCACTTTATTAAATATTTTCAGGTAGGGACACTGCACAAATGTTTGGTGAAGGCCGACAACTTGGAGCTGAGTGACCAATGTCGAGAAGTGACAGGTTTAACTCCTGAAGGCCTGAGCAAAGCTGAGCCACTGGATCGAGTCCTCCAACAGGTGAGGACAACAGAGGGTTAATGGAGGGAGCAGGATTCCAACTGATGCAATCGGGCAAATAGACTTGCTTTCGACTTTCACTTTGAAATCATTGGGGAAACCAGTTTCATGGCGGCAATATCACAAGTGTGGGGAGGGGGTGTTGTCCTACAGAGAGGCGTGCTGTGGTGAACTGCCCCATGTATGCGCATTTCCGTCTACTGCCTTCAGTGACTTGTAGCTAGATGCTGACACGTACCAAGAGCTGGTGCAGTTAGTAACCAACAGCGTGAGCTACTATGACCCAGGAAGGATATTGTTGAAATCTCACATCTGCCGTCAACTCACTCCATGGCCACAGTCTCCCTCCCCGCATTGTAAGGATTACTAAGATAATATGTGAAGCACTTTGAAATCTCAGATATACTATGTATAATTCTGATTGTGGTTATCTAGTGTGCAATGGCCCATTCAGACATACAGCCCATTGCTCAATGTTACGCTCATCCAGTAAAACCCACATGTGTGCAGTCACCCTGAGAGCTCATACATGGGTGAGTTGTGTGGGAAATTGGTGTCTTTGAAGCTCTCAGATGTTGTGATAGGCCTCTGATGGGTCTTTCTCAAAGCCCAGTAGTGTATTTTAGAGATAGTGACTTCTAAAAGGACCTTGTACTGTTGCGGGAATGGCTTTGCCCCTGATGGAATTTTGCTATTGTTGTAGTCTGTGCATGGCAGTAGAAAGATACGGGTTTATTTCTGCAGTAAGTGATGGAACAGAGCCTTGAGTGCCTTCCCTCCACCTGCCAAAGAGAAAATTGCAAAAAAATGTGGCCGTCAGTGGTGAAGTGGAGACAGGGCTCACAGGGACGCAGCTATTTTATTCGGAGGCAGGCTGAGGTCCTCTGCCACCCCCACCCCTCAGAATGCCCTGTTCCCTCTGATTTTAGCTGAAATTCTCACAGTAGTTTGGGGGGTGGGGAAACAACAATAATATATTTTTTCCTAGTTGTAATGCAAAGTGTTTGGGGATAGCCTGGTCTTGAACGGGCCATTATGACCCATTTGCTTTACAAAAGACCTGCTCCTGATGGAGATGAAAAGGGAGCCAGTGTGGTGCAGTGGTGAGATTGTTGGACTGGGAGCTGGGAGATCCAGGTTCTAGTCCCTCTTGGCCATGGAAGCTCACTGGGTGACTTTAGCCCAGTCACAGATTCTCAGCCCAACCTACTTCACAGGGTTGTTGTGAGGATAAAATGGAGAGGAGGAGGACAGTGTAAGCCGCCTTGGGTTCCTTGCAAGAGGAAAAAAGGCGGGATATTAATGCAATAAATAAATAATAATAATAATAAACCAATAATGAAAAGTGCTTGAACTGGTTTGATGATATGGATCAGCACAGCTGCCTGCATTTTTGGCCTCCTTTGGGGCTTGGCTGTGGGGGCTGTCATTACAAGCACCTGCCCTTCACAGGGTATCGGGCACCACTGATGGGGTTCAGGTGAAACTGTGAATTACAAAATCTTGTCTTCTGAATGTTCTAAAGAGAAATTAATCAGTGGTCCTGTAGTCTCTCAACAGGCTATGAATGTGTACAAACTGGAGAACAAGCTGGATTGACGGTTTGCCTTAAGGCAGGGGTGGGCATGTTGTGGCCCTCCAAATGTTTGGGCCTACAGTTCCCATCACACATCACCACTGGCTCTGCTGGCTAGGGCTGATGGGAGTTGTAGGCCCAAACATCCAGGTGGAACAAGTTGCCCTGCCTTAAAGGAATGAGTGAGGGGAAAACAGCTGGAAACTGAAGCTAGAAAGTCTAGTCTCTTAAGGGGTCTCCCCAGTGCCGCTTGTCCAAAAAAAGGCAGATGGGAGAGGAGGCAGAATTGTAAGTGGATTTTTGTCTAAGCAGTGCATGAATGTGCCCTGCACAACTTAGTCAGAACCAGTGTGGTGTAGGGGGATAAAGTGTCCCCGCCATGAGTGATCCAGGTCAAAATGGTTGTTCCACCACTGCCAAGTGACCTTGGCCCACTCTCTCTTGGACTAGGCCACCTTATCTGGTCACCGTGAGGGTAAAAGTGTTGGTTGGGGGGAGTTGTACATGTTCCCCTAAACTCCTGAGAGGGAAGAGTAGGCTAAACATGTAATTTTAAAAAAAAATATCTTTGTTCCTGAGTGCAGAATATCAAATGTGAAGCGGCCTTGAGTTGCCCTACATCTCACTTATACATAAAGTCCCTCGATCCATGCTTATTTACTTTTATCCGCAAAAGAACCCTACAAAGGAAGGCTAGGTTGTGAGGGAGAGGCAGTGACATGTTCAAAGCTACTCAGGGAGCTGAGCGATATGGGAGTTTGGTGTTCAAATCCCACATCTAAAACAAATACCTTTAGCCTGAAGGAGGGTGTTAAGCTCAAAGGAGGTGGAGGAGGCCGGTCCCCCGCCCAGGAAATGCCCATGGGACCGTTGGCCTGCTCAGGGCGTTTTGGCCCTCAAAATGATTGCATTGCATGGAGATTGGCTGCGGGGGATGGGCCGCAGGCCATCTTGGGGGGACCCCCCAAGCCACACAGTTGTATACTTTGTACCTCTGCCCTATCCATTGTATTTCATACAGCCCGTGAAGTTATCTCCCTCCCAGGCGTTCAGCCTTTGCTGCCAGGGCTTGCTTTGTTTGTTTTGAAATGTCCAGGCTGCATTTGAATGACATGGCAGCCTGTGAAAGCACCTTTCAGCTGTCGATTAAAAAGACAACATACCCAACCATGAAAACCCATCAGAATATGAATGAATTGTTTATTATGGTCACAGACCAATACAAATGTTCATAGTATAGTTATGTGCAATTGCTTCCTCTTCTTCCCATATCATAACCACTGTCTTTTCCCACTCCTTCTGGGCGTGTGATTCTTTGGGAATCACAAGACTCCAAACCTAGTCTGTGATTCCCAAATGCCCCTCAGATTAAAGGTCCCACAGATTGTTGTACTGCCTCTTTCTCCTTCTGGAGTCCCTGATCAATCCCAGTGTTTAATGTCTGATGTGGATCGGTGGGACTGTGCTTCCCTTTGCGTTGTTCAGCTCTGAAACCAGGAGATGTGGTACCTGAATGTGGATAATTGATAGTGAAGGGAAAGCATCCTGCAGGTCTTTTCTTTGCTGATATTTCACAAGTCGCACAGCTGAGCCTTGGCAGTGAAGGCGGGTTCCAGATCTTAAATGAAGTCACAAATTGGGGCTAAGGAGGGAATGGGGAAAGGTAAATCCAGTAGGCCTCTTACAATCCCTCTCTTGATTATCTTCTATTTCTGAGCATCTTTAAGAGCCATGGATTGGCTAACTCTTGTGTGTATCTAGTGTTTTGTAGGTTCTGCATTAAACCCCTCACACTATACACATGCACACACACACACATTCTGCCAGGAGTACAAATTCTGCACCAAGAAATGTAGAATTATGTGACCTATATACATTATACAATTCCATGTGATGCAAATCTAGGAACTTTACTCAGTTTCTTCACAGCCATAGGGGCTAGAACAGGAGTGGGTAACTTGTGGTCCGCCAGATGTTGTGGCCTCCAGCTCCAAACAGCCCTAGCCAGCATGGCCAACAGTGAGGGATCATGGGAGTTGTAGGCCAAAACATCCAGAGAGCCAGAAGTTGCCCACCCCTGGGCTGGAACCTTGCCTCATTTATTTTATTAAAAAATGAAAGCTTAGATTCTCAGGAAGCTGAATTCTGTGGCCAATATAATACTCTGTTTTTCTTTCTGAGCTCCCACAAAACTGCAGCAGATGTACAATCCTTCCTGTATATTGCTATTAACACTGGGAGAGAGTTTGTCCAGTGTTAGTAACATGTGACGTAAGTGTTTTGCTTGTACTTTTTCCCTATTATTATTTTCTAGCAATGACTGAGCAAACTGAAGTCAAATGGAAAAATACAGTAGTATAGCTGTGTGGAATGCATGAAACTGGTTCTTCATATCTTATTTGAATCGCTGAGTGTGTTTGCAGGAGAAACTTGATTAGGCGGTAAAACAGGTTAGTGTGTTGCCACTTGGGGTGACAGCGACCAGCCCAGTAACCGGCCTCTGTGTGCAGCACGTCTCAGTGTTCAATCTTTCACCCTGGATTGAATCATCTTTTAGTGTTAATTATGGGCACAGCAGCTCTGGGGAAAAAATGAAGTATTTCTGCACAAGAAACCATTAGTTGTGGTGTGTTTTCCCCCCGCTTGGTTAGATTTCATGCAAGACCAGTTAAGTCTGCAAAGTGACTTTTCAGTGGTTTAGAAATAGCTCTGAGACAAACGTTATAGGGCTGCAAGTTAGATCTTGTCCTATATCTTGCAGTCCAAGACACCTGGAACAGTTTAGTTAAGTACACTTTGCTCTTCAGCTCTCTCTCTCTCTCTTTTTAAATGACGCACCATAATTAGGCTCAACAGTTCTATGAAATTGTATCCTATTATCACAAATGGCAAGTTAGATGTAGCTACTGGAGCACATGCAAGAGGAACATTCCGAGGTAGAGTGGAAATGTCTTGGTCAAAGGAAGGAGGGCGTTTTGGGTGGAATAGAGTTTTGAGCTGTAGGTGCAGCCTGAGCCTGCCTTATGGGTTCTTTGTGGACTTGGGGCAGAGAGAGGCACCTTCTCCCTCTGCTTATTGAAGGGTTGAGGATCTGACCATTTACTTCAACGAAGCGACCCTCAGGGACGTTTCTACAGGGGCCGAGTGGGTTTTCACCTAGGGTGCCGAATAACCCTCAGGCAAGCGGCAGGAATGGTGGCCAGGCCAGGCTGCAGCCGTGTGCCATTTTAAATCATATTTTCCCGAGCGAGAGAGGCAAAGAGCTGAACCAATCAGCTCACTCACCTTTGGGGGGGGGGTGCAGCCAATGAGGGCATTGGAGCTTTTAGAGACCTGCCCCCTCGCTGCTTCAGGGTCCTTATTGGCTGTGTGTCCCCAAAGCGACGCCTGACTGGTTCAGCTCACTGCCACTCTCCTACTAGGGAAAATATTGTGATTTAAAATGGTGTGTGGACTAGCCAGCAGGCCATTTTCCTTTACTGAGTGCCAAGTCTTACTTTGCCATTGTTGCTGCCTGCCTGGGGGAGATTTGGGGAGCTCTGTCTCCATAGCACCCAGTAGCATCATAGGGTTGGAAGAGGTCTACAAGACCTGCTCCCATTGTTGCTAAGGGGGCAAAACACTTTGGGGCAGGGGGAAGGGAACAAATGTTTTCCCTTTCATAACTATTTTCCCCAACTCCCCCCCCCCAATTTTGTACAGAGTTGGGTGCACTGGAGCTTTGCTCTGACAACCTCTGTAAAATATTCTTTAACCTATTTGTTCCCATCCTGCTGCCACGTTATGGGGGGACTGACTGACCAGGATGGGTGGAGGGCCAACCCACAGCCAGGGCTAGAGGGGAGGACAGAGAAAGGTCTTGCTCAGCCCCCCAGCCCCCCAAAATGGCAATAAAGCTAAAGCCACAGCCAGCAGGTAGGAATGTTGCATTCCTATATTGTATACTTTTAAAAAAATCATCTCCTTGGGATGGGGGCTATTTTATTTCTGTTTGTTGCTTGGGCAATTACTCATAAGTAATCCAGTTTTTCATACTCATGAGCAGAGATGTGTAAGCTAGGTTTTTGTACTGTGCTGCTTCTCACTGTTATTTCTGCAGAGTTATGGAGAGGGGTAGCTGTGAAAGTGCTCAGTGAAAGAGATGGATTTTGGATCTGGGGCTCTGACAACATTATTATCTCTCAGGGTCTCTCTTTGCAATGGATTGCTGCTGGGTTCCAAAGACTGCTTTTCTGTGTTGCTGCTCTGAGGGTGCCACTATCGCTATCATAATTTTGTATGGCTGTGCGGATTCCTACCCCACTGTTTTGGACTCATGATCTTAAAGTCACTTGATTCTCTGTGCAATGGGAGCTGTTTCTGGAACAGTGTGTCCAGAGAAGTGCCTTCGTGTTGCTGTGTGGATTCCCCCTTCCCACTCCAATGTAAACAAAAAGTGAAAGTGGGTCCCACGGTGCAGGATGGGAATCGGAGGTAGGGACAGGTTGCAAGGCCTGAGGGTTTAAAGGATGCATATACTGTGCTCCAAACAAATGTTTAAAGCACTTTACAGTACAGTGGCACTCGTGTTAAACAAATAAATTAAAAATAGAAGATACCAATATTTCAGGCAGCTTGTGTCTTTCCCCAAGAACCTATTTCATGCTGTTCAGGAACTAATAGTGGTAGCATGAGGCCATACCAGAATTGTGCCTCAGCTAGGGTGCCAAAATATCTTGAGATGGCCCTGGGAATGGTTTCGGCGCTGCTCAGCCCTGTAGTCCAGACGTGTGGTGCATTTCGGCTCACACGAATTCATAGCTGACAGGAACTGGTCGAAACTGGCACAGTCTGTAATGTCTGCCCAGCTGGCTCCCCATAATGACAATAATTTGCAGGTGAAATGAGGGATGCTTTTCTAACATTCCAATTCTCATACCAAAGATTGCTGCTTCAGCATTACACTCCCACTTGCTATTACATGTTGTCGAATGCTCTGCTCCTCCTCCTGTATGCAGAATTCATTTTCTCAGAGATTGCTGGTCTTCCGCTGACTGAAAGCCGGGAGGGTGTGTGTTTCTGTTAAAGGGATTCTACAAAAACAGATTACAGGGGACAATATATGTGTGCGTTATCAGTTTGAAATGGACCTCGGCTGCTGCAGTATGTGAAAGGGTGGGGTGTGCCATTGCATGGTTCTTTAGCATTCATGCGCATGCATTTACACATGCACTCAGGACAGCCAGACCCCCTTTTTTAAGCAAAAGGGATTTTTGTGTCGCACTGTAACCTTGTTGCAGTATGAGATGTGCACACACAACCCCCCATGACTTTCAGTACAGCCAAGCCATCAGACAATGTTGAAGCCATAGTAGTAGAGTTGAAGCTGGTCACAACTGGCCGCTAGTCTGCCGAAATCTTCCCACAAGGGCCAGGAAAGCCAAATTATGCATGTGGACATGCCTATCAAATATGTGCATGCAGAAGGTAGATGGGCTCTTCCAGAAACATAAATGCTGTAGTGGCATTACCAGTTCCTTTTAACTGGAGCTTCTTGTGTAAAACAACACCCTCTCCGAGCCAGGAGGGAGCAGTCCCTATGTACTAAGTTTACAGATTTTGTGTAGTAGGGCAGAATAGTAGGGTTGGAAGGGGCCTACAAGACCATCGAGTCCAACCCTTTGCCCAATGCCCTTATCCAGGACAATTCATTAGCACTGTACACATGTCATAATTAATTCCTATATGGAGAGTGGAAATGGGGTCATATCTGCAGCCATGTGCATTCGGCTTAACGTATGCCCAGAGCTGGTATGCGTTCAGAGATTTTGCAGGAGTCCCCTTCACATGGCTGAAACCTACACAGGTAGCAGTTTTGTATACACGTTTATTTATTTATTATTTATTAATAATAATTTATTATTTATTTATTATTTATTTATTATTTATTGCATTTATATCCTGCCTTTTTTTCCTCTTGCAAGGAACCCAAGGTGGTTTACGTTATCCTCCTCTCCATTTTATCCTCACAACAACAACCCTGTGAGGTAGGTTGGGCTGAGAGTCTGTGATTGGCCCAGAGTCACCCAGTGAGCTTCCATGGCCAAGTGGGGACTAGAACCCGGATCTCCTGGCTCCCAGTCTGTCACTCTCACCACTACACTGGCTCTCATGTATGCTCATGATGTGCATACATTGCCCTGAATGTGTAATGTATGCATGGGCATTACCAGGATCCCGCTCTTCTCTTTCCCACTCCCTCCAATATACACCTCAACTGCACACAAATGTAACATGTGTACAGTGTGTTTGCAGTGACATTTAGGATTCTTTACACCAACTCAAACTTTTCTTAGAATGCTAGTTCTCTTTACTTATTCCTGAGTAAACCAGTGGATTGCAGGGCTAGCTTTGTTATCTTTAAAAAAAAAAAAAAATAGAGTCCTTGAAGATCAAAGGGAATTTCACATAACTGAAAAAACACATGCATGTTCAGTACGGATTTAAGTATTTGGTTAAGTTCACAAGGACAATGGCTTATATAGCTGCACACCATAAGGCCTGTGACATAGGGCAGCAAGAGCTCTGCCGGTTGCAGGCCATTTGCCAGGGATATGTAATTGTCTGTCTCTCCATCTGACTTAAAAGCTACCTGGAAGAATAGGCTGATCTCCTGGGGGGAATATTCTACACCTTCCTTATCTCTTCCCATCCAGCCCCTGCCATGTCAAAGGACCTCAGATAGCAAGAAGTGTGTGAGGACACTGTGAAACCTGGATGGTATTCTGGGTTTTCTTTGCCCTTTCTTCCTCATTTGTTGCAAAAGTTTCTTTTGCAGAGTTTCACAAGCAGAAAGATAGATAGATAGATCTTACCCTCAAGGACTAATACATTTTCCTTCCTCGTGGTGGTGGTGGTGGGTATTCTCATCATTCTCATCGTCATCATCTCTTCCATCTGTTATGAGGATATCTTGGTACTATTCGGTTATTCATTGTTGTTGAGTAATGTGTTTTTGCATGCCATGCATCCAAGGCTATGTGATAGTAGCTCAGCTCTTGCAGGTACCTACTGAATACTGCTTCTGATGTGAATAATGAGAAGCAACACGCATGCACCATTTTATGCTCTTTGTTGGGTGAGCATTCCCCCTTTCTTTATGGCTGAAACCTGAGGGTGCTAATCCATGTTTGTGCTCTAAGCTGCACTGTGTATGGCAGTGCATTTTGGATGTAATTCCTGCATCACAGGCATAGCAGTCACTCCTTTTTCCCAGAGAGCCATAGTTCTGTGAGGACAGCTTGGCAGTTGTAATGGAGACTTCTCTGCACCCTCACCAGGAATGACTTCAGAAAAACCGGATGGCTTTCATAGGGGGTTAGATAAATTCCTGGAGAAGGCTATCAGTGGGTACTAGGCTTGAGGCCTATGCACTATCTCCAGTACCAGAGGCGGTATGCCTATGGACACCAGTTGCTGGGGAACATGGGTAGGAAGGTGCTGTTGCATTCATGTCCTGCTACTGGTTTCCTGGTCAACAGCTGGTTGGCCACTGTGTGAATGGAATGCTAGACTGCATGGGCCCTTGGTCTGATCCAGCAGGGCTCTTCTGATGTTCTTACGTTTTGAACTAGTTTGGAGGAGTGAAGCAGTAGGGTCATCTGCTAGTGTGCCCGGGTAATTGACGGGCTCTCCTTGCTCAGGCAAGTGAATGAGGTGACAATGAGGCTTTCAAGTTTTTACTATTGTTTATCGCAGGTTTGCATATGCATATTGTGGGAATGAGGAAAATAATCACGCAGAGACGGTATGCTTCTTTTCTTTCATGGAGTTCCTAGCACAGGGGTGGGCAACACACAGGCTGCATGTGGCTCCCCCTGCCACATGTCCAATTTAAATATATATAAAATGCCATCTGTAGTGCTACAGAGTGCTAATAGGGGGCAGATTTAGCTTGTTTGCAAGCTAAATGTGGCCCTTCTGGTGCTCTGTTGCTGCTACGGACTGCCCAAAGGGTTGAATTAGCTTGCCAACAAGCTAAATGTAACCCTTGCAATGCACTGTGGCGTAGCAAATTTCAGTGGCAAACCAACCATTGTTACAGTTAAAACAAACAAAAAAAACCTTTGGGGGGAGGGTGCCCCAAGGACTGCATGACACCCCATGAACTGAAGCACATTCTGGGGGGGGGAGGATCTGGAGGTTGAAAATGCACTTCCTGAAGTTGGCCACCCCTGCCCTAGCAGTTTTGGTTCTGGTGTGGTAGAGAATGACAGGCGGATGACTTTCCTTCCTATTTAAATTATAAGGTACATCATGTTTCCTTTGATATTCCCTGAATGCTTTGACAGTGAGGTTTTCATAAAGTGTGAACATAACTGGCTAGAAGGCAGATGATTTAACAAACTCGTGTTGTTTAATTGGTTGAAAGCCTGGTTTTGGGGTTAAAGGGGGAGGGAACAAAGAGCAGGGAATACTGGGCTATATAGTGGTGAAGCCTTATGGGTGTAAGCACAATGGTGCCCTGCATTAATGGATGATTTAGGAAAACCAAAAGAGCAGAGGCTTGGTTGACCTCAGTGGGTTCATGTCTGGTCCTGCAGATTAGTACAGGCATGTGTAGTTAGTAACTAAAGAAAAGAAACAACGCCTTCCCTAACACTGGCCTAGTCAGCAGAAAATGGACTGGATGTTTTGAACAGTTAGACAAGTAAAAAAGGACAAGAGCTAGTATAGCCATGAGATTCCTGCAGCCTGATTAACAGGTTGCAATTTTTTTTCAAGAGAAACCTGTTCTGCAGCCTTTTCCTCCTCTCCCCCTAGTCTGATGGGGAGGGCGTGTTCCTTTCTGTCTTCTCAATGGCCTTGGAAACAATTTTTATTTTATTGCACTTGGGGGCAAAAAAGGAGCAAGTAGGTTATTGTGATAATTGTTTGGTGGGAGGGAGTGTTTCTATCCCAGTGCAAGAGTTGTCCGTTCTGCCTTTGTTTCTTGCCCCTTCTGCTTCTGACATGGTCAGAAATAGTGGAGCAGGAATACTGATTCAACTGGATTCCTTTCCCTCTGATTTGAAAAACTGATTTGGTGTGGACAAGTCGAGAATGCTATTTAGCAGCTCCTCCATGGTGTATGGAGGTCTGGGACCTGCATCACCCTTTAAGAAGTAAACGGCTGATTTATTAGGAAATGGCAACTCACTCCAGTATTCTGGAGTGGAACATATCACAAGGCTAAAAGATATGACGCCGGAAGATGAGCCCCTCGGGTCGGAAGGTGTCCAATATACTACTGGGGAAGAGCAGGGGGAATTTCCAAGTAGCACCAGAAAGAGTGAAGCAGCTGGGCCAAAGCCGAAAGGACACTCAGCTGTGGATGTGTCTGGTGGTGAAAAGAAAGTCCGATGCTGTAAAGAACAATATTGTTCAGGAACCTGGAATGTAAGATCAATGAAACAAGGTAAGCTGGAGGTGGTCAAACATGAGATGGCAAGATTGAACATTGACATCTTGGGAATCAGCAAACTAAAATGGACAAGCATGGGCAAATTTAATTCAGGTGACCATTATATCTACTACTGTGGGCAAGAATCTCTTAGAAGAAATGGAGTAGCACTCATAGTCAACAAAAGGGTGGGAAAAGCAGTACTGGGGTACAATCTGAAAAATGATAGAATGATCTCAGTACAAATCCAAGGCAAACCATTCAACATCACAGTAATTCAAGTCTATGCCCCAACCACTGAGGCTGAAGAAGCTGAAGTTGATCGCTTCTATGAAGACCTACAACACCTTCTAGAACTAACACCAAAAAAAGATGTCCTCTTCATCATAGGGGATTGGAATGCTAAAGTAGGAAGTCAAGAAATCACCGGGATAACAGGCAAGCATGGCCTTGGTGTACAAAATGAAGCAGGACAAAAGCTAATAGAGTTTTGCCAAGAGAACACGCTGATCATAGCAAGCACTCTTTTCCAACAGCACAAGAGGCGACTCTACACATGGACATCACCAGATGGTCAATATCGAAATCAGATTATGTCCTTTGCAGCCAAAGATGGAGAAGCTCTATACAGTAAGTAAAAACAAGACCTGGAGCTGACTGTGGCTCAGATCATGAGCTTCTTATTGCAAAATTTCGGCTTAAATTGAAGAACGTAGGGAAAACCACGAAACCATTCAGGTATGACCTAAATCATATCCCTTATGAATATACAGTGGAGGTGAGGAATAGATTTAAGGGATTAGACCTGATAGACAGAGTGCCTGAGGAACTATGGACGGAGGTCCGTAACATTGTTCAGGAGGCAGCAACGAAATCCATCCCAAAGAAAAAGTAATGCAAGAAAGCCAAGTGGCTGTCTGATGAGGCTTTACAAGTAGCTGAGGAAAGAAGAGAAGCGAAAAGCAAGGGAGAAAGGGGAAGATATATCCAACTGAATGCAGAGTTCCAGAGAATAGCAAGGAGAGACAAGAAGGCCTTCTTACATGCCAGCAAGGTTATGCTCAAAATCCTACAAGCTAGGCTTCAGCAGTATGTGAACCGAGAACTACCGGAAGTACAAGCTGGGTTTCAAAGAGGCAGAGGAACTAGAGATCAAATCGCCAACATTCGCTGGATCATGGAGAAAGCAAGAGAATTCCAGAAAAACGTCTATTTCTGCTTCATTGACTACCCTAAAGCCTTTGATTGTGTGGATCACAACAAACTGGCAAATTCTGAAAGAGATGGGAGTACCAGACCACCTTACCTGTCTCCTGAGAAACCTGTACGAGGGCCAAGAAACAACAGTAAGAACCGGACATGGAACAACCGATTGGTTCAAAATTGGGAAAGGAGTACAACAAGGCTGTATATTGTCGCCCTGCTTATTTAATTTATATGCAGAGTACATCATGAGAAACACCGGGTTGGATAAATCACAGCTTGGAATTAAGATCGCCGGGAGAATTATCAACAACCTCAGATACGCAGACGATACCACCCTAATGGCAGAAAGCGAAGAGGATCTAAAGAGCCTCTTGTTGAGGGTGAAAGTGGAGAGTGCAAAAGCTGGTTTGAAACTCAACATTAAAAAAACTAAGATCAGGGCATCTGGCCCCATCACTTCCTGGCATATGGAAGGGGAAGAAATGGAAGCAGTGACAGATTTTATTTTCTTGGGCTCCAAGATCACCGCAGACGGTGATTGTAGCCATGAAATCAAAAGACGCTTGCTCCTTGGGAGGAAAACTATGGCAAACCTAGACAGCATAGTAAGAAGCAGAGACATCACCTTGCCAACAAAGGTCCGTATAATCAAGGCTATGGTTTTCCCAGTAGCAACGTACGGCTGTGAGAGCTGGACGATAAGGAAGGCTGAGCATCGAAGAATTGATGCTTTCGAACTGTGGTACTGGAGAAGACTCCTATGAGTCCCCTGGACTGCAAGGAGGTCAAATCAGTCAATCCTAAAGGAAAACAACCCTGAGTGCTCATTGGAAGGACAGATACTGAAGCTGAAGCTCAAATATTTTGGCTACCTAATGCAAAGAGAAAACTCCCCGGAAAAGACCCTGATGCTGGGAAAGATTGAAGGCAAAAGGAGAAGTGGACGGCAGAGGAAGAAGTGGCTAGTTAGCATCACTGATGCAATGAATATGGACTTGAGCACACTCCGGGAGAGAGCAGAGGAGAGGAAGGCCTGGTGTGCTATGGTCCATGGGGTCACAAAGAGTCGGACACGACTGAACAACAACAAATATTTAACTCTGCAATTTCTTCCCCCTGCTTCCCTATATTCCTTCATGTTGGTTTCATCAGCAGTGCTACCAAGTAGCTTTGACTGAGATATTCTTCTGGGCCAGTAGTTTCGACCTTGAATGGGCTGAAGGGCTGAGTTCTCACCGGTGAATTTTCACTAAAAAAAAAAACACGTCGATGCTTGATTAGGGGTAGCCAGTGTCCTACTTTACAGGGGATGGTCCTCTATTTGAAGGTGTTCTCTATGTGAAGGGTAATCCAGTCCAAGTCTGGCTTAAAGATAAAGGACCATAATGGGGGAGAGCAGGCAGAGCCCTTGAGGCTGCCCATCAAGAGTTATCAGCACCTGGACTACAGACTGAATAGGTGCATGGATCTCCTGGTCACAGTCTTCGCCTCTAGGGTTGTATGGTGTATCATGGTGTATTAAATGATGATGTCTTTGCATCTATACATATAAATTAGCATATGTATATTTCATGCAAACCTGTGTCTTGTTTTGTATTGAATGACATGTAAGTGGCCATTCTGCACTTGATGCTGAAAGGACATCAACTCAACCATTCTCATGGTTGCTGTTAGGAATTCCAGGGTGCAAGTAGGGCATCTCTTGGACTGAGGTGGAGGCTTACACGCCTTTCCTCTGCCATTGTTTTCTGGTCCCTATCCCTGATAAATCACTGACTGGGTTCACACAGCACAACAACCCATACTCAAAGTTGAGCGTGGGCTGTGGGTTGTTGTGTTGTGTGAATCCAGCTGCACTAACAAACGATCGTTTGTTAACTATGGCCTTCATCTCACGGAACTTTTATCCTGCAACTGAGCTTGCTCCTTCACGGAAGTTTGCGGACTCTTAACATGATGCCATGGCCCTGCCGTGACCCTCCTGCACTAAATGCCCTTTGTTCCATTTTTAAATAGATCGCAGATAATGAGCTATCAAATTACCCCGCTCTGTTCCGCTTCAGTTTCCTCCGTGAAAAGAGTTAAAGTGGCAAGAAGAGGAGCGAGATCAATGAAAGATAATGGAAGACTCAGATACGGGGAGAGCGGGGGAGGAAGCGCATGTAAAAGTGGTGATCCTGCATTTAAAATGGAAGCAAAAAGCCTTGTTTTAAATGCAGGATTTTTGGCTGGTGTAGAAATGCCCTATGAACAACCCACAGTTCACAACCCAACAACAAACCACAGGTTTTCGTGGGTTTTCCGTTAACAAACCATGGTTTGGTTCACACAACATAACACATTTCAACAACAAGCCATGGTATGGGTTGTTAGCCACTGTCTGCAACTTTGTGAACATACTGTTGTTGCTTTAAATGTTAGGATGCACTGATATCTTTCCTCTCACTGTGTTAGTAAACTGGCAGGACAAAGGAAACTTCTATGGTTAGTTTGCTAACACATGCCTTGCTTCAGAAGCCAGCGTGGCATGCAATCTCCGAGTAAATGAATAACTACAGAGAAGGTTGCCAACTTTTCCTATTGGCCTTGTAACTATGTGCTTAATAGCCGTCTGATCTTGCAGCGATTAGCAGGTAATAATGATTCTCTCTGGTGATCCAGCCACACTTAAAGGCACAGCAGCAACGGCTTGTTAAAACATTGGCAGTCTTTTAAGCATGTCAGGCAGAGATGAGCTTTTCCGAACACAGTTTGCAATAGTGGAAAGGGGAGGGGTCATCAAGGTGTGCAAATGATCAAGGGCCTGGAGCATCTCCCCTATGAGAGAAGGTTACAACAGCTGGGGTTGTTTAACTTGGGAAAACCGAGGGTAAGGGGAGACATGACAGAGGTGTACAAAATCATGCATGGTGTGGGGGAAGTGGATAGGGAGACATATTTCTCCCTCTCTCATAATACTAGAACCCAATGGGACCATCCCATGAAGCTGATGGGTGGGAGATTCAGGGCAGATCAAAGGATGTACTGCTCATATGGACTTTGCTACTACAAAATGTAGTGATGGCCACCATTTGGGTGGCTTTAAAAGGGGATTGGACAAATTCATGAAGGCCATGAATTGCTACTAGTCATCATGATGGTTATGTATTACCTCCAGTATCAGGGGCACTATGGGGAACGTGGGCAGGAGGGTGCTGCTGCACGCCTGTCCTGCTTGTGGGTTTCCCATCTGGGCATCTGGTTGGCCACTGTGTGAACAGAATGCTGGATTAGAGAGGCCTTTGGTCTGAGCCAGCATGGCTCTTCTTGTGTTAAGTATTTTTAGGTGAATTGGGCTGTGGAAAGTACAAAAGTGTCCCTATTTTCCTCTGTGAAATGTTGGAAAGCATGGAATTGAGTGAGCTACTTTTGAATGCCAGCAGCTGGAAGCCTCTTGACTTGTCCTGGCTTTGGTATAAATGTTTCCTGCATTTGCTTGCCCAACAGGGCAGCATTTTTCTGCCTGGTGCACCTCAGGGCCAGGCCTCTGGCACATCCCCAGTTTTCATTCTCTAATAGACTGCAAGGACTGCAGATTGGTTGCCTGGTCTCCAGGTGGGAAGTGAAGTTTCAAGGTTTGGGCTGCCTTCTCAGGTCTCCAGGTGAAGGATTTTGTTTTCAGGGTGGGTGGCCAGAAAATACAGAGCAGGCTATATTTTGCTTCACTTGAATGTCTTTTGTTTTGTTTTTGGTTATTAGCTCCACCCTTGAGCCACAAGACCCAACCAGGTTCTGTTCCCTGAATTGCCAGCGGATGCTCCTTGCCATATGCAGTAGTTTCTAGTCCTTGGCATGCTAGCTTTCCACAGGCAGGGAGTCTTTGGCAAAATACTCAATCATGCGACTTCATCTCCTTGTTGCTAGACATGCTTGCGGAGTGCTTTTCTGAATGCATGGATCAGCCCTTAATCAAGGGCTAAAGGCTCTGTAGAAATAACTCTGTGTATTAATATCGATGTGTAGTCTGTCTGATCACAACAAAGAAGGGATCCTTCTCTGTCCCCAAAGGGCTTCCAGTCTTAGCTGAACACAGCAAGCTTCTTTATATTGAGGCAGACCATTGGTCCATGTAGCCTAGTATTCTATACTCTGATTGGCAGCAGCTGTACAGAGTATTGGGCAAACCCTTTTAACTGGAGATACCTGGGACCTTCTGTGTGCAAAGCCTGGGACTACCGCTGAGCTATGTGCCTTCCCCGCCCTTGGGCAACAAGTGGAAAGTAGAATTTTTGAATTCTTAATTTTGCTTTAAATGTCTTTGGAAAACATGGCCTTTAGTCCCACAAATACTTCAGTGTATTTCTAAAACCTCCCTTTTCTACCTCACACTCCCCAGCCTCAGAATTTATCAAACAGGGACATTCAAACTGCTTTAATACCACTTAGTATAATCATGTGTTAATGGACTTGTAAGAGCAACGTTGGTATTTTGGATCATAGCGCCCTCAATTTTAGTGCTGGTACATTTAACCAAGGAGGCAGCTCTGCTGGGTGCTGGTGGCTGAAAGATGCCAGACTTGACTTGACAATTGACTGCAAACTTATGATTGGGTCAGTGGGCTGGTTCACATGACACAGAGGCTTATCATGGGTTAATTGACCCATGATTAGCCCTGGGGCATGCAAGGCTCATGCAGCCGCCATTTTGAATATGTGACCTGTGATTAGGGATGTACGGACTGTGTAAAATCCTCTGTGTTTCATGGATTGTCAGGTGCCTTTTGTTCCGTTGTCCACCCACAGATGGATGCTTTTTTTTCCCGTCATGCGGAATTATGTACTAATTTATCTTAGTACATAATATTTAGCCTATTGTCCCCCATTCCATTCAATGTTTCCTCAGCAGAAAATTACATATTTTCCTACGGATTTATATGCGTAAATTTCAGGAAAGTAAAAAATCATCTGGAAGTCCACGGGGCTAAGTACGGGTTGTTTAACCTTTGGTTAACCCACAATGGCAAGGTTCACATGACATGCTGTAACCCCCAATTGGAGGGGGCATATAAAAAAAGGTGGATGTATGCGCCCCACACATGCTAAGGCTAATTTTAGGTTAATTAACCCATGATAACCCACTGTGTTGTGCAAACCAGGTCAGTATATTGCCCCCCAGCGAGAGGACTTGACCGTCTGGGAAAACTATGCATTGGGTAGCAAAGGCAGGATTCCTCTGTGTTTTCTGGAGCTGTACAAAATGAGAAATGGGGGTGGATGGGTGGGTGGCATTTGCAAAGGAGAAGCAGGCAAGGGGTGCCCACCCCTTTTGCCTGTACCACATCTCCCCAGGTGTTCCCCTCCAGCTGAAGTCCTGAGGTGTGTTTGCTAATCAAGTGGAGAAAAGAGGACAAGGAGAACAGATTGTAGAAGAAAAATGGGAGGCAGGCAGAAGGGTTAAGCCTAAGGTGGCCATGTGTCCTCTTTTACAGAGCACACTCCTTTATTTTAAGGGCTGCCAAAGGACTGTCCTGTTTTGAAGGTGTCCTCTATTTGAAGGGCTGTCCAGCCCAAGTCCGGTATAAAGGTAAAAAGGAAGACTGGGTAGCAGGGGCCTTGAAATTGAGAGGCAGTGTGGTGTAGTGGTTAGAGTGCTGGACTGGGACTCAGGAGATCCAGGTGCTAGTCCCCACTTGTGATGACAACAAAGCACCAATAGTCCTTAACAATATATGCAACTGACAAAAACCAAAGTTAAGGTACAAAAATATACACTATTAAAATCATTTAATGTTTAAAAGTACAAATATTAAAATCATTGTATCCAAACCATATGTGTCACAATATACAAAATAAAGACAGAATTGTAAAACCTAAACTTTGTTGTTAAAATGTTATAGTAATATAAAAGGACACATGTGACAATATTCAAAATATATATTAGAACACTAACCCTAACCCCACTTGGCCATGAAGCCCACTGGGTGATTTTGGGCCAGTCACTGACCCTAAGCTTAACCTACCCCACAGGGTTGTTGTGAGGATAAAATTGAGAGGAGGGGGACCATGTAGCCCACCTTGGGCGCCTTGCAGGAAATGTAACAAATAAATAAGTTGCCTCTTGATAGCACCTGGATAACTGACTGATCACCTGAGTACCCAGGTCACCTGGTTACAGTTTTCCACACTGATGGGAGGTACTGTATTTCTGTTTCAGTCTTAATCATAATTTCTGAATTTGCATCCATACATATAAACTAGCACATGCAGATTTTATGTTCTCCTTGTTTAGGGCAGTTTTATGTCCTCGTTTTATGTCTTCCTTGTTCGGGGCAGTTTTATCCATACATATAAACTAGCACATGCAAATTTTATGTCCTCTTGTTTGGGACAGCACACAAGTGACCCTCTAATCTACTGCTTCTTCCCTGCCAATGTCGTCTTACACATTGGCAGCAAGTGCGGGGTTGGGAATCCCTGGTTTTTGCTGCAGCATGCGTGGTTCCTGCCTCAAAATAAAGATTGCATGCTTCTTTAAATGGAAAACCAAGTGTACATGTTGAAAGAATAAATGTTGTCTTTGATGCTGTGCTGCAGAAACAAGCCTAGGTCCTGTGGGAGTGGGAGGCGCGCCTGTCCCTAACCAACGTACCTTCTAGGTGTTTACGTATTCTTTCCTTTGGAGGGTTTCTTTTGTGTCGTGTGTGTATGCAGTGAGTTCGCCGCTGGACTCGGGTCTTAATGGGCTTTGATTTCAACAGTGGGGATGTTGGCCAAGCTGGGTGTGAGGGCGAGAAGAGGCGTACAGTTTGCATAGCTTTAAATGGATCTAATGCATGAATATGAGGATGCCCAGACTGGCTGTCACATTGGGGGGTAGTTGATTCTGCACAGTGACATAAGAAAGCCTGAAGGATGTCGAAAGCTTTGTCCTCATAAGATGTCGGGGTGGATATAAGCTGACATCAAGGGGGCATTCAAGTTTGTTTGTTTAATATCCCCCCTTTCTACTATAAAAAGGCACTAAAAGCTGCTAACAGTATTCAAAATTCCAATAAGAATACCATTAAAACATTAAAAACATATTAAACGCAATTAAAACACCTACATAAAAAGAAATGACACCGCCCAAACTGAACGCCTTTCAACAGCAACGCAGCTTATAGCCCCGCCTGAATGAAAACATTTTTACCTGCCAGTGGAAGGACAACAGAGAGGGGGCTGGCCTTGCCTCCTGTGGTAGGGAGTTCCAGAACCTGGGAGTGGCCACTGAGAAGGCTCTGTGTATTACTCCTTCTGGGGCACTGGGTTTTACTGCAGAAGTGATGCCTTCAAATATATTGATAACCCTTTTGCACCCCTTTCTCTGCAGCCTGGCCCCTCATGGTTTCCAAATTCCACAGAACTTCCACAGACCTGCTCTCAGTACCTCTGACAGGGTTAGTCTGAGGACTCCTAGTTCACCTTCATCCTGGTCAACTTTCATCTAGAGTGTTATTGAGAGCGGTATGTGTTTTGATGAAAGCCTCTGTACACAGCAACAAACTCCAGAGGAGGAAGAGCTCTCTTACTTTTCTTGCAGCAAAAAGAAAAGAGCAGAGAGCCTTGTGGCACCTGAAAGATTAAGGCTGCAACCCTGCACACGCTTGGGTGGGAATAAATCCCACTGCACACAGTTGCGCTTCTTTCCAAATGAACATGTATGGGATTGCACGGTAACGGGCGTCCTGGGTTGGAAGGCCTCATGACTCACAGGTTGTTGTTTTTGTTGTGCCGTCTGTGTACGAGGTGTTTTACAAGGGACGGGTTTGATAGGTTCCTACGCCAAGGGGCTCAGAATCTAAAACAGATAAAGCACACAAAGGGAAACAATGGAGGAAGTTGTGGGGGGAAAGAATGGGTACAGGGTTAAACAAGGGAAGCATTATCCAGTGAACGAAATGTTACCCTTGGCTGGTAGGTAGAAAGATATACACGCACGTTGATATACACTCACAGATAAAGAGATAAATGATTGCCGCCTCATTCGTTCATTTTCTTTCTCTCTGTGTGTGTGTGTGTGTGTGTGAGTGTGTGTGTGTGTGTGTGTGTGAGTGAGAGAGAGAGAGAGAAAGAGAGAGAGAATTAATTTAAATTAGTCTTATCATTCCAGCTGCCGGTAACACTATGCATCTGAACATAAGATGCTGTCTTTTACTGAGTCAAACCGTGGGTCCATCTAGCCCAGTATTGTCGGCACTGACTGGCAGCTATGGCTCTCCAGGGCTTCAGACAAGAGTTTTCCGAGCCCTACCTGGAGATGCCGGGAATTGAAATTGGGATGCAATTTCAACGCATTTCAACTACATGCAACGCAGCTGCTCTCCCACTGAGTCAGAGCTTTGGGCTGGTTCTCACGATCACTGCAGCCCACTGTGACTTATTTAAATGGGTTGTGGCATGTGCTAGCAGCCATTTTGAATATTCAAGTTGCAGCAAGCACTCTCCATAGCTTATCATGTCATGTGAACCTGGTGAGGGAGGTTTATGCAGGGGTTAAAACAGCCCATGGGCTGTTTAAAGTTATGCAAGGGTTGTTTAACCCTCGCATAAGCCAACCTTGTCAGGTTCACACAACACAATAAGCCACAGAGGCTGCCAACCCTGTCTTGAACATTCAAAAGGGTAGGCGGCATGTGCCACAGCCCACCATGGCTTAAATTAAACAAGCCTTGGTGAACTGTGGTGATCTTGTGAACCCAGTCTTTTATCTCTTAGACTTTAAGATAGATCAAGCAGGGAAATTGGCCATGAATGGAAGCAAGATGAGTTTTGTTCAAGAAACACTTGCAAATTAGGGGTTGTAGCCAATGTGTATACCCATTGAAATGAATGGGACACAAGTTAGATTAACATGGTTACAACCCTAGAGCATCTACTATCAAGTATTTGGTTCCTCAGCAAGTTCACAAGGAAGCACGACGTTTGCTTTGCCAGAGTTCAAGTGGATACCCGTTAATCTTAGATATTACAAAATAAAGGTGACTTAAATCCATTATCTAGCCTCCCACATAGCAGTATAAATGTTTCAGTGGCTGGGGTCACATAACACCCCACCCTCACCTCAAGGTTGAGTATGGGTTGAGTGTGGGTTGTCATTGAACCATGGGTTGCTGTGAATCCAGCTGTGCTAACAAACCATGGTTTGTGTACCATGAACAACTCAGTTCACAACCCAACAACAAACCATGGGTTCTCCTTGTGGGTTGTTCATGGTTAACAAACTATGGTTTATTAGTGTGGCTGGCTTGAGTGGGTTTAAGCATATGTTTCAAAATTATTGCTGGCATTATTTAGCTGTGTGCCAGGAGCCATACAGAGCAAACATGCGAAGTTCTCCAGAGAACTTACAGTGCCTCTAAGAATCTAATCTGAAGAAATGCACACATTAAAATGCCTGATGCCCTCCCTTTATTTGGTGAATCACAGAATCTTGTTGTATTAACTGGGCAAGCGCACTTTTGGTCACCCAGTAAAAGCTTATTCTGATGTGTGTCAAGCATCACATCAAGCTTATTCTGATGTGTGTCAAGAGCTGTGATTCAGTGGCAGAGTGCATGCTTTGCCCGCAGAAGATTGCATCTGCTACTCCGTGTAGACAATGTAGCTTGGTGGGCCAATGGTCTGAGTCAGCTTATGGCAGCTTCCATGTTGCTAAGGGTGCTTCTAGGTGGAGGCCTCCTTGCACCACCAATCAAAAGGCATTGTCCATCTATTCCGCCTTAGCACATTTTGGGTTTTTTGTGGAAAGAAAAGAACACAGAAGAGGTGGTGGGAAAACCTGGGAGGGTTGCAAGTGGAAAACGGCGATATCTGGACTCTCATTAAAATTCCGTGTTTGAGGCAGGGCAGTTGCAGGATAAAAGCCTCTCCGGGAATCATCATAGGTGTAGGCCTTTTCTCCGTTTTTGTTGTTGTGCCCAGATACTTGCTGACTAGGAGCTTTGGTTTCATCCAAGTGTGTAATAAAAAGGCAGAAATGCATGCAGAACTCTCCCTGGACTTGGAGATGTAATCCCAGAGTTCACTGCGATGGTGTGTGCCCAGAGCTGGCTTCCTCAGACTGTTGCTGTCCATCCCACCGTGAAGAGCTGCTCTTTTGCATCCTATGAAACAAATGCCTCTCTCTGTTCATCAGAGCATACGAAAGAGTTTGCACTCCTAGAATGCAGTGCAATTACCTAAGGTTGTGCTCCAGGGTCTGATCAGCTGCAAACATTGATTTCCTTCATCTCTCCAAGGAAACGAGTGAGTAATTACCCTGTTCTTCTAAAACAAAGATGACCTTTTCTCCCCTACCTGGATTTGTGAAGGCTACAGTTTGCATGTGCATTAGCCTAGAAGCCCCCTTTCTATGGGCTTTTTCAGGAGGCAACTGCTGCATGCATACGTATGGCAACTGTGCACATTTTGGGCACAAGGCAGTGAAATGCTAGCTAGAACCCATTTTGAAGATGTTGGGATGTGTGTGCAGAAAAACTTAAACTACCATTTCCAACAGAAGTGTTTTTGGGCCCCAAATCTATTTCTCAAGGCTCTGTTCCACAGAGCCTTTAGTGTCCGTTGGTACCAATGGAAGGGGATTTTTTTCTCAGCTTACCATGTGCGGGGCAGTTTTCAAGGGGGATTGAAGCTGGGTAGGGAAGGGTTACTTCTCCCCTCCCCCCATGCTGCAACACCCCCCTCCCCCCAAATCTTCTCCTGCATGGCAATTAACTTTAGAAAAAAACTTTTTTCCATTGGTTTGAGGCAATATGGATCAGGGTGCAAATGAACTGAAGACCTTTACTTGAGATGAACTGGATGATAAATTAATTGACTGTCTTTAAATTTAAAGAAACCATAGTAATTATTTATAAATTTGCATATGCAGATATAAATTAGCATATGCAGATTTGAGTCCTATGCCTAAGCCCCAGATCATTTAAGTCACTACCTGTACCTCTGATTTAGCAACACACTCATCATTGGTATGCAATGAATATGAACTTGAGCACGCTCCGGGAGAGAGCGCAGGACAGGAAGGCCTGGCATGCTATGGTCCATGGGGTCACGAGGAGTCGGACATGACTGAACGACTGAACAACAACATCATTGGTATATATTTGTGCGTGGGCATGTGTGTAGGGAGAGAGATTGAACCCCCCCCCATTGCGGCCCCCTGGAGGATCCCAACTGGCAAGGGCTCGGCCACAAAATGCTGGGGGGCAGAGGCTCCATCGTGTCCTTGCTGGGACAGTTTAGCCAAGAGTAGCTCTTCTCCCCATAGAGAATTCATAGCAGTCACTTTTGCAAATGTGCAGAAGCAATGGAGTGTATTTGACAACTACTCGGGTCAGAGCTAAACCTGTTCTGTTCCGCTGGTGATCCACAGTAATCTCAGCTGTTAGAAGTGGGGTTGGTCTCCTTCTTTTTCTTGGGGCCAAGCCAGACCTGATGGTAGAACCCATATCACATATAAATGAAACTGCAGGGGACGTGGCATCGTAGGAACATTGGAAGCTGCCTTACCCAGAGTCAGGCCATGGGTCCACCTAGCTCAGTAAGTTTCAGGCAGGATTCTTTCCTAGCCCTACTTGGAAATACCTCCTGTTGAACCTGGGATCTTCCACATGCAAGGAATGTGCTCTGCTACACTACTCTAGCCCCCTCCCCAATTCTGCGCCATAGAATAAAAAAAGACACATAGGTGATGTGCTAAGTCTTCCCCCCACCTAACGTAGCTCCCGATCGTCTCCCCCCACCATGCTCTCTTCAACTGAATGCTGGTAACAGGAGTGAGCTCAGCTGGAAGAAAAGGGCTTGTGGGCAGGGGGAGAAATTAGAGGGAGGGTTCAGCTTCCCGCACCTCTGTACCCTTTTCCAGTGGAGACTGGTGGCTCCGATGTCAGTGGGGCAGTGAATCCACTCCGGGTGTCAGTCAGAACCAGTCAGAACTCTAAAGGAACTGGTTCTGACTGAAACCAGGAGTGGATTCATTGCACCACTGACATCGGAACCACCAGCCTCCACTGCCCTTTTCACTCTTTAAAAAAACAACACTCCCCCCCCCCCGCCTTAATATGTGACTGCTTCTGTTGCATCTGGTGTAGTCCTTGGTCCTCTTGGAGAGTGTTTGGCAATCTGCGCGCTTCTATAGCTATCTGACGTCTGGATAAAAAAATGTGTGTACGCATTTTCCCCACCTCTGCAGGTATTCTTTAGCCTTCTCCCTGACTGGCTCAGCTTTGCACGACAAACAGTGAGCAGGTTTTGGGTAAATACGGTGCCATGGCGCTTTGCAATCAATAGCACCAGTGCTAAAGATCACATTGCTCATGAAGCTTGTCCTTGAGGAGAGGCGGAGAGAGGGAAATGAAACCTAGAATAGAAAGCTGAGCAGCCAAGTTTTTAAAGGGCTCCATGGCTGCATGTTTGGAACCCTTAGAAACAAATGCTTCTGAAAATAGTTATGTGGTTCACTGTCCACAAACACACATTTGCATGTTCTGAACCACCATGGTGCTTAGAAGCAAGTTGGGGGTCAGGCAGGAGACCCCCACTTTTTTTTTTACTTTAATGCAACCACACCAGGGGAGGCGGGGGAGAGAGCTCTGAATGTGAGAAACAGAGAGGAGAGGGTGTTTAACTCTTTCCTCACAGCCTGCTGTTCATCTAAAAATCTCTCTTGCACACCCCAAGCTGTTTTCCTCCCCATAGAGGAAAACAAAATGAGGAGGCCTAGTCTTTCCCCCAGTGCAATAGGGGTGTGATTAGAAAAACAGACCAATGGGAAGGAATTAAGCAATCCCTTTTCTGCTGCTGGTCCAATGAAATTCACACACCTGTAACTGCATTAAAGTTTAAAAAATAAAATAAACACTTCTCATTTTGTCTTTAGTTTGTGTCTCATTCCACCAATTGACCAGGGGTGGGCAATGTGCGGCCCTCCAGATGTTTTGGCCTACAAGTCCCATCAGCCCTTGCCAGCCTAGCCAGTGGTGAGGGATCATGGGACTTGTAGGCCCAAACATCTAGAGAGCTTCAAGTTGCCCATCCCTGACGTAAACAAGTGATTAAGGGTGCAATCCTATCCAGGTTTAGACAGGAAAAACGTCCTACAACTTCCAGCATTCCCCAGCCAGCATTGCTGGGGAATTGCTGGCTGGGGAATGCTGGGAGTTGTAGGCCTTTTCTTTGTCTAAACATGCATAGGATTGTGCCCTTAATACACTGTCTCCAGTGTCAATTGCTGAAAAACGCACTGCTGGCACTGTGGGAGAGAAGTATTGGTCAGTGTATCCAGGGAGTTCATATCTGAACGCTGCCCCATGGAACAGATACCCGAACCAACTTCTGCCCTGCGAGCTGTCAGGATCTACTAGAAGGCACTGAGCACCCCTTAAGCCTGCCTGCCCCAACCTGTACTACAGCTCTCATCATCCCCAGTCAGCATGACAGGTTGTTCACATTCTGTTGAGCAACCTACCTCAACCTGGTGCCCGCAAGATATGTTGGACTACAACTCCCACCATCCCCAGCCAGCCATGATGGGAGTTGTAGTCTAACATATCTGGAGGGCACCAGGTTAGGGCAGGTTGGGCTTCAGCATGAACTCGTGTCTGAACAAAATGTGTTCTCTTTTTCTCGTATAGCCCTTTATGCAGGGGTGTGGGTGGGTGTGTCTGTGCGAGCCATGAGGTTGGGAGGCAGTGTTCAGTGAAGCGTTGGTCAGATTGAAAGCTCACTGTAGAGAGAAACGCGGCAGAGGGAGCGCTATCTTAAATGGAAATCTCTTATATTCATGGATCCCCATGAATATAAGAGATGTGCTGCATTAGATCTTCCGAGGGTGGTGTGCAGGGTGGAGAACGGCAACTGTCAGATTCCACAGCGGAGCAGACAGTCAAGGAAGGCGAGCCACAAAAGGCGTGATATATTCGTTGGCTTCACAGAGGAGTTGTGTGTTTAGCTATAGCAGCCCGGCACAGCTCCACCCCTGGAGTTGTTCTGCTGAGTGACCTTTTGTGTCAGCTTGTGATTAAAATGTTCCCTTCATAATATTTTCTTGGGTTGATAAGGTCAAATAGATCGGTAGGGTCCTGTATAAGGATTCCAAGGGGGAATTTGTAAAGTGTGCTCCCTGTTTAAAACTGCTGTAAGTGACTGCAGGTATTGCTGTTTTCAGAAAATGCTAGTGCTCATGTGTGGGGGAGAAATAGACATGCAAGGGCACACACACTCCCAAGCAGCCATTTTTAGGATGGAAAGAGCCCCTTTGATGGTCTCTGGTGTCCTCTAAGGTAACTCCCAGTGGTTCTCTTGCTTCCACCAGAACTGCTAGAATGTAATCCCTGCTGTCTCTCGTTCACTCTTCAGCATCTTGACTTTTGGTTTGTATAACTTTTCTTTTAAGGTCAGGAACTAGGAGCCAAAGCACACAATGACTGTAAAATCAACTGAGTATCTATTATCTGGATCACAGCCACACAGATATTTATTATTTATTTATTGCATTTGTATCCCGCTTTTTTTCCTCTTGCAAGGAACCCAAGGTGGCTTACATTATCCTCCTCCTTTCCATTTTATCCTCTCAACAACAACCCTGTGAGGTGGGTTGGGCTAAGAGTCTGTGACTGGCCCAAAGTCACCCAGTGAGGTTCCATGGCTGAATTGAGACTAGAACCCAGATCTCTCGGCTCCCAGTCCAACACTCTCGCCACTACATCACATTGGCTCTCAGAGCATCACCCAAGCTGACCCTCCCACATAGTTTCTGGTTATGTGATGAGTCTTTCATTCTGCTACAGCAGCCTTTCCTGACCTGGTGGTGCTCTCCAGATGTGTTGGACTGCAACTCCTACTTAGGGAAGTATGTATTTTGTTAAATGTGCACTGTCTGTGTTTCATGGGTTGTCAGGAGTCTTTCGTTCCGGCTTCTGCTTGTTGATGGAATTGGATTTTATGTACAAGAATTTCATTCCTGTTTGCAAATGCACATTTGCGCTACTGCACACTTGCAATGCACATTTGCGCAAATCCCCCCCCCCCCGCAAAGTTAAAAACTGGTCTGCAAGTCTGTGGAATCTGCAGGTCTTGGGAAAAGCCTATCCACTGCGGAATTGGCAGTATGGAGTCATAGAAATCTGGACTCATTTGAATCCATTGCGGATTTCTCCGACATCCCTGCTCCCATCATTCTTGGCCAGAATAGGAAAAGGGAGTGTGGCCAGAGGGAAGGGAGTGTAGCCATCTGCAGAACCCCAGAGAGCCAGATCGGGAACCCAGACAAGCAGGAATTGGTCTGCGCGCCTGAGGTTCTACACCCTGGCTCAGTGTGAAGTAAAGCATGCAAGAGTGTGCCCAGCCCTTCCTTCTGCCTCCAGATTTTACAAAGTGGTCGACAGTGGTGGGACAGCTGTCTTTCAGGAAAACTTGTCAGCCATTGATGATCTTCTCATGGAGGAACCCCGGATAAACTCTGAGGAATTCAGTTTCCTGGAACACAGCTGAGAATCATAGAGTTGGAAGGGGCCATGTGGGCTATGGAGTCCAACCCCCTGCTCAGTGCAGGAATCCAATTTAAAGCATCCCTGACAGATCATGGCTGTCCAGTCTCTGCTTGAAGACTGCCAGCGACCGAGAGCCACCACCTCCCTGGATCTCAAAATCACAGCTAGAACTGCAGCATTACAAGAAAGCCAGACAGTTACTGTTTCCTGCATGGGAGCATGAGAGGATTTGCCCAGCCAATCAATATGAAGTGTGTCTTGCTTGTGGAAGGCTTGTTTCTGGAATGAAAACCATCACTTGATTTAATGTGATGCGTGTTTGAAATGTATCGAGACCTGCAACAAAGTGTTGGGGTGTGGAATGGTGCTATCCAGTGTTCTAGTTACTCAGCTATGCCTGACCACACAACACCCATCATCCTTCCCCAGCATTGGCAATGGCCCTCCTGGCTGGGGATATGTAGTCCAACACACCTGAAGGGGACCAGGTGCGGGAAGGCTGTTCCGTTCCATTTTCCCTCTCACCTGATTTTCTATTCCCCCCCCCCAAATGCAAATCGGCACGCTCAGCCCTCTTTGGATTGCCTTTTCTTTGTGTGGGGGCGAGGGGCACTTGATGTTTTATTTTTTCTAAAGATTTTGTTGTTGTTGGTACTTCTGGAAACCTTGGGGTTTCTCCAAGTCTGCTGATACCTCCCCTTGCCAAGGGATTGGGCCCTTTTGGCTACATAAACAATAGTGTTGAGATGGCTGTTAGTATAGGCTTACTAGGAGGGAGCTGCACATTTTCTGTCTTTGTCCTGCGTTGACAAGTACAGACTTGGGATTCTAAGGTCATTTTGGCCCACGCCAGAGATCTAGCATCCAGCCACAGTAGCTTTTTTCTGTATATTGCCAGAAGCAGAAAGAAATTAGCGACAGCTTGATGGATTGTACTTGTTGCATGTGGTGGTTGTCAGCCCAAGGTCACAGTGAACCCATTATCAGCCATGTGGAATAACAGTTAACAGATGAATAAAAGGCAAGGTCCCATTGAGTGGGGCTGGCGGCTGGGGCCCTCTGTTTAACATGTTACCTTGCTTTTATCATGCCTGCAAATGCTGTTGTAATCCAAGAAACTCCTCTCCTCCCTGTGGTATTTCGTGTGCATTAGATCCACCTTGGCAAGGCCAAAATACAGATTACAGCAAAAGTGGATTAGGCAGAGGACAAGCTATTTGCTTTTTAAACAGTGTAAGAAAGAACAGCAAGAAACAATGACTCGGTTCAGACGTTGCCCCAAGCGTGATTAAGGAAGCCAAAACATGGTTTAGTGCCACATCTGAACTGACAAGCCATGGATTGTGCCTGGCCAGCCAACTGGAGGCTGTGGTATGATGCAGGTTTGCAAACCAGGGTGTTTGCTAACTATGGATTCATGCGATGTCTGAATGGGGAAAGAAGAGTTAGGGCTGTTGCTTGGAACATCTGGGCCACTATACCTAGACATGGGAGTGCTGAGCTGACATAACAGCTCTAAACCAGCTCTAAGCCAGCATTTGCAAATGTTGTGCATATCTGTGTGTCTGGGGGGGGGGTGCATTTCCCCTTTGTTGGTAATGCATAAGTGGGCACCCTATTTCCCATTGGTTTCCTCTGGAGCTACGTTCCAATGGTCTCTGTTCACTAAAGACAGTCCCAATTACATTTTTCTTGTGTCTGGCCCTATTTTGGCTGTGGGGGTTGCTTCTTTTAAAAAGGAACAGCTAGCATGCAATACTAGAGCTGTCATATTTCAGGCTGCGTCCCCTTTGCTCTGGGTCCCTAGAAATTAATTCAGGGTGCTGGGAGAGATCCATCTCTAGTACACTTTTATCTAAATGCACATTTATGACCGATTTCTCTGGTGAGGTTTGCTTTGAATTGCTGGCAATGTATTATAAGCTAATGGTGATTTTCTAGTATGCTCTTTGGACTGAGACAGCAAGTGTCCTCTTTGCTTTTGGACATGCTATTCAAAAGAGATGGAGAAGAACAACATGTCGAGTCATGAGGAGAGGTGGCTAGGGAAGTTGGAGAAATCTGCAATGGAACCATATGAGTTTGGATTTTCATGAATCCGACCCATGCATTCTGCAGCAGACTGGCTCATCTCCTGATGAGCAGTTTCTGCAGACTTGCAGGCCAATTTTCTACCTTTCCCAAATTTTGCGCAAATTTTGTCATAGAAAAATATGCAAAATAAAAAAAACTGGCCAAAATTACACACTTCCCCCATAGGCAAAAGTGTGAAAATGCACATTTGGGGGGAATTGGTGCATTTTTGCACATGCGAATTTGCACAACTGTGCATTTGCACAAGTGTGCATTTGCACAAATTCAGAAACAAAAAATCTGATTCTGTGGGTGGGTGGATAATGGAACAAAAGGCGCCTGACAGTCTGCGAAACACAGACAGAACGGATTTTACACAGTCGGTACACCGCTAAGTGTGGTGGTAAATCCAGCAGTGATCCTTGTGAGTACAGGCATTAGAAGTGCACAAGAGTTTCTATTTGCATCTGTGGAAGTGCAGTAAATAACACTCCCGGTTACTAGAGGAAGGCATGAGTATGTGTGTGTTGTTTTTTTCATAAACAGTGGGATAACATGTTTGTTCTTAATAGAAATATCAAAGAGCTCAGCGGGTGAAATCCCACCCCTGCTCTACCTCATCCCCACCCCCAGGGCCAGTGTCAAAGGTAGACATGGTTGGGCACCAGCTGAGGGTCGACAGCCAGCAGGAGGCCCCTGGACTTGCCCCTCCTCTTGCCCATTGCAACCTGCTTGCTGTCCTGCCTCTCGCTCTGGCCCAGACAATGGTGGTGGTGAGAAGGAGGGGCAGGAGATGCCACGGCCTCCTTGCTCCCTGGCTGTCTGCCTGTCAGGCGAGCAGGCAATAGCAACGATGAGAAAGGAGGAGGAACAATAGCAGCCGATGACAAAGGCAGTGAGAAGGTGGACTCACTGAGGGAGGAGATCTTGCCTAAGGGCCCTCCAAAGCCTGGAGCTGGTACTTACCCCCTTGCCTTGCACCTTGGTCTGTCTCCTTCTGCATGCATGTACATACTGCATCTGCCCTCCTCTGCACAGCTGTGAATTCTCAAGCGAAGGGGAGAGCGTGGCTATTAGACTGCTCTATCTCCTGCTCTTGAAGCCTGGCACACTAGCTAATCTGCGGTTCATGCATAGTTAAGCAGTAGATAAGGCATTAAAAAGAAAAAGCAGGAGAAAAGTATTATTGTGCAGCAGAATGTTCCATAACCTTTATCTGGTTTTGTGAGTACAACGCTCTTGGGAACCATTTTCATGGCTCTTCCCATTTCACGCATGAAGAACTGAGGCTGAAGGATGTGTCATGCATTCATCCATGTAAGAATGAAAGTGTGGAATGGGGCTGCCCCTGTCTCTCCTCCCCGACCCCTGGTTCCCGTGTGTTTGTCCCCACCTGTGAACTGAGCCCATGTTTGTTCGGATCAAGAGGGAAGCAGTGGCTGACGAGTGGTGTAAAACTGGGTCTCCTGTGCACGTGTAATACAACGTGAATGTAACTCTATTTTATTTCCTTTTAAATGGTCTAGTAGCCATTATGAAGCAATGAGATAAATGAGTATGTGACAAACTAACCCACTGCAATACTTAAAACTGATTTTGAAATATCCTTATTCTTCATTCTCCCAGCACCATATCTCTGTTCAAACAAACTCTGGATCCACCCTGATGTAATAAGCTTCTTTATTTTAGATTAAAAATGAGTTTGATAAGTTAATGCAAAGATAAAAATGAAAACTTGCTAGAAAGTGCCTTGTTCACTTCCATGTAAGCTAGAAATGGCTGGAAGCTAGAAATGGCTGTGTTGGAAGTCCAGCCTTGGCTCACGTCTTCGGTTGTGAAGACTTCTCCATGATGAATGAGGGGGCTACCCCGTAGAAGGTTCTCCTCTCCTTCTTCCCTGTACCAAATATTCCCTTAGCTGGACCACCCTGATACTGGCTGCATTTGGATGTAGCACTGAACTAAAGGGCTATGTGAATGAGTCTTATATGCTCTCTCTCTTTTCCCCTCCTCCTTCCTTCTCCAGCACAGCCATAAGGAGATCGGAAGCATCCCTTCCATTTTCAATTATTTATTTATTTTATTTATTTATTAAATTTATATCCCGACTTTTTTCCTCCTTAAGGAACCCAAGGTGGCATACATAGCCCTCCTCCTCCTCCACACGTTTTATCCACACAACAACCACCCTGTGAGGTGGGTTGGGCTGAGAGGCAGTGACTGGCCCAAAGTCACCCAGTGAGCTTCCATGGCCAAGTGGGGACTAGAACCTGGATTTTCCGACTCTAGCCATTACACCACAGTTTGTTGTCATACTTTATTATTATTGAACTATGGTTTAGGATTACATTGAATCCAGGCTGCTGTCACAAAGAGGCAGGATCTCCTGGCTTGTGTCTCGATGTGCCCTAAGGCAGTTCTCCCATTTTGCTGAACCAAATTCCAGGCAGCATTTGGTCATGATTCTTTCTTCTGTGTCTTGGCCTGTTCTTGTTCAACTCCAGGGGGGCTGCCTCAAAGCAGTGTAACAATCCTCTGCCTTCTTCCCTTGCAAAGCACTTCCCCCTCTGAGCTCTTTTGTGTAGCAAAATTCCTCTGCACCAATGAATCGACAGGCTCCCTTCTGAGCAAACATGTATGGATTGAGCTGTAAATCCTATTGAATTCAATAGGGCTTAATCTTGAATTCGTCGGTATAGAGTTGCAAGCTTCATCAAGTCCCCGAATTGTTGGCCATCACAACTTGCAGAACTCTTAGCATAATGGCTAAGACACTGACCTATAAATTAGGAAGTCCCCGGTTCAAATCTCATCTCTCCCATGAATTTATTAGGTAGTCTTCGACAAGCCACTCCCTCTCAGCTTCCCCGTCTGCAATATGGAAATAATAATATGACACGCCTTACAGGGATTTTGTAAGGATTACAAGATAATACATGTGAAGCGCTTTCAACACTTGAGAGTGCTATGCAAATGATGATGGTGATGTGAAAGATATAAGAGGATTGAGCATTTTGTGTGGAATGAGTCTCCCTCTGTAGACTGGCTTGCATAACTTTGGTGCATGGCGTTTGCAATCTGGGAGATTCTCTTATTGTTTTTGCACACAAGGTTTTATTTGACTCCTGCATGTATTGTGTCAACGCAGACATAAAATCCACATTGCCTAGAATGCGTATTTTGATTTTTAAAATGGTTGAACGTGCACTCAGACATGATCCAGGAGGTGAAGTGTAATTTTAATATGTTCGTAAGCAGGTTTAGTAATGCAGTGCCTTTCTATTAACATTTGGGTTGAGTTCTTTGTATATATTAGTACCTGGATGCAAAAATAAGAGTGTGTGTGTATATATGTATAATTTTTCCATCCACGTATATATATATTTGTTGTAACTTGATTTATTTTTAAGCATTTTAGTATGATTTTAAAATGTCAATAATGTCTTACAATGAAATTTTATTTGCAGTCCCCGAGGAAGGAAATACTTTTCCAAAAGGTGTCTGGCTTATTCAAGCATTTTCAGGCACTTATTCAAGCATTTTCTTCTCTCCTGTTTTTTGGCGTAATTTGTGCTTTTCCCTCTCATTGGTTTTTTGAATTGTAACGTGCAAGAATGCTATAAGATGCTTGCTTGGTGTAGCACAGAGGGCTGGACGACCACTTTGCTGTTGCTCCCTAAGTCAAGGTCCATAGCATCCAAAGCTAGCTGCTATTTTGGCATATGAGGCAGAAAATCGCCTCTCCCCGCCCCTGCCAATAAAAATACAATCATAACAAATTAAAAAATAACCATTTGCTGCCCTTTTGTGCCCAAGCCAGCCACCTCACTCTGCCTAAAGGTAGGGCCGGCCATGCTGGCTTTCTTGCAGTGCTTTCTTGCAGTATTACAGTTCTGGCTGTAATTTAGAATCTATGTTGCAGGAAACCCTGCATTCCTCAGAACTGGCTTCCCTCTGCCTAATGGTAGGGCTGGCCCTGGGGCTTGCCCACGGAAAGCATCTTGCCCAAAGGGCCACCAAAATCTGGAGCCAATGTTGATTTCAGGCCGTGGGCTGTGACTGGTCTTGGGAGTCAACAGCCAACCACAGCTTCTCTTAGCAAACTGCTGAAGAAAATGCTTGTTGAGTTGAATTAAGTTATGGCTGCAGAAAGAGGGTTATATTCTGCAATGCTTGGAATTGGTGTGAGGAAAAGAGAGCAGGCAGACGCTGGCTGATGGCCAAAGTAGTACTCGCTAAACACGCTGAGCTGCTTCTCTCTGCTTCCAGAGAAATGGCCAGAATCCTGTTGAACCGGTTTCTAAATCTGCTGTTCAATCAATTTCCCCCTCTCTTGGCCCAAACTTCCATGTAGGTTAAATGCACTGAGCAAGGTTTGGGCAGCCAAACTTTTGAAACAGCACTTCTTCATAACATGCAAAGCCCTTGTCTGTCTTGTCTGTCTGTCTCTCTCCCCCACACACACTTTATTTTTTGTCCTCACAGCAACCCAACAAGGGCCATAGGTCAGTGGTAGCTGCTTAGTAGTCCCTGGCATTTAAAACATCTCTGCTAGCTGGGCTGGGGTGGGCCTCTGAGATCCTGCAGTACCATTGCTCATGCTGGCTGGGACTGATGGAAGTCCAAAACACCTGAATGGTGCCAGGCTGCAGTTAGATAGTACTTGGCTGGATGGACCATGAATCATACTTGCTAGATATTTGGGACTATAAGTCCCATCAACCCCAACCAGCATGGGGGAGATGGGGGTTGTAGTACACAACATATGGAGGGCACCAGGTTGGAGAAGGCTGCTTTTATATCCTGTAATGGTAGATTTCTCTCATCCACAGATGCGGATGGCTAACAATATTAAGAGCTGACTATGGATGGCTAACAATATGGATGGCTAACAATATAAGAGCTGACTATGGATTTATCCTGGGACAAGTTCAAGTCCAGCTGTTCCATCCTAGTTTGCAATCTTTTTTTCTTTGTATCTCTTTTTTCAAACATTCAGTGGCTAGGGGCTATTGGGGTGGGGATGCATGCATTGTTTAAAATCCATTCTGTGTTTTGCAGATTGTCAGGCGCCTTTCATTCTGTTGTCCGCCCACGGACAGAATCGGGTCTTTTTTTGTTTGCAAATTTGCGCAAACCACCCCCCCAAATGTGTATTGTCATGCTTTAGCCTATGGGGAAATGCGCATGTTTGCTGAGTTCTTTTACTTTGTGCATTTTTCAACAGTGAAATTTGTGCAAAATTCAGGAAAGGTAGAGACCCGGTCTGCAGGTCCGTGGAATCCACAGTGGGGTGGACTCATGAAAATCCAAACTCATTTGGATTTCTCGGACATCCCTATATTGGGGTGATGTCTTAAAAAGCTGATGGTTCCTTGCAGTGTGTTTGCCATGTCCCCAGTTGCGACACCTAGGAATGCTCTTCTTGTGAATCAGGGCCATTGTCCTTATCAGGTATTGAGTTCCCTTCCTCTGCCAGCAGCAGAAGCCACCAATGATGTAGAACAAGATCAGGGAATCATGCCACACAATAATGCAATTCAGTGTGGCAAATAGGGACCAGGGGATCTAAAAGCCTGTCTTTTTGCCATAAGAACTTTCCCGTTAACTCATCTGAGGCCCTCCTCTGGTGCCCCCTTTGGAAGTGAGGAGAGAGAGAGCAGGCCTTTTCGATGGTGGCCCTCCCTAGACATATTCGCCTTACATGCGATAGTCCAGGCATATCAAAAATTATAATAGGTCAAGGCAAAAAAATACAGAATACAGTGTTCGCATGAACCAGGCCCACAGAGAAACAAGGGGCGAGATATCAGCAACGTTTGTGCAAGTATGCAAGCAAACAATTAAGCTAAAAAAAAAACAGCAGGAGCATAATGAGGGCTGGGCATGCTCAGTAGCTATAGAATGTAGAGTGACATATGGAAAAGAAAAATGGAATGTGGGGCTGTGGGGGGGCGGGGAGGGGAGGGGAGGGGAGGGGAAGAAGAGTGGAATGCCCTGCTTGGAACCCTGAACCTTTCATTTTAGGAAGTAGGATACACTGCAACAGTTTGTTGCAGGTCCCAGTTGTTGTTACCATAATTCAGATGCCAGGTTAAGACCGTCCTGTTAGCCCAACCTTTTAGGGCATCAGCTAGGACTGCTTGCATCTGTATTTGTACTGTTTGGTGTGTTGTTTTTTTTTATGATTTTGCTTTTGCCCAGTACCGGCTCCAGGTTTTTGAGAGCCCTTGGGCAAGACACCCCCAGGGGCCCCCGTCCCTCAGTGAGTCCACCTTCTCACCGCCATTGTCTCCAGCTAATATTGGTCCTCCTCCTTTTTCTCATCATTGCTGCCGCTTGCTTATTTGACAGGCGGAGAGAGACAGTGACCTGGTTTGAACAGCATGACGGCCCGCTGTGGATTACTTAAAACTCTCAGGGTGCACGTGCCTTCCACCATTATGAATATGCAAGCCCTGGGCAGTGGTTGCAATGGCTTGTGGTGTCATGCAAACCCAGCTGGCAGGGGTCATCTGAGGGTTAAGCAATCCTCGCAGAACCCATGGTTTGTCTTAGGGTTATGCCGGGGTTGTGAATAGATAACCACAGATAACCCTTGCCGGCTGGCTTCACACGACACGACAAGCCATAGCAACCCCTGGCTGGGCCTTGTGTATTCATAATGGCATCGTGGGGTGAATTAACCCACGATAGGCTGCCATGTCATGGGAACTGGCCCAAGGAATATGCATCAACTGTTCCTCCTTTACATTATCATCATTATCTGGTCCAGAGTGTGAAGCAGGTTAACAAGAGATTGCAGTGGTGAAGAAGAGCAGCAGGTCTGGGGACTCCAGTTAGTGGGCCCTCTGCAAGTGCCAGTCCTTGATGCCAGCCCTGCTTTAGCCTATTTATTGTGGCATTTGCCATTGCTTGTTATCATTCACTTATGTATGCCACTTCTTCATAGCCTTGTGCTCAAAGCAGGCTTACAAGATATCAAATGAGCAACAGCAATGAGTGTATTGATTCAAAATATAACAATATACATTGTTATCTATAGAAATGCATACAAAATATATCCAAATATGGACAAATTTGGTACAAATACCAAATTTAGCAGTGCAAATAAGTCAGTTAATACAGTGCCAGTAAATCTCAATGCCATTGTGGTGTAGTGGTTATACCGTCGGACGAGGCCCAGGTTCAAATCTCTACTTGGCCAAGAAGTTCACTGGGTGTCACCATCTCCCAGCCTAACCTACCTCACAGGATTGTTCTGCAGATAAAACTGGGAAGGAAGGCCATGCATGCTATTTTGAACTCCTTGGAGGAAAGGTGGGTTATAGATATAGATTATAAACATAGATATGTCACCCAAATGACCATATAAAGTGGCAAGACAAATAAACCAAGATTTTAGCTGTAGTTCTATGCTGCTTCAGGGGCTGTTTTAACTGAATGGAGGGACACACATTTTTAAATAGACATTGCAGTGAGGGAGGTGGGGGAAACTCTCTGCAAGAAGCCACTGGTTTCTGTTAAATTTGTGCAATGGCCATTGTACTCCTTTTAAATTGGTGCAATAGCCATTGTACTCCTGGCTACTAATAACTTGGTATCTCTAGCTTGGTGCCCATCCCCAAAATGTAGGGGGCACTGAATAAAAATAGATTATGAAGCTCTGCCATCTTCCTTCTTTCCTTCACCTGCTTCTATAAAATAGGGCCATGTGTGCCGCTTTGGGCAAGATCTCAAAGAGGCCCATCTCCCTAAACTTCTCCAAACAAAACAGGATTGGGGACTTGGAGTCCCACCAGGCATTCCCTTTGTTTCTTCCCCAATGCTACGAACATGTTGCCAAGTTTATGTTTGTCCAGTGGCTGCGTAACATCTTCTGTTGCTTTCGATGGCATTGCTGAAAGTCTTAATTCTGGTTCCCTGATGCTTTCCATGTTTGCTTTATGTTGCTGGCTCTTTATGAGGTCTTCCCGTTACTGTGGCCCAATTCAGTCACGCTTGCATGAATGTCATTCAGTTGTTCTTGAAGTGCAAATGTCGCTACCGTTACTACTTACCAAATGAGTTCAGGTATTGGATTCCTTCCATCCCAGGTCAAATGCAAGGGACTTCAAATTTGGTTATTTAAGCAGTGTGTCTCACTCTTACTTCCTTTCTCTAATATTTCTTTGAAGAGACAAATAGCCCAATCCTCAAAACGGTTTTATTGCATGCAAATCCTCCTTTGTCGTTGGAGCTTTTGATACAATAACTTTTCCCTTTCCATACCCATCTTCCTGTGACGACTGTGGTCACTGTACACAATATGCCCACAAAACAAATTCTGGGGCAAATGCAGGAGCTTTTTGCCTGTTTAGACAGGGGGAAAAAATCCTACAACTCCCATGGGAACTGTAGGACTTTTTTTTGCCTAAACTGGCATAGGATTGCACCTTAATTATCTTTGCTTAAATGCTGGTACCCAGACAGTATCGTAAGTTTTAAGACTGCTGAATTCTAGTGCTCTGCAACAAGGTGGGCCTCATAACTCACTGTCCCTCAGCCCAGCCCTAACCCACAAGGTTGTTGTGAGGATAAAATGAGGGGAGAAAACTATGTGTGCTGTCTTGACCTCCTTGAAGGAAAGGCAGGGTATACATATAAAACAAACTTTTAAAACGGAAATATTCTGACATCTTAAATTACAGGCTTCTAAGGCAGACAAGGGTGCTTTTTCTGAATAGGGAATGCAAAGGGTAGGTCTGATGATTAAATAATTTCTGCCCCAAATCCCGGCAGATCTTAAAAAGGGGAAGGGGGTATGGAGCAGATTTTCACTCCCAAATCGTAAGGGAGCTGTATATGAGAGAAGGCACTCCTTGCAGCCTTTGCCAACCTGGTCCCCTGCAGATGTGTTGAACTGCAATTCCCATCATTTCCTGCCAGCATGGCCATAGGCCTGGGGTCTCCACCACCAGTATGCCCACAGTCACAGCCGCCAGCAGTCACAGCTCCCAGCAGGCTCCCTGCCTCCTGATTCTTATTTAAAAATATGTTTAAAGCTTCTTTAAAATATGTTTGTTGGTTTTTCAAATTTAACAATACATTAAGGGCACAGCCCTATGCATGTTTCGACAGAAAAAAGTCCTACAACTCCCAGCATTCCTCAGCCAGCATGGGGAATGCTGGGGGTTGTAGGACTTTTTTCTGTCGAAGCATGCAAAGGATTGCTCCCTAAATAACCTAAGGTGAGATACCAGTAAGAACATCCACACATTTTTTACCTTGATCCTGGTAACATATAACTGGCTTGTCTGATCTCACATCTTTATCAGTTTATGCTCTGTTAACCAAATAAATCTTTCCATAAACAATCATGTGAGTGAGGTGGTTGATCTACCTCTTTGTGCTGTACCATAAAGTTTATAAAATCCCACCAAGTCATTATCCCCGTCTTGCACATTTCTGTCTGCCTTTCGTGTGTGGGTTAACTTTTCCATTTGAGCTACCAACCATAATATGAGTCTCCATTATGGAACAGCTGGACCGTGAGTGCTTTTCCAACTCCTCGCTATTTCCCTCCTTGCCGCTACCCAAAAGAATGTCAGAAGAGCCTTGCTTTTGAGTTGTATGTTTTCAATGTCATATAATGAGAGTAAACCCACCATCGGAGAGACATGAATCATTTGATCTATGATTAAAGCGGCCTCCTTAAACACTTTTTTTTTAAAAAATTTCTAACTTGGTGGCTTGCATGCTATGAAGCAAAGGTGCTGCCCTCCGTCTTTATTTGGGTTCAGAAGGGTGGTTTTGTGTTTTGGAACTCAGCTTCTGCCTTTCACTTGGGTTCTTGGCCAAGTTACTTTTAGACTCACCAGTTTGTCTTCTAGGGAAAAAATGTTTTTTGATTGACCATACCCACCATGCCTTGCATCATGGTAGCCATTTTATGAATCAGCAAGCTGCCTTCACCATGGCAGCCATTTTGTGGGAGCACCTACAACACTCTCTCAAAATTCCAAATGTGCCCATGAGCCAAAAAATGTGGGGACCCTGCCATAAGCTATGCTGGCTGGGAATAGTGGGAATTACAGTCCAAGACATCTGGGGGAGGGCACCAGGTTGGGGAGTGCTGCCTTAAGGTATGGACAGCCCAAGCCTGCATTATTCCCACTGTGGGACTAGAGAAGGGCCCATCACCTGGAGCCCCTTAAAACTGATGGGATTATTTAGTAATGATACCTCCTGTTAGAAAAGCAATTAGCAGAGAAAAAGCAAAAGCAAAACAGACCGAGCATTTGCCAGTCCTACATGCACACAAGGCTATCTTAAGATAATAAAAGGAGACCACACTCTTGTTTGGTGAAGTAAAGTAAAACAGTTTTACTTACAAATGTTCTTGCATATACAATGCAGTTACAGAGTAGAGGTTTTTTTTAGAAGAGTTTGTTCAATCCATTTTGTGTTCTGTTACACGGGCAGGAGTGAGAGAGCAAACACATGTGGTCCCAGCAATGCTGCAAGTCAGAGGGGGTGGGGGGAAGGAAGGAGAGAAGTAAAAGGGAGAAATCGCAGGAAACCACACTGTAGCCCATAGAGATCCTAAGGGTGGCTGTGGTCAAAATTCCCATCAACTAACTGCAATACTGCCCCCTTCTAGTAACTTGCAGAAGAGGTTTCAATATTCCCAACAAAAACTGCCATTCACTTCTGTGAATGGCTCTGCTTTTCTGACATTTTGTAAACGTCTTCATTTGCCATGTGGATGAGTGTTTTAAGTTTGTGTGAAGATGGATTGGGTTGGAAACTTGTGAATATGAAAACATTTCTTTATTTATTTATTTTTTTTTGTAGTTCAGCCAGCTGGTATCCAGTGATCTGAAAGCTCTGGGAAGAAACTCTTACACGTTCTGCACAGATGGCCAGTTACTCATTCGGCAGGTCCTTCATCCCGAGGCCTCGAAAAAGGTACACAGTTGACGGGATCCTGGTAACAGCCTGGAAAAGTTGTGTGCAGCCAGTAGGTGGTGGTGGTCATAGGCCTAAAAGGAACATTCCTTCCCATGGCAGATTCTATGAGCTCCAAATGTTTGTGGGCTTGTGAGAGATGCAGGAGATTCATAATAAGCGTGAACAGAATGCACAAGTTCCTCTCTCTTCCATTATTGCAGCTTCCTCCTGGTAATGAGGGTGGCTACTTACATGTCACCAAACTTGGCATTAACTAGATGTCTTGTAACTCAGCCTAAGCACATGGAACTGAAACAGCTGCATGCAACTGCTTCCCTGTTTCCTCCTGCCTACGTTCCTCTCTTTTCCCTGTGTTGAATTTTAGATTGTAACCTCCTCAGGGCACACACCTGTCCTCTTGCACTCTGTTAAGCATCATGCAAAGTGATGGCACCATATACATAATTAAAAATAATGATCTCCTTGGGTTAATGTTTTTAATGGGCCTGTGTTGAAGAAAACGATTGCGGTCCCAAACTGCTTCTGAGGACTGGCATGAGACTCAATGTAATGTTCAATGTTCACAGGATGCTTTCCCCCCTGTTCATCCTTTTCCCATCATAGAATCTCCTCCTGTCCGACTGCTTTTATTCGTTTTATGATCTACGCAAAGAATTCCATGAATGCTACCCTAACTCGGCCCCCGTGAAGGATCAGACTATCCAGTCTATGGCAGAATGTATCCTTTTTCATTGTTATAAAGCTGGATTGACTCCTCCTGTTCCTAGACCAGGATGCTAATTGGTGGTCCCAGGACAGATCAGGCCTCAATGGCCCTCTCAAATTTTAATCCAAGTGTGGTGAAGATTTTCTCTTGGCTAAGGAAAAGGTGAAACGTGTTTAAGTTGTAAGAGGGAGGCTTGGAGGGTGGCAACAAGGAAGAGGGCCTTCATCAGTGGTCCCCCAATTATAGAATTATCTCCCGAACAAGGCCTGCCTGGCACCAACATCTTTTCGGCACCAGGTTAAGACTGCCCTCTTCTCTCAAGCATTTGGCAGCATATAATGAGTCTTTAATCAGGTCCTGGATTGTCTTTGGTTGATCGATTAAACATTGTTTTTAGATATATGTTGTCTCTGTGTGTGCTGTCTGTTTATATGTTTTTATGTAATGGTTTTGTACTTTGTATAATGTATTTTTAGGGTTTAAATTTTTTTGTGAACCACTCAGAAAGCCTTGGCTACGGTGTGGTATAGAACTATAATAAATGAAATGAACGAAGAGAGAATGAGCTTGTACCGCAATGCCCCCGTCTCTTGGCAGGGGATGCCTTCAAATAGAAGACTGTTCTCTGTAAAATAGGACAGCCACCTTAATCCTGCTAAATGGTGCTCAGTGCATAGTAGGGTCTGCCTATTGGTCATTGTATATAGCAAAGTACCCTTTTGACTCCCAGACTACTGTCCAGAGAAGAAACCCAGTTGTGGGACATCTCTATTCTAGGAAATATGAAATACACCCCAGAAAGAGGTGATGTGCTCTTCTCTGCTCCACAGCATAATCATTGCCAAGCAGACTCTAGACTCTTGTCTGTAGCAGGACGAGGGCTATTTAACACATGACAGGGGCTTGGCAATGTTTTTGACTGTTTGTCCTTCCCACCACTGCAGTGAAATCCCAGCAATCCATGTGACTAGTCCTTTGCAGATGTCATGCCTCCTATCTGTAGACTCTGCTACGTGAGTAACCAGGGCTGGCATCAAGAGTAGGCATGGTCAGGCAGCTGCTAAGGGCCCACACCCCAGCAGGGGCCCACTGACAAGAGCCCCTTGGAGTTGAGCCTCGTCACCTTACAATCTGCTTGTTCACCTGGCCCAGATGATGGTGGTGGTGGTGGTGAGAAGGAGCAGCAGTAGATCTCACTGCCTACTTGTTCACTGGTTTCCTGCCTGTCAGGCGAGCAACTGGTAGGAATGACGTGAAAGGGGGGGGAGGAACAATAGTCGCTGGTGATAATGGTGGTGAGAAGGCAGATTTACGCAGGGAAGGGGGCCCATTGAGAGTACCTTGCCCAAGAGCCCCTCCAAAACCTGGAGCTGGCACTGGTGATGGCCATGCTGCTCATGTCTCCGAGCATGTGCGCATAGATCTGTTATGGTAAGATCTTCCATTTGGTTTTTTTTTATAAAGCTCTTCACAGTGTCAACCAAGAGACCAGCAGAATCTTTGCTGGAGGTTTTCAAGCAGGACAGCCATCTCATAGGGAGGTGCCCTCCCACGGAATTTCCTACATGAAGCAAGAGGCTTAGATTAGACGGCCTACAGGCCCCCCTCCAAGTCTATGAATATTAACCAGCTGGCGATGCCTACAGTGCCACAACTGTAGTGTGTCCATGTTTGTGAAATTGTTTGTCCTGTTTTCTTGAACCTGGCGTCCAGACATCGGGTATGGGATAGATGAAACGGAGGAAGATTTTGGAGTGTGGCAAGTGAAAGCTATGGTGACCATTATTTTCAGCATGCTTTCAGATACGTGCAGTAAGTGAAGATACTTTTGCTGGGCCTGGGGCATTCTCCCACCCCACCCACCCCTTGGTTAAGAACATAGCCCCCGCCTTGGTCAAGAAATGGCACTTTTGTCTGTTGCTTCTATCTTCTGTGTGCATTTAGATTTTTAATTTTTCTGTGTTCCTGTCAGTTACAGATCACAAGTTTACTGCCCCTGAAACCGTGAAATACAAGTATGAAACTGGACCCTGGTAAGTGGTTTGTGCACAGAGCAACATGGAAAAAACTGCCCAGAGAGCTTCGGCTGTTGGTGGTATAGAAATGAAATAAAATAATTAAAATAATTAAAAATAAGTCCAAGCCCTACATCTTCTATTGTCATCATAATTTTTGTATTCATATACCAATTTTTCCCAAGAAGCTAGCTCACATTTTTTTAAAACATGTGGATAACTTCAGAATAGAAGAGTGGTATGTGAGCATATGTATTTTAGCAATTACTATGCATACAATCCATTCTTCCCCGGTCTGTGCTATTGAAAGCTACGGTAGGGGATTGACACAGGGCTCAGTAGAACCTTTTAGTTCCTCCTCCAGGGTCTAGTGCTGGGATGCTGCATCATGCCCAGCCACCATTTGCAGTGTGAGACCTGTTGGAGTTCTTGTGGCAAGATCCAGCACCTCTCCTGAATATGGCCCTAATGTTCAGGCGTAACATAATGGCTGCATTCTGAGTTCTCGGTAAACCATGGTTCAGCATTATGAGAACAAAGCTGATCTCTCTCTTGTACTAGGAACGGGCAAACATCTGATGTTCAAGGTCACTGAAGTTATCTAAATTCCTCCTCAAAGCTCAGGTTGGCTCGTTCATGTTCCCAAACACGAACACCATTCCTCCCCCCACTCCCCCCACCCCCCGTGATCAGGAAAAATGTGCATTTTTGATTGCAGGAATGTGCATTTTAAAAAATGTCAATTTCTCCTGATCAAAAATGTGCATTTTTCCCCATAGGCTAAAGCATAAAAATGCTGGTTTGGGAGACAAATGCACACTTGCATATTTGCACAAGTGTACATTTTTGGAAGCTTGCACATACGGAAGTGCACACTTGCGAACGCAATTGCGGGAAATATCAAAATTCTCCTGAGAATTGCATTCCTGCTCGCATTTGGGTTGTGAATGGGACACGTTTACATGATTTGTGAACGGGAATGAAATTCTTGTACACCCCTAGCTGGAATACTCCCCTCCTTTAGCGTGCTCACGGGGAGCTCAAAAGCTACAGCTTCTATTTGAGACTAACCATGGTTTAGTATGTCATCCAAACCCTAAACTGTAGTTAATCTTAACTGAGGTTAGCAGAAACAAGGCAGCTTCATGAAGTGTGGCTTGAAAATTACTTCTTTCGACTAACTGTAGCGAAGATTAACTGTAGCAAAGATTAACTATAGTTTGTTCAAGCTGTGCTTAATTTGAAATAGAAATGAAAGCTCCTGAAGTCCTTCCTGCGGATGTGCTGGAGTGCGAGGGGGGTGCACGAAACTGGGGTCATTTTTGTAATAGGGATATAGGAAGTTGAGTCAGACCCTTGATCCGGCTAGCCCAGTATTGTCAGCACTGACTGGGAGCAGTGGTTCTCCAGGGTTTCAGGCAGGGGTCTTTCCCAGCCCTGCCTGGAGATCTCAGGGATCGAACCTGGGACTTCCTGCATGCAAAGCAGGGGCTCTGCCACTGAGCCTGTATGTGCTGCCTTGAGTTCTGCGATGGAAGAAAGGTGGGATATAAAGGCGTTAAACAGACCTTGGATCACTCTGCACCTCGGATAGCTCCTTTAGAGTTCTGGCTGGTTCTGACGGAAACCTGGAGCGGATGCACTGCCCCACCGACATCGGAGCCACCAGCCTCCACTGGTTTTAAGTTGTTTTCTCTTACCCAAAAGTAATATGTCAATCTTTGGCAAATTCAGCATGCACTACATTTTTTTTTAAACCAGCCTCAAACTTTGTTGACTCTCCTTTTCTTGATATTAACATAATCAGTAGGTTGCTTCTAAGTTCCTTCTTTGTAAACAAACAAAACAAAAACCCCAGACACCGATAATTGTAAATAATTCCAACAAGATTGATGGTGGGTCCAAAGGAGGTTTTAACCCAAGTTTCTTTTCTATATAATACCTCCAAGCTTTATTCCAGTATCTCACAAGTGTGTGTGTCTAGAGATGGATGGATGGATGGATGGATGGATGGATGGGGGGTGGGGTATTCTCATGAATCTGAGAATACCCCCCAAAACTTCCTGACTGTTAGAGCAATGCGACAATGGAACCCATGACCTAGGGAGGTGGTGGGCTCTCCCCCACTGGAGGCATTCCAGATGAAGCTGGACAGACATCTGTCAGGGATGCTCTGACTTGGATTCCTGCATTGAGCAGGGGGCTGGACTTGATGGCCTTGTAGGCCCCTTCCAAGCCTACTATTCTATGATTCTATGATCTACCACATATGCATCATTACCTTTACCTCTGGCACATTAAGATTTCCCCCCACTGGATGAATTAGATTTTTGTGGTGGTGTCCTTAAATGTCAAGCCGGCTGTGAAGAAAACCTGTCTATGCATTTTTTCCGCATAAACTTATTTTTCGCAACAGATGGAATCCCAAGGGATCACACTAAAGCTTTGCATGAATCCAGGACAATGCATTCACCATTCTCATCTGATCAGCCTTCCCCAACCTGGTGTCCTCCAGATGTCTTGGGCTACAGGTCCCATCATCTCCAGCCAGCATGGCTTGGGGGATAATGGGAGCTGTAGTCCAACACATCTGGAGGGCACCAGGTTGGGGAAGGTTAATACGGATGGAGTCATTGACTTTCTGCCACTTGTTACCAGTGTTACCAAATTAATAATAAAAACGTCTGGATGACAGTGGATACCGATGTCGCAATCGGACCTTTTGATATCCTTACTCATTTTTCCTTGCTGGACGCATACTGCCTGTCGTTTGTTGGGTTAAAAGTTAGCAGCCCTATGGCACAGTGAGGTTTCACATAAGATATCCTATATTCTTTTCTTTCAGTCCAGAGGGATGGGGGAAAGAAGCAGTTTTACTGCAGACTGCATGGCAAACTGCGGTTGGAAGTGATGTAAGCAACGGAAGGCTCGCTGCCTTGGATTGCGGGGGTGTTTTGGGGCACGCTCCATAAAAGGCAGGCTTTGTACTTGTATGGCAACAAGAGAGAGAGAGAAATGGCTACATGGTGGGGCGACTCGGTGTGCCTTGCTGCCCTTTCTGAGCTTCTTGGGAGTCTCCTCCTTGCAGGCTGCCCAGTTCCGGGGTTGCCCCTCTATTTGAGCCCATGTTGCTGATCGGGATTCGCACGCTTTGCCCCTTGCTGCTCCTCCATCTTCTTGGTGTGTCTGGCTGTGTCTTTTCTACTGGGCTGAAATGACCTTGGGAGTGTGTGATTGGCTGCACTAATCAGTAGCTAATTGGCATCTAGGCGGATGATTGTCGCTTGCTTCAGAGGAGACCTCTGCATCTCCACCTCATCATTTCCTCAGTTCTGTTTCCTGGGTTGCAGAAGAGGGGGATGTCCAGAAGAAAAAGTCTACTGACGGACTGAAACTTGCATGTAATATTGGGGGTGGTGTGATCTGGAATAGTGAGACGTGCCCTTTCATGGACTTACTATTGCAGTGGGAATCTTTGACTTGACTGTCAGTGTCGGGGTTTCGCAAAAAGCAGCCAGTTCCAGTTGTCCAGAATAAGTTCCGTGTTACTTATCCATTTTGTAATGCTACAAGTATCCTAAGGTTGAACTTTCACATTGTAGAAGGCAACCAATTGCAACTTGTTCGGCAGGTACAAGTCTTCTCCAAATAGGTTCATATGATTGCCAGTCACTGACTGTAGCATCAAATGGTGACTTGTATAAGGGAGGGAAATTAGTTGCACAGATGGAAGCGTCATGTTACTTTTACGATTGCATTGATCTCCTGTCCTTCTGAGAGCGGAGGGCAGCATGAGTGGGATTCTCACCTCTGTTTTATCCACACAACAACGCTGTGAGGTAGGATGGATGGATGGATAGACAGATTTTTATTATGATCACTGATCAGCACTTTACAGGTACATGTACAAACCTTACACACAGCGTACTTAATTATACAGAAACTCAAAAAGAAACCTAACATGACCCCAGAGTATCTGGCTGGTGGAATTGTACTAATTTGCTAAAAGTTTGCACCAAGCACTAGCAGCTTCACAAAACCTGGCCACCTTATTTGTGACCTGAGAATCCTGATCAGAAAGAGGAACAGAAAGAGAAAATTCATTTGATCTGCCTGGCATTTTTTTTGTAAAATAGGTGCGATAAAAACATAATGGATTCTCTGTCACAGGGGCATGGAAGTCCATGGTATGGGACCTTTTGATAGATAGAAAGTTGGTGGCTAGCCCAGGGTGCCCCAATAAGCTTTTGGGAAGAATGGGAATCAGCCTGGGGCTCGTTAATCTAAACCTGATGCTAAACCATGCTGCCTGCCACATTTCCTGACATCTGCTCAAGATACCAATAATTTTAATGGAGTTCAGTTCACGCATTTGGATTAAAGTAATCAAGTGATGACCTTACATGTGTGAACCAGCCGTGTATTGTTAAGTGTATGAGTCTCCTAAAATACAACACCTGTCTGTCATGTTTTGTGTTATACAGTGTATTTATATTGTACACTCTGGAGAAAAGTAGTGTGAAGCAGCGCTTGCATGTTAATAAGGTATTTCTATCCCTACAAGAAAAGGCTACAATGATTGGGGCTTTTTGTTTAGAAGAAAGGTGACTAAGGGTGCAATCCTAACTAGATAGGTGGCCGCCTCCGAACTTGGAGGTGACCGCCTATCCAAAGCAAGGCAGGATAGGCATGGGGGTGGGGGGATCGTTTCCTCTGTGCCGCTCCTGCCTTGCTGTTTTTCACTAGACAGCCGTTTTTGGCTATCTAGACATGGGGGGCCCAACCGGGAGAGGAAGCTGCCATAAGACACATTGGATGTATGCGCAGCTCCACTCTCCTCGCCCTGGAATGCCTCTTTTCAGTCACTCCGCACTCTTCTTAGGAGTGCGGAGGATGGGGCTTCTCCGCACTGCCTCCAAGGCAGCACGGATGAGGGCGGAGGTCGGTTTTCCGGGAACCAACCTCAGAGCGCGGGCTCCAAGGTTGGTTCCCGGAAAAGAGCATATCCTATGGCCCTCTAGACAGTGTCTAGTGGCCATAAGATTGCTCCCTGAGGAGAGGATGTGGAAGAGTTGTATAAATTATGCATGGCATGGAGAAAGTGGATGGAGAGACATTTTTCTCCCTTGGGAGACTTGGAACAGGCAACAGGAAGGCATAATTTCTTAAGGATGCAATCCTATGCATGTTTAGACAGAAATAAGTCTTACAACTGGCTGGGGCATGCTGGGATTTGTAGGACTTTTTCTGTCTAAACTTGCATAGGATGGCACCCTAAGTCTTGTGGCACCTTAACTTTTATGGCATAAACGTTTGTGAACCAGACTTGAGTCCCCTTCATCAGACGCATGAAGTCAAGTGTTTATGTATACCTGCAGCTGAAGATAACACTTCACACATCTGGTGAGGTGGACTGTAGTCTACAAAACCATATGCCATAATTGACTTGTTAGACTTGAGGGTTGCTGGGAGTTGCAGGACTTCTTTCTGTCTAAACATGCATGGAGGCACGCCTTGAGCCTATCTCAAGGAGCACCTCCAGCAATACCAGACAGGCCGCTCAGCAATATCATCCTCGGACGGCCTTCTCTCTGTCCCATCAGCCAGGACAGCTAGGCTGGTGAGGATGACGGAGAGGACCTTCTCTGTGGTGGCCCCCACTCTGTGGAACTCCCTCCCTAGGGAACTCCGCCATGCCCCCTCTTTAATGAGCTTCTGCCATGCATTGAAAACTTGGTTGTTCAGGCAGGCGTTTGGGGTGGGTTAGGGTAATTTTAGAACATGATGTTTTAATCCATAATTTTACTGTTTTTGATTGTTTCATTGTTCTACATCGCTCAGAGTGGCCGGATGACTGGCCAGATGGGCAATTAAGAAATTTAATAAATAAATAAAATAAAAAATAGGATTTGCATCCTTAAGGAATCAGTAGCCACAAGACGCAATAAAGGCCACTGGCTTAGAGAGCTTTAAAAGGGGATGATGCCACTTCATGGAGGAGAAGTCTATCAATGGCTACTAGTTCATGATGGCTATGTGCTCTCTCCCAGGAGCAGAGGCAGCACGGCTCTGAATATTAGTCCCTGGGCAACAAGAGCAGGAGGGTGCTATTGCCCTCATGCCCGGCTTCTGGGCTTCCCATGGCCATCTAGTTGGCCGCTGTGGGAAACATGATGCTGGACTAAATGGGCCTTTGCTCTATCCAGCAGGGCTGCTGTTACATTCTTAAACAATTTGTGATGGCAGCAACTCCTCATTTTTTCTGCGCCTCCCCATTTTTTTCTGTGCCTTCCCATTTTTACTGTGCAAACCTGTGCCTTGGCAAAAAAGCTGCCCAGTGAGCCTGAGGTCTGACGGTGCCTAATTCCAAACCTATCCACCACCTACCCTTTGAACATCAGACTCCACACCATATCACAAGCTACTTTTGAATGCCCCCCACCCCCACTATTTCCAAAGCAGCTTGCTGTGTGACTTGGGACTGGGCTTAGCATTCAAGAACATAAGCACAAAGACCAACTGATTGCATCAGACCTATTGTGCAGTCCTTTGAATCCTGGCCTTGGTTCTTAAGGGTGTTGATAATCTCAAATGTTTGGAGTAGTATGCCTAAGAATGGCCAAATAGAATTAATCTTATTTTTTATCCAAAGGAAGAGTTAAGAAATGCTCCCAGTACTGCATATAGCGATGTATTAAACAGATATTTGCAGTGTAATGAAGGACAGAAATTGTGGAGTCCTTGGATCGATAGCTGATTTGATGTGCCCTTTCTTACCTTTCTCTTTCCACAGTAGTAAATCGGAAGCAGTGGACAGCGAAACCGTAATACGTGCAAGAGGGCTGCCGTGGCAGTCTTCCGATCAGGACATTGCCCGGTTTTTCAAAGGCCTTAATATTGCCAAGTAAGAGTGCTAGATCTGCTGTGTTGCTCCTCATTCACGATCCGGTGTCATTTTCCTTTTTCTTTGCTGCAAATTCTTCTGTGTGGTCTTATGGGGCTTCCCTTTCAGCTCTCCGCTTTAATGGACTCCGGACGATAGGTAGAAAAAGAGGCGTTTACACTAGCAACTAGGGTGGCCAGTTGTGAGTCACCAAAAAAGACATGCATCGCCAAAAGAGAACACTTATTTGCATAAAACTTGCATACGCTAATATATATGTATAGATGCAAATTTATAAATTATTAAATCTAAATACAAAAACAGTACACGTCACCAGAGTGTGGAAGACTGTGACCAGGTGAGCGGTGTGCCTTGCTCAGTCTGCTGTCCTGGTACTGCTGATGGGCAACTTCAAGGCCCAGCTTTTCCTTCGGATGGGCCTTTATCTTTCAACTGGGCTTGGACTGATTAGCTCTTCAAACAGAGGATGCCCTCAAGTTAGAGGACAGTCCTCTGGAAAAGAGAACACCTGGCCACCCTAGGTCAGTACATAAAGCAGACCCCTGAGAGGCTCAATGCCTTGTTTTTAAAAAGAGCAAGTTTCTAGCCCTTAAGGTTGGAGAGGAGAAGGGAAAAAAACTTCCTACTAAGGTCTTAGAGACCAGAATGCACTGGGTTGGGGCAATTTTGTTCAACATGCTTCCAAGTCGTAGCCCCCGTCATCCTGTCCTCACATAGCCACTTCTTCTTCTTAAGGGGTGGGGATACATTTAATTTGAAACTCATACCCTGAAACTGTCTGTATTTTAATTGGCAATGCTTCCCTTTTGATTCATTGTTACTGCAGTTTTATTACTATCTTTTATACTGCATCATTAACTAATGCACATGGTAATGGCGTAAGCAAGGAAGGCAAGTCCCTGTCGTGCAAGGCTTGGTTCCCACAAGCAGCAGACATGGGGAGCAACCTGTTTCCTGACTGGATCGTCTCAGACTGCAAGTTGGGGGCTTGCAGGACTGAATTCTCAATACGCACACATTCTCTGCATGTGGAAAACTGGCAATGTCAGGGAGAATTCTAGGCTAAAGCCCTTCTCCCCAACTTGCCCGTTTTCCATGTGTAGGGATTTTATTGCTCTTCTGTGTGCATGTATGTACTGAGTGCTTTCAGTCACGGGAGCCCCATCTTCAGTACAACCAAGAAACACGTTTCCTACCACATCTGCTGTTTGGGAGAATTAGGCCTAACTGTTGGGGTTGGGCTGTAGCTCAGTGATATAGAGCCCCTGCTTTGCATGCAGAAAGTCCCAAGTCCGATCCCTGGCTTCTCCAGGTAGAGCTAGGAAAGACTCCTGCCTGAAACCCTGGAGAGCCATTCTCAGTCAGTGTCGATAACACTGGGCTAGATGGACCCAAGCGTCTGACTCAGTGCAAGGCTGTTTCTTATGTTCTTATGGCAGTGGGTAAGGTGAACAGCAGCGGGAGGGAAAAGGCCTAGTAGCAGACATTCCTCCTTGCTGCAGTAGAGGGAGAGAAGGGAGAGCAGAGCTCCAGCGGCACCGTTGACTTCGCTTCCTGAACTGTGTTCGTTCTAGCTGGTTGTCATAAGAACTGCTATACAGCTTTAAGAATTGGTGCCTGTGTCTGCACATTTTCCTTTTCCCTCCCCATCCCTTTTTCCTTTTGGGCTGTATCATTTCACTTGTAAGCTTGAGGACAGTGACTGACGTATTATTAATCTTTGTAAGCAGGCTAAAATGCTTTAAATAAATGAGGGAGAAGCAAGGGTGTTTTGGCAAGACTCAGCTCCCTCATCGATGTCCTCAGGATTGCAGCCGCAGTTGTTGGCACAACTCTCAAGTTTTACCTTAAATAAGTCTTGCCTCCATGCTTGTTCCCCGCCTGCCCACCCGCTGCAGGATAAAGGGTCTTTGCAGCGGGGCTATGAAGAACAGCACCTTCATCTTCTTGGTGTGTTTTTTCCCTCCTCCCCTCTAGAGGTGGGGTGGCCCTGTGTCTGAATGCCCAAGGAAGGCGAAACGGGGAGGCCCTCGTGCGATTTGTCAACTCTGAGCAGAGAGACCTGGCCCTGGAGCGGCACAAACACCATATGGGGAGCAGATACATTGAGGTACGTTGATTGGGCACAGGTGAGAACGTGGGCAGACATTGTTAGCCCCTTTGGACTGTACAGGGAAAGGTGGGATATAAATATTAATGAGCTAATAAATCCTTAATACAATTTCATAGTTTTTCATTAAATTGAGACAATTGTCAGATACACCTTGGGGGGGGGGGTTCTTTTAAAAACTATTTCTTAATTTGGAAGCAATTTGATTCCAATATCAGATCAGTAAAGTGGGTTTTGCGCAGGTAGGATGGTTCAAAAACGCCATGTCCAAAAGCAAAACAAAAAAAAATGCTCGGAAATTATGCTCTCCTAATGTTTTCCTTCGGATTGTATAGTATCAGCTGTCACAGTAATAGTGTAAGAATGTTTGCCTTATTTTATTTCAGGTTTACAAAGCGACTGGAGAGGAATTCCTGAAGATTGCTGGAGGTGGGGACTAATTAGATCTATTTAAATCTATTTAAGCTTGTAATTGCAAGTTTGCTATCGGGAGTTTCTATGACCAAAATAGCTGTTAAGATAATTATTTAAAAATGTAAATATGTAAGTGTAAGTGGTATCCTACTGCATTTTTAGTACACCATCAACATACTTGGTGCTTTTACTGTGTACTGTCCATGCTCTGATAGCCTCCAGGTTAGGCTACTGTAGTGAGCTCTACATGGGGCTGCCATTGAAGACTGCTCGGGAACTGCAGTTAGTTCAGAATGCAGCTGTGAATTTACTAACTGAGGCTGGGCATTATGACAATATATTGCCTGTGCTATGCCAATTACTCAGTTCGAAAGTGGTGGGTTTGACCTTTGAAGAACTTCACGGCTTAGGATCACCTCTCACTATATGCACCTGCCCATATTATAATCTTCAGCAGAGGGACATCAACAGCTGCCCTGCCACTTGCAGTGTGGCTGCCAGAGAGTGGGGGGGGGCATCTTCTTAGTGGTGGCACCCCAATTGTGGAATGTTTTCCCCAGAGGGGTACACTTGGCTAACTACTTTATTGTACTTTTGATGCCAGGCAAAGGCATCTTGTTTTCCTAAAGTTTTTGGGAACAGTTTTAATCTGGCAGACTGTTCTATGCTGCTTTGAATTTGTTACATTTTTGTGTCTACATTTTCATTGTTCTTTCATGTAAATCTTGGGAACATGAAGGACAGTATAAAAATTCCTCAAATTAATAATATAAAGCGGGACCAACAGCAGGATGTTGCAGCGCAAAGTGCCTCTGTTCAGGATTCCAGCCACTCTCTTCTGTTCCCCCTGCTGGGTTTACTGTTCCTCCCCCACCCCTAATAGTCAGCCAGCATTCTGTGCCACTGAGCATGCTCCAGTGGAGGCTGGTGGCTCCGATGTCCATGGGGCGGTGAATCCTCTCTGGGTTTCAGACAGAACTCTAAAGGAGCTTTCCAAGGTGCAGAGCACCTTGGATAGCTCCTTTAGAGCTCTGTCTGAAACCCGGAGCAGATTCACCACCCCACAGACATCAGAGCCACCAGCCTCCCCGGCCATGCTCAGTGCTCACTAGGCTGTTTTTGGTCTCCCTCTGCCCCTTACGGCTTTTTTCTGAAAGATTTTTTGTCCTTATGCAAACCTTGGGCTCCCGTAAAGCCTGCTGATGCATTCCTGCTGAGTGGGTGCTGCTGTTTCGGCTGCATAAAGACCGTCACTCAGAGAATGGAGGCAGCTATTCATCGAGTATAATAATACAGAACAAAAGAGTAAAGCTCCTGCGTCATGGAGTTCACACTTCAGTATGTCCTAGCAATCCGATACATTAGAAGGCAGCCTTCCCCAGCCTGATGCCCTCCAGATGTGTTGGACTACAACTCCCATCATCCCTTGGGAATGATGGGAGTTGTAGTCCATCACATTTGGAGGGAGCCAGGCTGGGGTAGGCTGTTAACAGCGCCTAGGACTACAGGGAGACTGAACGTTTAACACTATTTAACAGATGCCATAGAATGGTAGATCCCAATCGATAGAGCCGCAACATTTAATCAATCGGTTGGATTAACTGATTTTTATTTCTTTGTAATTTTTTTAAAGAGAAAAACAACTTTTGACCAGCTAAAACAGCCTTTCCCAAGCTGGTGCCCTCCAGATGTTTTGGACTACAACTCCCAGAATTCCTGACCATCGGCCAGCCTGGCTGGGGCTGATGCGAGATGAAGTCCGAAACTTCTGGAAGACACCAGCTTGGGGAAGGCTGAGCTAGAAAGATGCCTCAATTAACTGGGCGTCATCTTTTTGTATAGAGGCAAATTGTTGTCCTCCATTTTCTCCTAGGCACCTCAAATGAAGTAGCCCAGTTCCTCTCCAAGGAGAACCAGGTCATCATCCGGATGCGAGGCCTTCCTTTCACAGCCACGCCCGAGGATGTCCTGGGCTTCCTGGGACCAGAGTGTCCTGTCACAGGTGCGAAGGAGGGCCTCCTCTTCGTCAAATATCCGGATGGACGGCCTACGGGAGATGCCTTTGTCTTGTTTGCCTGTGAAGAGTACGCACAGAATGCACTTAAGAAACACAAGGAGATCCTTGGGAAGCGTTACATTGAGCTCTTCAGAAGCACGGCAGCAGAAGTCCAGCAGGTTGTAGCCGTTACCTATTCTGGTCTTTGCCTTTTCTTTTTTTTAGCATTCCTCGTGCCTCACCAGCGTTGGCAGCCACAGCGAACGTAGGCATACACCAGGGGTGGGAAACTTGTGGCCCTCAAGATGTTTTAGCCTACAGTTCTTAACAGTCCTAGCTGGCAGAGCCAATGGTGAAGCACAATGGGAGTTGCAGACCAAGACTTCTGGAGGGCCACAAGTTGCCCACCCTTGGCATAGACCAAGGGGCAAGAGACTCGATTCCTATTCCTTATTTAACCAGCCCTTGGTTTGCAGCTACTGCTTCAGTCTCTGTTTCGAGGCCGACTGGCAAAGCAGGTGTCTGAGCATCCTGTCACAGTCCTTGTTGTTTGATTGGGCCATGTGAATTGATCCCAATGAGTGTGCTGAGATCTCTGTGAGGTTCTTGCATAAAAAGGACGGTGGGTTCTTGACTGTTGAGGCCGCCAGGGATGCAGAATAAGTTCTGCTTCTACCCCAGCAATGTCAGAGTAGACAGTTCATACAACATGCTAACCCACTCTTAGTGGTCAAGTGTGGGTTGTTGTTGAACCGTGGGTTGTTTGTTGAACTGTGGGTTAGCATGTTGTCCGAACCCAGGACATTTTTCTCAGGGTAGCTTGTTAACCACCCTGAACAACCCAACAACAAACCATGGGTTCTCAAGGTGGTTTGTTCGAGAAAAATAAGCCTGCTGCATAGTTAACAACAAGCCACCATGCAGAAAATGTCCTGGGTTCAGACAACATGCTAACTCATGGTTCAACAAACAGTCCACGGTTCAACAACCCACACTCAACCAGAGAGTGCGCGTTAGTCTGTTGTGTTAATGCAGCCAGTATTCGGACACAGAAACTATTGGGTAGACTCTGACCAGGTTCTCATGGTAAGCCCCATGGGGGCTTATTTCCCCTCCCCACATATGCTGGTCATGATCTGCCCAATTAGCGTAATTACCCTTACCGAGAATGGGCTGTCATGACGTCTAAACCCGGAGAGGGTGAGTGGCTGGGGTGGTTTACAAACCACCCTGAAAGGCATGGGTTTGTTCTATGGTTTCTGGGATGGTTTGTCAACCATCCCACCCAGCCACCCTCACTGGGTTCAGACGTCACGGCAATCTGCACCCAGCCAGGGTAATTATGCTAATTAGACAGCTCACAACAAGCACTCTTGGAGAGCGAAAACAAGCCACCGTGGCTTGTTACCCCTCCACGTTCATGCAAACCCGCCCTCTGCGACAGAGGCGGCATCAGCGCATGGTACCCTTGGGCAAACGCTGGGGGAGCCCCACTGTGGCTGGCGAGGAGAGAGAGGGAGCCAGGAAGCTGGAGCCTCCACCATCTCAGTCACCTGCAGTGTCTCTGGGTCCAGTGGTATAGGGTAGATTTTGCACTGCAGACACTCACCATGACAATCCCCCTAGTCACACCACCAAGGAGAGTCCAGAAATGCCGGCAGCCATGCTGATCCATATCAAAGAACCAGTTCTAGCCGTTTTCTCCTCCACCAGGAGCAAGTCTTTGGTAAAGCGAATGTGTCCTCGTTGCCCATTCAAGACCAAAATCCTTTGCACTCCACCAGGGAACAATATATCGTTGCTGGGAAAATCCATCCCCCCCTCCCCCTGCTACTGTGAGGATTGCAGCTAAGCTCAGAGGGAACAGGGCATTCTGAGTGGGGTGGCAGGTGACGTCAGCATCCCTGCTAATGAAAAAGTGTGCTGCTGCTTTCCTGTGAGCCCAGGCTCCAATGCATCTCTGTCTGTGTCCTGACATAACACATGTGGCAGGTGGTCCTGAGAGGAGCACGTGGCAGCCCTTTCAGCTACTGGCCGCCCCCACTGCTGGGGTGAGGAGGGGGTTCCAGGGGGCACTGTTTGCCCAGCCCAAACCAAGCACTGGCCCTGCTTAGTGGAAGCTTTACACATTCACACGAACCCTTGCCCATCAGAAAGGAGGGCATTTTGCCAGGGTGTAGCTGTAGCAACTAGGAGCTGCTTTTGCTCAATGCACACTAGTGATGTCAATAAAGCCCATCTGCTTTTCTTCCCATTCCTGTTTATTTTCTATGCTGTTGCCAGTTCACCTGTTGCCAGGAAGGATTGTGTGTGCCCCCCTGCAGAAATTAAGGTCCCGTGTGCTTTTTGCATTGCATCTGAGCAGAAGTGCACTTGTGAGGTTTCCACCTCTGCCTAGAAACACCCAGCCTTCTGTCTTTCAGTCCCACTAGTGGGAGCTCTGACCTTCTCTGCAGCCAAAGCAGAGGGCAAGGAGAAGGCTGCTCTTTCTGGGTGAGGGTCTTGGCTTCCTTGCTGATCTACAGCAAGGGTAAGAAAGATCTGGGATTCAATCCGGGGTGTGTTCTTTCACCTGTTGCAAGGGCAGGAGACTCCTGAATGAGAGACATGCTGGGTTTTGCATCCAGAGGTGGATTTTGTTAGACTCATGAAGCCTTTCATCCTGGTCCCACCCAATTTTGACTGCTATTAAACTGAATACATTCTCTAGTTAAGCCTCTTTGACATAGGGAACAGGCCTACCAGCAGTTCTTTTGATATCGGTTTTCCTTTTGCCTGCTTAACAAGCATGTGGAAACCCACACAAGAGCTCCAGCTTCTCCTTCTTCAGCTTCTGCTTCAGCAACTGCTTAACATTCACAGCTTGTCTGTGTATTGACCCTGTAGAGGGCATCCAGTTGATGACTTTCTCAGCCCTGCCACAAATTTAGCGTGGCTTGCTGTAATGTACCTTCTGCGTCAAGCAGAACCGGTGTGGTGTAGTGGTTCGAGTGTTGCACTGGAGCCTGGGAAATCCAGCTCCTAGTCCTCATTCAGGCCATGAAGCTCACCGGGTGACTTTGGGCCAGTGACGGACTCTCAGCCTAGCCTACCTTACTGGGTTGTTGTGAGGGTAAAATGGAGGAGGAGGATTATGTACGCCGCCTTGAGTGCCTCGGAGGAAAAAAGGTGGGATATAAATGTAATAAACAATAAAATGGAGAGGAAGAGGATCATGTAAGCTGCCTTGGGTTCTTTGCAAGAAGAAAAAAGGGAAATGATAGGGTAATAAATAAATACCCTAACTTATTATTACCCCTAAAAAGGGGTAATGATAAATCGAATAAGCAGGTAACAAACTCAGCACAAACAAAATCTCTTGCTAGGGAGGAATCAGAATAGCTAGGTGAGAAGAATTGCAGCACAGAAGCAGAACACCTTGGTTTGGGGGCAAGGTGTTGGTCTAGCACGTTATTTATTGTTCCTTTATTTAGGAAAATGCAAGACTGCCTTTACATCACCCTTCTTCAAGCTGTTCGGATGTCTTGGACTACAACTCCCATCAGCCCTGGCCAGCCTGGCCAACGGGAGTTGCAGTCCAACACATCCGCAGAGCACCAAGTTGGAGAAGGCTGCTGTACACAGAGCCAGAGCACCTCGCTTGGGGTTTTCAGAGCCTCGGGCAGGTCTCTCTCAGCCCTGCTGCCTGCGCTCTTCTCCGTGGAGATGAGGGGCTGGGGGAGGGGGCTGGAAGCTCTGCTTGCAAAGCACGTGCTCCTCGACGGAGCTCTCTGTGAACGCCTCGCCTTATGTGGAGTCCAGCCACTGGTCTGTCTATCGCAGGACGGTCTTGGCAGTTGTAGCCCAGCAAGTCTGGAAAGCCCCAGATTAGAGGAGGCTGATCTCTTCTGACCACCTGTAGCTCTCCAAGCAGAGCTTCGTCCCCGGCCCTGCCACCCGGGCTCCTGTGAAGCGGAGATGCCAGGCGTGGTAGCTGAGGCTACCTTGGTGCAGAGCACTCTGCTAATGAGACCCTCCCCCCCATACTTCTCTTGCATGCCTCTTCCTAAGAGCTCAGGAAATCGTTCCAGGCTCTCTATTTCATTACGAGCGCTGGATGCAAATAAACCCAGATGCTGTACCCCGCAAAGCAGGTGCCCTGCTTTGCCGCTCTTGAGTAACAGGCTAGACTTTTCAGAGCGGGGAAGAAGGCAGCCTGGGCTGAATTCCGGAGGGTTGCCACGCTTGCCTGCTGCAGTGAAAGCAGCGGAGAGTCCCAGGGCGCCTTGTAAAGCCTCCCCGGTTCCTGGTGGCAGAAGCTGTCTAGGCTGCAGAGCTGCTGACCGAGCCAAGAGCACTGCCCAGACGGCAGCCAGCCTTAATTGCCGCCCCCCTCTCCATAATCAGCGTTTGAACAATGGGCCCCAACAGGCAGCCCATCTCCAATTACTTCTGTCTGGTTTCTGTCTGTTGGGAGAGACCCAAGAGGGAGCAACTAAAAATTTAACAATTGAGAACTGGAAGGGCAAGGGTGTGCGTGTGTGTGGGGGGAGAGAGAGAGAGAGAGAGTTCCCTGAGCTTATTATCTTTTGCCAGATGGGGGCTATCTTTCTACACACAGGAAAGGTAGGGGTGTCTGCTTATTTACAAGCAGTAGTAACATTTCATGGACGCTTATAAATAATCTGGACCCTGTTTAGAGCTTGTTAACACAAGCAGGGGTGGTGGTTGGCAGGACAGTAGAATTATGTTGTTGTTAGCATTTCTATACCGCCCCATAGCCGAAAGACTCTGGGCAGTTTACAAGATTAAATAACATACACGATACAAAGTTTAAAATCCATTTACATAAAACACACAAACAAACAATATACACAGACAACACATATCTAAAAACAACTTTGAGCAGTCAAACATAACCAAAGACAGATCCAGGACCAATTAAAAACTCACCATGTGCTGCCAAATGCCGGAGAAAAAAGATAGGTCTTAACCTGGTGCCGAAAAGATAACAATGTTGGAGCCAGGCAGGCCTCGTCAGAGAGATCATTCCACAGTTGGGGGGCCACCACTGAGAAGGCCCTGTCCCTCATTGCTGACTTCCGAGCCTCCCTTGGAGGAGGCACCCGGAGGAGGACCTTAGACACTAAGTGTAGAGTATGGGTAGATTTATGGAGCGTGTGCAGCCTGGTGCACTTCGTTCATGCTCTTGGCTCACAATGTAATTGCAGTGCGTCCTGACCTCCATTGGGAGTGGACTGACGATAAGCATTCGAGAGGAGTACAACTCCTCCCTCTCGTTGACTGCAGCCTGTCACTCACTGGCCTTACTTAAGTTTCTTTGTCTTTGGCTGTTGCGTTTTCTGCCTTTCCCTGGAGCGACTCCCCAAGCATGCAGTTTTCTGCCTGCTTAGGGCCAAGCTAGGCACGGTGCAGCTGGCAATTGCGTGAACAGCTTCTTAAAGCTAAACTGCAACTCTGGAGCCCCTGGTCTGGATCAGGACCCTGGTGGGAAGTTAGGGGGCAGTCCTGATCCAGGTCAGCCCCCCTGTACCCACTGTTGGGAGCAAGTGGGAGCCCTTTTCCCAATGAAAATATCAGCTGCAGGCTCCCCAGTTTAGGTCAGGCCTGCAGCGGGGGTAAATGGCTACTGCTCCTGTTATGTATTGGAGGGGGGGGTTAGTTATTGTTTTGAACTTTGGCAGCTCCTGTAGAGTTGGGAGTCACAGCCGTGGGTGGAACTTCTGCTAAGTTCTGCAGTTCTATGTGTGATAAATAAAGGACAGTTGTGTTTGAGGCCTGCCTAGTCTTTGTCATTCCCTCTACCTATACAACTGCCCCTCTACCCCCCCCCATAGCAAAGACCCAGTCCAGATCAGGTGGCTCTCACACCAGAGTTTTGCTTTTTAAAAGCCTTCTTCACAATTGCTAACAGTGTCTAGGTTGGCCCTTAGCTTCCATCTTACATTGCTTTACCTGAGCTCATCACAGGGCTTGCAGCTGATCTGAGGTCTCTTAATGCCTATCACCCCCCTGGCCTGATCCTGCCTTCCCTCTATATGGATGGTTGCAAAGGGGCACCTAGCACTGCCAAGTACACGGTGCAGCATGGTGCCGTCTAGATTGAGTACATCCTTTTTTCTAAATTGTATTCTACATTTCCAAGTTAAATTTCTAAAATTTATTGTAACTTTGGAAATTTTAAATGTCTTTTGGATGTGTGTTTTTTTTAACCGTGTTTGGTGGTGGTGGGTGGGAGGCTTGTGTGATTAGTGCTATTTGTTGCCCAAACTCTAATATGGACAACAAATAGCACCAAGAAACATTGACTGATTTTTTTATTTATTACTTTTTTATACTGCCCAATCACCGAGGCTCTCTGGGCAGTTCACAATTAAAACCATAAAATACAACTTGAAAAAACATAATATAAAACCTTTAAAAGTGAAAAGAAAAGGTGAAACCAAGGTATGTAATATGTGTTGCCCAAACTCTAACATGGCCACTGGAATGTGAGTCTTGCCATACTTGCACACAAGTTCAAAGTTTTATTTTGCTTGTTTCATTTGAGTAGCATCTCTGAAGGACAAATCTCTGTGAAACAGAGTGCAAACCAGGGAATGCCTACTTAGCAATGCCCAATCAAAGTGAGACTGCCAGAATAGCTGTATTTTTCAGTTCAGCACTCAAACACTTTCCTCTGTGTTGTCTCATGTACAACCTAGACTTGAGCACACTCGGGACTGTGCTGGCCCAGTTTAGATGACCGTATCTTGGCTTAATATGCTGAGATGAACCTTTCAGCCTATGCATGTCACAGTCCCTTTGCTCCTTCCTTCATGGCACAAGCAATCAAAACCAGGAAACCAAGTCTCAATTAGTCATAGTCTCCTGTTTTGTCAGACTGACAAACCAAGTTTACTAGCCAGCATATTAAGCCAAATTCAAACCATGGTTTCCTATCCTGACAAAGAAGCTGGGAGCCATAATGTTCTGGTTCACACAAAACGGGAAACTGTAGTTCATTGGAGACTTCCTGGTTTGATTGTTGGAAGAGTGAAGGGGCTGCGTGGGCAGGTGAAAGGCGCATTTCTATCTCAGCTTAATAAGTTTAAATCAGAGAACAGCAGCAGCATTCAGACAATCCAGTCTCAGCTTATTAACACAAGATACTGTTGTCCAAATGGAAACACTGTGTTTCTTAATCTAAACTTTGAAATGTGAGCTTGTAAGTTTGTGCTTCAGATTCCTTTGCTTTCTCCTACCCAAGCTTGGGGCTGCTTTATATAGCAACATTGCCCTTTTGACTTCTTGATTTTAATTTTGGTGTATAGTCCATCATATCCTGAGGGCTCAAGCAGCTTCATAGGAAATTGAAAGGCCCCTATTGGAAGCACAACAGAAACTGTGAACAGAGCCTGGGTTTTCACATGTTCATCCAAATATCAAGAGATACAGTAGGCCAGTTTGCATTTTTAGTAGTTGGGGAGAAAGAAGGTGGGTGATACAAATTGCAAGTGTTCTGGCAACAGATGGCAGCTGCAGTTGTGGCTGATGCGTGCTGGGTTGTGTTGGATGCATGCTGGGAGTTGTAGTCCCAACACATCCAGAGGTTACCAGGTTGCGGAAGGCTTGATTTACATAATCCCATCTTGGAAAATGCTTCTCTTCTCATCCTTGGTGGTGGCTGTTCCCCCCCACCCCTCGTTGCCAACAGGTCCTCAACAGATACCTGTCAACCCCCCTCATCCCCACACTTCCCACGCCCATCATTCCCGTCATTCCACCTCCATACACCATTGCTGCTGGCAGTGTGCGAGACTGCGTCCGGCTCAGGGGCCTGCCTTACACCGCCGGGATCGACGACATCCTGGAGTTCATGGGAGATGCTACAGCGGATATCAAGCCACATGGAGTACACATGGTCCTGAATCAGCAAGTATGAGAATTCAGCAAGTATGAATCAGCAAGTATGAGTATGAGAATGATGCTGTCCAGTTTGGGGGAGGGAGCAGGAGGTGGCGGGCGGGGTGGGGAGGCGCTGGTCTTGGCCATCAGAGAAACATCCTCATAGCTCCCAGGCTTTTCGTTAAGGGTGAGGACCCACCCACAGAATCCTGGTTGCGGAGCTTCAACTGGCAGCCCCGTGCACTGGACACCATTTCCCCTCTCCCTGCTGCCAGACGCCATTCAGAGATAGCAATTGGAGGTAGTTCAAGCTAGAATACTAACAGCCCCCAAATAGAACTGCCCACGCCAGATTGAGACCAGAACCCGGGAGATCCCAGTTCAAATCCCTGCTTCAGCCATAGAGCTCACAAACATAAGAGCCCTGCTGGATCAGACCAGAGGCCCATCTAGTTCACACGGTGGCCAACAAGCTACCTGTGGGAAAACCACAAGGAGGACGCAATAGCACCCTCCTACTCATGTTCCCCAGCAACGGGTGTACATAAGTATACTGCCTCCGATGCCGGGGATGCTGCTACTTGCAGAAACGAATTCCATAGTTTATGTGCTATGTGAAGAAGCCCTTCCTTTTATATGCCCTGAACCTCCCACCAACCAGAACTGTGGGCCCAGGGGCCAAATCCGGCCTGTCCAGACCTCTGGGGTACTCCAGATGGCCACGCTCCACCCCTTTTCCCCAACCACCAATAGTTTGGTGCAGCGGAGACTGGTGGCTCCGATGTCAGTGGCACGGTAAATCTGCTCCAGGTTTCAGTCAGAACCGGACAGAACTCTAAAGGAGCTATCCAAAGTGGCTTCGATGTCAGTGGGGTGGTGAATCCGCTCTGGGTTTCAGTCAGAGCTCTAAAGGAGCTGTCCAAGGTGCACCTTGGATAGCTCCTTTAGAGTTCTGACTGGTTCTTACTAAAACCCGGAGCGGATTCACTGCCCCACTGACATCGGAGCCACTGGCCTCCACTGGTTTGGTGGTTTCCCAGCACTTGTGCGGTCTATCTCCATTCTAAATGGTAGAAGTGCCTCTCCTAAGGCTTGGTGACTGGCAGGAGGAGCTTTAAGTTACAGCATGCTGGCAAGTCTGGCCCCATCTCTCTTGCCACTGGAATGTGGCCCCCAAGAACTTCTTTGAAATGGATTCCGGCCGTCAGGCTGAGAGCAGTCCAGCAGCCCTGCTCCCGGCCCCTGGGAGTCCTGTGACCCTGCAGAGCCAGTCTTGGTCTAAAGCTCCAGGGGCTTTCAGTACTCCCTGAGTCTGTGCAGTTCCTGGCTGAGCAGAGGCTGCCCCACTTTTGTTTGCTTGCTTTAGGGCTGCAGTGTTTGATCTCAGTAACGAGATCAGCAGTTCTGGAATGTTTTTTTGCAGACCACTTGAAAATTGCTGGGAGGCTGGGGCGGTGGGCGGGCATTGAATAGACTTCTTGGTTCAACAGACCAAAGCACATAACTGATATTTTAATAACTGTAGTTTTTCCTTAATAATGCAATGGATTTATTTTTTTTTTAGGAAAGTCCTGGGATGTTGGGTATTGTGTTTGCCAGCTTTAGCTTTAGGTCAGGTTCAGGGCCTTCTTAGGCTGCTTGATAATCTTGCCCTGGTCAAAATGGCTTCACTCTCCATCTCCAGGAAAAGAATAATAAACCAAGTACAGATATTCTCAAATCCTCTGCAACTGTTCCATGGACCACCAGTTTGTGGGCCACAAATTGGGAACCTCTGAATTAAATTATTCATAAAGTGTTTGATCGAGACCAGAACCCGGGAGATCCCAGTTCAAATCCCTGCTTCAGCCATAGAGCTCACAAACATAAGAGCCCTGCTGGATCAGACCAGAGGCCCATCTAGTTCACACGGTGGCCAACAAGCTACCTGTGGGAAAACCACAAGGAGGACGCAATAGCACCCTCCCACTCATGTTCCCCAGCAACGGGTGTACATAAGTATACTGCCTCCAATGCCGGGGATGCTGCTACTTGCAGAAACGAATTCCATAGTTTATGTGCTATGTGAAGAAGCCCTTCCTTTTATCTGCCCTGAACCTCCCACCAACCAGCTTCATGGGGTGACACCACGGGGTTCTAGTATGATGAGAAGGGATAAAAATGTCTCCCTATCCACTTTCTCCACACTGTGTATGTACCTCTTGAACACCTTAATGTTGAACACCTCTGTCATGGCTTGCCTTAATTGCCTTTTTTCTAAGATAAGCAGCCCCAGACATTGTAACCTCTCCTCCCAGAGGAGTTGCTCCAGCCCTTGATGGTTTTGCAGTAGATGACTTCGGACCATTCACTGTGTCTTGGCCTAACCTACCGGACAGGGGTGTCGTGAGGGAACAAATTGTGGGTGGGAGAACCAGGTATGCTGCTTTGAGCTCCTTGGAGGAAAGGTGGGATGGAAGACAGACAGACAGATGTGGTGCCCCAGATATGCTTTGATCTGTATTTGTTTTAGAAAAAAACAAATTAGTTTTAATGGAGGTACTTGCAAGTCTGTGGGTGGTAGGCAAAGAGGTATTCCTTCTCTCTCGCACAGGATGGAATTCTGAGACTGTTTTTTATCATATATGGCCCAGCAAAATTAGCATGTTTTTATCATATATGGCCCAGCAGGCACCAACAGAGAATGGCTATGGGCGGTTATGAGCACCATTCTACTTGTATGCAGGTTTATGCAAATTAAACTATTTAAAATGTATGTACAGTTAATTGGCCAAGGCTTCTTTAACTGAGTGACAGGCCAATTTTGCCTGCCTGTTGACCCTCCACTCCAGGTATAGGTCACATGTCTAGGTACTGGAGACTGAACCTTGCTAGCACTCGGACCCAGGGTGCCTGAAGCCCCCCCCCCCCCCCAGCGTGGTCTTTCTCTGATAGTGGTTTTGGGACCGCTGATCTGCAGGCGTTTATGGAAGCTTTTATAAGGCACGTGGCCGAGTACAATAACTCGTTATCTTGTATAATTAGGAGACTTTAAACATTAGAAAGTAAAGGACTGGGTTTGTCAACTCTACTAGGGGCCGTGGTGGCTTAGTGGTTAAGACGCTGAACTGCAGACTGGAAGGTCGGCAGGTCAGCAGTTCGAGACCCGAGTGCTGCGTGATGGAGTGAGCTCCCGTCCCAGCTTCTGCCAACCTAGCAGTTCGAAAGCAAGAAATTGCAAGTAGATAAATAGGTACCGCTTCGGCGGGAAAGGTAACAGCGTTCCGTGCACCTCGGTGTTCAGTCATGCCGGCCACATGACCACGGAAGTGTCTTCGGACAGTGCTGGCTCTTCAGCTTAGAAACGGGGATGAGCACCGCACCCTAGAGTCGGACACGACTGGTTGGGGACACCTTTACCTTTACCTTTTTTTGTCAACTCTCCCAAAGGGCCAATTCCAAACCATACCAGGGATTTAAATTCTTTTTTTTTTCCTAGAATAAAGATGCATGTAGATATGAAAACAGAATTCCCTCTTAAAAAGAGTTGCAAAGAGTGAGGAGACAGACATGTATAGGGTTTGTTCTTTATCACTTTAAAGCAGGGGTGGGCAACTTCTAGCCATCCTGGTGTTTTGGCCTACAGCTCCCATCATCCCTCCCCACTGGATATGCTGACTAGAGCTGATGGGAGTTGCAGGCCAAAATACCTGGAGGGGCCAGAAGTTGCCCACCCTCCCTTTCAAAGGAGCTGATTCCCTCGCGCCTATTTAATATGGCTGAACGCACTAGGAAGTAATTATGTTCCTTTGCCAGTGACAAAGTGATGAATTGTTGACCACAGTGGGAAAATACCCAAGTTTCACTGCAAGATAGTTCTCGGAAACTTGTCTAGGTTTCTTCTCTCATAGGCTAGGTTCGCACATAATGCTAAACCATGGTTTATATAAGTATGGTTTGTTGAATTGTGGGTTGTCATTAGGTGCAAAACCAGAACTATGGGTTGTTAACAATGAACAACCCATAAAGAGAACCCATGGTTTGTTGTTAGGTTGTGAACTCTGGGTTGTTTAAACCATGGGTTGTCTTTAGGTGCGAACCCAGAACTGTGGATGGTTTACAGGTTATTTCTCCAGGTTACAGAGGTGGTGGATTAAAAACCCGTGATTAAAAAAACCCAGTTGCTCGACATGGCAGTACTACAGTGCCACAAAGGCATGTGGTATACAGGGAGGGAGTGGGTGAAAGGGGCCAAACAACCCATGGTTTTTGGCAGCCAAATCATGGGTTAACCCTGGCTAAAGCAACAACCCATGGGCTAATTAAACCATGGTTTGTTGTTATGTGTGAACCAGGTCATTGTCTGGTTTCTGCCTTTCAGGGCCGGCCCTCCGGTGATGCTTTTATCCAGATGAAATCTTCCGACCGGGCTTTCCTGGTGGCTCAGAAGTGTCACAAGAAGATGATGAAGGACCGTTACGTGGAAGTGTTCCAGTGTTCAGGAGAGGAGATGAATTTTGTTTTAATGGGTGGCACTTTAAATCGTAGTGGCTTGTCTCCGCCACCATGTAAGTTACCATGTAAGTCTCCAGTTCTTCCGCTCGCTCTGTGCTGCTCACGGCTGATGTGCTGGTAGGTGCTGATGTGCTGTGGTGGCGCTGCCCTCTCTTCTCGGGTTTAGCTGTGATCTAAAATCATCTCTCTGTGGATGGGCTGGGATTGGACTCTGCGACCAAAATTTGATGTGATTTGAAAGCGTTTTTCTTAGGACTGTCAACCACTTAAATAATGTTAGTTAATCACATGCCTTTTGACCACTCATTGATTTTTAAATTAAATTCAACGTATATATATTAGCAGACCCTCAGCATAGGTGCCTTTTTTTAAAGGAAATGTTAGAAAAGTAAAAAAAAAGTGGATTGACTGGATTCACACAACACGATAAACTACACTCAAGGTTGAGTGTGGGTTGTCATTGAACCATGGGTTGTTGTTGAACCATGGGTTGTTGCATTGTCTGAACCCAGCCATGCTAACAAATCATGGCTTATTAACCATGAACAACCCACAGTTCACAACCCAACAACAAACCGTAAGTTCTATTCATGGGTTGTTCGTGATTAACAAACCATGGTTTGTTAGCATGCCCAGGTTTTGATACCATGAAAACCCACATTTCAACAACAACCCACGGTTCAACAACAACCCACACTCATTGCATACTCAACCTTGGGTGTTGGGTTATCATGTTGTGTGAACCCAGTCATTGTTAAAAGGGAAAGGCATCTTTAATGTTTCCTTTTTCATAGCCTTTTACAACCTTCTCCAACCTGGTACCCAGCTGTAACTCCCATCATCCCCAGTCAGCATGGACAGTGTGTTGGTGTGGAGGGCACCAGGCTGAGGAAGGCTGACCTATTACAATGACACGTAGAACCATAATACCCCTGATAACATCTCCTTCCTCTAATAAACGAGAATGCAAAGTGTATGGTCTCAGGGGCGCAGGATTGATGCTGCACCCTTGCAGATACTAAGCAAGTCTGAGTCTGGTCAGTGCCTGGATCAGAGACCAGGATCCCTGAGGGGAACCCCAAGAACTCTGCCTTGAATTCTGCTATGGAAGAAAGGAAGGGCAGGAGTGTAATAAATCAAAAGTTACCTTCACTAATTAAAACTTTCCAGTGCTGATCTAATCATCTGACAATGCAATCCTATGCATGTTTCATCAAAACCCCAAGGCTGCAATCCTATGAACATGTTCCTTGGAGTAAGCCCTATTCAACACAGTGGGATTTACTTTTGAGAAAACATGCATAGGATTGCACTGTACAATTTCGGCTGAGTGATGTACCAGTTTAAACTAGGGGTGTACGAAACACTTACCTTGTTCCTCTGGGGCCATCCGCGGTGGGGGGGGGGAGGCGTACTCCCCCCCCCCGGAATCCTCCCCGGCCAGCTCTGCTCCACAGTGACTCTGCGGAGGCACCGTCCGCTGCTGGGCTGTGGCCGCAAATGGTGGCCGCCATTTGCGTCCTTGCCATAGCCGTGATAGGCTACGTATATATTTACGTAGCCTATTGCGGCAAAAGGCAGGAACGCAAATGGCAGCCGTCGTAGTGGCCGCCATTTGCAGCCACAGCCCGGCAGAGGCTGGAAGACCACCCAGAGCCGCCGCCGCTGCCAGGTAAGCTCCGTCCCGGGTGCATTCTGTGGGGTGGCAGGGGGGATTGCCCCATTCCGTCACGGACTTCTTTAGAATCTGGCCTCAGTGGAGTCTGTGGCGGAATTCTCCAGCATCCCTAGTTTAAACTGATGTAAGGCTTTCAGGCCTGTTAGTTTATTGCTTTGGAGATCATTGGTAGGCAGAGACTGTCCCCACATTATTATGCACTTCTCTTCTGTTGGGGTGCTGTGTTCTCCCCACCACCCCTCTGCGGTAGACTTCACCTTTAGCAGACTGTGCTTGGCTGCATTTTCTTCTCATTTAGAAAAAATAGGAAATAATTCTGTTCCGTATGCCAGAGAGATTCCTTGTTATCTTAGCAGTGAGGCGGTGCTAGCCTTCAGGGATGGCTTGCTGTTGAAAGCAGAACTCCTGTTGGGACGAGTGTCCTAATGGACCAAAACTGAGTGACAAAACTTGATCGATTTTTGTGGTCTTAAAACACTTGTAAACGGGACTCCCAGTTTCATAGTGCACCGAACAATGAAATCCATGGCTTAGCTTTTGTGGGGTGATGTTGTTTGGTTTTGTTTGGGCAGGTGACTGAAGCAGTGGGCCGCTTTGCATGACATAACAGCTCGTTGTGGGTTCATTTACCTGCAAGGAGCTGTGGCACATGCCAGCCACCGCAGTGAATGCGCAAGCCCGGTGCCATGGCGCGTTGTGCCATACGAACCCGGATGCCGGGGGTTATTTGAGGGTTAAACAACACTCGCAGAACCCTAAAAGAGACCAAATAACCCTCAGTGGCTTGCATATTCATAATGGCGGGGCTTGCATATTAATAAATATTGTACATATCGTAATAAAATTTATCTATCTATAATGGCAGCCAGCAGGCACCGCAGCTCCTCGTGGCTAAATGGAATCACGATGGGCTGTCATGTCACGCAAACCAGGTCATCGGGACTTTATGGTGGATGGACGCCTTCCACTTTTGGTTAGTCAGTTCATTGCTTAAAGTGTGGTTGAGGAGTTGGGCACTCAAGGGGGAGAGGTTGGCTGTTGCAGGAGCTTAAAGCGACTATCAGTGCTTTGGTACCACCGTAGCTGTTCTGCCTACGCCAATCTGACCTGTCTAAGACTGCGGTCCTATGCGCGCTTACCTGGGAGTAAGTCCTACTGGAATCAGTGGGGCTTACTTCTAAGTAGACATGCATAGGATTGCACTCTGGGGCTGTTTGGATGATCACAGGGGGAAAGGACCCACTGTGGCTTCTCCCGTCCCTGTGCATGCTGCGCATGCCCCTGTCGTCCACATAATGACCCGCACCGCAACACAGGCTGGCGTGTCATCTGAACCCGGAGCACGGCACAGCAGGGTGGCTTCATATCCACCCTACAACCCCTACTGCAAGTCACGGGTTGTAGGGTTGGTACGAAGCCACCCCCGCCGTTCCGCGTGCCGGGTTCAGACAACACACCAACCAGCACTGCAGCGCAGGTCATGGCTTCTCTCCCCTCCTGCCGCCATATGATCGTCCGTCTAAGCCACTCTTCAGAGACAGCGTAAATACAGAATAAGCCACCAAGAGGGGCAGACCAGACTTTCAGTAAAGTAGCTTAATGCACACTTGCTGGTTACTCATACATATTAGAAGAAATGGCTCGCCCATTTTAAAATTAAAACAATGAGAGCCAGAATCTTGCTCTGCTGACCTATTAGGAGAGCTTTGAGCAGCAACCAAAAAATCTGAAGCTCTGGCATGAGGATTCCAAATGGATTAACTGGGCAATGCTGATCATGTGGGCTTTTGCTTGACTATTTTAGCTCTTAAACTTGAGCTCCCTTACTTGTAGCCATTGCTGCACTGGGATGGATGGCTGCGCCAGGAGAATCTGTCTTGTTAACTTGCTGTGGGGTTTTGCTCTGTGATTTATTTGTAGGTCTTTCTCCTCCGGCCTATGCTGCTTTCCAGACAGCAGCAGCTGCGGTGATCCCAGCAGAAGCGGCAATATATCAGTCGCAAGCGCTCCTGCCTCCCACTAGGACCCAGCAAGCTTCTGCTGCCGCCGCTGCTGCCGCAGCTGCCAGTCCAGCTGTTACTTACTACCCGGCTCAGGCTGCGCAGCTGTATATGAACTACACAGCTTACTATCCCAGGTACTACTGAGTTTTGATCCTTCGTTTTCTGGGCTTGTAACTTCTCCGCGTGGGTAGAATTTTACGCCAGAGCTAGCACCTTGACCAAAACCTTGTCAGCCATGCAAAATCTTGAGAACTTTGGCTATCATTCCAAAAAGAAAAAAAATGCCCCTAGTCCTCATGGTTTTGGAAATATATTCTTAAGGTGTCTGAGCTTCTGTGGTCTGCGTCACTTCTAATGACTTTACCCTAGCTGATTGCACTGGTCCCTTGCTTTGGCTTGCCCCTTCCCCTCCACTTTCTTCTCCCCCTGCTATCATCACTTAGATTTTAAGCTCCTTGGAGAATGGATGTTTTGTTGGCAGTTGCTTCAGTTACTTGGTAAAGCCACATGGATGCTGACGTTGTCTGATAAATCGTCATCGTATAATGTAAATCGCAGGAAAATAGGACTATTTAACCAGGGCGGACTATTTGTTTTTCTAGTCCAGCTTTCCCTGACCTGGTGCTCTCCCAATGTGTATGACTACAAGCCCCATCATCCCTGGCTGGCAGGCCAGCCCCAAGGGCACCCGGTTGGGGAAGACTAGCCGCTGTTCTACAAAGTCTCAGGCAGAGAAGCCTTTTTTCAATCACCTACTCTTGTCTTTTCTTTTTAAACTGGAGAGGCAGGAAATTGAACCTGGATTGCATGCAGAGCATGTGCCCTAATGATTACTCTCCATTCCTTTGGCCTATGAAAGTGTGTGTGTGTGTGTGCGCATGCGTGCGTGCATGTGTGTGCATAAACGCACACATTTTCTTCCATCGCATGACTTATTCTAATAGTTGTGGAGGAGAAATAAAGAGAATGATTGAGTACTCAGTCTTAACCCTATAAGCACTGAGAGCCATGTTCCACTGCCATCTAGGAGTGGAGTTTAGGGAAATCTGGTCTGAAGGAAAGGCTATTGAGAGCTTATTTAGCTGGGAAAGATTCTCTGACCTACTAGGAATAAGGATAGAAGAGGAGCGCTGCTGGATCAGACCAAGGGTCCACGTAGTCCAGCATTCTGTTCACGCAGTGGCCGACCAGCTGCCCAGGGGAAACCCACAATAGCACCTTCCTGCCCATGTTCCCCAGCAACAGGTGCACCCAGGCATACTGGCTCTGACCCTGGAAGCAGCACATAGCCATCAGGACTAGTAGCCATTGATAGCCTTCCCCTCCATGAATTTGTCCAATCCCTTTGGAAGCCTTTCAAATTGATGGCCATCACTACATCCTGTGGTAGCGAATTCCGTAGTCTAACTATGTCCTGTGTGAAGAGGGACTTCCTCTGATCTGTCCTGAATCTCCCACTGATCACCTTCATGGGATGTCCCTTTGGATTCTAATATGATGAGAGAGGAATAAAAATGTCTTGCTATCCACTTTCTCCACCCCATGCATGATTTTAGACACCTCTATCATGTTCCCCCACTTACTTTCCTTTTTTCTAAGCTAAACAGTCCCAGCTGTTGTAACCTTCCCTCATAGGGGAGTCGCTCCAACCCCTTGATCATTTTAGTTGCCCATTTCTGCACTTTTTCCAACTCTACAATATCCTTTTTTAGGTGCGAATGATAACTGAACATGCTTAATTTAAAAGCCTTTAAACCAGTGGGGGATGTGTGGCTCTCCAGATGTTGTTGGACTGCAATTCCCATCAGCCCTAGCCAGCATAACCAATGGCGAGGGCTGATGGCATTTGCAGTCCAACAACATCTGGAGAGCCACACATTCCCCATTCCTGCTTTAAGCAGTCTCAGCCTATTATGTGAAAAGTGACGTTTTATTGTAAATTAAAATCTTAAATCTTAAATTTTGTTCACTCTGGTGGTGGTGTCAGTAATGCCATAGGAACCAGGCTACTGAATTTCTTTTAGGTATAGAGAGTTCATTTTAGCAGCAGTGGTTAAAGATTTCACAGCTGAGGCAGCATTCCCTAACAGTGAGGCTTAATTGGGGACTTTATTAAAAACTGTGGCAGTGAGTTCCATAGTTGTTGCTTTTTAAAAAAGAAACATAGGTGGGATAAGCCACATGTTGTTCTGTTGCATATGGTAGTGGTGGGATAATCTACTGCATTTCTCTCACATGTGGGTGTTAGAACTACATTCGTTGACTGCTACAGCATCTAACCAGAACAACCCCAGAAACGTAGGACTATCTACAAAAAAACCCAAATGGTCAAGAATGTACATTTCCTTTGCAAGTTATGATATGGTGACTCTAGTCACATGTTGGGAAGCTGAGCATGACTTGGAGCATTCATAAATTCTTATCAGTTAAAAGATACATTAGCTCAATAATTTTAATAAGGAATGGAAGAAATAACCATGCTGGGGATTTTATAGAGATGTTTTAAAACCATTTTTACCCATGGCTTCAAAATTTCCAGAAATTCTACATCCCTAGTCTTACATAAAAGTCTTCCTATTATGTAGTTTTTAGAACTGTGAAATCCCCTCCCCAGAGAGACATTGTGGTTTTTCAGCGCCAGGTGAAGCCTTTTTTGGTCTCCCGAGCTTTATAGTCCTTGGATTTTAAAAAAATATAAATTGTTAGTGTGTTTTAAAATCTTTGCACTGCTGCTGGCTTTTCCTTTGGGTTGTACTCTAGTTTTATTTTCAGTGTGCTTATGTTATGTTTCACCGTTGTACTTTATGCTTTTAAGTCTTGTTTTATGAACCACCCTGAGAGCTTCAGCTATAGGGCAGTACAGAAATATAAAAATAAATCATTTTAAAAGAAAAAAATCTTAATCCAAAATTGTTCCATTTTTCCAATTTGGGGTGGGGGCCAAAAATGCTTTTGGGAAAAGTATGTTTTCCTGAAATGTTCTGGTTTTCTTCTGGGCCTTCACATCTCTAGGTACAACACTTTGTTTTGCTCCTCTTTCAGCCCTCCAGTGTCCCCTACCACCGTGGGGTACATCACGGCTCCCCAAGCAGCGGTCGCGGCTGCTGCCTCGGCCGCACACACTCCGATGCTGCCCCAGCCTGGTGCTCTGGTCCGGATGCAGGGGTTGCCCTATAATGCCGGAATGAAGGAAATCCTCAGTTTCTTCCAGGGGTATCAGGTTAGTATTGGGTTCCTCCCTTGCCTCACCCTTCTGTCACAGGGCAGACCCTCAGTGGCAACCTGTGATTGGAACTTCCCACGTCTGGCCATTTGGGATGGGGAAAGTTCATATCTGTTAGGCGGGACCTGTTGCAATGTAAGGTGTTCCTGTTCAGGGTTCCATGCCCTCTTGCGAGATACTCCACTGGAGAGCCAGTGTGGTGCAGTGGTTAGAGTGTTGGATTTGGACTGTGGAAATCCAGGTTCTAGTCCCCAGTCAGCCGTGAAACTCACTGGGTGACTTTGGGCCAGTCACCGATGCTCAGCCTAACCTACCTCACAGGGTTGTTGTTGTGAGGATAAAATGGAGAGGAGGAGGGCCATGTAAGCTGCCCTGGGTTCCTTGCAAGAGGGAAAAGGGCAGGATATAAATGTAACAACAAATAAATACAGTTGTATTTGTTTGTTTATTTTAAGCATTTTTACCCTGCTCTGCATCCCACAAGGCTGCCAGAAGGTCAATAAGAATGATAATATGTCATTAAAACTATTGAGATGATGGCAGTTGGCTGCTTCATCCCCTGCCCCCCCCCCCCGGATTCTGCTGGCCTCTGCAGGGGGACTGGGGAGGCGTCCTTATCCCAGTTCAAGGAAGTAGCAGAAGGTGGAGAAGGCAGCGAGGGCAGTGTGCCTCTCTGGCTGCTTCCTCCTACCTATTCCGTCCCATTTTCCCCTCTTCCTCCTCCACCCCCCAACAGTCTGTCAGTATTCCAGGACGACTGATCAGGCTCAGGCCTCCTTGGATTGGGGGCTATTTTTGGAGGAGGGGATCCTCCCTTCGGGTTTTTGTTCCTAAAGCGTTTTTGTTTGTACTTCTGCAAAACATGGAGCTTCCCCCAGGCCTGCTGGCTCTGCCATCTTGTGTGCGGGTGTGCCATTTTGCTGTATAAGTGTCCACATGACTTTAGAGGATGACTTTACTCAGAGGAGGCTGGTGGCTCCGATGTCAGTGGGGTGGTGAATCCGCTCCAGGTTCCAGTCAGAACTCTAAAGGAGCTATCCAAGGTGCTCTGCACTGATTCTGACTGAAACCCACAATGGATCCACCACCCCACTGACAAATCCACCAATCTCCACTGATTTTACTATTAGTATAGGTATTATCCAGCTCAAACTTTTTTAGGGGAGGTGGTGGAGATCGGACACTTGCCAGGGAAATGGCATGCTGGACTGTAGTGGGGTCAGGGCTCACAGGGACACAGGACCCACGGGACAGACCTCATCTGCCATCTCTGTCACACGTCCCTGTTCCCTCTGAGCTTAGCTGCAATTCTCACAGTAGCTGGGCAGGGATGAATTTTCCCAGCCACATAGATTGTTCTCTGTCGCAATACTAAGTATTTTGGACTGGCTGGGTCTTGAAAGAGCAGTGAAGACCCATTCGCTGTACAAGAGACCTGCTCCTGGTGGAGATGAAAACTGCTGGAACTGTTTTGCTGATGTGGATCAATGCAGCAGCCTGAATTTCTGGACTCTCCTTGAGGTCGTGGTTCTGGGGGCTGTCATGACAAGAGCCCACACTTCCACATGGACCACTACACCACTGCCGTTGGCTGGCGCCTGATTTCTCTCATCGCGTTGGTCCTGACTTCCTGCACCGGGCAGATGTTGCTAGATGCCTCCAAGCGCAACTCACCCAAGCAAGCAGGCGCACCTGGTGCTATGTTGCTGCTTGGTTGCTCCTGTACTGAATGAGCCCTGCAGCCCACAAGGAAGGGCTGTAGCCAGGAGCTGGGATAATGTGTGCCTGGGGTTTGACCCATCAGAGGTCTGGGGCAGCGCTGGACTCTTCTGACCAGACTGCTGGTCAATAGGCCCGAAGTAGGTCTCAAACCTGCAGCAGCATCTGTTGCGTATCCTGAAAAGGGCTGGATGCCAGTGCTTGTCATTTCTTTTGAATGGGCCCTCTTGTGGTGAGATCCCGTATTTACTGGGTTAGCTTAGGCAACAATGCCATTTCACTCTTCTGTGGCAGGTAAGCTAATGGCACGCGCCCCGCGAAGGTGCGGTCAAATGGAATACTGGCCATGCAGAAATTGACCTTGTAAACCAGTCTTCCCCAGCCTCATGCCCTCCAGATGCTTTGGATGCCAACTCCCAGTATTCCTGATCATTGGTCATGCTGGCTGGGGCTGATAGGAGTTGACGTCCAAAACATCTGGAGGGCACCCGGCTGGGGAAAGCTGTTGTAAACTCACTTTGTTGTGGTGTTTCTCATGGGGGGGGGGAAACCTGCAAAAATTGGTTGCAGATGCCATAACATAGTTGGTTGTATAATAAATATGAATGCTACTTCTAATAGCGAACTCAGGTGGGAAGGGCTGCCAGAAATATAGCCAAATGGGACCACTGAGAAACACTTGGGGAACAGCCCAAGTGTTGCAGAAGGATAATATATATTTTTAAAGGCGGAACCTAAGGAGGCAATAGAAGAAGTAACCAATAAAAGCTGAGCATGCTCAGTGATTGCAGAACGTTGAGTGTTGGGGGAACGGGGCCGCAGGGCAGAGAATAGAGAAGTGGGGCGCTGGACTGCTTTGCAAGTAGCGAATGGCTGTCTGGAAGCCTGAACAGGAGCCCTCGTTATAAGAGCGGAATCCTTCTGTTGTTTATAATTGCCAACAATTATTTAATTTACTCATCCTACTGGCGTCCTGCTCCTACATAACGTTATCCCATTTTTACACTTGCATGGATGTGCATATAAACAGGCACGAGGGAACCAGCTCCCTAGCCAGCATTGCCAATGGTGGGGGTTCATGGGAGTTGTAGGCCAAAACAGCTGCAGGGCCAGAAGTTGCTCACTCCAAGGACAAGAGAGCATACACTTTCTCTGTTTCTAGATGATGCATGCATACCTTGCAGCAGTAATCATCTCAGAAGCAAAGGGGGAATGCCTCTTAGGATGGTCCTTAGCATGCACAATATTTCATAAAGGTTAACATTACAAATTAATTGAAAAATGTCAAAAAAACCTCCACCCCACTAATTGGGGGACAGCTTTTTGGCCTGTCAAAATGTCAGTTGATGAAGCATTGCAGCCCTGTAAAAATCATGTCAATTAGCAGTAGTTTCTATTTTCTGTTTAGTTTTCCTCCAAACCATCATTTTTACATAGGAATATTTTGTGTGTTCATCCTCTTTAGTTCCTCCCCACCCCCATAACGCTTTCCTGGGGGGTCAGGCATCCTCCTCACCCCTAATCTGTCCCAAGATCTCATCAAAACAACCTCACCCTATTCAAGCGTCGTTAAAATGAATTAATCATTCAACTTGTCCCAGAATCTATTCTCAAACAGTCCAGTGCCCTGGACTGCTGTGTCTAATTGAATTATCCTCTCACCGTTTGTCATGCAAAGAACTTAGTGCTATACATTTAGATGGCTGGCTACTATTGGCTGGTGCTGAAACACGGGAGACTGACTGAGTAGCGGTGGGGTGTGGGGGAGGTTATTAAAGGGCATTGTCCTGGCAAACACTGTGCATAGAAGCTAAATGGCTCCTGGTCACACTGTTCTGTGTTTCCAGGGTGCAAGTCCTGACCCATTTCAGTGTCTGGGAGTTCTCACTCTGCAGTGTAACGTAGCCTGTAGTGTAGTAGACGTAGCCATGATGTAAATTCTAACAACCCCCATTACTGTAATATTGAAGCATGCTTCTCTAAGAGTGGTGGGATGATTCTAAGTCCATGTTCCAAAGCAGTGTTTTGAAATACCCCTTGGCTCTGAACTACATTGGCTTTGCACTGACATTGTCCTTTCCAGCACCTGCTTTGCCAGTAGAAGGGCCCAGGCTTAATCCCCGGCATCTTTAGTGCACAGGATCTTTGACAGTGCCAGCTGTAGCTATTGGAAGGCCCTTGGGCAAGACACCCTCAATGGGCTCCAGGTAGCTACAACCCAGAGTATGGGCTGAATATGGGCGGTTGTTGAATCACCGGTTGTTGTTACGTTCAAACCCTGCACTGTGGTTTAACTATGGATGGTTAACCATGAACAGGCCAGCAAGAGAACCCATCGTTTGTTGCTGGGTTGTGAACTCTGGATAGGATTTTTTAAAAACAACTTTGCCCCAATCCAACCACAGGAGATAGCAGTTCATGCATCTGATGAAATAGTTCACAAAAGCTTATGCTAACCTTCTTCAACATGGTGCCCTCCAGATATTTTGTCCCACAAGTCCCATCATCCCTGACTATTAGCCATGCTCACTGGGGCTGTTGGGAGTCACGATCCAAAACATCTGGAGGGTACCTGATTGTGGAAGGTTTTCTTATGCCATAATAAGTGTGTTAGTCTTTAAGGTGCCCCAAGATTTCTTGTTTTGGGGACAAATTTGTGTCTGGGGGTTGGGGATTTTTATTAGATTTATTAGCTGCCCATCTGGCCAGTTACCCAGCCACTCTAGGCAGCATACAATACAAACAACATGAAATACAACAAATTTACGTAATCAACTGAACAAAACAACTGTCCTAAAATTTTAAAAAAACAGTCCACCCGCCTGAACAGCCAGGTTTTCAAAGCCCGGCAGAAGCTCATCAAAGACAGGGCATGAAGGAGGTCACTAGAGAAGGAATTCCACAAAGTGGGGGCCACCACAGAAAAGGCCCTCTCCCTAGTCCTCACCAGCCTAGCTGTCCTGGCTGATGGGACAGACAGAAGGCCTTCCGAGGCCGATCTCATTGAGCAGCATCCCTGATGTTGTTGGAGGCACTCCCTAAGATAGATTGGACCGGGTTTTAGGGTTTTCAGGGTCAATGCCAACACCTTGAATTGGGCCCAGAAAACAACTGGTAACCAGTGCAACTCCTTCAGCGCTGGAGTGATGTGGTCTCACCGATAACTGCCTTTAACCAGGCGGGCTGCTGCGTTCTGCACCAGCTGCGACTTCTGAACAGTCTTCAAGGGCAACCCCACATAGAGTGCATTACAGTAGTCTAGATGAGAGGAGACCAGGGCATGAACTACTGATGGGAGCAGATGGTTAGGGAGGTAGGAGCGCAGCCTCCATATCAGATGGAGTTGGTACAGCGCCGCCCGGCTCACGGATGACACCTGAGCCTCCATGGACAGCTGGGAGTCTAAAATGACACCCAGGCTGCGGACCTGGGCCTTCAGGGGCAGCTGCACCCCATTCAGCACCAGGTCAACATCCCCCAACCTCCCTTGTCTCCCACCAAAAGTACTTTGGTTTAGTCGGGGTTCAGTTTCAGGAATGGGTTACATTCCCATAGGACCACCGTTGAACATTTGAAGAGCAGCAGTCGGAGTCTAGGACCTCTTCTGTTCACCCCTGTCTTCTTATTTTTACGTTCATTGGGTGTTAATATTCTTGTAAGCCGCCTTGGAGGCCTGTTGTCAGGCAGAAAGCCGGGCGATCAATATCTTAAACAAACAAATGCAACAAAGTCTTGAGGGTGGGCCATTAAGCACAGTTCCTAAATTAAAAGGAAGTTTGTTGCGAGTTCAGATGAAACTGCCTTGGATTGTGGAGAAGGGGTTGCTTCAGGGCATGATAACAAATGCAAACATACTTAATTTGGCCTTTTCTGATGAGCAGAATGAAAATCCGAGAAGGAATTTGTGTTTTTTCTGCTTTTAACAAGTCTTCAACCACCCTACCCTTAGGCAGAGCGAGGCAGATGCTGGAGGGAGTGGCGGCAGCCCTCCCCCCTTCTCCTGAATTCCCCAGGCATTCCCATCCTCCTGAGCTGGCATCCCAGTGGTGGCAGGGCTCGCTTGCTGCTGCTGGGGCGGGCGGGCTGTCTTGCGTAGTTGCTTTTTACATAACCCATGAAATCTGTGCCTCTCAGTTTTGAAAGCTGTGTTTTTCCCGGGTTGCTGTGAGTTTCTTGTTGCATTTTATGTTGCATTTGATTTTATGGTTTTATCTTCTATTTTGTGTCGGAGTGGTTGTTATGGCTATGCTACGCCAGCCAGAAAAGGTTATGGAGCAGCATATAAATGATGTAACTAAACAAACAGATTCTCCTGCTGCTTCACAGTTGGTGCCCTTGGGAATGGCCCCTGGCTACGCAAGCAGTCAGAGAGGCAGCCAGGCCAGGCTACACACCCCAGCAGGCATCACACATGCCCGTGTGTGGCTCTGCTCCTGTGATGCGCACTGGCCCAGCTGCTGTTCCGTGGCAGCATTTGTTTGAGCGGGCAACAAGCAAGCACCAGGCGGTGCAGCGATATGCTGGAGCTGTGGGGTCCATGTGGCCGGCCCTGCGCCGCCTAAGCTAGGCTGCTCCCCTCAGGTGCAGTGGAGAACGCTGTCCTGTTTCCAGTACTGAAGTAAGATTCCACGGCTAGTCCGATCAGCTTCTGTATGTGCAGTCGGGGCCGGGCAGCTAAAATGGCTGAGGGGCTGGAGGAAGTCCCCTGTGAGGGAAGGTTACAACAGCTGGGATTGTTTAGCTCGGAGAAAAGGTGAGGAAGGGGAGACATGACAGAGGTGGACAAAATGATGCCTGGTGTGGAGAATGTGGATAGGGAGACATTTTTCTCCCTCTCTCACAATACCAGAATCCATTGGGGTCATCCCATGAAGCTGATGGGTGCGAGATTCAGGACGCATCAATGGAAGGACTTCTTCACATAGCGCATAGGTAAACTATGGAGTTCGCTACCACAGGATGTAGTGATGGCCACCCATTTGGATGGCTTTAAAAGGGGGTTGGACAAATTCCTGGAGGAGAAGGCTATCAATGGCTACATGCTACCTCCAGTATCAAAGGCAATATGCCTGGGTGCACCAGTTGCTGGGGAACGTGGGTGGAAGGGTACTGTTTCACTTATGTCCTGTTTGTGGGTTTCCCATAGGCAGCTGGTTGGCCACTGTGTGAACAGAATGCTGGACTAGATGGGCCCTTGGTCTGATCCAGCAGGGCTGCTGTTATGTTCTTATGGGAGGGCTTCTTGGCCTACACTTCAGGCAGCAAAATCGTAGGGTGGCCAGGTGTCTTATTTTACAGAGGACAGTGCTCTATTTGAAGGGCTGCCAAAGGACTGTCCTTTTTTTGAAGGTGTCCATTTGAAGGATGATCCCGTCCAAGTCCATTTTAAAGATAAAGACCCATCCAAAGGAACAGCTGGGCCTTGAAGTTGCCCATCCACAGCATCGGACAGCAGACTAAGCAAGGGACACAGCTGACCTGGTCACAGTCTTCCACACTATGTTGAGATGTATTGTAATTCTATTTAAATTACAATAATTATTTCTAAATTTGCATCTATACATGCAAATGAGCACATGCAAATTTTATGCAAATAGGTGCCCTCTTTTGTTCCTTTTTGGTGATGCATGTCCTCTTTTTTGGTTGATTCACAAATGGCTACCCTACCTGCAAGCTCAGATTTTGGCTGCTTTAAAAATGTTCTACACAAGTGGGCTACGAATGCCTAGCTTGCCTTAAAAGGGAGTCTGAGGGGAATCCAGAGTTACTGTTGGGGAATTTTCAGATCTTCCCCCCATCCCCCTAAAAGTAATAGCAATATAAAAAAGGGCTGTGCTTACAGAGATCTTTGCCATTCAGTCTTTCATATGAATGTTATCTATAATTTCCCAGCCTGTACTGAACGTTTGTGTTGCATAGCCTTTCCTGTAAGTAAAAGGGGCTTTATTGTGTCTAATCCTTTGGCTTTTCCAACAGACTTGATAGCCAGATGTTGTCTACTGCAGGGGTGGGGGAGCACAGAAAGGGGGTTTAAATGAAGCGAACGATAGCAAGATGCCAGAGGCATTTGCAATCTCTCTCTCTCTCTCTCCCAGAGGGGGGCAGCCAGCCTCATTGTAAGCTGGGATTAAGGATTTCCTCTTAAATATATGCTTGAACAAAGACGTCTCCTCTTCTGTGGATTTGTTTAGAAACCAGACACCTTGCCTGGCCCTCACAGAAGCTCATTCCCAATCCATGTCAGAATCTTTTCGTAGTTGCCAATATTGTTGGAAGGTTCTGTTTCATGTGCCTCTGTGGGGCGGGGGGGGGGGGGAAGACCCTTTGCTGTATGTTCCTCCATCTTCAGTCGCAGAACTTCATGTCTTGAGAAGCTCAGCTTTGATTTAAAATAGTATGTTTCCAGCCCTTATGATTCTAGAGAGCAAGTTTAGTCTGTTGCCTCTGGGGGCAGGATTTACCAGTGTACTTTCTTTGTGACTCCAATTTCTTTAGCCCTTCCGTGGCCCTTGTGGGCAATCTCCTTCTCTTTCTGTGACAAAGAGACCGTTCATCCAAAATAAGTCCCCGGTATGTCACAGCCCCAAATATCAAATTCAGAATGAAGCATACTAGTTGAATAAACATATGAAAATTGGTCTGTCTGCATAATTTGTTCTTCACACATTATTTTAAAAGCTCAGCTTAAATTGTTGCTTGTGGTACAATTTACGTGGCTTTCGGCAGAAACTATAAGCAACTCTAAGGAAATATAGGTGGAGCGAATATCACCTTCAAAAAAACCCATAGTCCCTTCTTCAATTACTTTTTAGCTGTGAAGTATAAGAGCTGATTCACACATACATAACTGCAGCTGTATTCAGTGTCTCCATTGAAAAATCCTTTTTGTGGTGATGGCCAGGGCTAAAACTAATTTGTTCTTGTACCTAAAGGAATTCTCTGTGAATTTTGGTGGCAAATGTTCTCTAAAAATTATCTGGAGGAGCAAATATGCTCTGGGTAGCTGCCATTCAAAGCATTTCATATTCAAATATTTTTGCGGTTGCAGCCAGTATTTGGAAGTTTTGGATAGATTTTTGTTGTTGTCCATTGGTACGTTAGTTCTACCAGTTTGGAAATCACTGTCTTTGAATAGGTGAGAATCCAAGCCTGTTCAATTGCAAATTCTGATTCAAAAACTTGAATGTTAAATTGGGGGGGCGGTGTTGCCATCCATATCCAAAGTTTGCCGCTTGAGACTTGATCACGCTTAAAAACATTGTGCAATGTTCGTTTCAGCTCTAGTGATGCCTGTTGATACAAATGCTTGGTGTTCGATCTAGAATGCTAAAAGGCCACAACTCACAGGGGCTTCTAATCTTGTCTCACCTTCTTGAGCAGCTGGAGGAAGAAGGAAATGGATGCTGCTGGGTTGGTCTGCTTCCTTGTTCCCTCTGGCTTAGCTGCTTTTCCTCCAACTGTGGGCTGGGGAAGAGCAGAGAAAAGCAGCTAAGCTTGGAACTTCAGCCAGACTTACGCTTCTCTAATCCCTCTTTTGCCATGTGTTCTTCATTCTTAGACAGTGGCCTGGTTTGGATGTAATAGGAAACCATGGTTTCCCTCTACAGGAACGAGCTTTGACAAACCTCAGCAATTGGGAAACCTTCCAGCCTCTTTGTTGGTTTGAAAGAGGGCACTGGGGAGCATACACATCTGAGACCCGCTGCAGCGTGTTCTTGCTCGTTTCCTATGTTTGTCTGAGCCAGGCCACCATCTGCATACTGAAGCATGCACAACCATGGAGGCATTCCTTCTAAAGGCTGAGCTCTGGTGCAGATATTTTTCAAAGGCAGATCTGCTGGCTGCCGACTACTATTTGTGCTGCCCAGGGCTCCAAGCTGGAAGCTATTGAGAACACGTAAGCTGTAGCACAGTGGCAAATTCAGAAGTGCAGGATCCCGACGTGACAGTCACAGCCACGCCCCTTCTAAGATTGTGCAGCCTTGTAAGATATGCCGCCTTCAACCGGGATCCAAAAACAGTGCAGCTGAGAGTAAGGCAGGGGCATTTCAATTGGACGTCTGAGGAAAAAATGCAGGGGTGTTAAAATCTCGGAAGCGAAGCAGGGCCAGCCCTGGTTAGCACTTGGATGGGAGACCGCCTGGGAATCAGGCTTCCTGCATTGAGCAGGGGTTAGACCCGATGGTCTTGTAGGCCCCTTCCAACTCTATGATCTTTTTTCGCTCACTCACTCCAACACAAATGTTTTAGGTTTTCAAAATATGATACTCTATGGGAGATTCACCCACTCAACTCAGCCCTCATGGGTGGGTCCCTTCTCATTTAAACAGCCCCCTTGCATACTCCTTTAGCACCCCAACATTACCCATTAGCCTTCCCTAAGCTCCTTCATTATCTCTGTCTCATCCCGCAACAGAAACATCCACACACCCAGCTGGATTGAACTACACTCACACACACACATAAGTGACAGATGTCCAAAGGACCAATTCATATAAGGCATGAAATAAAAAGGCCATGTTCATTACTATGTAAATGAGACTGTGTTATAGAAATGGAGGGTGGGGGGAATCTAGAGCAACATTCAGCCAGCTCTTCTGGTACCAAATTGAAAGCTGCCATTGGATCTGGGGCATTGTTTTAGCCCTGCATCTCTATGCTGACAGCCCTTAAACAGCAAGAGCCAACCAGTTCAATTTAAATCAGAGGTGCCAGTAAAGACAACATTGGGACTTGGGACCCCTTGGGAATTGCCTTGAGCATGGCAAAAAGTGTCAGGGTACTCCATCAGTTCTCACCATCAATCATAAAACTAGAGTAGCCTTGCAAAGTAGGTCCACAATAGTAGCCGGCCCAGAATACGTTCTGCTAGCTCACGCATACTAATGTCAGTCATTTTATGGCACATTGTCAGCCTGAAAGATACAAACCAAGCATGGGAAGTGTGGAGTCCTCCAGATGTTGTCAGACTTCAGCTCCCATCAGCCCTAGCCAATGGTGAAGGATGATGGGAATTGCAATCCAACAACATCTGGAGGGCCACAAGTGGCCCACCCCTGATATAAAAGAATGAACTCTCTTCGACCTAGCAGCATTGTGGAGATATTTTCTTATGTGACACAGGCACGTAGATGAGTGACTATTTACAAGCTTGAACTAGAGCTGAAACCAATTTTCCTTTAAAAATTATCTCTGAAGTTTGGTGTCAGGTGTTTTCCAAGACGTTCCCTGAATATATTTTGAAATCTGGCATCTCCAATTTAACCATATGTTGATCTTTGCTTTCATCGCCCTTTTAATATTTGACAGTGGATACTTGGCAGCATTGGATAGAGGCACGCAACAGCATTTAACATATGACCGTTAACTATTTTATGAGATGTCGTATTTGATGCTTGCTAAATGAAAACCTCTGGTGTGAGTTGCAGGGCTTGGACTGACTCTGATTATGTTGCCTGGTTAGTTGGAAACCAGCCCTGTACTCTACATCCATAGTCTTTTTAACCCCAGTTCAATGAAGTCTAGTTTCTTTCCTATCTTATTTGGTACAATCTGAAGAGAACACGCACTCTCTCTTCCCCAAGAGAGCCCTGTGGTTGTACCACAGCGTGCTGCATTGGTGCTCAACCCAATGATGATGCCAAGTGTCTTGTAGTTGCAGTTTTAGCAAAGAGGCTTCTTTTGGGGGGGGGGGTTAAAAGTGCCACCTTGGTGATGATTGCAGGCAGGGGTGCACAACCGTTTTGGCCCCAAAGGTCGGACCTGGGGTTTGTGTATGTGTTTGCACACAAACACATGCACACAATTTTTACCAATTTGGACATTTTCCCACCAAGCATGCAAAACTTAACACAATGCTATACATGTTTATTCAGAGGTGAGGCCCAGAGCAACAGCTTTCAGGCACACAAATTCCCAGCTGCGTTTTCAGTTTAAATCGAAGATAACAACAGGGTTTCCCTGCTTACCACTGAAGAAAGCCTCCTTTCTTTGGTCTTTCTGAGGTCCTCCTTCCTGCGGAAAAGGGGGGGGGCACACAACTCGGCCATGGGCCCATTACAGGTTGTGCACCCCTGATTTAAAGGTACCCAACACCGGGCAGACATCATATTAGGAGCAGGGAGTAGGGTTTTCCTCCCTTCTGTTTGCAAACATTCTGGCACTTCAGGAGAGTGCTGCCTGGGCTTGGGGACAGAATAGCTTTCCCAATGAAGCAAAGGGCCTTTTTGCCCAGAGAAGGTCCAAAGTTCCGTTCAAAAAAGATGTTGGATGCCAGAACTGGGGCAGACCCTTTTTGCCTGAGATCCTGCAGCGTTAGATCCTGGGAGAGCATCTAACTTGCAGGCAGATGGTCTCCAGGCCAAAGGACCAGGTAGCAGGTGGTGACAGGAGGATCTCGTTCTCCCCCGAGGCCCCAGAAAACCGTGGTCAGTCCCAAGTCTAAATCCTGGGCTAGATGGAGCAATCACCTGACTCGCTATCGGGCAGCTTCCCGCATCTCCTGCCGATGGTTGCAGCAGCAGTGACCCCCTTTTAAATTAAGTTTGCAAGTGCTGGTCTGTGTGGCCTGCTGGTACAAGATGACCTATCCCTTCTCTCGCTGACCTTGTGTATCACGCTTGTACTGTAGTACGCACCGGACGACTACAATGGCCTTATTCAGCTCAACGACCAAGCCAGGAGTGTGTTACAAGCACCGAAAGACTGGGTTTGTTTGTAAGTGTTTGTAACCTCCAGTGAAGGTAAGCTCGGCCTGGCGGAAGCGCAGCCTTTGGCGGTGATTGGAAATGATGTTGTGGGGAATGATTTCTCCGTTGCCTCCTCCCTTGCTAGCCCGCAGTGCCCGCTAACATTTGCTTGCTTTGGTGCCTTGCATGAATCAACTAACCCAGTGGCGGTCCTGATGATTACGATGGGATGGCCTTGTTCATGCCTCCAAAGGAGGGCAGGGATGCGGGATTTGTCTGCTTGGCACTCTGTCTTCCTTTTCGGAAAGGTGTTTTTGTTTTAAGTGATCATGTTTTGTATTGACTGCTGTCTGGCAAATGCATTTCATAGGATCCTTCTGTTTCTGTTGCTGGATATAGGGCGGTAAAGACAAAAGGGTTACACATCGGCTCTCGGGGTGTGTGGAATGCCAAGTAGTCGTAGTGGTCATCCGGTTTTATTTCATTTATTATATTTCTATACCGTCCCACAGCTGAAGCTCTCTGGGCGGTTCACAAAAATTTTAAAAAGCACCAACATTAACATACATTATATAAAGTATAAAACCATTCACTTAATGACACAGAACAAATAGCACACACAACAACAGCAACACATATCTAAAATAGTTTAAAACAATCTGCCAGAGACAATCAAAGAGACTCCTTATATGCTGCCAAATGTCTGAGAGAAGAGGGCAGTATTAACCTGGCACTGAAAAGACAACAATGTTAACACCACATGGGCCTCGTCATGGAGATTATTCCATAAATGGGGGGGGGGCGGCAAAGGATAGGGGAGAAGGCCCTATCCTTTGTTGCCACCCTCCGAGCCTCCCTCAGATTTACCAGGGATTATATGTAGAGTGGCAGTGGGGAACAGTCAGCCCATGGGCCTAGTCCTGCCTGCAGTAGGCGTGGCATCCCAACTTGGTTCCCACCCACTTCACTCTCCAACCCCCATCCCCTAATCTGGAGGTGACCAGAGGCAGGGAGAGGAATCCCCTTGTTATCTCCAATCACAGATTGGAGATAACAAAGGGATTTCCCTTAGGTAGCACTTCTCCAGTTCCCTGTCATCCCCAATGGATGGAGGAAGCCATTCTGTGGCAGAAGTGGCAGCCAGAGAAGCTCCAGCTGGCACTTTGGCTGGGGGTCTCCACCCACCCACGTCATCCCCAGTGAGTAGGGGAGGCACGGGGCAAGCAGACCTGTCCCTGGCCAAAGTGGCAACTGGAGAAGCTCTGAAGGTGGGGACATGTCCTGTGTTGGGAATAGCATCCATTCCTCCCAGCACTGTCCAAGTCCCTTTCTCAGACACATGGAGAGAGGCAAATGACTGGTAGGGGCAATTTGCCCACCCCACCCCCCATACACACACACTTAACAGCTGGTCCCCATCTCTGATATAGAGGATTATTTTTTCCCTTCAGGATGCAGATTGTTGGTGATGAGTCTCCTCGGAATATGGAGGTGGGGGGGTCGTCCCCTTGGCTGTTGAGTTAACACAGCCAGTTTCCAGATATCTGGAAGAGCAGGGTTATATAGAACTCTAGCCTGGTCACTCAGCACTGTGTCCAGGGTCTGTGGAAGTAAAATGCCTTCAGGGTCACAACTGTACAAAGGAAGAGGCATGGCTGAGTTTCCAGGTTGAAGGTTGGAACCAATGAGTGGGTCCCAACAGAATCCCATTGGCTGATTAAAAATTGATTAAAAATCCCCCCTTTGAGCAGAAGCATGAGGACTAGTGCCAGGTGTGTGTTTACATCTGCACTTGTTCAGAAATATGCAGCATGGATTACTCTTCTCTGCTAAAATGAGGGCATCATTCCAAGGGAATGAGGAAACCAATATCGGCATCATTCCAAGAGCCTTATTCTAATTTTCATCCAGATTTCTTTCTTTTAAAAACACACACACAATCCTGTACCCCAGGTTTTGGGAAATACTGAGTTCGGGGAATTCATACAAAAGCAAGCATGTGACTGGGCAAAATTAACCCCACCATTTTCCAGTGCTTGCAGTAGTTTCCTTCGTTCAGCGCTTTAGCAGACAAGCAGAGAGACAGGATGTCAGTCTGGAAGAGGCTGGGACCCCCAAGAGCCACAAAGGGGAGTAATATGATGCCACTAAAACTCGGTACCCGGATGACTGTAGGGCCATGTTCTCACTGAGGCTAGAACCTTCTCCCAGACATGCTGGTCTTACGTGTGCATGGATTCCCCCACAATGGAGGCGTATTTAGCCGTTAGAAGTGGGACAGTCATGGTGGTAGCCTGAAGTAGTGCAGCCCGGACACAGGTTTACCCATATTAGTGAGAGCTAGACTTAAGAGGTACGCACACAGACTGGGTTCGGACAATCGTGGTGGGGAAGAAGCCATTGTGGCTTCTCCCCCCATGTGTGACCGCTGTTTGCATTACTTCCCCCGTTCTTCTCCACACATCGGACACAGTAGATCTGTGGTAAGGCAGTCGGGCCTGTTCGAATGTATGGCCTGACATAATGTCATTTGGCATTAGATTCCTCTACAAAATGACTGCACTGCCTGAAACATATGGGGATTTTTAATGTTGTAGGTGATGACATGTCTGTCTCTCTCTCCCCCCCCCCCCCCCCCCCGGTATGGTTGTCATTTCTGTATCACCTTTTTTATTGCAAAACACACATATGCTCTCCCAGGCAACCATACACATGAAATGTCCTGCTGCGATCCTCCAATTATGCCCATCAGACATTTGGCAACTGGTGTGGCTTGCAGCCTCTCTCAGGTGCATGTGGGGAGCTAGGAACGGATGTGCGCATACATGCGGCAGATTCCACCACCACCCCCGACAGCAGCCACTGTGTGAACATGCACGTGTTGCTCCAATGTGTAGGTGGATAGGAGAACCTGTGTGTCTAATGTCAACCTTACGCACTTGATCCCGTGTTGTTTTTGAATGCCTGAGCACACTAAAGAGAGATGTGCCGTCCAAGCTAGAACTTCTGCTTGGCTATAATATATATGTGCAGCATCATTATGGGACTATGTAGCAACGTTTTCCTTTTCTTTCAGGTTTTTTAAACTATTTTTAGGCCGCCTTTAAGGGGGAGCCCTCCCAAGGCAGCGTACAAAATAAAACCGAATAATACAAAACCCTAAAATTCAATAATCCAAAACAAAAAGCACCCCACCCCCAGCTTAAATACGTTATTTCACAGTGGTGGCCTGGATCCAGGGATGTCTTTCCACTCTTATTAATTTGCCAAGTAATCCCTGCACATTGCAGAGCATTCTGGGGCATGTTCTAGGATAGGGGTGGGGGACATGTGGTCCTCCCAATGTTGTTGGACCGCAACTCCCATCAGCACTGGCCAGCTATAAGGGATGATGGGAGTTGTAGTCCAAGATCACCTGGAAGGCCACACATTCCCTCCCCCATTCCAGGATGTGGATACAGTGCAACTTGGGGCGTTTGGTAGGGTTGTGTAGTGCCTCCATTTTCCCTTCTTGAAGCAAGCACTCTCAGCTGCCTGTTGCCGGGCATGCTCAGTCACTATGTGAGCAAAGCACTGTTCAGGGACACTGGCCTGCCGCTATTGATCGTCTCCCTGAGCAGCCCCCAGAAAACTTCCAAAGAACTTGTTCTGAAATCCTGTACTCAAATATCCCAGGCATGGTCTGAAGGCAGATAAGACAGCTACCTTGCTGAAGCTAAGCAGGTCTGGATCTGATCAGTGCTTGGAGGGGAGACCACCTGAGAACCACATGTAGCCACCTTGAGTTCCAGAATGGAAGAAAGGTGGGATATAAATGAAATAAATAAATATCCTAGTTCAGCCTTCCATTGCCTGGTTCCCTCCTTTGGACTACAATTCCCAGCAGTTCTGATGATTGACCATGCTGGCTGGGGCTGATGGGAGTCAGAGTCCAAAACATCTGGAGGGCACCATCTTGGGGAAGGCTGTCCTTGTCTAACACTGGATTTGAGCCTTAGGGAAATGGGGGCTCCGATCCCAGTTCAACTGTGGACTTGCTAAAAAAGTTGCCTTTTTCTTTTCTTTTCCTTTCCTTTCCTTTCCTTTACTAATTCTTATATATTTACTGATTTACATCCATACTAATCATGACATTCGCATACTTTGTACACAATTATTCCATATTTCTTGTGTTATAGGGTTCTGCTGTTCATAAACATTTCTCATTTGGGTCAACCTTATTTCTTTCAACTTATTTTTCCCCACTGCTTTCCCTTTTATATCAAACTCCGTGTGCGCCCAAATTGGTATTAATGGAGAAACCCCTGGCGTTAGTTTCTCTTTCCTACAGTTCCATACTTTCAATAATCCTTTTATTGTACTTGCTTTATTTTTAGTCATTTTATATACTTTTTAATATAAAACATATTCTGTAATTCCTCTTCCTTTAATCCCATCAATTCCCTTTCTATTTCTATCCAATTTACACAAGCAGCAAAGATTTTCAGATACAGATCTATGCAAGAATGAGGATGGGGTATACCATATTTAAAAACATATTATGATGCGTACCAACTAAGACATACGTTAACAATAATGAAGGTAGGGGTGGGAGTAAAAGGTTGCCTTCTTCTCCCTTTCCTTTCTTTTTCTCCCTTTGTGCGTGTTTAAAGAATTGTGCCTTATTTAGGACTATACTCTTCTAGAGTGTAGATGTAACCCAAACCTTGGAACATTACTTATTAATGGAATTTTGATCTAGCTGACCTTGGGCAAGGTGCTTCCCCCGCCCTCAGTTTTGCCATCTGTAGAATGGGAATGAGCAATGTTGCATGGCTAAGATTTGCGAGGTGCTTTACACATGAAGGCTCTTCTAGGAATCATACCTTTGATCATAACTCAAAGGAAAAGTTGTCTATGGGCAAATTGGGGAATTGGCTTTCCCTAGCACCGCCACCGCCCCCTTTCCCCTCTGTCAGGGATTCTTCTGGGGAAGGCTCCCAGAACTCATAGAATAAATATTTAGCACAGGGGAGGAGGCCCCACGTTCCATCCTTGGCGCGTCCCCATCTAAGGTGTAAGCATGGGAAAGATGTCTGCCTTGAAAAATGGATGTCTACTAATGGCAAGGCTTTAAAATGCCAAAGGGGAAGGGAGGGATTTACTGCCCTCCACAAACACTACATACACTTATTTTAACACTCCACCTGGCCTTGGTTAGGTTGCCCTGTGAAACTACCTGGAAGGGGCCATGGCTTAGTGGCAGAGTCAGCCTTGCCCAGTGTGGCTCCCTCCAGAGGCATTGGGCTACAATTCCCAGCATCCCTAGCCAGCATGGCGGGCTGGGTGGTGCTAGACGTTGTAGTCCCACACCTCCGGAGGGGGCCAGCTTGAGCAAGGATGTAGTAGAGCATGTGCTTAGCATGCAGAAGGCCCCGAGTTCAATCCCTGTTTGCTCAAAGTCAACAGTGTTTGGACTGGCTAGAGCTGTGCTCTGATGTGGGGGAAGGCAGCTGGGTGTGTTCCTACATTTTGTTCTTCCCAGCCACCCATTTTCCATTGGCTCCTCTCCTCTTCCCTATGGCTACCACAAGCACCTGGGAGCCTAGGGCAGCTGCCAAGGGCCCCTGCCAGCCAGCTGGGTCTCCAAGCAGCCATTTTGATTTCTCACAATGCCCTGGAGTAATGCTATGTCAGGTGCCAAGGAAACCCGAGGGAGCCTGCCAGTCTAGGAGGGGGCCCAACAGAGAGAGCATTTTGCCCAAGGCCTCCTGCCCCTCACAGCTGGAGCCAGGCCTGGTCAGGGTTTTGGAGTTTCATCACAAGTGCTGCTAAAGATACCAAGGTATGTATAACGCATAAAGGCTATGACTGTGGCACTTTCCGGTATTCCATGGGGCCCGAAATGGCGAGGTGTTGGGTTTGGAATTGGCTCTGTCGGCTGGTCCTCCTTTCTCCAGTCTCGGTTTCCCCACCAGCCGTCATTTTGACCTTCTCCTCCATCCTTACAGCTTCATGCCGATGCCATCCTCCCGCTTTACAACTTCAGCGGCCAGCCCAGTGGAGAAGCTCTTGTCACTTTCCCCAGCCTGGACTCAGCCAAGAAAGCCGTGGCCGAGCGAAGCGGTTGCCTCCTGGGAAGCCATTGCGTGGAACTCTGCCTTATCTAGCCTTATAGACCCTCTGAAAGGTGGGCGGGAGGGAGAGCGAGCCCTACTCAAAGTCAGCGCCTCTTAAGAACAACAGTGTCTTCCCTTCCCAAAGTGCCATCTCATTCCGACGTGAGCAGGCAATAACCTTTGCAAGTGGCTTCAACTGAGAGCAGTGGGATGGATGCCCCCCCCCCCCAAATAATAGAACTTAGTTCTAGAATAATTGATTTTCACAAGTGTTGCCATGAAAATCCCCACCCCATTAATTCTGAAATCATCTACAGCACTTCAGCGGTTGTAGCCACAATGGACTATTTTTTTAGTTTTATTCTGCATAACAATTTGGAGAGGAAAATGAAGCCTATAGTTCTCCTTCAAATCATCATTTTATTTTGAATCCAAACTTGCCAAATGTGTGTCTTGTTTTTGTTTTTTGTTTTGCTGAGGGTGGGGAATGGAATGCCCCTTCTTCAAAAGAGGGCTTACGGAAAGTATGATTTCCTGAAATGTGACCTGGCAAATCCTGCTGGATGTTTTTATTCCCTTTTGTTAGCTAAAGAACAGCTTGGGAAGCTACATCCGAATGGAATCACAGAAGAAGCTTTCTTTCTTTCTTTTTTTTAATATAAGCATTTTGGGGGGTACAGCGGAAATAAGAAAATAAAATAAAGCCATATCTGTCTCCTAACATTCAAGCTGCCAATCTGTAAACCAAACAAAGAAACCCAGAACTTTTAAAATCCCACTAGGACAAGAATGGCACATAAACACCGAGGAGTAGTAAATTATATATTTTGTTTTATTTAAGCATCATAGCTCTCAGATACTGTATTAAAACATTTTTGCTCTAGTTCATGTGCATGCCATTTGTTTACAACATTATACTTTATTTGTATATTATGAAGCAACAAGAGAAGTTGAAATCTAAGCTGAATTAGTGCATGTCTCTTTTTTATGTATGTATATACATGTTCAAAGGATATAGTTTTATGTTGCATAGTGTGTGCTGAAACATTCACTTGTAGAAGCACAAAATGATTTTAGTTTCACTGTGCCTTGATCAGGACTTTCTCAAAATGTGCAATAACAGCAGAGGAAACTGGAAGGAGCCCATTTTTATAAGAGGCTCTTAAATACCTATATACTCAGATTATTGTTTTTTTTTGGTGGCTAAGTGCACAACTTTGAGTAGTACTTAAAAGGGAATCAGACCACCCCCCCCCCGAAATGATGATGTATGCTTCTTCTTTATATAATAAGAAATAAAAAATATGCTTGCAGAAACCACGTTGGCTTCCTTCAACTCTTTAGCATCTCTTGAATTGAAAACTGCAGAGAAATACACACTGAAGAAGTGCTGTGACACAACTGGCCATGCAGCTAACAACTTCCAGATTACTTTTCCTAAAACTGACAATCGACTGCAGTGGTTGAGAAACTGAGCTGCGAAGTTAAAATCCCTGATTAAAATAGTCCTTCCATCATGAACTCAACAAGTGGCCCTGTTCTCTCAGCTGTGAACCCCTACTTTGCGAGACAGAAGTACTGGACCTACATTGCAGGGTTGTTCGTAAGGATGACTGAGAGAATATGTATGAAATGCTTTTGAGCACTCCAATATAAATATGAAGTGACGGTGGTGGATATTGGGTTATGACTAGGGATGTTTGGGTTTTGGTAAAACCATTCTGTCTATGTTTTGTGGATTGTCAGGCATCTTTCGTTCTATCGTCTACTCATTGACAGAATCGGACTTTTTAAACCAGAATTTCTTTCTACTTGTGCTAATTCACATTAACTAAAGCGCATTGGCACAAGTGTGCACTTGCACTGATGTGCTAATGTGAATTAGCGCAAATCCCCCCCCCATGAAAAACAGGTCTGCGAGTCCACAGAATCCATGTGACTCAGGGAAAGCTGGTCCACTGGGGAATCTGCAGGTTGGACTTACAGAAATCGAAACAACTTTGAATTCGTGGTGGATTTCTCTGACACCCCTAGTTCTGCCCCAATGGACCCTGTACTTTTTAAAGATCCAAGTTCTGCAGCTGCGGGTTGTCTTGATTCCCATCCCAAAGACAAGCAGAGAATGAAGGAGGAGAAACCTTCAGTCTACACAACTGTTCCAATATAGACAAAACTTGTCACTGCTTTAAAATGAGGTGGAGAGCTTTTTTTCTGTCCGGGACAGGAAAGTCGTGCTGTGAGAAGCAGCCCTGGGTGATCATGTGGCCACCTGTCCTACTATCTGAAGGGAGAGCAGCAGGGGCCTTGGAGTTGCCCATCAACGCCCAGACAGCAGCCTGAACAGGCACCCTGCTCCCAGTCTCCCCTACTGTGGTGAGAAGAATTGTACTGCTGTTTAAATTATAGTAATTATTTCTACCTTTGCATCTGTATATGTAGAAATTAGTAGATGCTAATTTTGTGCATCTTTTTAACAACGCATAGGCAGCCACCTTACTTGCCGATTCCATGTGGCTCGCTACTACGGAGCAGGCATTCAGAAATGTACCACTCATCCATCCTACCAGTAGGTGTCTCCTTCACACCAAATTTGACAAATGATGAACCAGTGCTATGTAACAGAAGCAGAACCAGGGGCGGCTTCAGTCCTGCAGCTTCGGGCAAGAGTTGCAGTCATTTAAACCCAGGAGCGACTTCCATAGAGAAACACAATATATGCGACGGAGAAATGCAATGCCTTTGAAAATGGGGTGACTTATTCCAGACTTCCCCAACCTGGTGCCATCCAGATGTGTTAGACTACTCCTGTCATCCCTGGCAAGCAGGCTGGGGATGATGAACCTTGCTGGTGGGGATGATGGGAGTTGTTGATGGGCATGGCAGAGCAATGAATGCTGAAGAGGAGCACTCCCCACTGCAGCATTTTGTTGCGGGTCTCACGTGTGAAATCCATCATCAAACCCACACCCAGATGTGAAATCCACGTGCAGATGTTGATTTGAAATCCACATCCAGGTGTATTGGCATTGTGAGCTAACACATCTGGATGGCACCAGGTTGGGGAAGGCCAGTTTGTTCCATTTCAGGAGAGTTAGAACCATTCAGCAGCCCCTCTCTATGTGTTGCATACCCACCTCTCTTCTTCTTTTTTGCCTGATTTAACCTTGGAAAAAATATTTTCCCATTGTGCCCATGTTCCACACAGGAGCAGGGCCTGCTACCACCAGCCCTGATACCACTTGTACGTCTCCTTTTTTTTGAGAGATGGAGTATGGCTTTGAGAAAACCATGAAATTTGTGTTCATTTTAGAAGTCGGCTGTCTTAAAATAGATTTTAAAAATTGATTTAAAATATTTGTTTGCAAAAAAGAAAAACGAGTGGGAAAGGTGGTCAGTTTGCACCTAAGGCCTACCTTAAGTGCCTGCCATGGATACAGCATATTAATTTGCTCCAGCTGCTACAACAGACAAGCACTGGCGCACCACCCATGGGGCAGAGGCTTTCAAACGTTCTACCTCCAGGAAAACCATTCAATGTGGTCTCAGCTACTGTGGGGCAAAATACCCTAGAATACTTCCATCATGTGTGGTCATCTGCGCATCGCTACTTTGATTGTTGACTGTGCATTGTCAACTTTCACTTGTCCATGAACAACATCCATTGTTGACTGTGCATCGTCAACGTTCAGTGTGCATTTCATCTGCGCATTGCAGCAGGAGTAAACTCTACTTCCCGCAAAGGGAATCAGGGACTCTCTTGTGTACTTGCTGCAACGCTCCCTATTTTCAAACCAAGGATTTCTGCCACACCCCCATGATACTGCATGCTGCTGGAGGCTTTTCTCTGCAATAGCCAGACCTATTTTGGCTTCTGAAGTAGGGAGTCTACAGGGGATGAAAGTCAAAAGCAGTACACTGCCATTTTGGGTTCGTGTGTGTGTGTGCGCGCGCGCACTAGACTTAGGAAGCATCCTTTTCCTTGCCTCCCTTTAAAGATTTAACCTCCAGGGGCTTTGAAATCAAATATACAGATCAAGGTTTAAGAAATAATCCCTAACGCAGGGTTGGGGAAAGCGTGGCCATCCAGATGTTGTTAGACTGCAGCTTCCATCATCCCCTGCAGTTGGCTGTACTAGCAAGGGTTGATGAGAGTTGGTGTCCAATAACATCTTAAGAGGGCCACATGTGACCCCACCCCTACCCTAACCTTTGCCTTCTCTCCTCCAAGGCACAAGGGCTGTTCACACAACACCCTAGCCCACACTCACTGGTTGAGTGTGGGTTGTTCATTGAAGAACGTGTTAGCGTGTTGTCTGAATGCAGCACATTTTCCTCAGGGTGGATTATCATGGAGGCTCAGGTGTCAGCTGTGAGCTGGACAGCACTGTATCAACTCCATCTGATATGGCGACTGCGCCCCTTCCTTCCCGACCATCTGCTCCCATTGGTAGTACATGCCCTGGTCTCCTCTCATTTAGACTACTGTAATGCACTCTACGTGGGGTTACCCTTGAAGACGGTTCGGAAGCTGCAGCTGGTACAGAACGTGGCGGCTCACCTGATTAAAGGCAGCCGCCGGCGAGATCACATCACTTCAGTGCTGAAGGAGTTGCACTGGTTACCAGTTGTTTTCTTGGCCAAATCCAAGGTGTTGGTTTTGACCTTTAAAACTCTATATGGTTCCGGCTCAGCCTATTTTAAGGAGCGCCTCCAGCAACACCAGACAGGCCGCTTAACAAGATCAGCCTCGGATGGCCTTCTCTCTGTCCCATCAGCCAGGACAGCTAGACTGGTGGGGACGAGGGAGAGGGCCTTTTCTGTGGTGGCCCCCACTCTGTGGAACTCCCTCCCTAGGGAACTCTGTCATGCCCCCTCTTTAATGAGCTTCCACCGTGCATTAAAAATGTGGTGGTTCAGGCAGGCATTTGGGGTGGGTTAGGGTATTTTAGAAAATGTTTTTATTGTAGAATTTTATTGTTTTAAACTGTTTTATTATATGCTTTGTACATCGCCCAGAGTGGCTGGGTGACCAGCCAGATGGGCGATTAATACATTTAATAAATAATGTTGTCTGAATGCAGCCAGGGTGGCTTGTCAACCACCCCGAACAATCCCACAACAGACCACGGGTTCTCAAGGTGGCTTGTTTGAGAAAATAAGCCACGCTGCATGGTTAGCAAGCCACCCTGGCTGCGATCAGGCAACAGGCTAACCCACGGTTCAACAAACAACCCACGGTTCAAAACAATCCACACTCAGCCACTGAGTCTGGGTTAGCATGTTGTGTGAACAGCCCCACAGTGTTTTTAACGGCGGGCAGGCAGGTGGGCAGGCGGGCAGGCATGTTCTTGGGAAACAGTGACACTCAGAGGGTATGCAAAGGATCAACAGTAATAGTGAGGGGCGAAGCTGTCCTTCAGGGAACAATTGTCCACTGTAACTGAGAGTCTCGTAGCGAGAGAGCCAAGCTTCCCGATAAGTTTGAAAGCCACTGAAAAGTTTGTCATCCTTTATTGTTGCAGATGCATCGCAGGAGGAAAATGCCTGGTGCAGTGTAAACGGGGAGCAAATACCTCCTTCAAGCAGTGGTGCAGTCAGGGCTCAAGTCCAGGGGCCTGCAGCCGGGGGGGGGGGGTGAGCACCCAGACAGGGGCAGGTGATGAGGGCATCCAGGCAGCAGAAGCAAACCCCACTGGATTCCTGTAGTCATGATGGTGCTTTGATTTGAGTGAATTTAAAAAGCAAAGCCACATGTGCTCAGAGTATTCATTTTTAAAAATGGGGGTTGGCAAGCAGTTTTGTTGTTCTAACCCATTAGGACAGCGCAAGCACTTTTGAAGCATGTCATGGCAGTTGCGCAGCAGGGTGGGGGGAGAAAAATGTTGGTTGTCTTCCTCACAACTGAATATGAGTGGCTATCTAAAGCCCCCCCCCCCCACACCATTAAGTCCAGGGTCTAAAATTACCTAGCTGCACCGCTGCCCCCAAGGAAACTTTGGGGGACAAAAGGACTACAATTCCCACGGGGACGTCAGTTTCCAGGTTTCTAATCTCTTTGGTATCTCCCGCTAAGTGCACATGCCCCAAAGGAAAGACGAACCAGAACACAAATCTCATACAAGCAGTCTACTCCAATCTGGTGCCCTCCATATGTATTGGACTACAAATCCCATCATCCTCTAACACACATGGGCATTGGGCATGCAACCTTCCGAAAAATCCTGCTTGCCATGCTGTGTGTGGCAGAGATTAGATGTGCTCAAACAGAGCCCCTTAGGATCTCAGGAGCACAGCGGGCTTCAGAACAGATTTGTGATACTTCTTAGCATTGTATTCAAGATTGACACCCCACCTTTAGGCCAAAGGATCTACCAGCTAGCCTACCACAACACACACACACACCTACGCAACATCCTTGCTGCTCTGGCTAGTGGCAGAAGGTGGAACATCTTTACCCTGCCAGTGCTGCAGTGTTTTTTCTGTGGGGGGCGGGGGTGGGCAGAAAGGTACTTGCAGTCACATTTGGGAGGGCAGACATCCGGGGCCAGGTTGGTCTTTCTCTTCCATGTTCTAAGTGCCTGGGGGTGCATACAAAAAGTCCTCTGTGGCAGTGCATGCACCATCTTTTGTTCACCTAGACAAACCTCTCCAGGGGAAATCAGTTTTGCATATTGGCCAAAATCTGTGCCCCTCCCTGGAGCAATCTTTTAGCTATTTTAAGTTGTGCTTTTTGTTGTGTGTGTGTGTGTGTGTGTGTGTGTGTGTTTTAAAGGGAACAAATGTATATCGAATTGGATGAACATGCACACAGAAATTGAAAAAAAAAAAAGTAGGTAGCTGTGAAGAGACACTGATTTCATTATTTCCCATATTTCGGAGTTAGCCCTCCCTGTCCATGTACATATATCTATGCACCCGCACTCACAGGGTTATTATTTCTGAACAAGTTTGCAGAATTTCACCCAATAAGCCCTAACCACCCCACCGCAACCTAGCCCTACCCAATCTCTCTGATTACCGTACAAGTATGAAGTCAATGGATTAAATGCACTCTTTATGGTGTAGTAAGATGGGGTGGATAAATCTTTCTTGCTTTTTTGTCCGGGCATTTTATTTTATTGTGGGTTCCATTTGTCCTAATGCACGATACAGAAAGAAACTTAATGAATGCTTGGAAATGTACAAATGAGGCTTTTTGCTCCAGACCTGAAATAGTAATTTAATGGATGTTGCTAGCAGAAGAGTGGGAGAGGCTGGTCTGAGAGGTGTCAAGGGAGGACACGGAGAACGAAAAGTGCCTCTGCCAGCTTTTAATAGCTCTCTGATGAAGCTAAAGGTGAGACCAGCTCCTGCACAGAAGTCAGCAAGGGAGGAGGAGGAAGAAGAAAGGAGGCGGCCTGCTGACCAAGGTACCCCTTCCTAGTATGGAGAATAGTAAAACAGCTCCCATGTGTACTCCCAAGCAACTATGCTTTTATTTATTTCTCTCCCAGTGCACAGAATTCCTGGAGCTGTATGATACAACTTGCCTCTGTCTGTCTGCCTAGTATTTTGCACGGAAAGTGGTATCTGCTGCAGAATCTCATGACTCGTAGTGAACACAGAGAGCTGGTTTGCACATAATAAGAACATACGAACATGAGAAGACCCATGCTGGATCAGACCCAGGGTCCATCTAGTCCAGCATTCTCTTCACACAGTGGCTAACCGGCTGTCTACTGGGAGCCCACAAGCAGGACACAAGTGCAACAGCACTTCCTGCCCATGTTCCTCAGCAAGTGGTGCACATAGGCTCACTGCCTCTGGTCCTGGAGGTCATCAGGACTAGTAGCCATTGATAGCCTTTTCCTCCAGGGATTTGTCCAACCTGCTTTGAAAGCCATACAAATTGGTGGCCATCATCCTGTGGTAGCAAATTCCATAGTTTAACGATGTGCTGTCTGAAGAACTTCCTTTTATCTGTCCTGAACCTCCCACCAAGCAGCTTCATGGGATGACCCTGGGTTCTGGTATTTTTGAGAGAGGGAGAAAAATGTCTCTCCATCCACATTCTCCACACCATGCATAATTTTGTAGACCCTACCCTCCTTTTTTCTAAGCTAAACAATCCCAGCTGTTGTAACCTCCTCTCACAGGGGAGCTGCTCCAGCCCCTTGATCATTTTAGTTGCTCTTTTCTGCGCTTTTTACAGGTCTACAATATCTTTTTTTAGGTGCGATGACCAGAGTTGTACACAATATTCCAAGTGTGGCCACACCATAGATTTGTGAAGGGGCAGTATGATAGTGGCAGTTTTATTCTCAGCTCCTTTTCTAATTATGCCCAACGTGGAGTCTGCCTTTTTTTTTTACAGTGGCTGCACACGGGGTTGGCATCTTCATTGAGCTAGTCACCCATGCTAGCCCATAGTTTATGTGACCCATGTCTTGTTGCCCTTCTCAGGGTTTGTCTCGCAGATGATGTAACAAAGCACAGTTTTGTTTTTTCAATACCTGGGTTGTTTCCCTCCTCCTTCAGTTGCACCCTTCCTGTATCCCAAATGCCGTTGTGGTGCTGTAATGTAGACCAGTTGGTTATTTTTTACTGCTCCTGCCTGCCACCTGCGTAGCCTGGCAAAACAACCCATGGGTATGGGTTCACCCTTAAAAACAACCCATGGTTTAAACAGCCCAGTGTTCACAAACCAACAACAAACCATGGGTTGTCTTTCTGGGTTGTTCATGGTTAACAAGCAACGGTTTGTTAGTGTGGCCACATTTGCACAACAACCCATAATTTAACCCATGCGTTAAATGAACCGTGGGTTGGCATTATGTGTGAACCAGGTCAGAGTCAAAGTGGTATATCGTAAGGGCCCTGCTGGATGAGACTGAAAGTCTATCCAGCCCAGCATTCTGCTCCCACTTTGGCCAACCAAATGCCTATGACAAGCCTGCAACCATGTTCCCCAGCAACTAGTAACTGGCATTCAGAGGCATACTGCCTCTTATACTAGAGTAATATATAGCTGTCATGTTTAGCAACCATTGATAGCCTTATCCACCATGAATGTGCCTAATCCCCTTTTAAAGCCATCTGAGTTGATAGCCATCACTAAGCCCCGAGGTAGTAAATTCCCTAGTTTAACAATGCACTGTGTGAAGAAATCCCTCCTTGTCTGTCCCGAATCTCCTTCCGCTCAGCTTCATTAGATGACCCTGGGGTTCCGGTGTTACGAAACACAGAGAAAAACTTCTCCCACTCCACTTTTCCCCACCCCATGCAAAATTGTATACATCTTTATCATTTGTGTGGAAGTGTTCACACCAACCAAGTCACCAGCCCTCATGGTTGTGCGTATCTGTTGAAGGAGATACAAAGACCATAGAAAAGGAGGCGGGATGACTACACGAAAAGGAGAATCAGAGTTGGTCTTTTTCTGAAGATGTGCCACCAGCATCACCTGCCACCCCCTCAGGCTTCCCTGTTTCCTCTGATTTTAGCTGCAATCCAGAGAGCCAGTGTGGTGTAGTGGCTAGAGTTTTGGACTGGGAGCCTGGAGATCCAGATTCTAGTCCCCACTCAGCCATGGAGTGAGCCAGTTTGGGCCAGTTACTGGCTCGCAGCCCAACCTTACCTCACAGGGTTGTTGTGATGCTAAAATGGAGAGGAGGATTATGTATGCCACCTTGAGTTCCTTAAGGAGGAAAAAAGGTGGGATAGAAATGTAATTAATTAATTAATTAATTCCTCACAGCAGCTGGGGGACACACACATACATTTTACCAGCAGTGGTGGTTGGTGCCCACTGGGGCTGGTGAGGCAGGGGCGGGGCAGATACTCATTCTTCTTCTGAGATTGTCACGGAGAGGAGCAGAAGATCATGTGTGGCAATCAGCAGCGGCATGCATTGCACTGGAGCAGAAGTGCCTGGTTGTAGGGGGATTTTTTCTGCCACAAGCAGGTGGGAAAGAGGAAGAGGGTTGCTGCCCCATTCACCCCAAATATAGAGTCACCTTTGCCAGCAGCGATATTTTGTTCCTTGTTGTAATAAAAAGTATTTTGGGGAGGCTTGCTCTTCAAATGGCAACGAAGACCCATTAGCCTTACAAAAGAACTGCTCCTGGTGGAGAGGAAAACTGCTGGAACTGGTTTGTTGAGACGGATCTACCCAAATTTTGGGACTCTCTTTGGGGGCGAGGCTATGGGGATTGTCATGATGAACACCTGCACTTCAAAATTTACCACTATGTCTCTGTAAACTATGTGTGCAGCACTTGCCTGATGGAGTCCCTCTCATGAGATGAGTCCAAGATGACCTGCTCTGATCACTTGTTGTTTGCAGGTAGGAAGTGCAACCAAATACACACACACGCACACTTCACTCCCACCCATGCAAGTATGCCCTTGAGTATGCCCTCTAGTAGCTAGAGCTGAGGGATCAGAGCACAGACCCCGCAGGAAAAAGGCACCAGGTTTGGTCCCTGGGATCTCAAAGTAAAAGGATTCCAGGTAGCAAACGATGGGTGGGATGCCTCTGTGCCCGAGACCATAGAAGGCTGCACTCGCTCAGAGACAACACAACTGGGCTAGATGAAAAAAAAAAATAGTCTGCCCTGGTTTTAGGCTGCCTCCTGTGTAAACATTGCGGAACCTAGATGGACAGGTGCTATGCTTATTGGAAGCTGCAACTGCTGCTTCAGTGAGGCTCAGGTAAACTTTTGCGACACAGAGGGGGACATGCATGTGGCATACTCATAGAGTGCCTGTGCTGGGTTGGGGCAAAGAGCTGCCAGAAATAAAATTAAAAAACACTGATCTTGTTCAGTGGTATTGCTAATGGCCTGAGCCCCAAATCTATTTCCCAGGGCCCCAAATCTATTTCCCAGGGCCCAAAACCTATTCTCCAGAAGACTGAGTGTCCATTGGTCCCAGTGGAAAGCTTTTTCCCACCCCAGCTTAATCCCCCCCCCCCGAATGGCAAGTAAGCTTAGAAAAAACACTTCCATTAGAGCCAATGGAAATATTGGGCCCCAAATCTGAGAACCTAGCAACAGCCGCCCCTGCCCCCCAATCTTCTTCAACAGAGTGGTGGAGAATTCTTTTATCTAGCAAGGGAAATACAACCTCCTGTAGCTGTAAATGAAGATCTCTGGATCCAGCAATTTCGGGCTAGGATTAAAAAAAATACTATTTGCATAGACTAATTCTTTTAGGGCACAATCCTATGCATGTTTAGACAGAAAGAAGTCCTACAACTCCCAGCATTCCGAGCCAGCCCTTAGGCTGCAGTCCCATACATGTTTACCTGGGAGTAAGTGCCATTAAACTTCATAGGACTTACTTCCAAGTAGAAATGTATAGGATTGCACTGTCAATCTCTTTTATTTGGGGGCATGCTCCATCACTAAGAGAGGTTAAATTGGGAGAAATATGGGATAGGGTCTTGTCTGTAGCAGCACCCTGGCTGTGGAACTCTCTCCCAAATTAAAATGGTTCACACTGTTTTCAAATGGTTTTAGACCTGTTGTTTTGAAAATAAATGTTAACATTTTTAAATAGTTGCAAGTTTCAACTGGAAGTTACCTTAGGGACCCTATTTGGGCCAAAAGGAGACTCAGACATATATAAATATAAATAAATACATTCATATTTAATATTCCCATCAGCTAGCGCTGAGACTAAGAAAAGTGTGTGTGTGTGGGGAGGCAGGGGGTTGGCTGGAGAGGGGAGACAACAAAGAGTACCTACTCTGCCATGAAGCTCACTGGGTGACCCACACAGCATTGTTTAGATCAGCACGTTATATGTACAATATATACACACAGCGTACTTAATTATACATAAACTCAAAAAGAAACCTAACATGACCGCAGAGTATCTGGCTGGTGGAATTGTACTAATTTGCTAAAAGTTTGCAGCAAGCACTAGCAGCTTCACAAAACCTGGCCACCTGATCTGTGATCTGAGAATCCTGATCAGAAAGAGGAACAAAGAGAAAATTCACTTGATCTGCCTGGCATTTTTTGGAAAATACATGTAATAAAAGCACAAATTTCTCGATAAACCCCCCAATATAATAAAATTTGTTGTTGTGAGGATAAGGAAGAGATGAGGGGGGTCATGTACAGTGCCTTGGGCTTCTTGGGGGAAAAGGACAGGATATAAATGTAACAAATATATCAATCAATCAGCCAAGCCAGCTACTACCCTTCTACCTCCTGGCCCACCCCGAGGAGGCAGCCTTACTCTCTTTCTCTTGGCACTTATAATGTGCTGCTTTGCCTACTCAGGATGATGGGAATTGTAGTCCAACACATCTGGAGGGCACCCAGCCTTCCCCAGCCATTGGAGAAGGCTGGATTACAAGGTCTTCCTAATTCAACAATGGGGTTGGGTGTGCAGATGGGAAATGGTTCTTCCTTCCTGTATGTGCACCTTGGATCTCCTCGCCCAGAACAGCAGGTAGCGGTAGACCCAATTTTGACATGCCCTGCCCCAATTTCCACTGTGACGCCATCACCTAATTAATATTAGCACAGCTAATTTGAGCTTGAGAAGATGCCAAGTGGAACAAGATTGCCAACAGAAAAACAAGCCAGCCAACCAACCCCCAAATTGCACAGAAAATTGCGCTGTTCTGAGTGGATGCCAATATCATGCAGCAACATCCATAGGAAGCTGCCTTATACTGAATCAGACCATGGGTCTATCTACTGCAGTACTGCAGACCTTAACTGGCGGCAGCTCTCCAGGGTTTCAGGCAGGGGTTGTTCCTGCCCTACCTGGAGACGCCAGGGATTGAACCTGGGACCTGCGGCATGAAAAGCAGGGGCTCACCATTGACCCCGTGGCCCCTCACAAAAGGTGGTCCCCTGAGCAGGCACCAACATCACTTGGGTACAAAGTGGTCAAGGCGCTGAACTGCAGACCGGAAGGTCGGCAGGACAGCAGTTCGAGACCCGAGTGCTGCGTGACAGAGTGAGCTCCCGTCTTCAGTCCCAGCTCCTGCCAACCTAGCAGTTCGAAAGCAAGAAATTGCAAGTAGATAAATAGGTACCGCTTCGGCGGGAAAGGTAACAGCGTTCCGTGCACCTCAGTGTTCAGTCATGCCGGCCACATGACCACGGAAGCGTCTTCGGACAGCGCTGGCTCTTCGGAGCACCACACCCTAGAGTCGGACACGACTGGTTGGGGACACCTTTACTTTTTTTTTTTACCTGCCAAAAAACTGCAGGAAGTTTTGTGAAGATCTTCTAACCCAAGGATTGAAGGTGGGGTTTAGTTCCTTTAAAAGAGTTATTGCCTTTTTAAAAATGCAGATTACGTAGTCCCTCTGTAGGGGTGGTGGAAGGGGTTTGCCATGAAAAGATGTAATAATGGGCCTCGCCTCATGGCTTAATACAGATTCACTTCAGGTCATTAATTGGGGAAAATATTTTTTTATTCAGCAGGGGTACAAATCGAGGGCACATTTCCTATTGATGTTGTTTTGGTTCTGCTGTAATGGGCATTTCAAAAGACTCTTAAAGATGACCTTCCCTTCTAGCACTGAGGCCAGTTGTATTAAATTAATGAGAACCTTTTCATCTCCGTGTGTATACCATTTATTGATACCGTGAGGTTTACATAGTGCTTTTAGGAGGTTCTGTTTCACGGTGGCTTCGCACTAGCTGAAAGGCACTTCCACTTTTGCATGGTGGGTGCGCTGGTTTCTGCTGATCCCTCCCTCTCTCCCTCCTGCACTCTTCTGCACCAGATCCTATACTGCTCAAAGGTCCCCAAGCTTCAGGAGCAGCTGAGAGCACATGGGGGGGGGGGCACTCTAGGGCACCCTGCCTTGTGAGAGTGAAGATGTTCTCCACCAGTGCAACACATCACCATCGGATACAACCTAGGGCATTTAAAAGCACATTACAAACCATCTGGTAAGGTAGCTCGCTATTATTCCCATATTGCACACAGGAGGCTGAGGCCAAGAGTTAGCGGCTTTGGGTCAGGCCTGTAGCTAGAAATGGAAGCTTCTCTCTTAAAAGCAGTTGTTTGGGGTGATTTTCATTAGGGCTACTACAGGAGTGGGGGGCAAGAGTAGGTTAACCCCCCCCCACTTCCCTGCATGCCACGATTCCTATCCTGATCCGCTGCTGTATACAATCCACTTAGCTCAGGGGTGCAGAACCTCTTTCAGCTTGAGGGCCAGATTCTGTTTCAGAGACGCTCTCGGGGGCCACATTTCAACCTTTTAGAGCATGTGTGTGTGTGTGGGGGGGAATAGCACCAAAGCCAGGAAACCACATGATTGGGGAAAGTGTGTGGGGCCAGGGAAACAGGTATGAATTTCTGGGGAATCCCAGAAGACCGGATATGGCCCTCTGGCTCTTAGTTCTGCACCCCTGGCTTAACTCCATGGTGCCAGAGAGATGCAAAGTTTTTTCCCAGTGGAGGCAGACTAGTGAATCTACCTAGATAGCATATGAAAGGCAAAGTGCTTCCATCACAACTCTTCATCTTCAAGGTGATGGTGCCGAGAATGAGTTATGGGCTAATTGCCCCCACCCCCATGTCACACAGCAAAGGTGTGAAATGGGGGTTAAGTGGCATCTCCCATTCCTTGGGGAATGTGAGCCATTTATGGCACTTCCCAGCCTCATCCACTTCAAGCCCCAGCTGATCATACAGAAAAGCCCAGTCTAAGCAGCAAATTACCCTTCCGTAATCCATCCCCGGTTTCAGGGTTGCATTCTAATTATCTCTTAATTACATGGCAAGAATGCGGAGCAGGGTTCAAGCCTCCCAAACTATATTTAGAAAGCCTCAGACATCACTGCTTAATATGAAATACTGGCAGGCCCTTCCAGTCCCCGCTATTTATAGTGCAAGAGCCATACATAAAGACAGAGGCGCCATCAAGGAGACTAATCCTGAATTGGTCAGGGGGCTCTTGCTAGGGCACGGGATTTGGATCCTTGCTTTTTCCTCTCATGCACAAGGAGGCAAATACTACCAACCTCAAGGGATCTGGAATGTGCAAACCTATCTGCAAGTTAACACCTTAGTAGTACAGGCACATGATCCATCACTAGGTGGCTGTAGCTTTGGGGGATTATCAACATACTCTTCATCTTGCCCTATATTGTTTGCTTGACTAGCTGTGACTTGCTGAAATCTCGAGTACAAGAATTTTGCTGCCCAGCTAGCTGGGATCCTTTTAAAACAAAGATGTCAGAAAGGAACCCAATGCCTTCTGCATGAAAAACAAATACACTATCATTGAACTATGGCCTTTCATTAAAGGATTATAGAGGGGTGAATATTCATTAGGCTATGCAGCTGGAGAGGAAGGTGAGATGGTAAATTTATCTTTACTAGCCCACGTGGGACCAATCACCATGACAGATTAAAGCAAAGTCTTGTGGGACCCACCACTTGCGCAACGGGAACTAGCGCTTTCCAAAGGTGACCCCAGAAATGAGGGGAAATACTCATTTCTGAATTGGGACAGGTCAGCAGGGCCTGAAATGCCTTGGAAATGAGTGCTATGCTTTTTTCTGATTGCTGCAGGATACTGCCTATCATTATAGTTATAGCATAAGCTTTTATGGACCAGAGTCCACTTCATCAGAAGTATGAACTGTTATCTTCAGTTGGCAGGACTACACACACACAGGTGTAGGAAGAAAGTTGTAATAAGTGGAGTCAAATAGTAATAAATTAAAGCTTAAATGTTTGCACAGTGACCATTCACAAAAGCAGCAGTTGGTGAAAACAGTCACCCTGTAGTAGTAGGATGGGAAACCATTGTCCTTATTCATGCCCAAACAAGTTGAAACTAAACTTCATCCCTAGCTCCAATTCAGCTGTTTCATGCTGGAACCTTCCACTGAAATTCCTATAGGAGAATGGCAATGTTCAAGTGCCAAGAGAGATTTAATCCAGAAGACTTCATTTTTGTTGCAACGGAAGTCCATTTCAGACAGAGCACCACACATTGGGGGGGAGGGGGAAAAAGTGCAAAACCACACCTGCTGCCTGTGCCATCAGGCTCCCCGCCCCCCAATGATTCAGAACACTGATTATACCATGAAACCGGTACTGAAAGACAAAACTCAACCGGGATCATCTTTTTCAATGCCCATTAGCTTTTTGAGCATTTGTAGCAAATGCCCACAGCACCAATCTCAAAGGCATTCCAAGGAAATCATACCCATCCTCTGAGGTGTCAATTCTGTGGCAGGATCCATGACTGGCCTCTGCCCATATGGTTGGGTAATTTTAAATGTTGCCACAGCTTATGGAAAAACAGCCTGGAGTGCTGTATAAAGGGCACCACATTCAAGTTGCTGTGGAATGGATACTTATTTGGATACTTGGTCTCCTTTTGTTGAAGTTTATATATAATTCTTAGAAAGCCGTATTTTTTTATTTATATACACACACACTTCACATGCATGCAAATTTATGCAGTTACATATTTTTCTTTTCCTTTGTTTTGTTGAAATTTTACAATAAAAATTCATTTTTAAAAAGCTGCTGTGGAATAAACCACCCCATCATCTCTACAAGTCTCTGAGGCAAATTTGAAATCTTCCAAGCACCAAGAAGGTCATGAGAAAAGTCTCATTCCCTCATACAAAACATGCCAGAGCAGGCAAAGGTCTCCCAAAATAGTATGCACAGTTAAATGAGGACACACTTGTATGCATTTTCTTGTTTATTTCAACACTATGATTCAAGAGCCTAAAACACATTTTTCCCTTTGTATTTCTGCATATAGCACTGCAATCATAACTTACAAAAGGTTTAATACACAAAATGTACATGAAATTACAATACAAGGCTCTGTAAACATCTAGAATGTAACCTTTAGTCTTAAATCATTATTGTCCCACATAGTTAAATATAAAACTTCAATTTGAACAATCTCCAAACCTTAAGGAATGACATTCATTCTGTGTATCAAAAATAGAGTTTTCCAAGATTTGTTTGCATCCAAACAAATGTTGTCGTTGTCTTCTTTAATCTTTGGTTTATAAAGGATGGCAGTTCCATTTTTCTGATGAACAGTTTATTACAATGAGTGCCAGATTGTGGTCAAACTTTGGTAAAACCAAAACTACTTTTAGAGCCCATGTCAAATGGGCCATTGACTGCCCCCTCATTTGATATACAAAAGCCTCCAATCTTTCTGCAAAAGATGTTACTTTATTAATGCTTCCCATCATATTTTTTAAAAATTGGACACCAGCATAGAAAGCAATTGTCAATTCGGAGGCAAGAGAGGCTAGCAAGGTAGATGCCAGTCACAGGCTGCTGCTGAAAATTGTAAGTTGCATAGTCCAATGGAGATCGTGTGCTTTTATATCCACTACGTTACACAAGATTAACAGTCTTATCTATAGCATCACACAAGCAAAAAAATAAAATTAAGACCCTTGTACTGAAGCTTTTACAAGGCAAATACAACCATTTTAGTACCCAAAGTCTATATTTTTGTTTTAAATAGGAAAGCATTTCTACATCTACAGGCATCAAGGTATTTAAAGGCATCAGAAGATTTTGTGAACAATTCACCAACTCCACTGCTGCAAAATCTCCATTTTTTCCAGTAGGCATTTACAAGGGGCTCCTATGCAAATCTTGCTGAAATGGAGAGAGGCTGTGACTCTGCAGTACTAGGTGGATTGCTCACTTAGTGCATAGCAACTTGGGATTGCTTGGGTTCCCGCATTTTAGATACAATATAAATCCAAACTACTCAAGAAGACCTAGAAGGGAGAAGAGACTGTACCATGCACCACCAAGGAGCATAAAATCCCACAGAGTGCAGAAAGCTCTGAAACATGAAATCTCCCTGCAACCACTGGTTACTGCAGACCCATTATAAGGAGTGAAAACTGTAATACAGCCACCATCACAAAGTATACATTACAGGCTTCAGCTATTTAAAAAGGAGCGAAGTGCTACAGTGTAACTAGCCATACTTCAGCTTCTTTTAAAACTGTCTGAACTCAGTGAACAGAAGACAGATTTACTTGCAAAGAAACACTAGAGAGAAACTACCTTCTCCAAATGACAGAACTGCCCCCTTTGGTTTACTGATATTTATGCATGGTAATCTAGTACTCACAGAACAAATGAGAATGTTACATATCTCAGGAGCAAATGCAGGTCTGCTGGGGACAAGGGACCGGGGGGAGGGGGGGAGGAATAACACTGCACCAATTTAGGAGATACCCAAATGTGATATCCACCTGATTACAACATTCAAGATAGCAGCTCATCTGAAGGCAGATTCCTTTCCTGCTCTTAAAATGTGGACTCTAACAAAAAAAACCCGATATATTAGTTTGGATGGTCATCTAATATTATCATGCTTAAATATTAATTCTAAACTTTACTGGAATTGTTTTGTTGTTCTTGAAAAGGACGGGCAAAGTTTTCTGCTGAAGCTGAAAAAACACACCTGAATAGGCTATATTTCATTTTTACAATAGGGCAGTATGTAACTTGAAGACCAAAATGGTCTCTTCACAGGAGAGGAGACTGCTTAAAACTCACTGGGCTTCCTATTCATGTTTCCTGGAAAGTTCCCAAGACAGGCATTTCAACTTCTGTCAGGAGGCTGATGATAACATGTGAGTAAAGAGCCCACCTTGCTGCTAACCATTTATCCAAGGAATCAAAACTTCAGATGCACTTAAGACTTACAATGCAATGTAAATGAGCTTAAAAAAATAGGAGAAAAGTCGGTTTTATCTTATGCCCGTGGCTTTAAAAAATATTTTTAATGTTGATTCCAATCTGGAGCCTCCCATTTTATTTGGTCAGCCAAAGCTGAATAAGCTTGATTTTCAGTTTTAGTAGAAACATTATCTATACACAGACCAACAGAAATCAACTTTATCTATTGGGCATTCTCATCTGAAATGTTTGGATTCCATATCAGCCAAATTCTGTAATCAGACAAGCCTATAGAAGTTATACCATTGTATGAAATACAAACAAGAAATGGTGTCACTTGGCAGTTTCAGTCCCATTCTTAATTTTTTTTAAAATTCAGATTGGCCTGACAATTCAAAGGCAAAGCGTAATCATTATTCCTTGATAGTGTGGGCTACAGGAGTTGCAAAAGGGCACAGACCCCATTATTTTCAATGGAGCTTGCACAAGAGTTCATGGTAGACAGTGCCCCTGATCAGTGCCAACTACAGTAAGCCGCCTTTGTTAGCAGTGTTAAGCACCTCTGTTGCAGCATGAAGGCTTCAAAAACTGTTCAAAGTCTGAAATATGTTCCACTATTTTATCAAAATGTTACATTCCTTTTACTATATACTGGGACTACATAAAACAGGGGTGGGCAACTTGTGGCCCTCCAGATGTTCTGGCCTACAACTCCCAATAGCCTTCACACCATAGCAAATGGTGAGGAACTATGGGAGTTGTAGGCCAAAAGATCTGGAGGGCCACAAGTTACCCACCCGTCTTAGAGGATGAACTCCTGTGAACAGAAGTGCTACAATGCCATAACATATTTTAGAAGCTAATTTTAGTAACAAGAGATATAAATCAGATTTACCTAACAGAAAAAAACCTAGCTGAGAGATTTCAAGACAGTGGGGATAACCCTTGCTTAAAACAGTTCTGACCAAAAGGTCTCCTTATAAAGTATGGCTTTTTTATATATCCAAAAATCTTAATTGCCATCTTAAAAATGAGCATTCATAGAAATTGTTCTGAACAAGTAAAGCTGCTTCTGTTAAAAGGGGCCCGTGCTAGCATGGGGTATAAAGTTATAAAAGATAGATTTTGGAATGTCATTTCTATCCCAATATTTCCATGGTGGAATGGTCTCTTTGCAGACTACCAAAGGTTTCAATGCATGAAAGACACAGACCGACATTTGGCTTTGCTTCCTAAAAATCCAAAGAAAATGCTAATAATCTTCTATACACAAGACTTCCAAAGGCATTGGCTTAAGATGACAGGTACATTTGTGCCTCTGGAAGATTTCATTATAAAAAAGTTCTCTTTTAAACAATATAAGCTTAAAGGCTCTTCAAAAAGACCTCCCGCCCAAAGGTATACAAATGTATATTACAATCCTAATATCTCTTCTAAGGAAAAGCAGCATATGAAGATGTGTATTTCTTAAAAAACTCCCCACATTCATTACTGTGCATATTGAGAGCAAAACTAAATTTCTCCATACAATTAAGCACTTAATATAAAAGAATTCTATTAAATGCACAAAACAAGCAAAGCTCATTGGTATTTTTTTCAAGGTTAAAGTAGCTTGTGCCGTTTCTTTGTGTCCATTTTTACAAAGAATTTTTACAGCATCCTAAAAAGCGAAAATCAGTCTGCTCTGTCCCTAAATTAGACGTGTAACCCCTTCCCATTCTCCCAGAACAGCTCTGCAAGGATCCACTGTTCCAGATCATCAAGGCCACAAAGTCGAAAGCACAGTACATCTAAAGAGGGGATGAAGCATTATTCAGAGAAAAGTGCGAAGTTTTCTGGATCACTTAAGTCATAACCTTAGTTGCTGCTAAACTCCATCCGATATTCCTGCCTCCAAAGATGCAGAGCATGTATGTGGAGAATGGATGGCTACGCCTGCTCCATGGGACACGGAGATCTGCGACATGTCTCTTCCTATTATTTCATTCACTAAAGTGGAAGAGAGGGAAAGGATTAATGTATTTTTATAGTTTTCATAAATATTTTCTCAGCAGCACATTCTAGAGCTCTCCATATAGGTCGATACTTATACCATGTCATATTAAATGAAGTTACAACTCTTCAGGCTTAATGATCCCTAAGATACAAGGCTTTTAAACACGCACAGTGAAACTAGGTTTCTAAATATCCTAGAGGAGCTGGAGAACACACCTTTTTTGGCAGACTACAGTAGAATTTAAGACAGTTTACCCCACTCCTCAAACTACAGGGCTCCCAGAGTACCTTACCCCCCAAAATCAACAAGAAATCAGTAAAACAAGAGCAGTCATTTTATGATAAAAACAGCATTAAACAGAGGTTTCCACCTGATGCCAAAAATAAAAATAGACTCAGTGCCAAATGAGCATCCCAAGGTTGGGGTGCTACAGCTGACAAAGCTCTATGTGTGATTACCACCCCGCCTCACTGTGAGAGCTGTGATCTATATTCTCAGTTTCGGTTAGCAATATAGCTGCTGTACTTTACACTAACTTGCAGTTTAGAGGCAGCCCCACAATGTGTTTTGCACTTGCTAGCTTTTTGTTTTAGCTTACCCTCATTCTATTCACTGCGTAAAATAAATACACAGCTGAGCTCTGAAGAGGTGGCAATCCTCTCTCCAGCTGCAACGCCCGATGTCATGAGGCAATAGCCATCAGATGAGGAGGACCACACAGTAGGACATTCTGGGCACTGCTGACCTCTCAAAAAAGATATAGACAACACTCCAGCAGTCTAAGGTACACTTGGGCTTCACTGGATTTCTCAGCTGCAGCACGTTACTACATTCCCTACCCTAAAAGCTCTTCCATTCTGTCTACTTGTCACTGACTCCAAGCATAGTGATTTTGGCAATACTTAATAGGAAGAGCCTGCCACTGCTGTGAGGTGCCTTCAAAAAACCCTCAAGGGACTGAGAGCTTCAAGATCTTAAGAGTGCCAGGTCTAAATATGCCAAGATCAGGATTTAGTACAGATCTGTTTCTCTTCTTAGTTCCTTATGCCTGGCCTTTTCTACTGGACCATGAGCTAATTATTTCTTATTCTGCTTCCATGTTAGCTAAAAATCTCCACTTTTAAAATCTTCCTGCAGAGGTATGTTATTTCTCAGCTGAGACTCACAACATGCCCATACACAGAGGATGTCTTGGAGATGCTCACTGTAATTACATAGCAACGACTTGATTTTAAATTTTGGATGTTTTAAAACCCCAAGTGCCTTGGGGCCAGGGTATCTAAGAGACCACCTCCTCTTGTATGAACCTGCTAGGAACCCAAGTTCTTTATCTGAGGCCCTGTTATGTGTCCCACTTCCTGGAGAGGTGAAGCTGATGGGGACCCAAGACAGACCCTTCTGTTTAGCAGCACCCTGGTTATGGAACTCTCTTTCCTAGTAGGTCAAGTTGGCTCCCTTGGCCTTTAGTCACCTGGTAAAAACTATGCTGTTCTGCAAAGCTTTTACATATTAAGTCTGCTCTTTAATTTTAGAAGGTTCCCCTGTTTTACTGCTATGTATTCTATCAGTGTTGTTTTCATTTTTGCAGTTAATGTTCACCTCCTTGCAGGGATAAAATCACACAAATGTATATATTACTATTAAGTGCCTGTGAAAATCTACAGGCAGGAGGGAGGTAAGCAGACAGTCTCCTCTTCTCCTCCATTATCCCCACTCCTGCCCTCCAACCCTTCTCCCTTTCAGCACTTACTCTTCCCTACACTCTGCTTCATCATGTGTTTGGCTTTGCTCTGAAAACCAGTATACATATATATCACTGGAACTTATTCTATTATAAAAGAGGAGCAAGTGTCTCCACATAAATTTAGATGCACAAAATGGGTGTGGACAGCATTCTGCACTCTCTACCAACCATAGTTGCCACGAATTGGCTGAGTGTGTCAGTATTTGTTCTTTCCTTAGCCCTAGGGTATTTCTAGATCAGGCTTTTATTGTGCAGCGACCATGCCTCAAACAGGGAATTTTATGGAGGTCCAGATGATGTCACCTTCCATTTGTAACCCTCCTGTGTTTTCTCACTGCTTCTTCTGCCTTTTCTTACCACAAAAAAACCATTAAGGGGGGAAAGATGCTGCACAGTGTCCTTTGATTGTTAGTGCTAGGAGCCGATCATCTGGAAGCATCCCTAAACTCTGCAGCCTGTGCCAAATCTGCCAGGCTAGGAAATAGTTTGGGGAGTATGGATGAAGCCAGTTTAGCGGAAAATAAAATGTTTAAGAGCCTACAAACTTTAATTATAAAGCACTGAGGAATTTTTAAAGTACTAAGCATATAACATGAAAGATTTTGTCAAAACACATTCAAACCAGTCAAAATGCAGTTCTTTCAGTCATAACTGAAGGCCTTGTGTAAAGCTAATAACGCACTTTGCTTCAGAGAATGACTGTCACATTCTGAAATTACAAGCTGATTAGTTAACAAGTCAATCTATTGATAAGTGACATCAGATTGTATATATTTTGCAAATTTATTCTTTATTTCAAGTTTTACTATGCATTTTTCATGCTGGTTTTGATGCCTTAGTACAGAAATAGAATAGTCTCAGCCTGCAATACCACCGAATTACAAATGATATGTTGCCCTTGGATGTGCTGCAAGCTATTGAGTACAATTGCTGTACAAGTCAACAGCTGCAGCTGCTCGTTAACTGTTAAATTTTTGATGAACAGCCCAAACAAGGCAACAATTGACTCGAAAACCATACATTCGATTGTTATGAAACTTTCAGGATTTGTTCTACCTCTATCTGGGATGGTTTTAGGCATAGTGAAAATTTTGTCCCCCATCTTGAAACAAAATGGCAGCCTATCAACATTTGTAAAGATATACTGCTTCAATACCATTTGATCAATTTCAACCAAATCTCTCATCCTGATTCAGCACTGCAGTGAGCAGATTTTAACCATATAACATTCGTGCTTTTGACATTTTTTTAAAAAACAAGCACCAAATATTGAAAAAGAAACCCATGTTGAAGTATGAAAAAATAACAAGCACAGTTTGAAGCCAGGGAAGATTATTAGGCCAAGTTATAGGGGCAGGTCCATCTAAGGGGATGGAGTGGACAGACCCTTCCCTCAGTGGGCTATAGGGGTGGACCATCGCAGGAACCATGTCTAGGTGTGCCAACAGGCATGCCTTCACTATGCTGGGCCAGGCACAATGGGTCCAACTGTGACAGCTGTGTAAGTCTGCTTGAAGGCTTCTCTGTATCAAACTAAGGGCAATTCCAGCCCATGCAAAGTTGGGTCCATTTGTGCGCACGTGCACGCATATATATATATTTATATATATGGAATTAGATTGCTTCTGCCCTCCAGCTGTGAGATTTAGATTATGCTTAGTGAGTTGGATCCATTAGAGAAGGTCCATTGAAATCAATAGTACTTATGTTAGTTATGACTAACTTAAGTCCCATTTATTTCAATAGGCCTACTTACACATCCTTCCCCTTCAATACTCCATCTGGTCTCTAGGCCTAGAGTTCATTTAAATGATCAGTTTAAACATACTAACACATTTCTTAACATCTTAGCAGTTTAGCCAACAGGTAGGGACATCCCAAGCTCTCACAACCAGCACATAGACGTTTCAGTGTGCAGACTGGGTTTACATGTTCCCCACCTCCACTTTGTTGCATGTACTCAAGTTGGGGAGCTAATTTTCTCCACTTCTTCAAATGTTTTGTTCTGATCCCTTACTCATCTTGATGACCATAGTAAATGCCCTTAAAACAGGGGTGGGCAACTTTATGGGGCCCAGGGGCCAATTTCCAACATCACCCCGGACCTGCCTGGGCACCCAGGCATCGTGGCACTGGCAAAGGAACTGGCCGTTTGCTGCCAAATTTCATAGGCGTGACACAACAGAGGCTAAAAGGGGGCAAATGTAACTTGTTTTAAAGCTACATTTGGCCCCTTTCAGTCTGTTGCATTCCACCACTGACATTCACAGCAAACCACTGATTGCTTTGCCACCACTGACGCAGGCCCAATCCTGTTGCCCAACCCTGCCCAAAGCAATTCAGAGTTCGTGTTTGACTTGTAAGATAGATATATAGAATAAATTTTGGATGAATGACACTAGAGGTGCTGAAGTCCTATATAAATCACTATGGTGTTTTCAGTTGGCTCTTCAAATAATTGGATTAAATTTGTATTTTACAAACCTTTACATTGAATGATGCCAAAAATAAGGAAAGATATGGCTAGTATCAAGTCATAGGATAAATCATTAGGGAAAATGCTGTATTGCTAATATGATCTGCCTCTAAAACATGTATGCGACAGATTCCGGAGCACCACTGTTCACTTTCAGTCTGATCTGGAAGGGTTACATCCCTCTTGCATTGTCTCAATATTTTTACAGCAACTAGTGCTGGCAAGCTAATCTGTTTCAAGGTACCCAGGGGAAAACACACACACACACACACACACACACATCACACAAAGTTGGCTGCAGTCCTACAGATACTCTTACTAGGAAGTAAGTACAATTTATATCAATGGCCTTATTTCTGAATGGATCATTAGAATAGTTATTGCAAAGGAGGGCCCAGTGTTCACTGCAACAGAATGTGGCGACAGTTTATCTGATAAATATTGTACTGATAGAAGCATCAGTTAGGAAGAACTCATTGTTATAACTCCATTATAGTGTTTTATTTCTTGTTCTCTTTATAGAAGTATCCTCAATTTCATAAACTTCTAGGCTGCATGTATTTTATACAAGATATTCCAGAGACAGAGGCTTTGAGAGGAAGAAAAGTAAAATGGGAATCCTGTTTACATGTAGCTTGAGAACTTGGAATTACAGACTACTTGATTACCTGCTGACCATTTGGAAATTATTTTGGGGCAGTATAGCTGTTAAGCACAACAGGTGGCAAGTGACATTTGATAAAGTTGCTGGAACGATCTGCTTTGCCTTTTGATCTTTGAAGTTGAAGTATATTGGCAAGCTACACAAACTTGCTTTCAAACTGTAGAACCTCTCTGCAAACACAACTGAATCATACAATAGTTGGGCTGTTGTGCGCATGTATGTAATCAATTAGAAATGGCTAATTTCTGGACTGAAAAAAATCACAGATGTTCTAGTGAAAAGGGAACAAAGTCAAGCAATTGCGGTATTCATATTTAAATGTTAACATATTAAAGCGAAACAGAGCTGAGCACAGAATAATTTACATTTCAGAAAGCCAATGTTTTGGGGAGGAAACCTAGATAAAATGCCAACACAAGACTTTTTGGTTACATTACTTCTGAATTAAGAACACAGAAAATAAATGCACCAGCCACATCTGGATTCTAATGTAACCAACACTCTAAAAATCAGGGATAGGCAGAAAGTAGATCTCCAGACTTCCAACTCCCAGCATTCCTGACCATTGGCCATGCTGGCAGAGGCTTCTAGCAGTTGAAGTCCCAAAAATCTGGAGATCTACCTTCTGCCTACCCCTGCTCTAAACAGCCAAGAGTGTTCCCAAGTGAAATGCAAACAGAGAAATTAACTAATTTAGTTCTAGTCACAGGTTACTTGGGTGTGTATGGCATGTCTATGTTGAGTGGGGTTGTTTGTAAAGGAACCCCAATGTATGCATGGCAGAATGGATGTTGGAAGCCGGAGACATGACGCTGGGGCAGGGCCTACTCCTGATTCAGCATGGAAATGCCCTACACCCAAGCTCTTAGGAGTTCCACTGTACCATTACTAATCACATGAGAGCCAGTACGGTGCAGTGGTTACGGGGTTGGAATGTGACACTGGAGACCCAGGTTCAAGTCCCCACTTGGCCACGGAGCTCACTGGGTCTCTGGGCCAGTTACTGAGCCTAACCTACCTCACAGGGTTGTTTTGAGGATAAAATGGAAAGGAGGAGGATCACGTATGCTGCCTTGGCCTCCTTGGATAAAAGGCAACATATAAATGCAACAAATAATAAATGAATAAGATACATATTCTTCTGGGATTAAATGCCTTTGTTAGGAGCTTATGATACCTCCTTGTAAAAGTCTCCAATATTGAAATTATGTTCTCCATTCACAACTTCTATCCCCATGGAATTACAACAGAGCTTCAAAGGTCAATGTTAATCCAAAAATGGATAAAATTACTGTATTGCATTTATCAGCGAACATTTCCGCCCAGCTATTAAGCTGTATTAGTTTCAGGTAGTTTTTCCTAACATTTAAACACACCTTAAATCGGTTTAAGCCAGGAGTAGGAAAGCTAGCACCCTCCAGATTTGTTTGGACTACAATTCCCATCAGCCCCAGCCCAAATGGTCAATTGTCAGTGGTTATGGGAGTTGTAGTCCAAAACATCTGAAGGGCACCAGGTTGCCTACCCCTGATTTAAACAATGCTTTTCTATGGCGTTCAGCAAGACCAGAAAATGCCAAGACTCTTAATAGCTGCCGATGAGACACTTGATGCCATACAATATATGGCAGCCTTCCCCAACCTGGTGCCCTCCAGATGTGTTGGAGTGCAACTCCCATAATTCCCAGCCAGCATGGCCATTGGCCAGAGTGGCTGGGAATTGTGGGAGTTGCAGTCTAACACATCTGAAGGGCGCCAGGTTGGGGAAGGCTTATACATGGCATATATGAATTCTTTACATCCACTTTCACCAACAGCATATAGCAAGCTCAAACACACAATGACTAGCCAATCACTGGTAACTGTAGGCCACACTTAAGGATAGCTTTGCAATGGGCAATTGCTCACCTCTTCCTCTGTGTGCTTTGACTTCTCCCCTTCAAAGTTCTCTCCCTACCACCTCCTCTTGCCATTGTTGCACTCTTTCCTTCCTGTACATTGCTGCTGCTCTGCTACTTGTAAGTAGAGAAACAGAATACTGCTATTCTGGCTATCCATGCCCTCACTTCAGGCTTTACAGATTAAATACATGAATTCTGAATTCTAAAACACAAAAGCATTCTTTTGAATCCTGCCATTTTCTGTTCCAACATTCATTTCACAGAAGGCAAACTGATAGGGCTCATAGATAAGTAACTTGGCCAAGAAACTGAGTACAAGGCAGAGATGGGGTCTGAGCCACAAATGCCAAATTACATATTTGCCCTGAAAGCACAACAAAATACCAGTTTCACAGATGGCAAACTGGTGATGCTCAGGGAAACACACACGCAGGCAAAACATGCAGCCACACCACACACCCAAGCAAAAAAACAAAAACAAGCAAAGGGAGGTTCTCCATGATTTGGAAAGATGTCCATGCTGATTGGCTGGCAGTCTAATACATATGATTTGCATATTAATATATACACGATATAACCATGTGCATCTCTTAAAATGTTTGTGATATCTAAGTGGCAATGTTTTATCCATTGCTGGTTCTTTAACAAAGAAAAGCAGATTAACACATTCAGTAGGAGGGCCCTGGATTCAATTCTATACGTCTATGTATAGATTTTCATATGTGTATTTATATTACATGCAGATATTTTAAACCAGATTTTGAGGTATACTTTATGTATGCTCCCTTTACAGTAATTTTATTGTGAGCCACGAAGTAAGACTTACAAATTTGTAGAATAAATGAAATCCGTACAGGAATACTTTCCAGCCCTTTCAATATATGTAACGCTGACAAAAAATCTTTTAAAAAACCCTGTTCTTTCTCATTTAAGAACATCCAAATCTTCAGCATTGTAAACTCCTCCTTTAGTGAATATGCACTCACCTTTAGGAAAGTAAGCAGTGAGCCAAAATTAAGAAGCTTTTATTTTAAAAGCATAATGAAAGCAAAAAGTGATTTAGGATGCACAAGATGGACAGGAAACATATAATTTCTAGGTTGATATTAATAACGCATGCACAGTGGAAGACCGAGAACATGCCATCCAACCATGCCTGATGTTTGTGCATTTCAGGTTTCCATAGTGGCCTGTATACACGTGTACAGCCTAAGATGCACAGGCCTAACCTGCACACCTTGAATTTGTACTGTATAAATCTCACACATCAGACCAGGGCAGGCACAACATAGCAAAGGGGGGGGGGGGAGTGAGGACACAAAATGCAGATCTGATCTCACACGTACACTTTGAAGGCCACATAGGGTTATGGACACCATCCCCAGCATAAGCACAGAGGCAACTGAAGTCAGTTGAATTTACTTTGATCCTCACTTACAGTACACAGGATTGTTTTCTAAATGAGTAATATACAGGAGACACTAAGGTTACAAGGGTCAACCTTCTGTGTTTTGTTCTTTCTCTTCACTTATTAGTTGAAGTACAATATGCTGAATCAAATCGGTGATTAAAGTTGTAAACACTCTTACTTGGAAGTCCACCACAGTTGCACTTCTTTCTGCATAAACATGGCCAGAATACTGCTGTACACCTAATTTGCAGTATTAAAATACTGCTGATATTGTCTTGCTTTATAAAGATAAAACCGATTAGTTGTGCTTTTTGGGTAAACAAACTCACAGATGCAAAAAAAAAAAGGACTTAGTTAATCAAGATTACTAGTAAACCTCAAGGAACGCTGAAGTCCTAATATAGCCTATGTTTCCTCTTGCATTCTGCGCCTACATCTACATACAAACCCTAACAGCTGTGGTGATGTTGTGACAATATATTTAGCTGCGTCTTTGTTGCACACAACCAGTAAGTGGTAGCATGTCAGTTTTCACTATAGCAGCATGCCAGGATATAATTAACTTGTCCTATTCTGTACTGCTGCAGAGAAGCCTCTGCAACTCAGCGCATTTGTTATCAAGAGGATGTGTGGAAAATAGCTATTTCACATGTAGATGCTGCTGCTTTGAAAAATCAGCAATCTTCAAAGCACCATGACAAACTGCCAGGGACCTCCTAATATACTATTAGCTTCAAAATTAAAAGCTAAACTAAGTTTACATTGTCTCGTATTATTATACAAGCCTCTAATGCACTATACAAAAGTGCTACACTAACAAAGCGCCCCATTTCTTTTACCAATCAACTTTGTACACTATAGATCTAGACCCTTTAAAACCAAGATTCTCCAATTACAAGATGCAAAATGTCTTCAAGTCATCTCAACACCAATCAGTAGGACAATGTCCTACACAACGTCTCATTAGAAGGAATAGTTCACATGTCACCCCCTCATTGAGGGCAGGCTTATATTCAGGTTCTGGCTGTTTTGAAATGGAGATGGGAGCAGACTCCTTTTTCTTAACGCCCCACCGGGTCCATGGAATGAAGAGAGACCCTGCAACAGGCTCCACACCTAACACTACAGATCAATATATGTCCTTTGCAGCAGCACCAACTAAGGAACTGAAATTTGCTCACTCCAGCAATGGCTTCTCTCTGTACAGTGTCTCCATAGCTGCCAAAGCAGTTAGAATACACTAGAGAATCCAGCCTGCTAACGCAAGGAAGGTGAATGGCATATAAGCAATTGCACAGTGCATCCTCTGAGAACACAAGTTACAGGTAAGCAGACTTTCTTTTTGGTGTCTCTGCATTCCCACATTTTGGAGCCTGACCAGATGCCTTTCCTGGAAGCTTCCAGCTGAGTCTCCCCAATGAGCATGTACCACAGCCTGCTGTAAACTTCCAGTGTTGGCTTGCTACACCTTACAGGGAAGCCTGGGGCATTCATGGAATAAGCATGCACAGGGAAAGTTTTGTCATCTTATAGCACAAGCAAGTTCTCTGACAATCCACTTCTGGACTTTCTGGGAAGATGTATGGTATCCGCTCTCAGGAATACAGCAGTAATGTCCTGAACTACTGGAGTATGGTCCAGGTAGTCACCAGGAGATCACTGCATGGGATTTGGCAGCACCTAGCTCTCTATCCTAAGGAAGGTGCAAATCCAGGTAGTTCTATTGCAAGGGGTTTGCTTTCTATAAATCCTAAGGAGGCACATTTGTCCAAAGAAAGACTCTTCCAAGTAGAAAAGCCACAGAGCAGGGAGTCTCCAACCCTGTTGGATCCATGGGCACATTTGAGAATTTGTCAGGGCCCAGCCCCAACATGGCAGTGGGCTCTATAGTTTACAGTCAAAATCTGATTAGAAGTGGCCTGGAAGGGTTTGGAGCCCAGATCAGTAGTGAGAAGCCCAGGGCCTAAGAGTCTGGCTATGCCTAGTTATTCATGCAATATGGGGTGGGGGTGGCTGGTTGGGCCAAATCACCCTATGGAATGTCAGAATAAATGTGAGAGTATCTGTCAGTTTTCTCATAGAAACTAGCAGAAGATGAGTGAGTCTCCCCAGTCCAGCTGCTAGTGGTCAACCTCGAATGCCATGCCTACAGTTAAGATAGCTAACAGCCTCTCCATGGGAAACTGGTAAAGTGCTGAAGTGCTCCCAGCCCTGAAAGGAAAGGTTTTCCCTACCTAGACCCCAGGATCAGCCACTCTGTTCCCAATGTGGCACTCCTACCACCTCCTCTGCCATCAGAGCCCCTACCCCGGAAGACAGTGTGTCTGTGTGTGCGCGCGTGCGTGTGTACGGACATGTGCGTGTAAAGAAAGAGAGAAGGGGCTGGGAAGGGAGAGAAAAAGAGCAATGCTAAGGGCTGGGAGGAAGAAATAGCGAGATAAAGGCATAAGAGGGAAAGAAAGAGCAAGGCTAGGGACTGGGAGGGAGGGGGAAATAGCAAGAGAAAGAGTAAGGCTAGAGGCTAGGAGGGGGACAAAAAGCAAGGTGAAGAGGTGGGGGGAGAGAAATAACGAGGCTAGAGGTTGGGAAGGTAGGGGAAATAGCAAGGCAAAGAGGTAGAGGGAAGAGAAAGAGTGAGGCTGGAGGCTAGAAAGGGAAAGAAAAACGGTGGCTAGGGACAGGGAAGGGAGAGAAATAGTAGGAAAGGGATTGGGGGAGAGAAATAGAGAGGCTGGGAGCAGAGAGAGAGAGAGAGAGAGAGAGAGAGGGAGGGACAGACGGATGGACGGACAAAGACAGAGAGAGAGCGTGTGCGCAAAACATCAGTGTGGGCGGAAGATTGGGCTGGGCCAGGAAGCAACTCTTTCCTTCTCTGCCTGCCCACCTAATACTTGATCTGTGGCAGGTTCAGGAACAGGAAGGAGAACTTGGTGCCCTAACATTTTTCAAGGATTTTTTAATAATTAAAAATAGTTTTGAAGGAGGCAGGGAATGAAGAGCTTCATGGGTGCCACTGGAGGACCCTGTGGGCACCATGGCACTGGGGACCCCTGCCATAGATTGGCCAATTGCATCTATCTGCCACAGCTAGTGCACCTCTTGAAACTCACTCCCTGTGCCATACACCATACAGCCAGCCTTAGGACCGGCCACAGCATCTACCCCACTAACTCTTTATCAAGAAATGCTAATTAACTAAAGCGGAAGGCAAGAACTGAGAAGAATACCTACTTCAACCTATGGTATATGAACTTCAATGCCAGCCAGCCTCATGAGCAGGGACAGAAGCTCACTGACTCCTGCTTGCTCCCTAGAACATTCAGACTTGTGCATGAGCATGCCAGAATTATAGAGGTTTGCATGATTAAACAACCATGTTAACCTTGAGTTGTTTGGGAGCACACATGCAATAATAATAAAAAACCCGGCTATGGAATGAGCTCCCTAGTGAGGTTCGCCTGGCACCTACATTGTATTCCTTTCAGCGCCAGGTGAAGACCTTTTTATTTTCCCCAGGCACTTTAGCATTTTAGCTTTCTAGACTTTTAGCTTTGCTTTTTTAAATCTGTATTTTAAATTCCTGCACTGCTGCTAGGTTTTATTGTGGATGTATTGTTATATTGTGGTTTTAATGTTCTATATATTTTAAATTGTTTTATTGTGCGCCGTTTGGTTTTAATTTTTGTGAACCACCCAGGGAGCGTCGGCTATTGGGCAGTATAGAAATAAATAAATAAAATGTCTCTCAACCACTTGCCCACTTCCACTCTGGATTGCTGAGAGAGAAACAAACCAGAGTTCTAATCCATGGTTTGTTCTTGGGTTAAAACTCTGGGTTGTTTCTCCCTCAACAACCCAGACTTCCAGGTTCAGATGTCAAAGAGAACAACCCAGGAACAGGGCATCCCTGGGTCATTTTGCAAGGCAGAAGTGGGTGGAAGCCAGCATGCTCTCTTTTGTGTGCTCTCAAATAACCCAAGGTTAACAAACTATGGGTTATTTAATCATGCAAACTGTGTCAGAGATAAGGAGAATTCTGCTAGTAGGGAAAGTGAATTAAGTCCTCATTGTGTGCTCACGGACTAGATCCAAAGCAGACTCCTATTCTGCAGAGAAATCCAACTGAGACCTAGCTTTGCTCTAGAATAAATGCACAGCCCTATTACGTGGCTTTCTAATCCATAGCTTTATGTAAGGGGAGATACAACAGATAAAGAAATGAAAGAAGATTACCAAAAGGTCATTATAATCAGATACTGAACATAAACTCAAGCTTAACGCAACCTCGGGTTAACAAAGATCACATAAATTACTGCTACAATACCAAAAAGGGATGATTTTACATAAAAAATCTCAAACATTTGTCAACTTTTAAAAATCTATGTAACTGTGCTATTCATTCTATTATTTAGATTCCTTTATATCAGGTTTTAGGAGTAATAGCAGACGGGTTTAATTATTTCAGTCAGTTGAACATTTATAGAAGCAACTGCATGTGTATGTTTGCTGGAAAGTTGAGCATCCTTGTCAGTGCATGCATCTGAAGCTGCTGCCACCCAGCTCTTCATTCATTCAGCAAGTTGAAAAAATTGTCTAGACTTAATAAGTATTTAGGAGCTTCATCAATTCTTTCCTTATCTATTATTAATTTTAAATTGCCTGTTCCACCATATGCTGATAACGTGAAATTGTTACTGTACACTCAGATGGTCACTTTTAGTAGCATTCAAGGTGTACTGATTCACAAACCAAGTGGGTTAAATCCTATAAATATCTGGGGATTCACTGTAAAACTACTATAAATTGGAATTTGCATTTTAAAATAAACTAAATCCAATGCCACTGCACCACAGACTTTTGGAAACAGCATGTAAGTAGACTCATTACCTGAGTTCTAAAAATCTTGAACCTAAACTGTTATTTAGTGCAGAAAATTGAAGTAATCTTGCATGATGTACCTGGAAATGGCCCCAAAGAGCAGCCTAAGCCACCCAACTCACATTCTTTTCCCCCCATGTTGGTAAGCAGGTAGGTGTGTGTGTTGTTCCTACTGAATTCCTTTCTTTTGCTCCATCTCTGCTACATTTTATGGTGTGCATAATTCCATTCCCCAACTACACTATCCTGATAACCCTGAAGCAGTTTCTTTCTACAGCTTATCAAAAAGAAACAGAGAATCCCTAAAATGTATGCTTCTGAGAACCAAGAGTTACTCAGCATGGTAATTTTTAGACCCAAGAACTATATAAAGGAACAGCACAGGATTATGAAAGCAGCAGCAGTCCCTTCTAATGAGATGCTTTTCACTGATTAGGCATAGGCCATATGCATTAACTGTTTCAACACATTTGGATTTGTCTGAATATACAGTTTAAAGTTTGGACAGTGCTAGTTAACTAGATAAACTGAGCAATTACAGCCATAGCATAGATTGCCAGATTTTAGAATAACTGTGTTGTCAAAAACATTTTGACTTTAGTGTTCTTCTATAACTTCAAGAAGTCATTATTCAAAATCATCATTTCAACTGGTGTATACGACAGATGACACCCATGTTCTGCATCTTGCAGAGGAAAGCACCACCTGCCTCATCTATTCACAAAACAAAGTATACAGTGCCAAGCAGTGCTTTCTCCAGCTACCACGATTTGTACCCAGAGTATGATACAAAGGCATATTTGAAGATGCATTTTGAAAACTTGCTATCATGTTACCAAGTCTGAACACATGCCATACTATCAAGCCTTAAGTACTAAAATAATCTATTCTTTGTTTATGTAAACTTAAAACACTAAAATAAACATTAGCTTACCAAGATATAGCTGACCGTCTTTGTGCACACTATGACACTTTGTGCAGATGAGCACACCAGCAGGCAAGGACTGAGCAGGCAAGGACTTTCATGAACACCAAGCACAGACCCAAGCACCCATTTCCCAGTTGCATTTGTGGTTTTCCCCAATGCTGCAGAGAATGGGAAACCCCATGACAATTTGAAGTGCCATGTGTGCGGTGCTTGGATCAAGGTCTCCAAATGCAATCTTTTATTACACTGTTCTTCTGAAAGCAGTAAGCCATTTAAACTTACGCCCCCAAAGTAACATCACTTACCATCATCTAAGGTGATGTCTTGCAGTCCCATTGTCTGAAAATTCAACTCTCGATCTTCAGGTTCAGGTTTAACATTAACAGCTGACCCCTCTGATGAAAATGGAGATGTATCACATATGTTATGTTGCATCAGGGATGAAGCTGCAGCAATTCCTCCCAAACCTGGGCTATGTGCCTGTGGGGACTGTTGTCCAGAGTGACTAACAGTAGTTGGAGGAGGAGATGAGGCAGGTCCTGAGCTAGGAGACTGGTAAGGCATAGGCTGCAACTGTGGAGAAGATGGCCCAGATCGTGGTGATTGGACCAAAGAATGAGAAGATTTGGGGGATGGTGATGAAGTGTTACCTGGATTTGAAGAATGGTAAGTGACTTGCTGCAAATGTGTGGAAGGGTGTCCAAGGGACTGAGTTATTGCAGAAGAGACAGAATTTTGCTGAGGATTTGAACAGTGGTACCCCATTGATTGCAGATGAGGCGATGATTGTCTTGAATGAGCTGGGTGTGTTGAAGGATGCCCTCCTGTTGCAGCGGAAGTTGACAGTGAACCTGGATTTGATGAATGATACGGCATTGGTGGTAGAGATTGGCAGCTAAGGTTTATTAATGGAGGTACAGCTGCATCTTGCTGAAATGAAATTGCATCATATCCTTGGCTAGAAGAGGCAGAGTTCATGGGAAGACCAGACTGTCCATTAAACATAACATTAGATTGCATAGGCTGGTAGGAAGGCCTCACAGAAGAAGCTGATGTTACCTGAAAAGACTGGTGAACTACAGCTGGAGACAAAACAGGATGCTCTTCACCTGGACTAACGTTTCTACCTTGGATGTGTGACAACTGGGATACTGCTGAGGACACCATGGGTGTGTATGTTTGCTGAACTGGGCATACAAGGCTCCTGGGTGAAGTAGAAAGTAAACTATCACGTGAGAGCCCTGGATCTGCTGAAGGCAGCTGAGTTTGGAGAGAAGGGAGCCCTTTAACACCTGTACAACGAGTAAGGGACAACGATGGAACTGAAGACAAATCCATTTCATCTCTGTTCTCTTGTTTCAGTACAACTGTATAATAAAAAACAATAGTCAACTAAAATGCACAGATGAAGGTCATATATATCCCTCTGTAGTCAGCCCTGTCCACAGCCATACTGCCCTAGGTCAATTGTTAAAATATACATGTTGGAGATTGATCTTGGGGCTTTCTGAATGCAAAGCATAATCTGTATTATAATTTATATGAAAATTAAGTATACTGTTAGAAGTACAAAAACCTAGAAAAATATCACCAGCTGCAGGGACCAGAAGATTCTGCCCCCCTCAAATATCTCCCTAATGCTATTACAGTATAACTGTGTTAGCCTTCTGTTTACAAGTTCAAGGGTTAAGTATAGCATATATTTTAATAAATTAGCATGAGCTTTCGTGGATTACAACCCATTTTCATCATATACTGTAAGTGGAACTGGAGGCTTCGAGTCTGAAAAGCCAGTTTAATAGGTAGATCTGCAGCAAGCATTCCATTCTCATAAAGTGACCGTTACAAACCACAAAGTGCACTAAGATTCAATAGTCCCTATTCAGGCCCTGATTGACGCAATCAGATTTCCTTATCATCAGCATTCTCATGTTCCAAGTGAGCTCCTGATTCTATTGTAAGGATTCTAATTGTAAGCTTCTTTGGAAGCCAATCTTAGTTGACAAATGGGATGCAAAATACGCTCGCTCACTCTTAAGACCACGTAGATTTCTGCTACGCAGACAAAGTTTTTTCCCATTATAGGCATTAGAATTTTTGAAGAATAAATACAGTTTTACAGGCATTTTAGGCAGAAAGCTGAGAACCATTTCAGCATGCCAACTCAAAATTCACTTTAGGAACAATGATTTTTGAACCAGCCCCAAATTGTACAAATCATGCCATAAGATATGACAAGTTTGCCATCAAGAGACATAGATAAGGTGGAAAAAAAAACTGCTTTCAAATTTTGGTATGTCTATCTGTGTATACCAAGATAGTGTTAGTTTAGAAGTATGTGTACTGCTGTTTTAGACATTCCAAAATGTTTCACTCAAAACAATACATAGGTATATACATCAAAGTAAGTTGTGTAATGCTGGATTGTGAGAGATGATGTTGAGTAGGAAAGATGTGCATCATAAATAAGAATAGGAGACTGAGAACAATAGTTCTATATAGGCTACAATACTGTACTAATATTCACATCTATTCTGCATAAAATAAAGTCCCAGATATCCACAGTGCAGGACAGCAAGAAGCATGCATGTAGCCAGAGATAGCTGGAAGTTTTTACTGCAGCTGTATCATCCAGCCAAACAGGTAAACCATTTTTCTATTTAAAACTGTTTTGCCTTTTTAGCTGCAGTTAAAGCATTCAGAAAACCTCTGGCTATATAAATCACTTTTCTTCCAACTCATTGCAGCTACCTAGAATTGCCGCTTTATGGAAACCTTCAAAAGCAGATTTAAGTACTTTTTAAATGATCATGCACAAATTTCATTGTAAAAAAAAAAGAAAAGAGTCAGGTACAAAAAACTGCAAAAAACAGTTTAAATGCTATAGTCATTTGAAACAAAGAACAAAGATGATATGTACCTGGAGTGTAAGTAAAACGCTGAGACTGGCTTTTTTTCCTCTTGCCATTGCAAACATAGAACTGCACTTGCACAGCAGCTGTAATTGTTTTGTTGTGATATGGAGGAATTTCAAGAACAATTGCAGTCTGAATGAAAATGAAGAAAGTTACATATTAAAGGTAAGGTGTACTTTCTTCCACATAAGCTTCTTCACACACTAAAGTAATCTGGCATAGATTCCTCAACATTTTGGCCCTTTTACATCTCAAGCCCCTATGCTCATTTCCACTCAATATTTCATCTCCATTTTTAACTTCCCTTCCCCACATTTTGGAAAGACAGCTTTCTAATATTGGCCATTGCTTGAAAGCCTCTTTCAGTTCTAGAGCTCAAGTTCTGAAAGATATGAAGTAGAAGAAAGAAGCAGGCATCACACCCCCCTCATAGGAGGGAACTTAGGAAGCTGCCTTATATCAAGGCAGATGATTGGTCCATCTACCTTAGTAGTGTCATCACTGACTAGCAGCGGCTCCCCAGAGTTTCATGTAGGAATATTTCCCAACCCTACCTAGAAATGCCAGGAATTGAACCTGGGACCTTTGCATGCAAAGCAGGTGCTGTAGAACTGAACTACAAACCTCCCCAAGTAATCACAGCACTCACTGGAGGAAAAGCTTCATGTCAGAGATTATGACTTCCAGGTAGGCCTGAGCCCTCCCACCTCTCAGAGAAATACTGCTTAGAAGGTTGGGGGTAAGGAGGAGTCAGAATGCACCAGAAAATCATGAACCCACTGGCACATGCAGATCTAATGCCCTTCCTCAAAGCTTGGTCCTAGGAAAACTGGCTAATGTATGGCTTTCCACAATACACTCAAATTTTTGCCAAGCTAATTACAGGACTGCAATATAAAACCTCCCCCAGCTAACATAATTTCCCAGTTTTAAAAGAAGTCTCACCTCTTGACTCCTCTCTCTAATTATTTTTCCTTCTACCTCCCACTGGGGCCGTCCATCTATCAAGAGAAAAGTTTTAATTCAAGTATCAGTTTATTCAAAAGTAATAAAGGCAGGCGAAACATAGACTGTACAATTCTCAATAGTAATTTTCATTTAACATAAAAGGCTTCTCTCGCTGAAGTGAAATTGTCTTGATTTAAGATGGCTAGCAGGGTAGGGTTTAACTGCTAGCAAATACTCCAGAAAGGCAAGAGGGCTTCAGCTATTGGGTGGTATAGAAATATAATAAATAAATATATAATAGATAAATATAGCGAAAGTGGGGTTCAAAGCGAAATTTGAATAGGGAAGGGGAATTATTGTTGATGTATGGCATGGGGCACATAATGTTTAATTCATAGAATAGTGGCTGGTGGAATTACAGAACAGTTTGCATGAAAAGCAAGCAGTATAATGAGAGGGAGCCATGAAATGTAGCCATGAAATTAAAAGACGCTTGCTCCTTGGGAGGAAAGCTACAGCAAATAGGGATGTCAGAGAATTTCGCCACGAATCTCGGGGAGGCCAAATGCCAGCGCATTCGGCCCCCCGAAATCAGTGGCGAAATGGTCTGCCACACCCCCCCCGCCACCCCCAGGACGGGACTTACCTGGGGTGAATCTCCCTGGCGGCGGCAGCGGCTCGGCGGTGGCGGACGGTTTTCCAACCAGCTGCTGCCGCCGCCGCCATTTCCAAGTTTAAAAAACAAAACAAAACGTGATAGGCTACGTAAATATTTACGTAGCCTATCACGGCTAGATTTTTAAAAAATACCGTGATAGGCTACGTAAATGTTTACGTAGCGTATCATGGCTGAGTGAAAAGAAAAAGAAAAAGAAAAAAACCACGCGTACGCAAATGGCGGCGCCCATGGGCGCCACCATTTGCGTTCCTTATTTTGGCACGTCTAGTCTACGTAAACATTTACGTAGACTACGGCGAAAATAAGGGGAACGCAATAGCATAGAAAATAAGGGGAACGGCAATAGAGTACGCCATTTGCGTACGCGCGGTTTTGTTTTGTTTTTTTTCACTCAGCCGTGATAGGTTACATAAACATTTACGTAGCCTATCACAGCTGACTGCAGGGACCCAAACGGCGGCAGCTACGGCCACTGCCATTTGCAGACCCAGCCGGCCAGGATTCGTGGCGGGGGGGACGGGGCACTTCCCCCCCGGCCAGAATTTCGGGGGGGGGGGAGGACAGGGCGCCTCCCCCCCGGCCAGAATTTCGGGGGGGAGGGACGGGACACCTCCCCCCCACCAGAATTTTGGGGGGAAGGGACGGAGCGCCTCCCCCCCACCGCGAAACAAATTTCGTAAAAGGTAAGTGACTTTCGTACATCCCTAATTGGCAAACCTAGACAGCATAGTAAGAAGCAGAGTCATCACCTTGCCAAAAAAGGTCCATATAATCAAAGCTATGGTTTTCCCAGTAGTAATGTATGGCTGTGAGAGGGGGACTATAAGGAAGGCTGAGCGCCGAAGAACTGATGCTTTCGAACTGTGGTGCTGGTCTGGAGAAGACTCTTACGAGTCCCCTGGACTGCAAGGAAGTCAAATCAGTCCATCCTAAAGGAAATCAACCCTGAGTGCTCATTGGAAGGACAGATACTGAAGCTGAAGCTCAAATATTTTGGCCACCTAATGCGAAGAGAACACTCCCTGGAAAAGACCCTGATGCTGGGAAAGATTGAAGGCAAAAGGAGAAGGGGATGGCAGAGGATGAGATGGCTAGATAGCATCACCGATGCAATGAATATGAATTTGAGCACACTCCAGGAGACAGCGGAGGACAGGAAGGCCTGGCGTGCTATGGTCCATGGGGTGAAGAAGAGTCGGACATGACTTAACAACAACAACAACAACAACAACAACAACAACAACAACGTGACATGGCTCTTCGGCGTGGGAAGATTCTGTACTAATTCTAAACAACTAATGCTTCCTGAACATGTGCAAACATCGTGAATTGCTCTACGCTAGTCATAACGCCATTCTGAAGTTCTGCCAATACCAAGAGACACAGAGAGTGGCAACAAGTATCTGGAGAAGATGCTAATAATACTGTATCTACACTTCCCACATGAATGCATAAGAATTGAAGAAAGGAAGCAGACATCTCCCTACACTTGTGTTTCAGTGTAGGGTAGCAGGATTAATTATCTTGAAGAGGAAGAGAGGACAGATGCTTAGTTACACCATATAAACCTTTGGTCGTTTCACTTCAGTCCTAAAACTAAACCCTTTCTGCAGCCTGAAACAGGTTAACTTACCTTGCCCCTTTTCAAGAAATATTATTTTTGATTCTGGAAGGAAGTTAAATCCCGTAACAACCATTTCATGGCCTCCATTTACTGAGCAACTATTGATGCTGTATTTCTCTATCTGAGGAAGTTCTTGAGCTGATCTCTGAGCTTTGTGAAAAAGATATACAAAAATACATAAGCATGCTGGAATTATAGCTAAGAATTTATGACAATAAAAAGACCTATATTTACTACTTCAAACAGAATATACATCATAAGAAGAGCCCTGCTGGATCCATCTAGCCCAGCATTTTGTTCATACAGTGGCCAACCAGCTGTCGACCAGGAACCCTCAAGCAGGGCATGAGCACAACAGCACCCTCCCACCCATGTTCCCCAGCTACTGGTGTACATAGGCTCACTACCTCAGGTACTGGAGGTGGCGCATAGCCATCAGGACCAGTAGCCAGCGACACCTTTTTCCTTCAGAAATTTGTCCAACCCCCTTTTAAAGCCATCTAAATTGGTGGCCATCAGTACATCCTGTAGTAGCAAACTGCATAGTTTAACTGTGTGCTGTGCGAAGAAGAACTTCCTTTTATCTGTCCTGAACCTCCCACCAATCAGCTTCACAGGATGACCCTGGGTTCTAGTATTGTGAGAGAGGGAGAAAAATCCACACCATGCATAATTTTGTACACCTCTATCATGTCTCCCCTCACCCTCCTTTTTTCCAAGCTAAACAATCCCAGCTATTGTAACCTTCTCTCATAGGGGAGATGCTCCAGCCCCTTGATCATTTTAGTTGCTCTTTTCTGCACTTTTCCCAGGTCTACAATATTTTTTTTAGGTGTGGTGCCCAGAACTGTACACAGTGGTTCCAAGTGTGGCTGCACCATAGATTTGTATAGGGCCAGTATGACATTGGCTTATACATGTTTACTGTTGATTGGTGCTTATAACCACTCACATTGTTCACTTCTTCCTCAAGGTGTGGAAAGCATGCACTTGTACAAGACAACCTCCCTGTACCTCTGTGTTTCATATTATTACACACATGCTGCATTCATATCAGATCTTCTCCCCACCCCATTAATGGCAGTATTGATATTTCACATTATGTAGTACCTGCTTTATAGCCGACTAGCTGCATAATGTTTTGTGGCCTTTATTTCAAATAATTTGGCTCATAATACACATCAGCTGCAGCATTTATAACTCCTTGCATTCCTTTATCATTTATTACCAAAGCTGTTTCCAGTTCACTATCCCCCTTCTTTGAAAATTAAACACCAAATTAGAATTGTAGAGGTTGCTCATTAAGGGGGCCAGTTTGGCTATTGAGACTATGAAACCCCGAACTAAAACAATGCTACTAAGTTCAAAGCATGATTTGTATAAGATTTGTAAAATGTTAAAATGCAGGCTATATTTATTTTGTCTCAAACTGTAGTTTGTTTTAATATAGTTGATAGTTTAAATTTGGTGTATTCAAATATTTTCATTTATACCCAGCTTTTCCTTTTAGTCAGAAGCCCAAAGCACTTGCTAATTACAAATCAATACAAAATATCCAAATTGATTGTTTTATACTTATTGCCAATAGCTTACCAAATTCATGAAAAATAAGCTTACATAAATTTTAACAAATATCAATATTTAATCAAACGAAGTATTGTATCTAACCTAATAATCCCTTTATGTACTAAAACAAAAGGCAAAAAACTCACAGCAGCTACAGATCAATATATTAAGATCAACAAAGAGGTTCTCCCAGAGCAGCAGCAATAGGGGAACAGCCTCATCTGGAAATTCAATTTTATAAGACACAAGTTTTATTCTATTGCCATATGACTTATTAGCAAGCGTAATTTTATCAGGGGGGACCAAAAATGGAGAAAAAACTTACAGCATTCAACAGGTATTGAAGCAGCTTGAAGGGACAAGACTTTTCCACTAGGCTGAGGGATGTGTACTCGAAATACAAGTCGCACTCTTGTATTTTTCCTTCCAATATCTGTCTCCCCTTTACGAAGTTCTATGTCTGAATTGCGGAGTTTCAAAATACCTGCACAATCAATACTGTGGAAAACCAGAGGGTTGAATGAAAAAATGGCAAATCATGTATTACTTACTAAATAACTCAAACACAAGTCATACATATTTTACAGTGGGCTGGTTCGCACATCACAACAACCCAAGGTTTGTTTAAAGGTATTGTACACTCCTGACACTCTTGAGTGTTGTACACAATGCAGCATGCTGGTCCACACTGCCCAATCACCCGCAGGATGAGTGGGAGTGGGTCAACAACTTATGAATTGTTGTTTTTACATTTGCAACACTAATCAGGTACAGTGCTACCTAGGGATGGCAGAGAATTCTGTCACGGATCTCGGGGAGGCCGAATGCCAGTGCATTCGGCCCCCCGAAATCTGTGGCGGAACGGCCTGCCACCCCCCCGCCACCCCTGCGGATCCCCCTGGGACGAGACTTACCTGGGGCGGATCTTCCGGGCGGCGGTGGCTCCTTCGGCGGTGGCTGGTCTTCCGACCGGCTGCCGCCGCCTACGCTACCTACGTTTTTACGTAGCCTAAAACGTCTGGGTAAAAAAAAACAAAGGCGTACGCAAATGGCGACGGCTACGGCTGGCCACCATTTGCGTTCCTTATTTTGGGCCATCTTACTCTACATAAATAATTACGTAGACTAGGAAGGCGAAAATAAGGGGAATGCAAATAGCGCCCGCTACACTATTTGCGTTCCCCTTATTTTCGCCGTCATAGTCTAAGTAAATATTTACGTACATTAAGACAGCCAAAAAGAAGGAACGCAAATGGCGGCGGCCGTAGCCACCATTTGCGTACACGGGTTTTTGTGGGGGGGGGTTACCCAGAGCCCTCTGCGGACGGAAATCCGTCTGTGGACGGCTCTGGCCTGGCCGGCTGCTCTGCGGAGCTGCCGCGGAGCACAGCCGGCCACGGAGGATTCCGAGGGGGAGGAACGGAGCACCTCCCCCCTGGCCAGGATTCCGTCCCTCCCCCCTGGCCTCCCCACCTCCGGGGGGAGGGACGGAACACCTCCCCCCCCCACCATCAGCATAATCCACGAAAGGTAAATGATTTTCGTACATCCCTAGTGCTACCCACAGTCTTGTGGAAGGAAGGCATAACCTATCCATCAGTAATGACCATTCTGAAAATGTATCTTGAGCTGGAGAACCAGGGATGACTGGCATATGTTAGCTGTATCACTTATCAGTGAGATTTACAAGTGATTCTTATGAAAGTTACACATGCCAAACTACATCTGGCATATATCATAGAATCATAGAATAGTAGGGTTGGAAGGGGCCTACAAGGCCATCGAGTCCAACCCCCTGCTCAATGCAGGAATCCAAGTCAGAGCATCCCTGACAAATGGCTGTCCAGCCTCATCTTGAAGGCCTCCAGTGTGGGAGAGCCCACCACCTCCCCAGATAATTGGTTCCATTGTCGTATTGCTCTTACAGTCAGGAAGTGTTTCCTGATGTTCAGCCGGAATCTGGCTTCCTGTCACTTGAGCCCATTATTCCGTGTCCTGCACTCTGGGATGATCAAGAAGAGATCCTGGCCTTCTTCTCTGTGACAACCTTTCAAGTACTTGAAGAGTGCTACCATATCTCCCCTCAGTCTTCTCTTCTCAAGGCTAAACATGCCCAGTTCTTTCAGTCTCTCTTCATATATGACACGCTTGTTACCACACTCATTCACCAACTGTTACCTTCCTATGTAATGTTTTTTACATCTGAACTAAGAAAGCATGAGGGTTAAAGTAAGCTGAAATTCACTCGGTCAGTTCAGACGCAACATTCCTAATCCTCCAAACCACATGCTGCAGGCTTGCAGGTTCACTCTTCCTTCCATATCTCCCCGCCCCCTGCTTTTCCTTAATTTAAGCAAATCATAGTTTACTGTAGCACACAAACTGGGCAAACTATGGTTTGTGCAAACAAAGAAGAGAAAGAAGGGAATATGAGTGTACAAGAGCAATGGATGGGAAGATAAGAGGAGTGCATGAACCAATGGCATTTTCCTGATCTCACCAAATATGTTTAGAGAACCAAGAGCATTACATCTGAACCAACCCATTTTAACTTGCCTTTTTTGTATTTGATCTTAGTATTGCATCTGATCATAACTATCACATGGGCCAGAGACTTTTGTTTTGTTTGAAGTAGATTTAGCATTTTCTGGCATCAACATGAGTCAGTAGGCCACACACAAATGTCAAAGGGGGGCAGGGGAGAGAAGAGAGCGCAGCTATTCCAAATAAGGTTTCAGGCTAATGAAAAAGTTGCTTCAGAAATCTGTTAAATAAAATGAAAATATATTTAACAATTCCTAGATGTTTGTAGTACACCAACAGTCTCAGGGCACAATCTTATCGGGATAGTCAGCCACCTCCGAACTCAGAGGCAGCCGATGTGGCTAGACAGCCAGTTTTGGCTGTCTAGCTGGGGACCTCGGAGCAGGGGTGGGGGAACAGGCTGCACAGTGCATAGGAAGCGTCGTAATGACACTTCCGCAGTCTCCTCCCGTCCCCTGGGAATACCCTTTTCACCTGCTCTGCACTGCGGCTACGAGCGTGGAGATGGCGAAGAACCGTGCTGCCTACAAGGGAGGGGAAGAAGGGAAGGAGAGCTCAGTTCCCAGAAATGGAAAAATCTTATGGCTATCTAGACAATGTCTAGCGGTCATAAGAATTGCTCTCCTCACTGTATTGTTCACATAAAGTCACCAGCAGCTACTGCATCCTAAAGGACCTGAACTACTGTGACAAACCAGTCACATTCAATTTTTTTTTTTAAGTACAATTTTTCAAGGTTCTATTTCAGCCTTAAGAAAAACAGCCCAAATTAAGTTTTGCATCAGGCTGGAGTGAGCTTTCTTTAAAATGAAGTGATTGGAGAGAAACTGATATTAGAAGATATCACAGAGTAACTTTTCTAAAAGGTCTCTCCCCACACATAGCTGAGAAACCTGGCATACAATATATAGACTTACTTAGAAAAATCATCTGACATACCTGGCTGACATATTGTTTTCAGGAAGAAGTGGAATTTCCAAGACCTTTGTGCTAGCAATAATTATTTCTTGACTAGCGGTAGCAACTGTTTTCCCCGTGATTCGATGCACCTGGTAAAAGGCATGTGGCCGTAAGTAACGATCATCTGCTGTCCCAATGAACATCTGTAGGTTTACTGGTTTTTCACTATAACCCAGGAGCTGATGGGGAAAGAGAAAGATACAATCATGTGTTAACTTGCATTATCTATTATTTGTGCAAAAACAATTCCTTCTACAAAAATGGGATTTTGAAGGTAAGTCACAGAAATGTGTTCACTCTCATGAACCTAAATACACAGAGGCATATTCTGCAGGCAGCTAAGGTTTTATATTCATCACAATGTAAAATTAATTGAACCTGCAGCTACTTAAAACTGTAAATATGAATTCAAATACAGATGCATAGATGACTCGTTCCTGTAAAAAGATTTCACAAGACTCCATGAGAACAATTCCAAATTGCAAATTAGATCAAAACTACCCTGTGACACGTTACTAATTATTGCTGCTCTCTGGGCAACAGCATCGTTCTGCGAAATCAAATAGCATGTGCATAACTCTGCCAAAATGACTGGCTGCACTGGCAGAGCTTGTGCAAGGTATTGTGCACTGTGCTGGCGTAGCTTCCGCTAGCGGAACACATTGCACTAGTTGAGTTTGCACAAGTGATATTGAGATGTGCTAGTGGAGCAGTTGCGCAAGCAGAATTTTTGTTGGATTCTCCCCTTGCACACAATTGCAAACCTAGTTTCCACAAGCACAACATTACTTGCACTAGCAGAATCATACTTTTAGGTACTGTCCTCTATTCCTTTCATATTATAACGCCAATATAGTTTGATATTAGGGCTCTATGCTTTGCTGTATATAGTGTTTAATATACTTGTCATTTAAAAGGAATGATATCAACAATTATCACAAATTAATAACATAGCACAAACACTTGATTAAATATTACACTGAGATCCTGAAAATGAAAATGTATATTTGTTAACATTAATGTACATGGCTTCTGTATTTTAGCTTATATATATGAAATGGTTGCCACATTTTAGAGGAATGCTCCACAGTATACTAGCTGAGATTTTGGCCACTAGGGTGGGCTCCCCCAGGCACTATCTAAAGTTCCTCTAGAACTGGGGTCTCCAATGTAGTGCCCATGGGCACCAGTGTCCTCACAGACACTTATCTTGGTGTTCATTGGGCTCCCTGCCTCTGCTGATTTTTTATTTTACTTCTTTTACATGTTTTTTATTCTTTTTTTGTCTATACTGCCTTCCAGATTGGTTCAAAAGACTGGCTTTTGTGTGTTGGAGCTCAGACCTCAGAACCTCAGACTTAGGTTCTTGGGCAAGTTACATTTCTTTAGCCTCACCAGTTTGCCTTCTTGGAAACTAGTGGTCATCCACTCCCTCCATAGCAGCTGTTTTGTGAATGGGCACCACACCATGGCAGCCATTTTGTGAGAGCACCCACAACACTCAAGACTCAACACTCCACTCAATGAACCCAGTGGCCCAAAAAGGTTGGGGACCTCTGCTCTAGAATGTTAACCACAACAACCTTCTTGGGTTGGTTCACATCCTGGAGAGCAGTTTTCTCCAACCCAGTGCTGTCCAGCTGTGTTGGATTAAAACTCCCAAGATTCCTAACCATTGGCCATGGCTGGCTCAGGCATGCTGGGAATTGTAGTCCAACAAAGCTGGAGGGCACTAGATTGGGGAAGGCTGCTGTAGTGTGTACATGCAATAAAGTAAAGAGCAAGCCATGGGACTGCACATCCTCCCCCATTAGGCATACAACTTGAACGTTAATCAGAGCAAACTAACATTAATGCCTATGTGAATAGGCCCTTCCAAGTGCAAGGAACTATACTGGCTCTGTACCACCTATGGATTCCACCTTATGCAACATAGCTGTTGAAATCAGCTTCACTGTTCAACCTGCCATATTAAGAACATTCTCTATTTTGTTTCCCATTTCAGTTTCTTAAGTACAAAGCATAATTTTGCAAAGTGATTTGCATTATTTCCATCTAAGAACTGAACTACTAGAAAAGGAAAAGCAATCAGGAATATAAATATTAGCATTACTGAGAGACAGAAGAGCTGTAGAGCCTTTAAGCGTATAATTTAAATAAAGTTTCTACTCAGCACTGGTTAGGCCTCATCTGGAGTACTGTGTCCAGTTCTGTGCACTGCACTTTAAGAAGGATGCAGACAAGCTGGAGAGGGTTCACAGGAGGGCAACGAAGATGATCAGAGGACTGGAAACAAAGCCCTAAGAGAGACTGAAAGAACTTGGCACGTTTAGCCTTGAGAAGAGAAGACTGAGGGGAGATAGGATAGCGCTCTTCAAGTGCCTGAAAGGTTGTCACAGACAGGAAGGCCAGGATCTCTTCTCGATCATCCCAGAATGCAGGACACGGGATAATGAGCTCAAATTACAGGAAGCCAGATTCCGGTTGAACATCAGGAAAAACTTCCTGACTGTTAGAGCAATACGACAATGGAACCAATTACCTAGGGAGGTGGTGGGCTCTCCCACACTGGAGGCGTTCAACATGAGGCTGGACAGCTATCCGTCGGGGATGCTCTGACTTGGATTCCTGCATCGGGCAGGGGGTTGGACTCGATGATCTTGTAGGTCCCTTCCAACCCTACTATTCTATGATTCTATGATTCCATCTTTTCAATGGTAACATGGAAATGTGTTTTGGGTTTTTTTAATCACTGTGCTTCAGATGTCTAGCTGACATACAACTTTGAAAAAGTTTTGCCTCACAGACTATGGCAGAGGTAGGCAACCTTGTGCCCTCCAGGTGTTTTGGACTACAGGTTATCTAGCCCTGGACTATAGAATGCTTAGGATTCTTTTTATTCCAAATAAAACAGAGGATTAAACGTGAAGAAATTGTTTGCTTCGAAAATAGAATTCTAAAATTGCTTAAGTGGTGATAGTATGTACTTATTTATAGAACTTCCAAAGGCACAGAAAAGACCAAACTTAGCACAATACTAATGGGACTAAAAAAGATGCTTTCAGCTGTGCCGGTGAATTCTTTCCAAGGAAACATAAAAAAATACAGTAAATACTGCAAAAGAGCAGAAAAAAAGGCAAACTGCTCCCCTTTTCTGCCTGTGCATAATGGTGGTGGCCAACCATCTTTTTCTGCCTACCATTCATGTTTATATGACATGTAGTACTGTAGCATACCACCTTTCCCCTCCCTGTATGCTGTGGATAGGAAATGGAGGACAGCAATACCCTTCCTTACCTCAAGAACCCCATGTAGATGCCTGACTTTATTGTGCCACATTGACAAAGATGCTCCCTCTTTTTCTGCCTCATGTACCATGAACGATGAGCTAACTTGCAAAGAAATGTATCACATTTTTTGGCTAAGATTGGAGCCAAGGTGGGATAAGATACACAGGGGCATAAATATTTACATATGGAGAGGCTTGAAGAAGCTGTGGCTTCACACTACAAAGACAGTTCAGGAGTGTTGGGCAAGCTGTCCTCCAGCTGTTCTTACTGAGGAACCCTTAAGTTCCCAAGGAAGCCAAAGCCCTCCAGAAGATAGCTTGCAAACCACTGCAATATATTTGACAGTATTTGATGGATGGCATGGAATCGTGTTTAATATTAGATAGCATCTCATTGTTGAAAGCAATGAAAATTTTATCTGTTTTTTAAATCTCATCACATTTGATAGATAATGTGTATATGACATCTAAAAATGGTATTTCATATCTGATGGCATTTTGGATACGAATGTGCAAAGCTAATTAGTATTTGAATGTTGACAGCTTATGAGATTTCATATGTTTGTGTGTGTATATAATATATACATGGCAAGGAAGCGGGCTGTTTGGGTCTAATTGTTGCTAGTTAGGTATAATGGAGCAATATAGGAAGGACAGACACACGGACACACAAGGGGCAATATAGGATCAGTGGGTGGGAAAGTGAAATTCCATCTCCATTATTAGGTGACTGATCCAGGATATAATCCTTTTAAGCAGGTACCTGGCTTTGAGTGACTGAGATAGAACAAGGATTCCCTGAGTTGATAGTGGTGGTCTAAGATATGGTGTTAAGGATCTTAGACCACCGCTATCGACTTCCAGTCCTGGGAAACCTCAACATTCATGCCAAGACATTCCTAACAAATGCAAGACAGGGTTTCATGCCCACTGTGCTCAAAGTGGAATGGGATACCATCCCACCTCTTTACAGTCTTGTCTGGAGCTGTTTATGAACTTCACTGATTAGTCTGAAAATAGCCTGATAAATCCAAGGTGTTGGTTTTGACCTCGAAATCCCTAAACAGTGTCCCAGGTATCTTAGCAGGCGCCTTCTCTATATACATTCTTCCTGGTAAACTAAGACATATTGCTTCAGGTTCCACCATAGTCACCCTGGAGATTATCTTCTCTTGGAATTGGGTATTTTTGATGGTGGCACCTGTACTGGATCATCCTAGAGAGGAAGTGTCATATCAGGATCACCCTACTGCAGTTTTAGAAGCTTCTTACAAGTTCTTTGTTCCACCAAGTCTTTTAAGGATTTTTCATTAAACTGATTTCTGCTTTTGTAGCCTCTTGATGTAAGTTATTAATAATATTAACTTACAGTTTTAATGTTTTAGTATTCTGTTACAGAGGTCAGAAACTTTTCAGGGTCAGGGGTCACATTTACACTTGCAGAACCCCTCAAGGGCCATGAGTTGGTGGGATGGTGGTGGGTGGAGCTAGGACAGATGCACACTCACACCCATTCATTCATTAATTCTCTCTCTCTCTCTCTCTCTCACACACACACACAAACACACACACACACACACACACACACACACACACGGTGATCCCACTCAAGATTGCCATTTCCCCACTGCTATTAGCAGAAGTGGATGGGATTCATCAGGTCTCACAAAGGGTGGCCAAGAGCTGCATGCACCCAACGGGCTGCATTTTGCCACATGTGTTCTATTATAAGATGCTTTGAGGACTTTTGTTGTCAGGCAGAAAAGCAATCTATAGATTTAAATGTAAGTAGAAATAAAATATTTCAAGACTATTAAAATCAAAACAATCAGGAGATGCAAACAAGTCTGTAGCATTCAAAATTTAAATTAAAAATTCCAAATTTAAACTGCAAATTTGAATTTTGCTTCAAAATTATTCATATAAAATTAGAATGGCAAAACTGGAAACTCACCAAACTGTGCAAATATTAATTTCATCTCTAATTTACAAGTGACATCTACCCTTAGTTACCATACAGTCAAATTCTATTCATTTTTCCTTAGAAGTAAATATCTACACCCAGTTAATTGCACATAGAGTTACAACTAAGGAGGCTTGAAAAATTAGAGGGCCAGCATTCCAGGGTGAACTCACCTGATCCGAAGCTACCTGTTTGATTTGCAGATCAGAACATGGTCTGCTCCAGAACCACAACCCTGCTGAATCCTATGAGGTGGTCAAAGGGTTGACTTAAAAAAAAAAAAAATCTTTTAAATAAAACTGCTAGAAGCATAGCAGCTGTATCACAGTTTGAAATGAGGTCAGAAAAGCCCCTGAGACGGTACATGATGACACACTCACAGGGACATTGTACAGAATAAAAGATGGCTGCTGTCATGCACCCATGAATGTGTCATGCACCCAGCCAACGTTTCCCCAATACAATGTCCCTGTGAGGGACAGTGTGCCATTACGTGCAATCCCTCCCAGGGGCATTTCTGGTCCCATTTCAACCAGCATGGTAGCTGCTGCTCTTCCTAGTGGCTACAAGTTGTTAGAAAAACTTGTTAAGCAGAAGCATTAAAATAAATTTAAAGGCAGCCCTAGGACCACCTCGCGAACTTGTTCTAAGTACCTTTAGTTTAAGCATTATCTGTTTAAGAAAAAAATCCACACACGTTGGTTCAAATGAACTTAAGAACAGACTTAATATTGGTCACATGAGAAATCTGCACGGACTGAGTTGAACATGATCTGTCCATCCCTAATTTATTTCATGTTTTCCCTGTATCTAATTCAGATTATACAGGAAAAAGCCAGTAGTGTACTGTGAGAGTGTTGGGCTAGGACCAGAGACACCCAGGTTCAAATTCCCACTCAGCCATAAAGCTCACTGGGGGTCTTTGAGCCAGTCACTGTCTCTCAGACCAACCTACCTCACAGGATTGTTTTGGGGATAGTCAGGATAAAAGGGGGTCGGGGGGAGAATGGCTCCTTGACCTCAGTGGAGGAGAGGTGGGATATGAATAGAATAAACCACTGTAGAGTGTTCAAAGCACTTCCCATACATTCATAGTAACCTTTATACCTACTCTGTAATGTAGTTCAGTATTTTGACATCCCCCTATTGCAGATATGGAGCAGAGGCTGAAGGGTATAGCAGCTTACCTAAAGCCACCTAGTGACTTCATGGCTGCGTCTAGATTTGAATAAGGGGTTTCCTGGCTCAGAGAAGTTTTATTAAGTACATGTGATTTGAAAAGATAACCTATTTTCACAATCAGTTTCCACTTTCAGGGGATGTAGTCACTGTATCCCAGGAATAAGATATGACACACCAGTTAACTAGGCTGCTATACTTGGCTCTTCTGCTGAAACTTCAGAAGGACAAATCCAGATGCCAAAATGAGGGTTAAGTGCACATAGAGAGCAATTTAAGGGGGGGTGTTCATGGCAGGAAGGGTGACCTTCCTGCCATGTCCTACATGGCAGGAAGGTCATCCACGTGAATTGGCCCCCAATAAGGCAGTGATAAGAACTAGATTTTCACTACCACAATATTTTCTGCAAACCAAACCCCAACAGAGCTGAGGACATATTATAAACTAGGGTATTTTAAAGAAGTGGCAATGTGTGGTATCAACTGTACTACTCTTAATTTAACTACCATATAATGCAAACTGCTTATGAAACACCCTGTAGCAGATACTATTTATTCTCCAATATTTTATTTTTAAACAGTTAAGACTAGCTGAAAGGAGTTAAGAGTTGTCCTAGAAAAACAAAAGGAGGATGATTCAACACATCTTGATCTCCGTATGCTGGGTGGATAGATTTAAATCAAGGCAATCTGAACCACTGATTTAAATCAGCAAGGGAAAACTGATTCAAATCACTTATTTAAATCGTGTTTCCTAATGAATTTTTTCTGACCACTAAACGATTTACTAGTAAATAGTCAATTATTTACATTTTCATTCTACAAGCAGGCTCTGCATCTGTTTATTTCACTGTATATATTTTGCATGCTATCTTTTTTACCTATAGAAGAAATGTCTTTAAAATACTCCCATATAGGTTCTTCCTTATGACCAGCACCCATGACAGTTGGAAGTTAACAGCACAATCCTATACGTATCACCTCAGAAAGACGTTCCACTGAGTTCAATGGGGCTTATTCCAAGGCAAGTGGTTATAGGATTGCAGTCTAAGTAAGGGAATACAGAAAGATGCACATTGGACAATTTTATCTCCTCTTCTTTCTAGTATTGCTCCTTTCTGTTTTGTCTGTCTTGGCCCAGCCTCACCCTCACAAAAACAAAAGTAGCAAACAAAAACAAAATGCCCATGACTGATAGGTTGAAGCAGGGTTTGATAGTTACTGAGCAGAATAGAGCAGTTTATTTTCATCAGGTGAAAAGGAAATGAATATGTTTATTAGAAAGAATGTAAACATTCACATTTGAGAAGTGTTCATATTTGTTATTAATTTCTACAAATACGCCTCCTTTAACTCAACGGCTTGGTTCACACGATATGCCAGACTCACCATGGGTTATTTATTCCATGATGCGCTGTACGGTGTGCCAGGCACTGTATTGAATATGCAACCCCCAATAAGGTTGCAGGGTGTGATACTTTCAATTTGGCCCAGAAACAAATTGGCAAGCAGTGAAGGTGAGTCAGAACTGGACCAGTCTGCGAGAAGTGTCCCTATGAACTGTTGAGTTCATAGGGACACTTGAGATGAGACAGCATTTTCCTTTGTTGACCTGCAGTCCAAGAGATTCCAGAAGCATCAGGGCTATGTTGATGTTGGCGCTGAGGCAGTGGTATGAGGGAGCTATGAAGAGCCAGTCATCTATGTATGGAAACACGACGATCCCTTGAAGTCTCAGGTGTGCCACCACTTCTTCTATACACATTGTAAAGACTCTTGGTGCTGTGGCTAGGCTGAAAGGGAGAACCTTGAACTGGAAAAGCTTGTTGCCCAGGGCAAATCTGAGAAAAGGGCGAGAAGCAGAATATTCAGAAATGTGGAAGTAGGCATTGTGAAGATGTATTGTAGCGAGCTAGTCTCCCTGACACAGGATGGGAAGAGTATTGTCATCCTCAATTTCTTCGGGCAAATGTAGTGATAGATGTCCCAAAGGTTGAGTATAGGCTGCCGACCCCTGTCCTTTTTGGGGACTGTAAAACACCTGGAGAACAAGCCAGTGGTCTTTTGTGCAGTGGGGAGCTTTACTATCACACCCTTGCTCAAAAAGGTAGCAATTTCTTCTCTTAAGGCCCAAGTGGGACAAGTAGAGTGGAACAGCCCCATAGGAGGGGTGTCTTTGAATTTGATGGAACAGCCTCAGGCAATGACAGAGTACCCATTTGACAGTGGTGATGGACCTCCAAGCAGGAAGACAAGGTTCGAGTCTGTTCTGGTGAAAGAGTCAATGGTCAGGCTTCTCTGTAGAAGTCAAAGACAATGTTTCGATTGGAGAGCGTTTTTACCTTGTGTAGGTTTGCAGTTTGCTCTGAAAAGGTCTCCTGGAATGGAAGGAATACGAGCCTGGTTTAGAAGCTTGATTCAGACCCAAGTCGGGTTGGCGCCAAGGTGGCCAATGGCATTGTCAGTACAGATATGGTCAGTTGGCAGAGGTCAATGAGGATTGGGATCCATTCTCATTTTTCAGGCAGGTATCTTCATTTTGTAGACATGGTCAAGAATATCATCCACGAATGAGCTGGAAAGGCCTTCACCATCGAACGTGAGGTCCTCTGCTCTTGATCTAGCTTCTTGGTGGAGCTCTGCAGTACAGAGTCAAGCATGACATCTCAGAGAGATAGCAGCCTTGGAGCCCCAGTCAGCCATGTGGCAGGCTGTGTAATTCACTGGCCTGTGAGCTTCAGTTTTGAATATCACCACTAGTTTTCCAGGAGATGGTTAAGATGGTTGCTGCTTTTTCCTCATAGGAATTGTTGTTAGGCTTCCATGCATGCCTCATGGCTTGCCACGCAGAGTGCCAGGGCTGCGATGGAATAAAATCTGCATCCCACAGAGTCTAACTTTCTTCCCTTGGAATCTTTGGGGGCAGAGTGAATTTTTGGTTCATCTTTGACTGGGATGCTTCCATGATTATGGAGTTTGATTTAGGGTGTTTGAAGAAGGAACAATCCTCTTCCTAAACCCTATATAGGTATTCTATCTTTCTAGATGTGGGCAGGAGAGTAGGTGGTGTCAACTAGGATTGCTTTATTATGTGCAGAAGTGTTGGAAGCATTGGGATAGTAACTGGTGGAGCTAAAGGGCTCTGGTTGAACCCTTTTAAAGACTGGGTCTGTGACTGGGACCGGAAAGACCTTAATCTCTAGTCCAAAAGATTTTGCCATTCTGAGGATTTGTTCCACGTATGGCCTTATGTCAACTGCTGGGGAGAGAGGGTTTTGATCCCCTATAGTGGCATCTGGGGAGGAGGTTGAAGACCAGACAGATGAGGTGGAGGAAAAGTCTGAGCAATAGTCATCCTGCGCTGAAGAGGGGTCGTTAACCAGTGTCTCCATGTTACGGGACAATGATGTTGGGTAAGTCGTACTGCTAGTGGTGACTGTGTAGCAGCTGGTGGCTCTGCGATTTTTCCTGGAATCACATCCTGAAAGAAGTTAGCTGGAAGAGGAGAACCCTAGGTTCTCTTTGTGGGCTGTTCATGGGTAATAACCCACAGTTAACACATAGATCCAGGTTCGCACATAATAACAGCCCACAATTCAACAAATTATGGTTTGTCATTACATGAGAACCAGGTCATTGTGACAAGAAGCCCTGCATCATCATGAGCAGTGCCACCACCCCTTAGACCAAAATTGTGCTGCCAAACTTCCCTGACTTAAGGGATCTGCACTTGAATACCAAATATCCCTACTATGTAGGCAAGATGGAGAGGAAGCTGGATAAAGGTGGAGGAGAAACTGAATGTGTGGACGAGAACACAATGTAGATAACCACTGGGAAATTTTGTGGCACTGAGCAGTGCAGAGCAGTCTCTCAGTAATGAGAAAAAGATCCATCCCAATCTAAGGACCAAGTGAGTTTGTTGGAATTTGCCTGCCTAGTGTCTTGGTGAGTGACTGATGAGGCTTTGCACAGTATCGCCTTGTGACCAGAGGGGGTGAAAGAAGAGGCATGGCTCCTGTCTGAAACACAGTAAAGATCATTGCTCTTGGTTGCCCTGGGTCTGCAGGAGGGGAGAGAATGTTCTGGCTCCATCCATTGGCCTAAAGAACAAGAGCCTCATTCAAACAAGAACCAGTGAGAGCCAGTGTAGAGCAGTCGCTAGAGGGTTGGACTGGGAGTCAGGAGATCTGGGTTCTAGTCCCCACTCAGCCGCGGAAGCTCACTGGGTGACTTTGGGCGAGTCACAGACTCTGAGCCCAACCCACCTCACAGCGTTGTTGTTGTGAGGATAAAATGGAGGAGGGTTATGTAAGCCGCCCTGGGTTCCTTACGGAGGGAAAAAGGCGGGATATAAATGTAATTAACAACAACAAAGAACACCTACAAGGGAAGATCAGCCTAGCTTGAAATGGATTTAAATGCCCACTTATGTTCACCACATTTTTCCTCCACTATCTTTTCCTTGTATGTCTTGTCATATTAGTTTATAAGCCTGATGGCAGGGCCCATCTCTCTCTCTTTTTTAACTGATGTGAGCTGCTTTGGGAGACAATAACTGTCTGAAAAATGGGATAAATATGTTGTAAATAAAAAAATTAACACACACAGGAATCAGCTAAGATATTTTTACAGGGTATTTATGATACAGAATTGGCTTCTAGTACAATGAAAAAATAGACTCCCTTCTCTCTTTCTGATTATTCCAATGCAAAATGAATACATCCCCAGTGCTTTTCATGCTAGCTGGTTGGGTTCCCCTTCCTATGCTCAGATCAGATGCAGTAAGTAGCTGGCCCTGGGTGGGCATCAGTCAGTGCTTGAAATATTTGTAGCCTTTTCCTTTTGGGCAGAGAACTTACCCATTTAGTCCTGTAAATTGAAATTTTTGCAGTGTGGGTTAGACTTGCAGCCTAAAAAGGGACCACCTTAGTAATCCTGGTGAATAACCTCACTTGAGAGACAGGGTTGCCGGGGAAGGGCAACTGGGTCATTTTGCCTCAGGCCCCTCCAAAGCAAAGAGCCCCTGTCTCAGCTCCTATGTGTACTGCTGGCCCCTAACACCAGCGAGAGCCCCACAAATGCATGAGTCCTTGTAGGGGCTGTGGCAGAGCCCCAGAAACTCCCTGGAGGCAACATAGAGGTGTAGGAGTAACACCACCTCCTTGTTCCTTTAAGCGTGTGTAGAGAGAGAATAGCAGAGGACCAAGAACAAAACCCTGAGGACCCTCAGGGGAAACTAAAGAGGAGCTCCCCCCACTGGAAACCTTGAAGAAATTGATTTGAGAAAGTACAAGGGAAAATCTTAGCGCTGAGGAAACCAAAGGCTTAAAGGGAATGATGCAAGAGAGGGCATCCAATGGTATTTTGTACTGATTATTTTATTGTACCTCTTATTGGGAAGAGATTTTCATTGGAGACGCAGCTAAGTTTTAAAAAGGAATAACGATATTACCAATATTGTCTGAGTTATGACAGTAAAGTTTGTTGGAGTATGTCTGAGAGAAATCTGGCCATAGCTCAGTGGCAGAACACATGCTTTTCATTCAAAAGATCCCAGGTATTCAGTTAAAAGAATCAGGTAATGGGAAAGACCCTTCTCCGCCCCAGATGCTACAGGCCAACTGCTGTCGAAACAGACAATACTGGGCCAGGTTAACAAAATAGTATGACCCAGTTTAAGGCAGGTTCCCATGACAGTTCTGCCCCCTACAATTTTCCCAGGCTAAACATATAGCCAAGGATAAGAGTTCAGGGGAGTGTTGCACACTTTTTCCAGGCAGAAAATATGTACTTCTTCTTAAAATGACATGGAGCCACTGCATTGTTAATTGTTCTTTAAAATCCAAAATACTGAAGAAGAGCCAAGGGTCAGACCAAGGGCTCCATCTAGTCGAGCATTTTGTTCACACAGTGGCCAACCAGCTGTTGACGGGAACCCCACAAGCAGGACATGAGTGCAGCAGCACTCACACCCCATGTTCCCCAGCAAGTGGTGCACATAGGCTTACTGCCTCTAATACTGGAGGTAGCATAGAGCCATCAGGACTAGTAGCCATTGACAGCTTTCTCCTCCAGGAATCTGTCTAACCCCCTTCTAAACCCATCCAAATTGGTGGCTATCACTACATCTTGTGGTAGCAAATTCCATAGTTTAACTATGTGTTGTGTGAAGAAGTACTTCCTTTTATCCGTCCTGAATCTCCCACCAATCAGCCTCATAGGATGACCCCGGGTTCTAGTATTATGAGAGTATTACTTATACAGGTTAAACACTTATAAATCACCTCATGACTATTAAGTTGTGTTAAATAACTGACATGAATACCAGCCTGGTGAATATGCAACCACATGTCCTTTACACAAAGATAGTAAATTAAACTGGTGGTTGGGTGGAGTGGAGTTAGAAGCATAACACTGCAAAAGGGAACCGAGTATATTTTAAATATATTTATATTTGCTACCAGCATCTGTTCCAGTCAAATATAAACATGCTCATATGTAGCAGAATGTTTTATTTTGTAGACTTAATCATGGATTCTTCACCATTCATCATACACAATGCTGTAAATAATGAAAACGTTACAGCACACTGTCACTACTGACCTCTAAAAACCCTCTGTTAGTAACTGTATACTGTGACACACAACCCACTGCTTTGTGGAGGACACTCTGCCAAGCTGTTTGTGTGTTTCTTTATCGTTTCCATAGCAAAGGTCAGTGAATGCGTAAGTTAAACTAAAGCTGGAAGGCTAATAAGAGAAGGTCACCACAGGATAAGCTACAATAGCGTTCCTCTGAGAAACCTCTAACTGTTACAGGTGAATAACTTCACTTATAGCTCTATCATGACTACATATAAGAACTGAATTTATGGAAATGATTATGCTTTTTAATATTTTCAAACCTTTTCTGAAAAACACATCTAGAACTATGATACACATGTGCTTGCAACTAAGAACACAGATTTTCATTTCAAGGTCAACCTTTGGGCCGGGTTGTTGGTAAAACTGAAATTTTGGGAAGCAATATTTTGTTCTGACCATTTTAAACAAGTTGATTAGACTTCTAAAAGCCAGATCTAAAGTCACTCTCTTATGCAGGTCCTTACAGAGAATGGAACTAGCAAAACCCTTTAACTTGCAAGGATGAATTGTCTTCTTATAAACTGAAAAGGCATGAACTAATTAGCTTTACTCATAACTCATTGTTTTGAATTAACAGTACAGTGGTCAAAATATATAAGAACTTCCTTTCACAGCATTATGTTTTTTAAAAATGTGTCCTTTGTCTCTCATTGCCCTTTTTTGTTCCTGTGCTGGCTTTGTTTTTTTTATTTGCAGAGATATGAGGGGCACGTGTTCTGATATAAACAGCACCCAGACAACTAATTTTACTTGCGAGGTAGACACCCCAGCTGCTTTTGCTGGGCTGTGCTGCAGCAGGCTTTCTGCTACCATATATAGTGGGCTGGATCCAGATTTATGCTGATCAACTGCACTTCCTTGCCCCCTCCTTCCTACAGCAGCCCCTCTGTCTTTAAAAGCTTATAACTTGAAATGGCAAGCTTAGCTCACTTAAGTGTCTCAGCCTACAGGGTCAAACAGCAAGATGGTCTGTGTACAGCAGGGCTGGAAACTTCAAGTGGTCCATGGGTCAATTTCCCCTTCCTTGGACCTGCTGCAGGGCACACTCCTGCCTCTACCAGAAAAGGGGTAGGGGGAGAGCAGCTGTTTGCTGCTGAAGTTCAGTGGCAAACCACTACAGCAAACAAGCTAAATTTGTCTGATCTAAGCCTCTGCAGCACTTTGTCACTGAAATTCAGCAACAAACTGCTAGTCCCCCCACGCCGCCACATTTTTTCTTTATCAGCAGTGTGGCTGCATGCACCACATAGCCCATGTGTTGCCCACCCCTGGTATACACATACACAAGCAAAGATAGTCATTAAGTAAGCTCCTTGATCTGTTGTGTGGTCATTCAATTAATTCCTGTATCATTATTTATGCAGATGTGCCTTTAAAAAAAAAGGATAATGGAAGCAGTGGGAAAAAATTATTACAGAGACACAACAGTTAACAGTTGTCTCAGCTTAGTTTGGTTGGATGGAAAAAAGCTTGTAACCCAAATGCAGCGGCACCAAGATGCATCACCGAGGGTGACAGTTCTAGAGGTGCCCATAGCCTATTATTGCTTACAACGGCAAGTGCAATTAGTTATTCACTTTTCAAAGTCAGAGTACAGCAGCAGAAATTGCAAGTAGGTGCATACAGCCTTTCTAGTTTCCCAACAGAACTGATAGAAAATCACAGGGTTAGAAGGGATCAAAAGAACACCTCTGTGCAGTTCCCTACAACAAAGCAGGTTAACTCATCTGTCAACCTATCTCCTCAACTGAATAACCCACACAATTCAGATAGGACACCACAAGCACAGAGCTAGTGCACTGGAGGTAATTGCAAAAATGATCACGCATACAGCAAAGTGAATAGAATCGGTCAATTCTTAAAAATACTCACTCAAAGTTAGACCCAGTTTGCACATAATGGCAGCAAATTATGGGTTAGCCGTTTCCAATTTCTGTAAACAACCTCCTATCGGTGCAACCAGAGGTTGTCTGCATGACATGCAAACCCAGACAGATGAGTTGTTTAAGGGCTAAAAAACCCATGGTTAAGCCATGGTTTGATACTCACAACCTCCGACTGAACCGATCCGAGGTTGTTCACAGTAGACAGAAGTGGCTCGTGTGCAGTGCATGTCAAAGCAAACCAGGGATTAATTAGCCCAGGATTTGCCACTGTGAACTGGGTCTAACTTTGACTGAAAGTATTTTCAGTCCATTGCAAAACTGGGAGGTAAAGGTTAACCCCCCCTTTTTCCTGTGCCCAACCCTGATCCAACCCCACCACCCCCAAACACACACAATGTAGCTTTTACATTTTTAAGAAAAATGAAGCAAATATGTTCACAGATCTCTTGTATCACATCTAGTTTACCCCTAAAATAGACACTAATGATGGAACCCTTAGAGATCTCTACTGAGAGAATATGAGGAAGAATAGCCACCAGAAACACAGAGGGAATGATCGGAGACAAGAATTTAAATATAGCATCATCTCAAAAGCATAAGAATGAAGATCAAACATGACAGAAAAGCTGATAAAAGTGTGGAAAGATACTTGGTAATCATGGCCAGAATTGTCCTAAATTCAGTTCTAAGGCTGAACTAAATTTATTTCATCATGTTTTGATCACATTTCTAGCCTACCAGTCCTCCAAGAAGCTCTGGCAGTTTACACTAGGTTATGTTAGACAGTATCCAATAAGACATAAGCGCTAACATAAATCATGTTGTGCTAGCACAAGAAACCTCTACCACAACGCCAATAGGGTTAGCTGGCACAACTGGACTCCCCAGAAAACCACTCATACTAGCTAACAGTACTGGGGTTGCACTAGAGGACCCTTACGCTAGCACAATATAAGTAAGAAAGGAGCTACTTCTTCACACAGGGCACAGTTAAACTATAGAGTTTGCTACCCCAGGATGTAGTGAGGTCCACCAATTTAGATAGCTTTAATAGGGGAAGAGACAATTCATGGAGGATAAAGCTACCAATGGCTACTAGTCCTGGTGGCTATATTCTAACTCCAGTATCAGAGGCAGTATGCCTATCTACACCAGTTGCTGGGGAACATGAGCAAGAGGGTACTATTGCACTCATGTTCCACTTGCAGGTTTCCCAAAGGCAGATGGTTGGCCACTATGTGAACAGAATACTAAGTTGATGGACCCTTGGTCTGACCCAGCATAGCTTTTCTTATGTTCTTAATTTATGTTAGCACTCATATCTTATTGGATACTCCCGCTTGTTTTATTCTCATAATAATCCATGAGGTAGATTAGGTGGGACAGGGACATGAGCAAGGTCACCCAGTGAGCCCCATGACTAACTTGATATTTCTTAACACTTTAAGGTATCAATAATTCCTTCTGCCACTATTCCTAGTAATGTCTCTTTTCATTGGTTGGTTACAAAGACTCACATGAGGCAACTTATTTCAAGAATAAAAACAACCCATTTTAACACTTAGTGCTAAAATGGTGCTCTATAAAAGGCTCCGTGCATTGTGCTTAGGATTCTATGAATCACATCACATCACAACACTCACTGATCTTATAGGCCCCTTCCAACCCTACTATTCTATGATTTAACTGGCTCTAATAGCCATTTATAGAACCAGAAAATCCTTGTAAACTGTCAGCTAATGCAAAGTTAGTTCAATAATCCCAGCTGTACGTAAACTACACTGTTGGCAAATAGCTCAAAGAGGCTGTTTTTGAAGACTGCATCCCTTGCAAAACAGTAGGAGTAGCACAGATAGCCAACTAAGCTATTGAAATAGAAGAGACAATAACTCAATTTGGACACATTAAAGCACACTTGAAAGTGGAGCAAACAACATCATCGTGCTATGGCAAGTCTTTTAATAACAGGAGCATTGCTCTAAAATTAAGCTCACACAAGGGGAAAAGGGAAGGTCTCTTGCGTCCAGTACATAGGGATGAGCAAGAATGCAAGGCAGCAGTCCTGGTCTGTACAGTAGTTGCCTAATATGTATAGACCACAGGTCATCAGGCTCCTCGCACTCCACCGGGGGATAGTGAACAAAAACTGCCCAGATCAGCAGCTAGTTCTGAGCAGAGGTGAGGAATAGTAGTGCACCCCACCTGCATGGGCTGCTACTGAAGCAGACACAACTTGGCAAGTTACCACCACCTATTCCCAGTGGTGGCCCCTCCCTTCCCCAAATGCCACCAGAAGGGTGTCTGAAGAAACATCTTGCCCGGAGGGGATGGGAGAAGAAACAGAATAGGCTTTAACTCAAAAGAAGAGAAACTGCCTAAGAGGAGAAAAGAAAGAGGAACAGACCAACAAAGAGCCCAGAAGGCAATAGGTGCAGTGCAAACCTGCAGCGATACAATGCACAGTCCTGCAAACAACCACACAGAGAGTGGCAGTGATGGGGGCAGCAGCAAACTGGCCCAGTGTCAGCACCTGGGCCAGTATGGGAACATTGGGGCCCATCAGGACAGCCTCTGCTCACTGTAGCATCCTTTCTTCTTATTTTTAGAAACATTCTGTAACAAGGGGGCAGCCAGCCGGGCACAGACATTGGTATAGATGCTGATTTATTATTTTTACTTTAACAACAGATTATCCTTTTCTACAACAAAATGGTGTTTATACCCAAATAAATGTGTAGGGCAGGGCAGCAGAAGCAAGCTCCATTTATTCCTGTAGTTATGATGGCACCGTGATCTAAGTGAATTTAAAATGTGAAACTGCAACATACTCAGATTTTTATTTTAAATTAGGTTTGGCAAACAGGCTAACAACTAAATAGTTGTTTACTATTTTACTTTAGCTTGAGCTCTAACAAGAAATGTTAGTTGTTTATTCCATAACTGAGGCAATACTCACAGCTGTCTAAAGGGGTGGGAGTAAGACTATTAAGTCTAAAATTACCTGGGTGCACGTCCATAAACCTCAGTACAACTGATTCCAGAACAGGTATATTTCGATCCATCTGAGCAACTGAATCAAGCATCACCATCACGCTTTTTGCTTCCTCCCTCCCAATCCCTTCCCTTGTGTCTCTGAAGGCAGGGACTAATTATTGATTCTTGTAACCTGCCCTGGGAGCCTTTTGACTGAGGAGCAAGGTAAAAATGTTTTGAATAAATAAAAATAACTACTGTCACCCTTTCCCACCAGTTCTCCCCAAGAATCAATCATATACATGTCAAGAGAAGTTAGTGAAACAGTTTCAGGAAGTTTACAAACAAATGCACAAATGGGAGGTGAACTGTTGCAGACATCCCAACTTATTTAATTACACTTCTGTTAGGGACAATAAGTTATCTGGGAAGTTCACAAAGTGAACTTAAAACCATAAAATACATTAAAACATTAAGTTTGAAATGAAATAAAACCAAAGTAAAAACCAAGGTAAAAGTTGGCCACAGTGCAAAAGTTCTCAAAACGCACTAATGCAATTTAAAACTGAAGAACTACAAAGCCCGGCTTCACCTGGCACCTGAAAGATCACAATGTAGGCACCAGGCAAGTCTCTCTGGGGAAGGTATTCCACAACAGGGCAACACCACTGAAAAAACTCTTTTCTTAGTAGCCACCCACCTCACCTCATTCCACGGGGCACCTGGAGAAAGGCCTCTGGGGATGATCTTAGGATCCAGGCAGGTATATACAGAAGGAGACAATCCATTTAGGGTTTTGTAGGTTAATACCAGCACTTTGAATTGGGCCCAAAAATGGACTGGCAGCCAGTGCGGATCATACAATCTTGCTGCTCTAGTTTTGGACCAACTGACGTTTTAGACCATTTTCAAAGGCAGCCCCATGTATAATGTATTGCAGTCATCTAAAGGAGAGGTTACCAGAATAGGGATACCTATAGCTAGACTATCTCTGTCCAGATAGGGTCATGGCTGGTATATCAGCTTAAGCTGATGAGAGGTGCCCCATGACACTGAGGCCATCTGTGCCTTCCGTGATAATGCTGGATCTAAGAACACTGCGAAACTACAAACCTGATCATATGGGGTAGTGCAAGCCCCTCCAGAACAGGCTGAATATCACTCATCCAGGCAGAAGAATCACCCATTATGAGTACCTCCCATCTTGTCTGGATTGAGCCTTGGTTTATTGACCCTCATCCAGTCCATTACTACACTCAGGCACTGATTCAGAACACCTACTACCTCACCTGGATTTGATTAAAAGAAGAGGTAGAGCTAGGTGTCATCCACATATTGGAGATACCTCAATTCATATCTCTGGATAACAGCCCCCCATGGTTTCATGAAGATGTTGAACAGCATTGGGGGGGGGAGGGGGTTGGAAATAAAGCCCTGTGGCACCCTACTGCGTAACTGCCAAGGGACAGAGCAACCATACCCCAGCACCACCTTCTAGAATCAGCCATCCAAGTAGGAGTGCAGATACTGCAATGCAGTACCTCCAACACCCAGCCCAAACAGCCTACTCAGAAGGATACCGTGGTTGATGGTATCGAAAGCCACTGAGAGATCCAAGAGAATCAACAGAGTCACAATCACCCTGTCCCTCTCTTGGCCAACGTTATCTCACAGGTTGATGACGATTTGTAAGAGAACAGGAATTCAAGCTTTTTCCACAGCAGGAGAAATGGAAAAATATAAAATACAACTGGTATTCTCCCCACTCCAGCAGCCTGTTTGGCAAACGTTTTCCTACAACGCACACACATTTGAACACCAGTTCACCTTAAAACAGTATGACCTTATTTATTTATTTCCTATAATGCCCAATAGCTGAAGCTCTCTGGGCGGTTCACAAAAATTAAAACCACAAGGTATAAGATTTGCACAGGATGTAGGGTAAAGGCCAGGCAGTAGGACTCTGTATTAAAAATGTTCCTGTCCAGTTGCAAACTTGAAAGAAAAAAACCCTATTTCTTGCATGTTTCAAACTGAATGAAGGATTCAGCAAAATTATTTTGAACAGTGAGAAACATTCAAAATTAAATGGACCTTAATGGGCACTGTTAAGAAACTATATTATGCCTATGCTAAAAAAAAAAGCCTGTTACTGCCAAACTCTAAAATAAATCACTTTAAGGCTCAAAACTTTAACAAACTACACAAAGGAGATATTCAGTCTTCAATTTCTCCACCTGTTACATGAGAAGCAGCTGATAAAAACATCTGTGCCAAATGTAGCTATCCTAAACATACTAGGGAGTAAGTCCCACTGAGTACAATGGAACTTACTTCCAAGGAAACATGAATAGGATTGTGCTGTTAGCCTCCTACCAGGTATTGTTCAATACGTATGAGTCTGTGCCTGTACTGAAACTCTGTACTATTAAAGTTCAATAAAGTGTCTCAGTACATATATAACATACAAAGTCACTGATATTTTAAAGTTTATCTAAACCCGGAGTGGTCAACTTCTGAACCTCCAGATGTTTTGGCTTGCAACTTGCATTACTCCCTCGCCACTGGCTGTGCTGGCTGGTGCTGATGGAAGCTGTGGCCCTTCAGATGTTCTGGCCTACAAGTTAACCACCCCAGTCTAAACACTACACACTGTTCCCATGTCTTAAAGTGTTAATGTAACATATTTCTTTTTTTTTTTTATGACAGTACGTAAGTGTCCACCTACTGATCCAATTTTTAAATCAGACCATTTTGTTTAAGTTATCACATGTAAAATACAGTTTACAGCACAATCTACTACAATTAGGGTTACACCTCTGTTGGCCTTCCTGAGTACCAAAATCCCAGCACACAACAACCAGATCACACCTGCTGGAGCGCATGCATTCCATGCAAACCTAGTTAGTATCAACAGCAGGCTCCATCTCTTTTGCATTGCTGATCAGGATCAGAAATTATTTTTTCTTACTTTAAATACATGTAATATGGGCAAAAAGCAGAAAGCATTCTGGGCGCATTCATATATCCTGCTAGCCCATAATGGGTGACTAGCCATGTAGGGTGGGTTGTTTTGTGAACAACCTACCCTGGTAGTTAGTCCACCCCCCAGACAAGTGGGTATATAAGCCACAGTGCATGGCTTGTTTTCCCTCTCCCACCCTCATTCCTCTCCCTCAGGCCTCCACCCAGCATCCCAGGGGACCTGGCAGCAGACCCGTCTTTTCTACCACCAAGTCCCCTTTCCTGGCTCTGATCATGATCTTGACTGGGGTTGGAGCCCTACTTTTCCTGGTCCCGTTTTTGCCCAGGGAATATACGGGAAATGTTGTATTCCCCCTTTGATTTTCCGCTGATACACAACAGCAGGAAACCAAAGCATACTGGCTTCCCCTCCTTCACCCCTGTATGTTGCACTTGGCAAACAAACAGGGGTGCAGGAGGGGCAAGCATGTATCAAGTCCCCTTCCCCAGGGCAGGGAAAAGATCTTTCTTGTGGTGTAACCACCAGAAGTCAAGCTGTGAGAAAAATCTTTCCCCTGACCTGGGGACAAACCTGCTTTTTTATGAGAAGGAGCGGGGTGCTGGGGGGGGGGGGCATATTGGGAAACCCCTAAAAGGGCTCCATCACCAGGGCACGAATAGGAAACCTGCAGGTAAGTGGGTAATTTTAGCCCTTCTCCTACCACGCGCCCAGAAAATCTGATGTGGGGGGGAATCCAACCCTTGCCATGGGTCCTGTTGCCCCAAGGGCCCATGGTGGGAAGTTGGACTCCCCCCACATCTGATTTTCAGGGACGGGGCACTTTAATAACAATAGAAGCCTATGGAGATAGTTACCTCTATATACTGGCATTCGGATTTAAAGCAACCTGTCCCTGAAACACAGATTGGAGGGGGAATCCAACCTTCCACCATGGGTGCTGTGGCCCCAAGGGCCCATGGTGGGGGAGTGGATCCCCCCATCCAATTTTCTGGACGGGGTGCTTTTAAAAAAGTTTCACAGCCCTGTTTGTGCACAAAACAGGGCTGGGGAATTTGTTTAAAAGGGTTCCAACCTCAACCAAGATCACGATCAGAGCCGGGAAAGGGGGGATCAATTGGGGCGAAGAGGTTGCCCATGACAGCCCCTCCATGGTGCCATTTGGGCACCACTGGAGGGGCTGTCACAGGCAAGGCGGAAGGGCACTGGCAGGGCCTTGGCCATAATCACAAACGGCAATCACAACCCCACTCAGCAAGAGCAGCAGGGGTTGCTGCTGCTTTTGCTGAACGGCTCACTGCCTGATGTTACCCACAATGGGTTGGCATGTCATTGGTTCCCAGGGTGGGCTGTTTGGGAAAAACAACCCACCCTGATAAAAACAATCTGGATTCATATGACACACTAACCCATCATGGGCAGTCACTCATGAGGGGTTAGCATGTCATGCAAACCCAGTCTCTGTGTAACTTGGTATGTTGATTGCTCCTTGCCCAAAAAGTGTAAGGAAAGAAGTACCCCCATTAACCATATTGTTTTTGGTTAAAAGCCCAAAATTAGTATTGCATCTAAGTGAATTAGATATTTCTAATCTTGCACATTTCTAGGCTTCCCATCCTGCCCTCCCACCCCCTAAAAAGGTGCAATCCAGAACTACCTGAAGTACCAATCTGAATGAGGCAGAGGTAAGTAAGTCATGTGTTTATCTTAATTAACAGAAATAACTTGTATTTATCTGAAAACAGAAGGCATGGGAGTCTCATTTTGTTTTCTAACTTCAACAATAGCTGTAAGGCTAGAAAGGAGAATACAAGAATTACACATACAGACTCAGTAATGCTGCCCATCCACACCTCTGTCGCATACTGACACAGGGGGCATTATGGTAGCAGTGGAGATGCACTTGGTCCCTTGAATGCAACCATCATTTGCCAAAAGTAATCTGTAGAGTGCTAAATTACAAAGCATTTTGAATAGTGGTACAAAGTAGGGCTGCGCATTGCTTCGGTGCCAAATTCGAATCCCGAAGCAAACTGGGGTGCCTCGGTGTGATATGAAGCAAACCAGAAGCTAACCGGGTCACCTACGAAGCACCTCGGTCCACCTCAGAGATTCAGAGCTCTTCTGATGACTTCTGAAGCCGACAGCCTGTCTCCAAAATGTATCAACTTGAGAAAGATCAGGGAGGAGGAGAGAAGAAGGAGGGAGGGGGGAAGAGAGGAGGAGGTGGGAGTGAACTCTGGCGAATGGCAACTCTAGTTGCCAAATTAGGGCTGAACATAACCCAGCAGTCTCTAATCAGTGACAATGGTAGTGGTGGTGGTGGTGGGAATACTGGATACACTGGAGAAAAAAGCCTGCGTTTGTTCATGCAAGAGAGAGATCTGGTGGTGTTACTGGAGAGAGCTCTGAAATTATTTGGTTAGATTGTGGGGGGGTGCGCGTGCATGTGCGCACGTGAACAGTGGACTCTATCCCACCCAGCCCTTCTCAATTCAACTATTTCCTTGCTTTCTTTTCTACGGTATTTATTTAAAAATCAAAAACATCTTTGCAGTTTTCTATTTTTCTTGCTAGATCCTTTTACAAAAGATATATAACTTCCCTTTGTTTCCTTGTTCTTGCTCCCCGACCACCACCCCTCTCAATTCCTGTACTCCTTCCCTTCCCACTTTTGGACTATATATCTTTTCCTAAAAGAAAACAAATTAAAACCTCTTTTCTTTGCTTGTAGGTAGTTCTGTATTTTATTTTGCACGTGCGCGCGCGTGCGCGCACACGCTTGTGTTGTGGTCAAGCAAAGCACTACACACATCCACATTTCAAAATACAGTGGGCAAAGCACTACACACATAACATCTATTATTTAAATAATACTCCACTGTGTAGCAAAACAAGCAAGCCCAATATGAGGCATAATTGGTATATAGGACTTCTCTGTAAATGTCTGTTTTGTAACGCTTATCGCTAAGGACAATTGCAGCATTACATCATAGGTTGTGGAGAGATTTGAGCATGTGATGGACTGGGACGCAATGAGTTTTTCTTTAAAATGTATAAAAGCGTTTGGTAGACTGCTACTACTATGGACATTTCTCAGGCCTCCAGATAACACCTTATGAAAGTCCTTTGATGAAAAGAACAGCAGTAGTATCTGAGGAACAAACCTCAAACAGAGTACTTGAGAGAGAGAGAGAGAGAGAGAGAGAAGGAAGTTATATGGATTTAGAAAAGATGGAGCTAGGCACATTAAGTTGACCAGTCTTTAGAAATCCACCATATATTTACCACAGTTGCATGAATCAATAATTTCTTAAATGCAAGATGGCAGACTGGCAGTCCACAGCCTGGCTGCCAACTTTATCTGGCCCCAGATTACCAACTTTAGTAGTCCTAGGGGAGAGGGGTTATTTCCACTTCAAAGAAACCTACAGCACAGATTAGGGATAGTGACCTCCCTCCTAATCACTTCTTAAACACCTAACTTCCCTGATTATCCCTTTACAACCTTTGGTTTGAGTTTCTGAGAACAGCAGATTTTACCTGCACTGAGCACAAGAATTACTGGGCCAAACTGTCTGAGCGGTGGCAGGTTGAATCCCCTCCATGGGGGCTGAGATGCCCCCAAATTTCATGTATGTATCATGAAAACTGAAAAAGCTATGTCCGTTTTCTATTTTCCAATGCAAGTCAATGGGAAAATGTCATATCAGAATGATTCGGATATCTGAATCTCTTCGGGTCCGAATCTGAAATGAAGCAGATGGGGTCTGAATCAAAGCAGGGCTGCTTCGGAAGGTCCGAAGCAGCATCTGAAGCGAAGCAGGGGGACAGTGCACAGCCCTAGTAAGAAGTATTAAGTTAATTTCATTCCTGTAGATAATTCTCTCTATCCCAGTCTTCAACATTCAAGAGAAATGGTAGTTCAGAGAAAATACTTATATCAGCATTTCTTACCTTCACTACAGGATGCCCACCAGTAGATGCTTTTACTGCTCCTCTACTACCTTCAGTTTCATAATGTGCTCTATGATGTGTTTTTGGTTGTACTTCTATTTTCAATTCACACTGTCCATATTGAGTCGGCAAAGGCCAGTCTAGGGGAGGCAACGAAGATGTGCTAAAAACAAGAAGTGCATAGATTTCAGTATTTCACAAATATATATCCTGCACTTTCAATTCCCAAGACTTCTGAAAGCAGCAAACAATACAAATATAGTAATAAAAATACAAACACACAGCAGCACAAAAATATACCGAAAAGAGTAAAATACTTAATGCAAAAGGAAACCAGAGTACAACCAGCATCAGACAAGGAAAAAAAATGCTGATTAGAAGTCAACTGCCACCATGTAGAGGATATCATTGCATGTGGAGAGAGATCATTGCAAAAGCCTGCTATAACCATGATATTTCACTGTGTGCAGACATGAGATCAGCTGCACGAGTTAGATGAATTGCAAAATGTAACTTGCAAGATCAGCCCTTACCAGAAGCCTTAGAGGCCTTTGGTACAGCATGCCACAACGAGCACTTCTTCCTATAAGAACCATCTTGCCCTTTAAGAACTATGGGGGAGGCCTTGCTCTAGAGAGTTCTCACCTCTTGGGCAGATCATAAGAGTGGAGAGAGTGCCTTTTTCATGGCAGCATGCATCTGTGGAACTCTTTTCCCAAAATAAGTCTAAGCTCAACCCTACAATCATTCCAGAGGAATCTAATATGGGTTGTAGTGTTACTACAACCCGTATTATAATATGGGTTATAATGGAGCATTTATGTTTTTAGCAGCCACACAGAGGTTATTAAAAGAAAAGATATAAATATTTTAAATAAAGAAGATTAGCTGACAAGGCAGGATTTAGACTGTTGTCAAAACAAGACAGAAGCCTATCAGAACCAGACTAATACTGCAGATAATAATTTTAAAATTATGTACTCTAAATACAATGTGGCTGTCATGCATACTGAAGTCTGCATTCAGAACCATGATTCTTATTAAATAATACTAGCAGTAAACATTATCTTAATCTAAAATGTGTTATTCAATGAAATATGCAACTACAAAGCCAATAAATATACTGGAGGGGGTTCTCCCCCCCCACGAATTTCTGTATTATTAAAAAATAGTCATTATTACTAGGCTAGAAGAGCTCAGATTTCTCAAGTTATGAAAAGACTGCTGCTTTGTAATATAGGTAACGTATAAGTCTTCCTCCAGAGCATAAGCAGACTCTTACAATCCATAGCCTACTAAATCTGGGCAAGACTGATTTTTCCCCACTAGACATCAGGATAGGACACCTCTCTCTTTAGTAGGTATCTGGATTACTTAAACTCACCTTCCAGGATTAAGTGCTGTCCTCCTAACTTAATGAAATCACCACAGAGCTTTGCCAGGTTAAAAGGAGAACCACTACTTCACTTCCTGCCCAATCAGGGGACTAAGCTATCCTACCATCCACCCTTTTCCACATTTTCAGAAGATGAAAAATCAAGGAAGTAAGCAAGCATCTCTCAGAAATTTAAGACCAATTTGTTCACCCAAGTTGCAAGGCCAGGGGAATGCACATATAAGAGAAATCATATGCAACATGGCATTACAGTCAACCTTTACAGAAATCCTGAGGGTTCTTATCAGAAAGACCACCACATCTTGAAAACTGCTCTGTTAATAGGATAGGCAAGGAACTAGTGATATTAGCACCAAAGAAATAGCTATTATCAATAATTAATTGCATACTTCATTCACTACTGCTGTTGTCTCCACTAGAAGATTAGAAAGAATGAAAATGGAGTACTGAGAATCCTTACAAAAGTAACAGAGGGAGTAGCTGTTTACAGAACAGGCTAACCCACACTCAGTGATTAAATGTGGGTTGTTTTGAACTGTGGGTTGTTTATTGAATTGGCTTGTTAACTACCCTGAACCCAACAACATACCATGGGTTCTCAAGATGGCTTGTTCAAGAAAATAAGCCTTACAGCATGGTTAACAAGCCACCCTGGCTTCGTTCAGACAACAGGCTACCACACGATTCAACGAACAACCCACGATTCAAAACAACCCACACTCAACCACTGAATGTGGGTTAGCATGTTGTGTGAACAGCCCTGAAGTGTCAACATTAACCAATACAAGAGGCAGATTTTTAAACAAGGGGAGGTGAGGGGACAAAGGCAAAAAGCAAACCTGCCAACAGTGTATTTTCATGTAATCAAACTCTCATCACAGGGAAGATGCAGACTTGCAATATAACCATTAGGAAGAATAACAGTCTCCATGAGGCTGTATTGTTTATTAGTATTTCTCACTTCCCATATTAAGATGAGTCTGTGGTGATGGGCCCTGTACTACTGGGGAAATCGATACATTAAACTGATCACATTCATGTAAAACAAAAACACTAAGTTACACACACACACACAGACACACAACTTTGCCATAACAAGCTTAACTCCAATTACTTATGGTGAGTAATGAAATAATTTGCTTGCCTGGCCACACAGCAATTGACAGTGGGTAGCAGCTGCATCTGAGCTGACTGAAGGAACACCAGGGCAAAGAGAGCATCGCAAAACTATTGCAGCAAACATGCACTACTCCAACACTTAAGCATCCAGAGAGTGGAATGGTCAACCACAAAACGCTTTCCAGTCTTGGGCTCTAACGTTGAGCAACTGGGCTTCCTGCTCCAAGGGTACTATTGCCAAATACCAGAAGAGCTTTTTCATGCTTGTTAAACCTGAGCTCTTTTGTCAAATTGCCTCAGAAGAGGAGAGCAGTTGTTGCAACAGCATCAGCTGCCCAAGTCCTATTCACAAACAGCAAATAGGATTTTTAATGGTTGCCTTAGTCTATTCTATTCCTTTTAGACCTTACACTAAACTATTTTAAAGAATCAAAATTTTCCCACGTTATCTTTGGCCAATATTGGGAGTTAAACGTAAGAGTTTCACTCAAGGTAAGTTTGGAGGCACCAATAGCCAACCAATAGCCATCCAATAAGTTGCCTTCACTCTTCTCCAATGTAGTGGCCCCTAGATATTTTGGAGTACAACTCCTATCAGCCCCAGTCAGCATGGCCAAAAGTCTTGGATGATCGTGGTTGCAGTCCAAAATATATGGAGCACACTAGTTTGGGGAAGGCCAGCAGGATGAGATATAAGAACAGTCTTTCTTCTGAATTTACCCATACTGGTTCTAATTCCATAGGAATCTAGGAAAACACAAATAATTGTGGTTTCAGGATCACCAATGGCACCAATGTTTATTTAAATTCTGGGTGTTAGGATGTTTGCCACTGCTCAACAACTGAAAACTGAGCAACACAGGGCAAACATATACACCTATATTCAAGTGTTTAACCTCTTAAAATTTATCTGTATTTAAAAAGAGTCATTAAATAGTATGCAAACTTTTGAACTGTGTATTTTCTAACATGCAGGGACTTCAAAAGTATCTGCTTAAGTTATGTGGACACTTATCACCAGGTCAACAAATACTTTTGAAGACTATGTTTACTTTATAGCCTGACTAATTTATATAGGAAATTACTGAACAGAACAAAATCAAAATGGTCCAGATATGAATTTTTGTTCAGCTTTGTTTCTGTATAGGCACTCAGCAATAGCTTTGGATGATAACCTTATGAGGACTAAAATCCCTTTGAATTGCGAATTCAAAATTAGGGTTAATCTTGAAAAAGCTTTCTAATTTCATACTTCTGGCTAGAACCCAAATGTTAAGTAGTAATACCCAACTCCCTGCACTGCTGATAAAAGGAGAACACCTGGTAGGCATTACTTACAGCACTCCTCTTTTTCTATAATGCAGATCAAGAGGAGGAGGATTTAGTTTGACATATCCAAAGTGAACTTTCTATATTTGGGGAAGGAGAGGGTGAGAGAGAATAGAAACCCTTGACAGTTTTACTGGGAAGTAGAAACCAGACCTCTCAAACAAAGCAAACAGAGCACCCAGACTGAGAACACTGAAGCCTGTGCTAATAGACACCTGAAGAGACACTGCAATGTGCAAGACCAACTCTATTGTGTCTAATATACATTAACACTTTCTAGATTCTACTAGCTCTCCCCCTACCATAAGAAAAGCCTTGAACCCATAATAAAAGCAGAACAAATAAGAAAACACAAAAATATACAATCCAGAGCCTGCCTGCATGCAATGCTGTTTTGAGGACATAACCTACAACGTTGGTTTTCAAGTTTAAAGGAAGCTATTCTATTGCAGAGAATACTAGGACATATTTGACGGTACATAGCCATCACACTACCTGTGTATTACTATAAAACCTCTAATGGATGCCACTAAAATAAATCCTCTATACTTAAGGCATGGGACTAACAACACCAGAGACAACATTTCAAAGTGAACAAAATGTAAAATGTTTATTAAGGGAAAATAGTTACAAAAAGGAATAAAGCATCAGTCTTCAACTAAGCTGAGATTGCTTAAAGGATCTTAAATGAAATGTGTTCCTCATAGGTAAGAGAGTCTTCCCCAGCAAAATAAGCTCTCAATAGCTTTTTCCATCAGAATTCCCTAAATTCCACCCCAACCAATTATTCACAAATAGGAGCAGATGCTGTCTGCCTCCAGCTTTCCCTTCTTCTTCTGGCATGATTCAGATGTTTTAGAGACTACTTGCTGAAGTTTCCTCTGGTCAGACATAACATAACAACCTAAAATGTATTATGTATAGCTTGGTTTGCTCATAAATTATCAGATTTGGTAAATTAAATTCAAAAGTATAGTTTATTCAGACAATAATTACACATGTACTGAGTTTACTTCTAAATGTTTTAATTTTAATGATAATTTTATGAACAAATAAAGTTATACATAATACATTTTATATTCCTAACATAACGGTGACTTTAGATCAGTGAAAAGCGCTAAAAAAGGAACGTATTCACAGCAGACTTAGAAAGGTTGAGGAGAGGTACAACTCATTCTAGAATGATTCAAAGGTATAGTGAATATGTTCCTTTTTCAGGAACCTATTTATCTACACAGACACCTTCCCAAACATTAAGATAATCAACTGAGGCCCTTCTCCAGGTGCCCACACCAAATGATGCGAGGTGAGCGGCTTCAGGAGAGATGGTCTTTCCAGTAGCGGCACCCCATCTGAGGAATGCTCTCCACAGGGAGACTCATATGGCACCTACATTATGGTCCTTCCAGTGCCAGGTAAGACCTTTTTATTCTCCTAGGCATTTTAAGAACTGTGTTAGTGCTTCTAGTACTTTATTCTGCTATTGGTTTTAGTTTGGTTTAATGATATTGTAATGGTTTTATTCTTTGTTGCTGGTTTTAACTTAGTTTTATTCTGTGCCAATTTTTTTTTAATTATATTTTGTTTTTAATGTATTGTACACTGCCCCAAGAACTTTGGTTATTGGGCAGTTTAAAAGCACAGAAAATAAATAAAATAAATTATTTGAGACAGGTTTTTTTATAATATAGAGAGACTTCTTCCTTCATTAAGAGAAGCTGTGATAACCAACTTTTCATTCACCTTAGACTGGCACTATCAGAACCTAACTATAAACCAGCGTACTGAACCGGATGAAATATCTAGAACAGAACAACCATCTAAAGGGAAATGTAGTAATGAATAAGATGGTAGGTCAGGGGTGGGGAAGCTTTTTCAGCCTGAGGACCGAATTGGTTTTGGGCAAGCATGTTGAGGGCCATCACAAAGTGTGCAGGGCCACACCACTGCTGGCATGTGGCCCCAAAGTGCCCCGATGCACGCACGCGCACACACATAGCCCCTCCCTCCTGCAATCAGACTTTTAGAAAGTCTCCACTAGCACCAACAGAGGCTCTTTTCAAACCTAAGCGCAGTGGGAGGGGCAAGTTTTCCAGGGGGGTTGCTGCATCAGGGAGGGTTAGCCATTCCCTCCCCAGCAACAACCCCCACAAAAATGCCCCGACACACTATAATTAGGTGTTTTTGTCACCAACTGAGGCTTTTGAAAAAGCATCACTTGCAGCATGGGAGAGAGGAGGGGAGATTCCATACCTTGGATCAGAGATTGGAGATAAGAGTAGGGGCCAGTTCGGGACTTCTCGCAGGCCATATCCAGCTGTTGGAGAGCCCCCATCCATGCTATAGGTGAATGTGTAAAAACTGGAATAATTTTGAGAGGTATTTCCTTTAGCACAAGGAAGTCTCAATTTCATTCAACAAACGAGCACTAAAGTTTCTTCCACTTGGAAAAAATAGTCAAATATACATTTGACTGGTGGATATAGGATCATACTATGCCTTTGCAGTTGGTAATTCAGGTCACTACTGGATGTCAGAATTTTTCCGTGTCTCACATTGATCAGGACTGGATCAAAACACATCCAGTTGTTCTGACCTTGAATGTTAGAATTCAGTTTATTCCTTTTCACTGACTCTTAATTTTCCGTGCAATTTTATCAGGCTACTTGTTAAAAATGTGAACATCAGATGTACTCGATCTGGAAGGCTCCCTTCTCCCATTGGAGGAAGACTATCTTTGGATTCAATGCAGCCCACTGTGTTTAACAAAAACCAGTACTGTGTGTTTAGGATTCTTCTTCAATGCTGCTGCTGCTGGCTTTATGAGAGTGACCCATTTTGGTATTGACGCAAATCACACAAGCATAATCTATCAAGCTTCAACTCAGCTTTCCATCAACTCAGAGAAGCCAATACTCCAAACACCCAGCCATGGCAGCAGAAATAGAAGTTGAAGATAAAAGCATAATTCGTACAAGAGCTGGCAAGGACACTTGGTATGTTGCACTGTAATAATTTATTACGGAAATGTCCTTATTTGGGATTCTATCTACAACAACAAATCTACAAAGAACTCAGGCTTTGCTCCCTAAAGTTACAATACTGATGAGGTTCCCAGATAGGTTCTGGAATATAAAATAGCAACTGGTACACGACCACTAGTATACCACATTACATGCAAAAGAAATGCAGGATTATAAATCCACCTATGTAATTGGAGAAAAAAGGAGAGGCACTTGCCTAGTCACTTGTGAAGAGTAAAAACCACTGCAGGAACAGACTAATTTAATCTGAAGATCCTGAACACAGTCTATATTCTGGAGGAGAAAAGGCCAAGTATTTTGTTGGGGGGAGGAAATAAGATGAGAAATTCCAGTCTGTTTCTGCACTACATCTGTAGAATGTTTATCAAAGAAATGGAGTGCACCATCATAGTATCAGCATGTGTACTCTCTTGCTTACAGCTTGAAATGGGACAGCATATGCCTACATGTAACCACCACAGGCTGTATTCCATTTATCTGATCAGAAACAGCAGCAACACAGGAGTAGGGAAGCCAGGCAACACAGTGAAAGGGAGGTCATCGGTGACTGAAAAATAGGGAGACCAATATGCAAGCTGTGAGGAGCAAATGGGAGTGAAGAGAAGCCCCAGCATGCCTACCAGAAAAAATAGGCTGTGTACGGATTTCCCTCCATCATCATCTGTGCAGAGAATGATACAAAAAGTCATTCAATTTCTCTGCAACCTCCCAGTCTTCTTTCAGTACTCCTTTTACACCTGTGACATTTAACAGCCCCTGGCTGTTTTCTACTTTTGACACATTGGTTTTTATATCTTTAGCAGTTTGCTCTTCAAATGTCTGACATTTGTAGAGTATTTCTTCTTTCAGTCATGACCTAAAAGGATCATATTGTCTTTGCTGAACCATGCTGGTCCAAGTACTCTACTCCTATTCCATAAAAATTCTATGGAATAGCTTTGTTTTTGAATGTGCTTCTTTTATCATGTATTACTTACTTGAACTCTTATTTTATACACAGTGAAACAGTATACGCAATGTTCACAATATTTCATAGTTAGAAGAAAAGCTGTTGCACCTTTTCAGGTATATATTTGACAATTTCTGACAGAATTTTGCAATATGCAAATATGTATGTTTAAGATGTACCCAGTACTCGGAAGTAAATGAAACAAACATAAAATATTTGTACTGTGAAACACTGACAGTTAAATTCCAACATTCCTCATGAAAACTTTGCGCTTTCATTTTTTACCAAGTAGCAGAAGCCAGCTGAGTGAGGATGTGTGTGTGGCCCAACTATGTTCCCACCCACATTACAGTACTACAGCAATGTAACTTAGCAAGAATGGACCATACACAACAGGAAAAATTAATTGGGGTAGACCTAACCTAAAGCAACATTAACCAACACCCAACACTTACTGGCTTCCCACACCATTTACTACAAGTTTGAAAATAGTAAGCAGCATGTAAGGATTATCAGACTTAATACACTATCACTCCAGTTAGAAGGCTTTAGGTTAAAAAGGGGGGTCAATTTTTTAAGAAGCTTTTATATACTGTTTTGGGATGGAGGTGACTGACCCAACAAATCCTAGTGTGAGCTAGCAAACACATTTAATCTGATTTAAGTTCAAACTGCTTCTTATCCTATCACATACTTAACCTTACGTAGAACAAGAGTAATGTAATGGGTATATAAAGTTTGCTTCAGTAAATGCAACTAACGGGGATAACTATTTCATACATAGAGAAGGTATTCAATTTTTTAGAAGCTATATGTATCTGGATCGAATCTAAATTACTTGAGGTATAAATACAATAAAGTAGTTGTTAAATTATGATTGCTTCAGCAACTGAACTTATTTCGGTATAGGCATATCCAATAATATGTTATTAACTGTTGCAGGTGACAGAACTTTGACCACACATTACAAAACCTCAATAAAGAGGAACATCTTCCTGTTGGGCCAGGTTTATATTTAAAATTTAAGAAAGATCAGTGATATTTACCAAGACAACAAAAAAGTTGTGCAGCACCATGAAATCTTAATAGGACAGAAATGGGCAGATATCTCAACCAGAAGATTAATTAAGCCACAGCTGCTATACTTCAATACTGCACCTGGATGTTCAGACTTAAGCTCCCTCTCATCTTCAGAATAATTCTAATATAAGTTAGAATACAATTTCAAACATGTGTCGTATTTATGCTTGTTAGATTGTCCCAAAGCTAGGTGCCTAAACGCTTTTCATTTTAGACAACTTTGCATTCAGGTGAATTCCTAGGGCTGTCTGGGCATCCTAAGTGTGTGTCAGTGAAACTGTGGCCTGCTTCAGAGATAACACTAAACTGTGGTTTAGTGTTACATACATGAGCCTTGGGCTCACAGGCTCTTCCCTCCTCCTGCAGCAAGACCACAAGGAGGAGACTGGAAACTTTCACTTCCATTTTAAATTAGCCAGTTTAGTGCTGCATCCAAATCCAAAACTCTAGTTAAGATTAACTATGGCTTAGACAGGAAACAAGCCAACTTCATAAACCAGTTTGTTTGTTTATTTATTTATTCCATTTATATCCTGCCTTTTTTCCTCCTTAAGGAACCAAGTTTGAAGTTGGTTTCTTTAAACCATACAAGACTAGCCATAGTTTGACAGGGTTCAAATATCTTTACAAACTGTGGTTAGTTAAAAAGGGAATGAAAGCCTCTAACCCCCTCCTGGCCATGCTGGGGGGTGGGCGGGAGCTGATGAGCTCAAGACTCATTCATGTAATACCAAACCAAAGTTTAGTGTTATGACCAAACTAGGCCTGTTTCTAGGCTAAATTGTCTCCATACCATTAAAGAACAAAGGAATAACTATACACTACTTAGTAGTAATCATCAAGGCAATATAATGGTTTAGGGTTTAGCAGGCACTAGATAACTTGTTTATAACAAAATATCTAAGGAACTGAACTATCTAAATAGACTTAGGGCACAATCCTATGCATGTTTAGACAGAAAAAAGTCCTACAGCTCCAAGCATTTCCCAGCCAGAAAAACATGCATAGGATTGCACCTTTCATATGTTACATTACAGTATATAAATTCTTATCATGTGCACACCAACACAAAGGCACAAGTACTCCAACTCCCAAAGGTCAGAAAGTCTATAATTTCATTATCTTTAAACTACTTACCGAAAAATAGGAGTATGGCCAGGCTTTGGTTTGTTCCAGCTAAAGTGTGAAGGAACAGAAAGAAATTGGTCACCAGACAAGTCTTTTTTTAATGTATGCTGGGATCCAGAGCTATCATCTATCGCAGTTTCAAGGGATGGTGATACGCTACCCTGTTCTTCAGAACAAAGCTCTATTTTTCCTGTTACAATGGCAGTTTGATCCTCAGAGGTCTTTCTTGTTTTAAGAGGGATGTCAGTCTCTGCACAACACTGAAAAGGTGAGAGGCCAGGAGTTGGACCATGGAAAGAAGAATTTAGCCATGTGTCTTCTGTTATACTTCCCCTAGGAGAGTGTCCTGGTGATGGAGTTGGAGAATGGTGAGGAGAAAGAGAACCAATGTAACAGATCTCAGCACTAGAATGTCGCCGTTTCCCACATGGTGATGTAGGCCTTGATGATGGTCTTGAGGTTGGCCTAGGGCTAAGCCAATTTTCATCTGTGATACTAGTCCTAGGAGAATGACAAGGAGATTGTCTAGGTGACAAGACATGCCCAAATCCATATGATGGTTGCCAAGGTTCATCCACAGGACAGCCCCTTGGAGAACCTCCAGGAGATGCCAAAGGTGACCCAAGGGTAAAACGAGCAGCAGCTTCATTCAGTTCTGAATCCACATCATCATAAATATGAGAGATTGACTCACAAGAGGAGGCATCCGAGAACCAGCTCCGAGAGGAAATGCTGCTGGCAGGACTTGGACTAAGGGACGACTCCCTGAAAGATGGCTCAAGAGGAAGATACAAGTGATCCCTTGAAGGCCTTTCCATATATTCATTTTGAGGGCCATTTGTGTGCAATTCATTTTCATTGGCTTCGATTCCTTGATGACAGTTAGGGGAGATAGATGTAATCTGAATACTAGGACACTCAAACGGCTTAGGACCACCTAGGGGACTGTATTTGGATTCTGGTACTTCACATGTTCCTTCATAGCTTTTATGACCCTGCAGTCTAGTAGGTGAAGACAAAGGAGATGGGTGTGACTGAAATCCATGACAAGGGATACAAATAGGATGATTTACAGATGATGAATGGTCTACGCTGAAGATACACACAGATGCACAATCATCAGTTTCAAGATCTGAAAAAGGAAAGCAAAAGTTGCAGTTAATATACCAAGGTAATCTATTTAAATACTTTGCCTTAGAAAACTCTCATTATGTTGGACATTTCTAGCATTTCCATTAAAAACCAACACATTTATTTAAAACATTTATACTTCGCTTTCCTATGAAGTGTCCAGGGCTACTAGCAATGTTTCAAAACATTACAGCAATAATATAAGAGGGGACAGCAGATAAGATTCAGATAACAAGGTTCTTATAAAAAACTGCAAAAACCGTTCAAAAATGTAAAAATTGCCAAAAGATTTAAAATGCCAAGATATCACTACCACATTAGCTGCTACAAAATTCTACTATTACTGAAAGAACACGTCCTATCCCTGAAGGCAAGTAGCACTCACAATTTAAAACAAAAAAATGAACAGTCTATCTATCCCAGGCTAGATGGACCAATAATGAAAGAGCAACCTAACTGTACATCCAGAGTTTTCTTCTAAAGGTTTTTGGCTCATAGTGCAGATCACACAACTGGCCAAACTTTGCAACAGAACTAATCCACTTACTGAAATTCATATTCAAGCTGGATGGCACCTTTCAACAAGGGCATCTTATTCTGAAGCATATCACCAATGGAGGCAGGGAACCTCATATTTAAAGACTTCCGTTAAATATAATTTGATTCATTAATTATTGCTAGTGTTTAAAACAAGGAGCAGGTGCTTCCAATCTTCACCTTGAGCCATGCCAGAGGAGGAGAGGAACAGCAAGATCGTGAGGCTTGAGTAGGCTCATTCACATGGCACTAAATCTGGTTTAGTGTTATATCTGAATAGGGCCTATAACTACACAGGTTAAGTGAAACAGACATATGTGAGCAGTAGAAGTATCGCACCAACAGAATTTCATTGCTTGCTGTCAACCCCCAACAATATTCAACTCACTGAATATTGTGGGACACATTTCTCCTCTGTATCACAGTAAAAGGCCTGGTTCACATGATCACAAGCCATGGTGACCCATGGCGCATGCCAGGCGCCTTTTGCCTAATTATCTGCCCAGATGCAGCTTGTCATGTCATCTAAACCCAGGCTGCATGGCTTATTTGAGGGGGAAACAACCCTCAAATAAACCATGGCCTGTTGTATAAGCAGTGATGATCATGCAAACCAGGTCATTCTGTCTGTAGTTTAGTTCGATACCCAAAATTTTCATCAAAGATACATTGTCAATCACAAAGGCGACATGCTTTTTTCCTCTACCTCTTCATTCCCCACCAACACTCCAGAGTTAAACTGGTCTGCACAGCCATCCTCACTAGCCCAAAGGACAACAAATACATATTTAAGATGGAGCTACAATAACACTGAGGACAGCCTCATGCATTTTTAAACAAGTTGATATCTTCTCAGTAGAGAACATGATCTATGCTAGAGGATCAAATCCATAATACCAGACTACTTCTCACATCACACAATTATTACATCAAGTGCCATTCTTGTATACAGACCATGAGGTGATGCCCTTACATCCGGGGTCCTTCTGTCAACTATAGCCACTTGCATCTACATCTGGCTCCCTCCCCAGCATATGTATACATGGTAGAACACCCACGTGTACAATTGCCACTCCATATCTACACACAGGTTTCCTACAAAGAAGTGTCTTCTGTGCAGGAATTGGGAAACAAGTGACATGGCCTTTGGTACGGTAATCTTTGCATTAATCCAATGTCACAGTAGTACAAAGCTAAGCTTTCCACTGTTTGTATGTACACATCCCAAATCACATTGTGCTTGGTAAGCTAACCACCGGGAAGTGAAGTTAGGCTAATTCAGCTTCAGAGTCCAGACTGCTGTGAAAACAAGACAGCCTGATCTAGACTTTACGAAATTTTGTGCACATGCATAGTTGAATTATTATGAACATAAAAGTTAAGATAAGACTTTAAATACACAATAACAGTAAAAACACTCTAATCCTAACAAATATACTAGCTTTTTGTAGTAGGAAGCCATTATCAAAAGAATTCTTATTCGGCAAAAACTTTTGTGTCTATTGGGCACCGCAATGTCTCTTTAATAAGCAATTGTCTCAGTCAGCTAATTGCTGGCAGTGCAATACAGCTAATGCTTCTTTTAAACATACGTTTTGACAGCTGTCAAACTCAGAAACAGTTACTGAGTTTGGGAACAAAAAACAGGGTGGCGTGTTGGACACCCTGAAAAACAGTTGCTAGGACTTGGGCAAGTGGGGATTCTTAGCAGGGCACCCTCAAGGTTCAGGGAAACCCTCTGAACCATGGGGATAATCCTGCTAAGAGGGTGATCTACACCCCGTTTCCCCACCCGCCAACTGTCAAAGGCTGCCAAACCAGCATCTATACAGTCTAGCATTGCCTGTTACGTTGTATGTTTGATAGCACAAACATACAAGGGTCCAGGCAAGGCAAGCCTGTATATTGGACAGTTGGAGTTGCGCCCTTATGCAACTCTGAAAATCCAAATAATAATGAAAAAATTTTAAGGGACATTTGTGCACATTTGACAGGGCGGGTAAAACGCAAAAATAAAAATAAATTTCCAGCCCAATTTTTGCACAAAAATGGGGGTGAGGGATTTTTTTAAAGGGCTCTGACCACAAATGAGATCACAATCGGAGCAGGGTGGAGGGGATCGGCAGGATGAAGGGGCCAATGACAGTTCCTCCAAAGTGCCAGTAGGCTTTGCTCTGATCCAGCAGGGCTCTTCTTACGTTTTGTTACACCTCAGCCACCTGTTGCACGATCGCAGAGAGGAGAATGATCTGGCAATGCTCCTCCTCCCTTCCCTCTGCTGGCTTCCTGCCCTCTTCCACATCTAGCACAAACTTCAACTTTTAAAAGTTCTCCATGGCTGCCCCAGCGACCTCATTATCTTTCTGCCCTCATACCCCAACATATCCCTGTCCATAGTGATCACTCCTCCAACTACCAACCTTTTGAAGGCTTCCTGATCTCCTAAAATTACAAAACTATTTTCCTGTGCAGCGCCTCCGGCCTGGAGCTTCCTCTCAGAATACACGGATCGCATCACTCCTTCTTCCATCAAATCCCTCTTCATAACCTATCTCTTCTATGAAACCTCTAGCTTCACAAAGACTAAGCATATAAAACTGAACTGATGCATAGTCATCCTGTTTCCCTCCTCTCTCCCTTTGTTGCCTATGTTGTAAGTTCTTTTGAGCAAAGAGCTGTATTTGCTTATATTACTCTATAAACTGCTGTGTACATTAATGACACTACATAAAAACATTTTAGGGGTAATTTATAAATCTCTTAACTATACACAACAAAAGCTTTTTTTCCTTTAATCAAGCCAGGAAGGGGAGAAGGGGGAACCCTTTGTTCACCTAGCAAACTTCATCATCATGCAAAAGCCACTGCACTCCTCAACAGCTTCCAGAGGAAAAAGGCTTTAAAATACGCAGTGTGTGGATTTGACTTCAAATGGCAAAAGGGCTCCTTCTCGTTTCTACCAAAGCTAACAGATATGGTATTAACTTAGTTATTCAAACTACCTCCTCCATTCTTCACTGTATCACTTATGGGGGCAAAAGGGTGGGTATAACATTTTAACTAAATAAAAACAATATCCATCCAACAATGTCTTTGCAGAGCATAGTCACAGCCTTCTTAAAATGGGATAATAGAAGTGCCACCATAATAACCATCCTCTCAAGAAAAAAGAAAATCCATATTACTTTCAGGTAAGGCATCATCGTGTGATCAAACATTACAACAGGGGACTTGAAAAAGCATTTTACTTTTAACTCCTACCTCTAGAACCCAATGTGGTATCTGTTACCTGCCCCATTCCTTCTCCTGTCAAGTAAGCTTATCTAAAAGGAGACTGAGAAGTACAGTGAATGCTGTGGTCCATTCACCACACTGTTGCTTCTACTCCACTCTATGGTGAGTAAAACAAGAGTACTGTCGCACCTTAAAGACAAATAAATTTATTCTGGCATAAGCTTTCAGAGAATGAAACCCTTTGGGATGCAAATGGTAAACTGCCATCTTTTATCACGTCTGATTACACCATGTACAGCTGTCATAATTTGAAGCAAGTGAGACTCATAAATATGCTAGATACTATTCTGGACAGCTTTACATAATTAGTCTGTCTTTTAAAAAATACAAACCATTTTAAGAGCAATTACTACAGATTTATTTCTTCCTCTTTGTATTAAAAAAATATCACTAAGTCACTATTACCCATGCCTTCAGAATTCCAGGAAGTTTTACATCTTTTCTTACATAAACTACAGAAATATGGTTGCCTCAACTTGATGTTTCCTCTTTTGTGCTATGTACAGCACTTTAGCCAATTGTGATACACCAATATTTTTGCATAAATGCAAAGGACTTATACAACAACAAAAATAGAGCAGCCAGTGAGAACAGACCAGGACTAATTCTGTGGGACTCATTTCAAGTGGTCATCTACAAAAAGAATTAAGTAGTTTGTACTGTGAAAAAGTTTGCAGTACCAGCTTATAAACTCAATATTACACTGCCAAACTTTTCATCTCCTCTCTGTATTGAAATCATCACAGTCCTCAAGGAGCAATCAAAAATCTATCTTGCACTTCCATAAATACTGGCTTGAATTCTGCAAAATGTCTTAATACATTAACAGTTTAGGCTATTTTAGTGCCAGTCCTGTTTTTATTAGCAGCTTCACATCAGCGGTACTGGCAGTAATGGGAACAAAAGTTTTTTATCTCTGAATTTTGTACTACTAGACCACCACAGCTACCTGATTGTAGCCGATTATACACATTTCACTGCAAATAATTGTATTTAGTAAGAACATTATGAGCTGGCTTGCACATCACGGCATAAATCAGTTATTTTAATTCACAATTCATGGGGATGCATGCTGCCTGTGAGCCACTTCCGTTTTCTGTAAACAACCTCTGATCACTCAGATCAGAGATTCTGAGCATAACGTGCGAACCTGGACTGATGGCTTGTTTCGGGGCTAAACAACCCAGGATTTAACCTATTGTTTGTTGTTTGGTTAATCGCTGCGTCGTTTAGCCCCTAAACAACTCATCGGTTCGGGATTGCACATTACGCTCACAACCTCTGATGTTGTGACTGAGTGGAGGTTGCTTATGGAAAACAGAAGCGGCTCACCTGCACCACACTGTGACATTTGAACTGGCTCTATATTTAGCAAGTATAGCTAAGGCTTACACCTAAGGCTCAGCCATCCCTGCAAGTACATACTGGTATAATAACAGGGCCCAGAAGACTGCAGATCAGAGGGGCTGGTTTTGTGGATTTACATCTTTACTGCCAGCCAGCCTCTGAGTCCATCTAGGTTTTCTGCCCCCTCCATCTAGGGGGAAGAATCTGGAACCTGAACTATGGCATCAACATCAAGTAACCAGAAGAGGCTGCTCCCTCAAACACATTCTAATATATCCCTAATTAAATTGTACATTTGTATGAATTTTAATTGCAAGCCACTTTGGGAACCAATCTGAGCTGAAAAGGAAATATAATTAATCTATCTCAACTCTAAAATGTCTCTACTCATATCCAATTATTTAAGGACTTATACTCTATGGCAAACCAGTTCAGCTCTCATTAATGACTTAATGATTCCATCACTTTCATGCAGATACAGAGCCTGTCTGCACAAGGCACAACACAACTTTACATCATGGGTAAAATCCAACATAAGTTGTATTTAGAGTAGACCCACTGAAATGAATGGGACTTAAGTTAGTCAGGACTAACTTAAGTCCCATTCATTTCAGCGGGTCTACTCTAAATACAACTTACGTTGGATTTTACCACATATTCCCACAAGTTCCTCTTCAATGCACAACATCTTGTCCACACATTCAGCAGATATGCACTCTAGCATACCTGAGAATGCACTCTAGCAAACCTGATAATACAAAGACTTGCAATAATAGAAAGTAAAAATAAACAAAATGATTAGGTTAACTGCTGAAGATTAGCCTTTGTGTTCCTTGCCACTTTAAAAGGAAAATATTGCTTCATTACTGAATGTGCACAGCAGAAGCATGCGCAGTGTACTCACAAAAGATTTTAAAGAATGCTAGAGAAGATTACAAAATGGTGCAAGTGTGAACAGGAGGGGGGTAGCTATGGCACTGGCCACTAGTTACATCCCAAATGATTTCCATACAACACAGCAGTTAGGAGGAAGTACAGTCCATCACTTCGAGTATTGGGAGATGCAATATCCCTCCCAAGGAGGGAAGACGTGTAGAGCATGGACACTAAATGAGAAACCAACATGCATCTGTGGCGCAAGAAACCAGTTATGCAGCAAGGTGAAAAATACAACAGACCTATGTAATATGCAAGTCACAGCTACCTCAGAACACCACTCTACAGAAGAACGCCAACGATACAGGCTAAAGAGCATTTTAAACTTACAAGGAATTCGTATAAATATATTTCATTTATTTTACTTTAACATTTTATACAGAACCATAATGCTCAGGCTGACTGGCTGTTAAAAACAACAGATGTTTGGGATGAAGATGTCACTACTGCTCCATTATTCAAGTGTGCTTGAACTCATAGTTAGTCCAAATACAGCATGCCCAAATTTCAATCAAATATAAATACTGCCAGTACTCATGTTAGCCTTGCAAATAAATCAGCACAAATGAGTGCCCCGTCCCATTTTTACTAGCTATTTATCCATACAGGTTAGCATAATTTGTGGTACATCAGCAGTCTCTAAACAAACAAGAACCAACTCTCTTCCCTTAGAAAACCTTCCATGCCTAGTACCAGGAGGGAATTTTTACTAGTAACAGGCGACCAAGGGAGCCGCTCTTTACTATTTAAGATTAATAACAAAGAAATATGGAGGTGGGTCCTGGTGAATACTGAAGCAGCACCTTTGAATAAAGAACACTAGTCAACACATTTTCCGAGTTTAATCTAGTATGTTTTTAAACTGTTTTCCCCCCAAATTGGTCTCCAGAGATAGTTCTACATTATTTGCCTACAATCTTCTATAGCAGGGGTCCCGAAAGCACCTACAGGAGCCTCCAATTGTGCCCACAAAGATCTCCGCTCCGTGCTCCCTTCACAAAAATTGTTTTTAAGAAAAACCTTGGAAAATGTTAGGGCAATCTTCTTTCTCTCCCCTTCTAGCCTTGCTCATTCCTCTCTACACTTTCCTTTTCCTTGCTCTTTCCCCCTCCCTCCCAGCCTCTAGCCTCACATTGTTTCTCCCCCGCCCCTCTTTTGCTCACTTTTAACTAGCCAGGCCCCTACGGCAGCCATTACATGACTAGCCACATCCTCCATGGGAGCCATTTTGTGGTGGTGCCCACCACAGTTTCTCAAATTCCCAAATGTGCCCATAGGTACAAAAATGTTGAGGACCCCTGTTCTATAAAGTTCTCACCACTTTTGCCTTATTCCTGGCTTTCTGCAAGTTTTCTGGAGATTTCGGGGTACATTTTAGCAGCTTCTTGGTTATTCAAGTCACAACTGTAAATATTAGAGAGCTAATAATGGCATTATTTCTTTACTTTTAGGAAACAATCAAATGTTTATGACTGAACAGCACAATCCTATACATGTCTACTCAGAAGTAAACCCTATTAGTTTCAATCAGGCTAAACCCCAGGTAAGCTGGTACAGAAGACAGCCTCAAAGATGCACAAATAAGGATCAGTTATATTAACATTTTTATCAAGGGGTATAATATATAAACAGCTTTAAAAATATGTAGTGTACACCAGAAAGAGATGCAAATGTCATTTATCTAGGAAAAAGCTATTTAAAAAGAAGCGTGTTTAACAAGTAGTAAGATTTGCTGTTTACTATGAACCTTAGTAGAATAATCATGCAATTCATGTATGTCATTGCAGGAGTGTAAATAAATTGTTGGGGGGGGGGGGTTGCTAATGCTCAAGTACCAAACACTTCTTCAGATTCTAATTGCTTATATGCTGTTTTCTCATATAGAGAATTTAAGTTATGGAGACGTAAATGCAAATGTTTTACTATATATTTTTATTACACAAATGTATAGGTTGTATTGGACAAGAAGTTTAAGTACATTTATATTTTAAGCTTCTTTTTAAAATTATGTTAGAACGTGTAGTATACACATTTCTCAGTTTTCTGGAGAACTACAAGGTAGGACTGTTCCCATAGGTTTAGAGTCCTGTGAAAACACTACTACGTTCAAGAACATAGGATTATTCTCAAATAACAGGATCTGAATTTCTTAAATGTATGACATGCTGTAAGATAAAAACTGCTGAAAATCAGCCCAGCAGTTTTGAATCTATTTTTCCCGATATTCATGTAAAAAGGCATTTAGTATTTATCAGATTCTGCAACTGAATCAGGCATGAGGAACTCTTCTAGATTTTGAGCTGCTCTGCTTCAACGTGCAACATATATGCTTGAATTACATTTTTTAATGGAAGTTATACAAATATTCTACAGCAGCACAATTTATTAAAGGGAACATCAAGGACAAAATTACCATTGCCATTACTATAACTAGCATAGTAAACTTGTCAGAAATTCCTTGAATGACACAAGGAAGTTGAAGTCCTTACATTAAGCTCTTCTCTAGAAGTAACCTGCCTCAAAGGCCCATAATCTTAAGGGAGGCTCCCAACAAAATAGTCAGTCTCAGTTCTTTCACACAATTGCTACTGTTTGTTTTCTTTAGTAAGAGGCAGGCCTTGTTTATAATTAACAGGCATGTGGTGCTATTGAAACCATGTTGTGGTTGTTTCTCTAAGGCACTTCAGGGTTCCTCAGTTCTGGATACACAATGGCTCAGCTTACTGGGGGTGGGGGGGAGGGAAAAGATGGTACTATTGGATTTATTTGGCAGCCAAGGCAATTTGAACACATCTATCCCCCACTGCTCTCCCTCCCCAAAGACTCCGAAACAATTCTTTATTTCCCAGCAAGACAGTTTGACAGATTACCACGCACTAAACTATTTCCACAATGCACAGATGGGCTGTTTCCTTGCTGGCTTCGCTGGCTAGTCTATTCAGGTTTTTCAAAGAAATGTGTTACTTTTTGTTTCTTGATTTTGCATTGTGTTTTAATCTCTTATTTTGTCTGCCACTTCAAGCATTGGAAAAGGAGCATAGAAATGTTTTAAACAGACACCCTCCCCTGTCCAATATCTCCAGTCTTTTTTCATTTCTTGCATAAAGCTCCCACAGGCCGCACATACTAAACATCAATAACCCACCTGTCCTTTATTTACCTGTCCTAAATAAACCAAATGCCTCCAGAAAACAGAACGAGGCGACTTCCCAGAAATTCACACACTGATCCACTGCTTTAAATCCTGTATGTTTAAACTGATAGTCTTAATGCCCGAGGGCTCCTAGTTTTGAGACTTATATTTGTAAATATGACAGTAAGTTTTAACATCAGTCCACAAAAGCACCACTTGGCCTGATAAAGTCCTCAGTTCAGCTCTCATTTGGTGGCCTTAGGTAAGCCAACTGAAATCTGTTATATCAATGAAGTGTTACAGGGGGGTACCCTAATATCAACACACAGGTTTTTCCATATGTGAAGACAACTCCAGATGCAACCTCCAACCAAACAAGGACCATAGCTCTCAATCTTTTCTCATCATCTTCCTCAGGTTCAGTCAGCCACCCCAATGCTTTAAATAAGCTAGGAACCTCCCGACAACACTGAGAGCTCATGGGTCAGTAGTAGAGGATATGTTTTGCATGCACTGAGGTGCTTAAGTTCAAACCTTGACAGTTAGGAGAATCTCAGATGACAAGACTGGGAAAAACCCTGGCCTGAGACCTTGGAGAGCCATTGCCAGTTAGAGGCAGCAATAGTGAGCTAACATGAACCACTACTCTCACTACATACAAGGCAGTTTCGTATGGGGGGGGGGGGAGAGACCAGGTTGTTCAGCCCAAGGCATCTCCTATGAGCTCCAGAGAACTTTCCAAACAGGATATACACACTGTCACTTATGAAGAGCTGAAACATCTCAATACCTGCCCCTCCTTTCCTGGGCTCTCGAAACCCAAACAAAGCAAGAATTCCTCCCCTGCTCAGAACCAACAGTCTGATTCTACGCATATTCAAAACAAGCCTCACTCCCCGATCTATTTGTCTTAGACCATTTGTGCAAAGGAGAAAGAGTATTTCACCGGGGAGCAGAGGATGGGGGAGGGCACCTAGCGTTCCATACCAAGACTATAAAGTACAAACGGGATTTGCTTTCGAATAAGCGCATTTAGGGTCGCAGCTGCCATGCAGCCCATCCTATGCACGCTTACAGAGTTTGACGCAAATGTGCCTAGTGCCAGCGTGCATAGTACCGCACACTGACCCTATGCACAACTTCTTTAAAATCGCAAACAACTGACCTATATCCAATTTTAGCCTGTAAGCTCCTGCAGGAGCGCCATCCACGCTGAAGGCGCTACATCCACGGGTGAAACGCACACCGCATTTACAGCAGCCATATGGTGCGATCGCGCGCTCACACCCAGCCCAACCCCGCTGGAAACCGCGGGGCCGGACTCCCGCGCAAGCGTGCGCAGGATCGCCGCGATCCCGCAGCCGCTGTTTTACCTCCAAGCAAGTCACCGGCAACGAGCCTCCTCCTCTGGTTAAGGCGGCGAGGCGCGCCGCGGCCCCGACCCTACGCGCCTCCGCCTTTCCACGGGCCCCGCCGGGGCTCGGCCCCAAGAAACCCCGCGACGCGTTTACGCGGGAGGAAGCCCCCGAACGGGGCGGGCGGGCCTGCGAAGCGCGCCCAGCCTCCGCGGCCGCGCGGCCCGATCCTGAGGCACGCCGAAGCCGCCGCCCCCCCCCACCCACCCCGAGGGGGGAGCGGGGCGTTGAACCACGGCCTTCACCTCCCGAGTACGCGGGTGCCCGCTCCGTGCCCTGGCTCGGTTGGCCAGGCGCTGGCGGGGGACGGCGCCGGGCTCCTCCGCGAGCCAACCCGCCGCCGCCGAGCCCGAAGCGGCCGCGCGGGGCCGGCGGCTCGGGGGCCGCTCCCTGCGGGCTCCGCCTCGCGCCCCGTCCTCCCGCCTCGGGCCGAGGCGGCTCCGCCGGGCGAGCGGGGGGACGCACCTGCTGCGGAGGCGGCGGGCCCCGGCGGCGGCCCCGGGCCCGGCTGCTGCCCGTCCTCCCCGAAGAGGAGCCTGAAGTCGAACTCGTCGTGGGCGCCGCCGCAGCTTGCCGCAGTCATCGGGGGGCGGGTGAGGCGCCCAGACCCCGCCGCCGCGCCGGGCTTCGCTGGGCTGGGCTGGAGCGAGGAGAAGGGCGGAGGGAGGGGCGCGAGGGCCGGCCGGCCGGCGGGCGAGCGGGCGCGCTGCCCTCCCTCAGGGCCGCCTCACGGCGCGAGCGGGCGGGCGGCGGCGGCGGCTCCGGCGACGACTCCTGCGGGCGCGCTCAGCTCCTCAGCGCCCGCCTGTCACTCACAAGTGCCGGAGGTGGGGGAGGGGAGCGGGGCCGGGGGGAGGGAGGGAGAGGCGGCTATCAGCCGGGGCGGAGGCCACGCCCCGCCGGGCCGCGCGCCCGCCCGCCCGCGCGCTCGGCTCCGCCCCCGCTCGCCTCGCCTCGCCTCGCCTCGCGCCGCCATCACGCTCCAGCCCGCGCTCCGTCGGCTGGCGAAGAGGTAAGGAAAACACACGCGCGCTCGCGCAGGAGCTTTGCGCAGCCCGCACGTCCGGCGCCCGATCGAAGCCCCTTTCCCTCTCCTCCTCTTCCCCAGCCCCCTCTCCCCGTCCCCCCCCCCCGCGCGCCAGACTTCTGAAGGGGGCCGTAAGTAAGACCAAGGGTGGAAATCCTAAAAAGAAAAATCATAATCATAAGAAAAATCATAAATCGATCTAAGAGACCAGTCATACGGCCAAGACCAATCCAAAGTCGGAAGACCAAGGGTGCCGGAAGACCAAGGGCCCACCTCGTCCAGCATGCTGTTCACGCAGTGGCCGACCAGCTGCCCGCGGGAAACCCACACTCAGGACGTGAGTGGAGCAACACCCTCCTGCCCATGTTCCCCAGCAACTGGTGTACATAGGCATTGTTAGAATCATAGACTAGTAGGGCTGGAAGGGGCCTACAAGGCCATCGAGTCCAGCCCCATCCTCAATGCAGGAATCCAAGTCAGAGCATCCCTGACAGGTGGCTGCTCAGCCTCGCCTTGAATTCCTCCAGTGTGGGAGAGCCCACCACCTCCCTAGGTCATTGGCTCCATTGTCGTATTGCTCTGACAGTCAGGAAGTTTCTCCTGATGTTCAGCCGGAATCTGGCGTCCTGTCACTTGAGCCCATTATTCCGTGTCCTGCACTCTGGGATGATCAAGAAGAGGTCCTGGCCTTCCTCTCTGTGACAACCTTTCAAGTCCTTGAAGAGCGCTATCCTATCTCCCCTCAGTCTTCTCTTCTCAAGGCTAAACAGGCCCAGTTCTTTCAGTCTCTCTTCATAGGGCTTTGTTTCCAGTCCCCTGATCATCTTCGTTGCCCTCCTCTGAACCCTCTCCAGCTTGTCTGCAAACTGAACTCTCTCCAATTTGTTGTTGTTCGTTCGTTAAGTTGTGACTCTTCGTGACCCCATGGACCACAGCACGCCAGGCCTTCCTGCCCTCCGTTCTCTCCCGGAGCATGCTCAAGTTCATGTACATCGGCATACTGTGTCCTATACTGGAGGGAGCATATAGGCATCAGGACTAGTAGCCATAGATGGCCTCCTCCAGGAATGTGTCTAACCCCCTTTTAAAGCCATCCAAAGAGGTGGCCGTCGCTACGTCTTGCGGAAGTGAGCCCCATAGCTTATGCGCTGTATGAAGAAGGACTTCCTGATGTTGTAGTTGTGTTACGGGGCGGTTGTGTTTTGGGGGATACTTGTTTTATCTGATTTGTACCCCCACCTTTCTACCAAAAAACGGCACTCCAGGAAGCTTACGCAATTAAAATTGATTAACACAATACATTAAAAGACAATAAAGACATAATTACAAGGGGGGAAATAGGAAACAGCACCCAACCCAACAGACCCACGTACAGGCCAAAGGCCTTCTTGAATGAGGCATTCTTTGCCTGCAGGCAGAAGGACAACAGAGGGAGCAACCCTAGCCTCCCTTGGGAGGGAGTTCCACAACCTAGGAGCAGCCACTGAGGAGGCCCTTTCAGGTTGCCAGCAAACGGGCTTCTGAAAGCAGTGGTCTCGAAAAAAGGGCCTCTCCAGAAGATCGTAAGAACCGGAGAGGCTCATGTGGGACAAAATCCTGTATGTTTAAATTTTGTTGTAAGTCACCTTGAGGTCACCTCTTTTGAGAAAGGCACCTAAGGGTGCAGTCCTATGCATGTTTAGACAGGAAAAAGTCCTACATGCTGGCTGGAGAATGCCAGGAGTTGCAGGACTTTTTTCTGTCTAAACATGCATAGGACTGCGCCCCAAGAAATCTAATAAATAAGAGTAAAATAATAATGGATATTATATAATCTATTATTATTTCTCTCTCTCTCTCATTCTCTCTCTCTCTCTCTCTATATATATATATATAAATTATAATAATGGATATCTTGCCCCGCATCGAAGGGTTTCGAAGTAAATCGGAACCCTGAAGTGTAGTTGTTAATCACAGAGACTGATCCCTCAGGTAGCGAGTTCCTCCACCCACCAAATCCGCCTTGCTGCTTAGTGGCGCTCGTGGGCCCCGCCCCCTTGGCGTCTCGTCTCTGTCACCACGTGTCCCCTACCGCCGTTGCTTTTGGCTTAGCCACGCCCACCCTCACTTCGGTCCCCTCCCACCTCCGCCCCTCACACACAAGCGACGCTTGTTTGCCCGATGACGTAAAAACGACTAGGATCTTTCACCTCGTGACTAGAAAGTAGCGGGAGGGGGAGGCAACGGCGCCTTTGGTCACGTGGTGCTGAGTCGCCTCTCATCCCCCCCTCGCCGCGTCAGGCCTGCCGGGAATTGTAGTTTAGACCGAAACCTTCGTTCTTTGCCTCTCTGGGGAGCGACTAACTCGATTTGTGGATACAGGAGCGGTTGTACCTGAGCACATCAGCTAGTGTATGTCCTTTTAGGGTGCAATCCTATGCATGTTCAGACAGAAAAAAAAAAGTCCTACAACTCCCAGCATTCCCTAGCTGCATGGCTGGCTGGGGAATGCTGGGAGTTGTAGGACTCTTTTTTCTGTCTGAACATGCATAGGCTTGCGCCCTTAGTTAAGCGGTGCTTACATTCTGAGGTGTCTTAAGTCAAGCCAGGTCTCAGCCTTGCAACATGAGGTGTGAATAAAGATGAAGATGCCTCTGAGAATATACAGAGTGCTTTTTTTTTTCTTTTTCTTTTTGGCTTTATAGCACTAGCCTAAAGCATGTTTACTGACAAGTAAGTCCCACTGAATTCAGTGTGAGTTACTGTTTAGAAAATATGTTTAGGACAGGGGTGGCCAGGCAGTAGCTCGGGAAGTACTGATACACCTCTGGTGATTTGCAGTAGATCAGCAAAGGTTTCTGGCTCCCAGTTATCAAAGGGTGCTTCCAGATGAGGCTTTTATTGTGCAATTGCCATGCCTCATTCACATGCTTCCATTTGCAACCTTCCCTTGGTCTACCACCACTTCTTCCATCTTTCTTTCCACCAAAAAGCCTGTAAGAAGGAAAAGATGGAATAGCAGCCCACTGCCTTCTGATGGATAGGCTAGGAGCTGGAACCCGAACACACACACACGCACACCCCATTTGACTGCTGAAAAAGAATGGGAGAAAACTATGGGCATCTCTACACCAGCCTAAAATCCTGCCCTAGGAGTGGGTTTTGTGTGTGTGAAAGGACTTGTGAGCTTGGTGTGCTCAGAGGCACCCTGTTCATTCTTAACATATATCTGCCCACCTGGACCACTGTCTTTGCACCTGGCTCTGCCTGGTGGATCTCAGGGTTCTAGTAGAAACAAAGGAGATCCCACAAGCCTGTAGTCTGTCCACCTCTGGTTTAGGATTCCAGTTTGAGATCCCCCCTCAAGCCCTCCCAGAGATCTATAATTGCTCAACAGGATCACTACATCTCTCCTCCTTTGAGAGGGAAACTCTACCACCAGCCAATCCCACCATACACATTCAGTGGATCCTGCTCCCTCTCCTCTCAAGGAGCCCCAGACCCCAGAACACTGTAGAAGATCAACATGGTGCAACTACGTTTGGAATACTCCAAAGAGTCTTGTGGCGCCTTAAAGTCTATACAATTTATTCTGGCATACGCTTTCATGGACACTGTCCATGTCATCAGATGCATCCAAAGTTTTGTAGACTTTAAGGTGCCACAAGACTCTTTGGAGTTTTTGTTGGAATAGACCACCACGGCCACCCCTCTGGAAAGAGTTGCTTGGAAAACGGTGTACAGTTCAGGTCATGACATCTCACACAGCATATTGTAGGGTGAGAAAGAAGGTATAGAAAAAGGCGATCAAAATGACCAGGGGGCTTATGAGGAAACGCTACAACAGTTTGGGGTTTCTTCATTTTGCGTGTGTGTGTGTGTGTGTTTTTAAAGGCAACCTAAGAGGGAAATGATAGCTTCATAAAATGTATGCATGGCATGGGGAGAAGTTTTTCCTCCCTCTCTCATAACACTAGACGAGAGCCAGTGTGGTGTAGCGGCTAGAGTGCTGGACTGGGAATCGGGAGATCCAGGTTCTAGTCCCCACTCGATCATGGAAGCTTACTGGGTGACTTTGGGCCAGTCACAGACTCTCAGCCCAGCCTACTTCACAGGGTTGTTGTGGTGAGGATAAAATGGAGAGGAGGAGGATAATGTACGCTGCCTTGGGTTCCTCGAGGAAGAAAAAAGGCAGGATATAAATGCAGTAAATAAATAAATAAAACCCAATGGGGTCATCCATCCAATGTAAATGATTGGCAGGACATTCAGGACAGAGAAAAGAAAGGACTTCTTCACACAAGGCAACTTAGGCAGCAATCCTATGGTTGCTAGTCAGTGGCTAGACAGCCACAGGATATGAAGTTTTCCGGGAACCAACCTCGGAGTCCGCACTCCAAGGTCGGTTCCCAGAGAACCAATCTCCTCCCACTTCCACTCCCTCTGAGGCAGTGCGGAACAGCCCCGTCCTCTGTGCTCGCAAGAGGAGCACGGAGTGGCCGGAAAGGGTCGTGTCTGGGGGCGTTCCAGGGTGGGGAGATCGTAGCTGCCTTTACAACATAGCCTATGTGTCGTACATCAGCCTTCTTCCCCACTCCGTGCTCCCACGGCTAGATAGCTACAATCGGCTGTCTAGCCAAAAAAGCAGGGCAGGAGGAGCACAGAGGGAACGATCCCCTCCATGCTTCTCCTGCCCTGCTTCTCCATGCTTCTCCTGCCCTGCTGATGGGTAGGAGATTCAGGACAGATCAAAGGGAGTCTTTCTTCACACAGCACATAGCTAAACTATGGAATTCGCTACCGCAGGATGTAGTGATGGCCACCCATTTGGATGGCTTTAAAAGGGGGCTGGACAAATTCCTGGAGGAAAAGGCTATCAGTGGCTACTAGTCTTGATGGCTGTGTGCTGCCTCCAGAACCAGAGGCAGTGAGGCTATGTACACCAGTTGCTGGGGAACATGGGTGGGAGGGTGCCGTTGTGCTCATGCCCTGCTTGGGTTCCTGGTCAAGTGCTGGTTGGCTGCTGTGTGAACAGAATGCTGGACTAGATGGACCCTTGGTCTGATCCAGCAGGGCTGTTCTTATGTTCTTAATAAAGCGGTCTTTGCCTGCTGGTGGAAGGACAGCAAAGAGGGAGTACACCTAGCCTCCCTCGGCAGGGCGTCCCACAGCCGGGGAGCAGCCCCGAGAAGGCCCTTTGTTGTGTTGCCACCAGAAATGCCTCTGAAGGTGGCGGTCTCAAAAGAAGGGCCTCTCCCAAAGATCTTAAGAACTCAGGCTCAGGTTTTTGCCACACCCTTTTCTTTACCCCATTCTCCAGCCAAAAAGTACACCCAGAATGGCTTATAAAGATCAGAAATAAGGCGTTCCCTGCCCACAAGCTTACAACCCAAAAGACACAATTAGAGAAAAGGAAAAGAGATTGAGAGTTAGGAGAAAAACAGCAAATACAGGTACTAGTCCTTAGGTACAAAGTACAGCAGGTAAATAACCCACCAAAACGTAAAACAATGCCTCAAATGAAAAGGAATTTAAAGTGAATGAACAAGTGAGTGATTGAATGAACACATTTTCAATCTATTTTTATTTGTTGCCTATTTGATTTCACTGTGAAAAGAATGAGCCAATGCGGGCTAATTCATTTTGTTTTCGCCCATTTTAAAAGAAGTGCACACCCTAGATTCAAGGCCATGCATCTGATCCGCCAGTCAGTAATGTACTGTAAGCCATAAGCCTGCACAATGTGATATAAGACATATACAGTTTTACATTATATTCGTTTTTGTTTCTTTCAGGGTGGAGGCATGGAAGAAAAGAAACAGAACACAGACATTCTGACCCTTCAGTGTCTGCCACTTTCCTATTTACAGAGTGCTAATTTTAGCCACTAAAACAGCAAACTGGCCCAGTTTTAAAATTACATATTTATAGTATACACATCATTTAACAAATATGTTAAATGGCATCTAAATAGCCAGCTTGTCGTAATGGGGGTGGGGAGGTGGCTTTATGATGGTGCAACATGCAAACGTGTGTTGTGCCCATGGGTTTGAGAGTCACACAATAATCATACGACACCATCTCGTAGGCAGCATTCTCAGTGTCATCAGTGTTGCTGGTGGCTTTAAAAAGGGATGGAAATTTTGGACGCACTTAAGGGATGGAAATTTTTTACTCTCTTTGACAGTCAAGATGTCCAACATGTGCTTCTCTTTAAATGGTGTCCCAATCCAGAGCATAAACCCCACTTCATCCTCAGTCCGGCCTTGGAGATCTTTTTATAACTTTTCATAGGATTTCAGGGTATTTAGAGAAGCATAGACTTCAGAGCACAAGAGATGGTTTCGTGTAAATTGGGGATGTTTACTTGGTTTACCACTTCATTGTTCCAGTTGTTCCACTGCTTTTGCAGATCATGAATGTATGAGTTTTTAACAAAAAGGGACAGGTGGTGAAAGAGGTATCTGCAGATAATGTATCAAAAACTATAAAGGGTGCTTCAGTGTCAGAAGAAGATGTTCAATAATATGCTTGTAACTCCTCTAATTTGTACCTTGATCCTTTGATATCGGTAGAATTACTCCCTAGTAAGTATTCATAGATTCAGGGTCAGACTGTTTTCATTTTAAGAAATGTCCCAACGGGGTCTCATCCAGCCGGCCACAGAAATGGCTGCTTCCGATGGACAGCCAGAGGTGGGCAACGAAGATGATCAGGGGACTGGAAACAAAGACTGAAAGAACTGGGCATATTTAGCCTTGAGGAGAGAAGACTGAGGGGGGATAGGATAGCACTCTTCAAGGACTCGAAAGGTTGTTACAGAGAGGAAGGCCAGGATCTCTTCTCGATCATCCCAGAATGCAGGACACGGAATAATGGGCTCAAGTTACAGCAAGCCAGATTCCGGCTGAACATCAGGACAAACTTCCTGACAATTAGAGCAATACGACAATGGAACCCATTACCTAGGGAGGTGGTGGGCTCTCCCACACTGGAGGAATTCAAGTCGAGGCTGGACAGCCATCTGTCAGGGATGCTCTGACTTGGATTCCTGCATTGAGCAGGGGGTTGGACTCGATGGTCTTGTAGGCCTCTTCCAACCCTACTATTCTCTGATTCTATGATCACTAAACCCTTGTAATGTGTGCTTCTCTTTAGCAGTTTGAACAGCTGTGCCCATGGCTGAGGGAGATTGTGTGACCCATTTTATCAACTTCAGATTGTGTGTGTGTGTGTGTGTGATCTTTCTAAAACATGCACAGTATTTTAGTATAAGAACACGATGGTAATATCTCTCCTTTTGTATTCAGCCCAAAGCAGTTCACAGTACCTGAATAATATTAGATAAATTGCATGTCAGTTTTTATTCTTAGCATGCTGTTTCAGAGCTGGGTGGGAATTAATTGTTGGGAAAAGTGATTAAGTGATTTAGAGAAACAAAAGCGCAAATATTCCATTGTTGATTTACACTGTGCAATGTGATACTTAGATATGAACTGTAAGAACAGCTGCCATATCATTTAACAGCAAAAGAACTGGATTAATTAAAATATAGCTGCTTAGGCTGCTGAAAGACATGGTATGTATATGCAGCAATGGTGTGATTACAGCGAGGCTGAAGCTGTTAGTCACAGCTCTGTCTGCAACCTTCGCGTAATCTGATTTAAATGAGTTTTAGGTTCTTTCTCCCCCACCATCTCTTTTTGCTTGTTGCTGCTTTAAAAAAAAGTGAGCAGAGAGAGTAAAACAGAGTTAAAATTGTGACTATCACCTGAATTTCACGTAGATATTCCCATGATCATTACCTCAGAGTCACCCCCAAACATTGTGCTGGAATAAAATTGAAGAGCACAACGACAGCAGAGTTATGTCAAACTTTTTGCATTGCCCCAAGATGTACCAAAACATGAGCTGAAAGCAGGCCTGTAACGGTGCCTATTTAGGGTTGGACAACCAGTAATGGTATCTATTTGGGGCTATACAACCTTTGAAGAAAGTCAGGAGGGCTGATGCATCCTCTCTCCCACACTCCACACTAGGAATGTACGAAAGGTACTTACCTTTCGTGAATTATGTTTATGGTTGGGGGGGAGGCCTCTCACGGTTGACTTAAAAAAAACAACAACGCGCGTACGCAAATGGTGGCGGCCATTTGCGTTCCTTATTTTGGCACATCTTAGTCTACGTAAACATTTACGTAGACTAAGACGGCGAAAATAAGGGGAACGCAAATAGCATAGCGTCTACGCTATTTGCATTCCCCTTATTTTCGCCGTCTTAGTCTACGTAAATGTTTACATAGACTAAGACGTGCCAAAATAAGGAACGCAAATGGTGGCGGCCGCGGCCGCCACCATTTGCGTACGCGCGTTTTGTTTTTTGTTTTTTTAAAGTCAGCCATGATATCACAGTTTGTTTGTTTTTTAAACTGGAAATGGCGGCAGCAGCAGCCAGTCGGAAGACCGGCCGCCACAGCCGTCACTGCTGAACCGCCACCGAACCGCCGCTGCCAGGAAGATCTGCCCAAGGTAAGTCTCGTCCAGGGGGGGCGGGCCGTTCCGCCACTGATTTCGGGGGGCCGAATGTGCTGGCATTTGGCCTCCCCGAGATCTGTGGCGGAACTTTCGTACATCCCTACTCCACACCCCAATCCAGACCACCAGCATTCTTTTTCCCCCAGAGGATCATCTCTATCTCTAGCTAACTCACTGGCTCAGCGCTTTGGCTTGGTTGAGATGGAACCATCTCCGTCCGATAAACCATGTTTTATCGTACAAAGGACAAGCTTTGTGTTTGTGTATTCCCTCTTCCCCTTGCCTCCTCCTTTCTCTTTCACGTCTTAATGCAATACTTCTGGGGTTTCTTAAGCCACACTTGTCTATTATTTCTGAAACTACGAAAAGGTGGTTTAGGGCGCAATCCTATGGCCGCTAGACAGCGGCTCGATGGCCATAGGATATTTAGTTTTCTGGGAACCGAGCTCAGAGCCAATCTCTTCATTTCAACCAGAGAGTGGCTGCTTTGACCTTGTGTTGATGCTGCTAAAGTCATTATGAGGAATAAAAAAAGTAACCACAACAGATGTTCTTATAATACTTTGGGTAATTTTTAGTTGGTTGTTGGTTTTAATATTGGATGTTTTATTGTACCATTGTGGTGATGGTTTTTTGATTGTAAACTGCTTTGAGAGAATTTTGGTCCTAAAAATACCATAGAAATTCTTTAAAATAAATAGAAATATTATAATACAAACAATAGATACATAAATACACAGCTCTTCCCCCCGACCTGCAATATAACCATGAATCTTGCTGAATTCCCTACCTACCCAACAAAACCTGAAACATCAAAATCATCAAACATTTGAAACATCAACATCTGAAACATCTAGACATCACATATATCACATTCCAGATGCAATATGTACATGGAGTGAGGTGCAAGATGACAGCCCTCATAGTTCCAGGACCCTCATGTCAGTACAAGAAAAGCTCCCAGTTCTTTAATGAACATCAACAGTGTTGTGTTTACCTGGGTATTTTGCCTAGGCTTCTCCAGAGCAACTGCGGGTGTTCCCTGAGCTACAGGGTGCGGTTCCATTATCGTCTTGGCATTAAGCACTATTCTCCCTCAGGTGTGTGGGAAGTAAGGTTCTTATTTTATTACTATTATTCACAGCTGTCTATTACTCCAAGGGAAATAGCACAAAACATCTGGTTGGCACAGGTGTGGTTCCGCTGACAACAACAGAGCCCCACCTGAAGCGTTGGGGAAGCCGCTGGTTTCGGTCTGGAAATGTCAGGATGGCTGCGGTGCCAAGGGAAACCCAGCCAAAACAGCGTGCCTGAAAGACAGCCTGAGGTAATGAACCTTAGACAGATCAATCAGAACAAACCAACCGGTGGAAGAAAGGAACTAAAACAACCACCTAGCGGGATGCTGTCCCCCGCAAGCCCCATTGAAACAAACATTTCAGTGGGGCTTGCATCTAAGGAGATCCCTGCTGGGTTATGCCCCCAAACACTAGGCTGACCATATTTCCTTGAGACAAAAACAGGATATTGGGATGACAAAAACGGGATGGGGTTATGTAATATTCTGTATTCATGACAAACCACAATATAACAAAACAATTGCAGCTCCCTTTGTGGTCTCTCAGGCTATGAGAGACCTAAAAAACAACCTAAACTCACTGCAAAACAACATGGAAAGGGGCGCAAATGAATAACACTATTGCATAGACACAAAAAAAACACTCATAAGTATACATATATAAAATACTTCTAAAATATCACATGAGCAGTAAACAAATCTGTATGGCACACCACACTGAACACTCTAATGCAAGACTGCAGTGGCCAGAGTGCAAAAAATCATAAACATGCACCAAAAAGAAAAGAAAAAGGAATGAATACCCCGACTGCTATCACAAGCCGGTATATGCTAATGTCCCACCGGAGAGTTCTGCTGTAATAAAAACATAGCTAACAGCCTGTTGAACTGAAATATGAGTCTGAAAAGTCTGAATCAAACTGAATGTAGGGCAGGAAGAATCTCTGTGGGCGGAATGATGGTAGAAATAACAGTGAGATTCACCCTCCTGGCTCCCACACGCTGAATGGGGCTTGGCCACTGCCTCTCGAGTTCCCCGCCACTGCAGACAAGCCAGGGGGCGGCGTCTGATCGTCGCTAGCTCAAGAAGCCTGGCCCTGACTGGCCAAAGGAAATGGAACATCCTCTTTCGTCACACTAGTAGTCTTACTGCACGCATTGATTAGCATTGAGCCTTATGATAAACGTGTTCAGTTTTTTACAAAAAATTAAAAACGGGACAAAATTGACATTTATATTAAAACGACGGGACGGTCAGGAAAGATGAAAAAAACGGTACTGTCCCGTTTAAAACGGTACGTATGGTCAGCCTACCAAATGTAAAATAGGCCAAGTGTATTTCATACCCTCACGGCATAAAATTCCTCCACACATCAACTTGGAAGTAAGCCCTATCAAGTTCAATGGGGCTTACTCCCAAGTAAGTGGACATAGGATATGCAGTCCTATACACAATTACCTGGGAGTAAGGTCCACTGAACTCAGTGGGGCTTACTTCTGAGCTAACAGCAATCTAAAGAGAATCAGCATTCACTAATCTCTTGTACTAATCTCATAGTACTAGCACTATTTGAGTTTGCGGAATGACACCAATGGATACCGCCATTGATTGATTGATTGATTGATTGATTGTATTTTTATCCTGCTCCTCAGCCAAAAAAGGCTCCCAGAGCGGCTTGCAATCAATGAACCAAAAAGACAGTCCCTGCCCTCAAGCTTACAACCTAAAAAATACAAGACATACAAGGAAAAGGTGATGGGGAGGGAAGAGGGGGGGAAATTACGTAGAGTGTCAGCAGGGCTGGTGAGATGGCCCTGCTCCCCCTCTCTCATCCCTCAAAGGAGGGGCAGTCCAACTGGAGCAGGCCTCGATGTTCCCTTTGCCTGCTCCTGTCTCCCTCACTCCTTCTTCTTCCCCACGGGGCCATGGATGTCAGTTAGCCCTACGGGGGGTGGGGTCCATCTGGAGCAGCATCGTTTCTAATCATGCATTTAGGGTCATGTGTAGTTTGGCTCTTAAAGTTCTTTTTGTCATACCCATCCAGAGTTGCTTTGTAGGCAAAACCATACACCCCTTCAGGGCAATGGCTTTTTCCAACAATTAATGGGATTAAAATGGAGGTTCTACAAAGGCATAATGGAGAAATTCAAGACAGAGTAAAATGAGCTCGGATTTCTAAGAATCCAACCTGTGGAATCCACTGTGGAGCGACCCCCTCAGGCCACGCAGTGTCTATGGACTTTTGGTTGTTTTTCTTTTTACTTTCCTGAAATTTACACATATTTATTTGTAGAAAATATGCAAGTTTCTGCTGAGGAATGGATTTTACACAGTCCGTCCATCCCTAGTTCTATGTAGCATAGTATTATCCAGCAATGGTGTTCTCCATAGCCAAGATTCTGCTGATAAACTCTTAAAACTGTACTATTTGGAAGTACCAAACAGTGACTTTCCAAACATTTGATTTTGAAATTGAAGCATCACTGGTGCGGGGGAGCATAATGTTGCAGGGAGACTACATCAAGAAGTCCTACATTTTTACAGTGTGGTGGGTACAGCATCGTTGCAAAAGAATACAGTTTTGACCCGCCTTTTTATGCAGCATCATTTGCGCTCACATTCCATAACAGCAACATTTTATCACCTGAAAGAAGATGCTTCGGTTTGTTTGTTTGTTTGTTTGTTTGCTGTACTTTAATAACCAAAGTTCTCTGGGCTGTGTACAAAACCTAAAATGCAAACATTAAAACAAAGAACAAAAATGGCACAGAATAAACGCAAGATATAACCAGCAGCAAAGAATAAACTCCTCCAGCACTTAAAACCAAATTAAAACCAGAAGCAGAATAAAACACTAAAAACACTTTTAAGGTGCAATCCTATGCATGTTTAGACGGGAAAAAAAATCCAAATGGCTGGCTGCAGAGTGCTGGGAGTTGTGGGACTTTTTCTGACTTGGATTCCTGCATTGACCACGAGGTTGGACTCGATGGTCTTGTATGCCCCTTCCAACCCTACTATTCTATGATTCTCTCTAAACATGCCTAGGATTGTGCCCTGAAAAAAACAGTTCTTAAGAAAGCAATCCCATGGCTCCTAGACAGTGTCTGGGGCAGGGGAGAATTGGATAGTTTGGATTCCTGGATGCCAGGTCAGAGAAAGAATCTGAACTCGGATCCAGGAGTCCAAGCTCCCCTCCCCCTCACAGCTGGTGCGGAGAGAACCATGCTGGCTGCCTTTCCAAGGTCACAAAGGTGACCTCAGAGAGGAGGGAAAGGAGGCAGTTCTGTGGGTTGGGCTAGGGAGGCCGGCTTACGAAGAATCCTCCAGCCTTCCCAGGCTCCTTCTCTCCCCAGCTAGATGGGCAAAAACACCCATCTAGCAAAAATGCAGAGAGGGAGGCACGTGGAGGCAAAGATCACCTCTGAACTTCTCCTGCTCTGCATAGGATGCCCATCAGCCTCTGAGTTTGGAGGCTGATGAGCATCCCGACAGGATTGCGCCCAGTATGCTTTGGAGAATAAAAAGGTCTTCTTTCACCTGGCACCAAATAGACCACAAAGTAGGTGCCAGGTGAACCTCTCTGAGGAAAACATTCCTCGAATGAGGTGCCACCGCTGAAAAGGTCCTCTCTCTTGTATCCACATGCCTCGCCTCACTTGGAAGGGGCAGCTGAAGGAGGGCCTCTGAAGATGATCTTAATGTTTGAGCAGGTAAACATGATCTTATCCGCCCCGCCCAGTCTTTATTAACTCACTCCTCCCGGTTGCCATACATCTATTCTAGAGATGTGAGACTGCAGCCACATCTTATGCAATGGTTAATCAAGAGGTTGATGCTTTTGCCAAAGCAGGGAACACTTTCTCCCCAAGAAAGCTCATATCTTTTACAGAAGCTTATCCACTGCTTGCCAGGAGCCTCCCTACGTCACACATACACATACATTTGCATGCCCAGAATATGAACGCTGTGCATGTGCTCGTAATAAATGTAAACTTCCCAGCCTAAAATCATGGAGCTAGGCATACTGGCAACCGATATGTAATTAGATTAAGCAAGATGTAGACATAAAATAAAACGCTTTAACTACACATGCATTCCTGAATAAAAAGGAGCCAAGAAATACACAGCGAAACAACACACAATGTGGTTTCCTGCAACCAATGGGCTACAGTTCTTATGACTCCATAAAACCGTCTGTGTCAAATCGTTGCTTGGATTCCCATGTACCTGTAAGGCCTCAGGCCTGAACCAAGCTATTAGTAGTTTTAGAGGGGCTTAGATGATCCATAATGCTCTCTGACTTTGCATTCCAGTTGGCTGCTGTTTTCCCTAACAGGCCTCTTGATTTACCAGGATGAGTCAAAGGTGAATAGTGCAGCCTCAGCACAATCCATACTAACAAGCTGGAATGTCTTATCAGAATGTGCCTGAGAAGTGAAGCTTGTTTGCCTTAAAGCTGCAGGTGTCTGTGCTGGGAAAGTTCTGATTGTTTCCCTTCTGACCAAGCACTGTCAGCTTATGCTGGGAAAGTTGTAGATGAAGGCTAAATAATGCTTGCTATTGTCATGCTGCCTCACTGCTAACATGTATGGTATAAAACCCATTTTTCCCCATGGCTCTGGGTTCAGAGAAGCTGTCCGATCCAGCCATTGGATATGCCTGTGTGTGCTGTAAGTTACTCAATAAAGTACTCTTTGTAAGCAAACCTGGATCTGATTTATCACTATCTTGGTACCTCTAAATTAAGAGGCCAACTGCAGGGGCAATACAGCACCCACTCCACCTCAAACCTCTGAAGAACATGAAAGCAGAGGTCAGGCCAGGGAACGCCAGTAGTCCTTTCAGCACAATGTTTAATGGGGCATTTTGGCACCATACATTTATTTCTTATTTCATATTACATTTTTATCCAATCCTTCCTTCGAGGAGCTCGTGATGGCACATGGTCCTTCCTTCTTTAACATCACAATGTCCCCATGAGATAGACTGAAAGAGAGAGTGTGAGCATGTGTGTAAGTAACTGTCCCATGATCACCCAGTGAGCTTTGTGGTAGAGTGGGGATTTGAACCTGTGTATATCTGGTCATAAACCAACACTCTAGCCCTGAGGTCTCCCACAGGTGACAATACATCCACAGATCCTTTAAGGTCCCCTGCTACCCCACATTTTTAAATATATTTTTTTAATGTTTCAATTTTTTTTACCATGGGTAAAAGTAAAAAGCCTGTTTGCAGCCACTCACCACCTTAATTTCCTTTCCCCAGAATGCTTCTTGGCACCAATTTCTGGGTCACAAAACCCACCTCTGCCTTGTACCGGGGTTCTTGGACAAGTTACTTGTCTTCTAACCTCACCACTTTGCCTTCCTGTGAAATGGATGTTTTGTGACTGGCTGTGCCCACCATGGCAGCCATTTTATGAATGGACACCCACCGCATGGCAGCCCTTTTGTGACAGTACCCATGACATTTCCTCAAAATACCAGATGTGACCACCAACCCAAAATATTTGGGGAGCCCTGGTCCTGCCACTACACACCATGGTCTGTTTTCTCTGCTAAGGCCAGTCATAGGATAGCCATGTGTCCTCTTTTGCAGAGGACAGTCCACTGTTTGAAGTTCCGCCAAAGGACAGTCATCTGTTTTGAAGGGCTGTCCAGGCCAAGACCAGTTTAAAGGTAAAGAACCATCCGAAGGAAGAGCTGGGCCTTGAAGCTGCCCATCAACGGCACCTGGACAGCAGACTGAGCAAGGCACTCAGCTCACCTGGTCGCAGTCTGCCACACTCTGGTGAAAGGTGCTGTATTTCTATTTAAATTATACTAATAATTTCTAAATGTGCATATATACTGCATATATTAGCATATGCAGATTTTATGCAAATCAATCCCTCTTTTGTCCTCTGTTTTGCTGATGCATGTTACCTCTTTTTTTGGACGATTCACAAGCCGGTCATTTCCCAAGCTGTACTAGTCCAAACCCCTTCATGGATCACTGCCTTGTTGTGGCGAAGGGGCTTGCGTAACTCATTGAAGCCATAAGCTATGCCGTGCAGGGCCCACCCAAGACGGACAGGTCATGGCAGAGAGTTCTGACAAAATGTGGTCCACTGGAGAAGGAAATGGCAACCCACTCCAGTATTCTTGCCAAGAAAACCCCATGGAACGTATCACAAGGCTAAAAGAGATGACGCCAGAAGATGAGCCCCTCAGGTCGGAAGGTGTCCAATATGCTACTGGGGAAGAGCAGAGGGTATTTCCAAGTAGCGCCAGAAAGAGTGAAGCGGCTGGGCCAAACCCGAAAGGACACTCAGCTGTGGATGTGTCTGGTGATGAAAAGAAAATCCGATGCTGTAAAGAACAATATTGTTTAGGAACCTGGAATGTCAGATCAATGAATCAAGGTAAGCTGGAGATGGTCAAATATGAGATGGCAAGATTGAACATCGACATCTTGGGAATCAGCGAACTAAAATGGACAGGCATGAGTGAATTTAATTCAGGTGACCATCATATCTACTATTGTGGGCAAGAATCCCTTAGAAGAAATGGAGTAGCACTCATAGTCAACAAAAGGGTGGGAAAAGCAGTACTGGGGTACAATCTTAAAAATGATAGAATGATCTCAGTACGAATCCAAGGCAAACCATTCAACATCACAGTAATTCAAGTCTATGCCCCAACCACTGAGGCTGAAGAAGCTGAGGTTGATCGGTTCTATGAAGACCTACAACACCTTCTAGAACTAACACCAAAAAAAGATGTCCTCTTCATCATAGGGGATTGGAATGCTAAAGTAGGAAGTCAAGAAATCACTGGGATAACAGGCAGGCATGGCCTTGGTGTACAAAATGAAGCAGGACAAAAGCTAATAGAGTTTTGCCAAGAGAACATGCTGATCATAGCAAACACTCTTTTCCAACAGCACAAGAGGCGACTCTACACATGGACGTCACCAGATGGTCAATATCGAAATCAGATTGATTATGTCCTTTGCAACCAAAGATGGAGAAGCTCCATACAGTCAGTAAAAACAAGACCTGGAGCTGACTGTGGCTCAGATCATGAGCTGCTTCTTGCAAAATTTCGGCTTAAATTGAAGAACGTAGGGAAAACCACTAAACCGTTCAGGTATGACCTAAATCATATCCCTGATGAATATACAGTGGAGGTGAGGAATAGATTTCAGGGATTAGACCTGACAGACAGAGTGCCTGAGGAACTATGGACGGAGGTCCGTAACATTGTTCAGGAGGCAGCAACGAAATCCATCCCAAAGAAAAAGAAATGCAAGAAAGCAAAGTGGCTGTCTGATGAGGCTTTACAAGTAGCTGAGGAAAGAAGGGAAGCGAAAAGCAAGGGAGAAAGGGGAAGATATACCCAACTGAATGCAGAGTTCCAGAGAATAGCAAGGAGAGACAAGAAGGCCTTCTTAAATGAACAATGCAAAGAAATCGAGGAAAACAACAGAATGGGAAAGACTAGAGATCTCTTCAAGAAAATTAGAGATCTCAAGGGAACGTTTTGTGCAAAGACGGGCATGATAAAGGACAAAGAAGGCAGGGACCTAACAGAAGCAGATGAGATTAAGAAGAGGTGGCAAGAATACACAGAAGAACTATACAGGAAAGATCTGAATGTCCCTGATAGCCATGATAGTGCGGTCACTGAACTTGAGCCGGACATCCTCGAGAGTGAAGTCAAGTGGGCCTTAGGAAGCATTAGTAACAACAAAGCTAGCGGAGATGACAGTATTCCAGCCGAGCTATTTAAAATCCTAAAAGATGATGCTGTTAAAGTGCTGCATTCAATATGCCAACAAATCTGGAACACTCAACAGTGGCCACAAGACTGGAAAAGGTCAGTTTACATTCCAATTCCAAAGAAGGGCAACGCCAAAGAGTGTTCAAACTACCGCACAATTGCGCTCATTTCACATGCCAGCAAGGTGATGCTCAAAATCCTACAAGCTAGGCTTCAGCACTATGCGAACCGAGAACTACCGGAAGTACAAGCTGGGTTTAGAAGAGGCAGAGGAACTAGAGATCAAATCGCCAACATTCGCTGCATCATGGAGAAAGCAAGAGAATTCCAGAAAAACGTCTATTTCTGCTTCATTGACTACGCTAAAGCCTTTGATTGTGTGGATCACAACAAACTGTGGCAAATTCTGAAAGTGATGGGAGTACCAGACCACCTTACCTGTCTCCTGAGAAACCTGTACAAGGGTCAAGAAGCAACAGTAAGAACCAGACATGGAACAACCGATTGGTTCAAAATTGGGAAAGGAGTACGACAAGGCTGCATATTGTCACCCTGCTTATTTAGCTTATATGCAGAGTACATCATGAGAAATGCCGGGTTGGATGAATCACAGGTCGGAATTAAGATTGCTGGGAGAATTATCAACAACCTCCGATATGCAGACGATACCACCCTAATGGCAGAAAGCGAAGAGGATCTCAAGAGCCTCTTGTTGAGGGTGAAAGAGGAGAGTGCAAAAGCTGGTTTGAAACTCAACATTAAAAAAACTAAGATCATGGCATCTGGCCCCATCACTTCCTGGCATGTAGAAGGGGAAGAAATGGAAGCAGTGACAGATTTTACTTTCTTGGGCTCCAAGATCACCGCAGACAGTGACTGTAGCCATGAAATTAAAAGACGCTTGCTCCTGGGGAGGAAAGCTATGGCAAACCTAGACAGCATAGTAAGAAGCAGAGACATCACCTTGCCGACAAAGGTCCGTCTAAGCAAAGCTATGGTTTTCCCAGTAGTAATGTATGGCTGTGAGAGCTGGACTATAAGGAAGGCTGAGCGCCGAAGAATTGATGCTTTCGAACTGTGGTGCTGGAGAAGACTCTTACGAGTCCCCTGGACTGCAAGGAGGTCAAATCAGTCCATCCTAAAGGAAATCAACCCTGAGTGCTCATTGGAAGGACAGATAATGAAGCTGAAGCTCCAATATTTTGGCCACCTAATGCAAAGAGAAAACTCCCTGGAAAAGACCCTGATGCTGGGAAAGACTGAAGGCAAAAGGAGAAGGGGACGGCAGAGGATGAGATGGCTAGATAGCATCACGGATGCAATGAATATGAACTTGAGCACGCTCCGGGAGAGAGCGCAGGACAGGAAGGCCTGGCGTGCTATGGTCCATGGGGTCACGAAGAGTCGGACACGACTGAACGACTGAACAACAACAACTAGTCCAAAATTTACCCCTGCTCTTGTTTTTTTAATAGTTGTGCACAGATTATCTGAGGGAAGCGTGAGAAAGAAGCTATTTTAGGCTCAGACTGAGTAATACTCGGATTAGCTTTTTTAGCACTGAACAACGGGAAAGAAAAATATATGCTGGTGAACTTCAGCATTCAGGGGAGTTCTGCGTTCAGCACAGAAGGTCATAGGTGGCTTCTATTTAATGCATGACATCTGGCTGTTTTAATAATTTCCTTGGCTAATTCCCAGGGCAAGGGTGAGCCATGAAGCTCCTGGCACAAGTAAATAATATTCAGTTTTTTACAAAGTTAAGGATTCAGCACTGAAGCTTTGGTTAAGAGCTCAAACAGCTGGTCCCTCTCAAACATTAGAATCTTGACTGTTGGTTGAAGCATTTGTAAAATATGAGGGATTTCACTGACAGATTTTTAAAAGACGTTCAGACAAGACGAGAGTGGATTCCAGCAAACACAGACATTGTCCAAGAATGTCTGTACTGTTAACTATTCCAGTCCTTTAAGTGTGTGTGTGAGAGAGTGTGTATACACACACACACACAAAGAATTTCTAATCAATGGGATGTTTGTCCTACAGCAATAATGGTTTCCCACAAGGTGAGCTCAGATGAAAACTTAGCCCCCATAAAAACTCCTAGGGGCCATGTAGTCCCTCATAAGCATTTTTACGGCCTTCCTTAGGAAGTCTAACGGCTCCTCAGAAGTTGTAGGGTGCGAGTAAACTACTTGAGTGGTATTTTTCCCTTCAGTATATTTCTGATACGAAACAAACGCTGCCTTTCTTTATTGTGAGGTTAGCATTCTACCACACGAAGCAGACATGACTTCATAAAGTTCTCTGCTGTTTTATATTTCTGAGCTTATTAAGGGGAAGACAACAATGGTTGCCTCCTACTGGCCCTGCCTCTCTGTATGGGTTGGTTTGAGAAACTAGGGGCCTAATGTTTGACGAAGACCCAAACGCGGAGCAATTTGCTTACTTCATTCACAGGCACAAACTTACCACAAAACAGAGGTTGATTTAAGCAAACACAAAACACATTGACAGACCGGATAGAAAAATTAGATTTGAATCTCATAGGAACGTCAGATTTAGATGCCTTTTAGTAGTGTCATGTGTCCTACTTTTCAGAGAACAGATCTCTATTTGAAGGGCTATCCAAAGAAAGTACTCTAGTCTGTTTGAAGGCATTCTCTCTTTGAAGGGCTGTCCAGCCCAAGTCTGGCTTAAATATAAAGAACCAGAAGAAGGGCGAGCTAGCATCTGGAGAGCAGACTGAGCTAGCACATGGAACACCCGGTCATAGTCTTTCCCTCTATGGTGAGATTAGGGATGTGTGGATTTTGTTAAATCCATTCCATCTGTGTTTCACAGATAGTCAAGCATGTATCATTCTGTCATTCGCTCATTGACAGAATCGGTGTGTTTTTTAGGGATGTATGAGAATTTCATGCCTTTTTGCACTTGTGCTAATGTGCAGTAGGGCTAATGCACATTTGCGCAAGCATGCATTAGGGCAAATGCGCACTTGTGCAAATCTCCAGAAAAAATAAAACAAAGGTCTGCGACTCCGTGGAATCCATGCAATTCAGGAAAAGTCCATCTGCTGCAGACTCAACAGGTTGGATTCATAAAAATCTGAACTTATTTGAATTCATTGTGGATTTCTCCAACATCCCTACTTGAGATGTATTGTATTTCTATTTCAATTATAATCCTTATTTCTAAATTTGCATCTAGACATAAACATTCACTAATGCAAATTATATTTATTTCTTATTTATCACCACTATTTATATCCTGCCCTCTTTGCCCTCTTTTGTCCTCTTTTTTGGGACAAGAAAAGTCCAAATACCTTATACCAGAGGTGCACAATACTGATTTAGTATAAGATGAATCAGATCATTGGTTCATTTAGCCCAGTATTATCTACTCTGACTGGTGGTGACTCTCCAGGGTGTCTCTCTCAAATGCCAATGGGAGCTTTCCTCCAAAGTAAATAGTGGCTTCAGAGGAGCAGTTCTCATCAGGGCTGCAGCACGGAGGGCTAAACTCCCACTCCCTGCCTGCTGCGATCCCAGAAGCGGCTATTTGCATGTTTTAAAATGTGCATGTTAAGTGCCTCCAGGTAAAGGGTTCACACAACATGCTAACCCACACTCAGTGATTGAGTGTGGGTTGTTGTTGAACCGTGGACATTTTCTACATGGTGGCTTGCTAACCAGGCAGTGGGGCTTGTTTTTCTTGAACAAGCCAGCTTGAGAACCCCTGGTTTGTTGTTGGGTTGCTCAGGCTGGTTAACAAGCCACACTGCATGGTTAACAAGCCACCCCGTGGAAGACATACTGGGTTCGGACAACATGCTAACCCACAATTTAACAAACAGCCCACAGTTTAACAACAACCCACAGTTCGAAAACAACCCACTCAGTGCAGGTTAGCATATTGTGTTAACCCAGCCATAGCTTACAATTACATTATTGCTGTAAGCTGCCTCAGGAGGGCTTCTGCCCTGAAAGGCAGCCAAGAAGTATTTTAAATAAATAAAAATAAATAAATTATTTTCTCTCCCGTTTGCTGTGACGTTATGCATGCAAAGCCTCTGCTCCTCCAACTGAGCTTTTGGTCCATCTAGTCCAATACTGTCTACACTGACCGGCTCTCTGGTGGCATCTTTCACATTAACAGCTACCTGAGACCCCTTGAACTGGAGATGCTGGGGATTGAACCTGGGGCCTTGTGCGTGCAAAGCAAGTGATCTACCACTGCGCTATGGGCCACCCTGCAAATCTCAGTGTAACTTCACATGCTACAAGGAAGCACTGAAAGAATAAACACAAGTGGGTTTATGCTTCCAATTTTGGTTTGGATGTTTTGCTTCTGGGCTAATATGCTGAGGAGGAAGTGGCCCAGAATTCCCCAGTAGCACTTAAACAAGGCAGGGAAGGAAGCACAACTCCATGTCGCTTCCTCTTTTGGCCATTACCCTTCGGGGTTGTTGTAAGGATTGCTGAGCTAACCTAGGAGAAGTTCTTTGGGTACAGACATAAAAAGGAGAAGGGCTATTTTCCAAAAAGGCCACACAAGAAAAGGGCAGGGGGATAATCAAGAAGCATATAATAAAATGAACTAAATTTATAAAATAAACTAATAAAATAAAATAAAATGAACCCATGCTGGCTGGGGCATGCTGGGAGTTGTCGCCTTTTTTCTATCTAAATATGCATAGGATTGCACCTATGTTGTATTTATGAAAAGGTGACATTAAATCAATGGTTTGGATCCAAAGTCCTTCATGCACTGGGTGGAAGGCACTTCATTCAGACTCTGGGGGTGAATGGATGGTTGATTCTACCACCCACCCACCCAGGTGCAGCCGCCCTGCACATCGTCATACATTGCTCTGGAGATTCCCTTCCTTCTCAGGAGGGTGGTTATTTGGATCTGAGCCACTGTGAATATGAACACTATGCAAATAAGCAAGCTGATCAAAAGTTGCAGGAAAGTTCGACAGTTCGAATTGATTTTTGCACTGCTGCACGGTGGATTCGTCCATCCGTCTGCTTTAGGAGTTCTTCATCATGAGCAGAACTGGAGCTACCAGGCATCTGTATAGACAAGGGACTTTTCAGTTTTGTTTTGTTTTTTAAATTATTTATCATTACTCACTGTATTTGAGAAACCCAATTACGTGGCAGCATTTCTATACTTCTTTTGAGGATTTCAACTGACATTAAGAGGGATTTACTGCCTTGATGTTGTTGGTCAGAGAGAAAGACATATGGAACAAACCTCAGTGTCTCCTTACTGTGTTAACATTTTAAAAATCAGCTCACTCTTGAACTTAACAGTTACATTTACTCTGATTCTGCTTATGATTAAGAACTTTTGAAAGAGATGGACAGACTGGACTTTGAACAGTTTGCTTATTTGCCTGAGGTGCTAATTCATAATGATTTGATGTCATGCTTTTAATATATTAAGGGTGCAATCCTATGCATGCTTAGACAGAAAAAAGTTCTACAGCTCTCAGCAGTCCCCAGCCAGCCATGTTGGCTGGGGAATGCTGGAAGTTGTGGGACATTTTCTGTCTAAACATACATACATACTATCAGTGTTCATTATATATTTATATTATAGTTTTAAAATTTCTTGGACACCTTTCAGGGCAGACGCCCTCCCAAGGCAGCTCACAGCAATAAAATACATAAAAACAGTTAAACTATTAAAAGCGATAAAAAACATAAACAATAAAATAGCAATAAAAAGAACAATAAAATGATAATCAAAAATAATAATCAAAATAATAATCATTATTTTATCAGTAATTCGATTTTCCCTGCCATTCCTCCTATAGAGATCAGAGCAGCATACATGCTCCTCCCCCCGCACCATCATATGCTCAAAAGGACCCTGCAAGATTGCTTAGGCTGAGAAATAGTGACCTGCCCCAAGAACACCCAGTAAGCTTTGTGACAGCGCTGGGATCTGAGCGCAGATCTCCCTGGTCTATGTCCAAAATTACACTGCTCTATCTTATTGTGATGTGTGCTTCCTTTCTTCTGTAAAGTTATTTGTATATTCAGAAAGTGACATATACAGGTATTATTACCGCTACGACAATCTTGAAGCTCACAGAACTGGTCAGATTCAATTCCAGCTTGTTTACCCCATAGAGAGGGTGGACAAAACTCACCTGGATATGCTTTTTCAGCACATTCTCAAAATTCCAAAAGGTACCCAGATAGCCCTTGATTCCAGGCCCATCAGGAAACATCTCTACAGGAAGGGATGTTTGAGTGAATTCTTCGTTAATTCCAGTCTGAACTGCCCAGATCCAGCCCTCCTAGATTAATGTATGGCTGAGAACTTAGCTATCAACTGGCATTTGCATATCCTGAATGTTCTGACACAGTTTTCAGCTCAAAACACATTTAAAGTTTTCTCACAAAAATATTTGGGAGAAAAATATATTTAGAAATGTATTGTACTGCTACTAAGGATGTACGGATTATGTAAAATTTGTTCTGTCTGTGTTTCGCAGATTGTCAGGCACCGTTCGTTCCGTCATCTGCCCATTGACAGAATTGGATTCTTTGTTTGTGAATTTGCGCAAATGTGCATTTGCAAAAGTTCGCACTTGTGAAAATACACAAATTCCCCCCAAATGTGCATTTTCATGCTTTAGCCTATGGGGAAAATGCGCATTTTTGGCCATTTTTTTTAAAAATTGCATAATGTGCAAAATTCAGGAAAGTTAGAAAAACAATCCGCAAGTCTGCGGAATCTGCCCAACAGGGGCAAAGCCAGTCTGCTGAGGAATCCATGGGTCAGATTCATGAAAATCCAAACTCATTTGGTTCCGTTGCAGATTTCTCAGACATCCATAACTACTACCACCTTGTAACTAGTGTGGTATAATGGTTGGAGTCTTGGACTAGAACTGGGGAGACCCAGGTTCAAATCCCCACTCAGCCATGAAGCTCAAGCTCACTGGGTGCCTTTGGGCCAGTCACTGACTCTCAGCCTAGCCTACCTCACAGGGTTGTTATGAAGATAAAAATGGAGAGGAGGAAGAGGAACATGTATGCTGCCTTGAACTCCTTAGAGGAAAAGTTGGGATATAAATGTAATCAATAAATAATAAATGCATATTTTGAGAGAAAATAGTTTTTAAAATATGTATTAAATGTGCGTTTTCATGCAAATGGGACAGCCATATAAGTGAACCCATGCCAAACTGACATAGACTGATTTGTCCATCCTTACCTACTCTGATTTTCAACTATATTCCTGGGTTGATTTTTATAAGGGCACAATCCTATGCATGTTTAGACAAGAAAAAGTCTTATAACTCCCAGCATTCCCCAGCCAGCCATACTGGCTGGGGAATGCTGGGAATTGTAGGACGTTTTTTCTGTCTAAATATGCATAGGATTGCACTCTAAAACTGTATGAGATACACACAGGGCACTTCCATACAGAATGCTGTCCACTATCTTTTGCAATGAACTTAAATATTCTGCCATTTGAAAACCATTTACTTGATCCAGGTCACCCAATGGAGTTCTATCCCCTAAATGATGTGAAAGCACATAAGGCAAGTCTAAAATGGATTCCAACAAAATCTTCCAGATGGCCTTTGCTGGAAGGACATGAAGAAAAAGATTACTTAAGCAATACTTGTGGCCAGCTACAACTGGCCAAAGTGACTGAAAGTCAGCCTTGCTAAGACCATAGCATCCTGTGACAACCAATTTTTCAAGCCAAATAAATCTTGTTTCATTGATCCTTCATGTCTCACCAAATGGCATGCTCATTAGTACACACAACTAATTTTTCTCTGAAATCTGCGATGGAGGACAGTTCCAACCATTTAATCAGAGCCAATTGAAAGCAAGAAATTATCTAACCAGGATACAAAATTAGATAATCAATTTTCAGTGCCTTTCATCAGCTCAACCATTCCCTGTGATCGTAATCATGGCTCTCTATAGTGGTGCCAGCCGAGAAGTTCACATAAGGTGAAGATAAGGCAGTGGAGACCTTGAGGGGGTCAAAGGGGAAAAAAACGAGGAAGCAAAACTCCATCATATCTGGAAAACATGAGCTAAGTAATCAGAGATAAGTGGCTTAAGATCCAAAGATGAAAGATATTATACAGAAGTAGAAAATAAATTATGAGAAAGAAGAGTGGGATTTTAAAGATCAAAGTGTGTATATATAAATATATTTAAAAATCAGGGCTTGCTGAGGGGTTTTTTTTTCCTTCTGCAGCTCAAGCTCATCCATCTCTCTCTTTTGCAACTCATTTAACAGATGTACTAGCCAATGAATTGAACCTTGATTCAGTGTGTCTCGTCTTCCCCACCATGTGCTAGTCCACCTTGCCATTTTTATTCTTAAAGCACTGCATGTACAGTTGTTCCGTTTAAAAAAAGCTGAAGCAGAATAATAATTGAAAAACTGCTTCAGGGAGGACAGGGCAGTTGGGTTAGTGGCGTCACCAGTTTCAGCCAATCAGCACTGTGCATAGCCTGTGTCTAAAACACTCAGAACCAGTTTCTGTGGAGTTTAGTCTGGAAGAGGAGATTGTATTCAGTAAGCATTCTGCCACAGCTGGGTACAGAAGCACATATGTTTTGGCTCAGTTCAGGCTAGAGTTTATATGCCAGTCTACTGACTGGTCAAATATTGTCAATTGATTTGCCTGTTATTTGACCATGGTCAAATACTCCATAAAGCACAACTGCTTTTAAAAAACTGGACTTTAAAAAGTTGCTGTTACTTTGCTTTATTTTTGTTTTAATTTCTTTTCTTTTCCCCCTTTTCTTTGTTTGAAGAAGATATGAGTCCAGGACTCTTCAATGAATCGTTCACACTTTTAGAAAGCTTACTGAACACTGTCTGAATACAGCCAGTCTTCCAAACCATCATTTGGAGTTTGGGGAACATACACCATGCTCACACACTCCCTCCTTCCCTAGCATCTACAGTTTCAGGTTTATTGAAACCACAGCAATTGCCGTTGTGACCAAACTGGCAAACTATGGTTTGAGTGAGCTCTCCGAACCAGGACTGCAAACCCAAAGCAAACTAGTTTGGAGGCATACTTAGCCAGTTTGGACATGGCAGCATACTACAGGAAAGTCAATTGTTAAGTTGGGATTTGTAGTCCAACACATCTAGAAGGTGCCAGGTTGGGCAAGGCTGGGCTAAAGAGTCAGGGTCATCATTCAGCAGGATCAAGGAGAACTCAAAGTTTGCTGCCAGGAAATCCAGCAAGGTTAAAAAAAAAAAAAAGGCCAAGGAAAGGAAAGGGGGGAAAACCCCACCCATGAGCAAAAGCATATGCCACTGAAACCCCATTGTCACTGAATAATATTGCTATGGGTTTCTTCACACGGAGCTTTTATCCTGCTATTGAGATTGGTTACTCACGGAAGTTTGCGGGTCCTTTAGATGACATCGTCAACCTCCAGGGCATCTCCCGCACTAAATGACCTTTATTCCATTTTTTAAAGGATCAGAGACAATGAGCTATCAAATTGCAGCGCTTGAGTTCTGCTTGAGTTCCTTCCTGAAAAGAGGAAAACAGGCAATAAGAAGAGCTAGACCACAGCACCATCTAATGACTGTATAGTGAAACATATGGAAGACTCAGGTAAGTGTGTGTGTGTGGGGGAAGTGCGTGTAAAGGGAGTTTATCATGATCCTGCATTTAAAACGGAAGCAGAAAGCCCCATTTTAAATGCGGAAGTTTAGGCTGTTGTAGAGTTGCTCTATGTTTCCTGACTTGCCAAATTCCTTCTGCTACATGGAGTTATGTTTAGTAGCCCAGGCATGTGTCTGTGTGTCTGTGTATGAGAGAGGCAGACAGACAGACAGACAGACAAACAAACAGAGACAGCAGCTGTCAATCTGGAACTGACAGAGACACAAACAGCGCTTTGAACTGGCTGAAGGCAACTTGGGGCACAAAGTCCGTTTTTCTAGAGGTCTGATGTAAGCTATTGAATCTACTGTTTTGCAGCCATGCCTCCTGTTTGCCTCCGTTTATACCTTACTTGTATATTTGTAAAGCAATTATCACAAAGCTACTACAAGCCTACCACCCTCTCTTGCCCAAAGGGAGGCAAACCCAAGCAGCACTGCCCCTGAAACTGCTCAAAATTCAAAGAAGCGGAAAGTAGAATGCAACCATATGGATAAACAGATAATTATCCTGCATGGGTTATTATTACTGATGTCAGGGTGGAAACTGAGCCAATAGAACCCCAGAATAGTTCTGATTCTGAGGAGGAACAGCAATCTGTGGGAGAGGAGCGCGCTCATCTCTCACAGGCACAGCAGCTGGCAGAGATTCCTCCTGCCAGCATTCCTGGGAGAGATAGTGACCCTGGCAGCGAGAGAGTGCTGGAGTGGGGCTTGCTGGACGCTCGGCACAGACACAGGGAGCGACGACAGCTGAAGGGCGTGGAAAGGAGGCATAGCGCTCGTTTGGCGCGCAAGCAATGGTCGCGTCCCAAGGACCCAAGGGAAAGAGGGAGGAACTCTCCCTAGCCCATACGTTCAGGGTCTTCCCGTGATTCTCCTTCAAACGGGGACCAACTGCCTAACCCGGAGCATAGGCTACTCTGCTGTTCCTTGCTTAGTCACTGGTGATTAGCATCTGAAAGAGTCATTAAGTTGTAAAAGGATTAAAGCCTTGAAAAGAATCCTTTTGTCTGTGTCTTGAGTTAGCTATTGGAGTAGACTGAAAGAGGCCGCCAGGGCACTCCTGACAACTGCGGCTATAAGATTGCTGTTATCATTAATATCATTTTTGTCATCGTATGCTCAGCGGAATCATAGATGCTTTCTTTCGATCATACTGGATGTCGCCTTCCCCAAACCTGAGGTTAAGTTAATAAACTTCCAGATGTGTTGGACTGCATGGCTGGCTGGGGGTGATGGGAGTTGTAGTCCAACACATCTGGAGGTTGCTAGGGTGCTATATGTTTTTGTCGCAAAAGTGGATGTGATCTCTTAGTTAATTTATATCATCATCATCACCCACTTTTCAGGGCCACACCCTCACAAAGTGGTATACAAACTAGAGCATGGTCAGATGCAAGGTGGAACAACTACATCATGCCTGCCACAGCACTGAGGCCGACAGAATATTTTGCAAAGCTCCTTCAAACACGCGAGCAAACTGTGAATTCACCTGAAGGCAGCCTTCTGTAGAACGGCCTTTCTTGCTCGCTCAAGCGCCTGCACAGAAGGGGCTGGGCACCCCTCAACATTGATTCATTGTTTCTTCTTTGGTATTCCTTTGACCTTTGCATCCTGTTGATAAGCTCAGTAAAGAAGAATTATTGAGGCTGAGCCGGGAGGGAGAGACAAATGAGTGACTAAAACTACTGCTCCTGACATGCCGAGCAGACATTTAAAACCATGGGAAGGTGTTGGGACCACGTACCTCCTCGTGGCCGGTTTAAGAAGGTTGTTGACACTGCGGTCTCCGCAGCGGAGCCTGGTAGCTCTGATGTCAGTGGGGCAGTGAATCCTCTCCAGGTTTCAGTCAGAACCAGTCAGAAATCTACAGGAGTTCTCCAAGCTGCGGAGCAGCTCCTGCAGCTGTTTACATCTTTATTATTTCAGCAGCGTCAAAATGGTTTGGGGCCAGGATATCGGAAGGACTCCCTCCTCCCATGTGAACCTGCCTGTGATTAAGGACCCATCATCAGAGAGCCCAGAGTGGCTAAGTTGGTGGACACTCAAGATGGGGCCTTTTCCGTAGCAGCACCCCGATGGTGGAACTCTCTCCCGAGGGAGAAGAGATTAGGTGGGCAGACAAGCCTATCTTGTTCCACCAGGCTTTTACTGCTGTGTAATGTTGTTTTACAGCAGTGGAGGCTAGAGTCTCCGATGTCAGTGGGGCAGTGACATCGGAGCCACCAGACTCCATTGGTTTTCCACTCAAGACATTTTAGCCTCTGTAGCTAATTCTCTCCTCCACTCCCCACTGCCCTCTGCATGCACCTAAAGTCCAGAGAGCTGTCACACACACACACACACACACACACACCGGTCCCTTTTTTATGATCACACCCATGCCAAGGGCCTACAGAAGGCTCCTCACTTCTGTTTGCACCTTAAGATGAAAGCGTATGATTTGATTTTGTTCAGTGACGTGAGCAAAGGACAACCGGGGTTTGTTCTAAAAAGAAAGCTAGCTGGGCGGAGGAAAAGGCTCAGCGAGCAGAACTGCATGTACCCACGAATTCCGCCAAGGCAATGGCATCAGGTGATTCTCGGCTCCGACATGCTTCCGCACAGCAGGAAAATGCCAGAGACAGCAACAGCTGCCCTGCGTGCTGTTGCTCTCCTGCAGACTCTAATCCATCAGGTTTACACAGTTGCTGGACAAAGATTAAAGGCAAGAGCCATTAAAAGAGGGGGGCGCTGATTGGGGAAACGGTTCAAATTGTGACAATAAAGGTAGATCTATTATTTTGGCCACCTAATGCGAAGAGAAAACTCCCTGGAAAAGACCCTGATGCTGGGAAAGATTGAAGGCAAAAGGAGAAGGGGACGGCAGAGGATGAGATGGCTGGATAGCATCACCGATGCAATGAATATGGACTTGAGCACACTCCAGGAGAGAGCGCAGGACAGGAAGGCCTGGCGTGCTATGGTCCATGGGGTCACGAAGAGTCGGACACGACTGAACGACTGAACAACAATACATTGCCAGTTGCCATTGCTGTTTTTTACTGCTCTGGATCCTGCACCTTTAACACCAGCTTGCCATAAAGAAATGAAGGCTGAAATTCTAAACTCTTCTGAATAAATGGGTACAGTCTTGTGCTGCATGCAAGGGAAAACCCTTCTTGTTGTTAAAACTCAGTGTGACTCTGTTGCAAATGTCTGTATCGGGGTAAGCAATGTGGTGCCCACGAGGACCAAGGGTCCCCCCAGACACCTTTCTTGGCACTCACCAAGATGCCCTACACTGCCCATTTCTTTTTAATTAACATGTTTTCTTACGGTACCTGGGGTGGCTGCAAAATAGGTTTCTGTTGGTGTTGAAAACTGTGGGTTCGAAGGAGCTGTTTAGCGTGTTGGTTGTCAGACACCACTTCTGCCGTGTACACAGTCTTTGAGGCAGGTCACTTGTCTTTTGCCACACCTCCCATGACAGCCATTTGTGGTGGTGCTCATGACAGTTTCTCAGATTGCCAATCTGCCCAAGGCCCGAAAACGTTGCCTACCCCTGATCTAGATTAGGAATCCCATTGCTGCAATTTCCAGTGGGGTGGCCCTGTTAGTCTGTTGCAGCAAAAGCAACAGAGAGTCTTCTGGCTTAAAGAATCACCCTAAAGACTAGCACATGGAGGGAGCAATTGTATGGCCACTAGTCAGCAGCTAGATGGCCATAGGATATGTGGTTTTCTGGGAACCGACCTCAGAGCCCGCACTCCTAGGTCAGTTCCTGGAGAACTGACCTTCCCTGCCTTCTGCAGTCCCTCACAGGCAGCTTGGAACAGCCCCGTGCTCGGAAAAGGAGCACGGAGAGGCCAAAGTGGGGCATTCTGGCGGGAGTTCTATGGCGGGGAGGGCGGAAATGCCGGTATGGCACATCCAATGTGTCATCCAGCAGCCTCCTCCCCTGCTCCACCTTCCTGCGGCTCAACAGCCGAAATCAGCTGTCTAGCTGCAAAATGCAGGGCAGGAGAAGTGCGGGGGAAATGATCCCCTCCATGCTTCTCCTGCCCTGCATTGTATAGGCAGTTACCTCCAAGTTTGGAGGCAGCACCTATCCCCATAGGATTACACCCTTATTCTGGCTTTTATTATGACATAAACACTTGGGGACATAAGAAAATAAGAAAAACCGTGCTGGATCAGACCAAGGTCCATCTAGTCCAGCATTTTGTTCACACAGATGCCCACAGGAAACCCACAAGCAGGGCATGCGCACAACAGCACCCTCCCACCCATGTTCCCCAGCAACTGGTGTACATAGGCAGACTGCCTCTGGCACTGGAGGTAGCATAGAGCCATCAGGACTAGTAGCCATTGATAGCCTTCTCCAGGAATTTGTCTAACCACCTTTTAAAGCCATCCTAATTGGTGGCCATCACTATGCCTTGTGATAAAATGCCATACTTAAACTATGCATTGTGTGAGGCTGCTTCCAGACGGAGGGCTCTCTGTGCAAACAATCCAAAGGCCTTGTGCAGCAGTTCCGTCTTTTTCTGCTTAATGGGTTTTCCGCCATAAGAAAAACAATGGAAGAAGCCGTGTGTCTTCCGTAGTCTTCCAGGTGTCACAAGGCTCATTCTTGTTTTTATATAATGAATTGTGGATCTATATGATAGACTTGGTTGTTTTGTTTTAATGACTGTAACTGAATGTGTGAGATGACAACAATTTGTAAATGCGTCACAAGAAACATATGCGACGGCTTATCATATATTGTTCCAACTGATGACAAGGGGCTACAGTTAAACATATCCTCAATTCCCTTCTGTCGAAATCAGTGGGATTCAGAAATGATTAACTGGTTGGTTGGGTGGTGCGGCTGGTTTCCGATTGTGTGATGTTATTGTTTTGATCAAAGCCTAGATATCAGGAAATGGAATCCTTCGGTCTCCCTTCCTGCGCTTGCACGGTGCAGTCGCAAAACAAACACAGCCTGGATTGGAAGAGACCGTCAGGCTCAGTGGGGTACACGGCAAGACCACCCGCTCTTCCGCTGCCCCCACGCATGCCACAGATGGGGCCAAGGAATCCAGAATGCACTGTGACACACAAGCTTCCCCCCCACACACACACTGTGCCTCACCCTTACCACTCCTGTAGTGGATTAAGGAGCCATCTGTGAGGACTTAATGGAGGCAAGAACAGCCCCTGGGCCAAAATTGGTGTGTGTGTGTGTGTGTGTGTGAGAGAGAGAGAGAGAGAGAGAGAGAGAGCGAGAGCGTGCGCGAGCGAGAGCGGCTAGGGGGGAGGCACCATGTAAGTTTGAAACCTGAGGCAGAAAATACAGATGGTGTCTCTCCATGGTGATACAAGTAGAGAGCTTCACTAAGGTCTGCCCTACATGCAAATCCATGCATAACAGCAGCTATGAAATGCAGATAATCTAATACAGGGTTTTACAATAGTGGTTCACAGTCACATCAAGTGCTGCTCTCTGCCACTCTTCCTCTGCCTCTCTCTCTCTCTCTCTTTCTCTCATTCCAAGCTTTTTTACATGAGGCATTTATTGTGCGCTTGTGATTCCTTACTCACAGTTGACAGGTTCTTTAAAAAAGTCACGATCCTCCAGTTTTGCTTCTGTTTTTTAAGAGCACTTTCCGGGGAGTTTTTAAAGCAGGGGAAATGGGGTATTACTTCTGAAAATGAAAGAAAAGGCATTTTCCTACTTGTGTAATAGCTATTCTGCTACAGCACAGCACCTCCTAGAGGTTATGTAGCAGGAAAACAGGAAAGGAAAAGCTCTTTGTGAAGAGATTGGATCTCAATTCTGTGACGAAACCAAAAGCAGATACAGCGATTAACAGCCTCGTGTAGAAAAGCTCTCCCTCTCTCTCTGGAGTGGCTGCTCCCTCGTTGTTTGCTTTCGTTGCCTCGTTGTTTGCTTTCATGGGGGGCCGACTGCTGTGATCTAGGCTAGCAGAGGAGGCTTCCAGGGTGGAGAGTCAGGAGACCTACCTCTTGCCAGCTGTACAGGGGGTGGGAAGAAGGAGACTGCAGAAGCAATTGGATTATTTTATGTATGTATGTATGTATGTATGTATGTATTACATTTATATCTTGCCTTTTTTCTACCGTAAGGACCCCAAGGTGGTGTACATAATCCTCCTCCTCCTCCATTTTATCCTCACAACAACAACCCTGTGAGGTAGGTTGGGCTGAGAGTCTGTGACTGACCCAAAGTCACCCAGTGAGCTTCCATGGCTGAGTGGGGACTAGAACCCGGATCTCCCAACTCCCAGTCCAACACTCTATTACTATTATTATTATTATTATTATTATTATTATTAAACATTTATATTCTGTCTTTCCTCCAAGGAGCCCAATTCACATTTAATACATATTTTGCTTTCGTGGGGGGCCAACTGCTGTGATCTGGGCTAGCAGAGGAGGCTTCCGGGGTGGAGAGTCAGGAGACCTACCTCTTGCCAGCTGTATGGGGGTGGGGTCCTGCATTGAGCAGGGGGTTGGACTAGATGGCCTTGTAGACCCCTTCCAACCCTACTATTCTATGATTCTATGATAAAAACCATTTTCTCTCAAAATACACATATATTATTTATTGGTTACATTTATATCCCAACTTTTCCTCTGAGGAGTTCAAGGCAGCAGACACAATTCTCCTCCCCTCCATTTATATCCTCACCACAACCCTGCGAGGTAGAGTGGAGACTAGAACCCCAGTCTCCCTCGTGCTGGTCCAACACTCTCACCGCTACTCCACACGGACCCTATGCCACGATTAGTTGAGGGGTGAGTTGCCCAAGAGGCGAAGAGCAGCGTGACTGGCTAGCTGCAGCGGTGCACTGCGCCAGGACTGGAGGGGAAACTGAATGTGTGAGCAAGAAAGAGAGAACAACGTGGACCTTGCACTGGGAGGTTTTGCAGCACTGAGTAGGGCAGAATACTCTCTCAAGGATGAGAAAATGGTCCATCCCAGTCCAAGAACCAAGTGAGCCTGTTGGAATTTGCCTGCTTGGTGATTTGGTGACTGACTGATGAGGGGGATGACGTGGAGGGGGAGGGGAGGTTTGTGCACCACATCTGGTACTCAGCATCTCCACTTCATTAGCGAAGGCGGGGGGAGAAGCCCCGAAGAGGCCTCAGTGGTGGTGCCTGGAGCCATCTTGGCTCCTGGTTTAAAAACAGTGAAGATCATTCATCTAATATGTTTAATATGAGAGCCAGCGTGGTGTAGTGGTTAGAGCATTGGACTGGGCCCCAGAGATCTGGGTTCTAGTCCCTACCTGGCCACTGGGTAACTTTGGGCCAGTCACCGGCTCTCAAACTAACCTACCTCACAGGGTTGTGGTGAGGGTGAAATGGAGAGGAGGGCCATGTGAGCCGCCTTTTGCTCCTTGCAAGGGCAAAAAGAGTCAGGCTACAAATGTAATAAATGAATGCATGAAGAAGCTAAAGTGAAGATACATGACACAGGAAAGATAACATGGCATTTTAACAATGGCTGTCAATCTTCCCAAAATCTTTTCCCTCAATGGTTAAAACAATGGCACGTCAAGGAGGGTTGATGTTGTCAGAAGCGCCCCTGCTGCCTTCTGAAATCCTCAAGTAGCCAGAATCAACACGCAGTTGATAGGGCTCTTTTCCAAGGCTATATTTCCATTCAACCTAATGACGCTTACAGATGCTAACTGCATGAGCCTAATGAGGGAAACTTAAGAGAGCTGCCTCCTTGGGGTTTCTAGCCTTAGTGAATCAATTGATCTCTGTTTGGAGGGTAAAGGCGGGAAGCCTCTGAACTTAAGGGCTAGGAGGCGAAAGTCCACCCCTTTCCCGTGGGGCATCGGGGTGCAGCTATTGACATCGCGTCAAGTGGGCTGAGCGCCTCCTCTCGGTGCCCTCCATCTCCCGCTTTTCCCTGCGCCGGTGCCTAGCATCCCAAAGCTCCAGCTGTCCCTCCCATACCTGCCAGGGTCGCTACCACTCTCAGGAACTTGAACAGGGAGGGGCTCTCCCTCCGGTGGTACCTTTGAACAGCACGTGGGTTCCTTTCCCACGGTTTCTATCTCTTCCTCGGAATCAGAACTGCTTTGGGGCTCTATGGGCTCTGATCCAACCCTGACAGATGCCTTCAGATTGCAATCTTATCTGGGAGGAATTCCTACTGAATTCATTGTATGAGACTTATGAGTAGGTATGTATAGGTTTGTGGTTTTAATGACCATGTGGGTAGAAAACTGGGGGCATTTTTTTAAAAAATATGTTAAACGGTATATAATAATTGTTTTAAACATATTTTAAACATTTTTTTACATATTGTTGGCATTGCGATCTTCCAGACTGGGAGCTCTTAACCTTACTAATCAAAAAGCACTGTGCACCTATTTCAACTTTTTCCCTAGCAGTTTTTCAGCAGTTTGAAAAAAGAGGTGGGAAAACACATAGGAACATAGGAAGCTGCCTTATACTCTGTCAGACCATGGGTCCATCTGGCCCGGTACTGTCAACACTGACTGGCAGTGGCTCTCCACGTTCTGAGGCAGGATTCCTTCCTAGTGCTATATGGAGATGCCGGGAATCAAACCTAGGGATGTCTGAGAATCAAATGGAACCAAATAAGTTTGGATTTTCATGAATCCAACCCACAGATTCCACAGCAGACTGACCTTCCCCCTGTTACACAGATTCCACCAACTTGTGGACTGAGTTTCAACTTTCCTGAATTTTTTGTCATAGAAAAATATGTGAAATTTTAAAATACCTTTCCAAAAATGCACATGTCCCCCACAGGCTAAAGCTTGAAAATGTGCATTTCAGCAAATTTGTGCATTTCCACATGTGCAGAATTGTGCAAATGCAAAAGTGCGCAAATTCGGGGGAAATCCGATTCTGTCGATGGGCGGATGACAGAATGAAAGGCGCCTGACAATCCATGGAACACAACCAGAATGGAATTTACATGATTCGTACATCCCTAAGCAAATCTGGGACGTTCTGTATTAAAAGCATGAGCTCTACCCCTGAATTTCCATTCTGTGAATGAGGCAAGGCGAGGGGGTGATAAGAACAATCACTAACTACTAGAGACTTACTTTTATCTGCCATAACAAGGAAGCATACTTTTTTAAAAAAGTGAACATTCAGGAAAGGGGTGTGGAGCAGTGGGCGGGGGGAGAGGGCAGACACCCCCCCACACACCCGCTTATCACCCTGATGCCCATCCAAGCACAATATGCCTGACCGAACAGCTGCACATCAGAAAGTCAGCTCCAGCACACACATTTCCAGCACCGTTTCAAGTTGACTAGCTGCCAGAACATCTCTGGCGTCTACAGAACAGACCCTGAGCTACAGCTGACCTTGTTTGCAGGGATGCTGCCTTTGCCAGGCTGCCCATATCTCTTTTATCATGCAGGGTATACCAGGCTAAACAGGCAATTCATCTGGCAAGTCACACAAGGCTGAATGTAAGGGGCATCACTTCATTCCGTACACAAGTGGGTCAAACAACGGTAGAACCGTTGGCCTGTTCTGACCGATGAAGAATGCAGGATGTGCCATAGCAACAGGCAGCCATAAATTACATGATTGGATACCGTGTTTAAGAGCTCAATCAGGAATTCTCAAATTTCATTTCTCTCTCACTCTCTTTTTGCCAAGCATTCTCCCACCAGTTCTGCTCAGTGCTTCTGAACACATGATTGTTTCCAAAGGCATTTTTTTCTACTTACACCGTTGATCATCAGAGACATACAAACCATTTCTAGGGCTTTTCCCTCCTGCTGCTGTTTACATCTTTATTATTTCAGTAGCGTCGAAATGGTTTGGGGCCAGGATATTGGAAGGACTCCCTCCTCCCATGTGAACCTGCTTGTGATTAAGGACCCATCATCAGAGAGCCCAGAGTGGCTAAGTTGGTGGACACTCAAGACGGGGCCTTTTCCGTAGCAGCATCCCGCCGGTGGAACTCTGTCCTGAGGGAGAAGAGATCATTAGGTGGGCAGACAAGCCTATCTTGTTCCGCCATTATTTACTGCTGTGTAATGTTGTTTTACAGCAGTGGAGGCTAGAGTCTCCGATGTCAGTGGGGCCGTGAATCCGCTCCGGGTTTCAGTCAGAACCAGTCAGAACTGTAAAGGAGTTCTCCAAGGTGCTCTGCACCTTGGAGAGCTCCTTTACAGATCTGACTGGTTCTGACTGAAACCCGGAGCGAATTCACGGCCCCACTGACATCGGAGCCACCAGCCTCCACTGTTTTATAGTGCTCTTCAGTTTTAAGACCACTCTCTGATTTATTGCATGGAATGGTTTTGGGTATTGTTGATTCTTATTCTTATTTGATTACTGATTATTGTTTCTATGAGGCTCTTAGGAATATATGTTTTTATTGTATATCACCCCAGGGGCCTGGGATAGAAGGAGGGTGCAATTGATAAATTCATCAAAGCAAACAAACAAACATTTTTGCCCAGGCCATCCTCGCTCTACGTCCTCTAATCTAGCTACTACACCATGCTGCCTCTTTTAAAGTGGCAGAAGACCAGCTGAGCTGCTACCTTCCCAGAATAAATCCCCCACTCTTGCTTGAAGTTCTGTTTGGTTCATTCCTTGGAAGCACGTGAAGTCTCCCTTCCTGGCACTACAACACACGTCCTCTATTTTGTAGGGTGGCCAAGTGTCTGCCTGTGCAGAGGGTCACAGGCAGAGCCTGGAGGGTCCCAGGAAATGGGGCACTTGGTGGGTGTGCCACTGTGTGTGTGTGTGTGTGTGTTTACCATGCTGCAGTACTAAACGCGACTGACCAGTTTTATAAAAATGTATACCAATTCTTGAGCCATTTAGCGAAATAAAGCCAGTATGGTGTAGTGGTGAGAGTGTTGGACCAGGAGTCGGGAGATCTGGGTTCTAGTCCCCACTCGGCCATGGAAGCCCACTTTGGGCCAGTCATAGACTCTCAGCCCAACCTACCTCACAGGGTTGTTGTTGTGAGGATAAAACGGAGAGGAGGAGGATAATGTAAGCCGCCTTGGGTTCCTTGCAAGAGGAAAAAAGGCGGGATATAAATGCAATAAATGCAAATGCAATGAAAAAAATATTATTTTCATGGATTTCGCAATGACTCAGAGAGTTTTGCTATGGACCAGCATCAACATTTAATTAAATAATACTATAAATAATATGTCAGATATACAGTAGATGGAGGGACAGACAGATGATAGATAGACAGACAGATAATAGATAGATGACAGATAGATAGATAGATAGATAGATAGATAGATAGATGATAGATAGATATAAAATTACTCTCTGTCTTTCCATCAAATGACCTTCAAGGCAGCTTACACAAGTCATTTTAAAAACAATTTTTAAAAATACCAAAAAACAGACTTAAAAAAATAAATAAAACCAAAACAAGATTAAAACCCACACACAGAGAGATGAAAACAAAACAGTTTTCAAAAGCAGCAACCAAAACAGAAACTGCATCTAGAATAGCAAAGGGAAAGTCCCCTATCATTTCTCACCCGAAGTTTAGGAAAATAAAAGACAAAAACAGCCGTGCAAGACAATCTTAGGCAAAGCAAGGCCTACTGAGTTCAACGGGACGGACTCCCAAGTGTAGTGGTTAGAATCTTGGACTGGGACTCGGAGGTCCAGGTTCTAGTCCCCACTCATCCATAAAGCTCTCTGGGTGACTTTGGGCCAGCCCCTGACTCTCAGCCTAACCTTCCTCACGAGGTTGTTGTGAGGATAAAATGGAAAGGGGGGGGGACCATGACAGCCAGCTTGGGTTCTTTGAAGGAAGAAAACAGGAGGGATATAAAATGTAATAATAAATAGTGAGTATACGATTGTAGTTGCAATGGGGCGTACTTCTCAGCAAAGCAGTAGATACATACAGGATTGCACTGCTAACCTGGCATCTCAAGGGCAGTGAAGGTGTCACTGATAATAAATGCCTCCAAAGAGGGAGTCCCATAACTGGGATTCTATCACGGAAAAGGGCCTGTGGACCCCTGTGCAGCTTCTACAGGCATGAGTTCCAGGAGCCGGGCCTCCGTTTCTGACCTCTCGATGCTATTGTTTATCATATATCATAGTAATAAAGCATAGTCCCAGGGCATGGTCTGAAGGCACATGAGGCAGGTACCTTGCCGAAGCTAAGCAGGGTTGGGGCTGGTCAGTGCTTGGAGGGGAGACCTCCTGGGAACCACAGGTAGCCACCTTGAGTTCCATGATGGAAGAAAGGTGGGATGTAAATGTAATAAATACATAATAAAATAAAATAATAATAATATTATTTATAATAATAAATAAGGTATCTAAGTAAATAAATCATACCAGAGGATCTAAAGCAGGGGTGCAGAACTGGCATTAGCTAGGGGCTGGATGAGCCTCCACCCAGCCTTCCACAGGTCGTATGATGTCAATGGGTGGGGCCACTCCCACCTGATGTCATTTGCTCCAGTTAGGGACGTCCCGTGCGCAGCCAAGCCGAGCTAGGCTAGACTCCATCCTCTTCCAATGACAGAGTGACGTGGACTTGGTTGCCTTTGCCCCAGTGGAGGCTGATGGCTCCAAAGTCAGTGGGGTGGTGAATCTGCTCTGGGTTTCAGTCAGAACCAGTCAGAATGCTAAAGGAGCTCTCCAAGGTGCAAAGCACCTTGGAGAGCTCCTTTAGAGTTCTGGCTGAAACCCGGAGCAGATTCACTGCCCCACTGACGTCGGAGCCACCAGCCTCCACTGCTCTGTCCCATTCTTCATGTAATCTGCCCCCTTCCTGCAATGGGGGAAGGAGGCAGGCGATGCAAAGGAGAAGGGGCTGAGTCCCTTTTGTTTCTCCAACAAAAGGGCAAAGAGAACTCAGGTCGCTCCACACAACTAGCCCCCTTCCCCCAATGGGGAAAGGAAGCTGGGCACGCGAGGGAGAAGTGGCCGAGTCCCTTTGCTTCTCTGAAGGGGAAGCAAAGGGGGCTTAGCCACTTTGCCTGCCCTGCCTCCTTCCATCCTTGCAGGAACGAGGTGAGGTGAGGTGGGGTGGGCTAAGCAGGAAGTGACTCACCCGCATGTGGGGAAAGTAACCACTCTCTCTGGCATGAGTGGGCCCCAACACTTGCTGCCTGTCATCCCCCCTCCACACACACACACACCGTTATCTCCAATCTGAGATAACAGTGGGGGCTTTGAGGCTGGCGTATGTCAGTAGGGGAATCCCACTGTTATCTCAGAGGGGATTGCTCCAGAGGGCAGGGCTTGGAGCCTAAAATGGATTGGGATGCCACACAGGCCAGATTAGGCCCATGGGCTGGAGGTTCTGCACCCCTGATCTAAAGGAACATCTGCTTGATATGAACCTGCTCAGTCCTAAGGTCATCTTTGGAGGGCCTCCTCCAGGTACACCTGCCACAGGAAATTAGGCAGATGAGATGGGCTTCTCAGTTGTCAGTATCTGCTCCTCCTCATTTTATTTACAACATTTATGTACCATTCCAAATCTAGACAGATTCTGGAGTGGTAAACAACAAAAGATGCAAAGATTAGCTCTGTAACCCAGAGAACGTCTCTTGTTGGGTGGATCAATTAATAATTATAAAGAAAAAAAAACCCTTTCGGCTCTCTAGGCCAGGGGTGGGCAGAAAGTAGATCTGGATCTACCAGTAGATCGCTCGATGATTTGCAGTAGATTAGCATAGATAGTTTAACAAAACAGCAATAAAAGGATTCCCCTCCCGCCCTAAATTATACTGCAGAAATGAAGAAAGCTTGGAGTACCCTGGAATGGTTTTTTGTGTAGAAGGATTATGAACTTGATTTGGTTCATATTCCTGGGCTCCAAATTCTTCAATTCTAAGTGTATGTCTGTGGCAGCAGACTCCAGTTGGTGAATTTGGGGGTTCTACCAAAAAAAAACCAAAGTAGACCCTGCAAACCTGATGTCTGCCCACCGCTGGTGTAAGGAAATCCAACACAAAACCTCAGTCAATCCATCATTTATTGTTACGGTCAATGACCAGCATAACAAGTAAAATCACAACTCATGAAGTAAAATATACAAGTAAAATACACAAAGTGTATGGAACCGTTACCTCAAGAGGGCTATTGAGAAGTGACATGCCGGGAGATGTTTACTGAAGCTAAACATTCTGACTGCCGTACCCCTTGGGAGGCCCTTAAAAGAAACCCCTGAGAGGGCCAGTTGAGGGTGAAACTGGGAGGTAGAGCAATACTGGAGAGCAAACATGCGTTTGTCGCACAGGACAAAGAAAGGGGGACTTCTAAATGATCATTTATGGGCTGTATGCGTGTCTGTTAAAGCAAATATTGAGATTTAAGTTGCATTCCAGAGTGGTAAAGAGAAAGAGAGCTCATCATCAAAGGCTCATATTGCCATGAAAAAGAGTGATACACAACAGGCAATGGATGGAAAGTATGCATCGAAACTTTACTGCTTTTAACTCAAGAAAGGCACGATCCCTTCCGACAGAGCCTTTAAGAACTGTGTCCACACAGCAAAAGCCTCAAAGTGCAGTGTTGTGAGGGGAGGAACATCAAACCGCCACAGCATGCCTACAGAAAGAAAGGCAGGCCTCAAAAGATGTTTACGATTGCTGGCATGGTGGATAACAGATGAGAACTAGCTTGAATTCAGCATTTGGAGATCTGGCTGTTCATCTGAAAGAGCTGGATCTCTTGGGTGAGAAACGTCAGTTCGGGAGCCTCCTGAGAACTAAACTTGTTTGTGAGAGATTGCTGGCGTTAGCATCTCATTCTGATCCCAGCTGGAATATTGTGAGTACAGCCAACATCTCTCCTGGGGTTTCAGACGTTGGAGGCAGAGGGGGAAGCAGAGAGATGAAATGCTATAAATGGCCTGCAAAAATAAATAAATAAAATAATTCAGGAGAGGATTTGTTTCCCCCTCCACCGCAGTTTGCCAACAGCTGTGTTGATGGTCAAAAGCAAGGAGAGGTCTCCATGTTGGAGGGAAGACAAGGCCTCTTTTGCTCTGCAGGAGCATCCGTCGATTGCAAGGAGCTGACTTTCAAATAACGACGGATACGTTATGCCAGTCAGACGACAGATTGTGCAGACCACAGTTTAGAACCCAATCCATGGTCTCAGCTTCCATACATAAAGGCAAACCATGGTTTAGAAAGCCACTTGTTGGCTTTTATTTCTGTCTGCTGAGCACTCCCCTTGCTGTGGTACAGTGGGTTCCGGAGATGGGTCAACAGTTGTAACTACTGTTTGTCCATCCAGAAATTACATCAAGTCATTGGTAGCATAAGACACCAGCTCAATCCCAAACTGGCTTGGCTTCTCCCGTGCCTTTTGCTGATCAGGGAAGGGGAGAGTGGAGCAAAGCTAACCAAGCCACAGCCTCCAGGAGCGCTCCTCAGGTGGCGGCTCCATTAGTTTCCCAGCCCCTCTCCCTTCTGAGGAGGTGGGACTTTGGGAAGGGGGAAGGTTCTGTGGGCCTGGTGGGCCAAATTTGACTTGCATCCCAGAGGTTCCCCATCCCTGGCATGAACAATGTTTGGCAATGCTGGTTTATCAGCTAATCACCATCTATAATATGTCAACTCAGATATCACAACAATAGTTCTGGGGTTTTGAATTGCTCTCATGATGCCGAACTCTTACTTTGGTATATAAACACACACGCTTTAATAAATAGAAACATTTCAAAACAAGCCAGAATAGCTGCAATTTCCTCCTTCGACCACAGTCAACCCCTAAATCCTGCCCCCTTTTACCCCCACTTCGCTTCCCATGAGCTCACCCATCCCATCCTCTGCTAAGAGGAATGCCCAAGGTAGGGAGATTTTGTGTAACAATAATCAGAGCAGTACAGATATCAAGATAAAAGAAAGGCAAAAAGGGAGAGACTGTCTTTAACTATACAAACATGAAAACAGGGTGCTTCCAGATGAGGCTTTTATTCTGCAATTGCCCAGTCTCTTGCACAGAACTTTGAAAGGGTCCAGACATGGTCATTTTCCATTTGCAATCCTCCTATGTCTTCCTACCACTTCTTCCATCGTCAGTCTTACCGCACAAAAATCCATTGAGAGCATGATCCTATTACAAGGATCATAAGCCCCTGAAGCCGGAGGCATCCCATCATCCAATGCAGGGCAGGAGGAGTGGCAGAGGTGTTCTTCACCTCCCTGTCCTCCAGCCCTGCATTTTTTGCTAGGTGGGCTTTTCTGCCCATCTAGCTGGAGCACTTTGAAGGGGGAGGGAAGGGGGTTAGCAGAGGCTCAGGATAGCTCGTATCCTGGCCTCATTGGTCTCCTCCTCTCCCAGCCCACTGAAACGCCCCTTTTCCCCCTCTCCAAGGTCAAGTCCCCAGCCCCAGAGGCCAGCCAGTGTGGTTCTTTCTGTGCCGGCTGTGAGGGGAAGGGGGGTCAGATCTCCAGTTCCCCCCTCCAAGGTTGGAGTGCTGTTTCCAACCTCAGAGCTGCAAATCTGGACCCTCCTATGGCCCCTCAGATGCTGTTTAGGGGCCATGGGACTGCTCCCTCCAGAGGGAAAGATGGAATAGCTGCCCAGTGCCTTTTGATTAGTGGGAGAGGGTTGTAGCTCAGCAGTTTTGCAGAACAAATGTTTTGCAGGCAGAAGGTCCCAGGTTCGATCCCCGTCATCTCCAGGTAGGGCTAGAAAAACTCCTGCCTGAAACCCTGGAGAGCCATTGCTGCCAGTCAACGCTGCCAGTGCCGGGCTAGATGGACCAAGGGTCTGACTTAGTGTAAGGGCAGCTTCCTGTGTTCCTGTGACCGATAGCGCTGGGAGCCCTCTGTCTGGAAGCACCCACTGGCATTGGCAGTCTGGAAGCACCCACTGGCATTGGCAGCACACTCAAAGTATTCTTAATCTCAAAATAGCTTGAGGAATCCCTGCCAAATATTTTGAAACGTTTCTAGTCTTACTTAAGATAGGCTGTTCTCAGTGGAGGCTGGTGGCTCTGATTTTGATGGGGCCGTGATTCCATTCTGGGTTTTAGTCAGAACCAGCCAGAACCCTAACAGAGCTATCCAAGGTGCTGAACCCATTTAACTCCTTTAGAGTTCTGGCTGGTTCTGACTAAAATCCAGGTGGAATTACAGCCGCACCAAAATCGGAGCCACCAGCCTCCACTGGCTGTTCTCTCTTTGACAGCCAAGACAACCAAACCTCAAGTCCACTGTTCTGTCTCTGGGGCTTCCAGCATCTCAATTGTGCTGGAAGCCTCAATTGTGTAGCTACAATTGCTGCATGTAGAAAACCAGTTTTCCTGATATTACAGACCTAGTATGTATCCTAAAAGTACACGTGTAGGATATAGATTAAATTGCAAATTTAGGAACACGCAGATATGCATCCACACTTCACTGATGGATTTCAGGCTTGCGGAATCTACTTTGTTTTTTCTAGAACCCCGAGATCCACCAACCAGAGGCTGGTGCCAAAGACATCATTTTAGGATTAATGAATATTAAGCCCAGGAATCTGTTTTAGGTACCGGCACTGAATTAAGTTCACAGTCCTTCTGCACAAAAACCCACCCCAGGTTACCCCAAGCTTCCTTCATTTCTGCAGTACAATTTAGTGCCCGGACGAGTCACTGTGTTGCTGCTAATGTTAAGCACCTAGGAGTCAGACATTCTTGCCCATCTACAACAAAACACCCAGAAATGGGTAGATCTGCCTCCTGAAGACATCTTTATTTCAAGAAGCCTTCTTTGACTGAACAGCCATGGCTTTTATCGGTACTGTGTCCTTAAAAATGTTTAATATGTTGGTTTATTCTTTACATGTTTTAATAGGGTGTTTTTGCTCTTTTAATCTTTTCTTGTTCACCGCTCCAGAACCTGTTTAGATGTGGAGCAGTGTATAAAAGGTAAAGGTGTCCCCAACCAGTCGTGTCCGACTCTAGGGTGCGGTGCTCATCCCCGTTTCTAAGCCGAAGAGCCAGCGCTGTCCGAAGACGCTTCCGTGGTCATGTGGCCGGCATGACTGAACACCGAGGTGCACGGAACGCTGTTACCTTTCCCGCCCAGGCGGTACCTGTTTATCTACTTGCAATTTCTTGCTTTCAAACTGCTAGGTTGGCAGAAGCTGGGACTGAAGACGGGAGCTCACTCCGTCACGCAGCACTCGGGTCTCGAACTGCTGACCTGCCGACCTTCCAGTCTGCAGTTCAGCATCTTAACCACTAAGCCACCGCGTCCCTAGAGCAGTGTACACATGTTGTAAATAAATAAATAGATCCAAATCTACTTTCTGCTCACCCCTGCCCTGTGGCCCCAGAGGGGATGGAGCTAGCCTTCCACTGTGGTTCCTGAACCTTCATTGCTGCAATGTATGAACGGAGCGACGGAGCCCACTGAGTCACAAGGAATCTCCTAAAGTTATGCCAGATATCTCCTGGAGGTGGCTGGTACTGTGAGTTCCCCAAGCAAGACACCTGATCCACATCCATGTGGCAAGTCTGCATTATGAGGTCAGACGGGATTGGGCATGCTCAGGGTAGAATTGTCATAGATAGTACAGTTTAAGGTCAGTGGAGACTGGTGGCTCCTATGTCGGCGGGGTGGTGAATCCGCTCTGGGTTTCAGTCAGAACCAGTCAGAACTCTAAAGGAGTTATCAAGGTGCTGAACCCTATCCCCCAAGTGGATAGCTTTGGATAGCTCCCTTAGAGTTCTGACTGGGTCTGATTGAAAACCAAAGTGGATTCACTGCCCCACTGACATAGAAACCACCAGCCTCCACTGCCTTGTTTTTTGTTTGTTGTTTCTGTTGAGGCCCTGGCCAGTTATGGCCTAAGAAGGCACAAGTCTTGGGTATGCAGAGATTAGTTTATGTAGATCTCCAGTATTTGAGAATGGCAGCTGATCAATCCTGTTCCCCATAATTCTTAAGTAATCCTTGAAAATATGGAATTGTTAGAGTTTCACATCTGCATACGCTAACAGTTTCTAAATACAGGAGACCATTCACGCTCACCCATTTCAACATGCTGCCCCCTGCACGGTTAAGCAGACAATTTAATAACATCTGGATTAACAAACATCTGTATGGAATTGGAGTCATGGAGTCTGTTGTACTCCTGTATTGCAATTGTTAATGCAGGGCACGCAAACAAGAGCGAAGAGGCCAAGGCTGCAATCCTACACCCACTTACCTGGGAGCAAGCCCCATTGAATTCAGTGGGACTTGCTTCTGAGCAGTGGTACATTTTGAAATATCATGATAGTCCCCATAGCGATGCCCCCAAGGACAGTCCAAAAATTCAGGCAGGGGTGATCACCCATATCAACAAATCAGTTTTCACCTCCTCCTGGAGCAGGTTTTTTGTGAAGGTAATGGGTCATAATGGCCCAGTCATGACCAAGCCACTGCAAAATACATTGTGTGACAACAAGAAACAATAAGCCTCCATGCAGGCTTTTTATCCCACAGCTTATTGGGGCTTCTGCTTCCGGATTCTTTGTGGGATTAAGATTGGCTCCTTACATGGGCTGACATGGGCTTTTTTCCATTTTACACGGGCCTTTGTCTGCAAGTTCTACATGTTTCATTATACAGCTACTAGATGGTGCTGTGATATAGCGGAGATGTTGCTGAACTATGCAATTTCACATGGCTATTAAAGTGGATTATTTATTACTGCGTTATCCCCGAGCTTTTAAAAACCGGAATAAAGGTCAGAAGGTGCAAGAGACACCCTGGAGGATAATGACATTGTGTAAAGGACCTGCAAGCTTCCATGAGTGACCAATCACAAGCGTGCAATAAAAGCCTCATGTAGAAATGCTTTCTATTGTTCTTTGGAAAATCCATTTCCCCCAAGCTACTGTGAGAATTTCAGTTAAGCTCAGAGGGAACAGGGAAGTCTGACGAGGGTGGCAGGGGATGACGTCAGTGTCCCTGCTAATAAAAAAAGTGCGGTGCTGCATCCCTGTGAGCCCTGGTTCCACTACACCACTGCCCCGAGTAGCCATGTGTAGGATTGTTATGAGAGGGGGAATAAAGAGGAAGCAAGGGGCAGGAGAGAGAGAGAAAGAGCAAGGACCAGTTCCGAGTGCTGTGTCTCCTTTGCCCTTGCACAGGAGGCACACAGCCCTGCCTTTGCTGCATGGCTCAGCTGATGTTTAGCTAGCTGAATCAGCCGCTTTTTGGAACACAGTGTTAATTAGATTACAGATGGTTGCTCAGGCCCTGCCAAGAATAATCAAGTGATAAAAGGCCCTCCAGAAGTACAACACTGAACGAGACATATGGGTTGCTTCTTGGGAATAATATAGCCCCAAAACTAACTCTCACCCTTCCAAGAATTGGAACACCCCTAATTTCAATTCCAGAGGGGGGGGTGGCAAGGAGGAAACACAGAGCTAACAGGCTGCAATCCTACTCCAGAGTAAGCCCCACTGAAGCCCTGTTAAGCAAAGAGGTACTTACTTTGGAGTAAGCATGCCCAGGACTGAGCTGTGAACTTCGAGGAAGAAAACCCCCAGGTTGAATCTCAGTGCAGTTTACTCTCAAGTAAGTGTGCACAGAATTGCAGCCTATGGGCATAATCCTATGGCTGCTAGTCAGTGGCTAGACGGCCATAGGATAAGTTGGTTCCAGGAGAGCCATCCCCCCGCCCCTCGCTGCCTCGTAGCGGCCCTGCGCTCCACGTTTGTAAGAACAGCATGGAGCGGCAAAAACGGGGCGTTCCTGGGGGTGGGACGGGGCAGGGAGGTCAGAAGTGCCGGTACGACACTTCCTACATATACTACATGTCATCTGGCTGCTGCTTCCCATGCCCTGAGGTCCCGCGGCTAGACAGACGAAATCAGCTGTCCAGCCGCAAAAGCTGGGCAAGGGGACCGAGGATGAGATCCGTTCCTCACCACTCCTCCTGCCCTGCACTGGATAGGTGGTCGCTGTCAAGGGCTCCTTGGAGGCCTCTCTCAGTCTAATCCAGTAGCCAAGTCCAGACACAGACAAAGGGATTCTTTTCAAAGCTTTATTCCTCTTTTACAACTTAACAGCTCTACTGTTAGCAACTGGCTCTGAGCAGCAGAGTACCTATGCCCTAAGTGGGAACACTTGGTCCCCGTTTGAAAGGGAATCACTGGCAGACCCTGAACTTATGGGCTAGGGAGAGTCCCTCCCCTTTTTCCTTGGGTCCTCTGGGCGCAACCGTTGTTTGTGCGCCAACCGGGCACTACGCCTCCTTTCCGCGCCCTCTGTTTGGCGCCGCTCCCTGCATCGGCGTCACGCGTCCACCAAGTCTGCTTCCCGCGCTCTGTCACTCCCAGGACTGCTATCTAAGCTAGGAATGCCGGTGGGAGGAATCTCCGTCAGCTGTTGGCCCAGGGAAAGAGGAGCGCGCTCCTCTCCCAGGAGCGGCTCCTCTTCCTCAGAATCAGAACTACTCTGGGATTCTATGGGCTCAGTGTCCACCCTGACAGTCGCCTCCAGGCTTGGAGGCGATCGTAGATCCACATAGGATTGCTCCCTCCATGACCTTAAGGAAGTAGGATATCTACACGCATACATCAGCATAAAAAAGAGGCCCAAAGAAGATGGAGATTTGCATAAAACGTGCATATGCTGATTTATATGTATCGATGCAAAAATCGGGGTGGGCAAGTTTGGGGAGAATGGGAGCAATTTTCACCCATCCCCCCCCCGCAGGCTACAATCCATGGGGGCAGCATTCTATGGGGTGCACCTAGAAAAAAAATACAAAAAAATGGCCACAACAGTGCTATGGAATATCGAACGGGCCACATGGAGCTTGTTTTGAAGCTAAATGTGACCCTTTGATCACGACAGCTTTTGTACAGGCTAAATATGGCCCGTTGACCACTCTGCACCACTACCATGGCCACTTCGTTTTAAAAAAGATGCCGCAGGAGGGCTGTCAGGAGGGCAGGAGGCATAGCAGGGAGTAGCAGCCTGCCGGAAGTAGAAACAGTACGTCTCTCACCAGTGGAGGCGGGTGGCTCCGGTGCCAGTGAGGCGGTGAATCCGCTCCGGGTTGCGGCGCGAACCAGCCTGAACTCTGCATCTCACCCCGGTGGGGAAGACTGCGGCCAGGTGACTGGTCTTCCCACTCAGTCTGCGGCTCAGGTGCTGACTGAAGATGTGCACCTTCAGGGCCCCTGAGCAGTGCTGGCTTCGGGTTTCAGAAGGCCCCTGGTCAAGCCCCGGGCCCCTTCCATGGGCCCCCTCCCTCAGTGAGTCTACTTCCACACCGCCATGGTCACCTGCTGCTCTTGCTCCTCTGCCACTGGCTTCCCGGACGGGCAGACAGCCAGCGAGCAAGCAGGCCGTGACATCTCCTGCTCCTTCTCAACAGCTGTGTTGTCTGGGCCAGGAGGAGAGGCAGGTGAACTATGCAATGGTGAAGGGGAGGAGCAAGTCCAAGGAGCTCTTGTCAGTGGGCCCCTGCTGGGGTGCTGGCCCTCAGCAAAGGCCCAACCCTGCCTACCTTTGTCACCAGTCCTACCCTTGGACTCTCCCTTCTTAGGGTTCTCGATCTTGAAACAGGCCTTGGACTGGACAGCTCTTCAAGCACCAAGCACCCTCAAACAGAGGACTGTCCTTTGTAAAGTAGGGCACATGGCCACCCTCTAAGCAAGACCCTGTCCTGACCTACCATACAGGGCAGTTGAAAGGACTGTGTCTCTGCTCATGCATGCACACCCATTGGAACCCTCAAAAAGCAGTTCGCAAAAGCTAAATATTATTCATGTCATCATTCCCAAATTGCATGCTACACTGCTCACATGAGCAGATGACTTCGTTAGGTAGAAAATGCAGCCACAGCATCCAGCAGAAACAGGAGCAAGGGCTCAGCCGGTCTGAGATCTCACCCAAGCCCAGTTTCTAACAGCCATATGAACAAACTCTTTGTTCTCAAGATCCTGCAAGTTTATTGGGAAATGAAACTTTAAAAAAAAATAGTCCGACTCTTTTATAATCACACATCATATAAATATTAAACCTACCCACAGCCCACTGTTTCTTTGCTTGTCCCCAAACATGCATCCTTACACAATGCAAGCATTTGTAGCAGAAAATTCCTAGGCAGGAGTTTATTGGCTGTGTAACATGCAAAGTCGAGGCTTGTTAAGCGTTGGGTGCTCGTTCCCTGGTGTTACCAACGTTGCAAAAGCTTATTACTCCACGGCAAACTGTGCTTGCATTGGATCAGACCTTTAACACAGACACACGAGACATGAAAGCTGCGTGTACAAACATTTCTCTACCATAACAAGGAGCATTCCCCATAGCGTGCCCAATTACAAATTGCAAGAAAAGAAGACATGCATCACCAAGAAAGAGGACAAAAGAAGTTACCAATTTGTATAAAATATGCATATCCTAATTTATATCTATAGATGCAAATTTAGGGGGGGGGAATTATAATTAGCTCACCAGAGTGTGGAAGACTGTGAACAGGTGACCTGTTTACCTTACTCCATTGGCTATCCAGATGCAGCTGATGGGCAACTTCAAGGCTCAGTTCTTCCTTTAAAGATGGTTCTTTAACCCAAGCTTGGATCAGACAGCCCTCCAAGTAGAAGACACCTTCAAACAGAGGATGGTCATCTGGCTGCCTGTCAAATAGGGGACTGTCCTCTGTAAAAGTGGACCCATGACCACCCAAATCCCCCCCCATCTGCTACTGTGACACTAGCTCCAATCCAGCATCAGTAACTTGATAATTCCACAAAGCAAGGTCAAAGACAAAGTCCCAGGGCATGGTCTGAAGGCACATGAGGCAGCCACCTTCCTGAAGCTAAGCAGGTCCGGGACTGGTCAGTGCTTGGAGGGGAGACCACCTGGGAACCACAGGTAGCTACCTTGAGTTCCACGATGGAAGAAAGGTGGGATATAAATGTAATAGATAAATAAATAAAGGATGAGATTAGAGTAGCTGAGTGTCCTCCTTTACCAAGGACAGTCCTCTATTTTGAGGGGGCTGTCCAATCCGAGTCCAGTTTAATTATAAAGAACCAGAAGATGGAAGAGCTGGGCCTTGAAGCTGCCCATCCACAGTTAGTACCTCGACAGCAGAAGGGGCACCAGGCACGCAGGTTTCCCCCACTATGGTAAGATGTGTTGCATCTCTGTTTAAATTATCATAATGCTTTCTAACTTTGCATCTATACATAAATATTTGCATAGTTAATTTTAAGGCAAAATTGTGGCCCTTTGGGGGGGTGATTAATTTCCTCTTTTTTGGCGATGCATACATGGCCAGTTGGCCACCCAGCTCAAGATAGTGGCACCAGCCATTCCACTTCCAGAAGCCAACCGTGGTGAGAGCCAGTGTGGTGCGATGGTGAGAGTGTTGGACTGGGACTCGGGAGGTCCGGGTTCTTGTCCCCACTTGGCCATGAAGCTCACTGGGCGACTGTGGGCCAGTCACTGATTCTCAACCTAACCTACCTCACAGGGTTGTTGTGAGGATAAAATGGAGAGGAGGAGGATCATGTACACCACCTTGGGCTCGTTGGAGAAAAGGCACTAGCTTGCTGCCCACTCAAACAAATGCTCCAATGCAGCAGTTGTGGCACCAGCATGTATCACACGAGCAGCGCAATGCTTGTGCACAAGTGATGCCTCCTGGAGTGTGTCGCCTGGGCTGGCTGGCTCTCTGCCTGTATGCCTAGTCAGGAGCCAAGGTGCTTCTGGTCCAGTCAATTTTACTCCTAGTTTCTCTCAGGAGTGAAATTGACTGGACCAGAAGTGGCTTGTGAACTGGTCCAGTCAAGTATGATTCCTTTTTAATGTTCAGAGTCTAAGGAGAGTGTGAACACATATACAGATATGACACCATCTTTTCAGGTGCTTAAAACAAAAAAGAAAAGAAAAGAGCTACATATTTGAAAGCAATTCTTTCTTCTGCTGGATTCCTATTGTTCTTCTGCTTTTATTTTATGCCAGAGGTGTTGAACCTCTTTCAACCAGAAGGGCTGAGTTCCATTTCAGATAAGTTTTCAGGGACCGCATTCCAGTAGTGGGCGGATCCAAGGCAAAAGAGGGCGGAGCTAAAGGCAAAAGGGGTGTGGCCAAAATACTAACATATTGTAGCTTCAAGATCTTACCTCCAGGAACTAAGGAGAAGCACTTCAACATTTTAGAACAGGGAAAAATCTACCGGAGAATGGTAGAAGTTATTATATGGATAAATTTTGTATTGGAAAGCTCTTTAATACTTACCGATGTAAATGTTGTCTTAAATTACTTACCTGCTTTTTGGAATGTAACACATGGTCAGCGTAAATGGATCTTTTGCACCCTTTTAGTTGCTAAAAGACTGATATTGGAAGGATAAGAGCTCACTGCCTATATGCAATGGATTGAAGACTTAACAACGCTTGCAGCAGTTGAAAGAGTGGCATATAGGCGTAACTTGCAAATGGACTTATATTTGGATATCTGATCTGCTTTTACTGAAGTTTATGTGTAACCTATTATTTTTCTCATTTTTCTCCCTAGAATATTGTAATATTTGAAACTGAGTTTTTTTAGAATATATTGTTATCTTTTTAATTTTTTTGGTTTTGTTACTTTTTTGTTTGCCTTGTTTTGTTAAAACTCACAATAAAACATTGATTAAAAATGTGCTGTAGAACAACCAAATTATTGATGGCTCAGAAAAAGGGGATAGAGCCAAGGGAGGATAGAGCCAAGGCGGCTGCTGTGGCCTTCTGGGGTTCCCTAGAGGGCCACACCAACTAGGCACGGAAGCCCAGTTGGGTCAGATCCCCCCCCCCCGGGTCAGGTTCTGCACCTTTCAGGCAATCAATGTAGGACATCTTGACTCTACCCCCAAGCCTGCCCAGGCCTTCCTCCATCTCTGGATCAGCCTGTTGCATGATGACTCTTACAGATGACATCATCCCACTGAGCCAGGTAGTGCCATCAGCAATGAAGTTCGAGGGAGCACGGAGCTGGACCTCAACTCCCTCAGAATCCTGTGAGAAGCAAACTCACAATGTAAAGGAATCAATATGATTGGTTCAAGCCAAGCCACTTTTCCCTGAGTAAATTAAGCAACCAATAATAATAATGCAGGGCGAGGGGGGGGGAGATGTTTCTCTTTGTGTTGGTTTCTGTTACTCTAGTAACTGGATAAGGTTGCCATCATCCCCAATTAGTTGCCATAGCTATTAATGCCTTGAAACAAAGCAAGCAAATACTGAATTTCTCCTTGCTACTAAAGAAGGAAAGGTGTGTGGTTTTTTTTCTCGGTGGAAGTCTCCCAGTTCAGATTATCACACGCGTAGCCAATGACATAAGCGACTTCTTAATAGTTGGCAATCAATGAGCTTTAGGGAAAGCACTTGCATATGTTAAATGAACTGCTAAGACCAGTCTCTAGAGGAGAGCTTTCATTTTAAATAAACAAGGTTCATTCTATGTGACAAGGCAGCCAGTCAGAAATCAAAATGGTTTACATGTCTGCTGTCATCTGCGCCTTCAGTTTGTCGCCAGGAATGTCGGAGGAATCTCTCTGGGGGTGGAGTTCGCCGAGCTTTCAGCCACTCGGCCTCCGGACTCTGCATCAAGTCAGGCCAGCTCGTGGATTTCCCCTGTGCATTTTTTCCTTGTCAATAGAAAGTTGCGCCAGTTGCAGTTGCAATTGGCGCAACTTTCCATTGACAAGGGGAAAAACGCAAAAAGTTCCCAGATTCTGAGAAAAGCCTGTGGCTCGGCTCATAAAGGCAAGCTGAGCGAGGCGGGCAGGAGGATCAGTTGGGCCCCATGGCGGGCATCTCTATTTGTGGCTGACTCACCCGTCAAAATGGTGTCCCGAAAGGGGGCGCGGACAGTGCCAGCTCCAGGTTTTGGAGGGCCACTGGGCAAGACACTGTCAATGGGCCCCTCCCTCAGTCAGCCCGCCTTCTCACTGGTATTGCCACCGGCTGCTCTTGCCCCCCCCCCCTCTTTCTCAACATCGCTTGCCAAGCAAGCAGCTGGTGGCAGAGAGCCAGGGAGCGAGGAGGCCGTGGCATCTGCTGCTGCTGCTCACCACCACCGTCGTCTGGGCCAAAGTGAGAAAAGGGGGAACAATTAGGTTGTGATGGTGAAGAGGAGAAGCAGCTCCAGGGGGCCTTTGCCGGAGGGCCCCTGCTGGGATGTGGGCCCCTGGCAGGTGCCCAAACATGCTTACCCTGGACGCAGGCCATAGGTGCAGAGCTGATTACTCAGTAAGGAGACTTTCCGGTTATTATGATGTGCGGCTCAACAGATGCTTTGGTCTCCTCACTGGAAGATCGTTTTCAGTCATTTCACATAAGAAATAAATATGTACCCTGCTCGGGTGCTCCACATCCCTTGCCAGCGGTGTTTGCTATTTAACCATGCACAGCTGTACCATCTGGAAACATCAGTGAGGTTCCAGCCCGTCTTTTCACACAGGAATCACTGACCATTCCAACAGATTATAAACACAATACTTCTTTGTCTGTGCAAGAACACCAGAGCACCCTGCTGGGTCAGAACAAAGGCCCATCTGGTCCACAGCATCTTATTGCCCACAGTGGGCAACTAGATGCCTCTGGAAAGCCCGCAAACAGAACACGGGTGCAACAGCCCTCTTCAATTGTTGCTCCCCAGCAAATCAGCATTCAGAGACATCCCACCTCCATCTGCCCCAGTCTTCCCACTTTATTCATCTCCACAAGGTCCTGCACGGATCAGCCAGTTGCATTCTTGGGTGAGGTAGGCATGCATATTACTTGAGTTCTGCATGTTGGCTGACTGCATCCGGTCACATTTGTATCCAACCCATCAGTGCTGGCTCCAGGTGAATCCACCTTCTCACTGCCATTGTCAACACCTGCTCTTGCTTCTCTTTCTCATCATTGCTTCCACTTGCTTGTTTAACAGGTAGAGAGCCAATGAGCAAGCAGGCAGTGACATCGGCTGCTCCTCACTTTGTCTGGGTCAGAGTGAGAGGCAGGTGGGCAAATAGGTTGCAATAGTGAGGAAAAGGAACAACTCTTGTTAATGGGCCCCTGCTGGGGTGTGGGCCCTTGGCAGGTGCCCAACCATGCCTACCCTTGACCCCGACCCTGCAGCCCATCATCCAAGCATTTCCACCCACCAGCCCATCATCAGATCAGCTGACGGGTTTATCCCCCATCAGACTGAGTGATAGTGACTGGCCCAGGGTCACCTTGTGAATTTCACTGATGAACCAAAGTCTCCTTGAGCCACATCTTTAATGCCATCCGCTTGAGGAATAGCAACCAAATATGCGAGGGAGCAGCACTGAAACAACCTTGCTTTGGAGGTAATGGGAAACATTGGGCCAGCTGGCACTTCACAACAAGCCACCATCGGTGAATTAACAGTGGGGGTGCCACGGTGTGTGCCAGCTGCCATTTTGAAAGTCCCGGCTGGTGGTTGCTGAATCCGGTACCTAAGGCGGCCAATGGTTAAGCTGGCCAGGAGTTCTCAGCCTTTTGTGGTCAGTTGGCACATTTGGAACTTTGAGAGTGTCATGGCTGTTCTCAAGAATGGCTGCCATGGGAGGGGGCTTATCAGTTCATTAAATGGCTGCCGGGGTGGGCATGGCCAGTCACAAAACATTCATTTCCCAGGAGCCAAACTGTTAAGACAAGAAAAGTCACTTGCTCAAGAATTTAAGTACAAGGTAGAGGAGGACTGAGCTCTAAAACACAAAACTACTCTTTTGAACCCACAGTTTTCTGCTCCAATGCCCATTTCACAGAAGGCAAACTGATGAGGCTCAGAGACAAGTAACTTGGCCAAGGAACTATGAACAAGGCAGAGACAGAGTTTGAGCTCTGAAACACACAACCACTCTTCCAAGGGCAGCCCTTTGCTTTGCAGTATGCCAGCCTCCCAGTTATTTTTTTAAATTAAAAATATATTAAGAAATAAAATCAGGAGAGGCAGGGAGCCTGGCAGGCACCAAGAGAGGTGTTTGTGGGCACATTAGCGTTGGAGAGCCCAGACTGTAAGAGGTCAAACCTAGTTCGTCAGAGTTGACAGTGTTAGGGTGCAATCCTATGGGACGGACTCCAAACACAGAAGCTTATGAGTATCCAATGTGGAACAGGAGGTGCCTCGTGCTTCCCGCTCTGCATTTTAGCTAGATGGGCGATTTCACCCATCTAGCGAGGCGTTGGGGAGTGGGAGGAAAAGAGGCTGGGGACAGCTGAGGATACTGTCACGATTCCCTTAGCCCCCACTTCACTTCAGTGCCCAAACATACACAGATGAGAGGCTTCAGTCTGCAGCTTTTAATCCATTACTTCACAGGGTCATACAGATGCAAATTCTCAGAGAAACTCTCCGTCTACAAGGAATGCCTTCAGGGGATCCAAATGGAATTATGAGAGTTGCCCGCCGTTTGAAAAGGGAGGCGGTCTCACTAGCCCAACTTAAGGGGGGAGGCCCCTCTCTTCTTGTGAGGCCTCTAAGCGCAGCTTCTCATGCAAGGCCACCCGGGTAGACCGTCTATGTTCCGCCCCTGCCTTCTCTCTCTGCTCTGTGCCTGGAATCTATTAGGTCAACCTCCTGTTCGCTGCCTCTCACGGGGGGGGCGGGGTGAGGAAGGACCCTCAAGCTCAGCCATCTGGACATTTGTAACCTGAGAAGCAGGCCTACTCATATCTGGACTAGCCTGGGAAAACACCTCCCCCATGTCTGATGGTTCTCCTTCAGAATCTGAACTGCTATCCCACTCCCTGACTCAGAAACACCCCTGACAGATACCTTGTAGCGCCATGTCCCCAGTCTCCTCCCCTCCCCCAGGAATGCCCCCTTTCACCCCCCCCAGTTCTCTCCACACTGGCTGCGAGGGGGCAGGGGAGGGGTTGGGGGTGCGGCTTCCTGGCTCTGACCTCGGAGCCAGGAAACTGAAATATCCTATGTCCCCCAGATGCTGTCTAGGGGGCAAAGGATTGCTCTCTTACTGTTGTTTTTTTTTAAATTATTATTTTTTAATTACAAGGGTTATTTCTGGAGTGTTTGCAGTTTCCACACACCCACACCCCACTATTTCTCAATTCTCTAAACTCGAGGAGACATTGCCCAGGGCTTCTAGAAGCTTCTAGAAGCCCTGCCTACTGGAGGTGTTACCTGTCGCAGCATGCCTGCCTCCTCATATGTCTTCAGTATAAGTCCAATGTTTCCAACTCACACAACTTTTGAAAAAGATACATTTTTCAGATATAATTTTTGCCTTGTTAGTCTGTGCTACGGCAAAAACAGAGAGCCTTGTGGCGCCTTAAGGCTAATACATTTATTATGGCATCAGCTTTCGTGGACTCGAGTCCATATTAATTTATTTTAATCAGTGAAACTATGGACAAAATCTTCCAGCTCTGTCTATGACTATGATTGCTGATTACTTGGAACCTCTCAGTCTTTACAACTGGGGAGTTGTTTTCCAGACACAAAGATAAACAGATAAGTTCCATCCCTGCCCTGACAAGCTTAGAGTCTGAAAGGAATGGTGGAAATTAGGAAAACAGGACGGGAAAGGCACATCACACCTCTAGCTTTAAGATTTTAGATCAGCCTTCCCAACCTGCTTCCCTCCACATATGCTGGACTGTAATTCCCATCATCCCCAATCAAGCATTTATGTATATATATGTTCGTATGTATTATTCTAAAATGTATTAGTCACCCTATAGCTAAAAGCTCTTAGGATGACATACAATAAAAATGAAGGTAAAACCCATGTAAAAAACAAAACAGAAACAATAAGCAACCAATTAAAAGCAGCAGAGGCTAAAAACAGATATCAGAAGATGAACTAAACATATAAAGATAGAACCACTTCAATACAGCATAACAGCAAAACCACAAAATATAAATAGGACTGAGAGAATACAGAGATATTTGTCTGGTGGCAAAAGGAGATGGACCTCTCTGGGTATTCCAAAACTGGGGAGCCACTACTAGGGGTGGGGTCAAGGACAGGCATGGTCGGGCACCTGCCAAGAGGTCACACCTCAGCAGGGGCCCACTGACAAGAGGCCCCTGGAGTTGCCCCTCCTCTTCGCCATTGCAACCTGCTTCTTCACTCGCCTCTCGCTCTGGCCCAGACAAGGGTGGTGGTGGGAAGGAGCAGCAGCAGATGCCACGGCCTCCTCGCTCCCTGACTCTCAAGCAAGCAAGTGGTAGCAATCATGTGAAAGAGGATGAGGAGCAATCGCAGCTGGTGACAATGGTGGGGAGAAGGTAGTCTCACTGCGGGAGGGCCCCCCCGAGGGTGTCTTGCCCAAGGGTCTTCAAAAACCTGGAGCCAGTGCTGGAAAGGATGTCAAGCAGCAGTATCGCCTCTTCTCCTGGGATGTATGAGCCGACTCTACTTGCTGTGGGACCCTTTGCTCAAAGGAGGTATCTGCAGGAGCAACGGTATGTATGCTGAGTTGCCAGTTGCTCGACAAAACATCAACTAGAGAGGCATTGGTCTGGAAGGCTGTAGAAGCGGCAGTGGGCCAGCTTGAGTAGAAAGCCACATGGGCTGGGACTCATACTGGAGGCTGGTGCACTCCTTCGGCCACCTGGCTCAGTGGTAAGGTGGCCAGTGACACATTGCCAAAAAAGAGGAAAAGCATCACCCATCACCATCACCATCAAAAGGTCAAAAGACACAGAGTTGCATATGCTAATTTATATGTAGAGATGCACATTTAGAAATGTCATTTAGGGAGCAATCCTATGGCCACTAGTCAGCAGCTAGATGGCCATAGGATATGTGGTTTTCTGGGAACCGACCTCGGAGCCCGCACTCCAAGATCGGTTCCCAGAGAACCAACCTTCTCCCCTTCCTGCGCTGCCTCACGGGCAGCTCGGAACAGCCCCACACTCTGCGCTCGGGGTGTTCCGGGGGGCATTCTGGGACGGGAAGGGTGGAAATGTCAGTACGACACATCCTATGTGTTGTCCGGCAGCCTCCTCCACCGCTCCGCCCTCCTGGGGCTAGAAATCGGCTGTCTAGCCACAAATGCAGGGACAATCTCCTCCGTGCTTCTCCTGCCCTGCATTGGATAGGCGGTCGCCTCCGAGTTTGGAGGTGGCCACCTATCCCCGTAGGATTGCGCCCTTAAATAGAAATGCAATACAGTGGCTCATAGGAGGAAGGCTGACAAGGTGACCTGTGGGCCTGCTCAAGCAGCTGCTGTCCAGGTGCCTAGCAACATCGGAGCCCTGCTTTCCATTCCTCTGGTGCTTGATCATGATTTATTTATTTATTCAAAATATTTCTTGGCTGCCTTTCAAGCCGGAAGCCCTCCCAAGGCGGTGTACAACAATAAAACATGTAAAACTGATACAATATTTGGAGCGATAAAAACACAATAAAACAGTAAGATAAGAACACAAGAAAAACAGCAATGAAAACCAACAACAACAACAACAACAACAACAGCAACAACAGCATTCATATCAGGAGAAGGCCAGAGTAAAATAGTATGTTTTGAAGGTCTTCTTAAAAGCCTGCAATGATGGAGCCTGGCAGACCCGCAATGGCAACTTATTCCAGAGGTGTGGGGCCACTGCAGAGAAGGCCTTCTCACATGTGAATGCCCAACTAACTGCTCTCACAGGGGGGCAAATGAGAAGAGCTTCTCTTTAAAGCAGACTTGGATCAGGCTGCCCTTCAAACAGAGAGCTGTCTTCTGTAAAGTAGCGCACGTGCTCACCCTAAAGCAGGGGAGGGGGGAGATTTAATTGTGAACTGAAGGCACCGTGTAGGTGCAGGTATCTGTTCTGGGCATCTTATGTCAGCTAGCAGATCTGCTCAAGCAGACCTGAGGCTCTCCTCTGACTAATAGGGTAGCCGTGTGTCCTCCTTTACAGAGGACAGTCCTCTATTTGAAGGGCTGTCCAGGAACAGTCCTCTAGTCTAGTTGAAGGGCTGTCCAGTCCAAGTCTGGTGTAAAGATAGGGAACCCTCAGAAGGAAGAGACGGTGAAGTTGCCCACCGACCGCACACAGCAAAGCACGCAGCTCCTCCGGTCACCCACAGTACGGTAAGATATACTATATTTCTATTTAAATTATAATAATTATTTCTAAATTTGCATCTATGCATCTCAATTGGCATATGCAAATGGTATGCAAAGCAGTGTCCCCTTTTTTCGGGGGGGTGAGGCATTTCCTCTTTGAGGGCAATTCATAAGTGGCAGTAGTTAAACACTACTGGTATATTTGTAAACAGAGTAAGCCAAATATTACAGAAACCTGAAACGTCTCCAGTGCTCCCTTCTCCAAAGGAAGCCAGACCTCCATAGCGCTGCTCGCTGGAACTGCTTGGGGGAAGAGTTGTTGTAAAATTAAATCTGTCTGTCTGTCTGTCTGTCTGTCTGTCTGTCTATCTATCTATCTATCTATCTATCTATCATCTATCAAATCATCTCTGTCATCTATCTATCTATCTATCTATCTATCTATCTATCTATCTAATCTCTATCATCTATCTATCTAATCTCTATCATCTATCTATCTAATCATATCTATCTAATAATCTATATCTATAATCTATCGAATCATATCTAATCATCTCTGTCTATCATCTATCTAATCATCCATCCATCTATTCCTCCATATCTATTTATCTATCATCTATCTAATTATCTCTATCATCTATTGATCTATCTATCATCTATCTAATCATCTCTATCATCTATCTATCTATCTATCTATCTATCTATCTATCTATCTATCTATCTATCTAATCTATATCTATCAATCTATCTGATCATCTATATCTATCATCTATTGAATCATCTCTATCTAATCATCTCTATCATCTATCTAATCATATCTATCTATCTATCTATCTATCTATCTATCTATCTATCTATCCATCCATCCATCCATGCATTTCTCCCTATGTATTCCTACCTACCTACCTACCTACCTACCTACCTACCCACCTACCTATCTAATCTCTATCTATCTATCAATCTAATCATCTCTATCTATCATCTGTCTATCTAATCATCTCCATCTATCATCTATCTAATCATATCCATCCATCCATCCCTATCTATGTATTCCTACCTACCTACCCACCTACCTATCTAATATCTATCTATCTATCTATCTATCTATCTATCTATCTAATCATCTCTATCTATCATCTAATCATCTCTACCTACCTACCTACCTACCTATCTAGCCTTTCTTCCATGAGCGGACTGGCTGCCAGACCTGCTTAGCTCCTACAAGACTGCTACACCACATGGCTTCAGATCATGTCCTAGGAGGCCACATAGGCTGCTGTGCCTGGAGAACAGATCGGGCCTTAAGAGTACAGTAGCTGGCCACCCTTTGCAAGACCACGCCACTGGCTCCTGTGTGAGCTGGCGGGTAGAGGGCTTTTTCAGCCACAAAGACCTGACAAGAGTCCACAGATAGCAGGGAAGGGGGGGTGTTGTTTTCAAAAGGGTGGGCCACTTTTCTGCTCATCCGATGTTGTGCTTGCTCTCTCCCCCCCCCCCCCCGCCAAAGTCTATTTTGGTTTCAGCTCAACAAGATGTGCATGCCTGTGCAAAGATCTTAAAACATGATGACCTTTTAAAGTCAATCAAGCGGAATGTCGACAGCCGCGCTGGCGTGGGTGTCATGAGATGTGGTTGGAGATACTTTGGTGGAGGAGGAAACTGATGGAGTGGCGCAGCTTCCTTGCCCATCAAGAGAAGGGCCTCCTGGAGCAAGGTTTTCTCAAATAATTATACCCCTTAGGTTTGGGCAGGGAGACAGCCATGCCCCTTTCTTAAAGGGCCAGCAAATAATTAGCACATTGCTGGCTAAATAAAAACAAAATTAAAATCTGGGCTGGCAGAGGGCCTGCGCAGTACAAGGGCTAGAGCAGCCTTTCCCAACCTGGCATCCTCCCAATGTGTTGGACTGCAACACCCATCATTTCCAGCCAGCTGGCTGGAAATGATGGGTGTTGCAGTCCAACACAATGTGAGGCAATAGTTTGGGGATGGCCGGACTAGATTGTTGTCAGGTTTTGAGAGCCCCTGGGAAAGATAGCCTCTGCTGGACCCCCTTTCGCAATGCGAGCTGCCTTCCCCCAGCATGAGTCCCCCAACCTATCCCGCTACTTCCACCAGCAGCTGTTGCTGCTCCTTCTCACCACTGCCACCACTCGTTCTCTACCCAGATTCAGCAAGCAAGAAGGTGGTGGGAGTTGCTCCTCCCCCCTCCTCCTCCTCACTACCACCATAATTTACTTCCACATCCCTTCTGGGACAGGGGGAGGGGGCAGACCAGCAAGGAAGTGGCACTGGTGAGGAGGAGGAAGAGCAGCAGGAGGAGGTCTGGGCGGGAGGGCTCTTGACGCTGAGCCCCATGCCAGTGCGTGTGTGTCAGTCAGTTGCCTCCGATGCTTTCTGTGATTGCTGAACCTAGATACGGGGAGCACAGATCCACACCCCCAGCTTTGAGATCACTGGGAGGGGGTGGGGGCTCTGGGCCATGTGTGTGTTTGTTAGCCTTCCTTAGGGTGGCCATGCATCTTCTTTCATAGAGGACAGTCCTCTGTTGAAAGCGCTACCCAGTCCTAGTCCGGATTAAAGATAAAGCATCATCAGAAGCAAGAACCGGCCCTCGAAGTTGTCACCTGGCACGCAGGTCGCCTGGTCAGCCTTCCATACTAGACTGAGACGTACTGTATTTCTATTTAGATTAGAACAGTCATTTCTAAATTTGCATCTATGCACGTAAATTAGCGGCAAAAGGAGAAGGGGGCGGCAGAGGATGAGATGGCTAGACAGCATCACCGATGCAATGAATATGGATTTGAGCACGCTCCGGGAGAGAGCGCAGGACAGGAAGGCCTGGCGTGCTACGGTCCACGGGGTCACGGAGAGTCGGACACGACTGAACGACTGAACAACAACGTAAATTAGCACGTGCGGCTTTTATGCAAAAGTGCATCCTCTTTTGGGGCGATTTACAAGCAGCCACCGTAGCTAAAGTTCCGGTTGTGTCAAAGGCCTTTTTTGCTGCGAGACCATGTGAAGCACAGGATATACATTAGGGGTCAGCATCTGGTAGCCCCAGGACAAATGCAGCCTCAGAGCGATGCCATCTGGCCCTTCGACCTGCCAACCTGGGGGCGGCAGGGGGACAGGGCTATGCATGAAAGGCGAGGCATCCCAATAACGGGATTTGGCAATAAGCTGCTTTGGAAGGTAGGGGGTGGGACTTTGATCCACCATCTCCTTCACTGGCCAAAGCAGCCTTTTGGCAACAAGCTCTGCACAGGGAAGGCTGGTGGCTCCGATGTCAGTGGGGTGGGAAACCCAGAGAGGATTCCCCGCCCCACTAACTTCGAAGCCACCAGCCTCCACTGGCTTTGCATCACCAGGCAGCATCCTTGGGCAGCTGCTGGGGGCCCAGTGCCCACTCCTGATGCCTGCCCTGCACTCCCCTCTTTGTGTGGCAGCCAGTGGGACTCTGGCAGCCATTTTAATTTCCCACCATGCCCTTGCTGAAGACTTGCTGTGGTGCATTGTTGGAAATTTAAATGGCATCCCCCAGATCTTGGGGTTTGTGTGTGTGTTGCTGGCACTGACTGTTGCCTGCTGTTTCCGCCACTCCCAATAAGCCCACTTGGGGCGGGGCGGGGGGGGGGGGCTCCTGAAGGATGGGCACTTTGTCAAGGGTCCCTCTTCAAACCTGGACTAGGTGAGGACCCTAATAAAGACCCTTACCTCTTAGTCAATTTGGCCCACATTATAGCTACGGGGCTAAAATGCTGCTTTGAAAATCTTGGAGGAAAGATGGTGATACAGGTGGAATAAATATTATTTGCTGCTGGTTTTGACAGTTTGGATTCAGTAACAAAAAAGAGAAAGGAGGAAACTGCACCACTGGCATCTGTGGAAAGAAACTGTTAGCACCCTTTGCTGGATGTCTAGTGTATCTTCTTCCAAAAGTAATGTGGCAATTTAGAAGAAATACGAGTGTAATGCATGGGGGCGGGGGAGTGAGGTTGCTTCTGCGGTTGTATCTATAAATGACAAGCACTCTGGCCGGTGATGGTGCGGACAGCGCCGGCACCTTTTTATTAGCAGGAAGACTGACGTCATCCTCTGCCACCCTGTTCCCTCTGAGCTTAGCTGCAGTCCTCACAGTAGCTGGAGGAAACTGAATTCCCCAAGCAACAATATATTGCTTTCTATTTTAATGCAAAGAATTTGGGGGGCATCTTGGTCTTGAATGGGCAATTTAAGCCTCATTCGCTTTACGGAAGACCTGCTCCTGGGCGCAGATGAAAGCTCTCCTTGGGGGCAGGGCTATGGGACTGCCATGATGAGCAGCTGCACTGCAGATCTGGCCACTGGCTCTGCCACCAATAACCCTGCTAACGCAAAGTGTGTCGATGTTAGTAGTATACTGGGGTTCCTTATACCAAGTCAGAACATTCATCTACCTACTCTAGTATCATCTCTGACTGGTGGCAAACATCTCTCCAAAGCCACAGACAGGGGCTTCTTCCAGCCGTGCAGACTGTCCTTTTAAGTTGAGACACTGGAGGTTGAACCTTGTAAGGACCCTTCTGCATGCAAAGCTCTCTCACACCGCTAAAATCAATCCCCTTCCAGGAACAAGCTAGGGCGCGGCAGCCACTCACAGCTCACTGGGGAACATCCACTGTGTGCCCCCAAGTATTTGGAGGTGCGCGCACACACACATTGTCCACACCACACACGCGTTGAGCGGGGAGCCACGGTGTGGGAGCTGGCCTGGGTTGCGCATGCTGCACGGCTTGGTTCCACTAGGTCAGCAGAAACGTCAGTACAAGCCCAGGAACTGGAGCAGAAGGTGACCGAGAAAAACGGCTCCTCCATGACTGTGAACTGTGTGGGCGAGCCGTTCTCATTCTCCTCCTCTGCCAGATTTTGGATGCTGGGCCAATGGCTAGGAGAGGCAGCCTCAACGAGCAAAAGGGGCTGATGAGCAAAAGGTTTGTTTTGTTGATGTCAACAGGATGAGGTTAGCTTGACAGAGCAACTCTTTCTGGAAGGGCTCACTTTCACCTCAACTTGCTTACACATCATTTGATTTAGTTTTGCCTCGTGGGGGTGGAGTGGGGGAAGGGTAAAACTTGATTCTATATATATTTTGCCTCAAGCTTTGTTCTCTTTTTTGCTTCCGTCAAAAAATGCAAACAGGTGCATAGGCCCCGGGCATCAACAGATGGCAACTTCCAACCTTCCTCAATGTCTCTGATGGAGAAAGAGTCAAGAGTCTGGGCCTTTACCAGCTGATCAGAAAAAGAGCAAGGGAGCCATGCGTCCTCCAAGCTTAGCTTAAAATTGGCAACCTCGAACGTTGAGCAAAGTGGGAAAGTCAGCCAAAGATGAATGTCACGGAATTGCTGAATCAGGACGGTGTGACGCTTCTCCAATGGAAGTGGTCTGTAAGGCCACGAGAACACTGGCTATTCCAAGTGTTTGACTCAAGAGCTCCTACAGTTCATCTTCATTTCTTTCTCCAGCTTCTACTCCTTACTCTCTGCTTTTCAAACTGTGTTCCTGGGAAAGCTTGGTATTCCTTAAGTATTCCTTAGATATTTATCAGGGATTTCTCAAAGGGAAGGTTGGTAATAGCAAACGACGCTTCCCTGAAAAACAGCTTGTCCTCCTAATCTTTTCCCTGGAAAAGTGCAACCACAAAAGGATTTGGGATATGCTTTAGGTCGCACTCTCCATTCCAGAAGAGCAGCAGGCCTAGCCACTGCCCACATAAACAGAGCACATGCCCTAGAGCGAGGTGCACAGATGGACCACTGGCCAATTTCTGGTGGGCCTTTTGGTTGCTAGGATTCTTGCAAAGAATTCTAGGTTTGGTGGAACTTGGTTTGAACTAGCCAAGAGGGTACTTGCATTGTTCAGAGTGTATACTTAGATGCACTCCATGCCTGAGTTATATCTTAACTGCTGAGTGAACCCAAGGATACCATCCTGCTTTGTAAATGTAAACCATTTCTAGTTGTTTTTTAAAACCGAAGTTAGATCATGCACAATTGGAGTCAATCCACTGCTGCCCTAGGAGAGGGGTGGGCAGAAGGCAGATCAAGATTTAACAGTAAATCTCTGGGTGATTTGCAGTAATTCAGCAAAAGTTTCTTACTCCCAGTAGTTTAATGATAGCAAGTAAAATTGCAAGGAAAACAAATCAATGCCAAAGCTGGTTTGTGCTAATTACTTATCAGCCACACGGGCTATTCACACAACAGCTAGCCCACATTCAGTGGTTGAGTGTGGGTTGATGTTGAACTGTAGGTTAGCATCTTGTATGAACTCAGGACATTTTCTGCAGGGTGGCTTGTTAATCACCCTGAACAACCCAGCAACAAACCAGGGGTTCTCAAGGTGACTTGTTTCAGAAAAATAAGCCACATTGCAAGGTTAACAAGCTGCCCTATGAAAAATGGCCTGGGTTCTGACAACATGCTAACCCACTGTTCAACAAACAATCCACAACTCAAAAATGACTCACACTCAACCACTGAGTGTGGGTTAGTATGTTGTGCGAACCCAGTCTCAGTGTCCCTCACCTGTAGAAACAGGAGTATTGATTGCCTTTGACCAGGTTGGTTGTTGTGCGTTCTACTGGCCACCTTTTAAGTTGTGTGTTAGAATGCTCTGTAGTAACTCAGATGTAGATTTGTACATGTATACATTCAGCTTATACCACTGCTCATGCTGCACAGAGGACTAAGCCACCATTTTGCACCCCAGTCACATGTTTGCTTTTCCAGCACAATCATTTAAGCTATCATTACTTGAGACCAGTAAGTGGTACACTTCCTTACTAGCTATTGATTCCACCTTTTCATATAATTCTAATACTTGGCATTTGTGTTGTGCTTTGGGAGCGTAAAATCTTCACATATATTATCTCTGTAATCCTTACAACCACCCTGTAAAGTTAGGTTAGTAATGGTATGATGCAGATGAGAAGGCTGAAGCAGAGAGATAGTAGCTTACAATATGTAGTAACAGAGTCAAGAATTACCTCCACATTTCACATGGGGACCGAGGCTGAGTCAAGTTCACTTACATTATCACATACATTATCTCAGTAATCCCTAACACTACTGTAAAATAGGTCAACATTATTATTATCATTATTATTTCCATATTGCAGATGAGGATGCTGAGAGACAGTGGCGTGTTCAGGGCAAAGGTGAGATTTGAACGAGGGACTTACTTGCGCACAGCTCAGCCTTTTAAAATAACTATGCTACACTAATATATAAACTCCTATTTGATTTCAACTTTGCTGCATCATCATTTAATAATTTTAAGAAGTTAAAAGCCTGGACTCTGATGTATGAAAACTAAGACCATAATACATCTGTTCATCTTTCAGGTGCCAGAGGCTTCTTTGTGGGATTGCTGCAAAACACTAACTTCAGTACCACTCTGGGATTTACAAGACACTTAAAAAGGTAAAGGTAAAGGTGTCCCCAACCAGTCGTGTCCGACTCTAGGGTGCGGTGCTCATCCCCGTTTCTAAGCTGAAGAGCCAGCGCTGTCCGAAGACACTTCCATGGTCATGTGGCCGGCATGACTGAACACCGAGGTGCACGGAACGCTGTTATCTTTCCCACCGAGGCGGTACCCATTAATCTACTTGCAATTTCTTGCTTTCGAACTGCTAGGTTGGCAGAAGCTGGGACTGAAGACGGGAGCTCACTCCGTCACGCAGCACTCGGGTCTCGAACTGCTGACCTGCCGACCTTCCAGTCTGCAGTTCAGCGTCTTAACCACTAAGCCACCGCGGTCCTACAAGACACTTAGCATCATACAAAAATGAACACACTTCCTTGACAACAGGCTTGCAATGCTAAAACACGTGTATGCTTAGCCAGGAGAAGAGAAGATTAAGGGGAGACATGATAGCTGTCTTTAAATATGCAAAGGGCTGCCACATAGATCACTGCACAGACTTGTTCTCTGTTTCTCCAGAGGGCAGGACTGGAACAAATGGGTGGAAATGCAAAGGAAGCACATTTTGGCTCAACGTTTGGGTAAACTTCCTAACTGTTAAGTGCTGTTCAACAGGAGAGGTGGCAGGCTCTTCTTTGCAGGAAGAGTTTATGCATAGGCTGGATGGCCATCTTTAGGGATGCTTAGATCGGCCTTCCCCAACCTGGGGCCCTCCAGATGTATTGGACTACAACTCCCAGGATTCCCAACGGTTGGCCATGCTGGCCAGGGCTGATGGGAACTGCCGTCCAAAACATCTGGAGGGCACCAGGTTGGGGAAAGCTGTTGTGGTTGCAAGATTCCTCACAAAGCAGTGTGCGCGCACGCGTGCCCACACTGGGTGGCCTCCATCATCTCATCCAACTCTAACATTCTGATTCTGTGAACGTCTCTGAATTGACTTAGCCATGCAGGAATATCACACAGTAGAGCTCTTCCTGGTTTGCGCCATTTCAGGCAGCAGGCAAGGCAGGGAGCAGTTGCATGCCTGAATGCTTCCCTGTTCCCGTTCCGTGTCCAGGCCTCAGAGCATTTCGAGGGGCTGCCGAAAGGAGGCTTGCCCATGCCTTAGCACACGGGTAGCCAACGTGGTGCCTTGCCGATGCTTTGGATTACAACTTCCATCACCCCAGCTGGTGTGCCTGATGGTTAGGAATTATGGGAGATGTCGTCTAAAACATCCGGAGACCTCCAGGTTGGCTTCCTACCCTGGCTCCAGGAATGGTGGCAGCTCCTCTCACAACCTGTAACGGGGAGAGTCCCGCTGCTCTCCTGTTTTCATATACCGTTGACTGACCTAGCATAGCCTCTTCAGAGGCCCCCCAAAGCATTTACAGCCACGGCCGATAACAAATGCACTTTACTTGAAAGAGAGGAAACTTTGCCAGCTTCCTCTTTGACTTTCTCAGCCGATAGCTCATTAGCTGCCTCCTCATTCATTTCCTGAAACCAACTGTCTGTTAAGGCAAGGCTGGTGGCAGCTACACCCAACCCTAGAACCCAGGATGGGGTTTTCATGCAGACTTTACTGGAGTCAAGATCACATTTACCTGCAGAGGCTCCTGTAGTTCTCAACACTTCATAGCAAAGGACCTGTGGGCTGCTTCAGTGTAATTTAGCAGTGGGGAAAAAAACGGGCCGCCAGCGGAAACACTAAAGGAATGTATTTACTTTTATCATATTCATATCCTGCCCTTCCTGCCAGGTGCCTTACATGGGCTTATCCCATTTTACCCTCATCATAACCCTGTGCATCAGGGCTGAGACAGTGATTGACTCAAGGTCACCTAGTGAGCTTCACAGCTGAGCAGGTTTTGAATCCTGTTCCAAGTCCCAATACTTACTCCCTACAAGGGCTGTGCACTGCTTTGGCCCAAGCTCCAAGGCAAGGTGCTTCATGCTGCTTCTGAGGTGAGGTGGAGGGGGCACGAAGTGGGTCGGGCCAGTCCAAAGCGCTTCAGAGAGATCTGGACACCCAGCTGCGTGGCCACCACTGCCCAATCCCCAGCTCCTTACCTGGACCCTCGGGACGCGTGCTGGCAGCTGTCTTCTTGTTTCAGGACGCAACCTTAATGTAGCGTACTTAACGGCTGCCATTTGTGCAGGATCTATTTCTGGAAATGCAGGGAGTCACCATTTTAAAATTGGCGACTCCCTGGAACAAGAAGATGGCTGCCAGCGCGTGTCCCGAGGGCCCAGGTAAGGAGCTGGGGGCTCACACAGCACATCAGAGGGGCAAAGAGGGATTCAAACATGCAAAGCGCATCAGGCCTGCCTGAAGCAGCCTCCAAGGCAGATGGGGGGGTGTCCCTGCTCAGCCCTACTCCACATCAGCTCTCAAGTAAGCACAGCTGGTCCATTCAGAAGGGTCGGCTGTAGCCCTGGGACTCACTGTGTTATAGTTCCAAGCCCTTAATACAGGGGTGTTGAGCCTCTTTCAGCCCGAGGGCCAAATTAAATTTTGGAGATGCTCTCAGGGGCCACATTCCAGTGGTGGGTGGAACCCATTGCAAAAGGGGCAGGGCCAAAAATACCAGCATTGTTTAAGCTTGAAGCACTTCTTGCCATTAACTAAGCCTCAGGGGATACATTTCAGCCTTTTAGAATAGGAAAACTGCACAAAAGTCAGGAAACCACCAAACCGTTGGTGGCCAGGGAAAAGTGAGTAGGGCCATTTAGAGACCCCAGGTGGGCCAGATTAGGCCTGAGGTTTCCCTCCCCTGCCTTAATCAGTCAGTCACAGACATCAGTGGGTGAAGAGGAGCAGGAGGGAACTGGCTGACCCCCACCCCGAGCATCCCTGATACAGCAAGGATGACCTTACAGTACAGCAAGGATGACCTATTTATATCTTCTCAAGGGTAATTTGAAATATATTTCATTCAGCTCCCAGTCTAGCTGTTATTTATGTCCAGGACCACATTGGTGAGATTATATTGCACTGAACATAAGAAGAGCCCTGCTAGATCAGATAAAAAGGTCCATCTAGTCCAGCATCCTACTTCACAGACTAACCAAACAGATGCCCCAAGCTTTTCTTTTGCCCTCCTCAAAGGAGATGCCTTACACCACCAGCTTACAACTGAGCCATCTATCCCAGCATCACTGACTGGCAGGGGCACTCCAGGCTTTCCGGCAGGCATCTTTTCCAGCCCTCTGTGGAGATGCTGGGGATGGAATCTGGGACCTTCCACGTGTAAAGCAGGTGCTCTAGCGCTGAGCCATGACATGTAGCCCTAGCAGCTGCTATTGAGTGGCATAGTGAATCTCGACATGGACGTTCCATATGGCCATTTTGCCCAAGAGCTGTGGATATATTCTCTATGAATTTGTCTTATCCCTCCTTAAAGAAGTCCAGTAGTATATGCAAAATCCCAAGCACTTCAGCTCTCTTGGTGTTTTTTTAAAAGATGCAGAAATCACTTGGAACTAGGGGTGTTGGAAAAATCCATGGGGCAGGAGTTCAACATGTTTTCCTAGGCACAGTCCCCTGGACTTTGTTTTGGTTCCCACTACAGCACCTGACTTGAGTGAGTTGGGCCAGTTCACGGATTTTCCAGGAAGTTGCGGGGGGGGGGGAGGTTCTGCAATTTGCGCAAATAACAGCTCAATTTGCACAAATTATGGTGGAGTTTGTGTAATTTGCACAAATCGCTTAGAAATTTGCACAAATTTCAGACCCATCCCCTGAAAGCACAAAAAAGTTTGTGGACTTCAGGGAAGAGTTTGCAGCTCAGCTCACAGATGCAAAGGGAGTCATCTGCACCATGAAACTCCATCGAGCCAACCCCCCCCCCCCGATTTCCTAGTGACAGACAGCTCTAATTGGAACACACTGGCACTTTCAGCCAAAGGCTTAGAAAGCAGCAAGGATTTGGGGAGAACCTTTGCCATCAAGGGATGGGACTTCTTTAGTCAATACAGCCATTAATCCAGTTGTTCTCCCTTCCTCTTGCAAACTTCTTCACACTTCTTCCTCCTTAGAAAATAAAAGAGAAAGACCTAAACAAGAGTATGGAAAGAATATATGTTTGTGCACATTTTCAGCAATATCTTGCAGGGACAGAACACTCTGTCACTTCTATATGAAACTTCTAAGTGAGATCATCCTAAGATTTAGGCTGAAGTGTCTTCAGTATGCTGAGGACACTCCACTCTATCACTCTTGTTTCCATCAGCAGATATCAGGGAGGCAGTGGAAAAGCCAGAGGCAGCTTTGGTCTGGTTAGGGCCAAACTAACTGAAGCTGAATCCAGACAAGATGGAGGTGCTGTAAGTTGGGAGCCCTATTATTTATTTAAAACATATCTTGGCCGCCTTTCAGGGCAGAAGCCCTCCCAAGGCAACTTACAGCAATAGAATACATAAAAAAGTTAAAACTTTAAAAGAAATAAAAACATAAACACAATAAAATAGCAATACAAACAATAAAAGCCAACAGTAAAACCAGCAGCAGCAGCACCAGCAGCCATAATAAGGATCATAGAATAGTAGGGTTGGAAGGGGTCTATAAGGCCATCGAGTCCAACCCCCGAAGGCCATGTTAAAATAATATGTTTTCAAGGCCTTCTTAAAAGTCTGCAATGACAGAGCATGATGGATCTCCAATGGCAACTTGTTCCAAAAGTGTGGGGCCACCGCAGAGAAGGCCCTCTCACGTGTGGTCACCCACCTGACTGCTCTCACGGGTGGGTTAATGAGAAGGCCTTGCTTTCTGATCTTAAAGACTGGGCAGGCTGATATGGGTGAAGGAGGTCCTTCAAGTAACTTGGTCCCAAACTGTTTAAGGCTTTAAAGGTCAAAACCAGCACTTTAAATTGAGCTCAGAAACACACTGGTAGCCAGCGCAGCTGGTGCAGTCTTGATTTGGGTAGAGATATGCAACCTCCTCCGGATAGGATTCCACTCCCCCTGAAGAATCAAGTGTGTAGTTTGGGGACTCTCCTCAGCCTGGTATTGTCCCTGGATGCCCAGGTGCCGTTGGTGGCTAGGGATGCTTTCTATCAACTTCACCTTGTATACAAACTACAACCATACCTAGAGAAGGCAGATCTGGTCTCCGATGCTTATATGCTGGTTAGATGCCAGCTGGAATATAGCAATGCTCTCTATGTCATGATGCATTTAAAAGACAGTTCAGGTATTTCAACAGGTTCAGAACAGGATCATCCGAACGTCACTAAGCAGCAAGATGGGCAGCACATACTACACTGATCCTACACCAGTTGGTGTGCCGATTTATTTCCAGGCTCAATTTAAAATGCTTGTGTTTTGAGTTCAAAGGGACTGAATCCCCCCCCCCTCCCGTAAGTGTGTCTGGGACTGCAGCCTGAATGGCCTGCACCCGTATGAGCCTGCCTGAGCCCCGAGATTAGCATCAGAAGTCTGCTCTCTGGCCTATACTTAGAGATTCGACTGGCAGATCCCAGGAACAAGGCCTTGTTGCAGGGCTTGCACAGTTGTAGAGTTCCCTCCCACAGGAGATCCAAGCAAGCGTCATCTCTCCCACTGTTTAGACAGGTGCTGAAACCCCTTTTATTCATTCAGGCTTTTTAGCTGCAGTTGATATTTTCAAAAATGATGAGGGGGGGGAGAGCAAACATTGTTTGTTTCTTCATCCCAGCAGACCTAGGGCAGTCCTTGGAGCAACCTGAAACCATCACAGCACCTGGTAAGAGCCTAATTTTAATGTCTGCAACCTCCTCTCACATTCTGTCTTAAGACTATGATTGCAGACACCAGGGCTTCAACATCAGGGTCCCCCCCCCCCCCGCACTTTTGCTTCATTTACCACCTAGCCCAGGGGGTGCAGAACGTGATGCACACTGGGGCAAAAAACCCCAACTTCAAGTATAAGCTGATGGGATCTGAGCTAGCGGTGACCGAGCAAGAAAGAGATCTTGAGGTTGTGGTGGATAGCTTGATGAAAACGTCAACCCAGTGTGTGGCTGCTGTAAAAAAGGCAAACTCCATGTTAGGCATAATTAGGAAAGGAGCTGAGAATAAAACTGCCAAGATCATACTGCCCTTATACCAATCTATGGTGCAACCACACTTGGAATACTGTGTACAGTTCTGGTCACCACACCTAAAAAAAAAAGCTATTGTAGAGCTGGAAAAAGTGCAGGAAAGGGCAACTCAAATGATCAAGAGGCTGGAGCATCTCCCCTATGACAGAAGGTTACAACAGCTGGGAGTGTTTAGCTCGGAAAAAAGACAAGGAAGGAGAGTCAAGATAGCGTATAAAATCATGCACAGTGTGGTAAAACCGGACATGGAAACATTTTTCTCCCTCTCATAATACTAGAAAGCAATGGGGTCATTCCATGAAGCTGATTAGTGGGAGATTCAGGACAGATGAAGGACGTACTTCCTCACACAATGCACAGTTAAACTATGGAATTCGCTACCCTAAGACATAGTGATGGCCATCTATTTGGATGGATTTAAAAGGGGGTTAGAGAAATTACTGGAGAAGGCTATTAATGGCTACTAGTCCCGATGGCTATGTGCCACCTCCAGTATCAGAGGCAGTGAGCCTATGTACACCTGTTGCTGGGGACCATGGGCGGGAGGGTGCTGTTGCACTCATGTCCTGCTTGTGGGTTCCCTGTGGGCAGCTGGCTGGCCACTCACTGTGTGAACAGAATGCTGGACTAGGTGGACCCTTGGTCTGATCCAGCAGGGCTCTTATGTTCTTAGTTCGGAGAAACTCCTGGAGGCCACATTCCAGTGATGGGTGGGGCCGAAGGCAAGAGGGGTGGGGCCGAAAATACCAGCATATGTTAGCTTAACACTCTTAGTGAAGATAACTCTGCCTCAGGAGAGGCGTTTCAACCTTTTAGAATGGGGAAAAATGGCACAAAAGCTGGGAAACCACCAAATGATTGGTGGCTGGGGGGAAAGAGGCATGGCCTTCTGAGGAACCATGGATTCGGGCCTCTGGAGGACCAGATTTGACCCCCGGGTCTGCACCCCTGACCTAGCCTGATGAAGAGTTCCAGAGAACTCAAAGCTTGTGTGCTATTTTGTGACCTTTAAGTTGACCTAATAAAGGTATTACCCTAATATTGATTTTGGCATGTTTCTTATGGCCAGCATTACTTCTTTATTTTATCACTACATTTATATCCTGCCTTTTCCCCTATTCCAAGGAACCCAATGCAGCTTAAATGTTCTTCCTCTTCTCCATTTTATCCTCACAACAACCCGATGAGGTAGGTTAGGCTAAGAGTAACGGACTGGCCTAAAGTCAGCCAGTAAACTTCTTGGCTGTTGTGAGGATAAAATGGAGGGGAGAAGGATCACGTACACTGCTTTGGGCTCTTTGGAAGGAAGGCGAGAGGTAACAAATAAATACATAAACCCAGCTCTCCCGAATCCCAGTCCAGCACTCCAGATTCTACACCGCTCTAGCTGCTTTTTTCCAACTCTTTCTATGCCATCGCCTTTGGATTTTTAGTGCTGCTGTGCTTTTTCTTTGCTTTTGGCATTTGATTTATTTTAATTGTTGCTTTTATTGTTATTGTATCTGTGATTTTGGTAAACTGCTTTGGAAAAATGCTTAAAGTAGTAATAATACTTTGGGGTTGATGGGCAGAGTGTGATATTTTTTACACAGAACTCCAGGCACCCTCCACACGTCTCTCTGTAAATACCTTTCTTCATCATCACAGTGTCATTCGTATCTTCATTTGCTGTGGGATCCTCAGCATTCAGCAACAGGGAAACAGCGTTATTACATCAACTTCACAGAAACACTGGTTGAAAACATTTAGCAAAAGGGCTCCTGCAGGTACAGTAAAGAGATTCAAGTAATCCACGATAGAGCTGGATTAACTGTAGAGGACGATCTGTTGCAGTTTGCCAGATCGTATTAAGACCCTCCCCTTCCCTCCCCCCGCCCGGGTTAGAAGAGCCCTGTGCCTTAATTGGGAATCCAGGGAATCAGGCCAATTCATTTCTTAACATCTCCAAGGGATGCGCAGAAATCCCAGCTCCCAAAGTTTGTGCTCTGCATGTAATTCATTACCAGCAGATAAACAGATGATGTATTGCTCTAACTTTAAGCCTTTAGTCATCACAGACTCTTGCTAAGGGCCAAACAAGATATTCAGAAGACCAGGTCTATGAATTCAGGTCTCAAGTAAGGTTCTAAAAAGCAAGGCAGGGTCAGTTGGGGAGGACTTGATTAGGAAGGGAGGGGTAATTCACCCTTCCCTCACCAGCTACCTCACCCCCCTTGTCACTGTTTAGATATTCAACAAAGATGGATTTCAACACAGCCTTTACCAAGCACCTAGTTCAGCCTTCCCAACCCTCCACATGGGTTGGGTTATAACTCTCTTCATCTCCATCATGGTTGGGGGGATAGTGGGAAGCTGTTGTCCAACATGTCTGGAGGGCGTTGGGTTGGGCAAGACTGATTCTAGTTTGACTGTACGTTAACTGGCCATAAGTTAACTAAGCCCCATGTAGTTTGCTCTAGTTTAGGGGTGGAGAACCTCTTTGAGTCCGAAGGCCAAATTCAATTTCAGAGAAGCTCTCAGGAGCCACAGTCCAGTGGTGGGCGGGGGTCAAAGGCAAAAGGGGTGGGGCCAAAAATCCCAGCATATTGTAACTTAAAGATCTCACTGCCAGTAAGCAAGCCTTAAGGGAAGCATTTTAACTTCTTGGAATGACAAAGAACTGCCCCCAAACTGGAAACCACCAAATAATTGGTGGTTGGGGGAAGGGGTGTGGCCTTCTGGGGAACCCCAGAGGGCCAGATTAGGACCCCAGGAGGGCCAGATCTGGTCCCTGGGCCTGAGTTTCCCCACCCCTGGTCTAGTTAATTAAACCCCATGTACATTTTGTGGCCAGCACATATTCATGAAGGCAATTGTCAATTTACTGAACCATCATTCCCTTCTCACCTGCACAAAATTTTAAGAAGTTTGAAGTTGGCATTAAACCCAGGTCACAAGAGTATGAGACACTGACATTACCTGCCCCTTGGTGCTGAGACCCAGGGGCTTTGTTCACCTAAGGGGTTGTGCACAGCGCTGCCATGGCTTCTCACAGCTCAACAGCATATAGACAAAGTGCCTCTGTGGAGACTCAAGATCATGAAAATCCCAGTGCTTTCTCTCAAAAAAATGAATTCCTCATGGTTCTGGATTAATTTTGACCGGGTTCCATACATAAATGTGAAACAAAGATGAATCGGGAAGGACCAGAACCTAGGAATCCAGTGAATTAAGCCAAATTCAATTCCATTTCAAAAAAGTGCACATAACAGGATTTATGAGTCTGGATTTTTTTTTTATTTTTTTTTTAGAACAAGAGGGTCAGGGTAAGAATACCCTGGGTAAGCAAAAGATATCGACAATGTTCTTTAAAATATAAATATTCTATCTGCTTTAATTATGTGCAAGACTCTCTCTCTCAATCTGACCAATCTATATGGTTGTGAAGAATGGTAAAGTCGGAAAAATGGAAAGCAGATGTGGGGAGCAAGTAGGCTGATAAGCCAGGAATGGTGCCAGGGAGGGGTGAAGGGTATTAGAACCTCTCAACTGACATGGAAGCTGCAAACCTGAGCTTTACATGGACAGCCCATTTTTTTCCCAGCACAGAGTTTGCTTACTGGTTCCAAAGTGGTTGAGAGGGATCCAGAAGTCTTCCCTTGAGGAAGCTAGAGATGTAAAATCTCCTGGAATTTTGAGGCTGTGGGGGAAAAAATCCTGTTTTTTCCAGAAAAAAATGGAAATTTTGGGAAAAACGGAAAATTAACCAATACTTTTTTTTTTTTTTAGCATTCTTTACAGATCTAAAGCCGCTTTGTATCTTTAGGACAGCCTTCCTCAACCTGGTGCCCTCCAGAAATTTTGGACCTCAGCTCCCATCAGCCTCAGGCAGCACAGCCAATGGTCAGGAATGCTGTGCATTGTAGTCCAAAACGTCTGGAGGGCACCAGGTTGGGGAAGGCTGACTTATGTATAAAGTTATTTTATGTATCATAAAATTATCATTATATTTTAAAATGTTTAGAGGTAAGCTCAGTTAGCAAATTTGTAATTATTGTCTGGATAAACATTTACATTTAATGTACCTAACATGTACCAAACACATACTGTCAAGAATGCACAATGACGACTCTACTCACATGTTGGGAAACTGAGCATAAACACCTTTCAGTAAAATATACTTTAGAGCAATAATTTTAATAAGGTATTAAAAAAATAACTACACTGGGAATCTTAGAGAGGATTAAAAATATGTATTTTCCCCCATGGTTTCATTATTTTCAGACATTTTACATCTCTGAGTCTTCTATAAAAGTGTTATTACATGGTTGTTAGAAATCATTTCAGGGGAGTAAAGGCTTGGTAACAATATATAAAAAATTTGTCTTAAATTCTAAAAGAAAATATTTCATAATCCAAAGCTGTTCAATTTTGGGGGGAAAAAACAAAAATGGTTCTTGGAAAAAACACCCCCCCCCCGGTTGTTTTCCAAAATTTTCCGGGATTTTTTCCAGGCTTTCACATCTCTAAAGGAAGCACTACAGTTGTGAGTAAAGTGTGCTCTCCCAAAGATCAGACCTCAGTTAAAGATCTGGGAACATGGCACAACCAAGTGCTGTGTGGACAGCTTACAGGCACCTATTGTGACGGTGTCTCTGATGTAATGATCACCATCACAAGCATCTCCTTCATGCTGTAGGATTTCTCTTTATGGTTTAACTTTTTAAAAACCTCTGTAGAGAATGAGTGCTCCCCTACTCTAATAGGAAAGCAAGAAAAGACCACACCTCTCCCCACCCCAGCGATGCCTTCAAGGAGCCCTTTAAGTGAGGGGTGTTGGACCTCAGGTCCATGAGCAAAATCCAGCCTCCAGAGTTCCCCATATGGTTATGCCCTTTCCTATTAGCTTAGTCCTATTAGCTTTCCCCAGGCTGCTTATCATTTGGTGGCTTCCTGGCTTTTGTGCGCACACACATACACACACTTCTAAAAGGTTGAAATGCCTCTCCTAAGGCTTAATTACTGGAAGAACTTCAAGTTAAAATAGGGTGGTGATTTTGGTACGTTGGCCCTGCCCCTTTTGCTTTTGGCCCCACCCACTACTGGAATGCAGCACCAGAAAGGTCCTCCCCTTGCTAAAGCACAGGTACACAACTGACAACCATCCCCAAACTATACGCACCTTCCAGCAAACTGCACCTTTCCCATATAGGACTGCACACACAGGCCCCCCCCCCCCGACACTTTTAGTGATTACCTAGAGCAGCTCTTATTCCCCCCCCCCTTTTTAAACAAACAAATGAAGAGCTAGGATTCCAGGTTTTGCACTGGAAAAAAGATACACTCATCCCTGCTCCAGTGATTTTGGTTCAAACATTCACCGGAGACTTGAAAGCCGTTGATTTTCAAGCTTGCTTTTCAATTTTATCACACAGCATCCTGTGTGTGGATTGATTCTGGATGGCAAAGGTGGGGGAAAAACAAATTCAGAGTCATCAAAATAAGCGACACAAAAATTGACTTGCCACATCTTGCCAGAGTCAAGTCAATTTTTTCAGAACAATATTAAGATGTAAGAACAACAACATCAAGGAAAACATTCCCACTGACTTATCAGTTGAACAGATTTTGAAGAGAGTCACAGAAATCTTGAGATCACTACCATGTAGACACACCACTAAAGTGAAGGCTATTAATAGGCTAATCTGCTACTGCAAGCTCTGCTTTTAACTCCAAGCACTCTGCCTGTCTGCCTAAGCCTCTCTTCTGAAGAAGCTGCATTACAACTGGATCCCAGGGTGCTCAACACTAGCACCCCCACCCCTAAAAATCCAAAAGCCTCGGCAGAGAAACAACAGGACATAGATATCCAGAAACTAATACAAAAATAAAAATAAATATTGAAAAGACATGGGGCAAAGAGTTCTGACAGAGCAGGCACTGCCCGACTAAGACAATGGATGACAAGCTATAAATTATACAGCCTGTCAGATAATCAATATCCCTTCGAATTTTCTTGCACAGCATGTTCAAGTAGAGCACCAGAATGGCTATAGTGGACAGAGTAATGGGCTTGCACCAAAGAAATGTGGGTTCTAATCTATGTTCAGCCATGAAGCTTCCTGAGTGACCTTGCTGGATGAGCACTTATCCTGAGCTCTTGGGGAGGGGGGGAGGGTGCAAATGTAATAAATGGGGGAGGGGGAATCCCATGAGGACTAGAAGCAGTCTGCTTGGTTTTAAAAATGAAGGAAACTCAAGCTTGGTTTCTCCAACTGCACAGAAGCACTTCAAGTAAACTTTGTAACAAGGACTGGCCCCATATTCTTTGCTACATTCTGCCTTTGCTGGGGGACAAATCTCTCTCTCTCTCACTCACTCACACACACACGTACGTTGTACGTTCAGTAGAACAGAAGCTGGTGCCAGCCAGACAGCAGTCACTAGCTCAGAACAAGGTCCTTTTGGCTGTGGTTCTTGCTGTGTCCTAGTTAACCCCAGCCCACCCCCAGCCACCTGCTTTCGCATGGTGCCTTTTAGCTGTCACAAGTGAAATGGTGACAAAAAACCTTCTGTGAAAGAGGACTCCTTTAACAAGCCAACACCTGTTTTCATCACATTGCAGGCCTGTTGAAAGCCTTCTGAAAACTGCTGCACTGCAGGTCACAGTGGGTAAATGTTAAAAACGAGCACTGCAAAGAAAAGCCAGCCAAGCATTTTTGAAGTCTGAATTGGAGAACAGCTGAGCTGCCATGTGGTCGCCTTGCCGACGTTCCGAAATTGCAGTGCTGGAGTTTCACTACTCAAACTCCATTTGGCCCCATATTCAGTCTGGCATTCCAGAGCAGGGCTCGGCTTGGAGCCTGGGACATTCCAAGAAGCGTTCCGCTAACATTTCCTCAGGAGAAGGAAGTCCCCGACCCAGGAGTATCTAAGGCCAAAGGGCTTAGCAGACTCTTCGGATGCGCATTACAAAAAAGAAGTATGTCCAGATGCAAGAGCAATGGTGCCACCTCCTTCACAGGGATGTTTTACAGTGCATCCATTGTGGAGGGTCCTGTCTGGTTTGTATTATTCACTGAGGCCAGAGGCAGGTAAAAAGACAAAAACCAGAAACAGAAAAATGACTGAGGTGGAAATCTTGACTAAGTTTACCTACCATTTCCAGACAACCATGTGCGGGTCCAAACATACGGGTCATATGATGTTTCTGAAAGGTGCTCAAGTCTTGGACTTTGGGAAGACTAGGGTGGGAGGGAGATCAGAGAGAGAGACCAACCGAACCCTGGGAATACCTCTCTTTGGGTCCTCACTGGCTGAATTATACAACAGATGGCATTCTGAAAAGGGAGTTTGTACTGGATCTCAAAGATTGTTATAGAACACAAACATACACGCATCCCAAAAATTCTGTGACAAGAAAATCTCTGTCTTTCTCAAAATCAGCTCCTTATTAAAGTCAATTTTGCGTATTTGCTGTTGACCTAGTTTTCATGTGTGAATGGGAAGCTGGCCATTGATGTTTTTCCCACACTGGACTTGTTTGCTTGCAAGTATAAGTGTGACAGCAGGAGTGGTTTGGACATGGGCTCATCCAGAATGTGGCCCCCTCTGCTTCTTGTTCAGTGCTAGAGTGGCACACAGCTGGGCCAGCCAGCCCAGCCCAGCCCAGCACCAGCAGCAGCCCAAGCTGTGGCCTACACTGCCCTCTAAAGTACTCTTGGTTTACAACATCTCATGTTACACCTCCGTACACTATAGCAGTTTTAGTTGAGAGGAATCTGTCTTCTTAGGTACAGAAGAGACGTAACACCTTCTATCCAAACACCAGTAGAAAAAGAACAGGTGATATTGAAGGAAATATCAACTGAATAGCTCCCACTGAGTTCTAGGGGAACATGAGAACAGATTGCCTTGGAAGGTGGTGGACTCATTAGATGTTTCTTGGCAGAGGCTGGATGGCTGCCCATCAGAGATGCTGTAGCAGTGGATTTCCTTAATCGGCAGGGGTTGGACTAGATCGGGGCGCAGGAGCCTCAGGCCTGGGGGTTCCAACTCAGTCCTCTGGGGGTTCCCAGATGGCCACACCCCCTTCCCTCCAACCACCAACTGTTTGGTGGTTTCCCAGCTTTTGTGCCCCCCTCCCCATTCTAAAAGGTTGAAATACGACTTAAGTTACTGTCAGTAAGAGTTTTAAGCTAATTTTGGGGGCTCCATCCCTTCTGACTACAGCACTGCCCACCACTGGAACACAGCCCCCAAGAGCTTCTCTGAAATGGAATTTGGCCTTCAGGCTGAAAGAGATTCTGTGCCCCTGGACTAGATTATCTCTGAGGTCCATTCCAACTTTACAATTCTATGAAATGGGATGTCATCTGAGACACGGTTAGTGGCAGAATGCAGGAGGTTGCCAGGGGAGGCTTAGCCCCCATTCCAGTAAGGACTCCAGGTAGGGATGTTGCGAGTGTCTCTTTGGAGGCTTGAGCTTGGTGGGTACCCACCAGTTCGGGGCTTAGCCCCCATTCCAGTAAGGACTCCAGGTAGGGATGTTGCGAGTGTCTCTTTGGAGGCTTGAGCTTGGTGGGTACCCACCAGTTCGGCCCCCTGGATGCCAGTCCGTGGCCCCTGCTCTTGCCAACTTGGCGCATGCTGAGTCAGGCAAGCGCAGCGGCCCCGCTCCTTGCCTGACTGGCAGCTCGGCCTGTTTTGTAAAGGCTAATTTTACATAAAATTTACATAACATTGGCCTGTTTACTGAAAAGGTCCCCTCCGCCTGGGCTCCTAACCCTTTGTGCTCTCCTTGCAAGGAAGGAAAGTATGAGGGGCCGGTGCCACCTGAGCAATCAGGCCTCCGGTTGCTCCCTGCTGCCTCTGCTGCTGTGGCTGCCAAGCAACCTTGCCTCTCTTTGCCAGTGCCCAGCAGAGAGACACGCACTTGCTCTCCGCAGCTGCGACGGCAGCAGGATGGGAGCTGAGAGGGAATCGCCATGGCACTTCCCTCTCGGTTCTCGTTCTGCTGCCCCTGCCACTGTGGCCGCATAGCAACCCCACCTCCCTCTGCCAGTGCCTGGCAGAGAGGGATGCACTTGCTCTCAGCGAGCTGAATGGGAAGCGGCTCGTCGGGGAAGCAGGTGGCCACTTGCCAGCCTCCTGCAAATCACCGGGCAGCTCGCATCCTGGCGCAAGCAGGAGTGGGCAGCTGGCAGGGATCTGCCGAGCGGGGCATGGGGCGGACTCAGGTGAGTTTGCCCATCCCTAACTCCAAGCACAGCGCTTTACTTTCTCCCTTATTTAGATAGCTATTAAAAGAATACCCACCCTTAATCCTAGGGTATCAGGGCAGTATACAAGAGGCATAAAATCCAAAATATGCCACAGAATACAATAAAACCATAAAATGCCACAATAAAAACAAATCAAAAGCATAAAAACAGCAGAGCAAACAAACTAGTATAATACTTATTTGCCTGGGCATTTTAAAGTAAGTTTTAATGTGGAGTTGAAAGAACTGCCGCATGAGGGGCAGCTGAACCTCAGTGAGGAGGGCATTCCAGAGATGGGACACTATCAGAAAGAAAGCCCTCCACCTCAATCCCACATAGCAAACTTCTCTGATGGGAAGTTCCTATATGGGAACTTCAGTCATACCAGTGAATTTGTCACTTATATGGGGAAAAAATAAAATGTGCCTAGGGACATCTTTGTGGTAGGGCAAAATCTGCCCAGTCTCCCTCAGAGTACGTGGTCCAACTTCCACCTAGCGTAGGCTCCCTGCAAATTATATGCTCTCCCAACCCCAAGTATGTCTCAGGTGGCATCCCATTTGCTCTGCCCCACAGAAACCTGTGGAAGCCATTTCAAAATAAGTCAGCCCCTGCATACGTTTTGTTTTTTGATAATTTTATTTATTCATTACATTTATATCCAGCCTTTTTTCCTCTTGCAAATGGCTTACATCATCCTCTTCCTCTTCATATCGTCCTCACACCAACCCTGTGAGGTAGGTTAACCTGATAGTCAGTGACTGGCCCAAAGTCACCCTGTGAGCTTCATGGCCGAGTGGGGTCTAGAACCTGGGTCTCCTGAGTCCCAGTCCAACACTCTCACCACTACACCACAATGGCTCTCACCACACATAATGATGGGCATTTTGCTAGTATACAAATATTTTGGCAGTTCTAAAAACATAAAGGAGATCATCTGAATAAACTGGATTTGGATAACAATCTGGTTCCCATTTCCATCTCACTTGGCTCAGAATACAATAAAAGGAGAGTGCAATTAGAAGCTAGTCAGAGTAAGCTAAAAGCATAGTTTAGGAGACAAGATATGTATTTTATTGTTAGTCAGAGAACAAAGGTTAATAATGAGAGAGCCAATATTTGAAATGTAGATTCAGAGTGTCGTAATTTCATATAGTTTAAAAACATACATTCTGTAAAATGGAAGGGAAAAAACCCTGTATAGTTAACTTCTGGTTCCACCCTGGCCACCCTCCCTCCTTGGCTACAAATTTGGATTAGGATTATCAGCAGTCTGCAACCAAACATTTGACATTGAACAGACTGTTTCAATTGTCTGTGATGTTTGGATTATTGTGCTTGTTGCTCGGTTGTGTCATTATGTTCTTCCTCCAAAGAAAAAACCAGCGGCAAACTGTCAAGTATTGAGACTGCCGAGTAAGAATAAAATTTCCAACCAGAAAATTTCAAAATTAACCTTGCCTCCTTCCCCACACTCAAAATACATTTACTGTAAAAAAGAATACTGAGCCCAATCTTCTCTTTCCCAATAAAACTGCATATTTGTCCCTACTGAAAGGCACCAAAAGAAAAGCAGCCAATTTCATACATAAGATGATTCAAAATCCACGTTTACCTGTTCCAAATGACTGCATCCAGGAGAAATAACAGATGTGTGCAGTGTGTGGGAATCGACAGCTGCATAGTTTTAAAATGTCTGTTTTCACATTACTGTGGCACTTATGAAACACTGGAGTTAGATGCTCCTGAAAGAAAATGAGGCTTCTTACAAGCAGCCTCTGTTACAAGATTGTTTCCAAGTTCTCCATTGCTCAAACATTCTCCATCTTGCCTCTTGCGTTTGTTAACCAAGTGATCTGCCTCTTCGTCCCGCCTCCCCTCTGGGAGCCCAAGAGTCCTTAAACAGGCAACAGCTGAAGCTTGTTCTGCTAACTTCTTTGACTTTTCCCTGTAAAAGAGTAGAACAGAATGGGTAAAAGAGACACAGAAACTTGCATGCCACTCAGCCCCAAAAGTAATTTACACCTGAAGCTTGCTTGTCCTATGATAATATGTGAACAGAAGATAACAGGTGTCTATCCACAAGTCCAGCTTCAATCTGCATCTGATCAAGATGGACACCCTAGGATGTGAACTTTCTGCTTTCTCCCATTTTAGGGGGGCTATTTTGTTGGCTATTTTGCCAACTAGCAGGGGGCCTGGTCTGAAGCTGGGACCCCAACAACAATGCCACTGGCACTGATCTGTTGCAGAGCACCAAGGAAGTCATACAAAGTGGTCAGTTCAGCACCACTGAGTCCACCGCTTTTAAGGCCTGCTCCCACAGTAGGACACGTAGATGAGCTGTCTGATTTCTTCATGCTTCTTTAGTAAATGCTTGGTTTCAACAAAGTGCCCTTCTCCAAGATAGAGTAGACAAAGGGAGTGGCCATCGGTCAGCTGTATTTTCCTGCTACACCATGAACACTTCTTGAAGAGAGCCTTGGAGGCCATAAGACCCTAAGACAGACGATGAAGAATAAACAATGATACGCAAAAACACAACAAAAAAAGAAAAACAAGTATAGAAAAGGAAAGAAAACTCCACCCAGCAGGCCCAAGGGCTGAAACCTAAGGTAAAAAGCCACGTAACATGGAGAATGTTCCGAACACTGCAGTGGACGAAAAAGAACTGTGTAGGAAGGCGGGAGCTTGTCTAGGAATGTGTGTAGAGAAGAGAAGGAAGGCTCCCACCAGAATTCTGCTTAGCTACAGAATGTTCCAACCACTGCTCTGTGCAGGCACAGAACCCATATATGTGAATCATAGAGACCACAAAGAAGAAGAATGCCCTCCTCCTATATTCCACTTCCACCTCACCTCGGGCACACACAGATCAACACCCATGTTATAATAAGCATCTGGAATGGGGTTGGGTATACATCCAAGAGTTACAGATCCATTTTCTCAAGCTGCAATGCGCATAAAGCAGGGACCAACAGAGTGTCTTGGTTTCAAGGTGCTGTTAGCAAAGATGTTCCATTTTATTTTTTTATTTGATTTCTTAGATGCCCAAGTGGCCAGCTACCTAGCCACTCTAGGCGGCGTACAATACAAATAACAACACAAAATACAACATAATCAACTGAACAAAACAACATTGCTCTAAAAAAATCCCTAACCCACCCCAAATGCCCACCTGAACAGCCAGGTTTTCAAAGCCCGGAAGAAGCTCATCAAAGATGGGGCATGAAGGAAGTCACTAGAGAGGGAATTCCACAAAGTGGGGGCCACCACAGAAAAGGCCCTCTCCCTAGTCCTCACCAGCCTAGCTGCCCTGGCTGATGGGACAGACAGAAGACCTTCCGAGGCTGATCTCGTTGAGCAGCCTGTCTGGTGTTGCTGGAGGTGCCCCTTAAGATAGACTGGGCTGGAACCGTGTAGGGTTTTAAAGGTCAATGCCAAAAACTTCAGTTGGGCCCAGAAAACAACTGGTAACCAGTGCAACTCCTTCAGCACTGGAGTGATGTGATCTTGCTAGTGGCTGCCTTTCATCAGGCAGGCCACCCCGCTCTGCACCAGCTGCAACTTCTGAACTGTCTTCACGGGTAACCCCACATAGACAGCATTACAGTAGTCTAGGCGAGAAGAGACCAGGGCATGAACTACTGATGGGAACAGATGGTTAGGGAGGTAGGGGCGCAGCCTCCGTATCAAATGGAGTTGGTACAGCACCGCCCGGCTCACAGCAGACACCTGAGCCTCCATGGACAGCTGGGAGTCTAAATTGACCCCTGGGCTGCAGACCTGGTCCTCCAGGAGCAGCCGCACCCCATTCAGTACCAGGTCAACATCCCCCAACATCCCTTGTCTCCCACCAAAAATACTTTGGTTTTGTCAGGATTCAGTTTCAGTTTAGTCCTTTCCATCCAGCCACTCACTGACTCAAGACACTTGGACAGGGTTTCTATAGCCACCCTTAGTGAGGATTTCAATGAGAGGTAGAGTTGCGTATCATCCACATATTGGTGATATCGCACCCCAAACCTCTTTTTTTTATATATAATAATTTTTATTTTATTTTTTAAAAAGAAAAACAAAACACAACAATAACATAAACACACAATACACATACACTAAAATATCTCTTAAGATTGTAAGATATCTACCTTTGGCTCCGCTTACACAACAAATGCTCATTATTATTCTCTAGTTCTTATCTTAGTTGTATATCATACATTGAGTTCACAGACATTATCTCATTTCTCTCCTAATTTTAACAACAACAACAAAAGAGAATTAACCATCTCAAAGTTCAAAATCCGCATACATAGATATCATTTTTCTCTATTTCTTGTACAAATTCTATAGAAGGTTTCCAATCTAACATAAATTTGGTTGTTGATTCTTCTTTAATTATAACAGTAAGTTTTGCCATCTCTGCCAGCTCCATCATTTTGTACAGTAGTCTTTAATATTCTTTGAGCTAAAGACTGTATTCGTTTCCAAAACGTTTTAGCTTTTTTACAAGTCCACCATAAATGATAAAACGTTCCCTCTTGATCTTCACATTTCCAACATTCTCCAGAAACACCTTTATACATTTTAGACAATTTAAACGGTGACATATACCATCTATATATATCATCTTATAAAAACTCTCTTTAAGACTTGTACATAAATAAGGTAAATTTTAAATCTTTTCCCCACATACTTTCCTGCTCTTCTATTGATATATTATGACCAACATTTTGTGCCCATTTTATCATACAGTCTTTTACTTGTTCATCCTCTGTCTCATATCGTAACAGTGATTTATACAGTTTAGCAATAACGTGTTCATCATTTGTGCACAGTGCTGTTTCAAACTCAGATTCTATTTGTTCAAATCCAGCATTTTCCTATTTTAAACCTTTCTTTAATTTGCAAATATGAAAACCACTGACATACATGACCTTCTTCCAATAAGTTTTCTCTTGATTTTAACTTATATTCCCCTTATGACACTTCCAGTAAATCATTATATCTTATCCATTTATGCGTGCCATCAAATTCTCTTCTATGCATTGCTTCTTGTGAAGATATCCAATGTGGTATTTTTTGATAGTGCCTTAATTTATATTTTTTCCAAATTCTTAATACAGCCCTTCTTATATAATGATTAAAATCTACATTCATTTTTGTTTTTTTATACCATAAATAACCATGCCACCCATATCTCAATTCATGTCCTTCTAGTTCTTAAAGCCCCTTCATGGATCACTGCCTTGTTGTGGCAAAGGGGCTTGTGTAACTCAGTGAAGCCATAAGCTATGCCGTGCAGGGCCACCCAAGACAGACAGGTCATGGTGGAGAACACAAGGCTAAATGATGCTGGAAGATGAGCCCCTCAGGTCAGAAGGTGTCCAATATACTATTGGGGAAGAGCAGAGGGAATTTCCAAGTAGCGCCAGAAAGAGTGAAGCGGCTGGGCCAAAGCTGAAAGGACACTCAGCTGTGGATGTGTCTAGTGGTGAAAAGAAAGTTTCCAATGCTGTAAATAACTATATTGTTTCGGAACATGGAATGTAAGATCAATGAATCAAGGTAAGCTGGAGGTGGTCAAACATGAGATGGCAAGATTGAACATCGACATTGCCAGAGGAGGGCAACAAAGATGATCAGGGGACTGGAAATAAAGCCCTATGAAGAGAAACAGAAAGAACTGGGCATGTTTAGCCTTGAGAAGAGAAGACTGAGGGGAGATATGATAGCACTCTTCAAGTACTTGAAAGGTTGTCACAGAGAAGAAGGCCAGGATCTCTTCTTGATCATCCCAGAGTGCAGGACACGGAATAATGGGCTCAAGTTACAGGAAGCCAGATTCCGGCTGAACATCAGGAAAAGACAATGGAACCAATTACCTGGGGAGGTGGTGGGCTCTCCCACACTGGAGGCCTTCAAGGCGAGGCTGGACAGCCATTTGTCAGGGATGCTCTGACTTGGATTCCTGCATTGAGCAGGGAGTTGGACTCGATGGCCTTGTAGGCCCCTTACAACCCTACTATTCTATGATTCTATGACATCTTGGGAATCAGCGAACTAAAATGGACAGGCATGTGCATTTAATTCAGGTGACCATTATATCTACTACTGTGGGCAAGAATCACTTAGAAGAAATGGAGTAGCACTCATAGTCAACAAAAGGGTGGGAAAAGCAGTACTGGGGTACAATCTCAAAAACGATAGAATGATCTCACTACGAATCCAAGGCAAGCCATTCAACATCACAGTAATTCAACTCTATGCCCCAACCACTGAGGCCGAAGAAGCTGAGGTTGATCGCTTCTATGAAGACCTACAACACCTTCTAGAACTAACACCAAAAAACGATGTCCTCTTCATCACAGGGGATTGGAATGCTAAAGTAGGAAGTCAAGAAATCACCGGGATAACAGGCAAGCATGGCCTTGGTGTACAAAATGAAGCAGGACAAAGGCTAATAGTGTTTTGCCAAGAGAACACGCTGATCATAGCAAACACTCTTTTCCAACTGCACAAGAGGCGACTCTACACATGGACATTACCAGATGGTCAATATCGAAGTCATATTGATTATGTACTTTGCAGCCAAAGATGGAGAAGCTCTATACAGTCAGTAAAAACAAGACCTGGAGCCGACTGTGGCTCAGATCATGAGCTGCTTCTTGCAAAATTTCAGCTTAAATTGAACGTAGGGAAAACCACTAAACCATTCAGGTATGACCTAAATCATATCCCTGATGAATATACAGTGGAGGTGACAAATAGATTTAAGGGATTAGACCTGATAGACAGAGTGCCTGAGGAACTATGGACGGAGGTCCGTAACAATGTTCAGGAGGCAGCAATCCATCGCAAAGAAAAAGAAATGCAAGAAAGCAAAGTGGCTGTCTGATGAGGCTTTACAAGTAGCTGAGGAAAGAAGGGAAGCGAAAAGGAAGGGAGAAAGGGGAAGATATATCCAACTGAATGCAGAGTTCCAGAGAATAGAAAGGAGAGACAAGAAGGCCTTTTTAAATGAATAATGCAAAGAAATCAAGGAAAACAATAGAATGGGAAAGACTAGAGATCTCTTCAAGAAAATCAGAGATATCAAGGGAACGTTTTGTGCAAAGATGGGCATGATAAAGGACAAAGGCGGCAGGGACCTAACAGAAGCAGAAGAGATTAAGAAGAGGTGGAAAGAATACATAGAAGAACTATACAGGGAAGAACTTAATGTCCCTGATAGCCATGACAGTGCGGTCACTGAACTTGAGCCGGACATCCTAGAGAGTGAAGTCAAGTGGGCCTTAGGAAGCATTAGTAACAACAAAGCTAGCGGAGATGACAGTATTCCAGCTGAGCTATTTAAAATCCTAAAAGATGATGCTGTTAAAGTGCTGCACTCAATATGCCAACAAATTTGGAACACTCAACAGTGGCCACAAGACCGGAAAAGGTCAGTTTACATTCCAATTCCAAAGAAGGGCAATGCCAAAGTCTGTTCAAACTACCATACAATTGTGCTCATTTCACATGCCAGCAAGGTTATACTCAAAATCCTACAAGCTAGGCTTCAGCACCATGTGAACCGAGAACTACCGGAAGTATAAGCTGGGTTTCGAAGAGGCAGAGGAACTAGAGAACAAATCGCCAACATTCGCTGGATCATGGAGAAAGTAGGGGAATTCCAGAAAAAGTCTATTTCTGCTTCATTGACTACGCTAAAGCCTTTGACTGTGTGGATCACAACAAACTGTGGCAAATTCTTAAAGAGATGGGAGTACCAGACCACCTTACCTGTCCCCTGAGAAACCTGTATGAGGGTCAAGAAGCAACAGTAAGAACCGGACATGGAACAACCGATCAGTTCAAAATTGGGAAAGGAGTACGACAAGGCTGTATATTGTCGCCCTGCTTATTTAATTTATATGCAGAGTACATCATGAGAAACGCCGGGTTGGATGAATCACAGGTCGGAATTAAGATTGCCGGGAGAATTATCAACAACCTCAGATACGCGGACGATACCACCCTAATGGCAGAAAGCGAAGAGGATCTAAAGAGCCTCTTGTTGAGGGTGAAAGTGGAGAGTGCAAAAGCTGGTTTGAAACTCAACATTAAAAAAACTAAGATCATGGCATCTGGCCCCATCACTTCCTGGCATATAGAAGGGGAAGAAATGGAAGCAGTGACAGATTTTACTTTCTTGGGCTCCAAGATCACCGCAGACAGTGACTGTAGCCATGGAATTAAAAGATGCTTGCTCCTTGGGAGGAAAGCTATGGCAAACCTATACAGCATAGTATGAAGCAGAGACATCACCTTGCTGACAAAGGTCCGTATAATCAAAGCTATGCTTTTCCTAGTAGTAATGTACTATAAGGAAGGCTGAGCGCCGAAGAATTGATGCTTTCAAACTGTGGTGCTGGAGAAGACTCTTACGAGTCCCCTGGACTGCAAGGAGGTCAGATCAGTCAATCCTAAAGGAAATCAACCCTGAGTGCTCATTGGAAGGACAGATACTGAAGCTGAAGCTCAAATATTTTGGCCACCTAATGCGAAGAGAACACTCCCTGGAAAAGACCCTGATGCTGGGAAAGATTGAAGGGAAATCGAGAAAGGGACGGCAGAGGATGAGATGGCTAGATAGCATCACCGATGCAATGAATATGGACTTCAGCACACTCCGGGAGAGAGCGGAGGACAGGAAGGCCTGGCGTGCTATGGTCCATGGGGTCACGAAGAGTCGGGCACGACTGAACGACTGAAGAACAACAAGTTCTTAAAGTCTTCTATTTTTCAACGTCACCCATCCCTTCATCCACATCAAGCAGCAGGCAGAAAAAATAGGTTTTAAAATCTGGTAATCCCAAGCCACCTCTTTACTTTGCATTTTGTAAGATTTTTATTTTAACTCTTGGGGTTTTTTGCTTGCCATATAAACTTCTTTATATCTCTCTGCCACTGCTTAAAAGGTAAATCCGATGTAATAATGGGTATCATTAGAAACAAAAATAACATTCTAGGTAATACATTCATTTTGATCATTGCAATTCTTCCCAAAAGCGATAGTTGTAATTTTCCCCATTTTAATAGGTTATATTTAATTTCATTCCACACTTTAACATAGTTATTTTGAAAAAGCATACAATTCATATTTGTCAAAAAGACTCCCAAATATTTTACTTTCTTTTCAATTTGGAAGCCAGTCTTATCCATCAACTTTTTTTTTTCTTGGACATTCATATTCTTAGTTAAAATTTTTGTTTTCTGTTTATTAACTTTGAAACCTGCCACTGCTCTAAATTCTTTTAATTTTTTCATTAAAATTTTAATTCCCTTCAAAGGTTCTTCCGACATAAACACCAAGTCATTTGCAAAGGCCCTCAGCTTATATTTCTCCTTTTTAATCTTTATTCCTGTAATTCTATCATCTTGTCTTATATCTATGTTCAATAGTTCTAAAACCAATATAAATAGCGGTGACAATGGGCAACCTTGTCTTGTTCCTCTTTGTATCTCACAAGGTTTAGTCAAATCCCCATTTATAATTATTTGAGCCTTTTGATCAGTATATACCGATTTCACTCATTTTATAAGGTTTTCGCCAAAGTCCAGTTCTTCTAAAGTCTTAATTAAACATTTCCAGTTGAGATTATCAAATGCTTTCTCTGCATCTAAAAAGATCAGAGCTGCTTGTTTTTCTGTGTGTTTTTCCAAATATTCCACCACATTCAAGACCTTTCTTACATTATCTCTCATTTGTCTCCTTGGTAAGAAACCACTTTGGTCCTCATATACAAAGTCCTGCAATATTTTCTTGAGCCTTTCTGTCAAAATTGTTGCAAATATCTTATAGTCATTGTTTAATAATGAGATTGGTCTGTAGTTTTTTGTCGAGGTTAAATCCTGTCCTTCTTTAGGTATTAATGTTATATATGCTGTTTTCCATGTTTCCAATATCTCCCCCTTTTCTAAAACGCTGTTCATTATATTTTTCAACAGTTCTAAAATTTCTTCTTCACACTTCTTATAATATAATCCTGATATTCCATCTGGTCCCAGAGTTTTTCCCAATTTAATTTTTTTTCTTGCTTCCACCATTTCATTTACTGTTATTGGGCCATTCATCATTTGCTTTTGTTCCTTAGTAATTTTTGGTAAATTTTGTTTATGAATATATTTATCCATTAATTCTGGGGAGATATCCTGTCCTTTATACAAATTTGAATAATATTGATAAAAGGCTTTCTGAATTGCCACATTATCGGTTAATTCTAATCTACTTTCACTTATTTTCACAATTCTTTTATTTTCTTTTTCCTTTCTAAATTTATAGGCCAACCATCTTCCTGGTTTATTAGCAAATTCAAAATTTCTTTGTTTTACAAAGTTAATTTTTTTTTTTTGCATATCTTGAACGGTTAACATCGACAATTGTCGTTGGAGTAATTTAATCTGTCGTACGACACTTGCCTTTCCCGGTTTTTTCTTTACGAATTCTTCTTTCTCTTTTATCTGTTTTAGAATATTTTGTACCTTCTCTTCTCTTTTCTTTTGTTTGTTGTATAAAATAACCTCTCATATAGGCCTTTCTTGCATCCCATAATGTTTGGATATTTGTTCCCTTGTCCAGAGTCAATTCAATAAATTCTCTCAATTTCTTTTTAGTGTCATCCACAATACCTTTATTTTGAAATATCATTTCATTCAATCTCCATCTAAAAGTAGTGCTTCTTTTCACATATGACATATAGGGTTATGGTCCGAAAATGATCTTGGTAGAACTTGTATTTTGCCAATATTTGTAGCAAGCTCTTTAGTTGTCAAAATCATATCAATCCTTGAAAAAAATTATGTCTTTCTGAAAAATGTGTATATTCTTTTGAGTTTCCATTTTTATCTCTCCATACATCTACTAAGGCCAAATTGTCCATCAATTCAAAAAAACTTTTAGGTAATTTCCCTTGATTACTCTTTGTTTTTTTCTCCAATATTCTGTCAATTTGAGGTGCAATCACCCCATTCCAATCTCCCATTAAACACTAACTGTCAAAAGTTAGATCCACGAGTTTAGATAGGAGATCCTCATAAAATTCCGCTTTGTGGTCATTTGGTGCATAAACCACTAAAATCAGCATTGATACACAATTCAGTGTAATTTTAACTCCCACAAAACGACCTTATTCATCTGACAATACCAATTCCGGTCCCAAATGTGGCTTAACATATCACTCCATTTTTCTTTTTTTGGCTTGCAGTTATAAACTCTTCACCTAATTTTTTATTAATTAAATATTTGGTATCTTCTTTCTTAATATGAGTTTCTTGTACGCATATTATATCTTGTTTCAATTTTTTTAAATAGTCAAATGTTTTCTTTCTCTTTTGAGGAGCATTCGCCCCATTAATGTTCCAAGTTAAAAATTTATAATCCATTTTTAAAAAAAATTAAGATTAAGGTATATTCTTAATTTCCACCTGTTGCACCCTGAGTGCTGTCCTCTTCTTGTACATCAGGTTGTAGGTCTGTCCAATCTTTTCCATAAGTTCGAAGGAACTCTCTTGCTTTTTGAACTGAGTTCAACTTAAATCTCTGTTCTCTGTAAGAGAAGACCACACCTTCTGGAAATTCCCATCTAAACATGATTTTTTTCTGTTTCAGGATTGTTGTTAAAAATGCATAATCTCTCCTTTTCCTCAGAAATCTTCCAGGAATTTCTTTCATGACGATAATCTCTTTGCCCACCATCTTCAATTTAGCTTTATAGTGCTGCTGGAGAATTGAATCCCTTGTAGTTTTCTTTACAAAATGGACAATATCATCTCTGGGTAGACTTTTTGTTTTTGCATATGTCGAATTCAGTCTATAAGCTCGATCTATTTCCATTTCCATGATTTTCTCTTCTTTACTCAAAAGGCCTGTTATAGTCTTTACCAATTCCGTTCTGAGGTCAGGTTCTGCGCTGCCATAGCTTTCCGCAAACCCTCTAAAACATAACAAGCATTCCTTGTCTTTAAGGTCAAACCAAGCTAAGGCATCCTGCTCACATTCTAATTTCGTACTTACAATTTCTGCATTATTTTCCAGTATTTCCACTCTGTTCTTTGATTTAATGCATCATCTAATTTCCTAAATTCTTGTCTCAATTCTTCCTTCGTGTCTTTAATCTCCTCCTTTACTTCCAATACTTGTCTTTCCATCCATTTTTCTATATGTTGTTCAAAGGTGCCCATCCTTTGTTCTATATGTTGTTCAAAAGTGCCCATCCTTTGTTCTATACGTTGTTCAAAAGCCTCCATCTTTTTTCTTATAGCATCTATAATATTCTGTGTTTGTTCATCAAAGGCCATCTTTTGTATATCTTGCTTCTGCTCAGGTATCTCTTCCTTGCTTAGAGATGTTGCTTTCACCGATAATTTCGTAGCTCCCATCCGAGTCTCTTTTAAGGAGCCTTTCCTGGATTTAGTATTTCTACTTAGTTGTTCAGTAGGCATCTCCCAGGTATTCGCTCTACTATGAGTTGTTCTGATATCCTTTGCTGGTTTATCCAAATTCATAGCACTCATTCAATTATGTTCATTACTTCCTTTATAAATTAATCTGGATATCCTGTAAGTTATTGATCCTCCAATGCCAAAAGTGATCTCTCTCAGTATCAAAAGGAGAAAAAGAGATAAAAATAAAAAAGAACATGAAGAGAAGATTTTTCATAAGCTGCTGATTTTTTAACATCCAACAGGTGTCAGCAATACTCCTTCTTTACTAAATTTCACTCAATCAGCCCACAAATTGATCTTGTTCCAGCTTATTCCAGGCTTTCTGACAAAGACTTATTTATTTTGACTTCGTCGCTTTCTCAAGGTCATGCAGAAGATAAAAGCAACTGGACAAAAACATAGCTTTCAGCCATATAAATTCAAACATTAAAACCTTCAAACAATGATGTAAAGAAATAGAAAGTTAATTAGACTGTAATACTTATTCAAAAATGCGAACAGTCTTAGTACTCTTTCTTTTTTCTTCTTTTGAAAGGACCTCTTGAGCTAAATTCACTTTGTAAAAGTCTGCAACTCCTTGATTTTAATTCAAGTTAGATTTATACAACTGCCATACTTTCGCTTTTTGCTGTGCAAGTGGTGCTGGCTGGTAGCTTAAATTTCCAAATGGTATGCAAGATTAGAGCATGCCTGTCCTTATATTCTCTTAATTAAGAGTTTCAAAACAGCGTTTCAGTAGGTATTTATCTCCGGCGACTGACCTTAGTTTTGCATCCCCTACAAATGCAGCTGTTCTTCTAAGATTTCATCCGGATGGTACTGCAAGCTTCCCCTTTATTTCCCAGGGGTGTGGGTGGGGAAGGTTTCTCAACCTTTTCACAGCTGTTTGAAGAAGCAACCTGTGGAGCCCCGCAAGTCACTGCCAGGACAACATGGCTCCTTACTGGGAGTCCCTGATCTCGCACCCCAAACCTCTTGATGATAGTGGCTTCACATAGATGTTAAATAACATCAGGGAGAGAATAGAACCTTGTGGCGCCCAGCAAGTGAGCAGTCAATGGTCTGAAGTCTCCTCCCCCAGAGCTACCCTCTGGTACCTGCCAGAGAGGAAGGAACCACCATAATATGATGTTCCCTATGCCCAACCCCTACAGGCGGTCCAGAAGGATACCATGGTCGATGGTATCAAAAGCTGCTGAGAGATCGAGAACAAGGAAGGAGCATTCATCCCTATCCAGAGCCCTCCTCATATCATCCACCAAGGTGACTAAGGCTGTTTCTGTCCCATGCCCAGGCCTGAAGCCCGACTGAAATGGATCCAGACAATTAGCTTCTTCCAAGTGTGGCTGCAACTGCAACCCGCTCAATCACCTTGCCCGAAAACGGCAGATTCGAGACCGGGTGAAAGTTGTTCAAGTCTTGGGGATCCAAGGAGGGCTTCTTTAACAGTGGTCTTATCACCGCCTCCTTGAGGGCTGATGACATCACTCCTTCCTCGAGGGAAGCATTCACCACCGCCTTGAGCGCCTCCCTAAGTCTCTCCCTACAGCTCAGAATGAGCCAAGATGAGCAAGTATTGAGTAAGCAGGTGGTCAACCTTAAAGATGAAAGCACCTTGTCCGCTTTCTCAGAAGGAAGAAGCTGGAATCGATTTCACACAACTGGTCTGCCACTGGCTGTCCCTCGCTCACTAACTGTATCCACAGCACATGGATTAGCACCCCTGATCTGGTCAATTTTATCCTAAAAGTGCTTTGCAAATTCATCATAGGAGGCCTTAGAATGCTCCATTGTTTCTGGAACAACTGGACCAACCAGGTTCTGGACCACTTGGAACAGCCTCCTGAGCTGGCGCTCTGTGGATGCAATAGAGGCAGCATAACAATCCCTTTTTGCTGCTCTTATCGCCATGTGGTAGGCTGAAGCTACAGCTCTAACCCATGTTCAATCATCTTTGAATGTTCCATCTCTAACCCTCAGCCCTGCATCCTGCCAGTACAATGGAGTCAGTGGACATATTTTCAGAACAGTTTCCCCTTACTGGCTTCATGTTTGAGGACATCCCTCAAATTGAAAACCCCTTCAGCACATGTTTATTTAGAACTGTACTAAATGCGGCCTATGCAAAATTTCAGCCCAGGGGATGCATTCACACTGTGTTTAAAGCAGAACTTTATGTAAAGATGCAGCTGAGTTACTGAACTGGGTTTGCCAGTAGAAACCAAATTCCCTGATATTTTGGAATGCACAGATGAAAACTGTTTTACATGAACATCTTCCTTCTTTACATGAACATCTTCCTCTTTTTAAAAAATCTCATGAGGGTGTCAGGAAATCAGCCTCACTACTATAAAAAACAAGTCACAGAGCTCGTGTAGCAGCTAAGAGACTGAGCTGCAAATCAGGAAGTCCCAGTTCTAATCTCACCTCTGCCACAAACTCCCTATAGGTGGCCTTAGACAAGCCAGTGCAATATAGGGGATAATACTGAATTACCTTAAAGGATTGTTGTAAAGATTATGACTAGATAATGGTTGTGCTCAAATGAGCTGTGCACTCCCTCTTCCTTGTCTGGCACAGCCGCAAGAAAATCGGAAGTGTCTGCTTTCATTTGAGATTAACCACACTTTAGCATGTTGTCTGAATCCTAAACAGTGTTTAACCTTAACTACAGTTAGTTGAAACAAGCCAGCTTCATAAACTATGGTTTGAAGTTACTTGTTTCAACTAGTCATAGTTAAGATTAAACACTGTTTGTCCAGATTTGACACAAAAAGCTGGGGTTAATCTAAAATGGAAGCAAAAGCTTCCAAGCCCCCTCTCGCAGATGCTACGGGGGGGGGGGGGGGGGGGAGACAGCATATGAGTCTGAGGCTGGCTGAGGCTTTACCTTTTAACACTAAACGACTGTTTAATGGTACATCTGAGCCAGACTAATGCATATTAAGTGTTTTGAACATTTGAAAGTGCTATACAAATGCATAATATCGTTCTTTTTCCTCTTCTTCACTTTCAGATTTACATGTTATCCAAACCTAAATGAATATATACAAGTATGTTCCCCCCAAAGCCAAGATCCATTTGCAGGAAAAAATGTCCAAAAAGACTTACCATAAGGTTGATCTGTACTTGTGTTCTGCTACTGTGACAACAGAACGGAAGAGTCTATCCTGTGGTCTTTCAATCTAAAGCAAAGTAAGAAGTCGACGGGTAATTTGATGTGGGCTTTGTAAAATGAAACACACACACACACACAAAACCCGAGAGCTGGTTCTCCAGGGAAGTGGGACTACAGCCCCCAGGTGCCAGTTCACTCAAATGACAGCTGCAAAATTGGAGGTTGGAGCAATAGCGCAGCTCCATTAGAATTCACACGCATTATTCATTCAACATGTGTGTTGCTGGGGCACTTCAGTTGAAATATCAAGTCCTGTCCACCAACAGCTGCCCTATTTTAATTCAATGCTGGGAACTAACACCACCAATACCATTCTAAGGCCAAGATCCAAAGACTGACACAGCTGGTTCCACATAACCAAAGGGGATTTGGACTCTTGTTTCTTGAACAGCTGCCTCTCAATAACACATGGCAAACTGCTGTTGGAAATAAGGGGAATTTCAAAGTCAGCTTGTGATGAGACATGGCTGGCTCTGCTGTTCAAACAGTGTGTCAAAAATCCCAGTGGGCACATGCACACATTGGGTGTGTCTAAAGTATCTCTTTAGATCACAGTCTAAGATTCCAGACAACAAGATTCCCTTCAGATGGTCATGATGCTCAAGGAATGAATCTACCACATAGAACAGGGATATTTTTCTGTCAAGGGCTGCATTCCATCAGAGGTAATCTGTTGTACGCTGTATGCCAGTGATGGGTGACAGAGTGACCCCACTCTCTCTCTCTCTCTTAAGATCACCACCTTTTCACACAGTCTCAGTAGGGAACTCGGCCACCAGTGAGAGAGTGCATTCAAAGTTCATACACCTGTGACTTCTGTTTCTTTTTGCTTCAGGAGTCCCCTGAGCCCCAAACTGAAAGACATCCATGAAATCCCTCTGGGTTTCAAAAGTGTTTTGGTAGTTCAGCAGGGAAGAACAGCTGCAGAAGTAAAATGAACAAACAGCAGTCCACGTGAGTATGTGCAGGCAGATACAGTAATTTTGCGATCTGGGTGATCTCTCCCTCCTCTAGCAGCCCCTTCTTCCTTGACCAGCATGAAAATACAGCAGGCTGGCAGAGCAGGAACAGAGCAATACATTCCGCTTCCAACACGCTGCATTTCTATGATGGACATGCAAAAGGCAAAGCTCTTTCCTTCATGTCTGGTATAGAAACAACAGGGCTGGTGGCAAAGGGTGCCATGAGCTGCATAAAATTAGGTCACAGGCTGCATGTGGCCTGTGGGTTCCTCAATCCAGGTACAGCTGCTCCAAGAAGCTATATCAGGCTGAGCCTGATTGGTATTGCCACTGGCCCCATTCGCTTCACATAGGACATGCTCCTACATGTAGAGAAAACCATGTACTCTGTTTTGTGCAGAGTGCACCTCTTGAATCATGCTGCACGCTACATGGAAAGCTAATTTCTAAGTGCTTGTGTGAAGCAGCCTCAAGCTCCAATCCTATACACACTTACCTGGGAGCAAGTCCCATCGAACGCAATGGGGGCTATTGCAGAGTAGGCATGTATAAGATTGCACAGCGCATGTCTTTCTAGACTGCTTATTACAGGATGCAGAGACTCACCGTTTCATAAACTGGCTGAGAGTGCTTTTCTTTTCTACACCATTCTAAAAGACACATTTTGGGTGTAATCTGTGGGGGATAGTCTCGCCTGAGGAGAAAAACAAAAACAAATAATGAATACACATTTCAGGGGAGAAGCTACGCTGGTCTTCCACAGCAAAAAGATGGCCAATGCAAAAAAGAAAGTTCTGTGAACCCTTCAAATGATAACTGAAGGTATAAACTCTTCCAGGCAATGGACTGGGCTGTGTTGGGTCTGGGTGGGGGGAATAGTTTCTGCATCCCATCAATCCAAATTATGTGCCAGGGAAAGCTGAATTCTACAACCTGTATAAATTATATAAACAGAATCTGTTTGTTTTATTCTGCATAATCTATTCCTATTTTCCTAGTCAGAGAGAAGGCCAAGGAGCTATGGAAGCCTTGAAGCCTCATTCCCAACCACACAGAACTGGCCTACTCTCTGGCTTCTGACAATTCAGCAAGCATTGCTCATATCCTTTTAAGCATATCTTGGCTACCATAAGGGCTAGAAACACTTTAAATATGAAAGGTGGGATTCTTAGAAAGCTGGATTCTGTGCTCTGTACCATATCATAAGCTGTTCCTGCGCTCTTGCAGAATCATGGTATACAAACAGCCCAGGCAACAGCCATCTGGTGAAGCAAACAAGAGCTATTACACAAAAAGCACACCCACGGAGTAGACTGCATTCCCACAAATGCAACCAAGATTGAGATGTAGGTTTGGCAAACCACTTTGAACCTTTTGCTTATCATGAACAGTTATACTGACTAGATGTCAAATGGTATCATGAATGCCAGCTCCTCTGTTGTCCTGGCTTGGGATCGGACTGACAGCACAAGCAACGTCAGCTGTCATGTGAGGTAGCAACAAATTTAGGGGCACCACCACAGCAACACGCACAACCCATTGTCACCAGCACTGTTGCTGAAGATGCTGTTTGAACAATAGTGCAGCTCTCTCATTGGCTGCATTGTTGTCCCTCAAAGGCTCCTATACTGTGGCACACCACTTGAAACTCTCAAAATCCACCCCACAATCAGTTGTAATATTTCGATTACCCAGTTTTTGGATGCAAAGCCACAAATGAGCAAAGCCACAATTCGCTAATGAGCAACATGGGACTGGTTCAGCAAGACGGCAATATTAATATTTCATCAATGCAGTAACACAGAGGGGCAAGCCAGAACTGTCCCCATATCCAGCCCCCTTACTTTGCAGCCATATCACAGTTAGCATATTGTGGTAAAAAGAAAGAAAAAGAATTCCACGCAGTTTCGCTCAACTGTTACAGTTCCCTTTTGCATCTGTATATAATATATATGTTCTGTATACATATACAATGTACTGTATAAGTGTACATATACAATGCTATGCCTGAACACATGTGCTCTGCAATTGGAAAACCTGTAACTACTAGATAGCGCCAACCTCCTGACGGAGCCTGAACAATTGTGAAGAAGACATTTTGTATGGCAAAATATGCTTTCAGCCACTAAATAGGCAACAGAGCTGGCCCCCAGAGAACTGAAGAGATTGGCTAGCCTTGAAATAAAAAAAAATACTTTCCCTTACTTATCAAATCTAACTGCCATTTTTATGACATCTGCATCTTCTGTATGGTCGTCTTCGTCTTGGTCCTTGGCTTCTAATGAAACTTTTTTGGCTTCCAGAACAGCTGATGTTTCTTGGTAGAAACTGCTCATCTCAAAGACTTCACTAATAATAATAAAAGAAACCAAAGCCACAAAACATTCAAATTAATGCTAGAAATATACTCTAATTGCAAAAAGGAAAAAAAAAAAAGAAAACGGTGATTTTAAAGACAAAGGTAAAGAATGTATAGGGTGCTAATGCTAGCATTTCTCACGGAGATAGTATAATTGTCCCTCTCTGTAACTTCTTAAAAGGTCTAGGGCAGTCCACATGGCAGAATCTGTTGCACAGCTGCCTACCAAAGTGCGTGTCTGGGGACAGGGGGAGGGGGATGCCTTTGGTTCTTTAGCACTGAATATTATGCTGAAAGCACAGAAAACTGCTGTGACTTCTGAAACCTCTGTTTGGCTGAAATACTCTTATGCTGGAACAACACCTTTGGCAGCAGACCCAGGTCTCTGCTGAACTTCTGCAAAGCAACATAATGAAGGGGGTGATTTACCCCAAAGAAAGAGCAGGCAGGAGGAAGACCCTTACCACCAGTTCCACCTCCAATCCCGCCCATGCCCCTGGCCCGCAAATAAATGCCTGGAAGCGCAGTTAGAGGAAAAGTGGCTAGGCACAAGATATTACAGGGGGAAGATGGGGGGAAGATGGGGGGAAGATGGGGGGAAGATGGGGGGAACAGTTACGCATTCTTTCCCACCCACCTCTTCTTCCCCCATATCCTGTCATCTTGGGTTCCCTGGGTGTGCCACTGAATAAGTAGTTGTGCTCTCAAGGACCTGTATGTCCGGGGTGCAGAACCCCGGGGATGACGACACCCGGCCTGCCCTGCCCGCCGGGGGATGACGACACCCGGCCTGCCCTGCCCGCCGGGGGGGGGGATGACGACACCCGGCCTGCCCTGCCCGCCGGGCAGGGGAGGGCGACACCCGACCTGCCCTGCCCGCCGGGCGGGGAGGGCGACACCCGACCTGCCCTGCCCGCTGGGCGGGGGGGGCGACACCCGGCCTGCCCTGCCCGCCGGGCGGGGGGGGGGCGACACCCGGCCTGGCCTGCCCTGCCCGCCGGGCGGGGGGGGGGGCGACACCCGGCCTGGCCTGCCCTGCCCGCCGGGCGGGGGGGGGGGTGACACCCGGCCTGCCCTGCCCGCCAGGCGGGGGGGCGACACCCGGCCTGCCCTGCCCGCCGGGGGGGGGGGGCGACACCCGGCCTGCCCTGCCCGCCGGGGGGGGGGGGCGACACCCGACCTGCCCTGCCCGCCGGGCAGGGGGGGGGCGACACCCGGCCTGCCCTGCCCGCCGGGGGGGGGGCGACACCCGGCCTGCCCTGCCCGCCGGGGGGGGGGGCGACACCCGGCCTGCCCTGCCCGCCGGGGGGGCGACACCCGGCCTGCCCTGCCCGCCGGGGGGGGGGGGCGACACCCGGCCTGCCCTGCCCGCCGGGGGGGGGGGCGACACCCGGCCTGCCCTGCCCGCCGGGGGGGGGGCGACACCCGGCCTGCCCTGCCCTCCGGGGGGGGGGGGGGCGACACCCGACCTGCCCTGCCCTCCGGGGGGGGGGGGGTCGACACCCGGCCTGCCCTGCCCGCCGGGCGGGGGGGGGCGACACCCGGCCTGCCCTGCCCGCCGGGCGGGGGGGCGACACCCGGCCTGCCCTGCCCGCCGGGCGGGGGGGCGACACCCGGCCTGCCCTGCCCGCCGGGCGGGCGACACCCGGCCTGCCCTGCCCGCCGGGGGGGAGGGGGGCGACACCCGGCCTGCCCTGCCCTGCCCTGCCCGCCGGGGGGGAGGGGGGCGACACCCGGCCTGCCCTGCCCGCCGGGGGGGAGGGGGGCGACACCCGGCCTGCCCTGCCCTGCCCGCCGGGCGGGGGCGACACCCGCCCTGGCCTGCCCTGCCCGCCGGGCGGGGGCGACACCCGCCCTGGCCTGCCCTGCCCACCGGGCGGGCGACACCCGGGCCGCCCGCCGGGCGGGGGGGGCGACACCCGGGCCGCCCGCCGGGCGGGGGGGGCGACACCCGGGCCGCCCGCCGGGCGGGGGGGGCGACACCCGGGCCGCCCGCCGGGCGGGGGGGGCGACACCCAGCTTCCCTGAGGCTCTCCAGAAGGCCAAGCCGGGGGGGGGGGCGAGGTCCAGCCCCCCTGCCTTGGGGGGGCGAGGTCCAGCCCCCCTGCCTTGGGGGGGCGACGCCCCCCTGCCCCCTCTGGGGTTCTCCAGAAGGCCATGCCCCCTTCCCCTGGCCTCACCTCGCCCCCTTCCCCTGGCCTCACCTCACCCCCTTTCCCCCAACCATTTGGCAGTTTCCCAGCTTCTATGCAGTTTTTCCCACATTCTCAAAGGTTGAAATGCCTCTCCTAAGGCTTGGTTAGTGCAAGTAAGAGCTTGAAGCTAAGACAGGCTGGTATTTTGACCCTGCTCTTTTGCCTTCAACCACGTTTCCTTTTTCCTTTAGCCTCACCCCCTCATTGGAACGTGGCCCCCAGGAACCCCTTTAAAATGGTATTCAGCCCTTGGGCTGAAAGAGGTTCTGCACCGCTGCTGTATGTGATACTTTCTACAGGATGCAATTCATCCACTGGCCAAACTACTTTTAAAATCCAAAGAGCCAGACATGCTTATTTGAAGTAACACTGACCAGGCATTTTTCAATTAGCGTGTGCTGATACACTTGCTTAACAAGCACGCCTGGTTCATGAACAGTGGCTCCTAAAACAGACTAATTCTGCCTCTATCAAGAAGCTTATCACGAGTGTTACATTTTGAGAAGAGCGGCAAGTCTGATGCCTAAAATCAGAACCTGTAACTTTTAAACAAGGTATGCAACTGGAAGGTTTCCAATCACAAATTGAGAAAGCCACTGCCCAAACTTGGAAGGCCTGTTCAAATGGCTTCGAATGCAACACAGTGCGCTGTGGTCTAAAGAAGACTTATGAGAAGCCCCAGTGCGTGGGGGTGAAGATTACTGAGTCCCAGCCTAAGGCTACGAACCTTTGATTTTTAATTACAGATTCACATTTGTTCCACCATCAATTGGCAAGGCAGAGAACTAGCAAAGACTCAGAACTGTGGAAGCATGTTTCCCTGTGCAGACTGCACAGACGCACCAGCTGCCTCCTCCCTGCAGTACACTTTAATCTAAAACAACCCTCTTTCCAAACTTTTTATCCAAAGCTAGGAAATACTTTGGGTTGGGCACAGACTAAGTTAGTTGAACATGGGTCTCACTAAACTCAATGCGACAAGTTAGACATGACTACGTGAAGCCCCACTGATTTCAATGCGAATTAAGTTCAACTGAGGCTGCACTCCTGTACCCATTTACCTGGGATAAGCCTCACTGATTTAAGACTGAGTGGGCATATATAGGACTGCACTGTTCATCTAGATCCAACCTCTTGCCTTTCAGGGCCAAGTATGTCTTTCTAACAATAAAAACAAGCAAGCCAACCAGATGGTTCTCAGCAGAAATGGAGCCTACTGCTTTTACATCTTGGCTTTCATATTACTGATGAATCTTCATCTTGTTCTTTTTAAAGGTCACTTTAGTATTGTACTGGGTTCCTTGCAAGAGGAAAAAAGGTCGGGTTTATAAGTGCAATAAATAAATAAATAAAATATTCCAAATTCCCAAGCTGGATAACATGAAGAAAGAGTTAACTTATCGTTTAATGAACCAAGTATCTCTTACACATGAGACTTATAAAATATACCTCTTTGCTGCAGGGCCCTCATATGATGGCACTTTCACAGAAGTTCAAATATATGTATATTTAAAACACATTTAAATTATAAAACTTGGGTTTTCTTTCCCCCTTCCTCTGGCATAATACACTGATGACTTTATCAAGGGACATTTAATTATATGGGAGAGACTCCTACCAGATTTCCTGCATGGACTGTGCCGCATGTAACTTCTTTCCTTGTGCATTCTCTAATTGTTCCCTTAACATCTGGCACAAACAGTACTTTGTGTTGGTGTAGTGGTTATCGTATCTCACTGCCTGATGAAAACGAGAAAAGAATTAACAATTTCAGGAAGTGGTACAGTGGTCAGAAAGAAAAGAATTTGTAGATGACTGAAGTATTTCAAGATTTGGCTTCAAGCTCATGCCATTCAATCGTGTTTCTGAGGCTGAAATTTCTGGTCTACTTACAACCTTAAGATCTAGAGGGCTTATTATTCAATAAGAAAGGACTTGATCAAACCACTCATTTCAGAACACACTAGGAGAGATCGGCAAACAACCTTCGAACCCCAAGGACTCTAGGATGATCAATTTCTAACCATTGCAGATGATTTAAAAACTGATTGGCAAACTATCAGTAAATTTCCCACTTTACTTAAACTGGAGTGGGGGTGGGGGAGGAGAGAATTGAACAATTCTGTAGGACAAGGTTGGGAATCTTTTTCTATCAAGGGTCATGTTACCTTGGGGGTAATCTGTCAGGGGCTGAATGCCCACAGGCAGTGGAACAGTGAATCCACTCTGGGTTTCAGTCAGAACTCTAAAAGAGCTCCTTTAGAATTCTGACTGGTTCCAACTGAAACCTGGAGCGGATTCACTGCCCCACTGACTTCAGAGCCACCAGCCTCCACTGCCAGCATCATAAAAACCTAAGAACCTAAGGAGTGCCATGCTGGATCAGATCAAGGTCCATCTAGTCCAGCATTCTGTTCACACAGTGGCTGACCAACTGCCCCCAGGAAACCCCAAGCAGGATACGAGTGCGGCAGCACCCTCCTGCCCATGTTCCTCAGCAACTGGTGTACATAGGCATACTGCTCTGATTAGTGCCTCTGATTGCCCCTTCTCTCTCTCTCTCTCTCTGCCAGCCCCTTCTCTAATGAGCTGCTGACATTAATGAGCAGGCTGCTTGTAGAATGAAATTAGGCCAAAGGCCACATGTTGCTCAGCCCTGGTGTAGGATAACCAAAGTCTGCTTCTATTAAACGTGGAATAATGGGAGAAGCAAACGCATTCCATGGATCTTACATTATTGCAACTGTTGCCATTGTGAAGTGTTAGAACATAAAAGTCAAAAATCCCAGTCCATACATATTTGATATATTCCCGCATGACGTCCTTCAAGGGCTGTGGACCTTCCTTCCTGAAGACTGAGGGGTTCCACATGGCAGCACGAGCTACCATCACCGAGGATGCCGCTGTCACTTGTCGGAAGGCCTCTATGTCAGAATAGTCTTTGATGAAGTCGTGAGATCCCCCACTGAAATACGAATAAGCATCGCTTCCATCAGCATGGACAAAACACAATACCAGCAGCTGCATTCAAAACACACGATACAGAAGGAAGACAGGATATATGCCGTGTGTTCTGTGTATAAATGAAGGTGTACAGGAGGTGGCTGAGAAGCAATCCTCACTCTTAAAGGATGTGACACATTCAAGCAACTAGTTATCCTGTAGCACATTTCAAGTGTTCAAAGTCCTCTAAAGCAACCTTCTCCAACATGGTGCTCCCCAGGTGAGTTGGACTACAACTCCTAGCATGCCCCAGCCAGGCATGCTGGCTGGGGCATGCTGGGAGTTGTAGTCCAAAACATCTGAAGGGCACCAGGTTTGGAGAAGACTGCTCTACAGGATACTAGTATTATTGTCCCCATATAGCTGATGCCTAAGGTTCCCTAAGGGGCATGTGGCAGAGATTTCAGAGGGTTCACAGGTCACTCTCCCAACCACTACACCATACCAGCTTTGACTATGACCTGGTTCAACACGACCCAACAGCCCATTGTGGTTTAATTTACCCGTGAGGAGCTGCAGTGTGCCAGCCGCCATTATGAATATGTAAGCCACAGCCAGGGGTTGCCAAAGCTTGTTGTGTCATCCAAACTTGGGCAGCGGGGATTATTTGAGGATTAAACAACCTTTGCATAACCCACAGTGTTTTATGGTTTTGCAATGGTTGTTTAACCCATAAATAACCCTGCTACCTGGGTTCAGGCGGCACAACAAGCCATGGCAAACCCCAGCTGGGGCTTGCATATTCATAACAGCAGCTCCTTGCAGGTAAATTAACCCACGATGGGATGTCGGGTCATGTGAGCTGGCCCCATGACTGCAAGATAAGACAAGATAACACACAGCACTATGTTTTACTCAGTTGAAAACAATTTTAGGGAAGTGAGATGGCCAATCTGATTTTTTGAGAGAAAATGGCCATCTGCACTGAAAGCGTAGAAGATCTGAACCATTGTTTAATTAGAAGAGGGGTGCCCACACCTCCCCACTGCTTTTAAAGAAGAACCTTATATTTATCATGCATTAATTTTTACTTATTGTCAGCTGCCTTGGAAACCTGATGTCTGGCACAAAGGGAGGATATAAATCTTTTAAGAAAATACAGCAGTTCATTCCAGCTGCACAAAGTATTAAATTTTAACTTTAAACAATCAATTTATTGAGTTGATTTGTAGCCCTTTATCAACATGTTGCTTTTACTTGGCTTAGTTGCCTTACTAGTCCAACATTTAAGCAATAACACTGAAGTGTGAATAGCTGTTCTTTATTTGATATAAAAATGTGTTTTTAAAGATATGTAGCTGTGTTCTTTATCACCTTCAATTTAATTTTGTTTTATAAGTACGGAGTTTGACTTGGTGAAAGCTGTAGATAAATGGATTATGCAGAGTACACTCATTCCTATGAGCTTAACTTAGGGATTTGCCCCAAAGCAAATACCAGTTTCAGAGGAGTAATTTTTGCCAGAATTGCAGCAGGGGAGAAAAGGATTAAATTCCTTTTTCTGGGCCTGCTGCAATCCCAAAAGTTATCAGTTATTGCTATCTGATGCTAATTTGCCTGTCTTTAAAAAAAAACAAAAACCCCCCCACCATCTCATTAAATGCAAAGATATGTGTTTAGGGCATAATACTATGGGAATGGCAGTAAGCCTCTGACCTCAGAGGCTTACAGCCATCCAATGCAGAGCACGAGTGGCGGAGGCAATCTTCACTTCCGCACTCTTCCTGCTCTGCATTTCAGCTAGACGGGCATTTTCGCCAATCTAGCTAAGGCGTTGGGGAGGGGGACGCAAGGAGGCCAGAGGATTCCTCACAAGTCAGCCTCCCCAGTCCCCTCCCTGCCCACAGGAACGCCCGCTTTACCTTCCCTCCAAGGTTGCTTTTGTGACCTCGGAGAGGCAGCCGGCACAGTTCTCTCTGCCCTGGCTGCAAGGGGGAGGGGGCGCTGACTCTGACCTCTGATCCAGGAATCCAAACTATCCTATGGACCACCAGATGCTATCTAGGGGCCATAGGATTGCTCTCTTAACATCATGTCTAATTTGGTCCTCACGTAATCAGCTGTCTCAGGAAATTAATAGTTTAAGACCTGAATGTGAAGTGGGCCTCTTTCTGGGTACGGGGGAAATGGGAGAAAAGGCAAAAATAGAGGGGAAAAATTACAGAGAGAATTGAAGACAACAGGAAAAAGGGAAGAGGACATAGGGTAAGAAGGTAGAGATGTTATTGTGCCGAGGAATCCAGACCATATTGCACCATAATATACTATTGGTTAGTATTCAAATTTTGGAGGAAAATGCGGGAGAGCCCTCAATGAAATATAGAAACCCCCCTTGACTTCTCCTAATTTCTACAATATGATGGCCCCACATAGCATTCTACAAAAAGAGAAGTGGGGGGAGGGAGCATAAAATATAAGGGGATCAGGCCTCCTTCCCCCAATAATTCCCAGTTCAAGCAGGTGCCTTAAAGTTTCCATTCAGGTCATTCATAAAACTGCTTTCTAATAGCAGCCAGGTCCCAGCAATTCCCAAGTTCTTAAAAAGAGGGAAGTCAGCCAATTGTCTTTATAAAGATGAAGAGAGCATGCAAATTAATGTTTCTGCTTAGAAAGGAAGCACAGCCCAGGACAAAAGAAATAATACATAACTGGCTACACAGTGTGTTCCAAGCAAGCTTACCAGGGAATAAATCCCACTGAACTTAGCAGAACTGACTTCTTAGTAAATATGCTTAGGATTGTGCTATTAATCAAGTTGTATGGAGCTGTTCTTCAGGACTGGTGAAATGTAGTAGGCATTAAATTACTATTTAAGCCATCATGGCATGTTTCAGAGTGCACTTTGTTTTAATTATACAATTGTAATTATTCTTCTGTTTGCTTTGTTTGAGATTTTATCTTCATATTGCCGAGATTTTATCTTTATACTGTGCTTTTATTGCATTTGGATGTTGCTTTTATCTAATAAGTGGCTTTATAAATAATTATAAAGAAAATCAACCAAAGCAATTACATGGATGACAGAGGAGTTGCAAGCAAAGTTCCCATGCACTGGGTGCTACATTAAAGACTAAACTCCACCATGTTTAATTAAATGTATACCCTGCCCTAGTTTCCCTTCCCTATCACTGTAGTCTTGTTCAAAGGCATCAGTGTCTGCTTTGGCAAGTGCCACTGATATGTTCCCTCCTATTTCAGTTGGCTTATGACAACTGTATAGGAGATTTGTGCCCCTAGAGTACTCAGAAAGGCTGAGTGCTACCACATCAAGGGCCACGAGCAACCCTCAAAGCAAAGGATCACTTCTAAAAACTCCACAACAGATCATTAATCAACAGAATCTTAGGAGTGCTTCACACACACACCTGGAAGGTGATGGACTGTTTTGTTGTGTGAAAAGTCTGGCAATGTTTAGTTCTGTTGACCTGTATCGCATGGGTTTTCATTTTGTGTTATAAGGAACATAGCCTGAAGGTTTTTGAATTCATACAGTACCTATCTCCAGTAAGAGTAACATTATTTTTATTCATTCCCTTTTTCATCATTGGTATTTTGGGTTGAAGTAATACAATCAATACTATTTATAAAACTGTTGTAAATCCCTTTTTAAAAGAAAAAGCAAGAGGCGAGATACACTAAAGGTAACCAGATAGTATTCACTTTTAGCAATTTCTTCCAGCCTATAAGATACAAATGTGCACATGAATGGGATGTATAATTTTAAACTGTAAACTCAAGCTATAGCAATGTATTTCCTCAAAAAAACATGGAACTCCACATGCCTTAAAATACACAGTTTATTATTCAGCAATCCTTGCAAGCCAAAAGCTAAGCCATTGTTAATTACAATAGTTTTGCCAAGAATGAACTCCGGTGTTTCCCTGATAATGGGATCATGCTGATCCAGTGAAGGCAGAAAGAACGACTGCCTGGAATGTGCTCAGACCTGGCATTCTTATTGCAGCCAGAAGGATTAGGAAAACTTGTCATCAAAGCAGCCAAAAGACTTAACGCAAGTGCTTCTAATTCATAGTTGAGTGTCTAAGTCAAAAACAAAGATTAGAAATATTCTAAAGGCAGCAACAAAACCTCAGCTAAAATAAAAGGCTTAACATTATGCACTAGCAGGGCTATATGTATGCTGCAATTCCACACCAGCAGAGAATATGGTACAGAATTTAAATTCTTGAAAATCTCAAGTTTCATGGGGGGTGGGCGAAGAGGGAGAAATAAGTTTATAGACCTTATGGTTGCAAATATATCCTTGGTAGTACATAGGGAGTGCCCACTGAAGTCTCAGAAGCCAGAGTAGCTGAATGAGGTTTCCCATGAAGGAGGTAGGGTTTCAGTATCCTGCTTCATTCTTGCCGTTGCACAGGGCTAAGAAAACGCTGTGCAAATTAATGGGAAAAGTGCAGAAGTATGCAACATAAAAGAAATTTCTGCACCGTTGCATTATTTATGCACATCACAGAATTCAGGATTTAGATGTGCAGAATTTGGATTGCTTAGGTGCAGAATTTATTTTATGGTTTAGCACCAAGTACACACAGCTCTGAGTGCCACTGTGATACTGTGTTTCGAACGCAAGAAACAGTGGCCTGCCTCTAGTTCGTTTTTCTTATATACTTCCATTACTAGATATGGATGTCTTAAAATAAAATAAGCTGTCTAGTCCCACTTACTTGGCTATTACTGGAATAGAGACTGCTTCAGAGATGGCTTTGATCACATCACATTGGACAGGATGTTGAGGCCGCTCTTCTTTCTTCCTTTGCAGGGGAGAGAACAAGAGTAAACAAACAGATCAAACATTGCCAACAAAGAGCGTTCCTCTTAGCAGATGCAATGCCAGCCAGCCCCTCGTGATGCAGAACTACATTCAAGAAGGGCTAACCAGTATTTCTGTCTCCAGAGAGATGGATTATTAACTTACCTTCCATGAACTGCAATAGCAGCAATTCCAGTCTGTTCAATCTTCTTCACTAAATGTATTGATTTTTCTTTCTGAAAAAGGAGGAAAAGGAATAAACCACCATTCAAGTTTTCTGCTTCTATTCAACGTAGGTAATACTTAGCTCTACAGGAAAGATCTTAATGTCCCTGATAGCCATGATAGTGCGGTCACTGAACTTGAGCCGGACATCCTAGAGAGTGAAGTCAAGTGGGCCTTAGGAAGCATTACTAACAACAAAGCTAGCGGAGATGACAGTATTCCAGCTGAGCTATTTAAAATCCTAAAAGATGATGCTGTTAAAGTGCTGCACTCAATATGCCAACAAATTTGGAACACTCAACAGTGGCCACAAGATTGGAAAAGGTCAGTTTACATTCCAATTCCAAAGAAGGGCAACGCCAAAGAGTGTTCAAACTACCGCACAATTGCGCTCATTTCACATGCCAGCAAGGTGATGCTCAAAATCCTACAAGCTAGGCTTCAGCAGTATGCGAACCGAGAACTACCAGAAGTACAAGCTGGGTTTCGAAGAGGCAGAGGAACTCGAGATCAAATCGCCAACATTCGCTGCATCATGGAGAAAGCAAGAGAATTCCAGAAAAACGTCTATTTCTGCTTCACTGACTACGCTAAAGCCTTTGATTGTGTGGATCACAACAAACTGTGGCAAATTCTTAAAGTGATGGGAGTACCAGACCACCTTACCTGTCTCCTGAGAAACCTGCACGAGGGTCAAGAAGCAACAGTAAGAACCAGACATGGAACAACCGATTGGTTCAAAATTGGGAAAGGAGTACGACAAGGCTGCATATTGTCGCCCTGCTTATTTAACTTATATGCAGAGTACATCATGAGAAACGCCGGGTTGGATGAGTCACAGGTCGGAATTAAGATTGCCGGGAGAATTATCAACAACCTCAGATATGCAGACAATACCACCCTAATGGCAGAAAGCGAAGAGGATCTAAACAGCCTCTTGTTGAGGGTGAAAGAGGAGAGTGCAAAAGCTAGTTTGAAACTCAACATTAAAAAAACTAAGATCATGGCATCTGGCCCTATCACTTCCTGGCATATAGAAGGGGAAGAAATGGAAGCAGTGACAGATTTTACTTTCTTGGGCTCCAAGATCACCACAGATGGTGACTGTAGCCATGAAATTAAAAGACGCTTCCTCCTTGGGAGGAAAGCTATGGCAAACCTAGACAGCATAGTCAGAAGCAGAGACATCACCTTGCCGACAAAGGTCCGTCTAATCAAAGCTATGGTTTTCCCAGTAATAATGTATGGCTGTGAGAGCTGGACTGTAAGGAAGGCTGAGCGCAGAAGAATTGATGCTTTCGAACTGTGGTGCTGGAGAAGACTCTTACGAGTCCCCTGGACTGCAAGGAGGTCAAATCAGTCAATCCTAAAGGAAATCAACCCTGAGTGCTCATTGGAAAGACAGATACTGAAGCTGAAGCTCAAATATTTTGGCCACCTAATGCGAAGAGAAAACTCTCTGGAAAAGACCCTGATGCTGGGAAAGACTGAAGGTAAAAGGAGAAGGGGACGGCAGAGGATGAGATGGCTAGATAGCATCACCGATACAATGAATATGAACTTGAGCACGCTCCGGGAGAGAGTGCAGGACAGGAAGGCCTGGCGTGCTATGGTCCATGGGGTCACGAAGAGTCGGACACGACTGAACGACTGAACAACAACAACAACAAATGAAGACGTGGCCACACAATAGGGGCTGGGCAGATGGGTTGGTTACTGTACAACATCAAACAACATCCTTCATGTGGAACGGGACCACACATATAGACCCAATCTATGCAATCATCATTTCCCAACTTTGAGAGGTACAGACTGGGCCTAAATGCACAAAAGCCCTATTTAACCATGTCATGTCATTTATTACAGTTTTATCACGTCCAATAGCCAAAGCTCTCTGGCCAGTTTACAAAAATTAAAAGCCATAAAAGTACAATATTGTAACATATTAAAAACCATTTACATACAACATAAAACACAGACACATGTGTGTGTGTGTGTGTGTGTGTGTGTGTGTGTATATATATATATATATATAAATAAATAAAATGCCTGGCACCTGCGTTGTACTGCTTTCGGCATGAGGGAAAGACCTTTTTATTTTCCCAGCATTTTAGCACTCTAGTTTTTTAGCTCTGTATTTTAAATCGCTGCATTGCTGCTAGGTTTTATTTTGGTTGTACTTTTATACTGTAGTTTTAAACTTTCATATTTTATATTGTTTTAAGTTGTACTTTGAGGTTTTAGTTTTTGTGAACCACCCAGAGAGCTTTGGCTATTAGGCAGTATAGAAATAAACAAATAAAATATAACATTTTTAACAATAAGAAATCCCAGGACCTGTTAAAAACCCTATCATGCGCTGTCAAATGCCTGAGATTAAAGTTTTCACCTGCTGCTGAACAGATGATAGTGTTGACATCAGAGGGGCCTCACTGAGGACATCGTTTCATCATCAGAGGCATTTCAACCTTTCAGAATGACTGGTAGTTGGGGGAAAGTGTGGGACCAAGGGAAGAGGACATGGCCTTCTGAGGAATCCCAGAGGGCCAAAATGCCCCGAGTCTGAAGTTCTGCACTCTGATGTATAGAATAGCAGCCTTAAACTCACACATAAACCCAACTTATTCTCGTACATCCCAGCAATGACACTCGGCAAAGCACCATTTTAATGCATATTTTGCCCAAGACACATTTATGCAACAGCCTCCTATTAACTCGGTGCATTGGCACATGAAAAAAGAAGGTAGGGATAGGTTTTCCTGCAGGTTCACCCCTGTACTCACTGTAAAGAGTACACACACACCCCTTTGCAGTTTTGCAAATTCTTGTCAGCTGCCAGTGTGGGATGAGGGTCTACAGAGATGGATGTGTTGAAACAGCTATCCCGAGCCACAGGTCTAATGCAAAAGTCATAGAGGGGCCTCACTTAATCATAGTTGAGAGTAGAAGCAGACAGCAGGATCGTGAGCCCAGAGTGAGTTCTCACTTTGCTCCTTAATTGCAGTGAAGCATTACATCAGCAGTGACATTAACTATGCAAGCAGCCTTGGGTTCCTTGCAGGAAAAGGCAGCATATAATAAATAAATCCAGCCTGATAAGGCCCACAGGGGTTCGCCATACTACCAGCAGCTTCTTACCCTGTCCCCACCCCGCCTCTGCCTCACAGGGAAACATTATTACCGTCAATCAGTAAATGATCAGAGATCAGTGCTTTTTCCTGCTTAGCACTGTATCCAGCTCCCTTTCCCAGTACTTAGCTGGGGAAAGCAGTTATCTCTGATCAGCTGCTGACTGGAGATAAGAGCTTTTGCTTGTGGGGCAGAGAGGGTGTGGCCAGGGCAGAAAAGTGCTGCATGATTCAGCCCTGCTTCCTTCTCAGCCTTGTCCTGCAGAAGCTTGCCCTCCTCACTTGTGAGTAGACATGTTGCTCATGCTTACTTCTGAGTAGACGTGCAGAGGCTTGGTGTTTGGGATGGTATTTGAAAGTGCCGCTGAGTTATTCTTTCCTGCCTATTTCTGAGTAGACATCCAGAGGCTTGTCCTGCTCACTTGTGAGTAGACATGCTTCCTACTATAAGCTGATAACAATGAATTGGGGGGGGGGGGATTTTCAGCCCCACCTACTTTTGCCTTTAGCTCCACCCACCACTGGAATGCAGCCCCTGAGAGCGTCTCAAAAATGGAATCTGGCCCTCAAGCCAAAAAAGTTTCCCCACCCTTGGCTTACAGCCAATTCAACCTTTTGCCTGGAAATGCAGTGCAGTCCTCATGTAAGGATGCTATATGCAGTTTTCCTTTTCACAGAAGGGAAGGCACAATCTCATCTGAGTTGCCTCTTCTAAACACTGCACTCCTTCATGTGAGTAAGCCATCTGCTTGAGCAGTTATTTTCAGGGCTTGGCTGGCTTCTTCAAAATTTAAAAAGCTAATTGTATTTTTCTTTTAAAACCTTCTTTACTGAATGCTTTGCCACAGACTGCCAGCATGACAGTATTCTCTGGCTCACTTCTATTCAGCTCAATTATAGTTAGATTTTTTTTTTCTGGTCAAAGCACTGTGCACATTTTTCTAAGATCATTTACGGATATTTCAAATACCACAATACGTTCTTACTGATGGCAGGATTCGGATTTTGCAGCTCACTGGCTTACAAATTCCATTCACAAGAGTAGTCAGAATCTAAAGAAAAGGAGAAAAAAGTACTCTGTAAGCACAAGGAATGCAGCTCTGCAGTCTTGAAATACCTGACAGTACCTGGAGTTCAGAGCTCCTTGCTACTTAGGAAGAGTGCTCCCCCCCCCACCACCACCACCTCAACTCCTTTCACAGTTAGAACAGTGGAGGAGCTAAAGTACCTTAAAAGGTTTCTTAATAGGACTGGAGTTGTGAACAATGTCCTAGGCTTATGAATGCTTCACTGTCTGTTCAGACTGCTAGCCAATCCATGTCTGGAAGGCTTACACAAGATTTGTATCCACAATCTGGTTTTTGGGTCAGCAGCCAACTAGGAATACAGGGAGTCTAAATAACCCCCTTAAACTCCAATAACTCTTTGTTGCAAAGAGTGGAAAATAACACTACAAATAACTGTTTGGGTGAAGTTACGACACTCATGTACTTTTGATACAACTCCATCCAACATTCTTGTGCCCTGATCCTCTATACAACCCACTCCCATCCCAATTCACCTGGCATCTCATTCTTTATTAAGTAATGACATAAATCTATAAGACAAAACAAGTACCAAGAGAGATTACTTACAGATTCTATTTTGTCAGGATCAGACAGGAGTGCTGCTCCCATGCCTCCCTGGGAAAATGCGCGCACACAAAAATCCTTCATTATCTCAGCATCACAGTGATAACAATCAATAAGATCATCAAGTAGCATAGCAACCTCCCCAAATAAAGCTTCAAAGCACTCTCAGTTTTACAGAAAAACTATGTTTGCTTCCGTGGAACAAATGCTACCTTTCCTTAGCATGACAACAAAGATGGTATTTCTCGAAGGGAAGTACATGTTTTGGCTGAAACACTAGCCAAAACCATTTTACCCAGTGATATCAGCCCATGATTTATTGATTTACAATATTTGTATACTGCTTCACATCCAAAGATCTCGGAGTGGTGAACAGCAAACAAGAATGTGAAAATAATTTATTTTCTTTTTTTAAGAACAAGAATTCTGACAAACCAAGTTTTGATAAACCATGGCTGGTTGCTCAAGGAAGGCCTCCCAAAATAACTATCTCTTCAGGAGGTGCCAGAAGCAACACAATGTTGGCGCCTGCCTGACCTCCAATGGCAGGGAATGCCACAGGAAGGGGGCTACTACACTGAAGGCTCTTTTCCTAGTGGATTCCAGTCGGGCCATGGGTCCATGTGGAGCCACCAGGAACATGCCCTCTGATGACTTCAGTGACCAGGCAGGATGGTAGGAGAGAAGGCGCTCTCGCAGGTATCCTGGTCCCAAGTTATTTAGGGCTTTGTACACTAGTACCAAACACCTTAAACCTGGCCCAGTAACGAATGGGTAGCCAGTAGATGCACTACAGAATTACAATGGGGTTTGATGTAATTCAACTTGGAGTGTTATGTAAGCTGATGACACAGAAGAAGTTACAACTGGCATCATGAGTTCACAGTACATACCTCCAAGGGAAGACACTTGTCTTGTTCTCTCACAACATTATAACAAGGAGAGAGATGGCAACAACTGAAATGATGCCCAAAGTATATACTGACGTCAACAAATCCAAGGATTCTGTATAGCATCTAGCAAACTGCTGGTGCTAAATATGAAGTAGAACCATACAAGATACAGTCTTTAAAAAAAAACTGAGATGGACAAGATTCAACCAACCTTAGTGGAATATTCTTTGGGACATCCCATGTTGACATCAATGCCAGCCACATCATTCTCTCTGAAATGTCAAATACAGAAAGGAAATCACAAATGTGAACAGCAGAGGACACATACTACTGAAAAGATTTGAATTTCCAATTGATTTCCAAGGCGGTTTATAATAGATTAAAACAAGAAGCCTTTTTTCCACCCGAATTAGGTTGCTGAAATCAAGAAAGCTTGGGGTAAGAGTAGATTTGTGTGTGAAAGGACGCATGTGTGAGCTCCAGTTCTGGCACTGAAAACAAATTCCTGGACTAAGCATATGCTCAGATGCACAACATGGGAGACCTTAGACCAAACTATATTGAGTTATCACAAACATCAGACTTGTTATCTACTGCTTTGCTTGGTAGAGACATAAATGCTGGTATGACGAGTATAATTTTTACTCGTGGATGTGTGGAAATAAGTAAAAACTAACAAGTTAGTAGCCTTTGTGGATTTACTTGAAAGACAGGTAAAGAGGAAGCAAAGCACATTTTCAGCAGGCCCCAAAGAAGGAAAGAAGTTATTATATAAGATAATGTTTGACAGATACTTACACAAGTTTGGCAACTGCCAAGGCCCTCTCAGCATCTGCTGTCCCCTGAACAACAGTGAGGAAAAAAGATGTAGACAATAGATTTATTTTTATTTTAGACAATTATGTCTCACTTATTCAGCTCAAAGGACTCCTAGAGTTGCTCACAAATTTAAACAATACAACATAAAAATCAACGTAATACCACAGTAAAAATACAGTTCTAACAGCATATGGACTAAGGCCAGAAAGATTAATATACTTAACCAGGGGGCTGGAAAAAAAGTTTCCCCACATCCTTAAGAACTCGTTCTTAAAATGGGACTGTGCAAATTGTTGTCATTTACATACATTTCAGTGGGAATTGCAGGAATGGATGCAAAAAGATTTGCTTGGCTTAGCAGCTTTTAAGCAATGTTTTGAAGGGCAGAGAGGATGAGAAGTCAGTTTTTTAGTTCAATGGATGGGCTAGGGCCAGGTGTTCTTGATCTTCCTACAGTGCCCAGTCCCTTGATTCACCATGTCCTTCAGCTGAACCTTCAGGTTTGGAAACATTTCCTTTTGTTTCAGTGTCCCTTTGTTTTGTGAATATTCTGCCATGATGCTGTGCTTAATTTTTGATCAACTATTCTGGCTTTGGTTTTATCCACTATGCTACTGCTGCCAAATTTCTTTGCTTTATGAAGACTGCATATTGCTTATATTTTAATTGTTTTATTGATCTTTTAATTTAGTAAGCTGCTTTATGTATCTCCTTGTGGCAGAAACGTAGAATAAAAACCAATTAACTCTAATCTAATTTAACCTTTAAGTGATGTGTATTTTTAAAGCAGGCAGCAAAACCCCAGCTGCCCAGGCTATAAATGTAATGAATATATATGCGATTGTAAATAGGTGGAACAATTGATAAGCTGGGATCAGGGTGATGTATTGATGCAACAAGAACATCAGGAGCTCAAACAAATGTGCAGGAAATTCCTCATATTAGTTTCCAGGAGCAGGAAACTGCTGTGGTATCTTAAAGCAGCTTCCCATGATAGTAAATCAGCCGAGACACTGAGCCTGCATGAGCCCCCCCCCCCCACCTCCCCCAGCACTTTTTGCAGTCCTTGCTGCTGAAATAGCACTGAAATTTGGCGGCACAACAGGAGCAAAAAAGCCACACTCTCCCTTTAAAACAAAGTACATAGGGAGCAAATGCCGTGTTTTAAAGCAAAAACACATGCCCGGAAGCCCTGGGGCAGCACAATTTTCCCTTTAAAAGAAGGCGGAAAATGCAGCTTTTTTTTTGCCACCGCTAAATTTCTGTGGCAATTTCAGCGGCGCAGCAGCAATTTCAGCGGCGCAGCAGCAATTTCAGCAGGGGGAGGGTGTGGCCCCAGTGGGTTTGGGTGGGTGGGGAACTGGACTGCAGAAGTTGCCCACCCCTGTGCTAAACCATTGTTTTAGTGCAACAGGAGCAAGCAGGAACAAGCCATAGCAAGCCTTGGGCTCATGAACATACCTAACCCATGTGGCCAGAAGGAGGAGTTGGGAAGCTTCTGCTTTTGGTTAACTGAGGATTGTCATTTCACATGAACCCCAAAACCTGTGGTTAACAGTACCTATGGAGGGGAGTGTGTGAGTGTGCTGGCTCGCTGCTGTCCTTCCCAGCCACCCCCTGCTCCTTTCCCAGCTTACCAGCCAGTAGTGATGGGTTCCTTTTTCTTGTTCTCCTCCCTTCTTTCTCTTGGTGGCCTGCAGCCACCCACCACTTTCATTTCCTAAGAATGCCTCTGAGCCCCACATCTGCTCAAAGGCATTCATGGGAAATTAAGATAGCAGCAGCTAGAAGCCCTCACTTGCTTTAAAGCGATCCCAGGTGCTAGTAAGAATATTTCTTAATTTGAAAAAAGAACAGGAGAGGTGAGATGCCTTGATAGGGACCAAGGAAGGTGTCTGGGGGGTGCAGCGGCAACACATTGCCTACCCCTGGTTAGCATTACAAGAATGAGCCTAAGTGAACCTCAACAAGCCTTTCTCCCCTCTCCTCCTCCAGCACAGCTGGAAGGAGATCAGAAGCTTTTGCTTCCAGTTTCAGTTAACAATAGTTTAGCATTATTTCCAAGCCCTAAACTATGGTTAATCTTAACTATGGTTTGTTGAAGCAAGCCAGCTTCATAATACATGGTTACAAGTTGGCTTGTTTCAAGCAAGCCACAGGTAAGATTAACTACAGTTTGTCTGGTCCAGACAACACAAGCTGCATTTTATTAAAAATGGAAATAATTTTTTTTTTATCCCTCTCACCCACACCTGATGAAAGGGGTAGGGAGAATGCATCACGTTTATCATGGCCTCCAAATGCAGCCAATGGGAAGTTAGTGCAGATGGACAAATGTAATGTATTACCTAAAATGAATTCTGAAGCATTGCTGGGAAACTTTACTAAATAAATATAAGATCATTATCATCAACATTAATACAAATACATAATCAACTGGGAGACAATGCCTTGTAGCACAAGAATCACCCATGAACTTATTTAAACCTTACAAAACTATATTCTTTCCTAAACCAGTGAAATTGCAAGAGGATCAATTAGCTCTTGCTTTAGCAGTTCATTAAAATATGTGAACATTACAGATCTTATTTTGTTAGCAGGAAGTAAAAAGCAAGTCACTTCTTACCATTTGAAAGACAACACAGTCTTTTTCCCTTTCACAGGTTCTGAACACAACCCTTCCATTGGGAGCAACGAAGTCCACTGTTCCAAGCACCTCTGCATGACAGAGAAGGGACGCAGAACTGCATTAAGGTAAATGTCACACAAGGAGCATCCACATTTTCACTCAAAAGGTTTCAGTTCTAAAATCTTGAGAGGAAAACTTAGTTGCTGCCAGATATAAAAATATACTGTAAAGATGACTGGAAGTTTGGCTTTCCATTTTCCCAATTAAAATTGTGCAACATAACATTATAATAATCTAACATTATTAGATTAGCATTAAGCTCTTCCAAGGCAAGCAGGTACATTTTTGGCACAATTAGAGCTCAACGAGAAGAATTTTAATACCCTATAGAAGCAATCTTGAACAGCTTGAAGTCCCAGCAACTTACAACCCATGTCTTCAAACACAGGAAAAGAATGTACGAACATTTGTTTATTTTTATGTATGGGTTAAGTATCTATTTCACAGCCAGAGTTCTTAATTATCTCTATACCAACCATTTGGCCAAAGGACTTTACTGAATTCAAATCTGGGTCTGTGTTGAAATGCATTCATGCAGCCAATTAGCTTATGGGGAATATTCAGCAGTCTGTTGAAAATTGCCTGGTGCTTGAAGTTAGTTTGCTAGACAATAAACTACTTTAAGAGTTACAAAATTCATTTTGTAGAAAATGTTTATTTCCATTAGCTAACGGATGCCACCTAGAACACCCTAATGGGCATCTCTTTCTAAATACAGTTGAAATACATTTGACATCCGGAGGAAATGTTAGGTATTTGTTCTAAACAAAAATGTGAAAGATCAGCCAAAATTACACGGGTTAAAGAATTTCTTACTACTCAAAACAGCCTGGTGAAATGCCTCCAGGGCTCGCTGCCTCCCATGCTACCCCATCGCTGGTGTGGGCAGAGTCAGCACAGCCATGGGGCTTGTGTCTGCGGTCTGCCCTGGCAGCCTAAAAGAGCTACAGCTCAGAGCAAGCGGAGACAGGGAGGTGTGGCGATGTAGCTCAGAAACAGGATAAAAGGAGGAAGGAAACAGATGGGGGGGTGATAGAAAGGAGAGCAAAAGGACAGGCAGATCAGCAAGTAGAGGAAGATAAAAAGCATGCAAGAGAGGAGTAAAGAGGGAAATACAGGCATGAGGAGAGAACACCAAGGGAGCAATACTTGCCCCTCATTCAGTCCGCCATCTCCAGCCCCTCCCTCTCCTTCATTCCATTGAAGGAGTGAATGGAATTCATTTCATTGGAGGTGAAGGAGCAAGGATATCTATAACCTCAAGTGACTTGAACGTGGCTGGGGCTATCCCCCATTGTCTCAAGGGGAGCAAGGAATCCAAACCACCATCCCGACTTGGGAAGTTGAACTCCCGCTTCAGGATCTCCAAGATCTCCAAGTTTGGCCAGTCAGGGCTGGAAGCAGTGGCAGCCCAGCTGTAGCAGGCTCCTTGATAAAAGGCACTAGAGCGAGCTCCAGGAGAAGGAACTCCATGCATACAGGCCGAATCCCAGAGAAATGTGGGAAGAGGAGACTCCAAATCCCCTCTGGAGAAAAAGCTGAAGAGGTTCCTTACTATAAACTCGAGGAGGAAAAGTATCCTTTCTGGACTAACTTACTGATCATGGAAAGCCAGTGATGAAACTCGGCTGAATTGATTAAACACCCATGGTGCACCTGAGTCAAACCATCAGCCTGTTAATGGAACCCATGGATCCGTGAAAGGGTGTGTGTGCCATCAATGGGCCCCTCCCCAACAACCTGCTCATAAACGCTTACCCCCCTTTTGCCACAGAATCAGCAATTCTCTTGAAACATTTTCAGACTGAGTAAGCACCTGGCTGACACGATTCACAAACTACAAAGTTCACCCTTTCATTTATAAATCAAAGAAATAAGTATTGGCAACTGCCAATTATTTCATAATGTTTAAAACAAGAACATCTTTTTTAGAACAAGCTCACTTTTGTGAAATTGTTCATGGAAATGAAAACGTTGAAGTCTTGTCCATTTCATCGAGCAATTTGTGAAAGTAATTATTTTTAATGTTTTAATCCTGGAGTGGGTAACTTGTGGTCCTTCAGAAGGGTTGGCCTACAACTACCATCATCCTTCCCCACTGGCTATGCTGGCTAGGGCTCATGGGAGTTGTAGGCCAAAACATCTGGAGGGCCACAAGTTGCCCATCCCTGTTTTAATCCAAGAACAGGGATTTCCCCTGTAACATTCAGGCATGCCATGTGGTTGTGAAGACTGACTATCTTATTTTGTAGCTTGTCTTTAAATCTTCAACTTTTAGCAGACAGATTCTTTCACTTCTTTAAGGGACTCTTTGGCTAAACAAAAGCAGCAGTGCAAAACTACCAAGTAAGGATAATCTTAGCAAAACAACAGGGGAAACCCCCAACTACAAATTCCCCTTATTTTTCATTCAAATGATCTAACATATGAGCAGATACTTGCCATTTACAATTCTCTTGCACTGAAGCATCTTTATGTCAATCAGCTCCTTAAAGAATAATGGCAAAAGTTTCAAAAATGGATTAGACCAAGGGCCCCAGAGAGAAAAATATATTCATCAGTACAAAGACACTCCAATCCAACAGAAGAAAATATGCACAAACAAAACTGGTAACTGAATTCCCCCCTTCTGCCTTATTGCAGAACTGCATCATGGTTTGTGCCAACAGCAGACAACCTGGTGCCCTCCATGTTTTGGACTCCAACTCCCACAATCTTTGACCACTGGCCATGGTGGAAGGGGAGTTGCCCTCCAGATGTTTTGAACTACACCAGATTGCCTACCCCTGAAAACACTTTCAAGTAAACCTCATTAGCACTGAACAGTTAAGGTCTGAGCTGAAGTTTCCCTTTACTGATTAAGGCAGCAGTAGGGAATTTGCCCAATGGAATAGAAGGGGTGGGAAGAGGGTGCCTGTGTTCCCATTTCACACTGGCAATTAACATGGAGCCAGTGTTATGTGTGCATCAACATTACCTCTGCACAAGCCCATTGTGTGGTACCTGCATTAATACATAATCTGATCTCTGAATCAACCGGCTGGGTGCCAATACTCATAACAAGAGACTGCGGGGTGGGGGTTACAAATACACCCTTTCAGCGTGTCTCAATGCAAGACATAAGCTGATTGCTAGCACAAAATATTTTTGTCAAGAAAATAGATACATGCAACTAAATCAGCAAAACATCCCCAAATGCCTTTCAACCACTTGCACAGGCAAAGGATTCTACAGCCAAGCCAAAAACAGATGAGAGAGAGCGGGGAGCATCTTTTCTTTGATCTTCTCTGCTAAATGTTTGCCTCCTTAAATATAATTTTATTAGTGGAAGCAGAAAAAAGTTGAACTTCTACAAAACTAAAGATATCACTAAATCAGTAAAGTTTACCTTTAATGACAGGGAGAGCAATCCTATGGCCCCTAGATGGGGGCGAGGAGCTTTTGGATTCCTGGATCCGAGGTCAGACCCAGTGCTCCAACCTCCCTGCCCTCCCCGGTAGCCAGCGTGGAGAGAACTGCACCAGCTGGCTCTTCTAGCTCACAAAAGCTACCTTGGAGGGAAGAGAAAGTGGGGGGGGGGGTGCCAGAGGGAAGGGAAGGGAGGAAATGGCTTATTCCATATCCCCAGCCTCCTTCCTTCCCCAATGCCTCAGCGAGATGGGCAAAAACGCCCATCTAGAGATAATACAGAGTGGGAGGAGCGCGAAGGCAAAGACTGCCTCTGCCACGCATCCCGCTCTGCTTTGGGTGGCTGGAAGCCTCAGAGTTCAGAGGCTTATGGCCATCCCCATAGGATTGCATCCTAAGGGAGCAGTAGGGGATTTAATCACTAGTTTCCCTTTAGTGATTAAGGGAGCAGTAGGGAATTTGCCCCATGGAAAAGCAGGGGGGAAAAGCGGAAAACTAAAGATATATATAACCAGTTAACTATACTGAAGGTTCTCTCAACACGAGGAGGTTCAAATTCCTAAGCACTAACCAGAAATTTTAGGTGCCTAGGTAAGCAAGTACCTGGAGTATTTCTGGCCACTGAAAACAAATAGAAAAATATTCTCTGGCTTCCCTACCTCACAGTATACAATATCAGCACCATAATCCAAAGCCAGCAGCCGCATTGGTAGGGTTCCAACCCGCACCATAGGAGCCAATATGGCCTTATTTCTGAAAGAGAGCAGTGTTGTGTTCACTCTCATAATGTCTTTTGGATTGTCTGAAACAAGAGAAATCAGATTTTTTTTAAAAAAAGTATTATTACAAAATTCTCAATTGCGAAGAACAACAAAGAAAACTAACGAACATCGTGATAACAGTAACACAATGGCCACATTTTAACAAATGCTAAACCATGACATGCTTACCTTAACTGTGGTTTCTTTGTACATTTATATACTATGGTTTGTCTCTGGCCAGACCTGTTTGGCCTAGTCCTAGCTTGTTTTGGTGCCCTGCCCAGCCATATACCTGGCTTCAAAGATTCAAGGAAAGAATAGCGAGAAAAAGAACTCCAGGTTCTAGTGTTATGAGACAAGGCGAAAAACTTATCTTTATTCATTCAAGTCATAGCCTTAGAATTAAAGAATCCTGAGCCCGAGGATTTGGGTATCAGAACTGAGCAACAGAACTGCCACACAAAACCCCACTCGATTATACCCTGAACCCCACCCCACCCCAATACTTTCTTAATTTCAGCAGTACAATTTAGGGCTGGGCTGGTGGTAGAGTCATTTTCCAATTAAAATGACTGGGGCGGAGAAATTCTTGCCAAACTACTCCAAGCTCCCCAAAGATCAACCTGTAGATCCAGCTGTACCTTTTGCCCACCCCTCGCCTACAAGGTTCCCCCTTCAACTCTAAGAATCTATGAAAACCTTGCAATGTAATTGTAGTTACTTTTTTTTTATTATTCTTTTGACCAATCCTATGCATGTTTAGACAAAAAAAAAAGGCCCACAACCCCCAGCATTCCTCAGCCAGCCCTACTGCCTGGGCCATGCTGGGAATTGTGGGCCTTCCCCCCCCCCGCTTCTATCTAAACATGCATAGGATTGCACACTATAAAAGGCACACTCCTAGGCACGTTTAGAGAAAAAGAAGTCCCAGAACCCCCAGCATTCCTCAGCCAGCCACACTGGCTAGGACATGCTGGGAATCGTGGGCCTCCCACCCCGTCTAAACATGCACAGGATCGTGCCTTAGCCGCCTTTAATCCTCAAGGGACATTATAAAAGGGGCAGAACTTTCTCTAAGCAACATGAACTTGGGGGCCCCCCTCAAAAGGCCCAGCAGGACTTTCTCTAAGCAACATGAACTTGGGGGCCCCCCTCAAAAGGCCCAGCAGGACTTTCTCTAAGCAACATGAATTTGGGGGGGGGGGGGCCCAAAAGGCCCAGCAGGACTTTCTCTAAGCACCATGAATTTGAGGGCCACCCCTCAAAAGGCCCAGTAGGGCTTTCTCTAAGCACCATGAACTTGCCCCCCCCCCTCAAAAGGCCCAGCAGGACTTTCTCTAAGCACCATGAACTTGCCCCCCCCCCTCAAAAGGCCCAGCAGGACTTTCTCTAAGCACCATGAACTTGAGGGCCGCCCCTCAAAAGGCCCAGCAGGACTTTCTCCAAGCGCCATGAACTTGGGGGCCACCCCTCAAAAGGCCCAGCGGAGAGTCGAAGTCGGGGGGGGGGGCAGAATCCTGCCGTCCCACCGCCGAAGGAGCCGCAGAAGAGCAGGCGGGGATGGAGGAGAGATGGGGGAGGGGAGGCCTCCCTGAGGCAAATCCCATCTCCACCGGACTCACCGCGCGCCGCGCTCGGCTCCGCCCCGCCTCCTCCCGCCACGCGCGTCCTTTCGGCCTCGCCCGCTTCCGCGCATGCGCTCCCTTCCCTCCCTCCGCCCGCCCGCGAGAGCGCCGCCAGAGACTCGGTGGGACGTCATCGCGCTGCGACGTAGTTCTGCCCTTTCCCGGAATATGGTCGCAGAGATAAGAAGAATTAGAGCGGCCCGTGGCTTGAATTTCTGAGCCGCGGAGAGCATGCTTTATGTATGTTTGTGCGCGTGGGATTCCGTCACCACAAACCCGCGATTCGCACGAAAAATTCCGAGAGACCGCGTGCCAGCAAGTTATAACGCCTTGCAACGGGTGCTGTAGCACCCGTTGCAAGGCGTTATAACTTGCTGGCACGCGGTCTCTCGGAATTACAGTTGCTTCTAATTGAACATACAGGGGGCACTGACATGCTTGAAAGAAAGGAAAACTTCTGGACCTGGATCTTCATACGGCCTTAATCTGGAGGACAATTCATAAGCTTTATACCGCTCATACCTGTTGTTGTTGTTGTTGTTCCTTAGAGATTTTCTTCTCCCATCATTCCAAACTGCCACCCTTGGTACCCATTTAACATCCCAGCCACTGATGAGGGCGGAAGCTGAAACGTTGAGTGCTAAGGGCACAATCCTATGCCTGTTTAAACAGGAAAAAAAAAAAAGTCTTACAATTCTCAGCATTTGCAGATGGCCATTGCAGATGGGCCATTTGCAGATGGCCATTGCAGATGGGGAATGCTGAGAGTAGTAGGACTTTTTCTGCCTAAACAGGCATAGGATTATGCCCTAAGTAAATGTTGAAATTACTCTGAGGTTAGCCTGTCGTATAGAGAGAGAGGTTGGTGTAAAGCGGCACAACAGCAAAGCAACAAGGAGGCTCTGCATCCGCTGTGGATGCAGTCAGTCTTAAGGTAGAATGTCTAGCACAGCTACTGATGAGGGCAGAAGCCAAAACTTTTAGCTTAAAATATATTTTTAATACTCTGTTCTTAGTCTTTCTATATGTTTCACACACACACACACACACACACACACGTGTGTGTGCATGTGTCTGCATATTTGTAGAAAGACAGACTAACCTCAGAGTTATTTCAAAATATATTTAGTGTTAAACACACATTTTATTGTAACTCTATCACTATAATGTAGATTTAGAGTGCAATCCTATGCATGTGGGACTTTTTTCCTGTCTAAACAACTCCCAGCATTCCCCAGCCAGCCATGCTGGCTGGGGAATGCTGGGTGTTGTGGGACTTTTTTTCTGTCTAAACATGCATAGGATTGCGCCCTTAGAACACACTTTTCCCATATCTAAGTTTGCTTGCCAGAGCCGGATCATTCTTTTGTCCTCACTATGCGATTTCTCCCTCTCCCTTCAAAACAAAATCGCCAGGTTTATTCCGAGTCAAGAAACACGTGGAGAGCCGGAAGATTTTATTCTCCCAAATTCTGAATGGGAATAAGGCGCGGCTAAGTCAGTGTTGAACATCATCTTAACACGACGCAGAGATGGAAAACGGTGGAACCTCCAGGTGTTGCACTCTTAACTTCCGATGCAAAGTAGGTAGCGTTTCAATGAAAGAGGGCCAACGTGATAGAGGGCTCCAAGATCACCGCAGACGGTGACTGTAGCCATGAAATCAAAAGACGCTTGCTCCTTGGGAGGAAAGCTATGGCCAACCTAGACAGCGTAGTCAGAAGCAGAGGCATCACCTTGCCGACAAAGGTTTGTATAATCAAAGCTATGGTTTTCCCAGTAGTAATGTACGGCTGTGAGAGCTGGACTATAAGGAAGGCTGAGCGCCAAAGAATGGATGCTTTCGAACTGTGGTGCTGGAGAAGACTCTTACGAGTCCCCTGGACTGCAAGGAGGTCAAATCAGTCAATCCTAAAGGAAATCAACCCTGACTGCTCATTGGAAGGACAGGTACTGAAGCTGAAGCTCAAATATTTTGGCCACCTAATGAGAAGAGAAACTGTCTGGAAAAGACCCTGATGCTGGGAAAGACTGAAGGCAAAAGGAGAAGGGGACGGCAGAGGATGAGATGGCTAGAGAGCCAGTGTAGTGTAGTGGTGAGAGTGATGGACTGGGAGCCGGGAGATCCGGGTTCTAGTCCCCACTTGGCCATGGAAGCTCACTGGGTGACTTTGGGCCAGTCACAGACTCTCAGCCCAACCTACCTCACAGGGTTGTTGTTGTGAGGATACAACGGTGAGGAGGAGGAGAATGCAAGCCGCCTTGAGTTCCTTGCGAGAGGGAGAAAGGCAGGGTATAAATGCAATAAATAAATAAATAGATAAATAAATAGATAGATAGCATCACTGATGCAATGACTATGAACCTGAGCACACTCCAGGAGAGAGCGCAGGACAGGAAGGCCTGGCGTGCTGTGGTCCATGGGGTCACGAAGAGTCGGACACATCCGAACTACTGAACAACAACGTGATGGAGAGGCGTCGCCCTGGGTCCATTGACAATATATGGAGAAGCCTATTGGGGAAAAGCCTTCTCTATGCCCGTCAGATAATGTACGTGTATGCATGTGACAGTCAAGGCCAACATCAGCTCACTAATCACTCTACCATTTTCTCTCTCTACGGTATTTAACCGCCGATCCGCGTCTCCCTGGGCTGGGCCAGCGCGGGCGGATGGCGTCATCAGCCTTCGACCCCCCCATAGTTACGATGGGGAAATCGTAGCAGAAACGCGCGCGGGCTCGTGGCGTCATCCGCCCGCGCCCGTCGCGGAGCCGAGGCGTTCTCCTCACGCCGCCGTCGCCGCTCTTCCGCCTCGCGGGGGCTCCTCCGGATGGCTCTGAACGCCTGCGGGGCCCGTGGGGCCGCCTGGGCCGGCGCTCGAGGCCGGTGCGCCCCGTGGCCGCCGCCGGCTTTGCGCCGCTGGGGCCTGTGCTCGGGCTCCGGGGCGCCTCCGGAGGAAGCGGCGGCGGCGCCGGCGGTGGTGCGAGTCCCTCACGCCTGGCGGCTGCGGCAGAAGCGGGCCGCCTCCAGACCCGCCCAAAGGGGCGCCCCCGCGGCGCCCCTTCCCCCCTCTGGGAAGTTGCTGCTGCGGAGCCGGCGGCAGGAGCTGAACCAGGCCGCGCGGCAGACGGTGGGGCGCTGGGAGAAGCCGCGCCTGGTCTCGGACGGCTGGAAGCACCGCTTGTCCCTGGGGGATTATTTTCTGCTGGAGCGGACGCGGCAGGAGCCGCCACAAGCACGGGAGACCGACGCCGATTCTTCCTCCTCTTTCCTAGCCCTGGGAGTGGAGCCCCGGCTGCTAACCGCCTTGCAAGACGTCCTGGGCATCTCCCAGCCCACCGCCGTGCAAAAGCGCTCCATCCCGACCTTGCTGAAGGGGTCCAATGCGCTCTGTGCCGCCGAGACTGGCAGTGGCAAGACCCTAGCGTATCTGCTACCCCTGATACAGCGGCTCTTGCAATCCCAGCACTTGCTGGGCAGGAGCGTTGCCTGCCCCCGCTCCTTGGTGGTGCTGCCTTCCCGAGAACTCGCAGGACAGGTGCGGAGTGTCGCCTCTTACCTGTGCACTCCTTTGGGCTTGCAGGTGAGGGAGGTTGGAGGCGGCCGGGGCATAGGCCACGTCCGACGGAAGATCCTTGCCGGCCCTGCTGATATCTTGGTGGCCACACCGGGCGCACTGTGCAAGGCGTTGCGGAGGCGGATGTTGACCTTGGAGAAGCTGCACTGCCTGGTGTTGGATGAAGTGGACACCTTGCTGGACCCCACCTTTGTAGACTTGGTGGAAGACCTGCTCCAGCGGGCCCCCCTCAGCACCAGCCTCAAGGAAGTCAGTGACTTTTGGGATCCCAAAGCCCAGCTGGTGGCAATGGGAGCCACTGTCCCAAAGGGGTTGGGTGAACTGCTGAGTAAGGTTGCCGACCTGGGCAGCTTCAGCGTACTAACCAGCCAGAGGTTGCATCACCTTCAGCCCCATGTGGAGCAAAAATTCATGCGCCTGAAGGGCAGCAACAAGGTGGCGGAGATGCTTCAGCTGATCAAAGATCGAGGGCCCTCGTCTGGAGCTGTTCTGGTTTTTTGCAACACTGCGGGTACAGTTAACTGGCTTGGTTACATATTGGATGACCATAAGATTAAACACCTACGCTTGCAGGGACAGATGCAAGCAGTAATGAGAGAGGGCATCTTTGACACCTTCCAGAAAGGCCGATCTGACATCTTGGTGTGCACTGATATAGCTTCCCGGGGTCTGGATACCACCCATGTGGAGCTGGTGATCAACTACGACTTTCCAACAACGCTACACGATTACCTGCATCGGGTGGGACGAATTGGCCGCACCGGGAGTAAGTTCCCTGGGACTGCAGTCAGCTTTGTGACCCACAGGTGGGATGTGGACCTTGTTCGGAAAATAGAAACTGCAGCTCGCAAAAGGGCTCCGCTGCCAGGGATGGAACCAATTGTTAAGAAATCTTTGTCTAAAAAAGAAAAGAGAAAAAAATACACCCATCAAAAGAACCTGACTTTAAATAATGCTTGTGTGGATGTTTGACCGTGTTTCTGAAAAAAGCACTGTTTAACATTTTGTATGTTTGATTTGAGGACCTGAGCAAAAGAGCGATACAGTCAAAGCCCAGCCAAAGAACCTTGGAATGAGTAAAGTCTCAAGCATAAATGGCTGCTGGTGTGGAATTTGCTGCTCCCCCTGCCCCCCCATATAGTTTTATGCTTGTGTGTACTAAAAAATGAAAACAAACCTTCCATTCTGTATAAGGAAGGGAAGGATGGCACATTGTGTGCCATCCCCTGAATGGTTTAGTCTAAAAGTATCAGTACATGAACTTCAAAGAAGGAATGGCAGCCAAGATCTGTACCCTCTGCTCCTTTCACTAACCAAACTAGCCAGGCAGGTAGTGAGCTTGGGTGCAGAACTTTCAGCAACCTCTTCTTGTCCCTTCTGCCCTTTTCACGCTTCTCTTTTGACACACAGTACCTGTAGCTCTGTGTTAGACCATTTGCTTTGCGTTCAGAAGGTTGCAGGTTCTATCCCTGGTATTTCTTATAGACTTCAGAAAGACCCCTGTCCAAAACCCTGGAGAGTTGCCTCAAGTCAGGGATAATGCTGAGTTACATGGGCCAGTGGTCTGACTTGGTATAGTGTCTCTGTGCCTCCTGTTACCCCAGCACAGCTTATTTTGAGGGGATCAGGCTTGACACCTTTTGGCTAAAGCTAGTCTCGCCTTAAAAGCAAATACTTAAATGGCTGCATAAATATCAGCTATTTTTCCCCTTTTTTATCCTATGTTTATTTCTCATGGCTATCTTGGTTACTAGATTATAGGAAGAAATTTACTTAAAAATAAAGATTGGAAAAATAAAGGGTATACAAATATTTTGGAGGCAGTATATTTCTGAATTTTAGACAAAACTGATACATGATATATATCGGATGACAATAGGAAAACTTCAGGTATAACACACTTCAGTGCTTGAGCTATGTTTTTTAAACTGAGATTACAAATGTATAAAATAAATAACAAAATAAATACTTGTTTGTATAGTACTTCTGTATGAAAGCCAGGAGTGTCATTCTCTAAGTAAAAAGGTAGGATGTTCTTGTATGCATTAGCATAAACACTGGGTAGGACTTTAGAAACATATCTAAAGTGTATTTATTTAGGGCACAATGTTATGCATATTTAGGCAGAAAAAAGTCTTACAACTCCCAGCATGCCCCAGCCAGGCTGGCTGGGGAATGCTGGGAACTGGAGGACTTTTTTCTGTCTAAACATGCATAGGATCGTGCCCTTAGTTAGTTATGACATTTATATAGGCTACCTAATAACATTGCTTTCTGGGCTTGCTCACAAACATAAAAGCTAAAGTTGTTTAGCAAGATGCAGTCCACTGTAAACATTTGCCAAACTGACGAGGGATTTGTATCATTGAGTGTATATGCGTGTAGTGTAAATAAGTGTCATCCACAATGGTCTTGTCCAACAATCTTGTTAATAGCAGTACTCCTGATTGCTCAGTCATTAGACAGGTTGCTATTTAATAATATTTATGGCCTGTTCTTCCTCTAAAGAACTTAGCAGTGCTGCCTACTTTGTCCTCACAGGAACTCTGTGTGGTTGGTGAGGCTTGCCAAAAAGCCACCCAATGAAAGGCTTGGAGGCTTTCTGTAAGTCTCCAGTTTACTATTAGTTCTGCTTCAGAGCTTATTTATTTATTTATTACATTTATATCCCGCCTTTTTTCCTCCTTAAGGAACCCAAGGTGGCGTACATAGTCCTCCTCCTCCTCCATTTTATCCTCACAACAACAACCCTGTGAGGTGGGTTGAGCTGAGAGTCTGTGACTGGCCCAAAATCACCCAGTGAGCTTCCATGGCCGAGTGGGGGCTAGAACCCAGATCTCCCGACTCCCAGTCCAGCACTCTTGCCACTACACCACGCTGGCTCTCAATGAGCTTCTAGTTGGCCACTGTAGGAAACAGGATGATGAACCAAATGAACTCTGGTCTGTTCCAGTAGGGCCCTTATGTTCCAAGGGAGATTAAAACCCAGGTCTTTCTAGGATGTATGGAATGAAAAAATTGAATCTCCTCCATGCATTTATGAAGCTGCCTTTTACCAAGCCAGATAAATAGTCCACCTCTAGCCCAGTATCTTCTATGCCAGTTGGCAGTGGCTCTTCAGGGTCTCAGGCCAAGAGGATTTTTCCAGCCCTGCAATCTGATGTCCTTTGAGCCTGGAGATGCCAGGGATTTAACCTCAGGCCTTCTGTAGACAAAGCATGGGCTTGAGCACTGAGCCATGTCTCCTGCCCTACCCTAGGATGCCAGCCAATACCTTCATGGAGAAGGATGGGACACAGCTGGGTTCACACAGTATGACAACCCTAGACTCAAGATTTAGTATGGGTTGGGTGTGGGTTGTCATGAACTGTGGGTTGTTGAAATGTGGATTGTTGTGTTCTGTGAACCCTGCCGTGCTAACACACCACTGTCTGTTAACCACAAACAATCCACGAAGAGCCCATGGTTTGTTGTTGGGTTGTGAACTGTGGGTTCTTGGTTATCAAACCATGGTTAGTGTGGCTGGGTTCACACAACACAGCAACCCACATTTCAGCCACAACCCGCAGTTCAATGACAACCCATGCTCAGCCTTCAGTGTGGGTTGTTGTGTTGTGTGAACCCAGTGTGCCATAATTTCAGGGGCAAGGCAGTTGCTTATGCTCTTGGATGGACATGCCGTACCTTTAGTTGTGTGACAGTGTTCCTAGGAAATTGGGCAGTGGGCAGCCTCTTCCTCTGGAGAACAAGAAGTCAGCAGTGCTGGGCGTGATGTGACATCATCTTGGCCTGCATTTCCCCAAGCACACAAGCGGCAAGCCAATGAAGTGCAGCAAGGACAGAGAAATATGGGGTATGTCTTCTTTCGCTAAACTTCACTGGGAAGATGTCGCTCAATGCCAGCCGTGCATCCTCCACATACTAGTATCTACAAAGAGTGAGGTTCCTGCCCCACTCCATAATTTGTAAGTTTTTCCCCTGCCTTCTTAAGTCTTAATTCTCCTTTTGTAAGTCTTTTCCCCGCCTCTTTAAGTTTGAAGTCTCCTCTTGTAAGGCTTCCCCCCTGCCTCCTTAAGTATATGCTTTTTCATTGCCACTACCAAGAGAATGTTGCAACTGCGTGAGTTGTAGTGATGGCGTGGGGTGTGCTGTGTGAGTGTGTCTGGTCCTCTGAATATGCACTGTGCAGAGAGTACATATTCAGAGGGCCCTCATCTGGAGTGCATGAAGGGGAATAGGGCCAGGGCCAAATTTAGCGCAGAGAATCCTTGCTTCCCCTGATCACCAGTTCTGTGTCAAAAATGGAAATCTGTCTGTGCAAGTACATGTTCATGTCCTTGTCAGAGCCCCCTGTTCACTCAAATGGGATTGGTGCCAGGGTTATCCTTTTCTACATTGTTGCTGCTGAAACTCATCAGGGTTCTACCCCAGAACTTAATCTCAGCACCTAGAACATAGGAGTTAATAATTAGAGGTAGTGCCTCTGAACTTGTGCAGAGCACCTCACGGTACTGATGTAGGCACCATGGGAAATCACAGTGCTGGCCAGCCAGCATGGGTTGAAGGAGTGCTAGAAAAGGGCCTAAGACAGCAGTTGCCGCAGTGGTGGACCCTTTGCCACTCCTCCTGGTTATTTTTTTTCTTGTCTTTATCTGCTAGGTTTCTGTGTGTGAGGCTGCGATTAATGGCACAGAGGCAAGAGAGCCCTGCTATTTTTTTTAATAAAAAATCTCCCCTAAATCTGAAATACATCTTGAGTTGCTTTCTCATTCTCAAGAGAAGCAAAAGCTAAAGGCTTTGTAGGGGTATTATGGCTTTTAAATTGATTTCTGCCACCACACCCTTGAACTGAGTTTCACTTCAGATGCCAATTTTCTTGCCACTACTATGTTTCTATCCATGTTAGTCTTTCTCCTCTCTCTAGTTGATGGATTGGAAGCATCTAGATGATCACTTAAAAAAAAAGAAAAGGTCAGCGCAGTACATCTTCCCCACATAAGCTGAAAATTGGAACTCTTCTGAGGTGGAGAGTTGAACAGAAAGACTTCTGTGTTTGCAAAGTCTCATGGCTTGTTTAACAACTTCCCCTTGGATGAGATGATTCTATTTCTGCTCCTTTATTCTCAAGATTTCTAGATACAGGTATTTTAACATTGGCCTGAAGGTGTTATAGGTCCTTTGTTGTTGTTGTTGTTTGCTTTGTGCACTTACATCTGAAGAAGAGTTCTAATTCAAAAGCTGGCTGCCAGTATGATTAATTGCACTGATTCTTTTAGTGAAAGGGATGGTCTCACTTGGACTTCCTATGGCAGCGCTACCTATTTGGTTTGGGCGAATAATGCGTCGATTAATGATAGCTGAGCCAAGCCACAGAATGTTTTAATAGAGCATTTTCCAATTTACAAAGAAAAATGAAACAAGATGTGTATTTCCATCACAGATTAATCAGTGAGACACTGTTCATGTTTACAACAGCAGTGCAATACAGAAACAACGTACAGCCGTTGCTGGCCTTTAAATTGACAGTTTAGTTCAGACACAATCACAGATTTTGGCACTGAGCAAAAGCATTTTTGGACAAGAACATCAAGCAGCTACGCAGTTTGCAGCCCATGCCTTTGAGCAGAAAGTCCACCGCTTCCAAGAAGCCGGTGTAAAGGTCCTTAGTCCTAAATCCCTGGCCAAAACAAAGAAAGCACAAGCGTGTGTGATTTCATTGCTTTACCTTCAGGGGATGTTGTCTGTGTTCCTTCCAGTCCTTCCCACTCTCCGTATATTACAAGTGGAATCTGCAACAAAATGTTGCAGCGTGTTATGGTCCTTTTCAGGATGCTCTGTTTTTCTGCCCCAGTTGGAGGCTGGTGGCTCCGATGTCAGTGAGGTGGTGAATCTATTCTGGGTTTCAGCTGAAACTTTAAAGGAGCTAACCCAAGGTTAGCCTCCACTGCTCTGCCCTATGCCCCATTTTCTACCCCACCCACAAAGAGACAGTATTCTTTGGCCACTGAACACATTTAGTCCTTGGTGGGCTAACTGGGCATAGGGGGATTCCCGCTCCTAGGCTTTTGTAACTACTTCTGCAAACCTTAACCCTGCTGATACTGCCCGCTTCTTTTATGTGGGTCTTGCCATTTCGGCTACATAAGCAATGGCACTTACAGCCAGAACATCAGGAATAGAAGGAATAATTTTTGCTTTTCTCTGCCTCTCTCTGCCCCCCCCCCCGTACACACACACACACACACACACACACACACACCAGGGTGCTTACTGTCTGTTAGCCAGACCTGATCTATGCATGCAGTAGAACTAGGCGGCAGAATCCTGAGTGGACTGAACCACTTCAGACACCAGTGCCACGCTGCTAGTTTTCTGAATCCAGTGTGTGTGGTTTTCCTAGGGGAACATTCAAAACTGTGATTCCTCCACATGCATTCTGAAGTGGTACAGTCCATTTCTGCCACCTCAAGACTCTTCTACCTCATGGCCATCTCATCCTGCTGCATGAATAGACCAGCCCTGATATTCCAGAGTTCTCAGACTTTGGAAAAGTGAACGTACATTACAACTCTTCCTATTTACTAAGAATGTTTTATCGCAGCCTTCTCTAACCTGCCATCTCCAGATGGGCTAGGACTACAACTCCCATCATCCATGGTCAGCATGGTTGTTGGTAATGAGGAACCTTTCTCAGCCCGAAAGCAGAATTCTGTTTCAAAGAAGTTTGGCTGGGGGGGGGGGAGGGCGAGGGGGGTGGCAGCAAAAACAGTGGGCAGGGCTGAAAAATGCACCCACCCACCCTGCCAAATTCCATTGTTACTAATTTATCGTAGGAAGCATGTCTGCTCAGAAATAAGCACGAGCAGCATATCTACTCACAAATAAGTAGTGGTAAGGATGGAACCAGAGGTTCCACATCCATATGCATCTGTGCGCATGAACCTTAAGGTGCCTTGCAGCATGTCACCTTCCCATTCGAAATGCTGCAGCTGGAGAGGTTCCTTTTGACCTCTTGATGACCTGCCTTAGGACAGCATTGTTTTGTCCAAATTTATCATTTCCATCCCAATTACAAATGCTCTTTGTTTTTAGAGAGGCTGTTGCAGAAGACATCAATCTGTCGTACAGGTGGAGAAGAGAGCTCCAACTGAATTGGAGGTGTGTGGCCTGAGTACTCCCAGCAGCTGACTGGGCAGGAAGCTTCAGTCTGTTTCCCGCCTCCCAGCTGAGCAGAGCAGAGCGGAGCAAGCTGCTCCAGCTGGTCCAGGGACTACAGAAGCAGGCAAGCTCCCAGAGAGCGAGCGACCGGAGCGAGCGACCAGGGGGAGCAAACAGGAGTTGGCCAGGGGAGTTGGGCAGGGGAGGTCAAGGGGGAGGCCCCTAACATTTTTTTCATTTTTTATTTTTTTAACTAACTTTTTTCCATTTATTTGTCTTCTAACACACACTTTCACACCAGTGGGACTCTGCTTTTAACCTCTGCTGAGTAGAGGAGCAGGCACAGGCTAGTCTAGAACAATCACAAAGCCAGACACAAAAAGGGAAAAGAGGCTATGGAAGGACAAGACTCTCCAGTGGTGGTGACCTGCAAGGTGTGTGCAATGTTTGTTTTCTTGCCTGAGAACAACATGGCCTACACCTGCAACAAGTGCAAGTTGATCACGTGGTTGGAAGAAAAAGTAAGTGGACTGGAGCGGCGACTGTCGACCCTCCAGGGAATAAGAGAACACGAAGAGTTCTTGGACAGAATGGGGGAACTACAGCAGCAAAGGGAAGACCAGAAGCTTGAAAAGCAACAGCAAGATGAGGCAGTGGGAAATGCTGAGGTGAAGAAAAATGGAGTAGATGATACTCCTTGGAAAAGGGTGACAGTTAGGAGAAGAAGAACTAGACGCTACTCTGCACCAGTGGAAGCAGTGGAACTGTGGAACCGATTCCAGGTACTTGTGGATGAGACTGGAGGACAGCCTGCAGAGGAAGAATCACAGGGGAACCTGCATGAGAGTGAGCAAGAGGCTGAAGGTCAGTCAAGCAGAGGCGATGAAACCCAGGCCTACAAGAAGAAGAAGAGTGGTAGTAGTGGGAGACTCCTTGCTGCGTAGGATCGAGACCCAAGTATGTCGCAAAGACCCGTGGACTCGCCAGGTATGTTGTCTCCCGGGAGGACAGATTAGAGACGTGACTGAAAGGTTGCCTGCACTCATAAAGCCCACTGACAGGTATCCCTTTCTTCTCATCCATGTGGGAACAAATGATACCGCCAAGCGGAGCTACAAAGAGATCACGTCAGACTTTGAAGCTTTGAGAAGGAAACTCAAGAACTTTGGGGCCCAGATAGTTTTCTCATCCATCCTTCCAGTAGTTAGAAGAGGGATAGAAAGGGAACGAAAAATACTCCAGCTGAATGACTGGCTACGAAGGTGGTGCCGACGAGAGAGATTTGGATTCTGGGACCATGGGCTATACTTCCTGGAAGATGGGCTGTTGGCTAGGGACGGGTTGCACCTCACAAAGGATGGGAAGAATGTGTTTGGCCACAGCATGAAGAACTTCATCAGGAGGGCTTTGAACTGAATCCTACGGGGAAGGGAGATGTAATGTTGGGGGTAACAATGGACGTAGGCGCATGCACTGCAACGGAGAGAACAGCTCTGATAGCGCCCAATAATAGTCTTCAGACACATGTAGGAAGAAAGCCAGACTATGAAGCACATGGTCTTCGATGTCTATATTCTAATGCCCAGAGTATGGGAAACAAACAGAGCGAACTTGAACTCTTAATACAAGAGGGAAATTATGACCTGATAGGTATAACTGAGACTTGGTGGGATGACTCTCATGACTGGAATACAGCAATTGAAGGATATAACTTGTTCAAAAAGAACAGGAGGAACAGAAAGGGAGGTGGGGTTGCACTATATGTGAAAAATACATATCTCTGCACAGAAATACAGGAGGAGGAGCTTGGTAGCCCCATCGAGAGCATCTGGGTTGAAATAAATGGAGCAAAGAATAAAAGGAACCTGGTGGTCGGAGTCTACTACCGGCCACCCAATCAAGGAGAAGACGAGGATGAAACTTTTGAAAAGCAAATAGCCAATGTTTTAAGGAAGCATGATATAGTAGTAATGGGGGACTTCAATTTCCCCGATATTTGTTGGGAGACAAATTCTGCAAAACATGGCCCCTCCAGGAAATTCCTGACTTGTGCGGCGGATAACTTCCTCCTACAGAAAGTAGAGGAAGGAACTAGAGGATCGGCTATCCTTGACTTGATCCTAACCAACAGAGATGACTTAGTGGATAAAGTAGCAGTTACAGGAACTCTGGGGGAAAGCGACCATGTTGTACTTGAGGTCTTGGTTCTAAGAGAAGCAAAAGCTGAGTGTAGTCAAACGCGTACCCTGGATTTTAGGAAAGCTGATTTTAATAAACTCAGAACAATGATCAGTAAGGTCCCATGGCAAGCGACGCTAACGAGAAAAGGAGTCCAAGATGGGTGGGAGCTTTTAAAAAAGGAAATTCTCAAGGCACAATCACAAACAATTCCAACAAGAAGAAAAGGTGGAAGACAACAGAAGAAGCCTATGTGGCTTCACAAAAAGCTTAGGGATGACCTGAAAACAAAAAAGGATACATATAGGAAGTGGAAAGAAGGCCAAGTAACAAAGGAAGAGTACAGGCAGGTAGCACAGAATTGCAGGGATGGCGTCAGGAAGGCTAAAGCTGAGAATGAGCTGAGCAAGAGCTGAGAATGAGCAAGGGATGCTAAAAACAACAAAAAGGCTTTCTTCAGCTACGTGCGTAGTAAAAGGCAGAGGAAAGAATGCTGGTTCAGCTATTAAATAAGGATGGCAAAATGATAACAGATGACAAAGAAAAGGCAGAGGTGCTCAATTCCTACTTTGGCTCAGTCTTCTCCCAAAAGAGGGTCTATGACCCCCCTGGCAAAGGCGAAGTACAGGCTGAAGGGGCAGGACTGCAGCTTGAGATCGATAGGCATATGGTCAAGGAACACTTAATGACTTTGAATGAGTTCAAATCTCCAGGGCCAGATGAACTGCATCCTAGAGTCATAAAGGAACTGGCAGAAGAACTCTCAGAACCGCTGTCTATTCTCTTTGAGAAATCATGAAGGACGGGGGAAGTGCCAGATGACTGGAGGAGGGCTAATGTTGTCCCTATCTTCAAAAAGGGTAAAAAGGAGGAACCTGGGAACTACAGACCAGTCAGTCTGACATCAATCCCTGGGAAAATTCTGGAGCAGATGATAAAGGAATCCGTCTGGAAGCACCTTGACAACAATGCCGTGATTACTCGAAGCCAACATGGATTTGTCAAAAACAAGTCCTGCCAGACAAATCTGATCTCATTTTTTGATCAAGTCACCTCCCTTGTAGACTGTGGGAATGCTGTAGACATCATATACCTCGACTTCAGCAAAGCTTTCGACAAAGTGCCCCATGATATCCTGATGAGCAAACTAGCTCAAAGTGGGCTAGATGAAACAACGATCCGGTGGATCCACAGTTGGCTACAGAATCGGACTCAAAGAGTGCTTATCAATGGGACCTTCTCAAGCTGGGGAGAGGTAACGAGTGGGGTACCGCAGGGCTCAGTCCTGGGCCCAGTGCTCTTCAACATTTGTATTAATGACTTGGAGGAGGAGGTGCAGGGAATGCTAATCAAATTTGCAGATGACACCAAATTGGGCGGGATAGCTAATACTTTGGAAGACAGAAACAAAATTCAAAGTGATCTGGATAGACTGGAGCGCTGGGCAGAAAACAACAGAATGACATTTCATAGGGATCAATGCCAAGTTCTGCACCTAGGAAAAAGAAACCAAATGCACAGTTACAAGATGGGGGATACGTGGCTCAACCACACTACAAGCGAGAAGGATCTTGGAATTGTTGTCGATCACAAGCTGAATATGAGCCAACAATGTGATGTGGCTGCAAAAAAGGCAAATGCTATTTTGGGCTGCATTCATAGAAGCATCGCTTCCAAATCCCGGGAAGTACTAGTTCCTCTCTACTCAGCACTGGTTAGGCCTCATCTGCAGTACTGTGTCCAGTTCTGGGCACCACACTTTAAGAAGGATGCAGACAAAGTGGAGAGGGTTCAGAGGAGGGCAACAAAGATGATCAGGGGACTGGAAACAAAGCCCTATGAAGAGAGACAGAAAGAACTGGGCATGTTTAGCCTTGAGAAGAGAAGACTGAGGGGAGATATGGTAGCACTCTTCAAGTACTTGAAAGGTTGTCACAGAGAAGAAGGCCAGGATCTCTTCTTGATCATCCCAGAGTGCAGGACATGGAATAATGGGCTCAAGTTACAGGACGCCAGATTCCGGCTGAACATCAGGAAAAACGTCCTGACTGTAAGAGCAATACGACAATGGAACCAATTACCTGGGGAGGTGGTGGGCTCTCCCACACTGGAGGCCTTCAAGAGGAGGCTGGACAGCCATCTGTCAGGGATGCTCTGACCTGGATTCCTGCATTGAGCAGGGGGTTGGACTCGATGGCCATGTAGGCCCCTTCCAACCCTACTATTCTATGATTCTATGATTCTAAGAGCCTTCCGGAACATGCTGTAAGGCCCCAGGCCTGAACCAGGCTATTAGTAGTTTTAGAGGGGCTTAGATGCCCCATAATGCTCTCTGACTGTGGTTCAGAAGGCTGCTGTTTTCCTTAACAGGCCTCTTGATTTACCAGGATGAGTCAAAGGCTGATAGTGCGGCCTCAAGCACATTCCATACTAACGAGTTAGAGTATCTTATCAGGGCCTAGTATGTGCCTGGGAAGTGAGGCTATGTTTATGCCAAGCTGCAGGTGTCTGTGCTGGGAAAGTTTCCTTCTGAACAAGCACTGCTAGTCTATGATGGGAAAGGTGTAGACGAATGCTAATTAACGCTTGCTGCTGTCATGCTGCCTCACTGCTGACATGTATGGTATAAAACCCATTTTACCCCATGGCCCTGGGTTCAGAGAAGCTGTCTGAACCAACCATTGGGTACGCCTGTGTGCTGATTGTACTCAATAATGTATCTCCTTGTAAGTAAACCTGGATCTCATTTATCACTATCTTGGCACCTCTAAATTAAGAGTTCAAAGCCTACTGCAGGGGCAATACATATGTGTTGGATGACCCAAAGGTTCCATTCCATTTGTGGAGGGAGCTTCCATTCACAGAAGGAGAGTTCCGTTCATGGAAGACAAGCTGAATGGACCACAAGTGCAACAGGAACTGGCAGTTCCTGGGGAAAAAATTGAAACGAGCGTCTATTTCGTTTCCAGAAGAGGGCAGGTCAGTAGAGCTCCCGTTGCAGCTTGTTTCCATGCTTAGTTGGGAAATACTCATTCCTGTTGCGTTAGGGGCCCGTTCCGCTAGCGCAAGAAAACTAGTGGCGGTGCAGTGGTGGTATAGGATACTGCCCAGAAGGTCTAGGTTTAATCCTTTGCATCTCCAGGTAGGGCTCCTGTCTGCATAAGGCAGCTTCCTAGGGATCTGGACCTTTACACCTAGAGCCATGTGTTTCATTACAACGCTGTAAAAAAAATCTTTAGCCAAATGAGTTTGAGTAGGGAGCTGAAGTCCTACACACCATTGGCCATGCAGGGCACAGCACAGCAGGTGATACTGGAAGCAGAATCAAAACTTTCTTTTAATAAAAGAAAAAATATAAGCAAGTTTCTAACGCTCATGGCTGTGAAGATACACTTGAAAGTGTTCAGGGAGCACCTGCTGAAACACCAGAAGTCAGAGACTGGCTGAAATAGATCTCCAGTGGCTCAGAGCAAAGCTTCATGCCCTGCATAGCTCACTCCCATGACTAGCTAAATCAGAATAAATTATTCAAGTTAGTAAAAATCTGCAGAATAAATTATTCAAAATAAGAAATTATGCAAAATGTGCATAATGTACAGTATATAGGGTGCAGAAGCCAGCTTTCTCTTGATGCAGCATTTTAAGAAGTTTTAGCATGAGCGCCCTGGCCACCATGAAGTAACAAGAACACCTTTTGCAAGCAACTTTACGTGAATGCAGAGGTGGTGACGGCAGTAGGCCTTTAGAGCTGTGGATCCGTAGCAGCAATTTTAACAGACATTCTTGTGCTGATGTGTCCTCCTTCACCACCGTTGGCCTTATTCTCTGTCCTTCATGCTCAGCAGGGGACGATCGTTCTATTTCAGCATGCAGCAACTAAGATCACATCCCCTTCATACAATGTCAGAAGCATCTTAGAACACAGTCCCTCTTAAAATACAACTGGACCAGCTGTGCAAGATGGCCCCAACGGCGGCAATGAGGAATGGATGGCTCATGTGACCACCATTAACACAACTGATGAGATGTCCAGATCAAGTCTGCTTTTCCTAGATGAATCTGTTTCTCCACACCTTTGTGCTCTCTTCTGTTTGCTTCTTTCTCTGACAGTGGCATCTTCCCCAACCTGGTGCTCTCCAGATGTTTTGGACTACGACTCTCAGTGTTCTTGACTATTGGCCATGCTGGGAGTTGACGTCCAAAACATCTGGAGGGCACCCAGGTTGGGGAAAGCTTTGACTTCCAGTTCCCAATTCACATGTTGGTTGTTGAGTGAGTGCTGGAAAAGTTCTCCATGCGGATCCTCACCAGCTTCTCCGGGGGGGCCGGCTGGAGGAGGAACTTGCATGTGAAGACTTGCCGGCAGGCTTTGCGGAAATTCTCCGACAGGAAAGCATAGATGATGGGGTTGATGCAAGAGTTCCCATAGGCCAAGCAGTGAGAGATGATGCGGAAGATGAAGGACACATTGTTCAAGGGGAACTGCCCAAACTCTGCCCACATGGTTATGATGTGGTGTGGAAGCCAGGAGATCAGGAACACAGCAACCACAAGCAACACCGTCTGTGCTGTCTGGTGTGGGGAAAAGCACACAGTGATTAAAAACCCAGTCTGTGCAAAATGTGGCCTCAGTATTACATAGGATTGCTAGTAAATTTCAACTTAAATACAGATTGAGCCAAAATTTGGAGTTCCACCCTTGTGGAATACTGTTCTGAACTTGTGGGCAAATATATAGGAATCTGCACTGCTTCCTTTGCAAGCAGTGTAAATGGTTAATGTTGTTCTCACCCGTGCTTAATTCACTTGCAGTTGCACTGCAACATGGCTTATATAGTCTTTTATACAGATTTGAGTCTACCCACCCCCATAACTCTCCTATCCTCCCCATCCTATGGCTCATTCCGTAATATATATATTGCAATAGACATTTCTATTTTTAAAAAAACAATCACCATCAATATATATATACAATCTCTAACATAGATGTGGTCCTGGTGAATGTATAAAATAGTCTTCCCCAACCTGGTGCCCTCTGGATGTGCTGGACTATGACTCCCACAATTCCCAGCCAACCTGGCCATGCTGGATGTGGATGATGGCAGTTGTAGTCCATCTGGGACAGCTTGGGTAGGCTAGTATAAACTCATTGTCACTTGCTCTTTCTAACCACCACCCCCATCCCAAAGTACTCAACTCAGACCCCTCCAGGTGAATTGCCCATCTTGAGAACCAACCATTAAGCATTAAGAAACAGGCATGTTCTTTTGTCTGGTCTTCTATCAACCATTCACAGTTATGACGTTCGCAACAGTACACACATTTCTTTTGTCTGACTGTCATCTCTGGCCAAGGAGGTTGTACAAGTTTTTGAAACACCACCCAAACCTACAAAAAACAGCGGTGGCACCAGCCCCTGGAATTCCTCAGTCAGTTGCCGGGGTTGCACTGATGGGATTATTTAGTAATGATGATGCCTGCTGTTAGAAAGGCAATTAGCAAAGAAAAAACAAAAAGTCAAAGCAGAATAAGCGTTTACCAGTCCCACATGCACACTGGCTATCTTATAACAAAAGAAGACCATAACCTGCTTTAGTGAAGAAAGGTAAAATCAGTTTACTCACAAATGTTCTTGCATAAATATGCTGGTACCTTGTAGAGTTTCACAAAAAGTTTGTTCAGTACATTTTGCATTCCATTACACCGGCAGGAGCAAGTCAGCAAACACACGTGCTCCCAGCAGTGGTGGAAGTCCGAGAAAGAGAGGGGGAAGGAAGGGGAGGAGCAAAAGGAAGAAATTACAGGAAACCACACTGTAGGCAATAGAGATCCTAAGGCTAGCTGTGGTCAAAACTCCCATGAATTAACTAACTGCAACACTACCCCCTTCCAGTAACTTGCAGATGAAGTTGAAATATTCCCAGCATGCACTGCCACTGATACCTGCTCTGTGTTTGGTGATGATCCGCCTTCTTAAATTTCACACAGTGCTCTGGAGCACCGGATATTGCATCACCCTGGGGCATTGTCGGGAATTCAAATAGTGTCCTCCTACCGGGAACTGCCATTTTAAATTCCCCCAATGCCCTGGAGCAATGAGACAGCAGTGGACCCATGGGATTGTGGGAAATTCAAAACGGTGATTCATAGTGGGTTCCATTGATGTAAGGCTCTTTCTTGAGGTCCACCCTATAGCCACCCTTGGCAACACTGCTGATGAGAACAAAAGGGGGGGGTGAGAGGGAGATGCCAAAGCAGGGTTCTCCTGTTTCAACTGTCTTCAACTCTTTATTATCTGTCTCCCATTTTAAATAAGACAAAACTCCAAATCCCAAAACACAGAGAGCAAGAACAATATTCACAAAATAAATATGCAAAAGGCATTTAGCAAGAACTTTGTGCATGCTAAATACAATATGTGTTGCATCACCCGTTCCACAACAGAATATTATAAAGAAATAATAGTGAAAAGTCCAAAATGGTCAGAAGATGCTCATTAAATGATGAACCTTGATCTGTGGACTTTTCACCACTTGATGAATGTCCTGATCCTGAGCATGTAAAGTGTGTAAAATTGCTCTAGTTTACTGGAGTGCTTGACCAAGTGGAGACTACTTGTCTCTTATAAACCACTTTGGGCATACATGACAAACACCCCATTAATTAGTGTCACTGTCAGACAGAGAATATAATAGGTCTATTTTCTCTGTACATGTCAAAACAAGGACAATAAATTGCCTTGTTGTCTCTGCTTTTGCTATCATTTCTGGCAACAAACACAGCTAGTGTTTGCTAACAGCTAAAGGTCTAAGAACTATGCACCACAGACACCTATCTTGGCACCAGCTAGGCTCCCTGTACCTCCTGATTTTTATCATCCATCCATCCATCCATCCATCCATCCATCCATCTATCTTTGTTACTGGAAGGCTGGCACGGTGCAAAGCGAAATGCTACCTTCTTACACCATCTTTATTTGGGTTGAAAAGAGTGGTTGTGTGTTTTGAGAGGACGTTGTGGGTGCTCTCACAAACTGTCTGCAATGGGAGAGCTTGCCCATTCATAAAAGGGCTGCCATAGTGGATGCGGCCAATCACAAAACACTCATTTCCCCAGAAGACAAACTGGTGAGACTAAACGGGAAGTCACTTGCTTGACACAGAGGTGGGGTCTGATCTCCGAAACACAAAAACCCTCTCTTGAACCCAATTAAAGATGGCACAGGGAGCCTGATGATATCTGGAAATCTCAAAAGCTTGCACTTTTTGGTAATCTTTTGGTAGGCCTAATAAAAGTATTACACCAGATGTAAGGAGCATGGGCACCAATGAACCTCTACACACCTGTCCAGCCCCTCTCACTTAATTTTTTAAATTAGCACACTTTTTTACCAGCAGCTGGGACGCTGTGAAATAGATTTCTGTTAGTGCTGAAAACTACCCATTCAAAGGGGTTGTTTAGTGTGTTGGGGTCTCAGCCCCCACCTCTGCCTTGTACCCAGTTCTTTGAACAAATTACTTGTGCTTTGCCACGCCTGCCGTGGCAGCCATTTTGTGTTTGTTTATTTATTTATTGCATTTATACCCCGCCTTGTTTCCTCTTGCAAGGAACCCAAGGCGGCTTACATTATCCTCCTCCTCTCCATTTTATCCTCACAACAACAACCCTGTGAGGTAGGCTGGGCTGAGAGTCTGTGACTGGCCCAAAGTCACCCAGTGAGCTTCCATGGCCGAGTGGGGACTAGAATGTGGATCTCCTGGCTCCCAGTCCAACACTCTTGCCACTACACCACACTGGCTCTCACACCACACTGGCTGTCATGTTGGTGCCCAGGAGAGTTTCTCAAATTGCCAATTGTCCCCAGAGATCGAAAAGGTTGCCTACCCCAGTATTATACTAATCTGGATTTTGGACATTTAACACTGGTTCCTCTTGGGTGCTCACAATTACTTCCCCAGGTCTCAATCTGATTTATCACCCAAACATTGCCACACAGGTGCAAATCTCACATCGGTCCTTCCAGTGCTAAAGTGCTTTTGGAAATAGACCCTCATTACGTTGCTCTTGGTTACCTCCATGAAGCCGAGTATTTTCTCTCAAATGCACTCTCTGTTTGTTGCAAAAAACATTGAGTCATTTCAAGCTGAATAGATATTCAATGACATTTGTTTCGATAATTCTGAAAAGTAATTGCAGAACAGCTTACAGAGAGAGAGAAAAGTGGGACGCCTGAAGAAAGATGGTCCGCTGTTAGAGACCCTATAGGAGCTGCCAGCAACTGAAAGGCCAAAAATCTCTGGATGAAATTACACTCAAGCATAGGCAAATGCCAAATTTGTGTTGGCTGAGGTGATGTGAATCTTGGGGCAGAGGGGAATTTTTTAGGGAAATATTGTATGGAAGTGCCTACTGATTTGCCGATTCCCCCACCCCCAACCGCTCCCCAGCCAATGATAAAATAATGAAGATGGAAGGGGCCTTGGGCGTCACCTAGTCCAGTGGCAGCTGGTGGCTTCTATTTCAGGGGGCTGTGAATCTATTCTGGGTTTTAGTCAGAAAGAGCCAGAACTCTAAAGGAGCTATCCAAGGTGCTGAACCTATGGGGGGGAGTTCAGCACCTTAGATGGCTCCTTTAGAGTTCTGCCTGGTTCCAGCTAAAACCCAGGATGGATTCACAGCCCCAATGGAATCGGAGCCACCAGCCTCCACTAATCTAGTCCACCCACCCTGCTCAATGCAAGATCAGCAATACAGAATGCAATTGCAGCATCCCTGCCAGATGGTCATCCAGCCTCTCCTTAAATATCTCCTGCCACCTCCCAAAGCATAGGGATGGCAGAACCAGCCATTTTCGAGCTCGCCTAAACTCTCTGAAAATCACTTTGAAGCTCAGTTTGGCTTGCTCCCACAAGTTCGGGAATGTGCGAACGGTTTTTGAAAAAAAAATGCTCTCCTGTTCACGTTTCAGCGTTGCGAATGGAGGCAAGTTTGGATGATTTGCTCACCGAAATGAAATATTCACCAGGGATGTACGAATTACTTCCCTGCTGTTCCAGCGGGGGGAGGGTCCGCGGGGGGGAGGCAATCCGTCCCTCCCCCCAGAATGCTCACTGGCCGGCTTTGCTCCACGGCAATTCCGCGGAGTTTTACATAGCCTATCACGTCAAAGAGCAGGGACGCAAATGGCATCCGCTACGCCGGATGCCATTTGCCCTCGCAGTTTGTCAGTCCAGCCAGCGATACGGCAATGGTGACCGTATCGCTGGGGCTTCGGAGCCAGTGGCAGGCAGGATCCACCAGCGAGGACTTCACAGGGGAGGCGGAGGTAGGAGATCTGATCCTCCACGGACTTCGGGGGGCCAGATTCAATAGAATCCGGCCTCATTGGGGTCTGTGGAGGATTTCTCCGACATCCCTAAATTGTTCACACATCCCTACCAAAGCAGTGTGTTCTGCTGCTGGACAGCTCTTGCTCTTAGGAAGCCTCTCTGAACGTTCAGAGGAAGTCTGCCATCATACAATTTCCGCCCATTGGCTCCAGTCCTGCTTCTGGAGCAACAAAGAACAAGTCTGCTCCATCTTCTGGATAAGAGCCCTTTAGATATTTCAAGACCACTGCCATGTCTCCCTTAAATCTTCTCTTCTACAGGCTAAACATATCCAGCGACTGACTGAATTTATATGCCATCCAACTGCTGGGAAAATTGCAACCTTGTCTGCAAGTTACTGAAAGGGGCCCATGTTGCCGTTCGTTAGTTCATGGGAATTTTGAACGCAGCTAGCTTCAGGATCTCTATAGCTTACAAGGTGGTTTCCTGTGATTTCTTCTTTGTGCTCCTCCCCTTCCTCCCCCCACCCCACCATTGCTGGGAGCTCTTCTGTTTGCTCTCTCTCACCTGCCAGTGTAACGGAATGCAAAATGGGCTGAACAAACCCTTTTGAAACTCTGTGCTGCCCCTGCATTGTGTATACAAGAATATTTGTGAGTAAAGCTAAGGTTGCTTCTGTGCACATGGGGCTGGTAAATGCTCATTCTGCTTTGCCTTTGTTGTTTTTACTTTGTTAATTGCCTTTCTAACAGGAGGCATCATTACTAAATAATCCCATCACCCAAGATGCTTGGGGCAGTGTAATAAAAACCCGAAAATAATAAAACAATGACTCAGGGTGTAATCCTATGCATGTTTAGACTGAACTAAGTCCTACAATAAGTCCTACAACTCCCAGCTACCCCAGCAACCATGGCTGACTGATGGAGGCTGCAAGTTGTAAGACTTATTTCTGTCTAAATACGTTTAGACATAAATAAGTCCTACAATAACATATTTACAAAGGATCAGGTCTTACAATAAGTCCTACAACATGTCTAGACAGAAATAAGTCCTACAATAAGTTCTAGGACTGAAGCTGTAGCACTTATTTCTGTCTAAACATGCACAGGATTGCGCCTTTAAACAATACATACAACAATGAAAATATCACAATATTAAAATATTAAGTCATTGAAGTTAATAATCAGAGCAGCATGTTAAATATTAAATGCCGATGGAAGAGGAAGGTCTTAACCTGGCATATATACAACAAAGATGCTTTCAACCGTTCCTTGTAGGATGTAGTCTCCAAAGCTTCACCATCCTGGTCACCTTCCTCTGGGCATGTTCTGGACTTTCTCCTTCCTACCAATTCTTCTCTGCAAGTGCCCCATCCCCATATTTCCCTTATGAAAGAAAGAAAAGGTTGGAGGATCCCCCCCCCCCCCGACACACACACACAGGAAAAAACTGAAACACAAGAACCTGTCTTAAGCTAGGTTAGAGCACAATCTGATTCATGTTTAGACAGAAAAACGTCCTACAACTCCCACCTTCCTCAGCCAGCATGGCTTTAGAGACCACATCCTACAAGGAATGGTTGAAAGCGTTTTCACTGTAGATATGCCAGGTTAAGACCTTCCTCTTCCAGCAGGCATTTAATCTTTAACATGTTGCTCTGGTTATTAACTTCAATGCTTTAATATTTTAATATTGTGATATTTTCATTGTTGTATGTATTGTTTAAGGGTGAAATCCTGTGCACGTGTAGATGGAAGTAGATCCTACAGCTTCAGTCCTGGGACTTATTGTAGGACTTATTTCTGTCTAGACATGTTGTAGCACTTACAGTGAGACTTGTAGGACTTTTTTTTCAGTCTAAACAGGCATAGGATTGCGCCCTTAAAATATTCTTCCATCTCACCCAGTACTATTTACTCTGACTGGCATATCATCTGCCATGCCTCGATCTTGTTGTTGTTGTTCAGTCGTTCAGTCGTGTCCGACTCTTCGTGACCCTATGGACCATAGCACGCCAGGCCTTCCTGTCCTGCGCTCTCTCCCGGAGTGTGCTCAAGTCCATATTCATTGCATCGGTGATGCTATCTAGCCATCTCATCCTCTGCCATCCCCTTCTCCTTTTGCCTTCAGTCTTTCCTAGCATCAGGGTCTTTTCCAGTGACTTTTCTCTTTGCATTAGGTGGCCAAAATATTTGAGCTTTAGCTTCAGTATCTGTCCTTCCAATGAGCACTCAGGGTTGATTTCCTTTGACCTCCTTGCAGTCCAGGGGACTCGTAAGAGTCTTCTCCAGCACCACAGTTCGAAAGCATCGATTCTTCGGTGCTCAGCCTTCCTTATAGTCCAGCTCTCACAGCCATACGTTGCTACTGGGAAAACCATAGCTTTGATTATACGAACCTTTGTCGGCAAGGTGATGTCTCTGCTTCTTACTATGCTGTCTAGGTTTGCCACAGCTTTCCTCCCAAGGAGCAAGCGTCTTTTAATTTCATGGCTACAGTCACCGTCTGCAGTGATCTTGGAGCCCAAGAAAATAAAATTTGTCACTGCTTCCATTTCTTCCCCTTCCATATGCCAGGAAGTGATGGGGCCAGATGCCATGATCTTAGTTTTTTTAATGTTGAGTTTCAAACCAGCTTTTGCACTCTCCACTTTCACCCTCAACAAGAGGCTCTTTAGATCCTCTTCACTTTCTGCCATTAGGGTGGTATCGTCTGCATATCTGAGGTTGTTGATAATTCTCCTGGCAATCTTAATTCCAACCTGTGATTCATCCAACCCAGCGTTTCTCATGATGTACTCTGCATATAAGTTAAATAAGCAGGGCAACAATATACAGCCTTGTCGTACTCCTTTCCCAATTTTGAACCAATCGGTTGTTCCATGTCCGGTTCTTACTGTTGCTTCTTGACCCTCGTACAGCTTTCTCAGGAGACAGGTACGGTGGTCTGGTACTCCCATCTCTTTCAGAATTTGCCACAGTTTGTTGGGATCCACACAATCAAAGCCTTTAGTGTAGTCAATGAAGCAGAAATAGATGTTTTTCTGGAATTCTCTTGCTTTCTCCATGATGCAGCGAATGTTGGCGATTTGATCTCGAGTTCCTCTGCCTCTTCGAAACCCAGCTTGTACTTCCGGTAGTTCTCGGTTCACATACTGCTGAAGCCTAGCTTGTAGGACTTTGAATATAACCTTGCTGCCATGTGAAATGAGCGCAATTGTACGGTAGTTTGAACAGTCTTTGGCATTGCCCTTCTTTGGAATTGGAATGTAAACTGACCTTTTCCAGTCTTGTGGCCACTGTTGAGTGTTCCAAATTTGTTGGCATATTGAGTGCAGCACTTTAACAGCATCATCTTTTAGGATTTTAAATAGCTCAGCTGGAATACTGTCATCTCCACTAGCTTTGTTGTTACTAATGCTTCCTAAGGCCCACTTGACTTCACTCTCGAGGATGTCCGGCTCAAGTTCAGTGACCGCACTATCATGGCTATCAGGGACATTCAGATCTTTCCTGTATAGTTCTTCTGTGTATTCTTTCCACCTCTTCTTAATCTCATCTGCTTCTGTTAGGTCCCTGCCTTCTTTGTCCTTTATCATGCCCGTCTTTGCACAAAACGTTCCCTTGAGATCTCCGATTTTCTTGAAGAGATCTCTAGTCTTTCCCATTCTATTGTCTTCCTCCATTTCTTTGCATTGTTCATTTAAGAAGGCCTTCTTGTCTCTCCTTGCTATTCTCTGGAACTCTGCATTCAGTTGGGTATATCTTCCCCTTTCTCCCTTGCTTTTCGCTTGCCTTCTTTCCTCAGCTACTTGTAAAGCCTCATCAGACAGCCACTTTGCTTTCTTGCATTTCCTTTTCTTTGGGATGGATTTAGTTGCTGCCTCCTGAACAATGTGACAGACCTCCGTCCATAGTTCCTCAGGCACTCTGTCTATCAGGTCTAATCCCTTAAATCTGTTTGCACCTCCACTGTATATTCATAAGGGATATGATTTAGGTCATACCAGAATGGTTTAGTGGTTTTCCCTACATTCTTCAATTTAGGCCAAAATTTTGCAATAAGAAGCTCATGATCTGAGCCACAGGCCACTCCAGGTCTTGTTTTTACTGACTATATAGAGCTTCTCCATCTTTGGCTGCCAAAGGACATAATCAATCTAATTTCGATATTGACCATCTGGTGATGTCCATGCGTAGAATCGCCTCTTGTGCTGTTGGAAAAGAGTGGTTGCTATGATCAGCGTGTTCTCTTGGCAGAACTCTATTAGCCTTTGTCCTGCTTAATTTTGTACACCAAGGCCATGCTTGCCTGTTATCCCAGTGATTTCTTGACTTCCTACTTTAGCATTCCAATCCCCTATGATGAAGAGGACATCTTTTTTTGGTGTTAGTTCTAGAAGGTGTTGTAGGTCTTCATAGAACTGATCAACCTCAGCTTCTTCGGCCTCAGTGGTTGGGGCATAGACTTGCATTACTGTGATGTTGAATGGTTTGCCTTGGATTCGTAGTGAGATCATTCTATCGTTGTTGAGATTGTACCCAGTACTGCTTTTCCCACCCTATTGTTGTCTATGAGTGCTACTCCATTTCTTCTAAGGGATTCTTGCCCACAGTAGTAGATATGATGGTCACCTGAATTAAATTCGCCCATGCTTGTCCATTTTAGTTCGCTGATTCCCAAGATGTCGATGTTCAATCTTGCCATCTCATGTTTGACCACCTCCAGCTTACCTTGATTCATTGATCTGACATTCCAGGTTCCTAAACAATATTGTTCTTTACAGCATCGGACTTTCTTTTCACCACCAGACACATCCACAGCTGAGTGTCCTTTCGGCTTTGGCCCAGCCGCTTCACTCTTTCTGGCGCTACTTGGAAATTCCATCTCCCCTTCCCCAGTAGTATATTGGACACCTTCCGACCTGAGGGGCTCATCTTCCGGTGTCATATCTTTTAGCCTTGTGATATGTTCCGTGGGGTTTTCTTGGCAAGAATACTGGAGTGGGTTGCCATTTCCTTCTCCAGTGGACCACATTTTGTCAGAACTCTCCACTATGACCTGTCCGTTTTGGGTGGCCCTGCACGGCATAGCTTATGGCTTCACTGAGTTACGCAAGCCCCTTCGCCACAACAAGGCAGTGATCCATGAATGCCTCGATCTACCCTAGTGCTTTTTCGTGGTATTGAAATGCACTGATAACTGTGGGGCACATTACACATTCCATATACCACTTTTTTAGTGTTATTTCCCCCGTTTTATTCCAAAATACCACAACAGATGTCATTGGGTGCACGACGAGGTATAAATGCACAAGAGGAATAGTGCCAGCATGATGGGGTCGTATCAGTATGACATGAGGTGTAGATCTGGCCCTAACCCTTTTAACAGGAGATACAAGTTAACCGGAGATATCATGGACTGACTCTGGCACCTTCTCTGTAAGCCTCAAATTCAGTGAATCCAAATTGTTTTTATTGTTTTTATGATGTATGTATTATATATGTTACTGGAGAAGGAAATGGCAACCCACTCCAGTATTCTTGCCAAGAAAACCCCATGGAACGTATCACAAGGCTAAAAGATATGACGCCGGAAGATGAGCCCCTCAGGTCGGAAGGTGTCCAATATGCTACTGGGGAAGAGCAGAGGGAATTTCCAAGTAGCGCCAGAAAGAGTGAAGCGGCTGGGCCAAACCCGAAAGGACACTCAGCTGTGGATGTGTCTGGCGGTGAAAAGAAAATCCGATGCTGTAAAGAACAATATTGTTTAGGAACCTGGAATGTAAGATCAATGAATCAAGGTAAGCTGGAGGTGGTCAAACATGAGATGGCAAGATTGAACATCGACATCTTGGGAATCAGCGAACTAAAATGGACAGGCATCGGCGAATTTAATTCAGGTGACCATCATATCTACTATTGTGGGCAAGAATCCCTTAGAAGAAATGGAGTAGCACTCATAGTCAACAAAAGGGTGGGAAAAGCAGTACTGGGGTACAATCTTAAAAATGATAGAATGATCTCAGTACGAATCCAAGGCAAACCATTCAACATCACAGTAATTCAAGTCTATGCCCCAACCACTAAGGCCGAAGAAGCTGAGGTTGATCGGTTCTATGAAGACCTACAACACCTTCTAGAACTAACACCAAAAAAAGATGTCCTCTTCATCATAGGGGATTGGAATGCTAAAGTAGGAAGTCAAGAAATCACCGGGATAACAGGCAGGCATGGCCTTGGTGTACAAAATGAAGCAGGACAAAAGCTAATAGAGTTTTGCCAAGAGAACATGCTGATAATAGCAAACACTCTTTTCCAACAGCACAAGAGGCGACTCTACACATGGACGTCACCAGATGGTCAATATCGAAATCAGATGGATTATGTCCTTTGCAGCCAAAGATGGAGAAGCTCCATACAGTCAGTAAAAACAAGACCTGGAGCTGACTGTGGCTCAGATCATGAGCTGCTTCTTGCAAAATTTCGGCTTAAATTGAAGAACGTCGGGAAAACCACTAAACCGTTCAGGTATGACCTAAATCATATCCCTGATGAATATACAGTGGAGGTGAGGAATAGATTTCAGGGATTAGACCTGATAGACAGAGTGCCTGAGGAACTATGGACGGAGGTCCGTAACATTGTTCAGGAGGCAGCAACGAAATCCGTCCCAAAGAAAAAGAAATGCAAGAAAGCCAAGTGGCTGTCTGATGAGGCTTTACAAGTAGCTGAGGAAAGAAGGGAAGCGAAAAGCAAGGGAGAAAGGGGAAGATATACCCAACTGAATGCAGAGTTCCAGAGAATAGCAAGGAGAGACAAGAAGGCCTTCTTAAATGAACAATGCAAAGAAATTGAGGAAAACAACAGAATGGGAAAGACTAGAAATCTCTTCAAGAAAATTGGAGATCTCAAGGGAACGTTTTGTGCAAAGATGGGCATGATAAAGGACAAAGAAGGCAGGGACCTAACAGAAGCAGATGAGATTAAGAAGAGGTGGCAAGAATACACAGAAGAACTATACAGGAAAGATCTGAATGTCCCTGATAGCCATGATAGTGCGGTCACTGAACTTGAGCCGGACATCCTCGAGAGTGAAGTCAAGTGGGCCTTAGGAAGCATTAGTAACAACAAAGCTAGTGGAGATGACAGTATTCCAGCTGAGCTATTTAAAATCCTAAAAGATGATGCTGTTAAAGTGCTGCATTCAATATGCCAACAAATCTGGAACACTCAACAGTGGCCACAAGACTGGAAAAGGTCAGTTTACATTCCAATTCCAAAGAAGGGCAACGCCAAAGAGTGTTCAAACTACCGCACCATTGCGCTCATTTCACATGCCAGCAAGGTGATGCTCAAAATCCTACAAGCTAGGCTTCAGCAGTATGCGAACCGAGAACTACCAGAAGTACAAGCTGGGTTTCGAAGAGGCAGAGGAACTAGAGATCAAATCGCCAACATTCGCTGCATCATGGAGAAAGCAAGAGAATTCCAGAAAAACGTCTATTTCTGCTTCATTGACTATGCTAAAGCCTTTGATTGTGTGGATCACAACAAACTGTGGCAAATTCTGAAAGAGATGGGAGTACCAGACCACCTTACCTGTCTCCTGAGAAACCTGTACGAGGATCAAGAAGCAACAGTAAGAACCAGAGATGGAACAACCGATTGGTTCAAAATTGGGAAAGGAGTACGACAAGGCTGCATATTGTCACCCTGCTTATTTAACTTATATGCAGAGTACATCATGAGAAATGCCGGGTTGGATGAATCACAGGTCGGAATTAAGATTGCCGGGAGAATTATCAACAACCTCCGATATGCAGACGATACCACCCTAATGGCAGAAAGCGAAGAGGATCTCAAGAGCCTCTTGTTGAGGGTGAAAGAGGAGAGTGCAAAAGCTGGTTTGAAACTCAACATTAAAAAAACGAAGATCATGTCATCTGGCCCTATCACCTCCTGGCATATAGAAGGGGAAGAAATGGAAGCAGTGACAGATTTTACTTTCTTGGGCTCCAAGATCACCGCAGACGGTGACTGTAGCCATGAAATTAAAAGACGCTTTCTCCTTGGGAGGAAAGCTATGGCCAACCTAGACAGCATAGTAAGAAGCAGAGACATCACCTTGCCGACAAAGGTCCGTCTAATCAAAGCTATGGTTTTCCCAGTAGTAATGTATGGCTGTGAGAGCTGGACTATAAGGAAGGCTGAGCGCCGAAGAATTGATGCTTTCGAACTGTGGTGCTGGAGAAGACTCTTACGAGTCCCCTGGACTGCAAGGAGGTCAAATCAGTCCATCCTAAAGGAAATCAACCCTGAGTGCTCATTGGAAGGACAGATACTGAAGCTGAAGCTCCAATATTTTGGCCACCTAATGCGAAGAGAAAACTCCCTGGAAAAGACCTTGATGCTGGGAAAGACTGAAGGCAAAAGGAGAAGGGGACGGCAGAGGATGAGATGGCTAGATAGCATCACGGATGCAATGAATATGAACTTGAGCACGCTCCGGGAGAGAGCGCAGGACAGGAAGGCCTGGCGTGCTATGGTCCATGGGGTCACGAAGAGTCGGACACGACTGAACGACTGAACAACAACAACATTATATATGTTGCTCTGAGAGCTTTGGATATCAGACAACTCATAACTGTAATTAATTAATTAATTAATTAATAAATAATGTTGATAGGCTCACAGAAAGCTGTCTTATAACAGGTCAGAGTATTTGTCTATCTAGCCCAGTACTGACTGCACTAACTGGCAGTGGCTCTGTCAGGGTTCCACCCTTGACCTGGACCCCTTAAACAACTGCTTAAGGATCTCTTGCCTCCTAAAGTGTCCCACCTTCCTTCTTTTACCTTCCCCTTTCCAGTAACTTTAGGCAGTAGACGTGGGGTGATTGACACTCTAAACACAGGGTTTAACCACAACAATTTACTGGTAAATTCAAGCAAGCAAATCACAACGGAGGGTGCAATCCTATTGGGATAGGCAGCCGCCTCTGAACTCGGAGGCAACCGCTTATCCAATGCAGGGCAGGAGAAGCATGGAGGGGACCATTCCCTCCACACTACAGCCGCCCTGCATTTGTGGCTAGACAGCTGATTTCAGCTGCCTAGCAGTGGGAATCCAGAGCAGGGGAAGCGGCGGCTGGACGACACATTGATTGGATGTGACATACCAGCGTTTCCACCTTCCCCGCCCCGGAACGCCCCCAGGAATGCCCCGTTTCGGCCACACCGCACTCCTCTTCTGAACACCAAGTGCAGGGCCTAGAGATGGGGGAGAATTCCGCCATGGACCCCAATGAGTCCAGATTCCAAGAATCCGGCCCCATTGGGGTCCATGGAGGAACAGAACACTCACCTCCATGCCCCTCCAGAATCGGTGCGGGTTGGCTCCCTCTGTGTGTTGATCCCTCTGTGTGTTAAGGACGCCGGCTCTGCTGGTGATACAGCCAGCTGCCATTGCCGTGCCGTATCACTGGGGTAGGGTAAGTGAGTCTCTGGACGCAAATGGCGTAGTGGGTGCCATTTGCATCCGTAAAGCTGGTAGATTAGCCTAAATGCAGCTGTAAATGGCTTAGTGGTTAAGACGCTGAACTGCAGACCGGAAGGTCGGCAGGACAGCAGTTCGAGACCCAAGTGCTGCGTGACGGTGTGAGCTCCCGTCTTCAGTCCCAGCTTCTGCCAACCTAGCAGTTCGAAAGCAGGGAATTGCAAGTAGATAAATAGGTACTACTTTGGCGGGAAAGTTAACAGCGTTCCGTGCACCTCGGTGTTCAGTCATGCCGGCCACATGACCACGGAAGCGTCTTCGGACAGCGCTGGCTCTTCGGCTTAGAAATGGAGATGAGCACCACACCCTAGAGTTAGACACGACTGGTTGGGGACACCTTTACCTTTTACCAGCTTTACAGCCGCAAATGGCACCCACTATGCCATTTGCATCCCTGTTTCCCCCCATGTTTGGCTAGGCAAATATTTGTGGAGCCTATCGTGTGAACAGGGACGCAAATGGCGTAGTGGATGCCATTTGCGGCTGTAAAGCGGGTAGATTAGCCTAAATGCAGCCATTTACAGCTGCATTTAGGCTAATCTACCCACTTTATGGCCGCAAATGGTGCCCACTACGCCATTTGTGACCGGAGACTCACTCACCTACCCTACCCCAGCGATATGGCATGGCAATGGTGGCCAGCCGTATTGCCAGCTGAGCTGGCAGCCGGCTCCGCAGGATTGCCACAGAGCAGAGCTGGCCCACATGGATTCCGGGGGTGAGGGACGGATCACCTCCCCCCCCCCACGGAATCCCCGCGGACTGAAGGTAAGGGGGTTTCGCACATTCCTACCGGGGCCATTCTGAGCTGCCTGCGAGGGCAGGAGCGGGGGAAGGTTGGTTCTCAGGGAACCAACCTCAGAGCGTGGGCTCTGAGGTCGGTTCCTGGAAACCGACGTATCCTATGGCCATCTTGCCGCTGACTAGCGGCCATAGGATTGCTCCCTAAAGGTATTTACCCATTAGAGCAGAGTGATACAAAATACATTAAGAGAATATAAAAGTTGCAAAACCTAAACCTAAGTTCCTTTACCCTAGCTGTACTTAGACTTCTGCAAGCTGTTTCTTCCTGCTCCCTCTTCAGGCTCTGGTCTCCTCCACTCTGCTTTCCCAGCTTTGGTCTTTCTGACTCTCTCTTTTTATACCCTCCTCCCCACAAACCGAAAGGACTGCTTCAAACCTGAAGAAATGGAACTTAACTGGGGAAATGAAACTACTCTTCTCAGCGATACCCCCTCCCAACAAAAACTCCAGGCCTCTAAGCCTCGCTTTTTTCCTTGTTAAGCTGGGGGGGGGGACACACCTTCCATTGATACCAATAGGAAGATTGGCTCCCAAATCATTTAAGTGCCCAGCAATGCCCCTGCTGGGATGATGGGAATTGTAGCTGAACACATCTGAAGGGCACCAGGTTGAGGGAGCTACCCTAATGTCTGGCAAGGCCTGTGCTGAATGCTCTCTCTCTCTCTCTCTCTCTCTCTCCGTCACACACACACACACACACACACACACACAGTCATCTGTATCAGAATAATATGTGGCAAGGCCCGTAATTATGATATTGTTGGATGTCATATTACAGGAATAGGAGCTGAAAGGCTAATGGCTGGAGGAAGAGAGAGCAAGGTACTCAGGAGAACGTGTCCCAGATGGAAAACTGATTTTGGATTCAATACATACAGGAGCAAATTATTTTAAATTATGCCTGCCCTGCAGTAGCCAAATAACAAGAGCTGCAGAAGACTGCAATGCAAGTTCAAAACATTCTGGTTTAAAAGTGGCTGTCAGCCAGGGAAATCCAAAGTGTAAGAATCACTTGTCTGTGGGATCAGAGTTCAAGTCTTGAGTCATCCTTTCAAGACTGGTCCAGAAAGTTTGCTGTGCCTGTTCTTTGCCGATGGGAAATATGCAAAACAGCTGCCAGCTCTGACAATAGCTAACGCATAGCCTCCCTCTGACTTTACACAGATGAAAACGGGGAACTCATTGGGCTATTTATTATGATACCTTGATTACTGCATCTAAGATTGCTGCCTCAGCTTCCCTCTACTTCTGTGAGTACGAGTGAATTGTTTATCATAGTCACAGACCAATACAAGTATTTATACAAAAGAAAGATACAACCAATTAAGAGTAGTTAGAGAAAACACTACATTTTAAATATGGGGCCAATGTAATTTCCCCCCTAATTTGTACTGAAATAAGAAAGACACTTGCAATGTTCTCAGTGATATAGGATGAGTCGTCCTTCAAACAAAACCTACCCATCTCTTAAGAAGTTTGTTCCGGGGTTACCGTCTCTACATTACATGCACTCTGCTGAAGTCTGCTCCATCTGCTGGGAAGTTGTTTTCTGGACAACTCCGGAGAGTATACAATGCCCATTTGCACAGTCCCATTCCATACAGAATAGAGAGCAAAGTAGGCTGCCTTACACCGAAGGAGACCATCTCTCTCAGTATTGTCTGCACCAGACTTCACCAAGCCCTCCAGATGTGTAGTGTGGCACAGGCCCTGGTTCAGAGATTCTTTCAAACTATATTATCAGTACTTTGGCAAATACTGATCACACGTCTACTGTGTATACAGTTAGATTTCTCTTACAACCACATACCATCTAGAGCCAGTTCAATACTTCACTCTGATATGGGCAATACAGAATTCTGGTTCTTAAGAAACCCTCTCTCAGACAAGATTTGTCTTCTGGTCTTTTTACTACAAAGCATTAGCATAACAGTACTAAATACAAGAGCTTATGCATGAATACATTCAAACACATGAAACATCTAACATCATTCTAAAACAAGGCTTCTAAGAAAGAGTTGAGTAGATTTGCTAGCTCTCAAGGATAATCAATATCAAGCTTACCAGGTTGGTTTTACAGGCAACATATTAAGGAAAGCTGATCCTAAAGGACAGCTTTCACTGTTGTGTGTTCTGAGTCTCCTTCATATACTTTTTGGATGCTATAAAATATGTCCAAACTACTTTTACTACAGTTTATATCTTTTTTTATTCTTGAATTCTCTTGGAGGCATTTGATTATCGAATTTCCTAATCGAGCAGCAGGGGTAAGATCATGCAAAAATGAAAGGTTTGCTGGATCTGCCACAGTTGGACTGCAACACCTATCGCCCCCTGCTTGTTGAGGATAATGAATGGGAGTTGTAGTCCAATACATCTTTTAGGCATCGTGTTGGGCAAGGCTGCAGTACACCATACCCTCTAACATGTTTTTATTACATATTTTATTGTTGTACACCACCTTGGGAGAGCTCCTGTTCTGAAAGGCGGCCAAGAAATTTGAAAATAAATTAAATAAATACATTTCACAGATGAAATTGGGGACATGCTTTCTGAACATTCCCATTTTTACACCAAGGATCATTTCATGAGCCATATCCCCTCAACTGTCATGTGTTGTCGAAGGCTCTTTATTGCCAGCATTCGCTTATGCCACATTGGTTCCTCCTGAAACAACCTGCTCTGCATTGATTTAAAACAGAGGTCTTGAACTTCTTTCAGCACAAGGGCCAAATTCCAATTTGGAGAAGTTCTCAGGGATGGCTGGGGCCAATGGCAAAAGGGGTGGGGCCACCACCACCCCAAATTCCAGCATATTGTAGCTTAAAGCTCTTACTGTCAGTAGCTCAGCATTAGAAGAGGAATTTCAACCTTTCAGAATGGGGGAAAAACTGCCCCAAAGCCAGGAAACCAGTAGATGATTGGTAGTTGGGGGGAAGGGGTGGGGCCAGGAGAAGGCATGTGGCCATCTGGGAAACCCCAGAGGGGCAAATTGAGACCCCAGGAGGGGCGGATTTGGTGCCTGGACTTGAGGTTCCCCATCCCTGCATTAGACTCTGTAGAGGAAATTCCCCGGAAGACCTTTGTCTATCGAGGAGATAGTGTGACATGCTACAGCTGCTTCCTTTATGCCTGGAACCCCTGTGAGACCTTAAAAGCCAGGTATCTTGGGCCTCTTTTAGAGCCTTCTAGCTTCTTGGCCTGACTCCTTGTTCTTCAAACACGTTAGGATGGTATGGCCTGAGAAGGCCGGGAGGCTGTGCTCCACCTGGTAATATAGCTTATCTTTTGGGTAAGATGAAAAAATGCCTAAACATCATGAGGCTGTCACAAGAGCTGTGATTGATTGGGGAGCTGTGGGAGACAGCACATTACGGGAGACTTTGGGTAGATAAGTCCCTCCGGAGCATCGCTCAGCGGAGCTTTGGCACATGCCGGGACTGCAGAGGTGCTGTGTATCGGCCGACTGGAGTCTCTCCGCTGTCGTAATCTGGGGCCCTCGATAGTAGAACAGAAGAATAAGATATTTTGCTTAGTTTTGCTTTATAACATCATATGCTTAACTGTCATACTCTGCCTTCTATAGTTAATAAAGCTTTTTGACTCTTACTCCCTTGTGTAGTCATTGCTCTGAATCCAAGAAAGAACCTCTCTGCCTTTAGCAAAACAGACTCTTCACCAGATCAGGCTGGATTTGGCCTGCAGGCCTAAGGTTCGGCACCCCTGATTTAAAAGCTAAAACCTTTTCGTGTCAGATAGGCTAGAAAACCATCAGTGTCCTATGATCATTTGTCAGCGGTTCATGGTGCCTAGTGTCCATTGCCATGCATTTACATGGATGCACACTAGAGACAAGATGCACATTGCTCAGATTTAACTTCTACCTAGGGAAAGCCTCGAATGCTGATGGCTAACTTGCAACTCACATTAACGCAATTTTAGCAAGGCAAAACTAAGGATAAAATAGCTTCAGGGATTTAACCAAGGACGTGTGCCAGAAAAACAAGGTCTGTCCCTGGGAAACAGTAACCACTGGAGCAGATACTGTCCACAGGTCCAGGTCCAGGGTCAGCACCTGTGGGCAGCTGCGAAGCTCCCAGTGTTCTGGGAGGGCTCCACCAGCACAGCCTTGGACTTCCCAAACTGAATGGCTGGGTCTGCAAGCCGCCATTTTAACTTTCCCACAATGCCTTCAATGTCGCATTGGTGCGGAGCGCTGTGGGAAATCTAAAAAGTTGGCTTGCAGCTGTCTACCATTACTAGGGTGACCATGTGTCCTACTTTACTGAGGACAGTCCTCCATCTGAAGGGGTCTCAGAGGAGGTCCTCTGTTTGAATGAGTCCTATATTTGAAGGGCTATCCAGGCCAGGTCCGCTTGAAAGAGAAAGAACCCTAAGAAGAGAGAGCAGCAGGGACCCTGAAATTGCCCATCAGCAGGAAACTGAGATGGCACGCAGGACAATTACTCACACTCTTCCCCACTGCACTGAGCTGTATTGTCATTGTGCCTGAATTTGCATCGATACATATAAATTAATCAAAGTTACGGTTCTCCCACTAGTAACGTATGGCTGTGAGAGCTGGACTATAAGGAAGGCTGAGTGCCGAAGAATGGATGCTTTCGAACTGTGGTGCTGGAGAAGACTCTTACGAGTCCCCAGGAAAGAGCGGAGGACAGGAAGGCCTGGCGTGCTATGGTCCATAGGGTCACGGAGAGTCGGACACGACTTAACGACCAAACAACAACAAAGTATAAATCAGAATATGCACATTTTATGCAAATCTGTGTCCTCTTTTTGGATGATGCATTTCCACTTTGGGGGCCAGGTGTAAGTGGCCACCCTAACCGCTGCGACAAGGTAAGCCCACAGTTGAAGTGCCTGATTCCTATGCTAAAGGGAAGAGAAGCCATTTGTTATTTCTGGCTTCAGCCATGAAGCTGTATATGTTACCCCTGGGACGATGTGGTCTGAATTATGATCTTGACAGTAGAAGTGCAGTGCTGGCAATAAAGCTCACATCCAGCTTTCCCCACCCCACCCCCCACAACTCCCTTTTAATACAGTTAATCCCTTCATTTTTCCTCCTTGAAAGCTGTTTAAATGTTTAAAGCCAGGAGCTGAAAGAACACAGCCTCTGTGATGACGGAAGGACTCTGTCCCTGGCTTGTGCATGGATGAAAAATAAGTTCTATGTATGAGGCAAAGGCAGGGATGACCCCTTTCAGGACTGGCCCAAGACATTTCGCTGCCTGAGGCAGGAAACAGGATGGTCCCCTGCACATCCCATGCCCAGAAGCCGACTGGATTGGCAGATGAATCTGTCTTCAACGCTGATGATGGGACAGCATCTTCCATCGCACATGAAGGCAGCAGGCTAACTTCAGGGGTGCAGAGCAGGCCGCATGGCCCACTGGTCTCTCCTCCAAGAGCTTGCTGCCATCTCCCAGCATCTGCCACCTGAGGCAACTGCTTCACTCTACCTAATGGTAGGGCTGGCCCTGGCCCCCTTTTCATCCTGTGATTTTCCTTCCAAGCCATGAAATTTGGCCACCAGATTATTTTGTGTTTCAAATGTAAGCCACTCCAGAAGCACAGTTTCACCAGTAGCATTTGGCACTCTTGGGTTCACATTTCCACGGGATCAGCAGCACAATGAGGGCCAAATGAGATGAGACACCATTTGTGCAATTAGTGAATGCCTTGGACGGCTTTAAAAAAGTAAACGTTAGGTGCGGGAGTGGTGAGGGATCCAGGCCAGGATTCTTGCAGGGGTAGGGGTTTTAACCCTTAGCCTCCCGCTGCAGCACTGCTCTGGATCCATCGTGCCCCCCCTCCCCTGCTACCCACATACCTGGTATTTATATTGGAAGAAAAGCTCCCATTCACATCTATTGAAGCTTCCCCTCACCCTCATGCGAATAGAAAGTCCTGGGGGCCCCATCTAGACTGGGACCACAGCATGTGTGTGTTGGGGGTAAAGCCCCCCCTACCACCCACCTCGTACCTGCTGCTGATTTTTGAAACGCTATTTAGGGTGCCTCATTCTAATTTGACCCGGTATGTACATTTATATCTCTCATTTGTTGTTCACGGTGCGCACATTTCCCAAAATGGTGAAAGGGCAGTTGACGAGCTGGTTCTAAGTGTCTCTCTCCGCATCTTTTTGGCAGCCTGTTTTGGCCACTGACTTGAGTTGGAGGGTCCTTGTCTGCTCCCCTTCCGAGGGATTTTAAAGCAGGCAGATGAGGACTCAGTTATTCCATCATTAGGACATGAATTTGTGAATGTACCCTAGGTCTCCAAGCCAGCATGACTCACCATAACGTTTATTTATTATTTCCAGACGGGTAGCCATGTTGGTCGGCTGCACCAAAAACAACAAAGAGTCTTGTGGCACAGTTATTCTGGCCGTGGGTTAATCTTTAAGGTACCACAGGACTCTTTGATGCTTATTTATTAGAATGTGTATACCCCCCCTTTCAGTTTGTAGATCTGCAAGGCAGCTAACGACAAATGTTAAAACTACAATACCTAATAAGAACAAAGTCTCTTTCTCTCTGTCTCTCTGTCTCTCTCTCTCTCTAACACACACACACACACACACACACCACAATCAAAAAGACAAATCCAAGCAGCAAAATCAGTAAAAACATCAGTGTCAGTAATTTAGGGCTGACAATGTGGACTGGCATCCTTGGACGGATGCTGAAGCCCCTCTCATCACGGAAGGGCCTGCTACCTCTGGGCTCCTCTTTTGCTGGGATTGTTGCACTAGCTCACCTGTCTGTAGCTCAGCAGCAGAGCACTTGCCTTGCATGAAGAAGATCCATGGTTCAATCCTCGGCTTCTTCAGGTAGAGCTAGGAAAGAATCCCACCTGACACCCTGGAGAGACGCTGCTAGTCAGTGTCAGCAATACTGGGCTAGATGGATCAAGCTTCCTGTTGGGAATACTGCAACCTCATCTGCAAGTTACTGGAAGGGGGCAGTGTTGCCGTTACTTAGTTCATGGGAATGGGCCACAGCCAGCCTTAGGATCTCTATAGCCTGCAGTGTGGTTTCCTGTGATTTGTTACTTTTGCTCCTCCCCTTCCTCCCCTCCCCCTCCCCTCTCTCTCTCTCTCTCTGACCTCCTCCATTTCTGGGAGCAGTTGTGTTCGCTCCCTCTTGCTTGTGCTGGTGTTACAGAACCCAAATGGACCAAACAAACTATTCTTTGAAATTGTACGCTGTACCTGCATATTATACTCAAGACTAGATCACAAAGAAAGCTGTTTTTACCTTTCTTCACTAAAGAAGGGTGTGGTCTCCTTTTTAGCCTTGTGTGTACATGGGACTGGCATTTATTTATTTATTTATTTGCTTGCTTGCTTGCTTGCTTGCTTGCCCATCTGGCTGGTCATCCAGCCACTCTGGGTGATGTACAATAATAAAAACAGTTTAAAACAATACAATTCTACATTAAAAGCATATTTCTAAAAATACCCTAACCCACCCCAAATGCCTGCCTGAACAACCACATTTTTAATGCATAGCGGAACCTCATTAAAGAGGGGGCATGGCGGAGTTCCCTAGGGAGGGAGTTCCACAAAGTGGGGGCCACCACAGAGTGGGGGCCACCACAGAGAAGGCCCTCTGAGAGACTGGTAAATGCTCATTCTGTTCTGCCTTTTGTTTTTCTCTGCTAACTGCCTTTCTAACAGGTGGCATCAATACTAATAATTCCCATCAGTTCCTATGTCCATCCTTGAGTGCTTTAGAAGCTGCTTACTCACCTGCTTTTTTAGTACAACTAGTGGGGGCTGCCCCTCCTTGCTGCCTGCTCTCTTGCTTGTCTACCCAGCAAAGAGGAAGATCTGCTGCCACGCAGGGGTGGGGGCTTTGGAGGGGAGGTCCCACTGAGGGTCTTTCTCAGCCTCCCCCCACTGGAGCTGACACTATAGTTCATTAATAAAGTAAAGTCCCATAAGCTCTACAAAGCCAAACTGCCTTTGTTTGGCATTGAAAGGCCAATAGTGAGGAAGGGTGATGGAGCTCCCGAAGAAGGGAGTTTCACACAGTTGAGGTGCCACTGCGAAGAAGGTCCTGCCCTGTAGCCAAGCACTGTATACACATACATTCAATGATGAGTATGCACAATGCATGGCCTCTGAGGAAGATCTCCATGTTCAGGTAGTTCTGTATGGCAGGAAAGGAGAGAATGCAGTGTGTTTAAATAGTACTCCCACTAATCCTAACCTATCCTCTGATGCTGGGTGCATAAAATGAAGTGTACTGTCAGTACTGCAACCAACAGTGCTGTCGTTCAGAAACTATATTCATATATTTGTAACCCAAATGGACCAAACAAACTATTCTTTGAAATTGTACGCTGTACCTGCATATTATACGCAAGATTAGATCACAAAGAAAGCTGTTTTTACCTTTCTTCACTAAAGAAGGGTGTGGTCTCCTTTTTAGCCTTGTGTGCACGTGGGACTGGCATTTATTTATTTGCTTGCTTGCTTGCTTGCTTGCTTGCCCATCTGGCTGGTCATCCAGCCACTCTGAATCAGTATTGGAACACGGTGCATTCGGCATTTATTTTATTATTTATAAAATGAATTCACCAGTACAAGCTGGTGGTTCCTATGTCAGTGAGGCAGTGCATCCACTCTGGGCTTCAGTAGAGTTCTGACTGGTTCTGACTGAAACCCAGAGCGGATTCATTGCCCCACTGACATAGGAGCCACCAGCCTCCACTGGGATTTGCCGTTTTCCCTTAGAGCTCAGGGCAACGCCCAATGAACAATGTTCAACATACAATGAAAATGAAAAGGTTAGTAGCTTTGGCGTGGCCCATCAAGTCTTCAGAAAGGAAACTGCATGCCAGCCTTCCCCAACCTGGTGCTCTCTGGATGTGTTGGTCAATGGCCATGCTGGCTGGGGATGATGGGAATTGTATCCCAACACATCTAGAGGACACCAACTTGGAGAAGGCTGATGTATGCCAAGGAGCATCAGGCACATAAAACAGTGCTTTGACACATGAATCAGAACACCAACTAAGGTAAGTGTCTAATATTGTCAGATAGGGTGACCCTGTCTCCTACTTTACAGAGGACAGTCCTCCCTTTGAAGGGCTGTTCAGCCCAAGTCCAGTTTAAAGATAAGGAACCATAAGAAGGGAGAGCAGCAGAGGCCTTGAAGCTAAGCATAAACAGTTAGAAGCTGGGCTCACCTGGTCACAGCCTTTCCCACAATGGTGAGATGTAAAGTATTTCGATTTAAATTATAGTAATTATTTCTAAAATTGATTCTATATGGATTAGCATATGCAGATGTTATGCAAATCTGTGTCCTCTTCTGTCCTCTTTTTTTTAAAATGATGTATTTCAGGTTTTTTGACAAGGTGTAAGTGGCCACCCTAGAAAGACTGGCAGCTACGAGGTCTTTGACTCTCTTATTCCAGAGCAGTCCTCAGTAAAATTAATCCACATTCTGAACAAGAGCTGCTAACGGGGGTTTCTGGGCTCGAGAGATTTTGTTAAAAGTCTGAGGTTGCACTCAAACTTCCATGAGAGCCCTCCTTCCTCACAGAGAAGGTGTCATGGGAAGCTTGGAGGACACACCATTCAAGAAGCTAGACAACAACTTTATTGTCTCTCTTAAACAAGAGCAGAACAGCCACAGGAAATCCCTGACTCCACACATTGTAACTAAATCCAGTGCCATCTAGTGACTAAACTATATAATGACACTATCCATACAGAGAAGCTGCTACTTTTCCAAGAGCGACTTCAAAGAAATGAATGGGAAATAATTTCCTCATAACAAACTGAAACTTCTAGAACCCTTTCGCCATGCTCAAGTGTCTGCACAATTTAGTGCCTAAGAACTGTTATTCTCAGAAACATTTAAATACCAGAAAAAAAATTAAGTTTAGAAGTGAATTCTCCTTATGCTACCAAATTCCTTATTTAAGGGTGGAATCCCATGCATGTTTAGACCGAAAAAAGTCTTACAAGTCCCAGCATGCCCCAGCTAGCATGGCTAGCTGGGGCATGCTGGGAGTTGTAGGAAATTTTTCTGTCTAAACGTGCATAGGATTGCACCCTAAGCTGCTATTCTATATCCATTTACATGGGGATAAGCTCCACTGAACTCAATGGGACTTACCTCTGAGTAGACAGAGTATATAGGATACTGCTACTAGATCAGGTGTAGAGAGCCTGTAGCCCTCCAGATGTTGGACACCAACTCCCATAAGATCTATCCAGTATGGCCAATGGTCAGGGATGCTGGGAAGTATAGTCTGGCAACATCTGCGGCTCCATAGGTTCCCCATCCTTCTGTTAGATGGTCTAAGGAAATTTTACATCATCTTCTAATGTGGATTACGCCAGCTGGATTCTATTACCTGTATGGATTATCTAATTTGCATGTTTAATTAGCATAATTCTCCTTCTGCTGGCCATCAGAGCTGCAGTTGAGGACCTTCTCTACTTTCTAAGTTCCCTGATGTTGTCCACAAACTTTCAGATCTGTCCTCAACGACACAAAGGGCTAGCAACTTGCGTTTTTAAAACAAAACAAAACAAAAATGAAGTGGAGATTCCTTTGGTGCTGAACTGTGCGGCTAATAACAAATGCCATGTTTTTTTTGTGGCTTGCATGCAAACACAGAATACGCCCAGCTCTGGCGATATCTTCTTTGAGAATCACTATTGAGATCAAGATATGTCACCCTACATGTACATTACAATCCACCAAATGTCATTTCACAGGAGCTTTAAATCTGTATGGCTCAAAAAGATTAGCCTCACGTACCTACAGGAAGACAACTGTCTGCTACAACTCGATTATAACACCATAATTTCATACTCTATTGCAAAGGAAATGGACCGAAACCACAAGCAATCATTAGATGTTTATAAGATGATTCACCCGACAACACAGCCCAAGTCTAGGTCTCTACAAGCTTTCAATGAAACATGAGTCTGGCATAATAATTTTAGAGTACTGATGTATCACGTATACTTTAGCTCTGATACAGACATTGTTTTCAATATGCTTTTCTGAACCACAAAGCATCCCAATATTCCAGGGTGATTGGCTGTTATTTGCTGCTTTCAATTTACCTTTCTTTTCGATCTCTCTGATTTTCTCGAAATATTCTTCACCTTTTTATGAAGATGATATACCACCTAAGAAAAGAAAAAGAGAATATGCTGCTTTATTTCACAATAGGGTCCCCCCTCCCCACACACACACACACTGCCCCTCCTGCTGCATACAGGATTGTTTTTGCACATATTTTGCCTATCAAGAGAATAATGAATCTTTCCCAGAGTTTGTCATCGCAATGCACTGGCTCTCTTCCAGTCCCCTCTGCTCCTCTTGGCCTCTGCGCTATATACTGTCACTCAGCTGACAATCATGTACCATATAAATTGGTTGTAGAAAGATACGCTGAACCGGCTCCAGCCCTGAAGGAGCCATGAGCAAAATGTCCTCTGGTGGGACGCCTCTTACATTGGCGGCTTATTTGGCATTAGCAGCTGCAGCAACACTCCAAAAGTGGCTGGGAACTGCAATTTTAATTTCCCACAATCCCCCCCGAGCGCCCAACTCAGTGTCACTCCAGGGCATTTGAGGGAATCAGAATGGAGGCCTGCAGACCCAGCTGCCAAATATGGAGGTCCCGAGGCAGATTTTTATTTATTTATTTCAAACATTTGTATCCTGCCCTATATCCTTAGGACCTCAGGGCAGCGTACAGATAAAACCATTGTGTGGTGCAGTGTGTAATTGTGTCCATGTGGCGGATGAAAAGAACAAACCGCAAACACCAACTTAAATGGGTTATTAAATTGGCCACCACTTTATTGATTTGAATAGGATCGGCAGAGCCATAGGGCATGGATCTCCCATTGGGCAGCCTGCCTGCTGCCCGATATTCCTTCCTGGCCCACCTGCCAGGAGTGTTGGTGACGGGTGGAAGGGTCAGAGGCCCACCACAGTGCAGATTGCTAGCATGAACCCTTTCCCTCCCCGCTGGATGTGGCACGCCTGCAGCCACCATGCTGGCCTGGTCTTGGTGCCACACCCACCCAGATCCCTTAAGGGGATCCCACCACAAGGAAGGATCCAGCCCGATGCCTGTCACGCCCCACGAAGGTGTGACATAAACAATACAGTTCTACCAAGAGAGCACTCAAGTAGTTCAGCTTATTTAAACATGGACCACTCTTGCATTGAGGAAGGCGAAAACCCTGCCCCTCCTTTCTTGCTGATTAGAAGGCAGGTAAAATTCTTCCCCAGCCCCGTTACTGGCGACTGACTTCTGTCCATTGCAAGATCTGCTATTACCGGGGGGGGGGGGGGGGAGGTGGCCACAGCGAAGGCGCCAGCCAGCACACGAGGCCACGCTTTTTTATGAGCCTCAGATGGCTGACAGAGGGAACTGACTGCCGCTGCTCCTGCCAGTGGAGACAACCAGCCTTTTGATCAGCTCGGCGCTCGTGCGGAGGAGAGGCACCGCCGCGGCTGCTTCTCAGGCTCTCGCCAGCTCCCTTCCTTCCCTGCCATAGGACCTGCGCACACTCACAATGGCAGCTCCCCGGTAAGCAGGAAACTGGATATTTAGACAGTATAAAACAATAAATAATTTAAACAGCTAGCAACATATCAAACCATTAAGCAGCTAATACCAATTTAAAATCTAAAACAATAAAACGGTGCTACTTTAGGGAATGCATTTAGCCCTCAAAGGCTTTGGTAAATTTTTTAACTTGGCGCCGAAATGAAACCAGTGTCTGGGCCAATCAGGCCTCTAAGGGGAGGGCATTCCACAACCGGGGTGCCACAGCAGAGAAGGCCCTCTCCCACGTCCCATCGTAGTGTATGTCTCGCACTGGTGCGACGTAGAGGAAGGCCCCTCCGACAGATCTCATTCCTCGGGCAGGCATATATAGGGGGAGGCACTCCCTCAAATATCGAGGTCCCAAGCCGCTTAGGGCTCTAAATGCCATCACTAGCACCTTGAATTCCACTCGGAAGTGTATCAGCAGCCAGTGCAATTCCTTTAAGACTGGTGTTTTGCGATCATAGCATCATAGAATAGTAGGGTTGGAAGGAGCCTATAAAAAGACGTTCCAGTCAACGGCCTAGCTGCTGCATTTTGTGCTAGCTGCAACTTCCGAGTTGTCTTCAAGGGCAGCCCCACATAAACTGCATTGCAGTAGTCTAATTGGGAAGTTACCAGCATGTGCACTACTGTGGCTAGGTTGTCCTTGTCCAAGAAAGGCCATAGCTGGTGGATCAGCCAAAGCTGGCCTCAAGTAGTCCGGGCCTCAGAGTCTAGCTGGGGCTTCAGTGACAGAAATGGATCTAGGAGTACTCCCAAGCTACGCACCTACTCCTTCAGGGGGAGCACAACCCCATCCGGGACAGGTCGCTTACCCAGGACAGCACTTACTCAGATGCAAGTGCTGATGGGCCCTGCTGAGGGTACTGGGACCCTGGCAACTGCCCAAGGATGCCAGGTGCTGGCGCCAGAAGCCTGTGCTGAACCATGACTTCCTGGCTTGCAGTAGCTTTGAATCACAGCAGCTTTACATTTGTGGGAACAAGCGGGCCTTGCAACAAACTCAGGGCCAGATTAAGACACGCTGAGGCCCTTGGCCATGTCAAGATTCAGAGGCCCCATACCATAAAAAATAAAGAGAAAAAATGTGTATTGCATTATAATAGAAAGGTCCATTATATTTGCAAATACACATAGGTAAAGATGCAATGAGGAACAACTAAATAAAAGATATTTCTTGCAAAAACCTTTATTTGCATTATCAAATACCTTATGATTTCTTAATTACCATATATGAAATTGAAGACTTTTAATTTATAGAAACACAAGAGCAATTGCAGAGATCAGAACTTAGTTAATGGAAGTAGCAATGAAGCTTGTAATGAACAGTTAATACTGGCATTCTAAATAAAACACATACAGACTTGCATTAATCCTAGCTTCCATTGTCTCCTCCGAAGTCTGAGGTGAGGTTGGGCAACCTGTGGGTGATGTGAGTCGTCCAGCAGCTCTGGAAGGGAAGTTGATGGGATTGGGTGTGGATTGGGATGGGGAAGTCAGGATTCAGAATTTGGATGGTGGATTTTATATGAAAAGTTTTAAGCCAAAGGAATTTCAATTATAATAAATCTGAGTTGTCTCCAAAGTATTTAGAGGCCCTTCATAACATGAGGCCCTAAGCCATGGCTTACTTGGCTTGTTCCTAAATCCAGCCCTGAACAAACTGTTGCAGTGTGGACTGTTCCTGTTCAGGGTTCCAGCCAGCCACTCACAACCTCTTCAAGGATACTCCATTCCATTTCTTGTCCAGTTTTCCATCCCTGTCCCACAACAGGCAAGTCAGCATTCCGTGGCTACTGAGCATGCTAAGTCCTAATTGGCTGCTTTTCAGATTCACCCCTCCTAAGGTTCCCCCCACCCACACCAGCTTTTTAGATTTCTGCAAGCCTTGGGATTCCCATGCTGATGCCTCCCTCTTGTGTGTAGATGGTGTTGTTTTGGCTACATAAGGATCGACTATCAGAGAATAAGTCTGCTGCTACTAGTATATCGAATTAGGACAGAGTTTTGGCACACGTATTGCTGGTTCAGTCAATACGTCACTCCACATTACTGGGTGAACAGTTGTCATAGAAGGATTGTCTCCTCCCATATACACCTGCCCAGACCCTAAGATAATCTTCAGCGGTCTTTCTCCAGAAGCCCCCACTAAAGGAAGTGAGGTGGGTGGCTACTTAGAAGAGGGCCTTTTCTGCCGTGGCACCCCAGTGGTGGAATGAGCTTCCCAGAGGGCTCACCTGGCACCCACATTGTGCTCTCTTCAGCATCAGGTGAAGACCTTTTAATTTTCCCAGGCACTGTAGTTTTTCAGTTTCTGTTTTAAATCTGGTACTGTGTTTTAAATCTTTGCACTGTGGCTAGGTTTTATTTATTTTATTTATTGCATTTATATCCTGCCTTTTTCCACTTGCAAGGAACCCAAGGCGGCTTACATTATCCTCCTCCTCTCCATTTTATCCTCACAACAACAACCCTGTGAGGTAGGCTGGGTTGAGAGTCTGTGACTGGCCCAAAGTCACCCAGTGAGCTTCCATGGCCGAGTGGGACTAGAACCTGGATCTCCCGGCTCCCAGTCCAGCACTCTCACCACTACACTACACTGGTTCTATTTGGTTATTGTTGTTGTTGTAGTTGTTATTATTATTATTTATACTGTAGTTTTAAACTTTTACATTTTAATATTGCATTTTATCATCTTATATTATATGGTTTTAATTGTTGTGAACTGCCTAGAGAGCTTCAGCTATTGGGTGGTATAGAAATGAAATGAAATGAATAAATGAATGAATGAATGAATGAATAAATGGATAGATAGATAGATAGATAGATAGATAGATAGAGAAAATGCTGAAAAAATGAAAAATTATTCCCCCCCCACACACACACACACTTTCTTGATTTCAGCAGCCTAATTTAGAGAGGGAAATTGTTTGTTTGTTATCATTAAACTATTGGGAGACAGAATGCCAACTGTGAATTACCTGGAGATCTACCATTAGAACCTGATATATCTACAGCCAGCCCCTGGGTTAGATGACTTCAAAATGGGATTAAATCATGGAGGAAAAGGCAATCAATGGCTACTAGTCATAATGGCTAAATTTATTTATTTAAATGATTTTATCCTGCTCCTCAGCCAAAAAGCCTCCCGAAGCGGCTTACAAACAATCTGTAAAAGAAGACAGTCCTTGCTCACAGGCTTACGCTCTAAAAAAAGGCATGACACGCAAGGAAGAAGAAATGGGGAGGGACAAGGGAAAATAACACATCTCTCAGCAGGGCTGGTGGAATGGTCCTGCTTTCCCCTTTCATCTCCCTCGGTACAACCTCAGAAAGGTTGCTGGTGGTGACAGTTGAGGGAGAAGGGCCATCATGGGTCTGTATGCTACCTCTGGGTTCAGAGGTACCATGCCGCCAGAGGTCCAGCTGGGCATAATGTTAATTGCATGAATGCAGTTAACATGCACGAGATGGGGGTGGGAGGGTTGTTATGCAAATAGCAGTCTCTCTGAAACTGCTGTTTTAATTCTAAGGGAAGCTTCCTATTGTATAGGTAGGAGGAATGACTGTAGAATCAGCAGGGCTTAAACACAACTATTCTTTAATTCGCACACACAGAGATGACCACTGCGCAGAAACTTCACCCACGGTTGCTACTCCCAGCTCTTTAGGAGCTGCCAAGGTTCAAAACAATAACTAAGCCACAGGACCACCCCTCCACCCCCCCACCCGGATACATAACACTTCCCTTGTTTACGCCTCAAATATAAGCCACGACACCCGGGTTCTCACAACAGGTCAAGCTGCGGTGTCCCACCGTCCCAGGTATGGCCTTCATATTCAAAATGGCAGCCAGCACGTGTCTCGGAGCCCCACAAGTGAATTAACCCAGGGTGGCTCACCGTGATGTGTGAACCGGCCCACAGTGTCCGGGTTGCTTTGGCTTTTCCAAAGCTGCTGTTTATCAACACCCCAACCCCAACCCCACACACATTTAATTATTTTCATGCAATTAACATCACACCCAGTTCCGCCCTGAATTACCTGTGGCTGAGGAACAACAGCAGGTATGATAAATTGCCCTCATTTCCTCTTTGTGGGCTTCCCAAAGGCATCTGGTTGGCCGTGGTGGGAAAGAGCATTGCTGGATCCGATGGTCCAATAGAGCAGGGTGCATGTTCTTATGTGTTAGAAGCCCAGGTATTGGGCTTCTCAACACAAGGCTGTTAATGTGCTTATCTGCTTTCGGTTTCGTCACAGAATTGAGATCCAAGCAGTACACAAAGAGTGTTTCCTTTCCTGCTTTTCTGATACATAACCTCTAGGTGGCACTGTGGTATAATGGAATACCACAAATACACAAGTGAAAAAAAGCATTTCGCTTTCACAAATAATATCGCATTTTCCCTGCTCTAAAAAAAACCTCACCGAAAGTGCTCTTTAGACACATAAGCAAACCTGGAGGGTCCAGATGCTCCATGAACAACTGTGAATAGAGAATGACAAGTGTACAATAGATGCCTCATATAGGGGAGCCCATTGAGGGGGTCTTGCCCAGAAAAGCTCATTGTATAAATGGAACAAAGTGGAAATAGAAACCTGTCTTATAAACAGGGTCTTGTAATACAGGAATGGTTCTGTTTCTTGCGTTTTCAAAGAATGGTAGGAACTAGGGCTAGGCATTTGCCTACAATGAAGCATAAGTCAGAGGCAAGGATTCCCACCTAGGAGATATTCCTGCCCCTTCAGTATCCAAGGAGCTAGATCTGGGGCAAAGCAGGCTGGCTCCGAGGTTTCAGAACCGCTATGGAGCCTTGGGAGGGCTTCTAAGAGTGGACGGAGTGGGAGTGTATGTATGCAAATGGGGCAGGTGTAGTTCTGTGACTGACAGCTCTAGATTCCAAAGAGGGGATGAATTTACCAGGGCTGTCCTTTTACTTCCAACCATGGTGCTTTGGGGAGGGTACCAGCAGCAGCAGCACCATCACCACCACCCAGGGCTGGAGCCAAGGGTAGACATGGTTGGGTACCTGCCAAGTGCCCCAAATCCATCAGGGACCCACTGGAGTTGCTCCTCCTCTTCTGTTCACCTGCCTCTTGTTCTGACCCAGATAATGGCAGTGGTGAGAAGGGGGAGGAATAGATGCCACTGCCTACTTCTTGCCTGGCTCTCCGCCCATCAAGCAAGCAAGCAGCAGCAATGATGAGAAAGAGGAGGAGCAAAATTAGCTGGAGACAATGGCGGTGAGAAGGCAGACTTACTGAGAGAAGGGGCTCCATTGAGGGGGTCTTGCCTAAGGCCCCTCAAAAACCTGGAGCCGGCATTGCTACCACCTACGAGTTTTTGGAGCTCTTTGCAGGCCCTGCCCTACCATGAGGCAGAGTGAGTTGGCTACCTTGGGTGGCAGATGCTGGGGAGTCAGGGGGAGCTGTGTGTGTCACATGACCTGCCTTCTGTCACCATGCCCTGTTTTGCCAATTGTTTTGTCAATAGGCAATGGTTCTTTTCGAATATTCAGGGGCAATGAACACATCAATGGGTGAAGGAAAGACGTTTATTTAGCTAAAATAGGCTAATAAAGCAAGGAAAAGCAAGACAATACATTCCAAGCATAATGTATACGTTCCTTCAGTCACTGGGAACCCCATACTCTTATCTTAAGATCAGCAAATCAGATAAGAGTGGTGATGAATGGCTCCAAAGGCCTGGCCCTTGGTACCTGTTGACAGGGCTATCACTGAAATATAGAATCATAGCATGGTATGGTTGGAAGGGGCCTACAAGACCATCGAGTCCAACCCCCTGCTCAATGGAGGAATCCAAATCACGTTCCTTAGTCCTCTCCCTGCGCAAGCAACACACTCCAGGAAACAAGGCTTTGCGCTACACTTCTTTATTAGTTAATGACTAGCTTCTTTACAAAATCTAGGAAACTCTCATACTGCAGTGAAACAGCTAATCCACACATCTATGAATATCAATGGAGGAGACGAAGTGGAAGTTAGGGAAGTTATCAGCAGTCTGGGCAAGACTAGCTTCGCCAGAATGCCCCTCCCTCAGGGTCGCTCCCTCCTAAGTTGGCTTTCATGAGTGGCCAACCTGGCAGAGCGCCTGAGCCCTGCCCCTAACTCTTCCGACTTCACTCTGCGACAGACCCTAGCATCCCTCAAGTCATGCCCCTTGCCCTCCTCCTCCGCCTCCGAACCTTGGGTTCTCATGCTGGAGGAAAGGGGTGTGTGTTCAGCCTGGGCCATCTGTGTGTCAGGGTCTTGGGAAGAAAGGCTTGCCATATCTGAGCTCACTACGGAGGGTGCCTCCCCCTGTCCTGGTTGTTCCCATTCTAAAACTGAGCTCCTAGATATCTCCACAATCTCAGATTCATTCCTGATAATGGCCCTTGGAGAGGTTCTGAATTGGGAGGGTCCCAGGGAATTATATACTATCCCCTTGATTACTCTCATTCTGGGCATGGCCCCAGGACTTCATACATTCTCCAATTCCTCAACAATTAGCAGACAGGCAGCCCAACACAGATTGCTCCCATCTCCACTCTCAGCTGAGCCTTGACATTCTGCCAAAGTCTTTATCTACCAGCTCGAGCACAGCATCAGCAGCCTTAACCCTGGGAACCAGCACAGCTAGCTGCCACGGTGCCACCATCAACTGAAGATAAGGCAAAGGGAGGCTGGTGGATCCGATTTCGGTGGAACAGAGGTTCCCTTCTGGGTTTAACTTACAACCAGCCAGGAGTCTAAAGGAGCTATCCAAGGTGCTGGACCCTATCCCCTAAAAGGATCCAACACCTTGGATAGCTCCTTTAGACTCCTGGCTGGTTGTAAGTTAAACCCAGCATAGAATCCTTGCCCCACCGAAATTGGATCCACCAGCCTCCCCTGCATACAGGCCCAATGGCACTCTGGACATGGGCAAGAGAGCTGGTGCACCACTGACTCCTCCATATATACTGGTCTTGCACATTTCCACTACATGCCTCCCTAAGCTAGCTTGCTGCCCTCGGGTGCAGTGGAACATGGTGGCCATTCACCAATGTTGAAGTAGGATTCAACTGCCAGGCCAATTGGCTTCTGTACTTGGGCTGGGAGCCATCTTGTCCTAATCAGCTCAGACAGCAAAATGTCTTGGCCTAGCCCTCACTGGTTGCATATTTTGCTTTCGGAAGTTTCAGTACTTCCCTTTTGTTCCTTTCTTCCTTGTTTCAGACGAGAGTTGTGCACAAATGGCCTCTTGAAATTCTCCACCTTACTTGTGGGCAGAAAAATGTGGGATACAATTTCACCGAATTTCTCCAGGGGGAGGAGAAATTCTCAACAGTTTCTCCCAGATAGGGCTCCCCGTTGGCAGGGCTTGTAGCCCAGCTTCTTTCTTTTTTTGGTAAGGGTTTTGGGGGGTTTCGACAGCATCAACTGTCTTGGCAGGCTGGGCCCCAGTTTGCATCCACCACAATGCAGGTGGAGGTGGTGTTGTGTCCAGCTCCAGGGAAGAGGTGGAGTTAGTGCTCTGCCAAAATCTGTCCTCCAATTTCCTTAAAGTTTTCTTCCATTGATCTGCCTCATTCCGGATGCTTTATAATTTATTTTTGTGATGTTTGGGGGGCTTACTTAATCACAGCTAGCCTCCCACGTCCTGATCTGAAAATGCCCCATGGGAGGAATTAGCTCATGGTGCCTTAAACTGGGCTTTAACTGAAGTGTGGGAATCTGAGAAGGCTACAGGCAGCCAGAGAGATGACTGCACAATGTAAAACAGGACACTTATGCTCACTCCTTGGCCACCTCCTAAGTCAGGGAAGCCCAAGAAACCCAACCCCAGCCCTTAAGAATTTCTCTGATATTTCTGAACCATTAAGTTTTTTTTCAAAAGCAATTTCTCTTCTATCAAATTGAGTGAGAATGGTCGGAACCAATGTGGGAGAAATGTTCGGCACTGTTCTATTTCAGACCAACCCTTCCCCGAAATCCAAGCCCCTGCATCCTCGTTTTTGATTTACTGAGTCTTGTTGTTGCTCAGTGGCTCTTAGCAGGGGATGCGTCAGCTACACGAAACAGTGGTGCCAGCGAGAATTTTTCTTTTCTCTCTCCTCAAATTGCTGCCGGTAAACAACTGCCCACTGTTTACTTTGAGGTGGTCCTCTCTCTGTTAGGGTTTGTTTGTTTAGTTCTGTTCCAGATTCAGAATATTGTAGACAGATCCGTAGGAAATTTTAAAGAAAGGAACGAAAGCCATTAAGGGGGAGAAGCATTTATCCAGTGCTCCAACAAAATTTAGATTAACCTTTTGAAAATACAGTTACAGCACTGCTGTAACCAAGCAATGGATGTACTTAACCATTTGCGCTAGGAGACCTAAAGTACTTAAGCCAATTAATTAAAAGAAAATCCATCTATTAAATGTAACATTTATGCCTCTTTTTGGCATGCTCACCCAAAGCAGTGAGGCAGAAGGAAACCAAAGTAATGCCCAAGCTATTATAGTATAGAATTATTTGGTTGGAAGGGATCGTGTGTTCTGTGGGCTCCGTCACCTATTCCAAAGCAGGACTGATCCAAGGAGCTCAAGGCTGCATAGGTGGTCCTCTCCCTCTCCACTTTATCCTCCAAACAACCCTGTGTGGTAGGTTAGGATAGGAGCAGTAGTGACTGGTCCAGGGCCTTGCTGAGGCTTCTCGCTGAGTGGGGAGTTGAACCTGGGTCCAACACTCTGCCCACTACATCAGGAGTTGGATCCAGATTTAAGCTGGATCAACTGCATGGACAGAAGTGGACTTCCCCCTCCTTCTCACTGCAGCCCCTCCAGGGGCTAGATTAGTAGATGATGAACTAGTCTCTTGCAGTGGTGTAGTAAATTTTTTTGGAGTGCAGGCGTTCATCATGACAGTCCCCATAGCCATGCCTCCAAGGGGAGTCCCAAAATTGCAGGCAGCTGTGTTGATCCATATCAGCAAACCAGTTCTAGCAGTTTTCATCTCCATCAGGAGCAGGTGTTCTGTAAAGGGAATGGGTCTTAATTTCCTATTGAAGAGCAAGACACCCCAAATATCCACACACACCAAGGAGAGTTCAAAACTGCAGGCAACTGTGTTGATCCATATCAACAAACCAGTTCTAGCAGTTTTCCCCACCATCAGAGCAGGTCTGCCCATTCAAGACCAGGGCATCCCAGAATCCTTTGCATTGCAAATGGGATAGGATAGCTTGTGAGAATATATTCTTGATGGGAAAACCCATGTCTCCCCCAGATATTGTAAGGATTGCAGCTAAGGTCAGAGGGAATAGGGAAATCTAAAGGTGGTGGCAGATGATACCATCCCAGTACACCGCTGGTCTTGCGGCTGAACAAGTATCCAGAACAGGACATGCCACAGTTCTGAAAAAACCTTCATAGAGCAATGTATGAAGACCAATGGTGCAGTGGTAAATTTTGAAGTGCAGGCAGTCATCATGACAAATCCCCATTGCTACGCTCCCAAGGAGAATCCCAAAATTCAGGCAGATCTATATCAACATACCCATTCTAGCAGTTTTCATCTCCACCAGGAGCAGGTCTTTTGTAAAGCTCATGGCTCGTTATTGTCCATTCAAGACTAAGCTTCTCCAAAATACTTCGCATTACAACAGGGAACAATATACTGTTGCTGGGAAAATTCATTCCCTCCTCCCCTCAGCTACTGTGAGGATTGCAGCTAAGCTCAGAGGGAACCTGGAATTTGGAGCTAGGGGGTGTCAGATGATTTGCTAATAAAAAAAGTCCTGGCATTGCGTCCCTGTGAGCCCTGGTTCCACTACACCACTGATGAAGACCAACGCCAGCCCTACCATTAGGCAGAGTGAAGCAACTGCCTCAGGCGGCAGATCTGGGGGCGGGGGGGCAGAGTGGCAGAAAGTTTTTGGAGGGTGAAACTGTATGTGCACACCACACAGCCTGACCTGTGCCCCCTAAGGAAGTCTCCTGCCCTCAATTGCAGTAGAGGCTGCCACCATTGAGGTAAGATTCATCTGCCTGTCTGTTCTGCTTCTGTACATGGAATGGGACTGGAGGGAGCCACCATTTTGACCTTTGCCTCAGGCAGCAAAACATCTTGGGATGGCCCTGCCTATGAGGAAAGGTTGAAGGTGTTGGGTACATTTAGCCTAGAGAAGAAACAATTAAGAGGTGAGATGATAGCCATCTCCAAATCCATATCTCTGAAGGCCTGTCACATAGACGATGGAGCAAATTCTCTGTTGCTCCAGTGGACCAGAACCAACAGCTTCAAATTACAGGAAAACAGATTTCAGCTGAACAGTAGGAAGAACATCCTGATGTCAGACAAACTGTTAGGCAGGGGAAGATACAGTATCGGCAGGTGGTGGACTCTCCTTTGTCAGAGATTTTAAAGCAGAGGCTGAATGGGATGCTGTAGCAGTGGGTTTTTCTGCATTGCCAGAGGGCTGGACTAGATGACCTGTGGATTCATTCCCAAGATCAGCACAACCAGTGACAGCTTCAGGTTTTTGAGGGCCCTTGGCAAGACCCCTTCCCTCAGTGAGTCTACCTTCTCGCCACCTTTGCCACCAGATTCTCCTCCTCCTCCTCTTCCTCCTCTTTCTCATCACTGCCACCTCTTGCTTGCTTGACAGGCAGAGAGCCAAGGAGCAAGCAGGCTGTGGCATCTACTGGGCCTCCTTCTCACCACCATTCTTGTCTGAGCCAGAGCGAGAGGCAGGTGAATAAGCAAGTTGCAGTGGGGAAGCGGAGGAACAAATACATGGGGATCTTTCAAGTGGGCCCCTGTTGGGGTGTAGGCCTTGGGCAGGTGCCCAACCATGCCTACTCTTGATGCCGTCACTGAGCACAATGTGTGCAAAGTCCCTGAGAAAATCCATTTCTGTTGACTTCAGTTCAATACATTTGCTGCACTACCATTACTCAGCAAACTGAGAATGGGGAACATGGTTTTGTTTACGTACTCCCGGCCTCGGTGGGAAGTCAAACCGACTCAGTCCGTGCCATGAAAACAACATTTTATTGGGGGCCAAGTCCACAGTATACCCAGCACCTTGTCATTTGTGGTGGCACTTCCTGGTATCCCACAGGAAGGGAGAGGAAGAAGTTGCTGAGATCTTAGCTAGAGTGTGAGAAGGGTGTGTGTGGGAAACCCATTGTGAATAGGGAGGAGGGGCACGTTCAGGGCAACCTTTCCCAAGCTGGTGTCCCCCAGTTGTCATCCAACACATCTGGAGGACACCAGCTTGGGGAAAGTTGCCCCAAATGTACCCCACCTCCCTTACTGACATCAGGACATTTGGAGGACAACAGGTCAGGGAGGGTTTTCTTAATTGATGCAAAATATTGGGGGAAATCATCAAAAGTCCAAGTCTCCCTGGAAGGAAGGTCAGGTGGCCCTCCTGAGCCATGTGCATGGCGGAGAGTTGGGCTGGTGAGAGAAGGAGGGAGCAAGAACCTTCCCTTCTTTCAGAGGCATTGCTAGGTGCTTCAAAGCTCAGTGGTAGAGAGCTCATGCTTTGAATGCAGACGTTCCCAGGGTCAGTCCCTGACATCCAGTGGAGGCTGGTGGCTCCGGTGTCAGTGGGGCGGTGAATCCGCTCTGGGTTTCTGCCAGAACCAGTCAGAACTCTAAAGGAGAACCTTGGAGCATATTCATAGCCCAACTGATATCAGAACCACCAGCCTCCACTGCACCCCCCCCCCCGAATGGCATCTTCTGAGAGGGGAGCTGCGGGAAACACCAATAACAGCTTCCCTCACAGCAGGGGTGCAGAACCTGAGGGCCTGGCCAAATCTGGCCCTCCTGGGATCCCAGTCCAGCCACCTGGGGTTCCCCCCAAAGGCCCCACCCCCTTCCCCTGGCCCCACCCCCTTTCTCCCAACCACTGATTATTTGGCATTTTCCTGGCTTTTGTGTACCCCCCGCTCCACCATTCTAAAAGGTAGAAATGTTATTTATTCATTCATTCATTTCATTTCATTTCATTTCTATACCGCCCAATAGCCGAAGCTCTCTCAGAGGCAGAAATGCCTCTGCTAAGGCTTTGTTACTGGCAGGAAAAGCTTTAAGCTAATATATGCTGGGTTTGGGGGTGTTTTTGACCCCACCCCTTTTGCCCCACCCACTGTTGGAATCCCCCCCCCCCCGAGCTTCTCCAAAATGGAATTCAGCCCTCGGACTGAAAGAAATTCAACACCCCCTGCCGCCTTACAGGGAAAACAACAGCTTTGGAGAGGAAGACGTATTGTATCTCCACTTATGTTATAGCAAATATTTCTAAATCTGACTGTAAGTGTATCAATTAGCATATGCAAATTGTATGCAAACCAGTGTCCTCTTTTTTTGGCAACGTGTAAGTGGCCACCCTAGATTGTTCAATGCTGTTTGTTGGCAATTGGGTGGCTCATTCCTTCTCTATGAAAAACTCAGAATGATCTGTTGGTAACAGGGTACTTTGGGAGTATGGCCTCATCTACATGGAGATGCTTTTCTGAGGTGAGTCCATTTAAATCTGGATTTTCATGAAATCAGGTTTGCTCCTCCTGGAGCAAATGTAGCCAGTAAAGCAGGAGATAGATAGATAGATAGATAGATAGACAGACAGATGTTTAAAAACACCCTGCTTTCACAGGACAAACGGCACCTGAAACCACATTAGTTCAGGGGTGGGTGGGCAGAGTCCCACAAGTAGAACTGAATGTCATCACTTGTGTAGGTGCAGTGCAGCGAATGAGCGGAGGCTTGCTCCCCACCCCTCTCATGTGCTCAATAAATTGCAATGGAGGGGAATGAGTTACTTCCGAGTAAACATGCTTAACCAACATCCTGTCGCCCTTGTGTCTACCCTTTCTCAGCAGGAAGAAGGCTCCTTTGGGGACGATCACCTTCTAAACTCGTTAAACTTATGTGCACATTCGCTGGGCCAGATGTTTCAAAAAGAGAAGGCGAAGGGATTCTTCTGACCCCACTCTCCGCTCTTACGTGCAATGGAAGGGAATGAGTTACTTCTGAGTAGACAGGATTTGGCCACTCCTCTCCTCATGTCCATGCTTTCGTGACACTACTTTCCCTTCCACCAATCAGCGCTGCTCCCCTCAGCCCACACCGAAGACAGTTCAGGGCACACAGACTCCCAGACTGCACCGAAGCCGCCATGATGGGAAAATCGGTCAGAAAACCAGTTTCCAAAAAACAGGTTTTACAGCATGAAAAAATGTGCTTGCTACAGAGAGGGACGCGCATCATGTGCCACAATTGACCAGGGCGGGGGGGGGGGGAGTAGAACTGGAGTAAATGCCCCATGTAGATGGAACCTAGTTTTGTTCCCAAACAGGTTAAAAAACGCTGTCTGCAATCTACGAAATTACCTGTTGCACTGACTTTTCCCCACAGATGTCATTGAGAATATGTTCACTTTCATACCCTCCAGGGGTTAAAACAGGGTCAAAGCGGTTTACTTTACAACACCCGAGTTCTCACACAAAAGCTGAGCTCAGTGCCTGAATGTTCCTATTACAAATTGTTTACTGAAGGCTTTTCTGCACCAACCAGATTAATATCCTCTGCAGCAGCATGTCCTGCACTGGTTTCTAATCTGGGCTGTTTTATAAACTCAGCACAACTATTTCCTTAAAAGAAAAAAAAACCTTAAGGCTATACCCTCACCTGTCAGCGACATCCTTGTGCATTCTATGTAGTTCATGTGGGTCAGTCTCTATGCAAAAGAATAAAACAAAAGAATAAAACATAGAAAGGTGGCAGAGCAGCTTTTAAATTAAACCCTGGGGGAAAGTCGACAGGAGCTGGGAAGCATCTGGTTCAGGTTAAATCATCCCTAGGGGATGAAAATGATAACATTTTTGATTGCCCAAATGCAGAAGGGGAGGAAATAGGTCATGAGTATATGGTGGAACATGATAGCCAATCAAAGAGGCCTAAGTGCCATAGCAAAAGATGCACACGCCAGAGACATCTGGGGAGGGACACTGTGTAGAGGTGTTTCTATGCAAATGCCAGAAGCCTCTGAGCCAAAAGGAGAGTTTTTTCTCTATATTTTAAACTCCTGCACTGCTGCTAGGTTTTATTGTGGTTGCATTGTTATATTGTGGCTTTAATGTTCTATATATTTTAAATTGTTTTATTGTGTGCTGTTTGATTTTAATTTTTTGTGTGGATAACGAGAGTGGTTAATGCTTCTTTGGAACAAGGTATTGTTCCATTATGCTTAAAAGAGGCTGTTGTGAGACCTCTGTTGAAGAAGCCTTCCCTGAATCCCATCATACTCGATAACTATTGTCCAGTCTCTTTTATTGTCCAGTCTCTATTGTACCATTTTGGGGCAAGATATTATAGCATGTGGTGACCTCCCAGCTCCAGCGGTTCCTGGATGGAACGGATTATCTTGATCCATTTCAATCTGGTTTCAAGCCTGGGTATAGGATGGAGACAGCTTTGGTCGCCTTGGTGGATGACCTACGCCAGGAACTGGACAGAGGGAGTGTGTCCCTGTTAGTTCTGCTGGACCTCTCAGCGGCATTCAATACCATCAACCATGGTATTCTTCTGGGACGCTTCACTGGGATGGGACTTGGGGGTACTGTTTTACAGTGGCTCCATTCCTTCCTAGCAGGGCAAACTCAGAAGGTGGTATTGGGGGATGCCTGTTTGACTCTGTGGCTGTTAGCTTGTGGGGTCCCTCAGGGTTCTGTTCTGCCCCCCATGCTATTTAATATCTACATGAAACCGCTAGGAGAGGTTGTCCGGAGTTTTGGAGTTCGGTGCCGTTTGGCATTTGTAACGGACTGGATGAGGGAGAACAAATTGAAACTTAATCCAGACAAGACAGAGCTCTGTTATTGACCTTAAAGTGGCCAGGCCACTCTGGAACAAAGGAAGTTCAAAGGGAGATTCCAGCATTAAATTGCTGAATTACAACTTATCAAGAAGTTCAGTTCTGTCACCTCTGGCCTGAATCGCGAGGGTGGGTTTTAATACCACTTCTCTCATCAATGCCAGGATGTTTTGTATTATTGTCAGCACTGCTTTGTGAATGCAGATTGCTCTGTAAAGGTGAAAGAGTGGGATAAAAAGGCTTTAAATAAAAAATAATAAATTAGGGTCAACTATGCTTATTTTACATGAGTTAGCTCCAGGTTCTGCCTTCCACAGAAGGAAGGGCACTTCCGTGAGAGGAAGGGCTCCGCTTGCAGAAGGTCCCTCTGCTCAATTTTTGGGGATCCCCCTCCCCCACACACAGCTCACCCCGTTCAGCAGGGTCTCCTGACTCTCTGTGTAGCATTTTCCAGGGGCTGGAGGGGCTGCCATGGGAAGGCGGGGGCAGAGAAGCCCACTTCCACCATCACAGTTGACGCAGCATAAATCTGGATCCAACCCCATACATTTCAACTGAAATGTAATTGTCACAGTCTGTTATTCTATTGTAGCAAATGCCACAAAGAGTCTTATGGCACCTTAAAAACTAACACATCTATTCCAGCAGAAGCTTTCAGGGATTATAGCACACTTCATCAGATGCAAGGAGTATTATGTGGAGTTTCAGGTTTACTGACCTCAGTATTTACTACCCCGCCACTTTGTTGTTTTTGTCACCGTCTGGGGTTTCATTTCTCTCTGACCTCATACATGCGCGCGCACACACACACGCACATGTATATCTACTCACCCATGCATGTGTATATACCAGGCAATACTTCATGCTTCTGATAAAGTATTCTGTGAAGATTTGTGCCATAACAAAATGTGTTAGGCTTTAAGGTGCCACAAGTCTCTTTGTTGATTTTAACAGAATACTTAATCATACACTGGAACTGGCTGTACTTCTTCAGTGGTTGCACCAATCAATACACACACACATACGTGTGTGTGTGTGTGTGTGTGTATATCTGTCTGTCTGTCTGTCTGTCTATCGATCGGAGGGCACAAATGGGGCAAAGTTCAGTGGGAAGGGGGTGAGCTTTGTCCCACATCTTAGATTTCTGAAGGAGAAACAATGGTATATTTCACATTAACATTCCCTTTCTAAACATATCTCCTCTGAAGAGCCAGTGTGGTATAGGGGTTAGAGTGCTGGACTGGGACTCAGGAGCCCCAGGTTCTAGTCCCCGTTCAGCTATGGAGTTCACTGCATGACTTCGGACCAGTCACTGACTCTCAGCCTAACTTACTTCATAGGTTTGTTGTGAGGATAAAATGGAGAGGAGGAGGATTATATAAGCCACCTTGGATTCTTCGCAAGAGGAAAAAAGGCAGGATATAAATGCAAGAAAGAAAGAATGAATGAATGAATGAATGAATATTAAAATGAAGTACATGACGATAGTATTGCTTTTGATGATATTAACTTCCAAATAAGCATACTGACGGCTGCAGCCTCTTTATTTTATTTTCCGGCTTATGATTCAAGGACAAATTTGTACGTAAAAACTGCCTTGTCTTCCACTCATCACAGGGGCCAGCAATGGGGATGGGGCAGGCAGGAGGGGAAGCTATTTGTCTTGGGAGCACTCCCCACCCCCACCCCCGCATGCCCTTGTTCTCCACCATGGCGCCCCCAAGGAGAGTCCAAAAATGCTGGCAGCTGTGCAGATCCATATCAACAAACCAGTTCTAGCAGTTTTCATCTCCACCAGGTACAGGCATTTTATAAAGCTAATGGGTCTTAGCTGCCCATTCAAGACCAAGCCATCCCAAAATGCTTTGCATTACAACAGGGAATGGTGTACTGTTGATGGGAAAATCCATCCCCTACCGCCACCCCATCCCTGCCACCAGCTACTGTGAGGATTGCAGCTACTCTCAGAGGGAACAGGGATGTCTGAGGGGGGTGGAAGGTGATATCAGCATCCCTGCTAATAAAAAAAAAAAACCTGTGGTGCATCCCTGTGAGCCTTGGTTCTGCTACACCACTGGGTAGTATTGATGTTCAGGCAGGCTGGGATAACTCTAGGCGGGTACATAGCCCCTCTTCCTACTCTAATTTAGAGCTTTTATACATGAGGCTGTTAAGCGGCTGTATCTACTTATGGTTTCGGTGCGGAATTGAGATCTGAGCCCTACACGAGGAGTGTTTCCTTTCATAGAATCACAGAATAGTAGGGTTGGAAGGGGCCTGTAAGGCCACTGAGTCCAACCTCCTGCTCAATGCAGGAATCCAAGTCAAACCATCCCTGACAAGTGGCTGTCCAGCTTCATCTTTGCCTCCAGTGTGGGAGAGCCCACCACCTCCCTAGGTAATTCGTTCCATTGTCCTATTGCTCTAACAACCAGGACATTTTTCCTGACATTCAGCCGGAACCTGGCTTCCTGTAACTTGAGCCCATTATTCCGTGTCCTGCACTCTGGGATGATGGAGAAGAGATCCTGGCTTTCCTCTCTGTGACAATCTTTCAAGTACTTGAAGAGCGCTATCCTATCTCCCCTCAGTCTTCTCTTCTCAAGGCTAAACATGCCCAGTTCCCTCAGTCTCTCCTTATAGGGCTTTGTTTCCAATCCCCTGATCATCTCTGTTGCCCTCCTCTGAACCCTCTCCAGTTTGTCTGCATCCTTCTTAAAATGTGGTGCCCAGAACTGGACACAGTACTCCAGATGAGGCCTAACCAGTGCTGAGTAGAGGGGAACTAGTACTTCACAGGATTTGGAAGCTATACTTGCTTTTCTGCTACATAACCTCTAGGTGGCACTGTGGTATAGTAGAATAGCACAAATACACAAGAGGAAATTGTGCTTTCATTCACTTTCCCAATTAAACGCTGCATTTTCCCTGCTCTAAAAAACACGCCGATACTGCTGGTTAGACACAGAACCTAAACTAGAGAGTCACGGTGATGTCTAAAGATCCCATAAACAACCATGAGTAGGGAATGGCAAGCGCACAATAAATGCCATGGGTAGAAAGCCCTTAAACAGAAAGACAATCCATCTCAAGGTAGTGCAGAAGACTGTGACCAGGTGACCCATGTGTGCCTGCTCATTTACCATGTGTGCCTGCTTATCTACAGGCCAGATGCTGTTGATGGACAACCTCAAGGCTGCTGCTGCTCTCCCTTCTTCTGGTTCTTTATCTGTAAACTGGAGTTGGGCTGGACAGACCTTCAAATAGACGATGCCTTCAGATAGAGGACTGTCCTTTCTTGAGTCAGACACATGGCCTCCCTGAATGTCACACCCTGACCAGTGGCTCAGTGCTCTATGTACAAATGCAAACAGGGCTCAGCAGCTCACAGCCTCATGTGGATGTGGGCTGGCGTCAAGCTTTGCATGGTCTACTTATTTCCGTATTAGACTCTCGACGGTCTGCCATGTTTTAAATTTCCAAAGCACATGGGCATATTCAGGATCACTTAACAATGAAATGTTAAGCCAGCTTTTCCCAGCCTGGTATCCTCCAGATGTGTTGGACTGCAGCTCCCATCATTCATGGCCACTAGCCATGCTGGCTGGGGGTGGTGGGAGTTGACGTCCAACACATCTGGAGGCCACCAGGTTGGGGAAGGCTGTGTTAAGCCATCCTGAGGATCAGGGCTGTCCCAAGACATTTTGCTGCTGGAGGCAAAGAACAAGATGGCTCCCCCTCCTAGTCCATGTACAAAAGCCAACTGGACTGGCAGATGAATCTGTCTTCAACGCTGATGTTGGGGCAGCATCCTCCACTGCCCCTGGAGACATCAAGCTAACTAGTGAGGGGGTGCAGAGCAGGCCTCATAACACACAGGTTTGTCCTCCAACACACATGGCTGCCCCCCCCCCAGCATCTGCGGTCTGGGGCAACTGCTTCACTCTGCCTAAGGGCAGGGCTGGCCCTGCTGAGGATGCAGCCATGCTGAAGTTGCTGAGCCTGTGCCTTTCTCGCTGGATCCTCACACCAAGGGCCACCTAGTTCAGTATATATTTCAAGAATTCCAGCAACCAGGCAGCATGAGGCAGTCCACTGGAAACTGGCCGGTGGATGCAATCTGTCTTCTGCTTGCCCCTTTCCTAGAGGACTTGGGAAGAGCAAAGGAAAATGGAACCCTTGCTGGCTGGGTGAAGCCAAAACAAATGCAGACGAGAAATGGAGAAAAGATACTGTACCCAGAGAAAGAGAGATCAAAGCACAGCAAAATCAGAAAGGGATTGCAAGAGGTGGGAGAAAATATATTTCTTAAAAGAAAGCAAGGAGAAGGCCTGCTGAAGATCAAAGGAAAGAGAAAGTGTGGAAATGACGATGAGGGGGGGGGGAAGCATGCAGATGGAGTGAGCGTCCCCACTAGTCTAATTAAGCTTTGCAAGAGATCTGACCATACACTTCATGCATTCTGGGTTGGATGGTAAGGATGCTCTGTATGGTGGCCATGTGTCCTACATTACAGGGGAGATTTCTCTCTTTGAAGGCATCACCTATTCAAATGGCTGTCCAATCTAAGTCTCATGTAAAGAAACTCAAGAAGAGCAAATTTTATGCAAATCATCCACATCCTCTTTTGTCCGGTGTTTGGGGGCCATGTGTTAAGGGGCCATCCCAACTCCAGCCTGTCCCAAATTCCTTCATTTCTCTCCTTTTTTCTACCCCCTGTCCACCACACAATCTAGCGTCTGCACCCCTAGTTTACTCCCCACACTCTGCTCCCCGTTTTTATTCCTCTATCCACACATGATCCGAATGCCACCCTTTGCAATACATGGTTTCCCTTGATCCAGAGGGGACTGGGAGCAAAGACCTAAGGCTCCGGAAGAAAGCATGCAGGTTCTCTGAGCCTGTCTTTTGAAAACCACATTTCAAATTACTTTCATACGTATCATACTCGTAATTACAACTGCGACAAACAAACAACATTGGTATCACCATAAAACAGTTCAGTCTCCCTCTCATCATTAAATATTAATCTTGATGAAAAATAAATAAATTAGGGAGAAGTTGAGCAAAAAGAGGAAGGAAGAATTATGTAGTGAAACAGTCTGAAAAAGTATTCCCAGTTTCATCCAACCACAACACTCACTCATCCACAATGTGATGTGGCTGCAAAAAAGGCAAGTGCTATTTTTGGCTGCATTAATAGAAGTATAGCTTCCAAATCCCGGGAAGTACTAGTTCCCCTCTACTCAGCACTGGTTAGGCCTCTTCTGGAGTACTGTGTCCAGTTCTGGGCACCACATTTTAAGAAGGATGCAGACAAACTGGAGAGGGTTCAGAGGAGGGCAACGAAGATGATCAGGAGACTGGAAACAAAGCCCTGTGAAGAGAGACTGAAATAAATGGGCATGTTTAGCCTCGAGAAGAGAAGACTGAGGGGAGATATGATAGCGCTCTTCAAGTACTTGAAAGGTTGTCACAGAGAGGAAGGCCAGGATCTCTTCTTGATCATCCCAGAGTGCAAGACACGGAATAATGGGCTCAAGTTACAGGAAGCCAGATTCTGGATGAACATCAGGAAAAACGTCCTGACTGTTAGAGCAATATGACAATGGAACCCATGACCTGGGGAGGTGGTGGGCTCTCCCACACTGGAGGTGTTCAAGACAAGGCTGGACAGCCATCTGTCAGGGATGCTCTGACTTGGATTCCTGCATAGCAGGGGGTTGGACTCGATGGCCTTGTAGGCACCTTCCAACCCTACTATTCTATGATTCTATGATTCTATGATCCTTAACATGCAGCACTATCTCCCTGCTGCTTTTGCACATGTAAATCAGGAATACAGTTCTGAATATTCAGGGGGACATTTGATTTCCAGTGCTTCTTTTCTTTTCTTTTCTGTTCTGTTCTGTTCTGTTCTTCTTTTCTTTCAAGGCTTTTGCTCAGGAATCTGCAGTTTTTACTATGACATTTGTGTATTTTCTAGATTTCAAAAAAACCCTCTCTCTCTCCTGCATGGAGGACTGGCTCTATACTCCTGAGATGGGTGCGCATATGGAGAAATTGCTGCAATGAAGTTGTGCCCTCAGGAAAGGCTCCGAGAAAGATGAAAGGTAGCTCATTTCTAAACAGAGAGAGGTGCTGGAGCTCAGCATGGAAACCTCAAACCATTCCTGCCTTGCAGCTCTCCTTCCCACATACCCAGCACTGCATAGAATTAGACTAGACCAGTGCCTGGGAGTGGCCCGATTTATGAGCTACCTACCAATGCTTCAGGTAAGGTTTAAGTTCAGGCAGTGGAGGCTGGTGTTTACGATCTCGGTGGGGCAATGAATCTGCTCCGGGTTTCAGTCAGAACCAGCCAGAACTCTATAAGGAGCTATCCAAGGTGCTCTGTACCTTGGATAGCTCCTTTAGAGTTCTGACTGGTTTATTTATTATTGCATTTATATCCCGCCTTTTTTCCTCTTGCAAGGAACCCAAGGCGGCTTACATTATCCTCCTCCTCTCCATTTTATCCTCACAACAACAACCCTGTGAGGTAGGTTGGGCTGAGAGTGTGTGACTGGCCCAAAGTCACCCAGTGAGCTTCCATGGCCGAGTGGGGACTAGAACCCGGATCTCCCAGCTCCCAGTCCAACACTCTTGCCACTACACCACACTGGCTCTCACACTGGTTCTGACTGAAACCCAGAGTGGATTCACCGCCCCACTGACATCAGAGATATCAGCCTCCACTGGGACCAGGCTCCTGGCAATGGCCAGCTCCCTGTCGCCAGGAACCTCCCAGTGGTTGCTTAATAATGAGAAGGTCCTCTGCGTATGCTCAGGGGCACTGCCCTCTCCATGATCAACCCACATATTTCAGAGCTGAACTTTACCCAGGAGATCAAAAGAGGTTCTGAGACCAAGTAGTCCTGGCTTAACCTAAACCATGCAGAGAAGATTTGAACCACCTTTCCTAACCCCATGGTTCAAAGCATAAACAGGCTGACAGCAGTTCCTTAGAAGAGAGGGGAAGGTCCTCTGTACATGCTCAGGGGCGCTGCCTTCTCCATGATCAACCCACATATTTCGGAGCTGAACCTTACTCAGGCAATCCAAAGAGGTTCTGAGATCCAGTAGTCATCCTGGCCAAGCCATGCTGAGAAGCATCTTGGAGGGCCATTCGAAACCCTTCCCCTCCCCCCCCCCCTGCTCACCCACCTTAGCATAGCAGCAAGTGATGAGCACGAGAGGGAGCAGGTAACCCACCACCAGGATGGCCACCTTGTAGACCTGCTTGGCGGCAGGGTTGTCGGCCCAGTGTTCCCAGCAGAAGGAGCTGTTCGGTGCCTGCTGGTGCCCGCTCATCAGGGCCTGGTGCTGAGCCACCGGGATGGCGATGAGCAGCGACAGGAGCCAGATGGCGCCCACGCCAAGGGTGGCATTGCGCTTGCTGCGGATGCAGAGCGAGCGCTTGGCGTGCACCACGGCGATGTACCTGTCCACCGACATGGCCACCAGGGTGAAGATGCTGACCAGCATGGTGGCCATGGCCAGGTAGTGCACCCACTTGCAGAAGAAGGCTCCGAAGACCCACTCCGGCAGGGAGTAGATGGTGGCCTGGAAGGGGACACAGAAGAGGAGGAAGGAGAAGTCTGCGATGCTCAGGTTGAGGATGAAGATGTTGGTGGCGCTGCGTGAGGGCCGCCCTCCCGGACGGAGACGGCCCAGCACCACCAGCACCAGGCTGTTCCCCACCATGCCCAGGAAGAAGATCAGTCCGAACAGCACCGGCACGATCACCGCCTCCGGGCCGCCTCCGGACGTGTTTGGCCAGCAAGGGGAAGAAGCATTGGCTTGCTCGAGGTCAAAGTTGCCGTCGCAAGCGGTGGCGTTGGCCCCATCCTCCTCCATGGAGCTGGCTCACTTCATGGGCCCCCACGCACACCCGAGGGCGCAGCCCTGCCTCTCCGGCCCCTCCCGGGAAACTTGGACTTTTGCCCCGAGGGGTGGGGACTCGTAGCCCCGATGCCGAAGGCTCCTGCTCCGGGGTGGGGACCTGTCGGGTCGAGGACGGCCCCTCTCCAGACCCCCTCTCCGGCGCCGCGGTCAACGCGGGTCTTCCCCGCCCTGCCCCGCAAAGCCCAGGCAGCTGCGTGCGCGTCTCCCGCGTCCGCGCTCCTCCCGCGGGCGCTGAAATCCAAAGGACGGGGCAAAGCCGGGCCCGCCTAGCGCGGCCGCCTGAGCGCCTCCGAAGGAGCGGCCGCCGAGGAGGGTCGCGAGCTCCAGCTCCTCCTTTTGCTCTGCAGCCGGAGGGGGGGGAGGGAGGGGAGGGGAGGGGGCTCTCAGCTGACCGGCGAAGGCGCGAGCGGGGGCGGCTTTTCGCCCGGCGCTCTTGTTTTCTCCCCCTTTTCCAGATCTGCAGCGCAAACTGGAAAACCCAAACCGGCGGACTTGGTCTGACAGCCCCTCTACTCCGCTCGCTGTGCCGCGTTAAAGAGCAGCCACGCGGGAGGAGGCGTTGCTCAGCCGCCGTCTTCATCATGGCAGCCCAGCACCCTAGATCGCAAGAGGAACGTGATGCCCGGGCGACGCAGGGCTGCGAGCCTCGAGGGGGCGGCCCGTGGGGGGCATGGAGTGGCAGGGAGGAACTCCGCCCGGAAGCACACTGGGCAAGGCACTCTTCTCCAGGCTGACCTCCCTCGCAGGGTTGTTGTGCGGGTCAAATGGGACGTCCACACTGAGGTTTCCCTGAATTCCTTAGAAGGAAGTGCAGGAAACGACGTTGATATCGCAGCCTTCTCCAAACTGTTGTGCTCCAGATGTTTCGGACTTCAACTCCCATCAGCCCCGGACAGCATCGCCAATGGTCAGGAAAGTTGGGAGTTGTTGTCCAAAACTTCCGAAGGGCAGCAGGTTGGGGGACGTTGTGATACAGCATCCACCTGGCTGGATTAGTCTATATCTCACCCGCGTCAATTTCGCACGTGTTCCTTCATAAATCCATTCCCTCCCAGTTCCACCTGAAAGTGCAGATTTTTTTTTAAGAGCCTGCATGAAAATTCAGAGATGCATTTAAATACGTATTTTTGCATGTTCTTTCTCATAAAACCAGCACTTCTAAATGCATTTTATCAAAATGTATACATTTCTAAGCTTTCCCTTGGTGTTAAAATAGGCACTCACAAATGTGTTTTGATATGAGCTTTGAGGCAAGAAGTGTGTCACAAATTCAGAGAAGCACAAAATCCAGAGGATAATTATGTTCCAATCTGTAGATCAGTCCAGAAGTTGTGGATTAGATCAGTTTGCATCAGACTTCACAAAGACTGAATTCCTCAAGCATATCTGTTAGGTGATATCTTTCTATCAGATCAGATTTGTTGGATGAGTAGCACAGTAATCTTTAATGTTACACAGAACAACTCTTCAGCCAGGTATATCTGGCTGGGCTCGATGGTCTTATAGGCCCCGTCCATCCTTACTATTCTATGATACTATTCTATGATTCTGGCATTGGTTTTTGGTCTAAGGGGCAGCTCCCCTGTTAAGTGCGAACACTGTACATTTCCCCCTGTAGATATACCTAGATCAAAGTTCACCTTATTCCTGCCTAGAGATGTAAAATTTCTGGAAATTTGGGGGCCATGGAAAATAACTGAGTTTTTTCCTGGGGGTTTTCAGAAACAATGGAAATTTTGGAAAAATGGAAAAATAAGCAATATTTTTTCTTTCTTTTTTGGCACTCTTTAGCACTCTAAAGTCACTTTGTTGCTTTAAGACAGCCTTCCCCAGCCTGGTACCCTCCAGATATTTTGGACTTCAGCTCCCATCAGCCTCAGGCAGCATGGCCAATGATCAGGAGTGCTGTGCAATGTAGTCCAAAACATCCGGAGGGCACCAGGTTGGGGCAGGCTGCTTTAGGAACATAAAGCAGCCTTTCAGTTCCTAAACTTATTTTATGTATGACCTAGTTTGCTCCTAAAATTATCATTAGATTTAAAAACTTTTAAAAGTAAACTCAGTTAGTAAATTTGTAATTATTGTCTGAATAGAACTACATTAAATGACCAGACGTACAAGCGGGGTTTCAAAGAGGCAGAGGAACTAGCGATCAAATCGCCAACTTTCGCTGGATCATGGAGAAAGCAAGAGAATTCCAGAAAAACGTCTATTTCTGCTTCATTGACTACGCTAAAGGCTTTGATTGTGTGGATCACAAACAAACTGTGGCAAATTCTTAAAGAGATGGGAGTACCAGACCACCTTACCTGTCTGCTGAGAAACCTGCAAGAGGGTCAAGAAGCAACAGTAAGAACCAGACATGGAACAACCGAGTGGTTCAAAATTGGGAAAGGAGTACGACAAGGCTGCATATTGTCGCCCTGCTTATTTAACTTATATGCAGAGTACATCATGAGAAACGCCGGGTTGGATGAATCAGAGGTCGGAATTAAGATTGCCGGGAGAATTATCAACAACCTCAGATATGCAGACGATACCACCCTAATGGCAGAAAGCGAAGAGGATCTCAAGAGCCTCTTGTTGAGGGTGAAAGAGGAGAGTGCAAAAGCTGGTTTGAAACTCAACATTAAAAAAACGCAGATCATGGCATCTGGCCCCATCATTTCCTGGCATATAGAAGGGGAAGAAATGGAAGCAGTGACAGATTTTACTTTCTTGGGCTCCAAGATCACCGTAGACGGTGACTGTAGCCATGAAATTAAAAGACGCTTGCTCCTTGGGAGGAAAGCTATGGCAAACCTAGACAGCATAGTCAGAAGCAGAGACATCACCTTGCCGACAAAGGTCCGTCTAATCAAAGCTATGGTTTTCCCAGTAGCAACGTATGGCTGTGAGAGCTGGATTATAAGGAAGGCTGAGCGCTGAAGAATTGATGCTTTCGAACTGTGGTGCTGGAGAATACTCTTACGAGTCCCCTGGACTGCAAGGAGGTCAAATCAGTCCATCCTAAAGGAAATCAACCCTGAGTGCTCATTGGAAGGACAGATACTGAAGCTGAAGCTCAAATATTTTGGCCACCTAATGCGAAGAGAAAACTCTCTGGAAAAGACCCTGATGCTGGGAAAGACTGAAGGCAAAAGGAGAAGGGGACGGCAGAGGATGAGATGGCTAGATAGCATCACCGATGCAATGAATATGAACTTGAGCACACTCCAGGAGAGAGCGCAGGACAGGAAGGCCTGGCGTGCTATGGTCCGTGGGGACACGAAGAGTCGGACACGACTGAACGACTGAACAACAACAACAACAGCATCAGAAACGCAGGACTCTATAGAACAAAACCCAAGCTGTCAAGAACGCACATTTACTGTCAAGAATGCACAATGATGAATCTACTCACATGGTGGGAAACTGAGCATAAATGTCTTTGTTGTTGTTCAGTCGTTCAGTCGTGTTTGACTCTTCGTGACCCCACGGACCATAGCACGCCAGGCCTTCCTGTCCTGCGCTCTCTCCCGGAGTGTGCTCAAGTTCATATTCATTGCATCGGTGATGCTATCTAGCCATCTCATCCTCTGCCGGCCCCTTCTCCTTTTGCCTTCAGTCTTTCCCAGCATCAGGGTCTTTTCCAGAGAGTTTTCTCTTCGCATTAGGTGGCCAAAATATTTGAGCTTCAGCTTCAGTATCTGTCCTTCCAATGAGCACTCAGGGTTGATTTCCTTTAGGATGGACTGATTTGACCTCCTTGCAGTCCAGGGGACTCGTAAGAGTCTTCTCCAGCTCCACAGTTCGAAAGCATCTATTCTTCGGTGCTCAGCCTTCCTTATAGTCCAGCTGTCACAGCCATATGTTGCTACTGGGAAAACCATAGCCTTGATTATATGAACCTTTGTCGGCAAGGTGATGTCTCTGCTTCTGACTATGCTGTCTAGGTTTGCCATAGCTTTCCTCCCAAGGAGCAAGCGTCTTTTAATTTCATGGCTACAGTCACCGTCTGCGGTGATCTTGAAGCCCAAGAAAATAAAATCTGTCACTGCTTCCATTTCTTCCCCTTCTATATGCCAGGAAGTGATGGGGCCAGATGCCGTGATCTGCGTTTTTTTAATGTTGAGTTTCAAACCAGCTTTTGCACTCTCCACTTTCACCCTCAATAAGAGGCTCTTTAGATCCTCTTCGCTTTCTGCCATTAGGGTGGTATCGTCCGCGTATCTGAGGTTGTTGATAATTCTCCTGGCAATCTTAATTCCGACCTGTGATTCATCCAAACCGGCGTTTCTCATGATGTACTCTGCATATAAGTTAAATAAGCAGGGCGACAATATGCAGCCTTGTCGTACTCCTTTCCCAATTTTGAACCACTCGGTTGTTCCATGTCCGGTTCTTACTGTTGCTTCTTGACCCTCGTACAGGTTTCTCAGGAGACAGGTAAGGTGGTCTGGTACTCCCATCTCTTTAAGAATTTGCCACAGTTTGTTGTGATCCACACAATCAAAGGCTTTAGCATAGTCAATGAAGCAGAAATAGACGTTTTTCTGGAATTCTCTTGCTTTCTCCATGATCCAGCGAAAGTTGGTGATTTGATCTCTAGTTCTTCTGCCTCTTCGAAACCCAGCTTGTACTTCCAGTAGTTCTCGGTTCACATACTGCTGAAGCCTAGCTTGTAGGATTTTGAGCATCACCTTGCTGCCATGTGAAATGAGCGCAATTCTACGGTAGTTTGAACAGTCTTTGGCATTGTCCTTCTTTGGAACTGGAATGTAAACTGTCCTTTTCCAGTCTTGTGGCCATTGTTGAGTGTTCCACATTTGTTGGCATATTGAGTGCAGCACTTTAGCAGCAGCATCTTTTAGGATCTTAAATAGCTCAGCTGGAATACTGTCATCTCCGCTAGCTTTGTTGTTAGTAATGCTTCCTAAGGTCCACTTGACTTCACTCTCTAGGATGTCCAGCTCAAGTTCAGCGACCACACTGTCATGGCTATCAGGGACATTAAGATCTTCCCTGTATAGTTCTTCTGTGTTTTCTTTCCACCTCTTCTTAATCTCTTCTGCTTCTGTTAGGTCCCTGCCGCCTTTGTCCTTTATCATGCCCATCTTTGCACAAAATGTTCCCTTGAGATCTCCGATTTTCTTGAAAAGATCTCTAGTCTTTCCCATTCTATTGTTTTCCTCGATTTCTTTGCGTTGTTCATTTAAGAAGGCCTTCTTGTCTCTCCTTGCTATTCTCTGGAACTCTGCATTCAGTTGGGTATATCTTCCCCTTTCTCCCTTGCTTTTTGCTTGCCTTCTTTCCTCAGCTACTTGTAAAGCCTCATCAGACAGCCACTTTGCTTTCTTGCATTTCCTTTTCTTTGGGATGGATTGAGTTGCTGCCTCCTGAACAGTGTTACGGACCTCCGTCCATAGTTCTTCAGGCACTCGGTCTATCAGGTCTAATCCCTTAAATCTATTCGTCACCTCCACTGTATATTCATAAGGGATATGATTTAGGTCATACCTGAATGGTTTAGTGGTTTTCCCTACGTTCTTCAATTTAAGCTGAAATTTTGCAATAAGAAGCTCAAGATCTGAGCCACAGTCAGCTCCAGGTCTTGTTTTTATTGCCTGTATAGAGCTTCTCCATCTTTGGCTGCAAAGGACATAACCAATATTGACCATCTGGTGATGTCCATGTGTAGAGTCACCTCTTGTGCTGTTGGAAAAGAGTGTTTGCTATGATCAGCATATTCTCTTGGCAAAACTCTATTAGCCTTTGTCCTGCTTCATTTTGTACACCAAGGCCATGCTTGCCTGTTATCCCGGTGATTTCTTGACTTCCTACTTTGGCATTCCAATCCCCTATGATGAAGAGGACATCTTTTTTTGGTGTTAGTTCTAGAAGGTGTTGTAGGTCTTCATAGAACCGATCAACCTCAGCTTCTTCGGCCTCGGTGGTTGGGGCATAGACTTGAATTACTGTGATGTTGAATGGTTTCAGATCAATACTTTTAATAAAGAATGAAAGAATTAACTATGCTGGGAATCTTACAGGAAGGATAAAAAAAACATTTTCCCCCATGGCTTCATTCTTTCCAGACATTTTACATCTCTAGTTTCTGTAAAAGTGTTATTACATAGTTTTTAGAAATCGTTTTGAGGGGAGTAAAGGTTGGGTAACAATATATAAATACCTTGTCTTAAATTCTAAAAGAAAATATTTCATAATCCCAAACTATTCAGTTTTTTGGACAAAATAAAACAAAAACGGTCCTCAGGAAAAAAAAAACTAGGAAAAAAAGTTTTTTTCCCACATATGTTTCGCGCAGGGCTGGGTGGGGTGCCCGGGCCTTCACATCTCTATTCCTGCATAAAGGAGAAAGCTGTGCAAACGCAAGGCTTGCTTTCTTTCCCTTCCAACACAGTTGATTCAGCTGAAGGAATCTTATAGGCCACTTCCAATTCTACTATTCTACGATTCTATGAATAATTTGGGATTTTATCAGCCAAAAGAACCTTTTATTTTAAGGAGGATACTAGAGATCTCATATTTCTTCTTTATAGAACTGGGTAGTGATAACACAAATAAAAATGAATCAATGCCATTGTGAGTATCCTCATGGGACATAGAAACTGACCTTCTCTGAAGGCCTTTGCATGGTTTGCTAGCTGAAAGTATTTGCTTCGTGACTTTTCAGAGCTGGTGGCTAACAGCTACCAAGCAGACATGCAGACATGTGCATTGCTTGGCTGGGGATTGGAGATAAACAGTTTGGCAGGTGGAATGTAGCCACTACAGGGGACCAAAGTCTACACTAGCCTTTGGGGAACTGATGCTGCTTTAAGGACCAGCATTTCCCATACGTGCTTGCTTGCTCCCCCATACTTGTTAATTTTTGTCATTAAATGGGCTTTAGAAAAGCATCATGAATCTCAAATACTGCCTTTTCACAAGGGAAACAGACTGTCAAAAGCCACCTCTGAAAGCTCCTTAGCAGACTTTCACAGCGTGAAGCTGTACAAAGACCCCTGTGCCTCTTCTCCAGAGGCTGCCTGGGTGACTTAGTGGATGATCCCCTTGGAAGAGAAGCTTTGCGCAACGGTGTGCAGACTCAGCGCACTCTGCCACAACAGAAAACTGTTTCTGGAGCAGCTAACCATCAGCTCCTTGCTGACGTTAAGCCTTGTGATTCACTAAACACCTTCCCTTTGTTGCCTACTTGTGTGGGAAAGGAAGACATTGTGAACACAGGTGAACTGATCCCAACCCAAATCCTTTCAAAATCCTAGACCAGGGGCAGACAACTTATACCTGGCAAATATTTCCAAAAACATAATGCTTTGTTTCGAAATTTTTATGGGGTCCTTTCCACCAAGAATATCTTTGAAAGGGATGCAATTTCCAATAAATGAAGGTGGGTTCAGTTTTCCAAATCTTGCTACATACCATCAGGCTTATTTGCTGACCTGCACTAAATTTTGGTCTTTTCCACTTAGATATGATTTTCCACCTTGGTCATCTTCTTGCCTGGAGCCTTTCTTTAAATGGATGGCATTAGGTTCTCGGCATGTTAAGGCAGATAGAGCTCCTCCCATAATCTTGGCAGTTAGAGATGTGTGGCATATAAGGTCACACCAGTTACAGTTTGACCCATTTTCCCATGCTAAATTGACTATATGGGGTAATCCAGATTTAAGCACTGGAAAGAAAATGTTTTTGTGGCAGACCTGGACAGATAAAATTATCTTTACCCTGGATCAATTATTGGGTGTCGATTATGAGTTATTGCTATTTTCAACTTTGCGAGATACGTTTGATTTGCCTGCTATAGTGGAATGATAGTATTTGCAACTGAAACATTTCTTAGTATCTAGATTCAGTCTTGCTGCTTTTACTGCCTTAGAGTGTCCTTTGCTATTGGAAACTGAGGCTGACCAGATATATTGACCTACAATTCATGTTTACAAATGCTTATTATCAATGAATAAATATGATACAGGTGGTCTACAGCAGGAATGGAACAGGGAATTGGAATGTCCTATTTTGTCTAATCAGTGGAATGCCGTTTTGACGTCTTTATCGGATATCTCTATGGATCTTCGGTTACACCTTATTCAGCAGAAACTTTTGTTTGGGGTCTATTGGATGCCACAATGTCTCTTTAATAAAGGTTTGTCAAACTCCGCTAATTGTTGGAGGTGTAATGAAATTAACATTTCTCTTATTCATGTTTTGGAAATGCCCAATAGTTGCCTCCTTTGGGGAGGAAGTTATTATATGGATAATTTTGTGTTGGAAAGCTCTTTAATATTCACTGATGTAAATGTTCTCTTAAATGACTTACCTGCTTTTTGGAATGTAACACATGGCCAGCATAAATGGATTTTTCATGCCCTTTAGGCTGCTAAAAGACTGATACTATGATACTGGAAGGATAAAAGCTCACCACCTATAATGCAATGGACTGAAGACTTAACAATGCAAGCAACATTTGAATGAGTGGTATATAGGTGTAACTTGCCAATGGACTTATATTTGGATATCTGGTTTGCTTTTACTGAAGTCTACGTGTAACCTATTCTTTCTCTTTTTTTCTCCCTAGAATATTGTAATATCTGAAACTGAGGATTTTAGAATATGTTGTTATATTTTTATTTTTATTTTGGTTTTGTTATTTTTTGTTGGTTTGTCTGTTTTATTTTGTTAAAACTCAAAAAAAGAACTTGTTGCCATCCTTGGACAGTCACTCCCATGATCCTTCACTATTGGCTACGCTGGCTAGGGTGGATGGAAGTTGCAGTCCAGCAACATCTGGAGAATGACAGATTCCCCCACCCCTGTCCTTGACACAAGATAAGAAAAGCTGTGCAGGATCAGGCCAAGGGCCCACCTAGTCACCATCCCGTTTCCCACATTGGCCAACCAGTTGCCTCTGGGAAGCGCAACAGCATGCCCCCACGCCTGTTCCCCCGGTGACTGGTATTCAGGGGCCTACTGCCTGTGATCCTGGAGATAAAACAGAGCCCTCATGACTAGCTGCCTGTGAGACCTCACCCCAGTCCAGGGGGAGTTACAACCTGTGACTCCGAGTTTAGCATGACCCCATGCTAGATCACAAGGATGGCGAGCTGCCCAGGGTCTCCCGCGTTGTGAGCTTGGATGGGATTGCAAGGGCTCGCCCTGGAAGCTCATTGCACAGTCTTGGATGAGTCACTGTTCCTCAGGCCGACCTACCTAGCAGGGATGTTGTGAGAATCAAACACAGTAGTGTAGTGGCAAATTCAGAAGTGCAGGGTCCCTTCATGACAGTCACAGCCATGCTTCCTCACAGCCACACCCCCTTCTAAGATTGTACAACCTTGTAAGATATACAACCTTCAACTGGGATCCAAAAACAGTGCAGCTGAGAGTATGGCAACGGTACTTCAACTGGACCTCTGAGAAAAAATGCAAGGGTGTTAAAATCTCTTCCACGCACTCACTCACTCAAACACAAACATTTTAGGTTTTCAAAATATGATACTCTATGGAAGCTTCACCCTCTCAACTCAGCCCTCATGGACGGATCCTTTCTCATTTAAACAGCCCCCTTGCACACTACTTTAGCGCCCCAACATTGCCCATTAGCCTTCCCTAAGCTCCTTCATTATATCTCTCTCATCCCGCAACAGAAACATCCACACACCCAGCTGGATTGAACTACACTCACACACACACACACTTTTCTCCCCTCCCCTCAACTGATTTTTTTTCTGTTTCCTTCCCCTCCACCAGGGTTTGTTTACCCAGGTACACGCCAACCTTGGACCCAAAAGTGTAGCTGACGGAGCGGGCTGCATTTGGCAATTCCACTTACTGTAGAAATTAATGTTCAAGAATTAACAGTGCAATCAATCCAATGGGAGTTTATTTCGAATTAAATTTACAGAGATCTTGGGAAGGCAGCTAAGGCTGTAGTCCTAAGCACACTTACCTGGGAGAAAGTCCAGTTGGCCATTGAACATAGTGGGACTGTCTTTCGAGTAAACATGCATAGGATTGTGTGATAAAGCCTAAAAACTGGCACAAACCAACTCTTACAATGAATATGAATAATTCAATAGCTGAACAAGACATCATCTTGCTTCTCATTTGCACCACCCATCTGCCTCCCTCTTTTTCATGTTCATCAAGATGTGAAAGAAACTTTTCCATAAAATGTCTCCAGCCCCACTGCCCCACACTGTAAAGCACAAAAAGGCACCAGTCCTAAACACACTTACTGAGGGAGCAGGTGTATTGCTGTGGCCCTGTTCTCCTTTCCTGCCCTGGGATTGTGGGCGTGGGATAGGATGGTGCTCTAGCTGGCTCTGGCTGCTGGTACTGGGGTATAGTTTGGAGAACTGCCAAGAACAAGTTTAAGCATCAGGAGTTTTGAGGGTAATGCAGTAATGAGGCCCCCCTACCATAAACAAACCTCAGTTAAGGGTATGTAAAACAGCTTTGTGTGTGTTTTTAAATAAAAGTTACAAAACAATGGGTGCATATTTTCAAGAGGAGGACAAGAGTCTAGGCCATTCACATCACTACACCCTCACTTCCTAAAAGCACATTATATTTAAATGGTCTGAGGAAAAAGGAGAACATGATGATGACGACGACGACGACGACGACGACGACAACTTGTATAATTAAGTTTCAAACAGCTATATAACTTTAGGTTACAAATTAAATTTAAATTTAGATTGTAAGCTTCTAGGGGCAGAGACCTGACTTTTTTTGCTTATGATTCTCCATAAAGTAGCACATATATTGTAAAAAACAAAGTCTGTGCATCTTCTGGAAGCAGCAGACATGTTTTATTCAAACTGTCTTTTGACGACCAGCAACAGGGAAAGATAAAGTAGATTGATTAGCATATTGTTACCAGCCCTGAGCCTTTGAGATGAAGTAGACTATACGTACATCCAATAAATTAAGGGTGCAATCCTATGCATGTTTAGACCGAAAAAAGTCCTACAACCCCCAGCATTCCCTAAGCTGGCTGGGCAATACTGGGAATTGTAGGACTTTTTTCTATCTAAACATGCATAGGATTGTGCCCTAATTAAATAAATAATACATAAGATATGGACAACAATGATGATGTATTTTTTTCTACCTCAGATAAAATAGTAACCCTATCACATGGATAGGATAAAGCCTCATGGCCATGGGGCTTACTCTCAAGTAAGCGAAAAGCAAATATATGGAGGACATGAGTGTGTGTGTGTGTGGAGAAGGAGAACAAGAAAAAAGCTGCTTTACTTAACAAATATATTTAAAGACCATCAAGGTTGCTGGTAATGTGCACTTTAGGCCCTCACCCTCTGCAGGATCAGCCAAGAAGAAACACAGCAGGCTGCAGCCTTCCCCAACCTGGCGCCCTCCAGATTTGCTGGATGACAACTCCCATCTGCTCCAGGCAGCATATTGCCTATGCTGGCTGGGGGTGGTGGTGGTGATAGGATTTGCAGTCCAACACATCTGGAGGGCACCAGGTTGGGAAAGGCTGGGTGAGAGACACAATGGAGAACTTCTGCGGCCCCTGCCCAGAGCTGTGCAGGCTGTGTGGAGGCAGGTGAGGTGGCCGATATCCACATACATGTCTTCTCAGAAGTAAGCATATAGATTTCAATGGGATTTATTCCCAGGTATTTCTTATCAGTTTAAATTAATTTTAAAATTTCTTCCCCCCCCACTCATATAGACTTCCTCTTTCTTCTCTCTGCCCTTCCCACGCCCTGATCCCACACCCCACTGCCACCGCCCCCCCCCCAACAAACTGACTGAGCTGACCTATCTGAGTCTGGTGTTGGCCGGCGTGTTCTGGGGCGTGGGGCGCAATGTGTCTTTTGCTGCAGCAGCCATGCGTGCTGGGTTGCCACAGCTCTACAACTGGCTGGGCTTGCTGGGGGAATGAGTTTGACAATCAGGATCAAACAGCAAGCAACTTAGCCTGGCCCACGTGCTTCCATCCTTCCTCGAAACCAGATGGCGACCGGGCAGGCACGGTGGGCAGCGCCTCCATCTCTCCCTCTGGAAGTGAGAGAAAGTAGGCTGCAAGAGAGGGTAAATTAACCCTTTGTAGGGTGAGGCTGCTCCCTCCCACACACACTCCCACTGCTGCCATGGCCAGCAGCAGCCCTGAATGGGTGATCAGTGCTGCAGGATGACGAGGGCAGCGCCGGGCGTGCGGGCACAGAACAAGGATGGGCGGAGAAGCTGAGAGCTGAGAAGGAGACAAGAGGAGACTCCCTCAGTCTCCCCCCCTCTCCCTCTTTGTCTGGCCAGCTCCGCATGGTAGGTGAGAGGCAGCCTCCAGCCACCCGCACTCCCTTCCTCTACTCCTCCTCCCCTAGCAGACTGAGACCCAGCTGGGGGCCAGCTTCAATAAAAGTGCAGGAGTGAAGCCCCGGTGCGACCTGCCACCACTACACCCCTGATCAAACGGGATGACCGCACGGAGGTTTCCCTGAATTCCTTGGGAGGAAGTGCACAGAACTCTTGAATGTGGCTTGAGTTGCAAGGAATTCAGAAAGCATGAGAGGCTTTTCTACATGAGGCATTTATTGTGCACTTGTCATTCCCTACTCATGGTTGTTTACAGGCTCTTTAGGCAATGTCGTGACCCTCCAGTATTGCTTCTGTGTCTAACCAGCACTTTCAGCGAATTTTTTTAGAGCAGGGAAAATGTGGCATTTAATGGAGAAAGTGAAAGAAAGCACAATATCCTCTTGTGTATTTGTGCTATTCCACTATACTACATTGCCACCTAGAGGTTATGTAGTAGAAAAGCAGGAAAGGAAATGCTGTTTGTATACTGCTTGGATCTCAATTATGGGTGCCTTCATACGAGGCTTTTATCGTGCACGCATGGTGGGTCACTCACAAAAGTTTGCAGGCCCTTTTCATGATGTTGTCAACCTCCAGGGCACATCCAGCGCTATTTCCCGGTTATTTCATGTTAAAAAGATCTGGAGATAATGAGCTATTCAAATATCCTTGATTTTCCCTGTTGTGTACGTTCATTGTTGCACTATTAAAACAGCCACTAGATGGCTCTGTTTCATTGAGCTCTATGGAACACTGACTGAACATTTAAAACTTCCCCTCTCAGCAATCATGTGGTTGTGGTCTGGGAGCCCACTGTAAGGTGGAAAGGCTCCATAACGGTAGGACTGCAGGTTTTCCTTTACTGTAGAGATGCCCTGTGTGACAAAGCCAAAGCAGATACAGCAGATTAACAGCCTCGGGTAGAAAAGCTCAAGAACCTAAGAGCAGCCATATTGGATTAGAGTAGACAAAGTCCTATCTAGTCCAGCTTCTTGTTCCCTACAGTGGCCAACCAGATGCCTCTGGGAAAGAACATGAGCAGAATAGCCCTTCTCCTCCCATTGTTTCCTGGTAGCTGGCATTCAGAGATATGCTGCGTCCAATCCTGGAGGTAGCACAGAGCCAGCCATCATGACTAGTCCTCTAGACAGAAGCACAAGCCTCCTTATTTCATTGCTTAGGTGGCATCTAACACTGCAATCCTATACAAGCCTACTCAGAAATAAGTCCTAATGAGTTCATGGGAGCTCACTCTCAAGGAGTGGGTACAGCAGGGTGGGCTATGTGCAGCCCTCACCACCCCTGATGCAGCTCCCACCACCCTCCCCTGCTCCCACCAAGCCACCAACATTCATGGGAGCAGTGGCAAAATCACCATCAGTTTGCCAGCGAAAAAAGCATCCAAATCTTGCTTGTTTTCAAGTGAGATTTGGCCATTTTAAGCTTCTGTCATGGCTTGCTACTGAAGTCTAAAACTGCCAAATCTTACTTAAAAACAAGTGAGATTTGGACACTTCAGGCTTCCTTAGCGGTTTGCTGCCAGTGCCCCATGGGAAACCGGTGATATTTTTCCTGGTGCCCGAAAAAAACCAGGGATACCCCTAGGGATACAGGACTGCAGCCTTAGGGTTCTATCCAATGTTAGTCCTAGCTAGAGTGGACCCATTCACTTCAATGGGTCTTCTCTAAGCAGGACTTATGTTGGGTACATCCCTTAATTATCCAAGAGCTGTACTTTCTATTCTCATCTGGAACAAAGCTAGAGTCCTAATAGGTGCCACTCCGAAAGAAGGTTTCTGATATATTTTGCTTTCTCGCAGCTCTCAATTTCATCCCATTCTTTCTGTCTAAAGAAACAGAGAAGATTGCTGCAGATGGGATGTCAGGAGTGGAGAGCCAGGAGATAATAAGAGGCCAATTAGAGCAGCTACATGTAAATGTTGGCAGCCATCAGGGAGCTGCTATTTCTTCCTGTGTGCAGGTAGCCGAAGGTGTGTAAGGGAGGGAGACAGAGACAGTGAGCAGGGAGGTGGGGTGGCTGATCTAACTGGCGGGTGAGGGTGGGGGAACAGCAGCAGTGTAACTAGGGAGGTTTGCATCCTGGGGAGATCATGGACACCATCAGTCATATAATATGGAATTCACTTCCACAAGATGTATTGATGGCCACATGTTTGGATGGCTTTAAGAGGGAATTGGGCAAATTCCTGGAGGAGAAGTTTATCAGTGCTACTAGTCCTGATGGCTATATGCTACCTCCACTATCAGAGGCAGTATGTCTCTGTACACCAGTTGCTGGGGAACATGGGTGGGAGGGTGCTGTTGCACTCATGTCCTGCTTGTGGGTTTCCTGTGGGCAACTGGTTGGCTGCTGTGTGAACAGAATGCTGGACTAGGTGGACCTTGGTGTCAGGGTTGCCTCTGAGCACATAGAGTGGGAGAGCAGCTCCGATTCTGAGGAAGAGCGGCTAAGGATGGGGGAGGAACTTTCCCAGCCTTCAGAGGCACAGCTGGAGGGAGAGGGCCCCCCTTCACACATCACTGCGGGTGATAGCGAAGAGGGGCAAGCAGGGGCAGGAGAACCTGAACTCTTAGACGCAAGGCACAGACGCAGACAAAAGAGGGAGTTGGCAGGGGCAGAGATTAGGCGCTCTGCCCGATTGGCTCGCCGTCAACAGCTGTGTCTGGAGGTGTCACGGGAGAGAGGGAGATCTTCCTCTCCCACCCCTTAAGTTAAGATACTTTGCCACCTTTTTCCCCAAATGGCAACTTTTGTAACCTCCCTTTGAACTCCTTGAAGGCTATTCCTTTGTAGTCTGTGAGTCACTAGCAATTTGCATCTGTATAACTCATTAGGATAAGTGGATTAAAGTGTGTGTTGATTTGGCTTTTGGAGTTCTCAGCGGGGCAAAAAGGGAATCCTGACACTTGGTCTGAACCTGCACAGTTCTTATGTTCTCATGTTCTTAATACATTGGCGGTTATTAAAATATTTATTTATTTATTTATTTATTCATTCCATTTCATTTCTATATAGCCCAATAGCCGAAGCTCTCTGGGTGGTTCACAAAAATTAATAAATAAGATAGCATGGGGGACCTGCTAAAGAGAGGGAACCATCAGGTCTTTCTGATGCATGGTGTCCCACAATCTTGGTGCCAATACCAAAAAGGACCTGCGCCCCAGCCAACAGAACCTCTGAAGGCAAAGGAATGCAGGGCAGAGTGTAGAATGATGAATGCAGTGGCTGAGTAAGTGTGTTGGATGAGATTTGCCTTCAAATAACCTCGTTCCAAACCACTTAGGTCTGCGTTCCCCAACATAGGGCATTTCTACACCAGCCTAAAATCCTACATTTAAAATGGGGCTTTCTGCTTCCATCTTAAATGTAGGATCACCACTGACTCCCTTTAGATGCAGTCCCCCCCCCCATCTGAATCCTCCATTATCTTTCATTGATCTCGTTCCTCTTCTTGCTGCTTTAACTCTTTTGATGAAGGGAACTGAGGCGGAACACAGCGAGGTAACTTGATAGCGCATTATCTGAGATCTATTTAAAAACAGAACAAAGGGCATTTAGTGCAGGAGACTCCCTGGAGGGTCACAGCAGGGTCATGGAGTCATGTAAAGAGCCCGCAAACTTCCATGAAGGAGCAATCTCAATCGCAGGATAATGGCGCAGTGTGAAGGAGCCATCAGTATCCTCCAGATGTTTGTGACTACAACTCCTGTCTTCCCTGACCATTTGCCAGGCTGGCTTGGGCTGATGAAAGTTGTAATCCCAAACCTCTGGTAGGCATCCAGTTGGGGAAGGCTATTATTATTATTATTATTATTATTATTATTATTATTATTATTAACATTTCTATACTGCCCCATAGCCGAAGCACTCTGGGTTGTTTACAGAAGTTAAAACATTAAAATACAATATACAAAGTTTGGTATTAACAAAACAACTGAAAGGGCACGTGGGGAAACTTGTTCAGGCAGACCAATATGGTTTTCTTCCACGAAGATTTATAGCAGATCCTGTTCAGAGGTTATTTAGTTTGATACATTTTTGTAAGGAGCATAAATCTCCTATGGCAATTTTGGCCTTGGATTTGTTTAAGGCCTTTGAGTATGTAAAGTGGAGTTTTCTGCAAAATGCCCTACAACATTATCAACTTGGCCCTAAATTTTTGAATGCAGTCGAAGCTATCCACTCTTCACCTTTGGCACAGATTCATGTTAATAATTTAGACTCCTGCAGTATAAATTTGTATAGTGGTACCAAACAAGGCTGCTCACTGTCACCTATTTCATTTACCATAGTAATAAAACTTTTGGCAAATGGACTTTGAACTCACCCACAAGTAAATGGAATTACAGTGGGTAATATGGAACATTTGATTAGGTTGTATGCTGACGACATGTCATTGACACTGAGTAATCCATCATATGCAATTCAGGCTGTACGAGTAGAAGTAGATAAATTTAAGGAAACTGTTGGCCTGAGGGTTAATTGCAAGAAATTGAGCTTTTTTGTTTAAATCTTCCTCCAGGTGAGCAATTAAGGGCGCAATCCTATGCAGATAGGCAACTGCCTCTGAACTCGGAGGCGACCACCTATCCAATGCAGGGCAGGAGAAGCACGGAGGGGATCATTCCCTCTGTGCTTCTCCTGCCCTGCATTTTTGGCTAGACAGCCAATTTCGGCAGAGCGGGGGAGGAGGCTGCCGGACGACACATTGGGTGTGTCGTACTGGCATTTCCATCCTCTCCACCGCAGAACGCCCCCTGGAATGCCCCATTTTGGCCACTCCACACTCCTCTTGCAAGCACGGAACACAGGGCTTTTCTGCGCTGCCTGTGAGGCAGCACAGAAAGCGGGGAAGGTTGGTTCCCGGAAAGCAAGATATCCTATGGCCATCTAGTCGCTGACTAGCAATACCATAGGATTGCTCCCTAAGCGTCTCACAAAGACAAGGGATCCCATTAGTAAATTAGTAAAAACAATAGCATTGTTTTTGCTATTTAGGGATTTATCTACTTAGGAATATATGAAGACTCTTTAAAATAAATTATGGGCAGCTGTGGAAAAATATTTTGAGGGATATAAGTAAATGAGAGAAACATAATCTTTCACTTCTTAGTCGAATAGCAACTATTAAGTTGATGGTTCTTTCTAAGTTAATGTATTTGTTTTATGTATTACCTCTAGAACTGTAATATAAGACATTGCAAATTTAGCAGAGTAGATTTAGCAATTGATATTTAATTTAGCAATTGATATTTAAAAGTCAGAAACCATGTATAGCCAAAGTTCTTAGATATAGGCAATGTGTAGTAGAAAGATGAGGTATCCCTAATCTAATATTATATTATGAATCTTATCAATTACATCACCTCCTCTCCTGGTTATTGATAGATATTAAGAATCACTGGGCACAGGTGGAAAGAATGATGTTACCATCACAGACAGTGGATTTATTTTTATATATTAAAATGAACTTAAGGGAATATGTGTCAGTGAAACCTCTACACTGAGAGCATTTTACAGGTATGGAGAGAGAGAAAAGAAAAATTTCTACCTGGGATATCTCCTATGACTCCCTTACATTGTCATCTGGCGTTCCGCTCTGAGGATCAACCATTGGATATACAGGCCTTTAAGTAGAAGGGGCTTTAATAGGTTGAATGAATTTTATTTGAATGCTTTGCCCCTCCCCAGGGAGTTCTGAAGGACTCATTTGAAGGAGGCTGGAATTACTTTGTTGTTCAGTCGTTAAGTCGTGTCCAACTCTTCGTGACCCCATGGACCATAGCACGCCAGGACTTCCTGTCCTGCGCTCTCAGAGCATGCTCAAGTTCATATTCATTGCATCGGTGATGCTATCTAGCCATCTCATCCTCTGCCATCCCCTTCTCCTTTTGCCTTCAATCTTTCCCAGCATCAGGGTCTTTTCCAGTGACTTTTCTCTTCGCATTAGGTGGCCAAAATACTTGAGCTTCAGCTTCAGTATCTCTCCTTCCAATGAGCACTCAGGGTTGATTTCCTTTAGGATGGACTGATTTGACCTCCTTGCAGTCCAGGGGAATTGTAAGAGTCTTCTCCAGCACCAAAGTTCGAAAGCATTGATTCTTTGGCGCTCAGCCTTCCATATAGTCCAGCTCTCAAAGCCATACGTCACTACTGGGAAAACCATAGCTTTGATTAGATGGACCTTTGTCGGCAAGGTGATGTCTCTGCTTCTTACTATGCTGTCTAGGTTTGCCACAGCTTTCCTCCCAAGGAGCAAGCATCTTTTAATTTCATGGCCACAGTCACCGTCTGCGGTGATCTTGGAGCCCAAGAAAATAAAATCTGTCACTGCTTCCATTTCTTCCTCTTCCATATGCCAGGAAGAGATGGGGCCAGATGCCATGATCTTAGTTTTTTTAATGTTGAGTTTCAAACCAGCTTTTGCACTCTCCTCTTTCACCCTCAACAAGAGGCTCTTTAGATCCTCTTCGCTTTCTGCCATTAGGGTGGTATCGTCTGCATATCTGAGGTTGTTGATAATTCTCCCGGCAATCTTAATTCCGACCTGTGATTCATCCAACCCGGCGTTTCTCATGATGTACTCTGCATATAAGTTAAATAAGCAGGGTGACAATATGCAGCCTTGTCATACTCCTTTCCCAATTTTGAACCAATCGGTTGTTCCATGTCCGGTTCTTACTGTTGCTTCTTGACCCTTGTGCAGGTTTCTCAGGAGACAGGTAAGGTGGTCTGGTACTCCCATCTCTTTAAGAATTTGCCACAGTTTGTTGTGATCCACACAATCAAAGGCTTTAGGGTAGTCAATGAAGCAGAAATAGACGTTTTTCTGGAATTCTCTTGCTTTCTCCATGATGCAGCGAATGTTGGCGATTTGATCTCTAGTTCCTCTGCCTCTTTGAAACCCAGCTTGTACTTCCGGTAGTTCTCGGTTCGCATACTGCTGAAGCCTAGCTTGTAGGATTTTGAGCATCACCTTGCTGGCATGTGAAATGAGCGCAATTGTACGGTAGTTTGAACAGTCTTTGGCATTTGGCATTCTTTGAAATTGGAATGTAAACTGACGTTTTCCAGTCTTCTGGCCACTTTTGAGTGTTCCAAATTTGTTGGCATATTGAATGCAGCACTTTCACAACATCATCTTTTAGGATTTTAAATAGCTCAGCTGGAATACTGTCATCTCCACCAGCTTTGTTGTTAGTAATGCTTCCTAAGGCCCACTTGACTTCACTCTCGAGGATGTCCGGCTCAAGCTCAGTGACTGCACTATCATGGCTATCAGGGACATTCAGATCTTTCCTGTATAGTTCTTCTGTGTATTCTTTCCACCTCTTCTTAATCTCAACTGCTTCTGTTAGGTTCCTGCCTTCTTTGTATGGAATTCAATGTTGGAAAAATTCCCATTTAAATGAGTATCTATTAATATGAGAGAACAAGCTCTGAAGGTTCTTCAAAAATGGTATATGACTCCTATTCATTTAGCTCATGTTTTTCAGGAACAGTCAAGATTGTGTTGGAAGGGATGCAAGGAACCAGGATCAACCCAGCATATGTGGTGGTCCTGTGTAAAAGTGGCTAAGTTTTGGTGAAATCGATAAGATACTTGGATAGCAATTGGAGAGAACACTGGAGTTGGCACTTTTATGATTGTTTTGGGGAAATAATAGAAATTGCTCCTCTAAGCCATTGACTAGATTTTTGTCAGTGGCAGCCATAGCTCAGTGTGATAGAGCACATGCTTTGCATGCGGAAGGTCCCAGGTTCGATCCCCAGCTTCTTCGGGTAAGGTAGGATTCTTTTCTGAAACCTCGGAGAGCCGCCGCTAGGGATGTACGAAAGTTCTGCCATGGATCTCGGGGAGGCCGAATGCCAGTGCATTCGGCCCCCCAGAAATCGGCCCACCCCCCCCCCACCCCCCCAGGATGGGACTTACCTGGGGCGGATCTTCCTGGCAGCAGCGGCTCCGGCGGAGGCGATTCAGCAGCGGCAGCTGTGGTGGCCGGTCTTCCGACCGGCTGCCGCCGCCATTTCCAGGTTTAAAACAAAAAAACAAAAACGTGATTGGCTATGTAAAGATTTATGTAGCCTATCATGGCTAGATTTAAAAAAACACCATGATAGGCTACGTAAATAGACTTAAAACAAACAAACAAACAAACAAACGTGCGTACGCAAATGGCGGCGCCCATGGGCACCGCCATTGTGTACGTGCATTTTTTTTTTTAATCAGCCGGGATAGGCTACGTAAACATTTACGTAGCCTATCACGGCTGACTGCAGGGACACAAACGGCGGCGGCGGCTACGGCCGCTGCCATTTGCGTCCCTGCTAGCCAGCAGCTGAATGTCCGACTGCTGGCGGAGCCGGCCGGCAGCTCCGCAGAATCGCTGCGGAGCACAGCCGGCTGGCCAGGATTCCGGGGGGAGGAACGGAGCGCCTCCCCCCCCAGTGAGGATTCCGGGGGGAGGGACGGAACGCCTCCCCCTGCACCATCAGCATAACCCCCGAAAGGTAAGTACCTTTCGTACATCCCTAGCCGCCGCCAGTCAGAGTCGACAATACTGGGCTAGAGGGCCGAGTGGTCTGACCCAGGATAAGGCAGCTTCCTGTGTTCCTAATTTTGGAAGAACTGAAGAGGAGTCTCGCCAGATGCTTGGTGGGCGCGGGTTTGGAAGATTGCCTTAACAGAAAAATTAACAAATAAGTTATGACTGGCAAAAGGGAGTAGGAAACAAAACACATTTACTATGGAATGATATCAGTTTATTATGTATGCTGGCAATACTCAGCTTCATAACACTCTCTTGTAGTATATATCTGGTTCATGTGGACAATGTATTCCGTATTTTTCTGCCTTGACTTATTATCCTTTTTGATATGCCTGGATCATCGCATGTAAGGGGGCGGGAAAAATAAAATAATTAAAACCCCAAAAAAGTATATATACAAAGTTTAAAAGCCATCAACATAAAAGCACACAGACCATATACACAAATGACATATAACTAAAAACAACTTTGAACAGTCAGTCAGAACTAAAGACACATCCAGGACCGATTAAACCCTCGTGATGCAATACATTCTTTGCAGTGTGGCATAACTAAGCTTGTTTACAAGATGGTAGATGGAAGCTAGCTAAAATTCATCTGCTCAGAGGCTCAGCAAGGACAGCAAGCCTGGCAGAATGCCACCATGACTTTTATGCATGATTTGTAGATATGATTTAACCTTGTCATATGAGATGATACATTTGCATGCATAGATCTGTTGATATTGTTTGTTGAATTTTATTTATTTATTTATTTATTACATTTCTATCCCACCATTTTTCCTCCACTACCGATCGAGGTTATTGCTGCTGGATTTCCAAGTGAACTACTGTACTATTTGTTTACATGGATATTGAGTGGATAGTTGAGTTGAGCTGATAGTTGAGTAAGTAATCTCAGTAGGAGCTGCCGAGGTCCTTTCTTGCTTATTCCTAAATCTGGATCTGTTCACATTCTCCAGCTGCTCAGGTCTATTTTGAACTACTGTTAATGTATTGTAGGGCAGACTTCACCAAACCTGACACCTGCCGGATGTGTTGGACTACATGTCCCACCATCCTGAGCATGCTAACTGGGACTGATGGGAACTGTAGTCCAACACATTTGGAAGGCGCCAGGTTTGGAGAAGGCAGTTGTAGGGCGATTAGGATTTTTTCTAGCACATCTTTTTAGCAAAATGACAATCTCCCCCTTGGCTTTTAAGCCTTTCAACAGAGGAGGGAGGTATTGTAGCGGAATAAATGGGAAGTGAATCGGGGCACCTTTTTGTCCCTCTGTCATAGCATCCGCTGCTCACAGTCCTCCAATGAAAGTGATGGGCAGTAAATTCAGGACAGCCAAGAGAAAGTCCTTCGCATGACATAGGTTTGAATTGATGGCATGGAGACAATTGCTGATTTGAATGGTTTTGAAAGGAGATGAGACAAATCCATGAAGGAGTTTGGGCCACTTACTTTTATTGATTGGTTTTTTTAAAAAAATGTTCAATGCCGTCTTTCAGCAGGACTTTCAGGGCACTTTACAAAAACAAGGTAAAAACCAAATAAAAAAGAAGCAACCAATTTAAAAAGATTCATTAATACATTTTAAAAACCTGGGTAAATAAAAACATGTTTCCCGGACACCAAAAACAGAACAATGTTGGGACCAGGTCATCCTCTCTGGGAATAGAATTCCATAAATTGACACAAATCTCTCTCTCTCTCTCTCTCTCTCTCTCTCTCTCTCTCTCTCATTCTCTTTCTCTTTGGTGACCACCCATCAGATACGGAGGATGGGGGTACTGGAGAAGAGACTCCAAAGATCAATATATGGGCAGGTTGGTATGAGAGCAGGTGTTCCTTCTGGTACCTGGGTCCTAAGCCACATAGGCCTTTAAAGGGCCAGCACTTTGAATTGTTCCCTGAGATTGACTGGAAGCCAGTGAAGTCCTTTCAGTACAGGCAAGATATGTTATCTCCAACTGGTCCCAGTTGACAGCCTAGTGGTTGTATTTTGAATTAACTTAAAGTTTCTGAGCAGTCTTCAAAGGCACCCTGTGATGTTCCTGCCCTGGGTTCTACCTTCTTCAGCTTTCATCTGATGAAACTGAGAAGAAAACCCCCTCCGGACGTCTTCCTCCACTTTGGTCAATTGTCCTCACTGACACACACACACTGACACACAAAGAGACATCCAGGGCATTTCTACACCAGCCTAAAATCCTGCATTTAAAACGGGGCTTTCTGCTTCTGTTTTAAATGCAGGATCACAACTGACCCCCTTTACACGCACTTCCTTTCCCCACTCCCCTTCCCCCTCCTTCTCCCCATATCTGAGTCTTCCATTCTCTTCCATCGATCTCGCTCCTCTTCTTGCCGCTTTCACTCTTTGCACGGAGGGAACTCAAGCGGAACACAGCGGGGTAATTCGATAGCTCATTATCTGAGAACGATTCAAAAGCGGAACAAAGGGCATTTAGTGCAGGAGACGCCCTGGAGGGTCACGGCATCATGTAAAGGGCCCGCAAACCTCCGTGAAGGAGCCATCTCAATCGCAGGATAAAAGCCCAGTGTGAAGGAGCCCCCAGTATGCCTAACTGGCTCCCTCTACCCAATACAGCAGAAATAGTTGTTCTAATGGTAGAACAACTCAATCAGCCAAACAAACACATGGGATTTTGAATTAAAACGAACAAATAAAATTTATCAAACACAAAAAGAGTTATATATACTATTATTAATAAATCTATACTTGGTCCTAACCGAACTTCTAAATCCTGGTTCCAAAACCCTACTAAATAACTAGATATAGCTTCTTCTATCCCTAAGACCCTATTTGACTAACTGTCAGCTCTCTCCTTTTATAACTTTAGAATCCTCACACACGTACACACACACACACACACACACACACAAGCCCCTCCCACCTTTCACTCACTCCCAAACATTATTTTAACCCTAATGTACCTGGGTTACACTTAACAATGCAAGCACATACATTAATATAACGCGCATATGTTACACAGCCCCACATACCGGGCATTGCAGTAGCCAGTCTCACACATTACTGATGGCTATTTGCCATGATAGCTGTACAGAACCTTCAGGTTCAGATGCTGTGTACCTCTGAATACCAGTTGCTAAGGGGCAAGTGGAAGGATGTTGCCCTGATGTCGTGTTTGTGGGCTTCCCAGAGACACCTGGTTGGCCACTGTGGAGAACACATTTGGCTTAATCCAACAGGTTTCATTGTATGGACTTTCCCTTCACAATAGAACTCCAAGGCAGGCAGGGGAAGTTGGCCACAACAGCTTCTATGCCCCAAAGAAATTTCGACTGGAAAATTCTATAATATAGCTTTGGCTTTTTAGATGCTATTTACCTGAGCAACAGGGGTCTCTGATTTCTGAAAAGCTATTTTTCTGCCTGGATTTGATTATGATTTCTTCAGAGCTCCCCTTCATTGGAGTTTCTCAAAAGCACTTTAAAATAATGCATGGCACTTCACAACGCTTCAGTGGCAAAAGTGCTCTGCATATTTACTATGGAGATGGGAGAATGGTTAAGTGGACTCCTCCAGTAACAGAACCATTAGCAACAGAGTCTGGAATGGAATATTAGCCAGACGTATTTTCTTTAATTAGCATATACTTTCTGTGCGGAGTGAGGTGGGGACAACTGTTTTATCTTTTTCTCTGCCATTTTTTAAATCTTTTAAAATCTTGTTATTATTTTTAAACCTTTTTTAAAACATTAAACCTTATTATCCTTTTATTTTTTAAAATCTTTCCCCCTTTCTTTCTTTCTTTCTTTCTTACTCAACTCACTCACTCATTTATTTATTTTTTACATTTTTATACTGCCCAATAGCCAAAGCTCTCTGTGCGGTATTCAAACCATAAAATAATAATAATTTATAAATATAAATAATAATTATAATAACATACAGACAATAAAATACTATAGAAAAGTTTAAAAGTTTGAAACTACAATATAAAAATGAAAATTATAACCAAGCAGAATTTTTGCATTGGCACTGCCAAAATTTAAAATATAACACCAGATATAAAACAAACTGAAAACATTGTGACATTCTAGGTGTCCCCTATCAGTCTTTGGCCCCTAGAGGTCATAGGGCAAGTCAGATTATCTAGACTTTATTTTATTTCTTAATCTATTTAAAAATATTTTTAGGCCACCTTTAAGAGTAGAACTCTCTCTCTCTTTCATGTATTTTTCAATCACCCCTCCACTCATGAGTGCTCAAGATGATATACAATAAAACCACAGAAAGATAACATGCAAACATCACAAAAGCTAAGACAAGGCAGAGAAGCTACAACAAAACAGGGAACCCTTCTAAAATCAAGGAGTAGGATTCATCATGGAAAAGTCAGCAAAACAATGTTTTTTTACCAGCCCCCAAAGGCCAGTGGCGAGGGAGCTGACCTAATCTCCCTGGAGAGGGAGTTTCCACATAAAAGGGGGTGCTAATACATAAAAGGCCCTGTCTTGCGACTCCACCAACCTCACCTCTCTAGGAGGTGAGACACCTAAGAAGGCCTCAGAAGATGAAAAAAAGGGCTCCAGGCAAGTTAATACATGAGTAGGTAGTCTTTCAGATATCCTGGCCTCAAGCCGGTTAGGTGCTGGTTCTTACCTAAAAAAACTAGAAAGCCAGTGGAGTTGTTTTAAGACCAGCGTTATGTGCTCATCGTGTTTTGTACAAGCTGAACTTTCCTAATACTCTCCAAGGACACCCCCAAACATCTGGGAGGCACCAGACTGGAAAGGCTGCACTAGCCTTTTCATTCATCCTCCATCACCCCTGCCTCTCCCTCTGTTCCTCTAAGTCTCCTCTGATTCCTCTAACCCTTCCTTCCTTCCTTCCTTCATTAGATTTATTAGCCGCCCATCTGGCCAGCTACCCAGCCACTCTAGGTGGCGTACAGTATGAATAACAACACAACAAAATATAGCAAATTTACATAATCAGCTGAACAAAACAACATTGCTCTAACAAACCCTAACCCACCCCAAATGCCCACCTGAACAGCCAGGTTTTCAAAGCCTGGCGGAAGCTCATCTAAGAGGGGTCATGACAGAGGTCACTAGGGAAGGAATTCCACAGAGTGGGGGCCACCACAGAAAAGGCCCTCTCCCTAGTCCTCATCAGCCTAGCTGTCCTGGCTGATGGGACAGAGAGAAGGCCTTCCGAGGCTGATCTCGCTGAGTGGTGTCGCTGGTGTTGTCGGAGAGTCTTTAACTTTCTCTTCAAAGTGACGTACACAAATCATTCTCCCCAGCCCACTTGTCATATTCTCTAATGCCATCTTTCCTGCTGTCAGTCATTCTGCCACTCATTCTTCTGTTACATGTGTGTATCTTTTTCTTCATAATAGATCACTGTTCCTTCCCTTTAATGTAAGCAGTGCCAGCTCCAGTTTTTTGAAGGCAAGACACCCTCATTGGGCCCCCTCCCTCAGTAAGTCAACGTTCTCACCACCATGGTCACCAGCTGCTTCTGCTCCTCTTCCTCTTTCTCATCATTGCCTCCACTTGATTGCTTGACAGGCAGGCAGACAGACAGTTGCAGCATTTAAAGCTAATTATTATAAATATGCTAATGAGAGGTGGAGCAAAAGGACTCATTGGCGTATGTGCTAGAACATAAGAACATAAGAAGGGCCATGCTGGATCTGACCAAGGGTCCATCTAGTCCAGCATTTTGTTCACACAGCAGCCAACCAGCTGTCAACTGGGAACCCACAAGCAGGTCACGAGTGCAACAGCACCCTCCCACCCACGTTCCCCAGCAACTGGTGTGGAGCCAAGCTATTGCTTCATGCACTGCTCTGCCTGATTGGCTCTGATGTATCTGCATGTGGGAGCCACCTAAATGGAAATGCTTTGCAACCCGATTCTGTTTTAAATAGTCCTGTGCTGTTCCTTTCTTTAAAATTTCCAGTGGATCTGTCTACAATATTCTGAATCTGGAACAGAACTAAACAAACAAACCCTAACAGAGAGAGGACCACCTCAAAGTAAACAGCAGGCAGTTGTTTACTGGCAGCAATTTGAGGAGAGAGAAAATAAAAATTCTTGCTGGCACCATGGCTTTTAGTAGCTGATGCATCCCCTGTTAAAAACCACTAAGCAACAGCAAGACTCAGCAAATCAAAAACAAGGATGCAGGGGCTTGGATTTCAGGAAAGGATTGGTCTGAAATAGTGCAGTGCCAAACTTTTCTCCCACATTGGTTTCGACCATTCTCATTCAATTTGATAGAAGAGAAATTGCTTTTGAAAAGAAATTCAATGGTGAAGAAATTTCGGAGAGATTCCCATGGGTTGGGTTTGGGTTTCTTGGGTTTCCCTTACTTAGGAAATGGCCAAGGAGTGAGCACAAGTGCCCTGTCTTTCATTGTACAATCATCTCTCTGGCAGCCTGTAGCCTCCTCAGCTACCTACACTTCAACTGAAGCCCAGTGGAAGGCATCATGAGCTAATTCTTCCCTTAGGGCTTTTTCAGGCCAGGAAATGCCGGCAACCTGGGAGGCTAGCTGTGATTAGCTTGGATTCCTGCATTGAGCAGGGGGTTGGACTCGATGGTCTTATAGGCTGAGAACAAGCTGAGGTTAGCGAGGGATGCTAAAAACAACAAAAAGGCTTTCTTCAGCTACGTGCATAGTAAAAGGCAGAGGAAAGAAATGGTGGTTCAGCTATTAAATAAGGATGGCAAAACGATAACAGATGACAAAGAAAAGGCAGAGGTGCTCAATTCCTACTTTGGCTCAGTCTTCTCCCAAAAGAGGGTCTATGACCCCCCTGGCAAAGGTGAAGTACAGGCTGAAGGGGCAGGATCACAGCTTGAGATCGATAGGCATATGGTCAAGGAACACCTAATTACTTTGAATGAGTTCAAATCTACAGGGCCAGGTGAACTGCATCCTAGAGTCATAAAGGAACTGGCAGAAGAACTCTCAGAACCGCTGTCTATTCTCTTTGAGAAATCATGGAGGATGGGAGAAGTGCCAGATGACTGGAGGAGGGCTAATGTTGTCCCTATCTTCAAAAAGGGTAAAAAGGAGGAACCTGGGAACTACAGACCAGTCAGTCTGACATCAATCCCTGGGAAAATTCTGGAGCAAATGATAAAGCAATCCATCAGTAAGCACCTTGAAAACAATGCAGTGATTACTCGAAGCCAACATGGATTTGTCAAGAACAAGTCCTGCCAGATGAATCTGATCTCATTTTTTGATCAAGTAACCTCCCTTGTGGACCGTGGGAATGCTGTAGACATCATATACCTCGACTTCAGCAAAGCTTTCAACAAAGTGCCCCATGATCTCCTGATGAGCAAACTAGCTCAAAGTGGGCTAGATGAAACAACGATCCGATGGATCCACAGTTGGCTACAGAATCGGACTCAAAGAGTGCTTATCAATGGGACCTTCTCAAACTGGGGAGAGGTAACGAGTGGGGTACCGCAGGGCTCAGTCCTGGGCCCAGTGCTCTTCAACATTTGTATTAATGACTTGGAGGAGGAGGTGCAGGGAATGCTGATCAAATTTGCAGATGACACCAAATTGGGCGGGATAGCTAATACTTTGGAAGACAGAAACAAAATTCAAAGTGATCTGGATAGACTGGAGCACTGGGCAGAAAACAACAGAATGACATTTCATAGGGATAAATGCCAAGTTCTGCACCTGGGAAAAAGGAACCAAATGCACAGTGACAAGATGGGGGATACATGGCTCAACAACACTACAAGCGAGAAGGATCTTGGAACTGTTGTCGATCACAAGCTGAATATGAGCCAACAATGTGATGTGGCTGCAAAAAAGGCCAATGCTATTTTGGGCTGCATTAATAGAAGCATAACTTCCAAATCCCAGGAAGTACTAGTCCCCCTCTACTCAGCACTGGTTAGGCCTCATCTGCAGTACTGTGTCCGGTTCTGGGCACCACACTTTAAGAAGGATGCAGACAAAGTGGAGAGGGTTCAGAGGAGGGCAACAAAGATGATCAGGAGACTGGAAACAAAGCCAGAGCAATACAGCAATGGAACCAGTTACCTAGGGAGGTGGTGGGCTCTCCCACACTGGTGGCGTTCAAGACGAGGCTGGACAGCCATCTGTCAGGGATGCTCTGACTTGGATTCCTGCATTGAGCAGGGGCTTGGACTCGATGGCCTTGTAGGCCCCTTCCAACCCTACTATTCTATGATTCTATGATTCTAGGCCCCTTCCAAGCCTACTATTCTATGATTCAAAAACACCATAAAAATAAATTCAACAGAAATTATAGACTGTTCTGAGAATGAGGCAGAACAATGGAAGCCCCTTTCATGGGGGAAGAAAACTTTCTGGAAACTGGAGGACAAGATTTTGACAAAGCACTAACTCTACATCATCCCTGGAGCTTGACACAGCTGTGCCCCCACACAAACCCCTGCATTGTGGTGGATGCAAAATGGGGGCCATCCTGCCGACATCATAATCCCACAAAGAAACTGGAAGCAGAGAGCCCCAGTAAGGATGCAGGATTTCAGCCTCGTGTGATGAACCTCTGTATCTTCCTTTTGTTAGGAAAATTGCTGGCTGATTGCTCTCAATAGCTGAATCTTCCTTAGAGCTTCTTATACCTTTCTCCCCTCCCAGCTAAGAAAAATATAATCTACGTCTATATGGGCAGTATTATTTATTTATTTATTGCATTTATATACCGCCTTTTTTCCTCTTGCAAGGAACCCAAGGAACAACAGTATCCAACAGTGCCACTCTGCTTACGCTAGGGATGTACGAAAGTCACTTACCTTTCGCAGATTATGTTGATGGTGGGGGGGAGGCATTCCGTCCCTCCCCCTGGAATCCTCGACGGGGGGGAGGCGCTCCGTTCCTCCCCCCCGGAATCCTCCACAGCCGGCTGTGCTCCACGGCAGCTCCGCGGAGCAGCCGGCCATGCCCAGCCAGGCCAGAGCCGTCCGCAGCCGGATTTCTGGCCGCGGAGGGCTCTGGGGAAAAAAACAAACAAACCATGTACGGAAATGGCAGCGGCTACAGCCGCCGCCATTTGCGTTCCTTATTTTTGCTGTCTTAATCTACGTAAATATTTACGTAGACTAAGACAGCGAAAATAAGGGGAACGCAAATAGTGTAGCGGACACTATTTGCGTTCCCCTTATTTTCGCCGTCTTAGTCTAAGTAAATATTTACGTAGACTAAGATGGCCCAAAATAAGGAATGCAAATGGTGGCGGCCGTAGCCGCCGCCATTTGCGTACACTTTTTTTTTTTTTTTTTACTCAGTCGTTTTAGGCTACGTAAAAACTTATGTAGCCTATCACGTCTGGGTAAAAAAACAACAACTGCAAATGGCGGCGGCGGCAGCCGGTCAGAAGACCAGCCGCTGCAGCTGCCGCCACCGAAGCCACTGCCGGAGCCACCGCCGGAGCCACTGCTGCCCGGAAGATCTGCCCCAGGTAAGTCTCGTCCTGGGGGGGATCCGCAGGGGGGCGGGGGGGTGGCAGGCCATTCTGCCACAGATTTCGGGGGGCCGAATGCACTGGCATTCAGCCTCACTGAGATCCGTGGCAGAATTCTCTGCCATCCCTAGCTTATGCTATTGCCATACCACTAGCATAAGTGACCTCTAGTGGTATGCCAATACTGTAAGCTGGCACAGTGTGTTTTCTTGGGAAACCTGTCATTCCATCTTACGTTATTGGCATACCACTAGAAGTCGTTTACGCTAGCTCTGTGCCAATAGCGTAAGAGGAGCAGCGGTGTTGGATGTTGCCGAATATGTGTCCGTGTAAAAAGGAATGAAGGGAGCAGGCTGCAGCTAGGGTCAAGGAAAGATAGGAAGAGAGCAGGTGCAAGGAGCAGGGCCTGCTCAGTAGCAGCACACATCCCTTGCAACTCCCTCCTTGGAGAAATTCATCAAGCACCATGAACTTCAGAAAGACAATGGAGACTTTGTGACTTCTGGTCGGAGCCATGTCGCCCTGGGAGCGTTCTGCGGAGGCTCCGCGGGACACTATCTCAAACAGTTTTTAAAAGGTTGAAAAACTTTTTCATCTTCCCTTGGAATTAAAAGGGGGAAGCAAGAGCAGCATCTGGATGAAATCTTGGAAGAGCAGCTTATTTTGCGAAGCAGCAGAAGGGCTGGACTCCAAGGTTAGTCTGCCAGAGCTTAGCCACTGCTCAAAGTTGTTTTGAAACTCCGATCTAATTAGGAGAACACAGGGCTGATGAGTTCCAAATGTAGTTATTAGTGTTTATGGACTAAGGAATACCTTAATATTGTTGTATTTTTTTAATCCTTTATAATTCTTCTCTTTTTAATTATTATTATTAATATTATCAATATTATAATAGTAGGATTAGTATATTTCTGGCTGGTTGATTTTAAGATTTATTATTACATAGTAGTTAAAAGGCATTATATGGCCAATGGAAATGAATTGTAAGCTGGCTTCCTTGTTATAAACCTGAAGATATAATATTGAAATTGATTTCTTATGCTGTATTGATTAGTAAGATTGGTAATATTGTGGGTATAATTTCTAAGTAGAGTGATATTTGAAGCTTATGTGTAATGTAGTTTATATTTTGCTTTTTTTTTGCTTTTGTTTTTTTTTCTGTTTCTTTCCCCTTTGTCCTTCTCTCTCCTTTTTATATTTTCTCTTTCCCTTCTCTCTTTTTTCTATTTTATTATTGATGGGTCCTCTTAAGAATACTGTAATGTTGGAAACTAGAAGATGGTTATGTTGTTGGCATTCCTTATTTCATTTATAAAGATAAAAGTAGAATAAAAAGTATTATATAAAAAAAAGGCAATGGAGACTTTATATGTTCTGGAAGGCATTTGGGGGAGGTGGCTGAATTTCTTTTACCAGAGAAATGGTCTACTGATTTTATGCTTTCATATTCTATTCTATTCTATTCTATTCTATTCTATTCTATTACATTACATTACATTACATTACATTACATTACTAGCTGCTCTTCTGATTTATGCTTCTTTAGTTTTGCATGGAGTGGTTGTTATTTATTATTGTTGTTAGACTGTGTGGAGGGGATTGGACAAGAGAGGGTTGATAGAGCCAGAGATACTACTGGAAACTCCCTTAATAGTCCTGACAAAGTTGCCAGGTACATCTTTTGTTAGGGGGATTGCTGGCTGATTGCTCTCAGTGGCCGATCTTTCTTAGGTCTTCTGAATATGGGTGTATGAACCCCACTCACCAGTCTGCCTGGGGGTCCGTGGGGAGGGGAAGCGATCCGTTCCTCCCCCCCGGAATCTTCCCTGGCCAGCTCCGCTCTGCAGCGAGTCCACAGAGCTGCCGGCCGGGTCCGTCCGCAGCTGGACTTCCACCCGCTGCCAGTCTGCAGACACAAATGGCGTCTGATGTAGTGGATGCCATTTGCGTCCCTGCTCTTTTCGTGATAGGCTACGTAAAGATTTATGTAGCCTATCATGAAAAGAGCAGGGACATAAATGAGTCCATAGCCATCTGCTTCCAGTCTGTGTACGCAAATGGCGTCGGGCGTAGCGGACGTTATTTGCATCCCTGCTCTTTGCTGTGATAGGCTACGTAAAGATTTATGTAGCCTATCACGAAAAGAGCAGGGACGCAAATGGGTCCACTACTATCTGCTACGCCAGACGCCATTTGCATCCACAGACTGGCAGCAGATGGCTGTGGACTCAGTGGACGGACCCGGACCCGGCCAGCAGCAGGTAGGGTCCGTCCGGGCGAACTTCGTGGGGTGGTGGATGGGGGTTGGTTCGTTCCGCCACGGACTCCAGGGGGCCGGATTCTAAAGAATCTGGCCTCATTGGAGTCCGTGGCGGAATTCTCCGCCATCCCTACTTCTGAATGACATGGGTTAATAGGGGCCAGAAGGACTGCTTAAAAGTTGGTCAAATGTTTTCATTGCTTTGTAGTTTTCTTGTAAGCCGCCTTGAGTGTAAGCTTTATTAAAAGGCAGTGTGTCAGTTGTAATCAATAATACATCCTTTCCCCAATTACTAAGCAGTGGGGAATGGTAACTGAGTAGTCAAAAGAAAGATTATAAGAGATCCAGTGTGGTTTAGTGGTTAGAGTGTTGGGACTTAGGAGAGCTGGGTTCAAGTCCTCACTCAGCCATGATGCTCACTGGGGAACTTTGGACCAGTCACGGACTCTCAGCCTAACCTACCTCACCAGGTTGTTGTGAGGATAAAATGGAAAGGAGGAGGACCAAATAAGCCACCTTGGGTACCTTGCAAGAGGAAAAAAGGTGGGATATAAATATAACAAATAAATATGCCTTCACTGTCCACTCTTGCTTGTGTACATTGCTGGCACTGTGCAGTGCAGGAAAGCTGGATTGATTTAACTTTCATGGAATGAATTAACTTTCATTAAAGTTCTGCAACAGCAGCTGATTCTGAGCTATTTATTTATGTATGTATTTATTTTCAAAAAGACAATCCAAGCAGATGGGTGTCTGCCTATATCAGCTTTGAGTAGCAGTCTGTCACACACACATTTTTGGTCAGCATAGCTAACAGCAGCATAGCTTCTTCTTTTTCTTGCAGTGAGATTGATGCGCTCCTCGGTCCACAGAATCTGTTTGCTCTGCTATCAAATAACAGATCAGAAAACTACCATGCACTGAGGCCGAAGGGCAACCTCATTAGCATTTTTTTTTCTGCACTGTTTTCTTTTGGGGAAAGGTAAAGGTTTTATTAACAAAGGGTACTATCTTGCACCTTTGACATTTATTACTACTGATAAGTTGCTTTCCCAATTTTCCAGAGCAGTGTACAAAACTTAAAAACAAAATATTAACAAAATTCAAAGTCAATAAAAGAGAATATTAGAAGTTGAACTCTGAACATTTATTTTCAAATTCATGGGTTAAAAAGCCAGCCAAAAAAGATTAAAATCAACAGACAAAAAAACCTTCCTCAGCCAAACACAAATGGAAATAAAAAGGTGTTAAGGGCCCTAGAAATATAGAAAAAGTGACAGTAGCCATGGTAGCTAAAAGAAAATTCCCAGAATCCATATCACCATGATACTTTGAGTAAGGTGATATCGATTTTGGTAAATGTACTTTTAGAAATACGTATGTTCTTTGGATTAAAGATACACGCCTCAAATATGTTTCTGGTGGTTCAAAATGACCCTTGCAAGCCTATGAAATGGCAAGCACTGTGTCAAGAAAGACAACCTGTTTTCCACCATAAGATTAGGCCAGGTGGTCATGTCTGATGGAACCACCTGGGATTGTGTGTTATCTAGAGCAGGGGTCCCCAACCCCCGGGCTGCGGACCGGTACCGGTCTGTGGCCTGTTAGGAACCGGGCCATACAGCAGGAGGTGAGCGGTGGGCGAGCATCCCCGTTCTTCAAGTAATAGGCTATGTAAATCTTTACGTAGCCTATTACTGCAAAGAACAGGGACGCAAATGGCGTAGCGGGCGGCAGCTGTCTCCTCCCGTCCGCAGGAGGGTTTTGCTCCTAGCAAGGGTGGGCAATACAAAGGGAGGCGAGCTTGCAGCAGCGCTTCTGAGAGAACACTTTTAATTAGGAGTGGGGCTCTTTTTTTTTTTTCTTGCCTGCTTTCTTTATACTTGGCCAAGGAGTAGAGCAGGAAACTCCCTTGGCCCAAACCCCACCCCTGCGCTGGGTAGAGCGGAGATGCGCTCCTGGGGATTCTACGCCCTTCCCAGCTGCCTCGCCACGAACGGGGGGGGGGGGCGAGCAAGGTTCACACAGGCAGGGCGAGGGTGGAAGGCACGGCCTTGGCGTAATTGCCTCAGCCTTTCAGGTAAGCCCTGGCTGCTTTCAGCAATGTCCGCCTGGCTCCCCTCCTGCGCCCAAGCAGTTTAGTTTGGAGTTGTTTGTTAAATCACTCCTATATTCCAATGGAGGTCCCTACCTACGTAGCCTAGTTTAAATTTTCCAGACCAAAGTTAAATTGATTAGTTTATCTTGTTCTCTGCGCCTCCAACTGTACCTCTTTTTTATTGGATACACACTTATTGTTAAGTGTGCACTGTATCTAATACAACTGGATTATCCATAATAATAACAATACCTCAGCAGTAACAATTCTAACCTGGATTATCAATGATATTTATAAATCAGCAGTAGCACTAATTCTAAAATGGATTATCAATAATATTTATAACTCATTAGTAACAATAGTTCTAAACTGGATTATCAGTGTTGTTGATAAATAATGAAGAATTTAAAATGTAAATAAGTAAAAGTAGTAGCGGGCACCATTTGCGTCCCTGTTCTTTGCATTAATAGGCTACGTAAAGATTTACGTAGCCTATTACTTGAAGAACAGGGACGCAAATGGCGTCGGCTATGCCGGACGCCATTTGCATCCGCAGTCCGGGCGCAGCGGGTGGACAGCAGCAGATGGACCAGGACCAGCCACCGCCAGGTAGGTTCCGTCTGGGGGGGATTCTGGGGGGTGGCAGGGGTAGTAATAATAATAGAAATAAAGTACAGAATAAATGTAATGCACTTACATTTAACCATCCCCCCCGGTCCATGGAAAAATTGTCTTCCGCAAAACCAGTCCCTGGTGCCAAAAAGGTTGGGGACTGCTGATCTAGAGGCTCCTTGGCCCTTTGCTCAAGGCCAGGCGCAGTCTCTGCGAATTGGGGAGTGACAACAGCTGGGGTTGGTGGGGAGTTCCAGCCTCTTGGAGGCAAGGGTGGCCCACCCAAGGGCTGAGCTGGTGGCTGGCTCAAGGAAATCTTACCCAGGTTGCCAGGGCTGGGCTTTAAAAGAGGGCTGCCCCCAGAATGCACCCTAGAGTCCATTCTCATCATATGCACAGTATGGAGTTTTGGTGATCAAGAAGAGATCCTGGCCTTCCTCTCTGTGACAACCTTTCAAGTACTTGAAGAGCGCTATCCTGTCTCCCCTCAGTTTTCTCTTCTCAAGGCTAAACATACCCAGTTCTTTCAGTCTCTCGTCATAGGGCTTTGTTTCCAGTCCCCTGATCATCTTCGTTGCCCTCCTCTGAACCCTCTACAGTTTGTCTGCATCCTTCTTAAAGTGCGGTGCCCAGAACTGGACATAGTACTCCAGATGAGGCCTAACCTATGCCAAGTAGAGGGGAACTAGTACTTCATGTGATTTGGAAGCTATACTTCTGTTAATGCATCTTGCTTTTCCTTAGATTATCATCCTTACTTCTAAATTTGCCTTTACACATATAAATTAGCATATGCAAATTTTATGCAATCCAGTGCCCACTTTTCTGGTGATGTGTTTCCGCTCTTGGGGGTGGGGATCTATTAGTGAAGCCTTGGTCTGATCCAGCACAGATCTTCTTATCTTCTTATGGTCTTAGATGCATAAATGATCTTAACTGGTAAAAGGCAGCTTCCGATTTACGACTGCGTCAAGGTGGCAGCTGGGGAGGCACAGAGAGGGCCTGTGTACAAATGTTAAATTGGACCATTGTGCAAACAGTAATCCCCCTCTATGCTACCTTCAAATGTTTTGTTGCTGACGAATTCAAGAGCTGAATCATAAAAACGTTGGCCGTCCCCCTGCCCTTGCCTCCAAATTCCCTGTTGTGGAACAAAGCTATTGTTTCTTTGCCAGACTGTGCCACAGCAGACCACTGACAGCCGAAACATAATCCTATTTTGGTCACCTTGTTCTGCCTTAATGACATCTGCAGAGCTGTGTCTCCATGGTGACTCTCCGTGGTGGAGTGGAAGGAGGGGGATCTTTGTTTACCGTGCCACCATTTCATATAGGCTGGCCGTGTGTCCTGCTTTACAGACAACAGCCCTCTATTTGAAGGGATGTCCAGTCCTTTTTAAAGATACAGAACCATCAGAAGGAAGAGCCGTGAAGTTGCCCATTAACACTTAACTCCTGGCACGCAGCTCACCTGGTCACGGTCTTTCCCCGCTATAGTGAGATGCCTCTTGGTTTCCCTTAAATTATCATCATTATTCCTAAATTTTCATCTACGCATGTAAATTAGCATATGCACATTCTTTGCAGTCCAGTGCCCTCTTTTCTGGTAATGTGTTTTGTCTTTTGGGGGTGAGGGATATATAAGTGGCTGTCCTAAATATAGAGGCTGAGACCCTCTGCGTTCTACCTTCTCCACAGGGCCAGATCTACACCTTGTGTCATATCATTATTTTTTATTTATTTATTTATTATTAAATTTATTAATCGCCCATCTGGCTGGTCACCCAGCCATTCTTAACTGGTAAAATTATATGATTTTACCCCATAATCATATGATTATGATCCCATCATGGTAACGCTATCTCCATCTTGCGCATTTATATCTCATAGGACACACAACGACATTTGTTTTGGTATTTTGGATAATGTGGAATAAAAAGCAGGAAATAACACTATAACGGCGGTATTATTATTATTATTTATTTCATTTCTATACCGCCCAATAGCCGAAGCTCTCTGGGCGGTTCACAAAAATTAAAACCAAACAACACACAATAAAACAATTTAAAATATATAGAACATTAAAACCACAATATAACAATACAACCACAATAAAACCTAGCAGCAGTACAGGAGTTTAAAATACAGATTTAAAACAGCAAAGATAAAAATTTAGAAAGCTAAAATGCCTGGGAAAATAAAAAGGTCTTCACCTGGCGCCGAAAGGAGTACAATGTAGGTGCCAGGCGAACCTCACTAGGGAGCTCATTGCAGAGCCGGGGTGCCACAACAGAAAAAGCCCTCCTCCTAGTAGCCACCCGCCTCACTTCCTTTGGCAGGGGCTCACGGAGGAGGGCCGCTGACGATGATCTTAAGGTCCGGGCAGGCACATATGGGAGGAGGCGATCCTTCAGGTAACCTGGCCCCAAGCCGTTAAGGGCTTTGAATGTTAACACCAGCACTTTGAATCGGGCCCGGAAATGGACTGGCAGCCAGTGCAGCTGGAAAAGTACTGGCGTAATATGAGCTCGCAGGCCAGTCCCTGTTAACAATCTTGCTGCCCTATTTTGGACCAGCTGAAGTTTCCGGACCGTTTTCAAAGGCAGCCCCACGTATAACGCATTGCAGTAATCTAGACGAGAGGTTATCAGAGCATGGATAACTGTAGCAAGGCTATCTCTGTCTAGATAAGGGCGTAGTTGGTATACCAGCCTAAGCTGATAAAAAGTGCTCTGTGCCACTGAGTTCACCTGTGCCTCAAGTGACAGTTCTGGATCTAAGAGCACCCCCAAACTACGAACCTGATCCTTTAGGGGGAGTGCAGCCCCCTCCAGAACAGGTTGAATATCACCTAGCCGGGCAGACGAACCACCCACTAACAGTACCTCCGTCTTGTCTGGATTGAGTTTCAGTTTATTAGCCCTCATCCAGTCCATTACCGTGCCCAGGCACTGGTTCAGAACAGCCACTGCCTCACCTGGTTTTGATGAGAAAGAGAGGTAGAGCTGGGTGTCATCCGCATATTGATGGCACCTCAGCCCACACCTCCGGATAACCTCCCCCAGCGGTTTCATGTAGATGTTAAACAGCATGGGGGATAAAATAGAGCCCTGTGGAACCCTATGGCACAATTGCCATGGCACAGAGCAATAATCCCCCAGCACCACCTTCTGGAATCTGCCATCCAAGTAGGAGCGGAACCACTGTAGTGCAGTGCCTCCAACTCCCAACCCAGACAACCTATCCAGAAGGATACCATGGTCGATGGTATCGAAAGCCGCTGAGAGGTCCAGGAGAATCAACAGGGTCGCACTCCCCCTGTCCCTCTCCCGGCAGAGGTCATCCCACAGGGCGACCAAGGCAGTTTCCGTTCCAAAACCAGGCCTGAAGCCCGATTGAAATGGATCTAGATAATCCGTTTCATTCAACAGTGCCTGGAGCTGTCCTACAACCACCCGCTCAAGCACCTTGCACAGGAAGGGGATGTTGGCCACTGGCCTATAGTTGTTAACATCCTCTGGGTCCAGGTTAGGCTTTTTCAGGAGTGGTCTAATTACTGCCTCTTTTAAAGCAGCATATATATACAACATGTCATGTGCCTCAGCAGTTATCAGTGCACTTCAGTACCACTATAAAGCAGTATAAAGCTTCCACCTGATGAAAGTGAGAGCATCTCTGCACCATCCTAAAATCCTGCATTTAAAACGGGGCGTTCTGCTTCCGTTTTAAATGCAGGATCATGACGGACTCCTGTTACATGCACGTCCTCCCCCACTTTCCCCCTCCTTTCCCCCCTTATTTGAGCCTTCCATATGTTTCATTGATCTAGTTCTTCTTCTTGTGGCTTTTCCTTTTTCACAGAGGGAACTCAAGCAGAACACAGGTGGGGTATTTTGATAGCTCATTATCTCCGACCTTTTAAAAAATGGAATAAAGGTCATTTAGGGCGCAGTCCTATTCAGATAGGCAGCCGCTTCCGAACTCGGAGGTGACCACCTATCCAAAGCAGGGCAGGAGAAGCACAGTGGGGATGGTTCCCTCTGCGCTTCTCCTGCCCTGCATTTTCGGCTAGACAGCCAACTGCAGCTTTCTAGCCGCGGGAGGGCTGAGCAGGGGAAGAGGCTACTGTACGACACATTGGATGTGTCGTACAGGCATTTCTGCCCTCCCCGCCCCGGAACGCCCCTTGGAATGCTCCTTTTCAGCCATTCCATGCTCCTCTTGCGAGCGCGGAGGATGGGAGTGTTCCGCGATGCCTCCGAGGCAGCATGGAAGTGTGGGGAGGTCGGTTCCCAGAAAACCAGATATCCTATGGCTGTCTAGCCACTGTCTAGCAGTCATAGGACTGCTCCCTTAATGTGGAAGATGCCCTGGAGGTTGACGACATCATCTAAAGGACCCTCAAACTTCCGTGAGTAACCAATCTCAACAGCAGGATAAAAGTGCCATGCGGAGAAGCCCTGAGTGGGTCCGTTGTCCTCGCTGACACACACAGCTTCAAGCCCTGTTACTGTCTGGGCTCATTATGCCTAATTGGTTCCCTCTACCCAGTACAGGAGAAGGAACAAGGAAATATGTTTTACTAATGGTAGTGCAAAAAGGCAAAACAACAGGTGGGATTTTATAGTTAAAAACAAACAAATAAAAATTTATGTAATACAAGAAGAATTATTTATTACTGTAACCAATCTATGTTTGGTCCTAACCTACCTACTTACTCTACCCCTTCTAATTCCTATTCCGCAACCCCCACTCCCCAAATGTAGCTTCCTCAGTCCCTAAGGCTCTACCTTACCTGAGTCACACTTAATAATGCAAACGCACACCTTACTATAACAGGCATATGTACAGGGCCTTCTTCCACTCCCTGCCTGACCTTTTGACAGGCATTTTGCTAACAATTATAAGAATTTGTTTCCCGTTCTGTGTTTTCTTTCCATTGCGTTTTCTCCCATTCGCATGGGAGTTGTTCAGGGAGTTAGGGGATAAGGAAAGAGTGGAAAGGCAAGGAAAGAGAGGGAGGGGAGAGAGAGCAGCAGTGGTATAGTAGAGCCAGGGCTCACAGGAATGCTCACAAGAATGCAGGACTAGCACTTTTTTATTAGTGGGGATGCTGATGTCCCCTGCCCCCAAGCTCAGTATTTCCTCTTCCCTCTGAGCTTAACTATAACCCTCACAGTAGCTGGGTGGGAAAGAATTTTCCCAGCTACAATATATTGTTCCTTGTTGTAATGCGAGGTATTTTGGGGTGTCTTGGTCTTGCATGGTAATTGCAAGACCCACTAGCTTCACCAAAGACCTGTGCACCAAAGACCTAGGAGATGAAAACTCCTGGAAGGAGTTGGCTTTCGAGAGTGCCTGCACTCCAAAATTTACCACTACATCACTGGAGAGCGGTGAGGGAAGGGCTATCAGGGATTATATATTTTGATGGAGAAGCATGTTAATAAACAATAAACAAAAATCATGAGTTAATCAAGATGAATCAAGATTAAAATGTATTCGGGTAAATTCTCCGCAAAAGAATTGACTTGCTAGCAGAAAGCAAGCATTGTTTACCACTAGAGATGGCTGCGTCATGAACAGACTCAAAAAAGACTCAATATTACCAATCTTACTAATCAATACAGCATAAGAAATCAATTTCAATATTATATCTTCAGGTTTATAACAAGGAAGCCAGCTTACAATTCATTTCCATTGGCCATATAATGCCTTTTAACTACTATATAATAATAAAGCTTAAAATCAACCAGCCAGAAATATACTAATCCTAGTATCATAATATTGATAATATTAATAATAATAATTAAAAAGAGAAGAATTATAAAGGATAAAAAACACAACAATCACTAATGTATTTTGTACTATCTATATTTTAGATAGTATCATTTCCAAATATATAAATGAGTGTGCACATTTCTATACACCCTCACACAGTAGATTTAGGTACAGCATATCATACCAGTTTTTTTTAAAAGAGAGAGAAAGAGAAAAAAGATGGATATATATAAACAGTTATCTCTGGCCTAGCCTGGATCTTACAGACTAAACATAGCCAATTGACAAAACATGTTTATAAATTCCAGTTCATGGGGCTGGAACAGAAGTCTTGCGTGTCTTTCCGATTAGCTATGCCTCCGCCATTTTGTGATTTAGAAACTTCTTCATCTGACCTTCAGAAGAAATGCAAAATGTAGCAGGATATTTTAAATGATATTGTAAGTTCATTTGTCTTGCCAGGTTTCTCGCCTTGGTAAATTTCCTTCTTTTATCAGCAACTTCTTTGGTGTAAGAAAAATCCGGAAATAACATAACTCTACCACTTTGATGGCTGAAAGCAAGGAGGAGCTGAGAAACCTCATGATGAAGGTGAAAGAAGAAAATGCAAAAGCTGGGTTGCAGTTAAACCTCAAAAAAACCAAGATTATGGCAACCAGCTTGATCGATAACTGGCAAATAGAGGGAGAAAACGTGGAGGCAGTGACAGACTTTGTCTTTCTAGGCGCAAAGATTACTGCAGACGCTGACTGCAGCCAGGAAATCAGAAGACGTTTACTTCTTGGGAGGACAGCAATGACAAATCTTGATAAAATAGTTAAGAGCAGAGACATCACACTGACAACAAAGGTCCGCATAGTTCAAGCAATGGTATTCCCCGTAGTAACCTATGGCTGCGAGAGCTGGACTATGAGGAAGGCTGAGCGAAGGAAGATCCATGCTTTTGAACTGTGGTGCTGGAGGAAAATTCTGAGAGCGCCTTGGACTGCAAGAAGATCAAACCAGCCCATACTCCAGGAAATAAAGCCAGACTGCTCACTTGAGGGAATGATATTAAAGGCAAAACTGAAGTACTTTGGCCACATCATGAGAAGACAGGATACCCTGGAGAAGCTGCTGATGCTAGGGAAAGTGAAAGGCAAAAGGAAGAGGGGCCGACCAAGGGCAAGATGGATGGATGATATTCTGGAGGTGACGGACTCGACCTTGGGGGAGCTGGGGGTGGCGACGGCCAACAGGAAGCTCTGGCGTGGGCTGGTCCATGAAGTCATGAAGAGTCGGAAGCGACTGACCGAATAAACAACAACAATCTTGTTTTGGTCCCCAAAAAAGATTCCCCCTGCCCCATCTTGCCAAACGCAGGATATAATTTTTTGTGGAGATTCTTGCAAATTGAACTATAATCGTACAATCAGTCCCTTTGGCATTTGGCACACGGAATGTATGCTTAATGTCAAGTAAATAATCAGATGGCACAGAGAGTATCTCATGCAGAAACTTATCTACAAAAGTAAACAAATTTATATCAGTAGGTAGATCTTTGATACCAATAATATGCACATTTGCCCTGCTCATGAAAGCCTCAAGTTGGGAGATTCTGGCAGACAAATTGTTGTAAAAAGCTTGTGATGCAATCTCCTGCGCTGCCACCCGATCTTGCAGCTCGTTAACCTTCACCTCCATCTTTTGCCAAGAAGTGTTAATTAAGTCCACCGCCCCTTGCAGGGTGGGGATGGAATTTTGAGTTGTATCCAGCCTCTTAGCCTGTTCAGCAAATTGTGAAGACAAAGTTTTTATCAGAGCAAGTAACTCCTCTATATTTCCATCGCTTCTCGAAGCCTTTAACACGGGAGGTGTGTGTGTGTGTGTGTGGGGGTAATGTATGTGTGTGTGTGTGGGGGGGGTCTTCTCACATAATGAGAAGACAGGATACCCTGGAGAAGATGCTGATGCTAGGGAAAGTGGAAGGCAAAAGGAAGAGGGGCCGACCAAGGGCAAGGTGAATGGATGATATTCTGGAGGTGATGGACTCGACCTTGGGGGAGCTGCAGGTGGCGACAGCTGACAGGAAGCTCTGGCGTGGGCTGGTCTATGAAGTCACGAAGAGTCGGAAGCAACTGACCGAATAAACAATAACAACAGGCAATGTGATTTATTGGGGTCTATAAACACTGCAAGCTGAGCCACAAGCTCTGGAAAGCTGATCTGTATAACCTGATCTGTTGCAATAAAGGGTTTCGTTGTATCTTGTGTTCTGTGTCAGGTTGCCAGCATGTGTCAGAAAGTCGGCCTGACATCTGATTGACACCTAATTCACACGTAGAGCGAATCTACGTATCCTTGATATTAAAGATGTGGCTACTGATATAGGTTTGGTTGAATTTATGGATAAACTTTTGCATGAGCTATTTGCTTTACCATCTGATTTGTTACTTGATATTGAGCATGCATATCGTGTTCCTGGTTCAATACGTGGCACTAAAGGGACTTTGGGGAGTGTTATTGTTCAATTTTCACTAGTCTCTACAAAAAATTATTTTATGCGTCTGGCAAGAGAATCAGGTGAGCTTCAGTGGGGACCAGCAAATGACAAAATTATGCTCTTTCCTGATTATACTAAAGAAGTTGCTGACAGAAGAAGGCAATTCACCAAGGCGAGAAGTTTGACAAAGCAAATTAACCTGCAATATCATATTAAATATCCGGCTACATTTTGCATTCTTTTTGAAGGCCAGATGAAAAGATTTTTGGATCCTGATGCTGCAGAATCATTTTTAATTGGTATTAAAATTAAAACAAGGGAACCAACTGTCTCAGCCTCCGGAGTTGGAACTTAGCCATTCTTACTGTTCTTTTGAAGTGCTGTTTGGGCTATAGCTGATAAGATGTCTAGGCAGTTTGCCAGAGTAAATGTTTGCATATTTCTGTTTTTTTCCTCCTTTTTTTGTGTTATATTGTAAAATGCCTATTTGTGTGTGTATGTGTGTGTACACATATAAATATATTTTTAGATATGATTTGCTTTTGTTTTTTTGTTTTTTATCTTTTTCTTAAACTTTTTCTTCTCTTTTTATTATTATTACTATTATTATTATTATGGGATTATTATTGTTAATATTTCTTGTTGGCTAACCCTTTAATGTTTATTAATACGCGTTAACTGAATGGTATGGATTGCTTGCTCCCTTTCCTTTGCTATAAGACTGAGGTTATGATACTGAAAGATAAGGTTTACCATTTGTGGTATAGTGGATTGAAGATTTAATAATAGTTGCAATGTTTGGAAGAATGCTGTATAGGTATAATCTGCCACTGGATTTATATTTGGATATTTGGTTTGTTCTTATTGAAGTTTAATATAATCCCTTTCCCCACTTCTTTTGCTATCCTCCCTTTTGTGTGTGTTTTTCTTCAGAATACTGTAATGTTGGAAACTGAAGATTCTGATTATGTTGTTGGTAGTGTTTATTTCATTTATAAAAATAAAATAAAAATAGATTAAAAAAACACAGCCATTAAGACAACAGGTGGCTCGCAGATTACCTGGTCACAGTCTTCCCCGCTGGTGCTAGAGTGAGATATATTGTATTTCTATTTAAATTATAGCTGCTATTTCTAAACTTGCATCTATACGTTCTGAATTAGCATGCGGGGAGTGGGGGTTTTGGTCCTCTCTTGGTGATGTGTTTCCTCTGTTTTGGCAATGCATAAGTGGTCACCTTAGTTGAAAGTAGGTTGAGAGAGGCTTTACTTCTAACCAATGACGCACACTTGAGATACGTCGCTTGGGAGTGGAATCCCTGATGTACATTCATGATATATTTCCTGCAGCCTTTTGTCTTCCTGCTCAACGATAATCAGATTGCCAGAAACAAATTAGTTTATTGCTGGTGTAAAATCCTACAGTAAATTTCCCTGGGCAAGCCACCATTGGAAACACTTTGTTTTACTGTAATAATCAGCCTTTCCTAACCTTGGCTCTCCAAATGGGATTGGACTACAATTCCCATCAAAACCAGCCAATGTGGTCAATGATCAGGGATGATGGGAATTATAGTCCAACAACATCTGGGGACCGACCGTTTGGAAAGGCTGAACTAGATGGGCGTGTAGTGTTGTAAGATGCTGGGGGTATTGAGAAACTCACAGGGGAGCCCTGGCATTTGATTCTGTGTTTCAACCTTCCCCAATCTGGTGCCCTCCAGATGGTCAAGCCCCAGCCAGCATGGCCAGCAGTCAGGAATGATGGGAGTTGTAGTCTAAAACATCTGGAAAATAGTAAGTTGGGGAAAGCTGCCCTGTGCCATAGAGGCAGGTTGCAAACAGAGAGAAATGATGGCTGGATCTCTCCTGCACTGCAGCGCCACCATTTCAGATGACCAGAGTGTGTACTGCAGCATTGAGCTCAGCAAGATCAGGATGCCTGAGGAACGAAGAGGGTCTCATCCGGGCTTCTATAACTGTTAAGTGGTTCCTAGTTCCTTAATCTAAGAGCCCATCTACAGGTTTCTTTTAATAAAAAGGTAAAGGTGTCCCCAACCATTCGTGTCCGACTCTAGGGTGCGGTGCTCATCCCCGTTTCTAAGCCGAAGAGCCAGCGCTGTCCGAAGACACTTCCGTGGTCATGTGGCCGGCATGACTGAACACCGAGGTGCACGGAACGCTGTTCCCTTTCCCGCTGAAGCGGTACCTATTTATCTACTTGCAATTTCTTGCTTTCGAACTGCTAGGTTGGCAGGAGCTGGGACCGAAGACGGGAGCTCACTCCGTCACGCAGCACTCGGGTCTCGAACTGCTGACCTGCCGACCTTCCGGTCTGCAGTTCAGCGTCTTAACCACTAAGCCACCGCGGCCCTTTTCTTTTAATATGTAGCATTAAATACCTATGTCTATTCTTTTTTCATACTCAGAAGTAAGTGTAGGGGAACTGATCCAGATTGGGCCCTTGGGGGGGGGTTTACCCCTTCATGGTCCCAATCCAGACTGTGTGGCTCATCTGCAAAGTGCATAGGTAAAAAAGTTCCCATTGAATGGGGTTATTATCCTTTGCAAATTGCAGACACAGTTGGGAGAGGCGGTCTAGATGAAGACCACAATGAGGCGGCAAAGGAGAAAGCAGCTAGAGGCCCACCCAAGTGTGTGTGTATGCGTGTGCGTGTGTAACCCCAGAGACAGAGAGACAGAAATGAAAATTATTTATCTATCAGACTGCTGTCACTGAGGTTTGGGTGAATACAGCGCCAGACTTGTACACGAAGCTCTTATCATCACCTTTAAATTGCTGATAACCAGTGTTTTATGTGTGAATCCAGTTTGTCATGGCATGTTTCCTAAGCCGCATTTTGTGACACACCCTGCAAACAACACACCTTTGGGGCAAATTCTACACTTCTGGGTAAGTAATGATATGGGGCTAGGAAATCAACCAAAAGAGAAATCAACCAAAAGAGCAGCAAGGTGGTTAGATAACAGAAGCAAACTTGGGGAAGAAAAGAGATGGGAGTTTTATGCTTTCCCAGGAGGAGGAACCTTGTGTCTGGTGGCTCCATTGCAGGTGTGAAAAGCACCAGTGAAAGCACCACTTCCATCTCTCCTGCAGTCCTTAACTCGCCACCCCCAGCGGCCTCCTGAGTGCTGGGAAGCGGAGTAAGGATCATGTTGGAAAGGTTGTAGTGTCTACTGCCCACACTTGCGAGTGGTTTTCTCCCCAACAGCAATAAACCGATCGTATTTGAAGAAAGTTACTATAACCTGTCTCTTAATTTGGTTAGGGTTCCAGTTCACATGCTGTGGGAACATGACAGGTATGTAATGGAAAGCAAATAACCCAATGTTCTGAAAACTGTGTATACTAATAGCAAATTCATCCTCTGAGTGCTAATCCTTATGTAGTCAAAACAGTACCACCTATGCACAAGAACGAAGGTATCAGTAGACTTGGGGAAACCCCAAAGTTTGCAGAAGTTCAAAATATCTTTACAGGAGGGGAGAAACTTAAAGGGGGAGGAATCAAAACAGCCCAGGGAGAACTGAGAATGCTCAGTGGCTACAAAATTGAGGGTGGACAGAAAACTTGGGGTTTGGGGAGGTGAATGAAATGTGAGCTATCCAAGCATACATAGCAGTGACTCTTCCTGTTGCTTCCTCCTTTGCTGCCTATGAGCTCCATCACTGAAATAATGGCCTGGGCACCATTTCTTCTGGTCCAGCTTTAGAAAGCTGCCTTCTACCAAGTCAGACCCTTGGTCCATCTCATCATCATCATCATGGCGATCACTCGTGACCAAGTAAGATTGTCTTCCAAGGGTAGAGTCTTAGCAGTGGGTCTGCAGGTGGCTGTGAAGGCCAATTCTGGCTCCACACAGCCTCCCACAGTGAGGACATAAGTTTCCAGGTGGAAGGCGATCACAGTGAAGGTTTGCTTGATGTGCCTTCCGCTGAGCTCATTTCTCCCTTTCTCCCTTTCTCCCTGTACTCGTGCTTCTTCAAAGTCCATAGCGCCTTTAATATAGGCTGACCTCCAGTCCAGTTGGAACGCTCATGGGTTAGAGCTTCCCAGTTCTCAATGCTTATTATGTTACATTTTTTTAGATTAGCTTTGAGAACATCTTTAAATCTCTTTTGCTGTCCACCAATATTCCGTTTTCCATTCATAGGTTGGGAATAAAGTAGCTGCTTTGGGAGACGATGATCAGGCATTCAAACAACATGGCTGGTCCAGCGAAGTTGATGTTGGAGAATCATTGTTTCAACGCTGGTGATCTTTGCTTCTTCCAGTATGCTGACATTAGTCCATCTGTCTTCCCAAGTAATTTGCAGAATTTTTCGGAGGCAGCGTTGATGGAATCTTTCGAGAAGCTGAAAGTGGCGTTTATAGATGGTCCATGTTTCACAGGTGTACAGCAAGGTTGGTAGTACAATGGCTTTGTAAACAAGCATTTTAGTCTCCCTGCAAATGTCCTGATCCTCGAACACTCTACGCTTCATTCGGGAGAATGCTACACTCGCAGAGCTCAGGCAACGCTGAATTTCAGCGTCGGTGTCAGCTTTTGTGGAGAGATGGCTGCCAAGATAAGAAAAGTGATCAACATTTTCCAGCATCACACCGTTAAGCTGGATTGATGGCGTTATAGAGGGCTTGGTTTGTGCTTGTTGGTAAAGCACTTTGGGTTTTTTGATGTTAAGCGAGAGGCCGAGCTTTTCATATGCTTCTGCGAAGATGTTTAGGATAGTTTGAAGAACTTCCTCTGAATGTGTGCAGATTACGTTATCATCAGCATATTGAAGTTCTATGACAGAGGTTGTAATTACCTGAATTTTTGCTTTCAGCCTACTGAGATTAAAAAGTTTTCCTTGGTCTATCTAGCCCAGTATTGTCAACACTGACGGGCAGCAGCTCTCCAGAGTTTCAGACAGGAGTTTTTCCCAGCCCTATCTGGATATGCCAGGGTTTGAACCTGGGACCTTTCACATGCCAAGCAGCTGCTCTACCACTTGGCCATGGCCCTTCCCTGAAGAGATGTGAACATAGGACATTGCCTTTACACTGCGTCTGACCACTGGGCCACCTCACTCAGCCTTGTCTACACTGACTAGCATCAACTCTCCAGGGCTTCAGAGGGACATTCCTAGCCTGGAGTTGCCAGGGATCAGAGCTGGTCCAATACATTTTGCTGCCTGAAGTGGAATGGCAAATAGCTCCCCGCTCCCCCAAACAAGTGCGAAGAGAAAAGTCCCTGGAAAAGACCCTGATGCTGGGAAAGACTGAAGGCAAAAGGAGAAGGGGACGGCAGAGGATGAGATGGCTAGATAGCATCACGGATGCAATGAATATGGACTTGAGCACGCTCCGGGAGAGAGCGCAGGACGGGAAGGCCTGGCGTGCTATGGTCCATGGGGTCACGAAGAGTCGGACACGACTGAACGACTGAACAACAACAACAACCCCCAAACAAGGTGCATAGTCCCCATGGGTGGCCAAGTTAATTTGGCAGCTGAGGCAGAAAATCCCACAAGCACCCCTTCCCCTCTCTGGCAGTTAAAATAAATAAATAAATAAATAAATAACAATTAGCCACACTTTCATCCTCCCACCCTCCAAATCTGTTGCCTGAGGCAGTTGCCTCACAGTGCCTAATGGTAGGGCTGGCCCTGCCGGGGCATTGAACCTGGGACCTTCTGCATGGAAGGAATGAGCTCTACCACTGAGCTACGCCACTTCAGTCACTTTCAGTTAGGCATTGTCTATGCAATGCCTGGAGAAGTCAGCTGCCCTTCACCAGGGCCAGCTCCAAATCTGAGGCACGTGTCTTGGTGGAGTGCCTTTTGGTGGACCTCCTCCTATGTTCATGGGCTTATTTGACAGCTTTATCTGGCAGCAGCCATTCAGTGAGTGCCGGGCAGCTTGGAGCTGCCATTTTCATTTCCCAGAATGTCCATGATTTAGCATCACTCTGGGACATTGTGGGAAATTTAAATGGCAGCTCCAAGCTTCCCAGCACTTCTTGAGCACCTTAAAAGGGCAGGGGGCAGGGCAGGCAATGCTGAGTCCAGGTTTGTGAGGGCCCTTGGGCAAGACACCCTCAACGGGCCTCCTCCCTTAGTGAGTCTACCTACTCATCACCTCTGTCGCTAATTGCTGTTGCTCCTCATCCTCTTTCTTATCATTGCAACCACTTGCTTGCTTGACAGGTAGGGAAACAGTGAGCAAGGAGGCCGTGGCATCTACTGCTCCTCCTTCTCACCGCCAGAGCAAGATGCAGGTGAACAAGGAGGTTGCAGTGGTGAAGAGGAGGAGTAAGTCCAGGGGGCTCTTGGCAATGGGCCCCCGTTGGGGTTTGGGCCCTTGGCAGGTGCCCAATTGTGCCTATTCTTGGCGCCGCCCCTGAAGGCAGATGTCAGCGGTTGGCCCTGACACATGCCCTAGGATGTCAGCTGACGCCAGCGCGGCCCTTCAAACTGCCTGGGTTCCCCAAACGTTTTGGCCCCATGGGCACATTTGGGAACGTGAAAAACTGTTGCGGGCACCACCACAAAATGCTTAATCACCACTTTGGCATCTACCGTTTACATCTATGGATCTTAGGCTGCGCTATTCAGAAAAAAACTTGGGTTTCGTGTCTCTTGGACACTGCAACGACTCTTTAATAAGGGACTGTCTAATTCAGCTAATTGCTGTCAGTGCAATACAGCTAATACTTCTTTTAAGCATATGCTTTGGCAATGCCCAGTAGTTGCTTCTTTTGAGGAGGAGGTTATTATACAGTTAAATTTTGTAATGGAAAAGTCTTCAATACTCACTGGTGTACGCAGTCTTTGAAATTATTTACCTGCTTCATGGAAATTAACAAATGGTCAGCATAAATGGATTCTCTGCGCTCTTTTGACAGCTGAAAGGCTGATATTGCAACACTGGAAGGATAAATGCTCCCCTCCTATAATGCAATGGATTGAGGACCTTACAACACTTTCAGCATTTGGATGGGTGGTATATAGACATCACCTTCAAATGGATACTTATTTGGATTATTTGCTCCACTTTTGTTTTGTCTATGTATAATTGCAAGAATGTTGTATGCATTTCATACAAATCCATGTACATTTTTTTTTTAAAAAAAAGACAGAGACAACAACAAAAATTAAACAGTTTTGTGGGTGCCATGTCGGAGACCCCTAGCCTAGGTCACTGAGCTGTTTGTGCAAAGGATTTTTATGTTGCTCAAGAGTTCCGCAGGGAAACATCATGTTGAATGCAATGGTACACACAGGCTGATGGGGCTGCCCAAGTGATGGCTCCCTTCTGAGCCATTCATAATACTAGATGTAGCAACAAGATAATAGGACTTTTGGAGGTGCAATAGCACCATTTAGTCTCCTCCAACCCTGCATTCATTTTTCTTCAAAACTCAATTTGCAGCAAGAGCACAAGGAAACACTTTGAACAAGGCCACCTTCTGCAAGGATGTGGGCCTCAAGGTTTTGCTTTAATGCAAACTGTGTAAGCAGGGCCGTCCCAAGATGTTTTCCTGCCTGAGGCAAAGGACAAAGTGGTGCCCCCTTCCAGTCCCATTCCATGTACAGAAGCAGAGCAGATGGGCAGATGAATCTTACCTCAACACTGTCAGCCTCTACTGCACTTGAGGGCAGGAGACTTCCTTAGGGGGCACAGGTCAGGCTGCGTGGTGTGCACATATAGTTCCACCCTCCAAAAGCTTTCTGCCACTCTGTCCCCCCACCCCCCAGATCTGCCGCCTGAGGCAGCTGCTTCACTCTGCCTAATGGCAGGGCCGGCATTGAGTGTAAGTGTTGGGCTAAGTATTCTGATGGGGAGCTCCACAGTTGTCTTGCCACAGCAGGTGATGGAGGTGGCCTGGTTTGCTGGACTGGCCATGCTTGGCATGAAGGGCCCATCATCTTGCCCCTGCCCCCTTCCCATACTGCTGCCCCACATTGGCACCGTGCATGCAAATAAGTAATGTGCTTAAGCTTAACATGCCAGTGTGTGCCAATGAACAGAGAGTGATGGACCTGATCCTAAGGTCAAAGCCTTCCTCAGTCACGAAGCTCTCTGAGTGTCTTTGGCCTAGCCTTGACCTGGATGGACCTTCCCCAACCTGGTGCTCTCCTGACATGTTGGACTGCAATTTCCATCATTCTCCACCAATGATGGGAGTTACAGTTGAACACACCTGGAGGGCACCAGATTGAGAAAGACTATCTAACTTACCTGCAGTGGAGGCTGGTGGCTTCCATTTCGGTGGAGATGTGATTCCATTCTGGGTTCTATTCAGAACCAGCCAGTACTCTAATGTAGCTATCCAAGGCGCTGTACCCTATCGCCAAAATAGGTTCAGCACTTTGGACAGCTCCTTTAGAGTTCTGCCTGGTTCTTCTGGCTAAAACCCAGAATGGATTCACAGCCCCACTAGAACTGACGCCACCAGCCTTCACTACTTCCCCGAGAGATTTTTTTGCAAGGATCCCTTCGCTCCTTGGAGAAATAGTGGGAGACAAGTAGGATAAGTGCCTCCAGTTTGAATAAGGACTCTTGATTTCCCCCCATGTTACTATTTCTCAAAGATTTGCTTTGAAGGGTTTCATTAATCATTTGCAAACAGTAACATGAACATTCCGAATTCTAGAGGGCCCTTGCATTAAAAGCCAGAGGAGTTATTGTTCTGGCTCCTTGCCCAGTTTTGGAAAGTGTTTCTTAACATAACAAATGATTAATTTATAGAATTCCCAGCCACAGAAAGATGTGGCGATAGCTGTATGCTTAGATTACTTTGGGCGACATGATGTTAAATGTGTCTTTGCCTTTAGTGTGCAGTGGTTTTTAAAAATGCGAATAGCATCAGCTGTGCGGCGGGGTGGGCGGGCTGATATCCAGATACAGCAGGTAAGAAGGAGAAATGTAACCCTTTCTTCCCCTGCTACAGCCTTGATGAAAATCTGTCTTCTGAAGCTGTTCATACAAATGCTCCCCATGCAAAGACTAGCTTCAAAAGAAGGAGTGGAGCCCTGGGAATTCCTATGGAGTGGTGGGGGAAGGTATCTGTCTATGATGGTGAATTTAAATTGGAGTTTTGCAACCCAGCAGAAATTGTTTTGAAATGCCAATAGAGCTACTTGTCTAAAGCCCCATCCATTCCTTTCATTCCCCTCTTCTTAACAAACATACTTATGCTTATTACAGTTTGAGGTACAAAAGCCATGAACAATAAGGGAAATTCAAATGCGTATTACTCAATGGAGCTGGAAGAGGGCACTCTCTCCCCATATTTAGCACAGCTGATGCTATTTGCATATTTAGCATTAATCACAAAACCAGCATCTCAAACAATGAATGTCTATGTCTGACATCTCCAGGACATCATCAAGGTCCTTTTAGATAGAAGCGGTGGTAAAGACAAATGTAGTACAATTGTGGACTTTCAGCAAGTTCTTCCAATCCAGGGCAAACTTGGCTTCCTCATGATTTCACAGTTTGCATGACGGGTGTAAATGCTGATGAATCAAACACTGATTCAGGCTTGCATTTGCCCCCATGTTTCAGTGGGACTATCAGGGTGGAAACTGAGCCCAGAGAGCCTCAGAGCAGTTCGGATTCTGAGGAGGAACAGCAATCCGTGGGAGAGGAGCCAGCTCATCCCTCACAGGCACAGCAGCTGGCAGAGATTCCTCCTGCTGGCATTCCTGAGATAGATAGTTACCCTGGCAGTGAGGGAGTGCAGGAGGGGGGCTTCTTAGATACTCGACGCAGACGCAAAGAGCGACGAGTGATGGAGGGCGTGGAAAGGAGGCGTAGTGCTCGTTTGGCGCACAAGCAACAGCCGCCTCCCTTGGACCCAAGGGAAAGAGGGAGGATCTCTCCCTAGCCCATAAGTTCTGGGTCTTCAAGTGACTCTCTTTCAAATGGGGATCAAGTGCCTAATTGAAGCTTAGGCCAGTCTGCTGTTCCTTGCTTTAGTCGCTGGTGATTAGCATCTGAGTCATTAAGTTGTAAAAGGATTAAAGCTTTGAAAAGAAATCCTTTCGTCTGTGTCTTGAGTTGGCTATTTGAATCTACTGAGAGAGGCCGCCAAGGCGCTCCTGACATGGACTGCCTGTCTTGGTTTTTTTTTAAGCACCACATGAATGAGCACCCCTAGGACTGCGGGGAAATGCACTCTGGTCTCTGCCATCAGCCAGAGAGCTAAGGGCTACAGACAGGGAGGTTGCACCTCCTGTGTCAAGACCCCTGGCCCTGGGATGTTTCAGTGTGAAGCAGAGGACTCTGAAGAGGATAAGGCTCAGGCTGTTTCTTCAGGGGATGTACAGAAAGTACTTTGTTCAGGGGCCCCCAGGCAGAGGACTCAACCCTACCCCCATCCTCTGACTTGGAGGATGAGTCCTCAGCAGAACCTTCATCTCCCCAGCTTTACACAAGTCTAAGACTGCAGAATCAGGCAAGGGCCATTTACGAATCTAGTCTGCTGCTCTAGGAGGTGCAGAGCTGACCATACTATAGGTCTTATCAGCCTACATAAGGCTTCCTTTGGCTTTAGCTTCCTGCTGAAACCACGTCCTCCTGTTGTCCTAATAGGAGAGAGCTTCAGCTAGCAGGACTCACTCAGAGCTATCCTTGGTCCTATATTCATCTGCCCTCTGCATAAGAGAACGTCTGCCTTGACTTTGCCTGCCATGCCTTGACTTATCTACCTTGACTGGACTTTACCTATTTGATCTCATTTTGCCTGCCTTGACTGGACTTTACCCACTTGACAGGTAACTGCAACTTGACCTGCCTGTTTGACTGGTTTTCACCTACCATTAGATGCTACTAGCTTTCCCCTGTCTCCTCAAGTAACTGCAGAATGGGACACCCTGTCTCCTCAGGAGGAACATTATGGCAAGGGGGAGACCAGCCTGGCCTCATCCATCAGCCAAAGAAAGTGCAGCTGCAGGACGCTTGCTTCCCCCTCCCTGCCAGAAAAAACACTCAGCTCCAAATGCCAGCCGCTCTGGGAAAACAGAGTTGAAGGCAGGCTCTGGTATAAAATAAATAAAACTCCTATGGAGATTTTGCAGCTCGACTGACTGCCTGGTTGGTACCTACTTGTTTCTTGACATCCAAGGAACTCTGGGAACTGCCATTCTATATGAGAGGCTATGGATCTCGGTCTTAACAGAGAATGTTCACCCTTCTCACCGAAGGGCAACCCTGAGGATTCTCTGGCAGAAGCTATACCAGTTAAACTGGTATGGAGCAGTTGTACGGTCTCAGGGCTCCACTGCCATGTTTTGTTTTGGCATCAAAGCTCTTGCAAAATTAAGGAACTATGCTTTCCCTGCTCAGTATATTCCTTGCAAGTCCAGCCTTTTGTAAGTGCCCTGCATTCCTGCTCACTACTGTCAGCACCAGTGCTGCATATCTTTCTGTATCGTGTATGACGGCTACCTCTGTTGTTGGTGACGGGCAAAGGGCAGCAAAGGTTAGTACCAGCTTGCTTCCAGACACCCAAGGAACTCTGGGAACTGTTGCTCTGTAAGAGAGGCTATGGATCCCGGTCTTAACTTGAATGCTCAGCCTCCTCACAGAATGCTGGAACCAGGATCGAAGGTGCCACCAGCCTCTGCTAGGGATGGGTGGGAAATTGGTTTGCTTTGCATTTCAGTGAAAGCAAATAATTGTGTATCCCATGCTGCCCCAAATCCTAGGCCTCACCTGACCCTCTCATCCCAAAATCCTACCCATATATCCCAACCTTGTACCTGATCACCTCAAAAGATCCCCATATGCCAGTAGATTTATTTTATTCTCTTTGCTCAGCATAGTTTCCCTGAGGACACAGCAGTAAATGAAACCTTCATCTGTTTGTTTCAACAGTAATGCAACCTTCTTTTGTTTGGTTGTCATCAATTTGCTTTGAATTGACTTGAAGAAGTCAATTCAAAATGGCGGCTCCTGGAGGAGGCTTCAATTCGAAGCGGCAGGCATGTTTGACATCTTCTGGGGAAATTTCCATTTCATTTGCTGTCATGGAAATACTCTCATCCCGCACCTAAAAGAAGTAAAATTCAGATATAACTAGAAGGTAAGACCTACTGGTATGCTGAGATAAGCATGTTTGTGCTAGATGTCATTTTCCGCAGTTCAGAGCTCCTGTGAAACATTCATGTAGCGTATCCTATAGTGGGCATCTACATCTCCCTGTTTTAAAAAGCGGCTATTTTGATGGAAATCCTGCACAAAAGGACATCAGGACCATTTTCCTGGTTCTGTCCTACCAAGAAAAACTTTTGCATATTATCTCCCACTTTTGAAAGTTTAAGAATATAGAAGCAGCGGCAACAATAGAAGTGTTTGCTTGCATTATCCCTTATCATCTATCTATCTATCTATCTATCTATCTATCTAGATTAAGGGTGCCCAACTTTTTCAGCCCTGAGGGTCACATCAGTTGTCTGCGAGGGTGGCAGGGGTCACATATGTGTGTATGCATGCGCGCGCATACATGCATACGCATTCACACATGCACATCAACACACAACTCATATACAACATACAACACATGTAACACACACACACACACACACTGAAATCCAACTCCTGCTGCCCAACGGCGTTTCAGAGGCTGAGCACCTGCTTTGATAAAACCAACACTCCTTCCAGAAACCGTAAACCACCCAGCCATCCAGGGATCCTGGCTCGAAGCCTTCTCCCTCCTCTAATCCACTCTTTTGCTGAAAGATCCTGACATCTGTTACCTGGAACCTTTTCAGAAAAAAAGCCCAGAAAAAAAGAGAGATGAAATGTTCTAGGAACTGGCTCTATGGTTCCTGGCATAGAAGCCCTGTTCCTTGAGTGTCCTTGAAAGCAGGCAGAAGCCTTTGAGCACCGCTTCCTAGGACACTCCAAGGACACTCTAGGAACAAAGCTTCTATGGTAGGAACCAAAAAGCTCATCCCTAGAGCAGTTTTCCTTTTTTTTTCTCTCCTGTTTCTTTCTGGGGGCTGCCCGACAGGGCTTGAAGGGCCAGTTGTGGCTCATGGCCACACATTTTGCATCCCTGATCTATTTTATTTATTTATTTATTTATTTATACATTTATATCCCGCCTTTTTCCTCTTTCAAGGAACCCAAGGCAGCTTACATTATTCTCCTCCTCTCCATTTTATCCTCACAACAACAACCCTTTGAGGTAGGTTGGGCTGAGAGTCTGTGACTGGCCCAAAGTCACCCAGTGAGCTTCCATGGCTGAATGGGGACTAGAACCCAGATCTCCCAGCTCCCAGTCCGACACTCTCACCACTATACCACACTGGCTCTATATAATGTCAAGAGTAAGCTAATGACTTTTTGATGTTTTTAATATTTTTGTATGAAGGAATAGAGAAATAGAAAAAAGAAGAAACCAGGAGAGTACTATTGCACTCATGTCCTGCTCATGGCTTCCCATGAGCATCTGGTTGGCCGCTGTGAGGACAGAATGCTGGACTAGATCAGTCCTTGGTCTTATCCAGCCTGGCTCTTCTTACGTTATTATTCCCCTCTAGCTTATCCCTGTTTCAGGAGATAATATAAGACTGGTTTGTGGTGGGTTTTATAAAAAAAATGAATTAGTGGAATGGATTTTCCCTTCCCATAAGATAAGTTGACTTAATCCATTGTGATTGTATGCAAAACTTTCCTTAATCTTTCAACTATTTTTCCCAGTAGTTTACTACGCAAAACTATCACAGAAAGCAATGCATTCTGAACCAATTCCCTTTGTCTCCTGGTCACACAACACTTTAGATATCCCAACATGATTAAAAATGGTATATCATACCCTATGATTTATTTAATAGTATTCAAAATAAGCTGCCATTACCGTTTTACAACTTCCATCAAATTTGCAAAATGGTAGCCCAGGCTATATTTACATAACATTTCTTTTTTCTAGATTTGTGGCTTGAGAAGTGTCAGCAGTCAGATCTCTGCTGGAGAGGGTCTCTCTCTCCAAGCAGTTGCTTTGCTTCCTCCCTCAACACCTTGAGATATCTTGTGATTGAAGAGGTTCCTTTCACCCTGCTTTCCCTTTATCAAGACAAATTTTATGTAATGTTGAGGGCATGCTTGTGCTACTTTTTGCCATAGCATAGCTTAGAGTTTTCCCTATCTCCTGCACGGCAGCAATTAATAGCGCTGCAGTTTTCTCTCTTGAACTCAGTCAACATACAAAGACTGGGCAAATCAGTTTCTCGGGGCTTCTCCACATGGAGCGTTTATCTTGCTATTGGGATTGGTTACTCACAGAAGTTTGCAGGTCATTTACATGATGTCGTCAACCTCCGGGGTGTCTCCCGTGCTAAATTACCTTTTAATCCCATTTTTTAAAAGATTGAAGATAATGAGCTATCAAATTACAGCGCCTTGAATTCCCTCCTGAAAAGAGGAAATCTAGCAATAAGAAGAGCTACACCACACCACCATCTAGTGGCTGTATAATGAAACACATAGAACAATGCAGATAAGGGGGGAAAGGGGGGAAGGAAAGCACATGTCAAGGGTGCCCGTCATGATCCTGCATTTAAAATGGAAGCACAAAGCCCCAGTAAAGTTGCGGAACTTTAGCCCGGTGTAGAAATGCTCTTAGACTTCTCTCTCACCTTGCAAGTGGGATGTAAGCTGACCATCCAAATGGCCAAAATGATCTGATACACCAATTGTACATGAACCAGCATTGTTAGCAACCAAACCATACTAAAGTTGAAGAGCAGCTCTGCAAAAGAGAACCAGCACGGCTACATTTTTTAAAAAAACACCTTACCTTTTCAACTTCCCGGAAAACACGAAGGAAGTTCTCTCTCAGAATGCCCTTCAGTTCTGCCTCACTCCAGCCTCTATTCAGCAACTCCTCAATCAAGGCCGGATATTTGGAAACATCCTCCAGTCCTTTGGGATGTCTGTTAGCAAAGAAAACAAAGAATGACTTAACAGAAAACACACACCCTCCTTTATCCAGGAATTGCTCCTCACAGCAAGCCAAGGGCTGAATTCACTGAATTCATACTGTTCTTGGAGATTTACAACATATTTCTAGAAGCCAACTGGGGTGGTCATGCTGACCTCTGATAGCTTCTTATACTCTACACTGTTCGGTATGTCCTGTTGTTATTATTTTTCAGAGAAAATTAAAAAGGGGGCACCAAAAGTGAGCTTAGCAGTATCTCCAACAATACAGGCCTGACAAAACATCATCATCATCACCCAAAGAAAACCAAGGCAATTAATAAAATAAAACCACAATGCCAAAAAACAATAAAACCAATTAGAACCTAGCAGAGAACAATAAAACAACCAGAAGAGCAGAAAAAAAGCAGCAGTAAGGCCCAGAAGCCAGCTTATCAAATCCTGAAAACAAAAAGCCAGGCAGGCCTCCCTACGAAAGGCATAATTTTACGACACTGGTGCCACCACTGAGGAGTCCACCCAGAGTAGAGTCTTCATTTTTGTGAATCCCTTTCTGTGGAGCTCTGTGCCTCTGGAGGTCAGGCAGGCACCAACATTGTGTCACTTCTGGCTCCTGCTGAAGACATCTTTATTTGAAGAAGCCTTCCTTGATTGACCAACCATGGTTTTTATTGATATTGGGGTTTTTTTAATCTTCTAATGTGTTGTTTTGTTTGTATATGTTTTAATATGGTGTTTTTATTCTTTTTATCTGTTATTGTTCACCTACTGAAATCTGGAGTGGTATATAAATGTTGCAAATAATTAAAAACAAACAAACAAACAAATAAATAAAATCTTCCGTCCATCCAACCAGGCGGTGGCATTTTGAACCAACAGAAGTTTCCAAATGCTTTTCAAATCCTTAAAAGCTGCATAAGGCTCACATGTTTCTTGGTTATGGATATTCAGCGCTGGGGAGAGGCTCACTTGCTGCTTTCTGCCTGTTATGCAGCCATTAAAAGGCATGCATGTTTTGCGAGAGGGGGGGCAGGGGAGACGTTGGCAACCGTGATTGAGGACGACACACATTACGTGCCGTAAAGGGCAACTGAAATGATCAAGGATCTGGAGCACCTCCCCTGTGGGCGAAGATTGCAACAGCTGAGATTGTTTAGCTTGGAGAAAAGGTGCGTAAAGGCAGACATGACAGAGGTGTACAAAATTATGCATGGTGTGGAGAATGTGGATAGGGAGACATATTTCTCCCTCTCTCATAATACTAGAACCCAATGGGGTCATCCCATGAAGCTGATTGGTGGGAGATTCAAGACAGATAAAAGGAAAGACTTCTTCACCCAGCGCATAGTTAAACTGTGGAATTCACTACCTCAAGACGTAGTGATGGCCACCAATTTGGATGGCTTTAAAAGGGGGTTGGACAAATTACTGGAGGAGAAGGCTATCAGTGGCTTCTAGTCCTAATGGCTATATGCTACCTCCAGTTTCAGAGGCATTATACCCATGCCAGTTGCTGAGGAACATGGGTAGAAGGGTGCTGTGCACTCCTGCTTGTAGGTTTCCCATGGGCAGTTGATTAGACACTGTGGGGACAGAATAATGGACTAGATGGACCTTTGGTATGAGCCAGTATGGTTCTTCTTATGTCCTTGTGGATTTAAATGGGCATGTTTTGCTGCCAAGTACACAGAACTAGCAATCAGTCTTCCTGATTTATTTATTTGTCAAGAAGAGCAACAGTTTATACAAGGAAGGGAGGACCTAATACTTTACCTGTCACATTTTGGTTTTGTTTTTTTCTGAGAAAAACATAGCCCCATGCACAACTGACGTGAGGCATGTATGTTTTGCGCTGAGGTACTTGTTGCCAAACTCCCAAGAGGAATGGCATCCAAAGATGGTATAGAAAGATGCCTTTGATGTAATGCGCAGATCACATGCATCAGTTGTGTAAATCTGATGGGCAACCAATTCCAGGACTTGCACAAGCCCAGTCTAGCATTAAACCCTTGTGCGGGTAGCCAAAGTAGTGGGGTCTCAGAGCTTGTGTGACGCATCATGCTATATTTGCCCCAGTCAGTCAATATGAAACAATGCATGCTCAATCACAGTGGGGACTGGTGGCTTGTATGTCAGTGGGGCGGTGAATCTGCTCCGGGTTTCAGTCAGAACCAGTCAGAACTCTAAAAGAGCTCTCCAAGGGGGCTCCAATGTCAGTGGGGTGGTGAGTCCGCTCCAGGTTTCAGTCAGAATCAGAACCCTAAAGGAGCTCTCCAAGGGGGCTCTAATGTCAGTGGGGTGGTGAATCCACTCTGGGTTTCAGTCAGAACCAGTCAGCACTCTAAAGGAGCTCTCCAACCCCTTTAGAGTTCTGACTGGTTCTGACTGAAATGGAGAGCAGATTCATCTGACATCAGAGCCACCAGCCTCCACTGCTCAGTCATCTCCAACTACACAGATATGGAAATGCTCCTTTCACAGGGTAAGCTTTCTTGGAACTTCCATGGCAATTGCACAACTTTCCCAAGATAATTTAAATCATTATTAAATCATAAAGATAAGACCAGTTTAGTCATAGATTCACAGACACTTGGTGTTGGAAGATCATCTGGTCCAACCCACTGTTCAATGGAGGATCTACAATGCAGGGGGCAGCTACAGCATCCCTGACAGATGGCCCCCCAGCCCCTGCTGTAATACCTCCAGTGGAGGAGAGCCCACCACCTCCTCGGGCAATTAGGGAAGTCGGAGGAATCTGCAACAGTTTCAAATGAGTTTGGATTTCTATGAATCCAACCTACGGGTTCCTCAGTGGACCAGTTTTTTCCAACTTGCAAACTGCTTTTTTACTTTTAGAGGGAAGGGAGATTTACACAAAGTCGCACTTCTGCTGATGCACATTAGCGCAGCTGCGTATTGGCACAAACGCGCACTTGCACAAGTGAGACAAAATTCTTGTACATCCCGAAAACAAATCTGATTCTGTCAATGAGTGGACGATGGCATGAAAGAAATCCATACATCCCTAGTTCCAACAATGAACAAATCTTACCATTAGGGATTTTCTCCTAATGTTTAGCTGAAACCTGCTTCCCTGCAATTTCCACCCGTTGGTTCTAGTCCTGCCCTCTGGAGCAACAAGTCTGGTCCATCTTCTGCATGGCAGCCCCTCAGATATTTGAAGACTGTAGTCATATCTCCCCTTCACCTTCTTCAGGCAAAACATACCCAGCTCTTTCAATCATTCTCATGGGACTTGGATCAACACAGCTGCCTTTGGGGGATAGTTATACCGCGGCCTCAAACTCTTCTCCAGCTTGCTTCAATATCTGATCCAGAGAAGAGCCCACACCTTATCCTTCAAGTACCCTCCACTTTTACTTATCTTTAATTCAGGATGGCACGTGGCAGGGACAGAGGGTGGAGGAGGGAGGGCTTCAGCAGCAGTGTTCCTTGCGGGGCGGGATGTCCTTTGGAATGACACAGTGCTCAAGGGACGCTGTTATGGAAGCCTTGATGCACTCTGCAGCACATCAGTGCAATGTAGAAAGCCGGGGAAGGAGAGAGAAAACCCTCCTTTCTCCCCTGTGCTGCTGCCACCACACCAGCCGGAATAAAAGAGAAGTAAAAGGGGAGGATGGGAAGGTTGCTTTGTGGATTGCAGGGAGGGGAGGGACCTTCGTTTCCCAGAACACCCCCTCCTCTTGGATGGGATTGGAAAATGAGCTGATTTCTCTCTAACTTTCTTTGGAGAGAAATCAGCTCATTTTGAAATGAATCCTAGGGGAGACTGCTCAATCTTGCCCACCACAAATCATTTTTTACTAACTTGTTCACTCCATCATAGTCTCCTCCAATTCCTATATATTCTGCACCTATAGTTGTCTTGATGTGGTCAAAATGATCTAAGGAAAGAGACAAGAGAGAGCATGAGTAAGGAACATGACTTGGAGAGATGGGCAGATATGCGATAGGCTAGCGTGATATGGAGTGAGTATGGGGAAGAATCTCTCAGGGTGTTTACACTCCCGTTGATTCTTCCTGCCTTGCTGATTCCCTTCTGCAAGTGGTGGGTCCCACAACTCCATTGCGCAAGCGGGACCCATTGCTTACCTAAGGATATTGAGCACATCCTAGGGGGTCCCAAAACAAGTGGAAATGTTGGTTTCTGAAAGGAGGCAGGTTGGCAGAGCTCCCTTACCCGAGCTCTGCCGACCTGCCTCCTTCTAGGAATGAGCGTTTCTGCTCATTCCAGGTGGGAGCTGCTTGTGCAATGCAATCGGTGGGGTGGAAGAGAACCGGGGGGGGGGGAGTATAAGTGACCTGTTGGATTCTGCCCATTGATTTGATCTGGAAAGAACAGAGCTCAAAACTCTACTTTCAGGATGCTCTCTGGGTTGCCTTGGGCTGGTTGCTCCGCTTTGCCCTAATCTATCGCAAATGGGTTTTGAGAGGATAATCGTGCATGTCATCTTGACAGTGGAGGCTGGTGGCTCCGATGTCAACGGGACAGGGAATCTGCTCTGGGTTTCAGTCAGAACCAGTCAGAACTCTAAAGCAGTGGTCTCCAAGCTTTTTTGATCATGCACCCCATCAGTGAAAAAAAATTGAGCACTCACCCCCAACGTATGTACATTTATTTATAAATTATATACATGTACTGCTGTACTAATATATTATGTACATTACAAAACATACACAAAAAATAAAAATTAAACAGGATGAGATAAAGATGAAATAAACAATATTTTTAAAATATTTTTTCATTTATTAGTGCTACAAAAAACCCTTTTTGCTCTCACTTAAAAAAAATTATTACTATAATCTGTAAATCCACTTAACTCTGCACGTGTCATTGCTATACACTGACGATCAAGTGAGGGCACCACTGTGAACTTGCAAAGAGGGGAAAGGCGTGATGGGCCGGGCTCCTGCCTGCACCCTGTGCAGAGTGCCTGCTTCCTGGGCTGGATGATCAAGCAAAGGGCTGGATGCGCCTGATCTCGGAAGTGAAGCAGGGCCAGCCCTGGTTAGCACTTGGATGGGAGACTGCCTGGGAATCAGGCTTCCTGCATTGAGCAGGGGTTGGACCCAATGGTCTTGTAGGCCCCTTCCCACCCTGTGATTCTATGTCTATGTCTTCTCGGCCTCGAAAGGAGAGTGGGAAGGGTTAAACTCCTTCCTGCTCTCCTTCCGCTTCCTCTCAGCTTCGAAAGGAGAGTGGGAAAGGCTAATCTGCCACTGCCGCTGCCGCCACCCTCCTTGCACACAACGACAGCTCGTAGGAGCAGCGGCAGGCAGCTCGCGCACCCCTGTGGGCCGTCTTGCGCACTCCCTGGGGTGTGCGCACTCCACTGTGGAGACCACCGCTCTAAAGGAGCTCTCCTGTTGAGGGCTGCTTCGCCCCTTGGAGGGCTCCTTTAGAGTTCTGATGGAAACCCGCAGCCGAGGCACCAGCCCCCACTGCATCTCGAGCAGGTCGGAAGAAGAGCAGAAGGCAAACGGGTGGGTTCTTCAGCAAATTCCCCCAATGGCAGGCACCCAGTGCTACAGGCCAGTCACTCTCTGTGATTGGGTAGCAAGCAATGCTCAAAGGGGCCAGAGCAACTCAGCGCAATGGGATGGAGAACCTTATACATAGCATGCGGTGGTGGGCCTGCGGGTCAGGGGTCAGGATTCCAGAAGGACGTTTATGCCACGGCCACAAAAGTGGTCTTGTCTGGGCTTCAATGACTTGTCCCAGTCCTGTACTCTCAGGTCCAGTATGTACCTTTCCAGCAACATTGTGGCTGCCCCTCCCATGCGGTTGCTTCCATCCCATGCCTGGAAACATCTGAAGGAGATGATCATGCGAACGGTGCCACAACGTTATTTCCTGTGCCGGGCAATGCTGGTGTGAGCAGTAACCACAAGGTTGGCCTCATCCACACAACCACCTTCCTTCAAATGTTATTCAGGCGCTGTCCTCTGTGCTAGAGAGTCCTCTGAGAGTGAGCCACGTCGAGCAGTGGGTGGCCTGATTCAGACTCCAAAGGTCTAAGCTGCTCCTCCTGGGTGCGGAGGAAGACAACTTGTCATAGAGATTTTTGAGGAGTGCCACCTCTACCAGCCACTCCAGGTCTAGTGTATGAGTCCTCCTGGGCAAATATTCCTGGCTTAGGGTCAAATCTGAGGAGTCTCATTAAAAGCAACTCGTGTTATAACAAATGCTGGACCACAGAAATTGTCCAAGTGCTTATCCTGCTCTCCAGCTCTAGAAGAATTTACAGAATAGCCACAAACCTGCTACAGTCGAAATATCAACAATATCCTTGCCACAGGCCAGAACATTGGGATAGAAGGTCACCATTATGAGTCCTTTGTTTAGTCTCTGCAAGAAGGAGGACAAAATCAAGAACTCTTTGTGCCAAAGAGAAACTCCAAAGGTCTAATTACAAATGTCCCTTGACAGCAAGGTGTGGAAGTATCCCATTTATTCAAATTTTACAGAGCCGACTTTGGGTGTCTCTACATGAGTGATTTATTGCACGCTTGTGACTGGTCACTCAAGGAAGTTTGCAGGTCCTTTACATGATGACATCAACCTCCAGGACATCTCCCGCACACTTCCCCCTTTATCCCGCTGTAAGAAAGATTGGAGATAAGCTAGTAATAAAAGTTAATGGTGCCATATCAGCAGTGTGTAATGCAGGTGTAGCACTATGAATTTGCTGAGGAACGATTTTCTTCAGTTCAGACCATGTGTCTGCCATGTAAATGCTTGAGCACATTTCTCAATCGGAGGGAGAAGAGGGTAAAATACATCCCTGCAACTAAGGGAGACAGATCTGATCCCTCACCCCACCAAGCTCAGAATCAAGATTCTCTGTTGATTTGGAGCACCCCCATTACATTCAGTGGGGCTTACTCCCAAGTAAGTGTGCCGAGGGTTGCAGACTTACAGCACAACATTACATCTACTCAGAAGTAAGTTGTAGCTTTCCTGGGGGCTGCAAAGAAACAGTACAGCACAAGTTAAGTGATGCTAATAAGACTCCCCCGCCCCCGCTCCTTTGCACACATGCCAGGGAGGGAGGGAGGGGCTCCCTCGATTCAAACCACATGTCTGCCTGTAAAGGAGCCCATCCTAATCCTGCTAAGAAACCAAAAGCAGAAAGCCTTGGTATGGATGTAGGGGTTTTGCTTAATGTAAAAACACCCTTTGTTCTTTTTACAGCAATATACTAACACAGCGACTCCTTTGGAAACTATCAGCTGTGAAATACCATTGTGTGGCACCTGTCAAAATATTAGAAACCATGATATATAATTATCAAATACTCCAGTAGCAAATATTGGGGGGCAGGGGTGATGACTCATCAGATACAACATAAAATATTCAGCAAACATTTGAATTTTTGAAGTTTATCCAGCACCAGAATTCACAGAGGATGCTGTTTGGGATCAAATTAGTTTCACCCCTATTCTACAGCAACATTGGCTCAGATTTTGAGTCACTGTTCTTGTTTGGACCTGGAACTCTTCAATTGCTCATTTGAGGAGTCATTTCCCTTACTGATTTTGTAGTTGAGAGGAACATCGTATCTACTAGTCCTCTGCTATGATCATCCCCTTTGCATGAATCTTTCACAGGGGCAAGTGATAAACATTACCCACCAGACGCTGCAAAATATGATCAGGAACGTTCCTTGGGTTGCTGCAAACTGAAAAGGCTGATGAATGGCTGAAAATGACCGGTGCTGTGGAGATGCCGAGAGCAGCCAATGCAGTTGTGACAGAGGTGTGAGATAAGTCTATTATCATACCCAGTCGATTCATCTCCCTCACCACTTCCTAACACAACACAGACAGAGGACAATATCAGTTTTGTTACACTGGCCAAAAATAAAGCACAACATGTGTTCCACTAAGGCAATGACACATCCTATTTTTCTACTTTGAAAGTGAATGTGTGGAAAAAGCCAGAAAACTGGCATGCATCTCTAGAAATGTCAGAAACAGGAGCAAAAGTTACAGAATTGTGTCTATCTTCCAGGCGTCTCTAGAGGAAAACAAGCATAGACTTATTTAAATAACCACAAAAGGTTCTTGATCTGTGACCTGAGCCAACATTGCAACTGTATTACAGACTTAAAAAGGTAAAGGTAAAGGTGTCCCCAACCAGTTGTGTCCGACTCTAGGGTGTGGTGCTCATCTCCATTTCTAAGCCGAAGAGCCAGTGCTGTCCAAAGACGCTTCCGTGGTCATGTGGCCGGCATGACTGAACACCGAGGTGCACGGAACGCTGTTACCTTTCCCGCCGAAGCAGTACCTATTTAACTACTTGCAATTTCTTGCTTTCGTTCGAACTGCTAGGTTGGCAGAAGCTGGGACTGAAGACGGGAGCTCACTCCGTCACACAGCACTCGGGTCTCAAACTGCTGTCCTGCCGACCTTCCGGTCTGCAGTTCAGCGTCTGAACCACTAAGCCACCACAGCCCCATATTACAGACTTACCTACCAACAAGTTGAATGCTGGAAGAGTTGTCTAGCTTACCTCTCCCCTAATGCACCAGGCAGGCTTTTCGCATTTTATTTTTAAATTTAAGTAGAACAACTATGGCTGACATATATAGCTATAGCTATAGCTATTGCTATAGGTATAGCTATATAGATATACCAGAAATAAATTCAACAAGAGTTTAAAAGTATGCAAAAATGCTCTGGAAATTTGAGAGTGTTGGTGATGTCACAGCCAATAACCAAAAGACATCCTCCACCACTAACTTTTCCACATACAAGCTGAACTAAACTAGCAGAACCGTTCCTTATGGAGCCTACCCCAGGATATAAAAATGTATGTTTGTTTGCAAAGCAGCAGAGGCACTCTCAAGCGGCCTCTTCTGCTGTTAAAATGTCACTTTTACCTTCATTCTCACTCCTACATTTAAGAAATCCCACCCTGTAAAGATGTGAGTTGGTGACCTTATTCTGGCCAATTCTTGCACTTCAAAAGAAAAAAAAAATGTGCCCAGAAAACACTGATTCTGCAGCAACAAAAGCTTGATTCTGCCACCTTTATAAATTATGGAGATAAACATCATTTATTTATTTATTTCTGTATTAATTAATTACATTTATAGCCCGTCTTTTTTCCTCTTTAAGGAACTCAAGGCGGGGCACATAATTCTCCTCCTCTCCATTTTGTCCTCACAACAACAACCCTGTGAGCTAGGTTGGGCTGAGAGTCTGTGACTGGCCCAAAGTCACCCAGTGAGCTTCCATGGCCGAGTGGGGACTAGAACCTGGATCTCCCGACTCCCAGTCCAACACTCTCGCCACTACACCACACTGGCTCTCGGTGCAGAATAAGTGATGCCAAATACATTTTTTTTGGTATTTGGCATCACTTATTCTGCACTTCTTGCATCTTTTTTTAGAGATGTGTGCAGATGGCCTCTCAAAACTCTCCAGAGCATTTGTGGGCAGAGGAATTGGGGGGACAATTTCACTGAATTTCTCCAAGGGGAGGAGAAATTCTCCAACAGTTTCTCATAGATAGGATTCACAATTGGCAGGGTTTGTAGCACAGCTTCTTTCTTTCTTTCTTTCTTTCTTTCTTTCTTCCAAAGGGTTTTTTGTTTTTTTCTGTGGCCACTATAAATATTGAAGCTTTCACTTTTCTGCATCATTCTCAGGACATTCTATAATTTATTTTGGTAGTGTTTTTGAGCTTACCTAATCACTGCGATGTGGCGAAGGGTGCTCTCTGTGCGCGTTTTCTTCCTATTACACATCTCCCAATTGCTCTGCAGCCTCCCAGGCTGCCTGTGCTTCCTGATCTGAAAAAGCCCATGGGAGGAATGATTTTATTATGTCTTCCCTTGGGCTTTAATTGACATGTGGGGAGCTGAGGAGGCTACAGGCTGCCACAGAGATGATTGTGCAATGAAAGACAGGACACTTGCTGTGCACACTCCTTGGCCACCTCCCAAGTAAGGTAAACACAAGAACTCTGAACCCAACCTGTGAGAATTTCTCCAGAATTCCTTCTCCTTTGAATTTCTTTTCAAAAGCAATTTCTTTTCTATTAAATTGAACGAGAGTAGTCAAAAAAAATACTGGATAAATGTTCGGCACAGCACTAGTTTATTTATTCTGCTTTTGGTTGGCACGGGGTAGGGAACTATGAAGACCACTGAACCCTTGACCGCTAACCACAGCAGAACTAATCACCATTCCCTCTGGCTTCTGTGGGAAATCTATTCAGCTCTCCTTCTGGTGTTAGACATTGGACGCACATTTGCACACATGTCTTTCCAACCACACAGCATCAGCTTGAGCTGCTCAGGAATATTTGCACTGAACATCTACGTTTGGTGAAATCACAGCATATTTCTCGCTCTTATTCCTTGCTTTCTTTATGGGAGTCTGTAGGTAAGAGCATTATGGCAACTCATTATGGGGACAGACCATAGCGTAGTGGTAGAGCACATGCTTTGCATGCAGAAGTTCCCAGGTTCAATCCTTGGCATCTCCAGTTTTGTTTTGTTTTTAAATAACCAGGTAACAGGTCTACCTGAGATGCTGGACAGCCACTACCAGTCAGAGCAAACTCTATTGGGCTAGTCTGACTAAGAGTCTGGCCTGGTATAAGGAACATAAGAGTTTCATATGTTCCTCACCCCATGCATAATAATATCCATTTAATATCTATGGGCATGTCTACACTGTACAGTATATTGGGGACCCTGGGAAATGTTAATAGTGGGATCCCTGGGAAATGTTAATTGTGGGAACCTTGGGAAATGTAATTCTGTATGGAAGTGGGGACCTCTAACAGAGACTTCTCAGCTCCCTCAGCAAACTACAACTCACAGAATTCTTTGGGGAAGCCATGATAGTGAAACTGGTTAAAAAACAAAACAAAAACCAGAATAGGTTTGTGGTGCAGATATAAGGCATTCATGGGTACAGGAGGCTAGATGGCTCCTTCAGAAGAGAGATGGAGGCAAATATTGCAAATGAGTTTCCTTACTTGACCAAAAACACTCAAGCCATTCATGTTGGAATAAAGGCTCTGTGCTTTCTGTGGCGTCGATGTCTGTGCCCTGAAAAATAATCCAAAATGCAGACATAATTAATTATTCAAGTGGGGAACCCACAGCATCCAAATCCAGCTGAGAGAGAATCTGAGGAGAAATCCTCTGAGGCCTCTCTGAAGAGGATGACAGGTTGTCAGCTGCTGAATCTTGGACTGGTGGTTCAAATCTTTCAAGCAAGAGGTTGGGAGAAACTTTAGCATCACCTCTCCCACCCCTAAGACTGCCTGTTCCACTTGAGGTTCTCAGTTGAAGAAGCAACAGGCATGGCTGGAGGCCATCTGGCAGCACCACAGTGTATGGCTGTAGGCCAGAGCTCCATCCCTTTAAAGTCCTTGGCATCTTCAGTTTAGGATGCAGAGCTTAAGATGAAGAGTCCTTGGTTCTGCTCATTAAAGGGCTGAGATCTCTCCTTTAATGAAGCAACAGAACTGCATTTGGAGGTTTTCCCAGTGCTGCAGCCATTGGCAAAACTCTTTTCTGGTTCCCTGATTTGGATATCTGGTTACCTTGCAGTGTTTCCTCTTGCATAAAGAAAAGGAAACAAATGGTACTCAAAAAGGTAACCAGAAGAAGAAAACCCCAAAAGATCACCAGAAGAAGCTACCTTCTATACAGTGAACAAAGAGATGATTAACACACAGTCACTGGCATAAATAAACTTGTATTTTATTGGGCCACATCTATCAGTAATACCATTCAACTGACTCACATCAGCACAATCAGATGTGCCAGACTACTAGCCAATACATATAGATGGAGACAGAAATGGATATTACAGCAGAAATGACTATGATGCTAAGTTCATACCTAATGATACCGGAGGCTAAAATACATCCACATGGCATTCCATGGAGTTCTACGACTTGTGCTGTGTTGAGCACATTCTACAGATCCACTGTTGTTTCTGGCAACAACATGAATCCATTTGAGAAACTTCGCTTGGCTCGCCTGGCTAGGCCCTGGCCTGGACTCAAGTCAAATGCGCACATCAGTGTTTGCCAGTGGTGTAGTAGCACCAGGGCTCCCAGGCACCCAGTGCTGGCATATATTTTTTTATTAGCAGGTATGCTGATGTCACCTGCCACCCCACTCAGACTTCCCTGTTCCCTCTGAGTTTAGCTGCAATCCTCGCAGTAGCTGGGGGGAAATGGATTTTCCCAGCAACTTTGCTATCTTCCTATTGCCTCTTTCCTCTGGTTGACCGATTTGTGTGAGTTCCTACCATTTGAGGCCCTCCACCCATGGGCTGTGGGCCCTACCATTGGGCAGAGTGACACAGTGGCCTCAGGCAGCAAATTTTGGGTGCCACGGAAGGGCAGCAAATTGTTTGTCATTTCATTTTTGTTATTATTGTATTTTTACTGCTAGGTAGGAGAGAGCTTTTTCCGGGATTTTCTGTCTCAGGTGCCAAAATAATTTGGCCGGCTTTGGAGACTATTGTCATCGATCAGGACCCCAAACCCTCATCCCAGAGGATTCCAACCTCTTGTCCTCAGCAGAAGAGGCTCCAGAGAGGGTCAGGGAGAGGACTTGTCTACAGAAAGGCATCATGAAGATTCCATCTCCCTGGAACCCAGTTCCCCAGTAAGACTCCAGGGGCCAGCTCCCCTGCATCCAGAAGAGAGTGCATGACTATCCTCTCTCTCTGAGGACTTGGGTCATGACAAAACTAGCATACCACAGCCACTCCCCCATTGTCGCAGCTTGAGATTGCTAAAATAGGCCAGGAGCCTTTAGGAGACAAAGCCCCAGAATGGAGGTGTGGCCAACCAGCCTAAAGTTAGCCACACTTCTATTTAAGGCTCAGTCTTGCTCAGCTCCCTGTTGGAGCAACATACAGACAACCCTGTCTGACTTCCAACCTCAGCACCATTTGGAGCTTTCCTTGGTGCTGAACTATTCCTGTCTGGCTTCTTTGTGAAGCTTGACCTATTTGAACCTCTATTCAAGATTGGACCATAGCAGAACCCTGCATCCCAGGATACATGCAAGCCTCATGGCCTGAAATGGTACAACCATGCACCTTGACTTGCATAGGTGGAGCGGGGCACCACTGCCTGCTCTGCCCCAGGCAGCAAAATGTCTTGGGTTGGTCCTGGAGCTATGTGACATCACTCCAACAGTTCCTTTAGTGTTTATTTTTTTAACCAATATTATCTGATCCCAGAACCCCACCTTTTTGAAAGGGGAAAAGGATTGAAGGAACACTTTCTTTGTTGCTTACCAGGGGGTGTTGCAGTTGTGCGTCAACGTCATGTACCGAACGCCCAGGTCATAAAACATCCTCAGAGCCGCTAGGCTGCTGTCAATAGAGTGTCCGCCTTCGATGCCGATCAAGCAGGCTATCTTGTTGCTGCCAACATCAGCAATCCCTGGATAGAATAGATAGATCTAAAAGGGCAGATTAACGGAGCACCCCAAATAGAGCAATATAGAGAGCTAGTTACTATATGGTGAAGCAACATAGAGAGCTAATAACTACATAGAGAGCTAACTACGTAGAGAGCTGCATAGACAGCTACACAGACAGCTACATAGACAGCTACATAAAGAGCTACATAATAACTACATAGAAAGCTAATAACTACATGGTGAAGCAACATAGAGAGCTAATAAATACGTGGACTGGACACGTCCACAGGACAGATTTAGGGTGCCTCTAGACAGAGGGCTGACAATCTAGAAGGCATTGTGCAGTAACTCTGTCTTTTTTTCCACCTTAATGGATTTTCCGCAGTAAGGAAAGAGACAGAAGAAGCAATGTGGAAAATACGAGAGGGCTACAAGTGGAAGAAGTCATTGGCCCCATCTACATGGAGATGCTTTATGATGCGATTCTGTTTAAAGCCAGATGTTCATACATTCGAATTTGCTCCTACTGTGGTACATGTAGCCAATGAAGCGGTGTATACATTTTTTAAAAAAAACCGCTTTCACGGGGCAAACGGCACCTGGAACCACATTAGTTCGGGGTTGTGAGGGTGGAGTCTGATGAGTAGAATGCAACGTCATCAACTGTGCAGGTCCAGTGCAGCAAATGAGCAGAGGCTTGCTCCCCAACCCTCTCTTTGCCCCCGTGCTCAGTGAAGTGCAATTGTAGGCAATGTGTCCTCCCTTTCTCAATGGGAGTAAGGGTTATTTGGGGGCAATCAGCTTTTAAACTCATTAAATGTCTGCGCACCTCCACTGGTCCAGATGAGCAGAGATTTAAAACTACAGGCAAAGGAATTCTCCTGACCCCTCCCTCCCCTCTTGTATGTGGTAAAGTGCAATTGAAGACAATAGGTTACTTCCAAGTAGACATGTTTAGCCTTCTGTGTCCTCTCCTTGTGTCCACCCTTTCATGACGTAACTTTCTCTTCCGCCAGTCAGCACTGTTTCCCACAGCATGCACCAAAGCCAGTTGAGGTCATATACTCCCAAAGTGCACTGAAGCCACAACAACAGGAAAATCCATCACAAAACCACTTTGCAAAACCCCACGTTTTACGACATGAAAACCCATGCTTGCTGCAGAGAGAGGTGTGCGTCATCTGCCATGATCATATGTGAGGTGCAGTAGAACCCGAGTAAATCTCCTGTGTAGATGGGGCCATCATCTGGATCTCCCATAAAATTCCATAAATGAGGCAGGGCAATGGTGCCATAAAAGTCTCATCTAGACACACCCTTAAACTAGTTTAATAGTAATTCCAGTGTGGTGTAGTGGTTAGAATGTCAGATTAGCACTGAGAAGTCTTCGATCCAAATCCCCTTGAAGTTCACAGGGTGAGCATTTGGAATGATCATGAGATTTGCTCCAAATCCTACTTCAGCTCTGGAGGCTGAAGTGGGTCAGGGGGACCCCGAAGCAGCCCAAAGTGAAGCAGGCCTGCCTTAGAGGCCCCAAAATGGCTTCCAAGGCAGATTGGGGGTCCCTGCATGGCCCTAGTAAATACAAAAGTGTAACTCTGTGTAGGTTAGAGGTTAGAGGCTGTAAGTTGTTGGAGACAGCCAGAGAGGTGTAGTGCTGCAGCTGCTCTCAACCTGGTGCCCCCCAGATGTGTTGGACTGCAACTCCTATCATCCCCAGCCACCATGGGCCATGCCGGTTGGGAATGATGGTAGTTGAAATCCAACACATCTGGAGGACACCCATGCTGGCTGGGATGATGGGGGTTGTAGTCCAATGGCACCAGTTTGAGGAAGACTAGATTGGAATGTTGGTATAGGACCAGGGAGATCCTAGGACCAGGTTCAAATCACTTCTTAGCCACAGAGATAATGGATAGACCTTGGGCGGGTCGCTATCTTTTCGCCTCACCTACTTCACACAGTGGAGGCTGGTGGTGCCAATGTCAGTGGGGCGGTGAAGCCCCTCCGGTTTCAGGCAGAATCAACCAGAACTCCAAAGGAGCTATCCAAGGTGCAGAGTTCTGACTGGTTCTGACTCAAACCCAGAGCAGATTCACTGCCCAAGTGACATTGGAGCCACCAGCCTCCACTGACTTCACAGCATCGTTGAGTGGATAAAATGTGCCTTCAGCTCTTAGGGGGAAAGGTGGGATATAACTAATAAGGAATTCCCTCCTCACACCATCAGCTGGTGACTGCTGCTGTGTAAAAGAGATAAGGATTTTAATAAAGAATTCTTAGCAAACCTCACCAAACTACATATCCTAGGATCCTATGGGAAAAGCCATTGTGGTTAAAGTGGAATAAATCCAATGTCTATTTATAGTGTAAATATGTCATTTATCTCCTGTTTTTATTTTCAGCACACTCTGCCATGATGCCATAACCCAAACTTTCAATTGAACAGTAACTAGTGATGGGCAAACTCACCCTGTCTTAATTAGTAATTTGCTCACCAAAATACAAACGTAGTGTCTTAAGTATGGACAAAAGTCCTCTGGTATTACAAGATTTTGAAATAAGGCCAGAATAGGAACAAGCCTAGGAGACGTTAATCCTTGTCTTCAACCTTGTTGGACTCGATGGCCTCGTAGGCCCCTTCCAACCCTGCTATTCTATGATTCTTTTCAGAACTGGGACCAAACATATTAAGATGTGGACTACTTTACGGACGAATCTGAATCCCAAACTGAATTGGGAACCCAAAGCACACATGCACACAAACACACACACACATGCATGCTCGCGCATACACAGAAGCATTCATGCAACTATTGCAGCTAGATAAAATAGATTAATACTTAGAGCTGCGCACCGCTTCAGTCCGAATCCCAAATCCTAAAGTGAATTGGGGTGTGTATGGGGGGGGGGGGTTGAGCTCTGAAGCAGGTCAGAATAGCACCGAGGCATAGGGTTGGTGGAGAATTTCTCCCCGAAACTTCAGGGGGCTGAGCGCCAACGTGTTCGGCCCCCCGAACAAGTTTCGGGGAGAAATTCTCCGCCCCCCCGCCCCCCGCCCCCCCCCCTGGGATGGGACTTACCTTTGCCGAATGTCCCTCCCGGCGGCGGGTCCCGGCGGCGGTTCGTCGGGTCTTTGTCAGGGGCGGGGACGGCAGCCGATCTTTCGACCGGCCGCCGCCACCGCCATTCCAATAAAACTAAAAAAAAAAAACGCCCCCGTGATAGGCTACGTGACGATTAACGTAGCCTATCACGGCTAGATTTGCAAAGTCAGCCGTGATAGGCTACGTAAATCGTCACGTAGCCTATCATGGGTGACTTAAAAAAAAAAAGCGCGTACGGATAATGGCGGCCCCCATAGGGAGCCGCCATTCCCGTTCCTTATTTGGTCGCTGTAGTCTACGTAAAGATTACGTAGACTACGGCGAAAATAAGGGCAACCCTATTTGCGTTGCCCTTATTTTCGCCGTAGTCTACGTAAAGATTTACGTAGACTACAGCGACCAAATAAGGAACGCGAATGGCGGCTCCCTATGGGGGCCGCCATTTGCGTACGCGCTTTTTTTTTTTTTTAAAGTCACCCGTGATAGGCGACGTGACGATTTACGTAGCCTATCATGGCTGACTTTGCAGATCTAGCCGTGATAGGCTACGTTAATCGTCACGTAGCCTATCACGGGGGCGTTTTTTTTTTTAACTTTTAATTTCGCGGCCGGGCGAGGCGAGGCGCCTCCTCCCCGGCCTGAATTTCGGCCGGGCGAGGCGGGAAGCCTCCCCCCGGCCTGAATTTCGGCCAGGCGAGGCGGGAAGCCTCCCCCCCCCAGCCTGAACTTCGGGGGGAGAGCAGCGAAGCGCCTCCCCCCCACCGCGAAAGGCTGCGAGACCAGGTAAGTGGGTTTCGTGCACCCCTACCGAGGCAGTCCAAAGCAAAGCAGGTCACCCCTGAAGCACCTCGGTGTGCCTCGGAGAGTCAGAGCTATTCTGAAGCCATTCTGAAGCCCAGACAGCCCATCTCTAAAATCTATCACCTAAGATCAGGGAGGGGATGAGAAGGAGGACGGAGGGGGGAAGGGGAGGAGCTGGGAAATGGTGAGCCTTGGTGAATGGCAACTCTAGGTGCCAGATTAGGGCTGAACTTAACCCAGCACTCTCCAATCAGTGACGGGGGGGCAGGAGGGAATGCTATATATAACAAATCTGTCTGCTTTCGTTTCACTGTGAGAGAGAGTTGGTTAGAGAGAGAGAGCTGGCTAGAGAGAGAGAGCTGGCTAGAGAGCTGGCTGGCTAGCTCTGTGTGGTGTGTGTGTTCTGCTGCAGCTTCACTTTCCTTGCCACCCAGCCCTTCTCAATTCAACTATTCCTTTCAGTCTTCCCTTTCTTTTCTAGGTTCTTTATTTTAAAAAGAAAAAAACAAGTACTTTCCTTGTCTTGTTCTTTGGCTCCCCCTTTCTCAATTCCTGTATTCCTTCCCTTCCCATTTCAACTCTTATCTTTCTAACACCCACACACCCACACACACCCTTTTCTCTTCTGTTAGGCTTTATCTCCCTCCCCACCCCCTCCATCTCCACCTTAGCTTGTAGGTAGTTTTATTTCCATATCTCCTTTTCTTTTGCGTGTGTGTGTGTGTGTGTGTGTGTGCGCAAAGCACTACACACGAGTCCATACAATATTGTGCGCAAAGTACTACACAATTTGTTTGTTTACAGCAAGCCCAATATGAGGCAACTAAAGTGGTCTTGGCAGGGGCAGAGGTGGGCAAGATGCTGGTGGGACCAGCAGCACCAGTAGCCAGGCTGGCTCACCCCCAATCCAGATAGTGGGTCCTGGTCTAGGGCAGACCTGTTTTCCCAGGTAATGTGTATTCCATGGTTTCTTGTTGGGTTGTGAACTCTGATTTGTTTGTGGTAAACAACACATAGTTAACTCAGAGTTCACAACCCCAAAACAAGCAATGGGTTCTCTTCCTGGGTTGTTCATCATTAACAACCCATATTTAAGTCATAGTGTGGGGTTTATACGTAAAAACAACCCATGATTCAACAACTACCCATACTCAACCCATACTTTTGGTTGTCGCTACGTGCGAAACAGGTCAAAAAGTCCTCAGCTCACCTTGTGAAGATGTCACCAGTTCTAGTTCTGTGTAGGTTTCGCACATCCGTTTGACAACATCAATCTGTTCCAGGGTGAGACGCACTGCGTCTTTGTTCTGAGCACTGCAGAGAACATACACTGACCAAAACTGAAAGAAACATTAACAGCATATGTATATTTCATCCTGTCTCAAGGGTTTGTAGGCTAAACTGCCCCCCTATGCTAGGGTGTGTGTGTTTTAAATTCTTTATATTCAATGCCTTGTCTCCTAAAGAATCTTGATGTGTCTCCCACCAAACCCTTTTGTATTACAGAGGTTTCTGGGAAATATTTTAGATCATACACTCAGGGGTGTAGTGGATCCAGGGCTTGCAGGATGGAAGCACCAAGATATTCTGATTAACAGGGACACTTACATCATCTGCCACCCTCTCAGACTTCCCTGTTCCCTCTGAGGTTAGATGGACCAACAGGCTGACTCAGTATAACTCAGCTTCCTCTGTTCCTAAAGCACCTACCTGAGCACCAACATGACCAGCTTGGAGCTTCTGAATATTTGTGTCTGTGGTGCTGAGGGTCTTTAAGTCAATTGTACTCAGCTTGTTTTGGTAAAACCATCTCAGCTTCTGTGGCAGATCATTGTGTCTGAGTGATAAAAAGAAACAGGAGAAGAATTACAAGACTCCTCTTGGGGGCAGGTTGCAGCAGGGGGTGGGGGTGGGGGAACAATCCATTCAAGGTAGAAGAGATCCTAGGTCAGATGTATGCTGAATATGACATTGCTAAAACTCTGTTTGCAGACAGTGCTGACAGCATATGCAGATTGTAACTATAAGAATACACCATTACTACATTTTGGTATCTGAAATCACAATACAGTAGAAAATCTCTCTTGTTATGTTTTGAACTGTTGATTATACAAGGTTCGGAGGAAAAGACTCTTGAAAAGTGTGCCTACTAGTAGCAAAGTTTGATTTTGCTGACTACGGTATACGTATTTGCAGTGTCTGCTCAAACAATCCAAAATACTTATGTAATATCTAATGCTGTACTGGGTTGGGGTAATCAACTTATGTAACTGTAGATGTCTTGACAAGTTTCTTGCTAATGCTTCTGGTAAAAGGATGCTTTACAATGTTGTGCTCTTTTGATTAGGGATGTTGGAGAATTCCGCCACAGACTCCAGCAGCCCCCCAGAGTCCATGGCGGAACAGACCACCCCCCCTCCACCCCCTGAAATCCCCCCCAGAACGGACCTACCTGGCGGCGGCGGCTCCGGGTCATCTTCCGGCTGCTGCCGGGCTGCTGCGGCTGCAAATGGCGGCTGCCATAGCAGCCGCCATTTGCATCCGTGCCTTAGGCCCTGATAGGCTACATAGTCTATCACGGCCCAAGGCACAAACGCAAATGGCAGCCGGCGTTGCGGCCGCCATTTGTGTTCACAGTGCGGCAGCAGCGGCCGGAAGTCCGGCTGCAGCCGGGGAGGATTCCGGGGGGAGGATGCCCCAGAACAGAACCGGGTAAATGATCCGCTCACCCCTACTTTTGATTTTAAAGAAATAACAATGCAATCCTATGTATTCTAATTCTCAGAAGTAAGTCCCATGAAGTCAGGTGGTTGAACTTGTTAGGGTCCAGATTATCTCCCCCCCGCCATTCCCGGAGCTTCCCACAGTCCAGATGACATCAGGGGTAGGACTCTGCCCCCATATCCCTGCTCCTTCCCTGGTCCCATGGTTCTGCCTCCATCCATTTTGTTTTTCACCAGCTGAGTTGCTCAGGGATGACAAGCAGCATACAAAGCTGAATCCCCACTGCTATGTCCAATCACTGATCTGAGATAAGAGCAGGGATTCCCTGCTCTTATCTCAGGGATTCCCTGCTGCTTGCCTCCTGTCAGGAATGAATGCAAGTGTGTGGAGATATCTGTCAGCTCAGATTCAGAATCAGAATGGGAAGAGCTAGAACAGAGGGAGGCACCCTCCCTAGTGAGCCCAGATATGGTAAGACTTTCTTCCCAAGACCTTGACTCACAGATGGCCCAGCCTGAACGGCTCCCCCTTTCCTCCACCATGAGACCCCAGGGTTCGGAGGAGGAGGAGGAGGAGAATCATAGAATCATAGAATCATAGAATAGTAGGGTTGGAAGGGGCCTACAAGGCCATCGAGTCCAACCCCCTGCTCAATGCAGGAATCCAAGTCAGAGCATCCCTGACAAATGGCTGTCCAGCCTCATCTTGAAGGCCTCCAGTGTGGGAGAGCCCACCAACTCCCCAGGTAATTGGTTCCATTGTCGTATTGCTCTTACAGTCAGGAAGTTTTTCCTGATGTTCAGCCGGAATCTGGCTTCCTGTAACTTGAGCCCATTATTCTGTGTCCTGCACTCTGGGATGATCAAGAAGAGATCCTGGCCTTCTTCTCTGTGACAACCTTTCAAGTATTTGAAGAGTGCTATCATATCTCCCCTCAGTCTTCTCTTCTCAAGGCTAAACATGTCCAGTTCTTTCAGTCTCTCTTCATAGGGCTTTGTTTCCAGTCCCCTGATCATCTTTGTTGCCCTCCTCTGAACCCTCTCCAGTTTGTCTGCATCCTTCTTAAAGTGTGGTGCCCAGAACTGGACACAGTACTCCAGATGAGGCCTAACCAGTGCTGAGTAGAGGGGAACTAGTACTTCCCGGGATTTGGAAGCGATGCTTCTATGAATGCAGCCCAAAATAGCATTTGCCTTTTTTGCAGCCACATCACATTGTTGGCTCATATTCAGCTTGTGATCGACAACAATTCCAAGATCCTTCTTGCTTGTAGTGTGGTTGAGCCACGTATCCCCCATCTTGTAACTGTGCATTTGGTTTCTTTTTCCTAGGTGCAGAACTTGGCATTTGTCCCTATTAAATGTCATTCAGTTGTTTTCTGCCCAGTGCTCCAGTCTATCCAGATCACTTTGAATTTTGTTTCTGTCTTCCAAAGTATTAGCTATCCCTCCCAATTTTGTGTCATCTACAAATTTGATCAGCATTCCCTGCACCTCCTCCTCCAAGTCATTAATACAAATATTGAAGAGCACTGGGCCCAGGACTGAGCCCTGCGGTACCCCACTCGTTACCTCTCCCCAGTTTGAGAAGGTCCCATTGATAAGCACTCTTTGAGTCCAATTCTGTAGCCAACTGTGGATCCACCGGATCGTTGTTTCATCTAGCCCACTTTGAGCTAGTTTGCTCATCAGGAGATCATGGGGCACTTTGTCGAAAGCTTTGCTGAAGTCGAGGTATATGATGTCTACAGCATTCCCACGGTCTACAAGGAAGGTGACTTGATCCAAAAATGAGATCAGATTCGTCTGGCAGGACTTGTTTTTGACAAATCCATGTTGGCTTCGAGTAATCACTGCATTGTTGTCAAGGTGCTTCCAGATGGATTGCTTTATGATCTGCTCCAGAATTTTCCCAGGGATTGATGTCAGACTGACTGGTCTGTAGTTCCCAGGTTCCTCCTTTTTACCGTTTTTGAAGATAGGGACAACGTTAGCCCTCCTCCAGTCATCTGGCACTTCCCCCGTCCTCCATGATTTCTCAAAGGGAATAGACAGCAGTTCTGAGAGTTCTTCTGCCAGTTCCTTTATGACTCTAGGATGCAGTTCACCTGGCCCTGGAGATTTGAACTCATTCATAGTAATGAGGTGTTCCTTGACCATATGCCTGTCGATCTCAAGCTGCAATCCTGCCCCTTCAGCCTGTACTTCGCCTTTGCCAGGGGGGTCATAGACCCTCTTTTGGGAGAAGACTGAGCCAAAGTAGGAATTGAGCACCTCTGCCTTTTCTTTGTTATCTGTTATCATTTTGCCATCCTTATTTAATAGCTGAACCACCATTTCTTTCCTCTGCCTTTTACTATGCACGTAGCTGAAGAAAGTCTTTTTGTTGTTTTTAACATCCCTTGCTAACCTCAGCTCATCCTCAGCTTTAGCCTTCCTGACGCCATCCCTGCAATTCTGTGCTATCTGCCTGTACTCTTCCTTTGTTACTTGGCCTTCTTTCCACTTCCTATATGTGTCCTTTTTTGTTTTCAGGTCATCCCTAAGCTTTTTGTGAAGCCACATTGGCTTCTTCTGTTGTCTTCCACCTTTTCTTCTTGTTGGAATTGCTTGTGATTGTGCCTTGAGAATTTCCTTTTTTTAAAAGCTCCCACCCATCTTGGACTCCTTTTCTCGCTAGCATCGCTTGCCATGGGACCTTGCTGATCATTGTTCTGAGTTTATGAAAATCAGCTTTCCTAAAATACAGGGTACGCGTTTCACTACACTCGGCTTTTGCTTCCCTTAGAACCAAGAACTCAAGTACAACGTGGTCGCTTTCCCCCAGAGTTCCTGTAACTGCTACTTTATCCACTAAGTCATCTCTGTTGGTTAGGATCAAGTCAAGGATAGCCGATCCTCTAGTTCCTTCCTCTACTTTCTGTAGGAGGAAGTTATCCGCCACACAAGTCAGGAATTTCCTGGAGGGGCCATGTTTCGCAGAATTTGTCTCCCAACAAATATCGGGGAAATTGAAGTCCCCCATTACTACTACATCATGCTTCCTTAAAACATTGGCTATTTGCTTTTCAAAAGTTTCATCCTCGTCTTCTCCTTGATTGGGTGGCCGGTAGTAGACTCCGACCACCAGGTTCCTTTTATTCTTTGCTCCATTTATTTCAACCCAGATGCTCTCGATGGGGCTACCAAGCTCCTCCTCCTGTATTTCTGTGCAGAGATATGTATTTTTCACATACAGTGCAACCCCACCTCCCTTTCTGTTCCTCCTGTTCTTTTTGAACAAGTTATATCCTTCAATTGCTGTATTCCAGTCATGAGAGTCATCCCACCAAGTCTCAGTTATACCTATCAGGTCATAATTTCCCTCTTGTATTAAGAGTTCAAGTTCGCTCTGTTTGTTTCCCATACTCTGGGCATTAGTATATAGACATCGAAGACCATGTGCTTCATAGTCTGGCTTTCTTCCTACATGTGTCTGAAGACTATTATTGGGCGCTATCAGAGCTGTTCTCTCCATTGCAGTGCATGTGCCTATGTCCATTGTTACCCCCAACATTACATCTCCCTTCCCCATAGGATTCAGTTTAAAAACCCTCCTGATGAAGTTCTTCATGCTGTGGCCAAACACATTCTTCCCAGCCTTTGTGAGGTGCAACCCATCCCTAGCCAACAGCCCATCTTCCAGGAAGTATAGCCTGTGGTCCCAGAATCCAAATCTCTCTTGTCGGCTCCACCTTCGTAGCCAGTCATTCACCCGGAGTATTTTTCATTCCCTTTCTATCCCTCTTCTAACTACTGGAAGGATGGATGAGAAAACTATTCAAAAAAACTACCCCAAAGTTCTTGAGTTTCCTTCCCAAAGCTTCAAAGTCTGACGTGATCTCTTTGTAGCTCCGCTTGGCGGTATCATTTGTTCCCACATGGATGAGAAGAAAGGGATACCTGTCAGTGGGCTTTATGAGTGCAGGCAACCTTTCAGTCACGTCTCTAATCTGTCCTCCCGGGAGACAACATACCTGGCGAGTCCATGGGTCTTCGCGACATACTTGGGTCTCGATCCCACGCAGCAAGGAGTCTCCCACTACTACCACTCTTCTCTTCTTCTTCTTGTAGGCCTGGGTTTCATCGCCTCTGTTTGACTGACCTTTAGCCTCTTGCTCACTCTCATGCAGGTTCCCCTGTGATTCTTCCTCTGCAGGCTGTCCTCCAGTCTCATCCGCAAGTACCTGGAATCGGTTCCACAGCTCCACTGGTGCAGAGTGGTGTCTAGTTCTTCTTCTCCTAACTGTCACCCTTTTCCAAGGAGTATCCTCTATTCCATTTTTCTTCACCTCAGCATTTCCCACTGCCTCATCTTGCTGTTGCTCTTCAAGCTTCTGGTCTGCCCTTTGCTGCTGTAGTTCCCCCATTCTGTCCAAGAACTCTTTGTGTTCTCTTATTCCCCGGAGGGTCGACAGTCGCCGCTCCAGTCCACTTACTTTTTCCTCCAGCAGCGTGATGAACTTGCACTTGTTGCAGCTGTAGGCCATGTTGTTCTCAGGCAAGAAAACAAACATTGCACACACCTTGCAGGTCACCACCACTGGAGAGTCTTGTCCTTCCATAGCCTCTTTTCCCTTTTTGTGTCTGGCTTTGTGATTGTTCTAGACTAGCCTGTGCCTGCTCCTCTACTCAGCAGAGGTTAAAAGCAGAGTCCCACTGGTGTGAAAGTGTGTGTTAGAAGACAAATAAATGGAAAAAAGTTAGTTAAAAAAATAAAAAATTAAAAAAATTAAAAAAAAATGTTAGGGGCCTCCCCCTTGACCTCCCCTGCCGAACTCCCCTGGCCAACTCCTGTTTGCTCCCCCTGGTCACTCGCTCCGGTCGCTCGCTCTCTGGGAGCTTGCCTGCTTCTGTAGTCCCTGGACCAGCTGGAGCAGCTTGCTCCGCTCTGCTCTGCTCAGCTGGGAGGCGGGAAACAGACTGAAGCTTCCCGCCCAGTCAAGAGCGACTTGAGAGCGAGGGGTGTGACTTGAGGGACACTAGAGTCCATTGCAGAGTGAAGTGGGAAAAGTTAGGGACAGGGCTCAGGTGCTCCACCAGGTTGGCCCCTTGTGGAAGCCAACATAGGAGGGAGCCACCCTAAGAGAGGGGCATTCCTGTGAAGCTAGTCTGGCCAAAAAGTTCTTGCCCAGACTGCTGGCAACTTCTCTAACTTCCACTTCATCTCCGCTATTGATATTCATAGCTGTGTGGATTAGCTAGTTCTATGCAGTCTGAGAGTTTCCTAGACTCTGCATTTGTAAAGAAGCTATCATTAACTAATAAAGTAGAGTTAGCCTGAAGCCTTGTTTCCTGGAGAGGGTTGATTGCGAAGGGGGAGGACGTAGGAATGTGACACCTCCCAAATGGGAGAGAGAGTGGCGTGTAGGAGAATCCTTGCTATTATGTCTGATCAATGATCCAAGATAAGAGCAGGGATTGTCCAGGTGGTGGGACTTGTAGGCCACTCCAAGGACGATCTGTGGCCAGATTAAGCCCACGGCTGCAGGTTCCCCATCCCTGCAATGGGACTTACTCCTGGGTAAGTGTCCATAGGATTGCAGCCTAAATGACAGGCTGGTTCCATATTAGCCCTTTCCTTTGGCATTGGCATCTTTTTCTCTTTTTTTGCTCACCTTCAGTAAGGAATCCATATGGTGCCACTGTCAAAGAGTTACATTCCAGTGTTTCCTTGTGTTGACCTCCTGAGTTTCCCCCCGCACACACCCTGATTTATGGTGACTTTTAAAAAATGTAATTGTAGCATCAGCCTGGCAGGCAAAGCAGTCTTAAGGCTCTTTAGGCTAAGTGTTTATTTAAACTGAAACCTTCCTGGTTACAAGTTCAGACCATTTTATTGCTTTCCTGTTCAGTATAGCTGGAGGATGAGTAATTTATTGCCTCTCATTTCATCATCTTTTGTTTCCCTTTGGTAGCAGGATGGGGGGGAGATGTTAAATTGAAGTCTTCTTTCTATTATTTACCCCTTTTGAAAATAGGCCAAGGGCTGCATGAAATTAGGATGGGAGTCACAGACTGCCTACACCTGTTATGGCAGGATCTTCTCGATGGGGAAGGCCACCGCTAGATGGTATAACACTATATGAAGCTTCTTTGAAACCACCCTTTTAATTCCACTTCCAGCTGACTGGGGAAGTGCAATGCTTCAGTAACAATAAAGGGATCTTGTGAAGAAATAATCAGATTGACATGCATGCATACATACATACATATAATTACATTTATATCCTGCCTTATTTCCTCCTGCAAGTAACCCAAAGTGGCTTACCTGGTCCTCCTCCTCTCCATTTGATCCTCACAACAACCTGTGAGGTAAGTTAAGCTGAGAGTCAGTGACGGGCCCAAAGTTACCCAGTGTGAGCTTCATGGCCAAGGTGGAGACCAGAACCCAGATCTCCTGAGTAGGGATGTCCATTGTTTGGAAAGCCAGCCCTTTTTGGGTACTACAAATTTCCGCTGCCTGCTCAACTCAGCTTGCATTTGCGAGCCAAGCTACAGATTTCCCACAAACTCCAGGGACTTTTTGCGGGATTTCTTTGGTTGGGGCCACAGTCTGCGCAAATAGAGATTTGCACAAAGGTTGGTCGAAATTTGTGCAATTTGCACAAATTACACAAGCTTGCACAAATTACAGATGCAATTTGCGCAACTTGAAAAATACAGAAAATCTGCTAACTGAAGAATGAGCCAGGCCAGTTAGCAGAAAATGGAATGAAGTCCAAGGGAGGCGAGCGAGCGAAAGCTCCCCAAAAGGACTCCTCCAACATCCCCAGTCCCAGTCCAACAGTCTAACCACTACAACACACTGGCTTTCATACACACACACACACACACACACACACACGACACTATTGTAATATGGACAAGCAACTGCTGGTCCTTTGAAAAAGCTGCATTTCCCCCAATGGAAGAGCTTTCTCAATATTGCACTGTGCAAAAATGTATTCTTCATAGTGGAGAGTATCTTACAGAAGGAGAAGGAATCCTTTCTTTAAAGAACCTCAGAACAAGTCTTTCTTCTTGTACCTTCTCTGGCCATCTTTTGCAGCTTCAGCACCCCCAACCCCCCAAAGCCCAAACTTTGCTCTTTGGATGCTTTTTTATCATTAAAAAAGATAATGAAGCTAGAGAAGGTTTTTATAAAACGAGCAAACACATTTAATGGCATAATCATCTGAGTGCAGAAATGGGTTCTTTTAACTGCAAAATATAATCAGGCAGGCTTGGACACAGAATCAACAACAATAATGTGGCAAATTGCCCTAAGGGGGTTGAGAGAAGGGAGAGAAAGAACATCAACGTACCCATCAATTAAAGGGGCTTCAGTCATGAGATCAAGAGCCCTCTGATTTAACGAGTCATCAGCTCTCGAATCCCAAGCACCACAAAGCAGCAGCAACATCGGCAGAACCCTCTTCAGGTCTACAAGAATGTTCATTGGACGAAGATGCATACGTGACAGAGACAATAGTTTAGATGCAGCTGGCAGGCTTATCTCTTACTAGTTTGAGTCTGAAAGGGAAAAGGGCAGCAGAACCCTAACCCCAAGTGGGCCGCCTTGTCACCCCACAGTCTTCTCTGCAGTCCAAAGTATTATACAGACTCCAAAAGCACCAGGACATAGAACACTCCCACCTGGAATGGGATCCTGTGTCCTCATCCATCACTATGATGTTCTTTTTTTTTTAGAACATCTTTTCCTTTTCATAGAAGGGATCCTGTGTCCTCATCCATCACTGTGATGTTCTTTTTTTTTTAGAACATCTTTTCCTTTTCATAGATGCACTTCGAGATCCTGTTTTTAGCAAGTTCAGAAAGTCTCTTCTGGAATGGCTTCCCCCACCACCCCAACTCTGCTCTTATCATTCACAACTGCCATACACCAGTGGAGGCTGGTGGCTCCGATGTCAGTGGGGCAGTGAATCCTTTCTGGGTTTCAGTCAGAGCCAGTCAGAACTCTAAAGGAGCTATCCATGCTTCCCCAGTGAGCAGTTTTGTGGTTCCTGCTGTTTCCTGTGGGGCTGTTTGTCTTAGGCCAATTCATTCCTATGGTCATTCAGAAAGACATCTGAACATCAGGGCCATGCCCAAAGAGGGGTCATAGCTATGAAGGGGGAGTGGCATCAGAACTCCCAGGGCCTTTGGGGGTACTAACTCTGTCATCCATGAGGGATGCTAGGAGTACTAACTCTGTCACCCATTTGCATTTTTGCAGCTTCTGCTCTTTTCTGGGGTTTCCTGTATTAGTCCAAGGCATTCTTGTTGCCATTTGGAAGGGCATATTACGGTCATGTGCAAAGAGGGGGAATTCCTGGGAAGCATGCATCAAATTGGGACTCTTGGGGGTACCACCTCTATCAACTGTGAGCAGTTTGGGGGCTCCTGCTGTTTCCTGTGGGGCTGCTTCTCTTAACAATGCTTTCCTATCGCCTTTTGGAACGACATCAGAATATTATGCCCATGCGCAACAAGCGGCCATTCCTATGGAGCATGCATCACATCTGGGGTCTTGGGATGTTTGGGGGTACTAACTCTATCACCTGTGAGCATTTTGGGGGCTCCTGCTTCTCAGCCCAATGCATTCCTATAGCTATTCCAAAGGACACCTGAATATTATGGCCATCTGCAAGAAGGGGCCATTGCTGTGGAAAGGGAACGGCCCTAGGTTTCTTGTGACCGCTTTGGCTACTGCCACTGTCACCTGCTGTGAGCAGTATTGGGGCTTCTGCTCTTTTCTGTGGGGTGGCTCATCTCAGCCCAATGCCTTCCTATGACCATTCAGAAGGACATCTGAATATATGGCCATGTGCAAGGAGGGAGTCATTCCTGTGGAGCATGCATCACACTGAAACTCCTGGCGTGTTAGATGGTACTAAGTCTGTCACCAGTGAGCAATTTTAGGGCTCCTGCTCCTTTCTGTGGGACTGCTTGTCTTCTTAATCCAATGCATTCCTATGGCCATTAAGAACATTTGAATATTATGGTCATGCAGAAAGAGGGGGGCATTCCACTGGAGCATGCATCAAACAGAGACTCTTACGATGCTTGGGATGCTAACCCTATCACCCATGAGCAATTTGGGGTCTCCTGCTCTTTTCCGTGGGGCTGCTTTTCTCAGTCCAATGCATTTCTATGGCCATTCGGAAAGACACCTGATTATTATGGCCATGCGCAAGGCGGGGCCATTCCTATGGAGCATGCCTCACACTGGAACTCCTGGCGTGTTAGGGGGTACTAACTGTGTCACCTATGAGTAGTTTGAGGGCTTCTTCTCCTTTCTGTGGGGCTTCTTCTTTCAGCCCAATGCATTCCTATGGCCATTCAGAAGGTCATCTGAATATTATGGCCATGCGCAAGGAGGGGCCATTGTTATGGCGCAGGAATGGAATCATGACTCTTGAGGCCTTTGGGGGTACTCCCTCTGGCACCTGTGAGCAGTATTGAGGCTCTGAGGCTGTTTGTCTCCGTCCAATGCATTCCTATGGCCATTCTGAAGGACACCGTAATATTACAGCCATGCCAAGGGAGCGCCCATTCCTATGGAGCATGCATCACATCAGGACTATTAGGATGTTTGGGGATAGTACCTCTGTCATCCATGCACAGTTTGGGCGCTCCCTCTGTTTCTTGTGGCGTTGTGGTATCATTCTAATATATTCCTATGGCCATTTGGAAATACAGGCCTGTTGTAAGAGGAGGTTGCTGGAGGGGGGAGGAGGGGGAGGGGTGGCAGGGAGCATATGTAATCATGGAAATAATATTTGGCAGTTTGGGGGGAAAAAAACCCTCCCACACGTTTAGGCCATTTGAAACTGGTGCTTATCTATCATTACGTAAGAGTTCAGTCCCCTTCTGTTTATTGTATCCAATTTCTGTTTTATTAGGAGATGATCTCTAGAAACTTCTGTCTTGAGATCACAGGATTTGTTCCCTGATATCACTCTGTTAGGAAATATTTTGATTCTGAGTTGTTTTCTATGAAAAATAAATGTTTATCTATTTTAGCTTTTTGGATTTGAAGATGATCCCTTAAAACTTCCAGTGATTTCGGACGGCCATTTGGAATGAGCCAATGCATTTCAATGGCCATTCAGTGTCCTTCTTTTTAGTATGTCCAGGATCAGAGGCTTCCTTCTGCAAAACATTGCAAAACTGGACCTGGCCAATTAGCACCACCTTCAGCCAGTTTTAACTGGAAACGTTCAAAAAATTTTTCATTCATTCCCTCTTTTTTCATAATTCAAAAATACACTTGAATTGAACATGGTGGGAATGCTTCACAACCAGGCCCATTGTTCTATGAACACTCCCTCTGTCTTCAACATCCATCTCCAGCTAGGGAGAGCATGGGGTGGGAGGGGGAGGGTATAAGAAATTTGGACAAATTCATGGTGGAGAAGGCTATTGATGGCATGGCTATGTGCTACCTCCAGTACCAGAGGCAGTGAGCCTATGTACACCAGTTGCTGGGGAACATGGGTGGGAGGGTGCTGTTGCGCTCATGCCCTGCTTGTGGGTTCCTGGTTGACAGCTGGTTGGCCACTGTGTGAACAGAATGCTGGACTAGATGGACCCTTGGTCTGATCTAGCAGGGCTCTTTTTATGTTCTTATGTTCTTAAATACTCTCCTTCTTGGTAAAGAATACACTCTAGAAGAAAACCACCTGGTTTTTAATAGGCCTCACAGGAGTAATCTAAACCTCTTACGTTCATGTGAATTGTAGTCACTGTGTGCATCATTCCAGATGTTTTGAACTACAACTCCCATCACACCCAGATAGCATGGGTGGGGATGATAGCAGTTTTAGTCCAAAATGTCTGGAAGGCACTAGGTTGGGGAAGACTGTGCTAGATAATGTGAAAACTGAAAGACATTTTGTGATGAAACATGACTTCTCTTAAACTGCAGAAAGCACCCCCAGAGCTGCTGGCGGCGGGGGCAAGATAGGTGCTTGGAAACGGAAGAAACTGTATTGTTCACATTGTGAATCCACACTTTTGAAGGTGTTTGGGAAAATGTAATGGAGATTTGCCCCTCCACCGCTTTGTTCCCTTGTCTCTTCTCTATTTCTGCCCAAGTGTATCTTTTTTTCCCTACAAGTGGCATTGTCTGAGGCAGGCTTTCCCTTTCTCTTTCAGGAACAGGACATAAAAGCACCCCCTCCCCCAAAGATGAATCATTTCTTTCTCTCATTATTTCAGGAAATGAAAGAGAATACTTTACAAAGTCACTCAGTAACAGGTGCGCGCCTCCTCCTGTTCCATCCCCTTTCAGATATCTTAGTGCAAGTTCAGTCTGAGCTACGTTATCTTATCTCAAGCACAGGTCCTTGAGTCACACTATGTTTTGAAGTGATATGAGAAAACATCTGCAGCTGGTAGGAGCCCAGGTGTGTGTGTGCGTGTATTTTTAAAGTTCCAAAGAACATAGTTTCTGTTTAAGGAACTAGGAAGTCCTGAAAGCCCTTTTCAAACTGTTCATGATCACGCATAATAGACTTTTTGGACCTGAGCTAGGTTCCTTCCTTCCTTCCTTCCATCTGTCTTTTTCTTTTATATTTTCAGTTTTGTCCATTTCTTTATGTTTAAATATACACTAGCTGCATTATTTATCATACAAAGTAAGACATCTCAGTAAGCAGGGACGGACTATGATTCTTTGTTAGGTCTGAATGCAGTAACATATATGTTTTTGTTGTTGTTGTTGTTCAGTCATTCAGTTGTGTCTGACTCTTCGTGACCCCATGGACCGTAGCACGCCAGGCCTTCCTGTCCTGCTCTCTCTCCTGGAGCGTGCTCAAGTTCATGTTCATTGCATCGGTGATGCTATCTAGCCATCTCATCCTCTGCCGTCCCCTTCTCCTTTTGCCTTCAGTCAACATATATGTTTACCACCTTATAATATATGAAGCAGCTCATGGAACCATGGGAGTAGGATGGAAGAAGGCCATTATTCTCTAGAACCCCACCATTTAAACCTTTCTGAAGATCTGGTCACTTCTCTCTTGCCTCAGCAACTGAAATCTCTCTCCCACCCCCCATTCCAATGAAACCTGAAATGGTTCCCTTGATGCAAGAACAGAGCTTTTGGAGAGATATACAGCCTGGCTAGCAGTAATTAATGGATCAACTGAAAGCTGTTCCATTTCTTCTACAAAGATGGCCTGAAGCCTGTCACTATGGTTGGGAATCTATGTTACATGTCATTTTAGCTTTTGCCTCCTTTTGTCAAGCCCTGAAGACAAGAAATTAGATGGCTTGACTGCACACACGTTCCTACCCTACGTCTGCCTTGTACCAGTTTTGATTCTGGGATTTTGCTTCTCATTTATCATTGGTGGGTGGGTGGGGCATGTTGTTGTTAGAACCCTCTTTATGTGGATGGTGTTGGACTCTTAACATGGGGAAGGGTCTACGTCTCAGTGGTAGAGAATATATGTTGCATGCAGAAGGTCTCAGGTTCAATCTCTGACATCTGCAGGTAGGGCTGGAATAACTCCTGTCTGTAAAACCCTGGAGAAACACCAGCAGCAGCACAAGCTCTCCTGCCGCCAGAGGTAGAAGAGCACACATGCGCCAGTGTGACCCCATTGCCATCATGTCTTCTCCCCCCACCCCCGTCCACCCACCTCATCACTACCACATCTCCCACCTCCTACTGTTGCTCACTCCAACAGGATCCTCTCAAGGCAAGCCAAGACAACTCTCTGAATATCGTGGACCATCTCCACGGACACCCCTCCCCCAATGCCTGGCTCTGAAGAAGGCCCCCTCAGAGGCCTTCTAATCAGAGCAGGGCATTGGTCAGAGCAATTCTTCAGATTCTTCAGAGCAGGGCATTTGGGCCTGACTGCCCTGTGAAGAGCTGCGATGGCTGCTTTGGCTCTTCAGAGAGCCTGCTCGCTGGCTCACTCTGAGAGGATCTGCAGAGTGAGCCAGAGGGCATGTGGCTGCTCCAGAGAGGCCCACTGACTACTCTCTGGCTGTGATATTTTCCACAGCTGGAGAGCGGGCTGATGGGGCGCTCTGGAGCACCCACTATAGTACCACCTCACTGGAGTGAGGTGGTGGCTGGACCTCCTGGTGGGGGTGAGGGGGAGTGCCCAATTTACTGCTGCTCCCACTCTCCCACCTCATGGGAGGGCCGGCCCTGTGAGCCACTGCCAGTCAGTGTTGAAAATACTGGTCTAGTGGACCAATGGTCAGAGTCAGTATACAGAAACTGCCCATGTTCCTGTGTAACACACAACTGAGGATTAAGTAAACAAGACAGTTTTCTTTGCTTTGAAAGAAGAGATCAAAGGCTGGGTAAGCAAACATAGATAGCAACTTCCTCCAACCTGGTGCTTTCCAGATGTGTTGGACAACTCCCAGAATTCCCAGACAGCACATCTGGAGGACACCAGGTTGGGGAAGGATGGATTAATGGATTCAGTTATCAGAGTATACTTGACTTATACAAATAAACATTAATAAATATTAATACTTCCCAATAGGTTGCTGGTTCGTATAATCAAAGCTATAGTTTTCCCAGTAGTAATGTATGGCTGTGAGAGCTGGACTATAAGGAAGGATGAGCGCCGAAGAATTGATGCTTTCGAACTGTGGTGCTGGAGAAGACTCTTACGAGTCCCCTGGACTGCAAGGAGGTCAAATCAGTCCATCCTAAAGGAAATCAACCCTGAGTGCTCATTGGAAGGACAAGTACTGAAGCTGAAGCTCAAATATTTTGGCCACCTAATGTGGAGAGAAAAGTCACTGGAAAAGACCCTGATGTTGGGAAAGATTGAAGGCAAAGGGAGAAGGGAACGGCAGAGGATGAGATGGCTGGATAGCATCACCGATGCAATGAACATGAACTTGAGCACACTCCGGGAGAGAGCGGAGGACAGGAAGGCCTGGCGTGCCATGGTCCATGGGGTCACAAAGAGTCAGACACGACTGAACGACTGAACAACAACAACAACAAATATGTTGCAGTGAATCACTCAGTGAATCACTTAAGGAAACTAATCTATGTAATCCTGATTTATTCCAGGATTAGGGATCTTGAAGAATTCAATCCGCCTGAATTCTGATGCAAACTGATCTGATCCACATCTCCCATGTGCCAATTGGAATGTAATTAGTCTTTGGATTTTGCATTCCTCTAAATTTTGCAATGCAAAAATGCTCTGGCTGCTCTCCCAGAAATGGGTTCTCTGTTTTATGTCACAATAATGATAAATATATTTTCACATTACATAGCACAAACAGCCTCCTCTTGTTATGGGTGTGATCAAGGGGCTGTAGCATCTCCCCTATGAGGGAAAGTTACAACAGCTGGGATTGTTCAGCTTGGAAAAATGGAGGGTGAGGGGAGACATGATCGAGGTGTACAAAATTATGCATGGTGTGGAGAATGTGGATAGGGAGACTTTTTTCTCCCTCTCTCATAATACTAGAACCCAATGGGGTCATCCCATGAAGCTGAAGGGTGGGAGATTCAGGACGGATAAAAGGAAGGACACAGTGTATAGTTAAACTATGGAATTCACTTCCACAAGATGTAGAGATGGCCACCAATTTGCATGGCTTTAAAAAAGGGATTGGACAAATTCCTGTAGGAGAAGGCTATCAATGGCTACTAGTCCTGATGGCTATATGCTGCCTCCAGTATCAGAGGCATTATGCCTATGTACACCAGTTTCTGGGGAACATGGCTATTGCACTTATCACCTGCTTGTGGGTTTCCATGGGCAGCTGGTTGGCCACTGCATGAACAGAATGCTGGACTAGATGGACCCTTGCTCTGATCCAGCAGGGCTCTTTTTATGTTCCCATGTGACCTATTCCAGCCTGCAGGGGGGAATGGAGTGGCTTTGGATCCCAAGCTGCCTCTGGAATGCTGCATTTCAGACCAGGGTATTTGAGAGAGTGCCTTTTCCCTTACCAGCCTGCCCGGTTACTGAGCTTATCAGATGAGGCCCTCCCGGTGGTTCCACATGGACCTGCAGTCTGTTTGGTGCCCACTTGGTGTACAGTCTTTCATGTGATGGCTCCCTGTCTGTGGAACTCCCTGCCCCTTGATGTCAGACACCAACCAACATTGTTTTGCTTGCAGCACCTGCTGGAGGCATTTTTTATTTAAACAAGCCTTCCCTGACTAACCAGCCATGGTTTTATTGGCACAATCTTATTTTAACAGTTTTAACTCTGTTTTTCTATTATTATTATTCTCTTTTTATTGTTCACCACTTGGATATTTTATCAGGAAAGTGGATAGGGAGATGTTTTTCTCCCTCTCTCATTACACTAGAACCCAGTGCTTTCATCCAATGAAGCTGAGTGGTGGGAAATTCATTCACGAGAGACAAAAGGAAGGACTTCACACAGACAAAAGGAAAGAGTTCTTCACACAACACACAGTGAAACAATGGGGTTTGCTAGCACTGGATGCAATAATGGCTGCCAACATTGATGGCTCTGAAACAGGCTTGGACAAATTCCTGGAGGAGAAGGCTATCAATGGCTAGTAGTCATGATGGGTGTACATTACCTCCAGTATCAGAGGCAGTCTGCCTCCAAATACTAGTGGCTGCAGAAAACAATTCGACACGTGCTATTGCCTTCATGTCCTGCTTGTGATCTTCCAGCTGGGGCATCTGGTTATCAGCTGTGCGAACAGGATGCTGGACTAGATAGGCCTTTGATCTGATCCAGAATGGAACTTCTTGTGTTAGCCCTTTTCAAGTACCTAAAGGGTTGTCAGACAGAAGAGGACAACAAGCTATTCTCTATCATCCAAGACTGTAGGACATGAAATAACAGGCTTAAATTACAGTAAGCCTGATTTTGGTTGAACATCAGGAAAAATTTCCCAACAGTCAGAGCAGCCAGACAATGGAACCAACTGCTGGATGAGGTGATGGGCTCTCAGTCGCTGGAGGTATTCAAGCAAAGACTGGACAGAAATCTGCACTGAGTGTGTCCTGCACTGAGCAGAGGGTTGGACTCAGTAGCCTAAATGCCCCCTTCCAACTCTATGATTCTAGGTTTGTATTAATTGCGCTGTTATCCTGTCTTTCCTCCAGGGTGGTGTACATATTTTGTCTTCCCGCCCACCCACACCACCTCCTTTCATCTTCATAACAGCCCTGTGAGGTGTGTCAGGTTGGGAATGATTGCCTCAAGGATATCCAGTAAATTTCAAGGCTGTGTGGAGTTAGAGCCTATGTCTCCCCACTCAAGGTTGTCCAACACTGTACTCACACCACTGCAAGGAGCTTCTTATCAGTGCCAGCTTCAAGGGTAGGCATGGTTGGGCATCTGCTGAGGGCCCACACCCTAGGAGGGCCCCACTGACAAAAGCCCCCTGGAGTTGCTCCTCCTCTTCACCATTGCAACCTGCTTGTTCGCCTGGCCCAGGCAATGGTGATGGTGAGAATGAGGAACAGCTGAGGCTACTGCCTACTTGTTCACTGGCTCTATACCTGTCCAGCCAGCAAGTGGGGGCAATGGTGAAGAAGATAAGGAGCTGGTGAGAATGGTGGTGAGAAGGCCAACTCACTTAGAGGAGGCCCCATGGAGAGAACCTTGCCCAAGGCCCTCAAAAACCTGGAGCTGGCACTACCCACAGATTATGGGATGTGCGGCATTTGTGGTAAGACCAGGGTGGGGGTGGAGGAGGGAGTCATTCCAGAAGGGACTTGCTGAACTTGCTAAACACAGGATCTTACAGTGCTTTCCTTCTGTGTGGGAAGAAAAGAGGACCATCACAGTGATGGATGAGATCAGAAAGATCCCATTCCAGGTGGGAGTGATCTATGTCCTGGTGCTTTAGAAACCAGCGTAATACTTCAGACTGCAAACAAGGCTGTGGAATTACGAAGCTGCCCACTTGGGGTTAGGGTTCTTCCCCCCTTTTCCTTTCAGACTGAAGCAAGTGATATGCCTGCCAGTTGTGTCTAAACTATTGTCTCTATTGTGTATGAGCATCTTTATCCCCTGAATATGCTGATGGACTCGAAGAGGATTCTGTTGAAGTTGTTTCCGGTGTGGCTGCTGCTGCTGCTGCTGCTGCTTTGTGGTGTTTCGGATTCCAGAGCTGAGAAGTCGTTAAGTCAGAGGGCTCTTGATCTCATGGCAGAAGCCCCTTTAATTGATGGGTATGTCAAATGTCTTTGGAAATGTATCTTATAGAGACCCTGGAGAGGGAGCCTGAAAACCACCAGCAGCTCTTATAAGTCTTATTAAACATTAAACATTAGAAGAACATCCTCTTGCTTCTCATAGGCCCCACCCATGTGCCTCCATGTTCTACATGAACATCAACTCAAAGAAACTTTATTAACAGCAAAACCAGCCAAGAGTCCTATGACACCTCAAAGACTAACAAATTTATTCTGGTATACGTTTTTGTGGACTAGTGCCCTTTTCATCGAATGTATGGAGTATTATGGGGAGCTTCAGGTTTATATACAGTGCATATGGCTGGGGTGGTGGGGAGAATTGTAAACAGTGAGTTGCCACAAGATTCTGAGCCTTTCTACACAAGGCATTTATTGTGAGCTCGTGATTCCTCACTCACGGTAGTTTGCAGGTGCTTTAGATGACGTCATCATCCTCCAGAGCCTCTCCCATGTTTTCCAAGCATTTTTGTGGGAGGGGGTGTGTGTGACCAGAAAAGTCCAGTATTCTGGGGAATGGCAGAATAAAATGCTAGTGTAGTTGTGCAATTCTGCTATACCACATCGCCACCTAGAGGTTATGTAGCAGAACATAGAGAAAGGCAGAGAAGGAAAAACCCCAGAAAAAAAATGTGTAGAGGATCCGATCTTAATTCCACAAAGAATTTGGAAGCAGAAGTTACAGTAAAGTGGTGGGTTAAAAGCTTCATCTAGAAAAGCCCACAATCTCCTTTCGGACATTCCTGGTCAATGCAGAGAGGTCAGGGGTGGAGGTTACAGGGCTGGTGTGTGTAGCCTCACCATATTTACAGTTTTGAACACCTCCTGGTATGATACTCCCCTCCATACAAAGAAGTAAGTATGTGAAATACAGTACTGGGAAGGAGCTTCCATTTGGTGAGAAGCAACTTTTGCTGGGGAAAGACAGGCCACATGTCTATACTGCTATAACGTCATTTCTTTTTCCCAGACACAATGACATGCCACTGAAGCTGACATGGTTCTACAAAAACAAGCTGAGTAAAGTTGACTTAAGGACCATTGACTCCACACTCACAAACATTCAGAAGCTCCAGGCTGGCCATGTTGGTGTTCAGGTAGGTGGTATGGATTTTGAAACTAGGGGCTTTTCTACATGAGGCTTTTAACCCGCCACTTTACCAAGGCTTCTGCTTCTGGATTCTTTGTGGGATTAAGGCGGGTAACATTACATGTGTGTCTTTTTCCCAGGGGTTTTCTTTATTTGCCTTTCTATATGTTCCATTACACAAACACTAGGTGGTGCTGTGGCAGAGCGGAATTGTGCAAATACACCAAGGTTTCATGCTGCCATTCAGAGAAATACCAGACTTCCCTTGTTGGAAAAAACAGCAACTCTGTAATGGTTGCAAAGCACAGGAGAGGCCCTGGAGGATGACAATGTCATGTAAACCACCCACAAACTACCATGAATGAGGAATCACAAGCACACAATAAATGCCTTGTGTAAAAAGGCTCAAGGAGTCAAACTACGTGTTACATTAAGCACTGTGGACAGTACGCACTATAGTGTGCACTGTGAGAGGAAGGTCAGACAGCTAGCTAGCTAACGTAGCCCCAATTAGCCATTCTCCTCCTGGGGTCTTCACCCCTGCCATCAAGTGGTTGTCTTTCTTTTTTTCTGGCTGCCTCTACAAAAAACAGTCCTGTGTTGATCTGGGGTCTTGATTCTGTCAGGGCCCAGCCCAAATAGGTTGTTTTAGATTACCGAGATGAAGCAAAGCCACTTGCGCAAACAGACGACAGTTTATTGATGCAGAATAAATATGCAAAGGAAGCTCACATCTCTCATCAGTAGGGATGTATGGACTGTGTAAAATCCTCTCCGTCTGTGTTTCACGGATTGTCAGGTGCCTTTTGTTCTGTCATCTGCCCATACACAGATGTGATTTTTTTTTCATCATGCAAAAAAATACATAAATAATTACATATTTATTTAAGTATTTACATAATTTACCTTAGTACGTAACATTTAGTGTATTGTTCCCCATTCCCATTCCATTCAACATTTCCTCAGCAGAACCTTACATATTTTCCTATGAATTTATATGCGTACATTTCAGGAAAGTAAAAAAAAATCATCCAAAAGTCCATGGACTCAGCGTGGCCTGAGGGGGTCGCTGTGCAGTGGATTCCACAGGTCGGATTCTTAGAAATCCGAGCTCATTTTAGTCCGTCTCAAATTTCTCCAGCATCCCTACTCATCAATTGACAAAGCAGGCACCTTTGTCACAAGATGGGTGTCTTTCTGGGACCCCAAAATAGATGAGAAGTCATTCCTAGAGCCACAAGCATCTCCAGGCTGGTAGCGTGCTTTCCCCCATGGAGGAAGACCAAAGGGTAAAGCCTGTGGGCTGGATTTTATGTTTCTCTCACCTTAATTCAAGAGCTGACAGGCAACACCTCTCCCTCTTCTCAGAAGGAGCAGCAGGGATTCCACTTCTCCTGGGAAGCAAAGAACAACATTCTTATCTCAGAAGGATGAGGTAACCGGGCAAAGGTTTAGCAGATGAACAACTGTTGACGCATGAAGCTGTACTCGCCTGATACCAATTAGCTTAGTGAGAGGCCCACTTTGGGTAGTTAAGCCTGCTTAAATCTACACACTATGTTACGCTACCCAAGTCTCTGTGTAGCTACCAGCAGCATATAGGAATGCCATGCAGTCCACTCATTGCTCACCAACAAACTCACTACAGACCCCTTATCTTCTGTGGTAGTGTTGTCTCCTATGGACTTCCTTACTGGCCCAGCTAATTCTCTATACTTGGTAGAGTGGTAAGGTGATCAGGCAGGGGGTGAAAATCAAGGGTTTCACAGCCATCGTGAGATTCCTGGTTCCTTTGTGCATTGAGATGTGGCTGCAGCCAGGCCCAATACAGATTGGCTTAGTGTGGCTATCTCCCTCACAGCAACCTCTCCACTCCACTAATAATGGGGAGGGGGGCTTCTGTTAAATGCCACCCATCCCTTTTAAACCCTAAATGTATTTATTTATTACATTTGTATACATTTCTAAAGCTGAAGTTCTCTGGGCAGTTCACAAAAACTAAAACCACAGAATACAGCATAAAATACAATATAAAATATAATAGCTTAAAACTACAGTATAACAGATCAGCCAGAGTAAAACCTGGCAGCAATGCAGAGATTTAAAGTGCAATAGCAGATTTAAAACAACAGAGCTAAAGGACTGGAATGCTAAAATGCCTAGGACATTTTAAAAAAGGCCTTCACCTGGCGCCAGAAAGAGCACAACGCAGGCACCGGGCAAACCACTTTGGGAAGCTCATTCCACAACCAGGGTGACACAGCAGAAAAGGCCCTCCTCCTGGTACTGCTCTATTTCTAAATGAAATAGATTGTTTGTTTGAATTTGCATAGATTAGACTCGCCCACTCTGTTGTTCCTTATAGCAGTTTACTGTGATCCCCCTATTTGAAAGCAATGTGCCTTGTGTCAAAGGGCTTTTTTATTTTTAAATTGACATGCATGGATTTTTGGTTTTTGTAAGTGTTGTTATACTCAGTTCCCCAAATGGAGAAAACGGGAAGTGGGATGGTTAGGCCGGGCTTTTTAATTATGAACGTACGTGGAGTTCTTATAGATCTGACTAAAAAGTTGCAGGATGAAATCCTAACCCCACATAGAGCACTGATGAAAGAGAGTGCTCACACATTAAGAGATATTTTTAAAAAACCAAAAAAAAACACAGACCTCAAAGACTTTACTAAAGGAATATTGTCTTTTCCATGGTGATGGCTGCACTTGAAGTCAGCTCATCACTTGGCTTCGAAGTATTGACACCAGAGTGAGATGCAGGTGAATGAACACATTTCAGTGGTGAAGAAGAGGAACAACTCCAGGGAACTCTAGCCAGCAGGGCCCTGCTGGGGTGTGGGGCCTTGACAGGTGGCTAACCCTTGATGCCAGTCTTGGTGGAGGAAAGAGTTAAAAAAAAACCAAAAACCTTTCCCCACATCGCAGTCCCAGTCTGGATTCCTATCCCCAGTGCCTTTTTTATGAAGGAAGATAGTTGTGCAGAATGTTACTTAAAATACTTCCTAGAATCCTCTGCAAATACAGATGAGTTCTACGGCAGAAACACAGAGGTTCTGTAGCAGTGAATCTAAAAAAATATTGACCCAAGGAGGAGCATAGCATATCTGCATCTTAGATACAGGATGAATTTAAAAAAAAATACACTCCATGTGTCTTTCAGTTTTGGACAGTACAAACGCTCTGCGGTTCTCAGAACAAAGATGCAGTACGTTTGGCCCTGGAACAGATTGACATTGTCAAGCAGATGTGCCAAAGCTACGATGAATTGGAACTGGTGACATCTTCACAAGGTGAGCTGAGGACTTTTCATATTCCTTTGCTTTTAGAGCACTGAGCTGGGACTCAGAGAGGTATTTAAGTGTATCTAAGGTAGGGATGTCAGAGAAATCCATTTGGGAGGTGGAATTCGACGGGTTTTCTTAGGTTCAGCCCCTCTGACTTCGTTCCGGCACCCAACTCGGTCTGTGGTGAGTCAGATCGGTTGACAGATTTTTCCAGGCATCTTGCATATTTTTTTCGCCGGTTCTTCAATTTGCACAAAATTCTGAGCAATTTGCACAAATTTGCACAAATTGCTCAGAAATTTGCACAAATTGCTCAGAAATTTGCACAAATTGAAGAATCTGTGGGTGTGTGTGTGTGCAATTTTTCCTTTCAGGAAAAAGCCCAGAGTTTGGCTTGCAAGTGCAGATCAAATTGTACAAGCCCTGGAACTCCATCAAGTAAAAAAAAAAGAACCAGATTTCCCAGTGATGGACATCCCTAATCTACATGCAGTAGAAGACCCCCCCCCCCACCTCACTTCCACCATATTATGAATTGCCAGGACCAGCCCAAGATCTTTTGCTGCCTGAGGCAGGACAAGATGACGCCCCCTCTCCATTCTATGCACAGAAGCCAACTGGGCTGGCAGTTTATTTATTCATTTCATTTCTATACCACCCAATAGCACAAGCTCTCTTTGAGTTGAGCCTTACTTCACCACTGCTGACAGGACGCCATCCTCCATTGCACCTGAGAACAAGCACAGGGCAGGCTGCATGGCATACACAGCTCTCTCTTCCCGACACCTCGCCACTGCTTGGCGCCCTCCAGCATCTGCCACCTGAACTGGCTGCTCCGCTTTGCCTAATGGCAGAGCCGGCCCTTATAGACTGCTTTTACAACTTCAAAAGTCACTTGTTGTGTGGCACTGGAAGAGATGCTCTTTGGGGAGCTCAAGCCCAACTCATCTTGCACTCTTGATTCTTTGGATCCATAACCGGGTTTTCAACCAATAGGCTGCCTTCAACTCGGAACATAAGAAGCCGCCTTAGACAGAGTCAGAGCATTGGTCTGTCTCACTTAGTATTGTTTACAGTGGCAGCTCTCCAGGGTCTCAGACAAAGAATTTTCTCATCACACACTATGCTGCCCTATTAGCTGGAAATGCTAGGGAATGAACATGAGAACCTAGCATGCGTATGTGCTCCCCAGGCAGGCATCACATTTGGCACCCTTGGGACTGAAATAGGTTTGCAATCCTGATCTATTTTATTTAATTATTTGTATTTATTACTACATTTCTATCCCACCCTTTCCCCCTCTTGCCAGGACCCAAGGTGGCTCACATAGTCCTCCTCCTTTCCATTTTCTCCTCACAGTAACCCTGTGAGGTAGGCTAAGCCGAGAGTCAGTGACTGGTGGCTACTAGTCCTGATGGCTATATGCTACCTCCAGTATTGGAGGCAGTATGCCTATGTACACCAGTCGCTGGGGAACATGGGTGGGAGGGTGCTGTTGCAATTGTGTCCTGCTTGTGGGTTTCCTGTGGCCAGCTGTTTGGCCACTGTGTGAACAGAATGCTGGACTAGATGGACCCTTGCTGTGATCCAGCATGGCTCTTCTTATGTTCTTATGTTCATATATGTAGGTGCCATTCATACTTTGCAACTGGTGACATTGCTAAGTGGGTACTCATAGTAAACCTTAGGGATTGCAATGGGGAAGCCAAGAGAAGTAAACTGGTTTAGGTTTGTGGTGTGGACATGTCCTATTTGGACTTTGGGGTTATGGCATCATGGCAGAACATGTACAGAAAGAAACTAGGAGCTTAAAAAAAATCTTTACATATATCACAAAGGGGGGGGGGATCTGACCACCAAGAGTCATATTTACAGCACAAACTTACATTAAGTTTAACACTTTAACTGCATGACTCCCCCTGCATACCCAGACAAAGAATCCTGGGAAATGTAGCTTGGTGAAGTGCTAAGAATTCTCTTTTAACGTTTCTTATCCCTTTCATACAATTGCTAAAGTACGCTATGACTGAGAAGGAAATGGCAAACTAACTTATGGGGTTCACCACACAGAGGCTTTTTATCTCTCAATTTTAGCAGGGCAACCTAGTAAAATGCTAGTAAAATGCTTCTGGATTCTTTGCGGGATTAAGTTCAGCCCTTTACATGTGCTTCCCTTCCACCCCTTTTCCCCTTTATCTGAAAGTTCTATACATTTTATTATACAGCCACTAGATGGCACTGTTATTATAGTGCCACTTCCTCTTTGCACAATACAACCCAATTCAAAGCACTTCTTTTTGTTAGCTCATTATTTTCTTTTCAAATTAAGCCGTGGAAATGGTCGGAAACCATGGGAGAGGTTGTTGATGTCATGTAAAGGACCCGCAAACTTCTGTGAGTAAGCAATCTCAATCTCGGGATAAAAGCCCCATGTGGAGAAGCCCAGAGTCTGTATTGTAAATGTGCCCATAGTGACAGAACAGCTCATGTAGTTATCAGCCCACCAAGCTGCTCTATTTGGACTGTTCAGTGTTAACATCCTTTCCAACTTTAGATCTGTCTATCTGCTTAAATACAGGCATTGTTGACAGTCAAAAGATAGCAAGCTTGATTGGTATCGATGGAGGTCATGCCATTGACAACAGCCTTGCAACTCTGAGGATGTTTTATGATCTAGGCATTCGGTATTTGACGCTAACACCACAATGCAGCACTCCCTGGTAACCAACGTTCAAGTATTCCTTTATCTTTCGCCTTTCGAAGAGGTGGTGCTCTTGGAAAAAGCAAGAGAGGAAGAAACTTACATGTCCCAAAACAAAAGATAAAATATTCTCAGGTGCCTGAAAAAAGTTCTTTTCAAGGTCGAAGAAGCATTTTAAGACAACAGAAACATTGGAAGGATTGTTTGTGATGTATTTGGAGAAAAGTAAGTGGTTTCTGAGGAAGGAAAGTCCTTTCCAAAATGTGTTGGGCATAATACACTTTTTTCCAGGCACCTGAAAATATTTTCTCTTCTGTTTGGGGGCTCTAAAAGTAGCCAACACCAGTTCAAACACGTAAGGAACTGGTATGGCGATATGACATACCAGTTGGTGCAGGAGCCTAGGGACAAATGAGCAGGGAGCCAGGGGCAATAGGAAGAGGTTGTGGATCAAGATTAAGTGGTTAAATAGATCACAATAAAGAACTGCCCTGACTACTGAGTGAACTGTGATGTGACCAACACAAGTTCTAATTCACATTGACCATAAACAAAATCCATATTAGTGTAATACCCTTAGTAGCCCAATGAAAAGATCACAAAAATGTGCACGGTTTTGAGATCTCCAGATCTCCTCATCAGACAAGATGTTACAAAAAGCAGGTGTGAGGGAGAGAGAAACAATTAGGCTCTGCAACTCATGTGATGGTTACAAAGCTGGACTTGGAGCTAGCCTCTAGAGCAGTGGAGGCTGGTGGCTCCGATTTCAACGGGGCTGTAAATCCATTCTGGGTTTCAGTCAGAACCAGCCAGAATCACAAAAACCAAAGGTAGCTGTGTTAACTGATAGAAAAAAATCCATCTTAGTGGAATACCTCTATTAGGCCAACCGAAAGATCACAAAAATGCCCACGTTTTTGAAATGCAAGTCTAATGTAAACAAACATACTGTTACGCCCACCCCACTTCTCCAAGGGCTGAGAATTTCTAGGGGTGCACCACATACTTGGATTTGCTTTCCTTTGGAAGGAAACTTCTGGAGGCTTACTGGTGTTTTGTAATATTTGCATTTCTTTACAATGTACAGGTTGCGTTCTCTCTCTCTCTCAAAACTCTCTGACCTGGTTCACATGATCACTGCACCCACCATGGCTTATTAGCCACGGTGGGCTGTGCTGCCCATAGGCACCAGGTTGGTAATCCAAGCCCAACAGCCATGGCTTCTTGTTACATGTGAACCCAGGGAGGGTGGGTTGTTGGGGTGCTTGACAAGCCACCCAGAACCCATGGACTGTTTTAGGGTTGTGGGTGGGTTGCCAACCACCCCAGCAACCCACTGTTCACACGTAATGAGAACCTACAGCACACCCCAGCCATGCTCTGAATATTCAAAATGATAGCCACTGCCAAGATAGGAAGCCCCACAGAGAAATTCCCCCATGATGTCTTCTTGCTATGTGTGAACCAGGCTTCTGTCTTGTTCAAAACTGCTGTCTATTTTTCTTTTCACCCTCAGACCCCTTGTCTCTTTCCCCTGGCTAGAGTGAGGAAACCCAGGTGAGTCATCTCCAACCATCACCTAGCCTTCTTGGGCCACCTTGGCTCCCATGCAGACAACTCTCAGGAACATCAGGGCTATCAACAGTCTTTTATCAAGTATAAGAGGGTAGCCAAATATTGCCGCAAGACAACCTACACTGATAGACAGAAATCTGATAGGAAACCTCTAATAATATATTTGATTCAGTGGAGGCTGGTGGTTCCTATGTCAGTGGGGCTGTAAATCCACTCTGGGAACCAGTCAGAACTCTAAAGGAGCTATCCAAGGTGCTGAACCCTATCCCCAAAATGATTTGAATGAAGAGTCTTGAGTAAGCTACTGACATGTTGATTATAGATTTCTTTGTTAGATTTGGGGTTGATATATTATTTGGATTTAAATTTAAATTTTGTACTTTGATGTGCTAATCACATCCTAGTTCAGTAGATAAAAAGCTTCTTATAGTGAACCTTTGGTGTTTTCTGGTTAGCACCATTTTTTGAGCACCATTTCCCTCACCTTCTTTGTGCAAGGGCATATATGATAGGGTACCAGAAAAGCGTTGGCAGTCATGGCTGTGGGACCAAGAACACCTCCAAATACAGTCATATTGCTTCATTAAAAGATATATCTTAAATCAGCCCTTGATTCCCAACACGCAGGTATTCCTTTATCTTTTGCCTTTCTAAGATATAATCCACTTAGGGCACTAAATATATTTTATTGTGTAACACAGGAAGCTGCCTTATAATGAGTTAGGCCAGTGGTCTGTCTAGCCAAGAATTGTCAACACTGACTGGAAGCAACAGCTGTCCAGGGTTCCAGGCAGGAATTTTTCCAGCTCTTTCCAGAGATGCCGGGGATTGAACCTGCGACCTTCTGCATGCACAGAAGGGGCTCTGCCGCCACTGAGCCACAGTCCTGCTATAAGACTGTAGCCAGACACTGAGTTTATTAAATGGTTACAGAGCACACAAGAGAACTGGATGGTGTGCTTTATTAAGATGAGTACAAATGGATGTGGGTGGCCAGCATGCAGCACAGCCTCAGCTGGCTCAACTCCCATTCAGCAGCACTACCACCAGCTGCAGCAGGCAGGCACTCACCTCTCCAGTCAGCCCATGACAAGTTTCCCTGGCAGGCTTCTTCTTGGTTTCTGTTTCAGTTTGAGTGTTGCGGGTCAGCCAAGGTGGATCTTCTTCAACTCAAGAAGACTTCTCAGCCCAAGTCGTAATAGGGGAGGTCAGTTTGCTAAATGAGAGTCTAGATACTTAGGAAGTTCATTTCGGCAGCATGCCCCCATTCTGTTTTCATGGAGACCAAGAAGTTGATGACGAACCAGCGTCTTGGTTCCTTTGAACCATAGATCTACAAATGTTCTGCATATTGAAAGTGCCATGCCATCAGGGTAGCAGACAACATTTTGTAACCCTCTTTCACTTTAAAGTTTGGCATGTTTCTGTGTCCATGTTAAGATTTTTGAGTAACCTATTTTTTTTTTGGTATATTTTGTTTGCTTGTTAGGGCAGAAGCATCACCATCAGTAGAAGAGAACCTTTATCGCAACATTAATGGATTAAGTACCTTTGGTGAAGTAAGTAAATGTATACTTCTCTTTACATTATTCACCTCTGATTTTCTTCAGAAGAAGCCTTCTAGTCTCCTACAGCAATGCCAGTGAAAGGGTTCTCTCCTTAAAAGCCCCCTGAAAAGAATTTTAAATAAACAGAATAAATAAAATTGATGCACTGCAAACCTACCTGTTTTTCTTTCTTTTTTTTACACAAATGGTTTTTACAAAAGCAAGTTTTTAGCCTTTATTGTTGAAAAGGTGTGAGAAGTGTGTCCAATGCTGAGTGCCAAAGGGAGAGCACAGATTTACTTTGGTCAGATTTGTCTGAATGTCTTATATTGCTCCTTGCCCCATCCCATGATGGCCGAAAGCAGAACAGACATTGCAGAATTACTGGATCATTCATGTAATATAAAAGAAAATGTGTTCACTTGAATAATGTGTACTACCAGGGGTTCCCAACCTTTCCGGGGGTCTGTAGGCACATTTGGATTTTTAAGGAAGTGTTGTGAGCACTCTCACAAAATGGCTGCCATGGGAGGCTTTCCTATTCAAAAAATGGCTCCCATGGTGGACACAGCCAGCCACAAAACATTCATTTCCCATAAGCAAATTGATGAGATTTTTAAAAAAGAAAGAAAAAGTAACTTGCTCAAGAATGTAAGTACAAAACAGATGTAGTTGTCTGAGCTCCAAAACACAAAACCGCTTTTCTGAAACTAAATAAAGATGGCAGTAAAAGGGAGCATTTTGCTTTGTAGCATGCCAACTTCCCAGGTAGAGACTGAGACTGAGACTGAGACTGAGAGAGAGAGAGAGAGAGAGAGAGAGAGAGATATTAAATTTTTTAAATATCTTAAGAAACAAAATAACCATCAGGAGGGGCAGGAAGTGTAGCAGGGCACCAAGTCTGCTGTCATGTTGGAGACACCAGGGTTACACAATCTAGTTTTTGTTGTTGTAGAATCAGTGTCGTCTGGGCACAGAATGTTGATTTGTTTGATGAAGTACAAACTACACACAGCTCTGCGTACAGGGAATCAGCCAGAATAAGATCATAGACACGCATCTTGGTAAAGTGGGAATTCTTAGATGTAGAAGTAACAGTGAAGAAAGACATAATATTTGAAGAGGCTGTTTGATAGGGCCTCTGCTGTTCTGTAAACAAACAGACATTTTGATGTCCTGGGGCATGCTCCGTAAGGAACGGTTCTCTTAGTTTAAAGAGTGGTTGTGGTTCAGCTAATGTGGAGAACAGTCAGCCATGGAAGGTGCCTCCATCATCAACACACCTCTTCTTTCTAATTTCTAGAGCATTTTTTTCCATTAAAAGAAAATACATTTTTGGATTTCTTTTTGGTAGGGTGAAGAATGATGAATATGTGTGTGGGGGGGGGGACACTCTACATGGTCCCAGTGTACATCTTCTCTTTTTAAGGAGAAAGCCTCCCTGGTACATGAGGAAGGAAGCAAGTTAGAGAGCTAATCCAGCAATCAACTTGCTTGTTTGCTTGGCTTTAATAATGTTGCAAAGCCATTTCACACTGCAGATGATGGATCTTGTGACTATTCTCATAAGCAGGAACATAGGATGCTGCCTCATATCGAATCAGACCGTTGGTACAGCTAGCTCAGTATTATTGATGCTGACTGGCAGCAGCTCTCCAGGATTTCAGACAGGATTCTTTCCCAGCCCTACCTAGAGATGTTGGGATTAAACTGATGAGATTATTTAGTAATGATACCTCTTGTTTAGAAAGGCATTTAGCAGGGAAAAACAAAAAGGCAAAACAGAATAAGCATTTACCAGTCCCCCATGCACCTTACCACAATAAAAGGAGGCCACACCTTTCTTCAGTGAAGGAAAGACAAGAGTTTTACTCAAAATATTCTTGCATATACAATGCAGGTACAGCATACAGTTTCAAAAAAAGTTTGTTTTGTCTGTTTGTGTTCTATTACACTGACAGGAGCGAGAGAGCAAACTCACATGCTCCCAGCAATGGTAGAAGTCAGCAAGAGAGGGTGAGGGGTGGGGGAAGGAAGGGGAGGAGCAAAAGGAAGAAATCACTGGAAACCACAATGTAGGCAATAGAGTTCCTAAAACTGGCTGTCATCTGAATTCCCATGAATTAACTAATTGCAATACTGTCCCCTTCCAGTAACTTTCAGGCAAGGTTGCAATATTCTCAACACAAACCTGGGACCTGTTGCATGCAAAGTAGGTGCTCTGCCCCTGAGCTATGGCCCACTGAGTTGGAATTTGCCCTAGGTCAACTGAATGACAGAGAATATCCTTGGAATTTTGCTCTTCTCTTTTTTCAAAGAGTTTCCATGATTTCATCCTTCCCCCCCACATGCATTTTCAAACCACATGTTGAAAAAGAAAGAAAAGAATGCCACACTTTAGAGCAGGGGTCCCCTTTTTGGACCTGTGGGCACATTTGGGAATTCGAGAAACTGCTGTGGGTGCCACCACAAAATGGATCCCATGGAGGATGTGGCTAGTACATAATGGCTGCCATGGGGGCTTGGCTAGTCAAAAGAAGTGGGGGAGAGAAAAATAGTGAGGCTAGATGCTGGGGGAGAAAGGGAAATGGCAAGGCAAAGGGGTAGAGGGGAGAGAAAGAGCGAGGCTAGGAGGAGGGAGAAACAGCAAGGTAAAGAGGTAGTGGGACAAAAAGCAAGGCTAGAGGTTGGGAATGGAGAGAAACTGCAAGATAAAGGGGCGAGTGGGAGAGAAAGAGCAAGGCTAGGGGCTACAAAGGGAGAGAAAGAAGGCAGTTAGGGATGGGGAAGGGAGAGAAATAGCAAGGAAAGGGGTTGGGTGGAGAGAAATGGCAAGGCTAGAGGCTGGAGTAGAAAGAGAGAGCAAAGGGGAAAGGTCTGTGTGGATGGAAGAAGATTGGGTGGAGGCCAGAAGCAGCTCTTTCCTTCTCTTCCTGCCCACTGAACAGCTGATCAGCAGCAGGTTTAGGAACAGGATGGAGAACCTGGTGCCCTAACATTTTTCAAGGTTTTTAAAAAATTACTAAAAATACAATTTTGAAGGGGCCAGGGAGTGGAGAACTTCCTGGGCACAATTGGAGGTCCCTGCAGGTGTCACATTGGGGACCCCCGCGTTAGAGTCTTATGAGCATCATAAGACCTTAGCGAAATTGCTGCTGAGCTCTATATTTGGTCACACTCATAAAACGAACAGCGCTATCTGCCTACTCTCTGCTAGGAAGTGGTGAAGGAGATGAATCGCCTCGGTATGATGATAGACTTATCCCACACATCTGACACAACTGCAATGGCTGCCCTCAAAATCTCCAGAGCACCGGTGATTTTCAGTCATTCAGCAGCCTTCTCAGTCTTCAAGGAGCCAAGGAATGTCCCTGACCATATTTTGCAACGTCTGGTGAGTGTTATCTTCTCTTGTGCAGCTGTGAAGAATCAGGGGAAGAGGATCACAGTAGGTGACTAGGGGATATGGTTCCTTCCAGCTGCATAATAATTGAGGGAAATGACTCCACTAAGGTCCAATGCAAGGAGGGTCCAGGTAGGTACAAATATGATCCATTTCTTAAAACCTGGATCAGTATCACTTCCATTCTGTTGTGTGACAGCAGACCCCGTGGACAGCCAGGGAGTCAGGGGATCGAGCCAGGAGACTGAAGTGATAAGATCAATGGGGAAGATGACCAGCATGACATCCACAAGCAGAGATAGACAGCCAATACAGGTCCCAAGTTCAGGATAACGGCAACAACATTACCATTACCCAGAACTTGGGGCCAGCCACTCTCTCTCAGCCCTCAGGTAAGGGTGAAGTGTGTGTGTGCAGGAATGCGTGTGTGTGTGGAAACTATGCACGCCACTCTGAGCTTGTCCCATTCTGTGGTCCCTTGAGGCTTGCAAGGGAAGCTGGTAGCATCTGATGGCAGTCAGAACAAGAAAACAGGACCTCGGATAGCTCCATGTGGGACCTGCTGGCTGGAGTTCTATACAATGTTGTCTCAGTAGGGAGCTAAAGCCAACTGAAGCCTACTGTAAGGTGACAAGACCTGTAGTGTGGTCCGTTCCGCCCCTGCTGGAAGCGCTGACAAGTCTGTTAAAGGGCCCTCACCTGATTTTGCAGTCTTAGATTTCTGTGACTGCTGGGGACTCATCCTCTGAGTCAGAGGACGATGGCAGGCCTGTGTCTTCTGGCTGGAAGGGCCCTGAATAAGGACGTAGCCTGTGCCTCATCCAAATGCTCTGCTGCAGACTGGAAGGTTATGACACAGCTCCTTTGTGGAAAGTTGTGATAAATGAAACAACAAATCATTGTGATCTCTGTAAAATCTGAATAAATGACACTTCCGCACCAAGCTCACAAGAGACAGTTGCACAGGACAGCAGGCCTTGAATGTGTCTTTGGCTTATAGAGAACTGGCGAGCCAACTATTTTCTCCTCCACCATGCAGAAAGAAAACAAAGGAATTGTGATGATGACATTTGATATCAAGTTTCTGGCCTATGATGACCATCCAGCTGATGTCTCAACTCTAGCAGGTTTGTGGCTATGGCGTAAATCCTTGTAGAAAATAAGGGAAGGGGCAGGATTAAACACTTTGGGGACTGCTATAGTCTGGGGTCCTCCTGATACCTTTGCTTGATTAGCTCTTCAGCTGTTGACCCTGAACCAGGACCATCTTTCCAGGAAGTAGAGGCTGATGGCTTCAATGTCAGTGGGGTGGTGAATCCACTCCAGGTTTGAGTCAGAACCAGTCAGAACTTTAAAGGAGCTATCCAAGGTGCTTTGCACCTTCGATAGCTCCTTTAGAGTTCTGGCTGGTTCTGACTGAAACCCGGAGCAGATTCACCGACCCACTGACATGAGAGCCACCAGCCTCCACTGCCTCCATGAGGCCTCATAGCCCCTGAATCCAGTAGAGCTCTCTGAAGAAGGACAAGCTCCACCTTCTCCCACATCAGCCTGCCTGAATCCTTTGTTCTTCATCACGGGCTCTCTACCCGCTCACCCCACCATCTGAAGACAGGCCCTTTTCAGTTGTGGCACCTCAAATATGGAATGCCCTGCCCAGTCAAACTTCCCTAGCACCGGCTTTGCTGTTTCTTCCATTGGTTTTAGTATTGTTTTATAGCTTTCCTGGATTTTAGTGGGGTTTGTACCCCAGTTCTGTGACAGTATGTTTTTTTTTTGTTCTGTATTTCTATTCGTTTTTCAATTTTACACCATTGCAAGAGCCTTGTTACTGAAGGATGGCTTATGAATTGACTAAATAGAGGGCCTGTTCAGATGCACATGGGGGGAGGGTGGTTATGATAACTATGGGGTGGGGAGCGAAACAATGACGAGCGTGCCCATCATGCGGCCAGGAACCATGCAGTGCGTGTGGTTCCGCTAACCCCTCCACAGTCACCTGGCGATCTTCCTGGTGTGGTTACCAAGCATCCCGTCGTCTTCCACGGTGCAAATGGGCTCCTGGTGGCTACTTCAGTGTCCAAAATGGCCATGTGACCATAGAGAAAGTCCATGGCAGCTAGAGCATCACCCACAGTGGTGGACGCTCTATGGCCATGGCCTGGAAGTCCTCCGGAGCCTGTTCTAACCACCGGAAGGACCACCAGATGCACCCTGGGGTCCCTGAACCCTTTTTCAGGAGGTGGCTAGCAGGGGTAGCTTACTAACCATGAGGAACGTGGTTTTCTCCCCCCATGCAACATGCAAAGCCACCATGGTTAGCGGAAATTCCCATCATGGCTTCCTGTTACATGTGAACAGGGCCAGAATGTAAAGTTACCATCCTTGTCAGCCGGGAGGGGCAGCTGAGCCCTTTTGGAGTCTGAATCAGGCCGCCCACTGCCCAGTGAGGTTCACTTTCTCAGGACTCTCCAGCACAGGAGGAAAAGGGATCAGCCGGAGGAACATTCGGAAAAAAGATGGACCTGTGGATGAGGCCAGCAATGTGGTTACAGACAGCGGTGTAGCGGAGTCTGGCCTGCAAGGATGCAGCCCCAGCACTTTTTGGTTAGCAGGGATGCTGACATCACCTGCTGCCTCACTCAGAATCCCTTGTTCCCTCTGAGTTTAGCTGCAATCCTTGCAGTAGCTGGGGGGAAATGGATTTTCCCAGCAATGACATATTATTCTCAGTTGTAATGCAAAGTATTTTATGGTGGCTTGGTCTTCAATGGGCAATAAAGACCCATTAGCTTTACAAAAGACCTGCTCCTGGTGGAGATAAAACTGCTAGAACTGGTTTGTTGAGACAAGTCAACACAGCTGCCTGTAATTTTTGGACTCTCCTTGGGGGCGTGGCTTTGGGGACTGTTATGATGAGCACGTGCACTTGAAAATATAGCACTACACCACTGCTTACTGCCCACACCAGCGTTACCCCTGAGGATTGGTGCCACTGGCATGAGAACCAACTTCATTGCCAGCACTGTTCACATGATCGCCTTCCTTCAAATGTTACCAGGAATGGTATGGGAGCAATCAGTCACATTCGAGAGGCAATCACAACATCGCTGGAAATGTACATACTGGACCTAAGAGCAACATCCAACTAAAGTCCTACTTTGAGTAGACCCATTGAAATGAATGGGATGTAAATTAGTCATGACTGACTTAAGTCCCATTCATTTCAGTGGGTCTATTCAAAGTAGGTCTTTAGTTGGATTTTACCCTAAGAGTGTAGGATTGGAAGGGGGCATTTAATTTCAGAAAAGACCTACTGCAATGCCATGTGCCCCCACTCCTCACTGTCCCATGCCATGCACATGTTACTTCACCCAGTTGTACTGAGTAGCTCTGGCCCCTTTGAGTCTTGTTTGTTATCCAGTTACCGAGAGTGGGTGGACCTTAACCCTGGAAGCCCACCACTGAGGAAATTTGCTGAAGAAACCATCCACTCCTGTTGTGCTTATGTATTTTGGATTTCTCGGAGTTATATCCCACTCTTCATCTGAGGTGCTCAAAATGACACACATAAATTATCATCTCAACAATCTTGTGAGGTAGAGTAGAGTGAAGGTGAAGGATTTGCCCAAAGCCACCCATTGAGCTTCATGGCCTAGTAGGGACTTGAGCTCTGATCCCAGAGCTGGTCCATCATGACACTTTGCTGCCTGGGCTGAAGAACAAGATGGCACCTCCCTGCCCGTTCCATGTACAAAAGCCGACTGGACTGACTGTTAAGTCTTACTTCAATAGTGGTGTCAAGACAGCATCCTCTTCTGCACGTGAGGACACCAGGTGAACTTAGAGGGTGCAGGACAGGCCAGCTATGGGGCTGTTTACACGACACGCTAACCCACACCCAGTGGTAGAGCGTGGGTTGTTGTTGAACCGTGGGTTAGCGTGTTGTCTGAACCCAAGACATTTTCTGCAAGGGTGGCTTGTTAACTATGTAGTGTGGCTTGTAAACTACTCTGAACAACCCAGCAACAAACCATGGCTACTTAAGATGGATTGCTTGAGAAAAGTAAGCCACACTGCATGGTTAACAAGCCACCCTGTGGAAAATGCTCTGAGTTCAGACAACATGCTAACCCACAGTTCAACAACAACCCACACTGAATGTGGATTAGAGTGTTGTGCAAACCCAGTCTATGTGTAATTCCTGCCCCTCAGCATCTGCTGCTTGATGCAGCTGTCTCACTCTGCCTAATGGTAGGGATGGCCATGTCTGTTCACTCCTGTCCCAATCTTTGCCCACTCCATATCACACCAGCCTATACATATTTTCAGTCTTTCCAAGTCATGTTACCCTTTTGCTCTGTCATGTACTCATACTCTGTAATCTCTTCTTTTATTCCTTTAGATCATTTTGACTACATCAAGGCAACAATAGGCTCAGAATACATAGGAATTGGTGCAGACTACGATGGAGTGAATATGTTAGTAAAAATGATGTAGAACTGTTTTTAATGTCTTTGCTCCTCAGTACGAGGTGGATTTGTATAAGACGCGAGGTGCATAAAAAGGTATCTTACTCCGCAACATTCCATACAGCCCAGCTTATCATTTAAAGAGTTCATAACCTGCACGCTGACCCTAAATGCACTGCATTCACACTCCACCACGGCCTCCCTCTTGGGCACAGATAAACACACATGGGTTTAGCACATAGGTTAAGATGCAAGGTCAAACCATGTGGAACCCTCATGAGGAAACGATGGACTCTGCATCTCTTTTAAATGCTTCCCTTTCTGAAAATCTCGAAATAGTGAACAAACCAGGTGGATATAAATGGGTTATTTAAAAAAAATAAATCCAGTTGTTGTTGTTTAAAAATAATCCGTTTATAATATCAAATTAATTTTTACAACAAGGTTGCTTTAAACAAAACCTTAATTCAAATTTATTTATGTATTTACAATATTTATATACTGCTCCACATCAAAAGATATTGGAGCAGTGAACAGCAAAGATAAAGGAATAAAACACCATGTTAAAACAGTTGAAACATTTTTTTAAAGACCAATATCTTCCCCTGTATGCTTATCCCTTAAAACTCAGTTCACAACCATTCATCAAGTATTAAATCTTTTTTTTTTTTAATGTAACAGAGAAAAACTATGGCAAAAATATTTGAATTTTGAGGCAAGCATTATTGGTCTGGTACAAGAACTCATGCACTGTATACATCAGTGCCGCAAATTATGAAATTTTTAAACTGTTACTTTCAATCTCGTGGAGAAACACTGTTTTGCTTAATAATTACTACCATGACACACAATCTAGAACTCCTAACTCTGTAATGGATTGCAGCCTTCATCTTCAAGTGAGTGATCTTGTTTAGTGTCCTTGTGTGCAGTGGAGGCTGGTGGCTCCGATGTCAGTGGGGTAGTGAATCTGCTCTAGATTTCAGTCAGAACTCTAAAGGAGCTATGCAAGGTGTGGAAGTTCTGACTGAAACCCAGAGCAGATTCACCATAGGCTCCATACCCAGATGTCCTGCAGGCCGCCATGAAAATTATGGGGATTTTCTTACAATGAACATTGTAAGGAAGCAAGTCTGCTCATCTTCTTTCCTCTGTGCATTCAGAGACAAGTAATTATTGTTTCCACCTTGAAGCACATACTGTGTGGTTTCCCACACCACCTCAAAGACTTTTGCTGTGCCCTGCTACCCTGGCTGAATCCATCATACTTGTATGGAATAACAGATCAGGCTTGTGCCTGCATTCGTGCAAGTCCGATGGCTGGATGTACATCATATCTCTGACCCATGTGATCTGCACATCACATAAAAGTGTCTTTCAAAGGCATCTTTGGATGAACATGTTAAGCTTCCTTATACTGAATCAGACCACAATATTGTCTACAGTGACGGTGGTTCTTCAGGTTTTCAAACAAGAGTCTTTCCCGGTCCTTCCTTGGGGATTAAACCTACAACCTTACACATGCAAAGCAGAAATTAAATGAATAAATGTCCTTTACTACTGAGCTGCAGCCTATCCTGTAAAGAGAATCCAGTTCCTCTTGGTTTTGGCGAGTCACCTCATGGCACATATACTTTGTGAATAGCACACTTCACTTGCTTTTTTCTTTCGAGCTTTCCCCCATTCCATATCAAACTCATAGAAGAAGTGATTGAGAAAGATTGGGCCCTCTCTCCCATATAAAAACTTCTGCTTTTCTTGGCAAATGCACAGAGCAGGGGGACTCATCCTGCTCTGTAAGGAGGAAAGTACTTGTTTCAATGCATTGGATGTGTAAATCTCCATGCTGGGAAAAGTGCTTTCTTCCCCTTTACCAGCACACTGATTTCTGCCATATTAAGCTTTTCAGGCCTGGAAACTCTTCCAGACAAATTGAACAAACCCTATTTTCCTCTGCCATAAGGAGTGTGAATTTTGCAATTGGAAACTATACCTAAACAAAGTACTTTACTAAGCCTGAATTGCTGGAACTGAAGTCAAGCTCATGCATTTCCCTGGGAAATAACAAACGAACGGAACATACCAAACCCCATAGGTCAGCCTTCCCCAACCTGGTGTCCTCCAGCTGTGCTGGACTACAACTCCCAGCAGCTCCCAGGCAGCCATGACCCATCCAGTTGGCTGCTAGAAGAATGTTGTGGCAGTTTAAGTGAATTCAGTCCTTGCTTTGCTCTGAGGAGTATAAGCAGGCCCCCACCCAGTCCCTGCAATTCCTGCAGAGAGGAGGGCAGGTGTTTTGTGGTGAGTTGTTCCGTGTTTTCTTTGCTAACAGACATCCCAAAGGACTGGAAGATGTTTCCACATATCCAACCTTGATCGAGGAGCTGCTGAATAGAGGCTGGAGTGAGGCAGAACTGAAGGGCATTCTGAGAGAGAATTTCCTTCGCGTTTTCCGGGAGGTGGAACAAGTAAGGTTAAAAATAAAACAACATTCTGGGCCATGCTGGTTCTTTTTTTGAAACCCATCCTGTGGCTTTAGTGTGGCTTGGCTGCTAACAGTGGATGCTTGGAGTTGTAGTGCATCACCTCAGCTATTTGGATGCTCAGCTTACATCTACTGCAAGGGTGGGAGAAAGTGAGAAACTGGTCTGCCCCATCTGTGTGTGTGGACGTTAAGGGGAAAGTCTGCGTGTAGGGGACAAGGACATCTCTGCATCCTGCTGTAGCATGCATGGCATAGGAATGGGCTCAAAAATTACATATTTTCAGTAGCAAAAAGCAGGAAGGAGGGAAGGTCTTTATTGGGGTTTTCAAAGTGACAAGAGGGTGAAAAGGGCAATTACTTGAAGAGAGGGTCTGTTATGCAGAGAGGCTCAACTGCTGACATTCTTAAGCCAACGATCAAAAGAAAAAATGCTAAATATAGACTTATCATCTTATTGCACATTTGATGGAACTGTAGAAAGGAAAGGTCCGCTTATTTGATTAGTATTCATGAAATAATGGGATATATGACTTGCAACACATTTCACTTTAAGATCTGGTTCGCACGACATGACAACCCATCGTGGGTTGAGTTTATCCTCAAGGAACCGTGGCGCTTGCCAGCCACCACTACAAACATTCAAGCCCCAACTAGAGGTTGCTGTGACTTACGGTGTTGTGCGAAGCCAGCTGGCAGGGGTTATTTCAAGGTTAAACCACCCCCGCATAGCCCTAAAACAGACAGTGGGTTATGCAATGGTTATTTAACCCTCAAGCCACGGCAACCCCCGGTCAGGGCATGCATACTCATCATAGTGTCCAGCACAGGCTGCAGCTACTCAAGGGTAAATTAACCCCCTCGTGTCTTGCGAACTGGACCTAAATCTTGCTGGTCTTTTGAAAAAGTAGCACCAACAAGAGGTAAGGAGGGAACTGGCTGAGAATGTATTGCCTGATGAAAAAATAGTTCACTGATTACTGGTTAAGAAAAGTTTGACATATAATGATAATGGCTTGGTTCCAGACTTCTCCTTCCGCAAATGTACAGGGTTCCTTCCATTTGGAGAAGGGATTTCGATCCAGTGGAGGCTTCCACTGTTAGGGGGAGATGATTTTTCCTGACCCTACCTTCACCACCTCCCATGGTGCTTTGGAGGGTCCCCCAACCCTCCGGAGCAGATTTGGGGGAGGGGCAAGGGTACAGAGAAAGGGCAAAAATATCCTTTCCACCCTTCCACCAGGGGGAGCATCCCATAACTTGAGCTCTACTCACAGGATCCAACCCACTGAGTTTATTCGACATATTTGAGATGTCTATGGTAGGGCAAAATTCTTTCAATGGATCCTTTAAAAAATAACAATAAGGTAGTCTTACTTTGCTTACTGAGAGAGGAATAGGCAAAAAAAGGATGCAAGGCATCAAGTATAAGCAATTGGTATCCATTACTTAGAGCCAGTATGGTGTAGTGGCAAGAGTGTTGGACTGGGAGCTGGGAGATCCGGGTTCTAGTCCCCACTCGGCCATGGAAGCTCACTGGGTGACTTTGGGCCAGTCACACACTCTCAGCCCAACCTACCTCACAGGGTTGTTGTTGTGAGGATAAAATGGAGAGGAGGAGGATAATTTAAGCCGCCTTGGGTTCCTTGCAAGAGGAATAAAGGCGGGATATAAATGCAATAATAAATAAATAAATAAATAAATTACTTAATAATCTGATAAGAAACTGGTTAGATTTATTTTCTTTCTATTTCTCTATCCTTACGAACAGATAAGTGAATATAAAATCTTACAAATGTCAATAGCTGAATGTTGAAGACAACTACTACTATTATCATTATCATATTCTTCATTGTTATTATCATATTATTATTATTATTACATCCTACGTTAAGCAAGAGAAACAACAAAATCTTGTGGCACCTTAAAGACTAGACATTTATTATGGCATAACAAACTGTACACACAGTGGTGGGAGTAGGGTGGGTTGTAAACAGTGAGTTCAATGGGAAATGAAATGCAGAGAGTACAGACAGTGATAATTACTCTCATATGTGTGTGCACCTGTCTGTCTGTCTGTCTGTCTCTCTCTATCTAATATCTATCTATCTATCTATCTATCTATCTATCTATCTATCTATCTAATCTTCTTGCATGTGATGGACTCCAGTCCACAAAAGCTTATGCCATACTATGTTTGCCATACCATATTTGTTGCCACAAGAATCTTTGTTGTTTTTGCTATGACCCCTATGGAAACTGAGCAAGGGAAAGGTCCCAGAGGAGCTCATGTGTTCTAAAATGTGGGCAGATATTGGGGTCGAAAGGGCAAATGGAAAGAAGGAGAAGTAACACAGGAGAAAGGCAAGGAAACCCTCCTGTTCTGATTGTGTTAAGTGATGGAGGGTGGCACCAGGGGGTGGGGGAGCCTGATGCCTGTCCTCTTTTTAAAGCAGGGAGGTGGTATCAAGACAATGACCTGGTTCACACAACATGAAAGCCAGAGTACGGGTTGTGTATCAGTTGTTGTTGAATCATGGGTTATTGTGTTGTGTGAACCCAGCCACACTAACAAACTATGGTTTGTTAACCACAAACAACCCACAGTTCACAACCCAACAACAAACTATGGGTTCTCTTCATGGGTTGTTTGTGGTTAACAAGCCATGGTTTGTTAGCGCGGCTGGGTTCACACAACACAACAACTCATGATTCAGCAACAGCTCATGATTCAACAACCCATACTCAACTTGTACTCTGGCTTGTTGTTTTGTGTGAAACCAGCCAGTGGTTCTATGTACACTCAGTTATGCCAATTCTCATATTGTGACATTATGAATTACACGGGTTGATGCCTAGCATAGGATAGGCTTGAAAATATGGATATACAGCAAAGATGCTTCAGACAAGCTGTGAACTGGTTCAGACACTTAGTAAAGAAATGCCCTTTAGACATATTCCTAGCTCTGCATGTTACAGAGTATGAATGTAATATGTATTGTCGATAAGATTTCATAGGAGTGCTATTCATAATAATCTATGTATGCTAGTTGTAACAGATTAGTAACAGATGTTATTAGTACTGTGTCTGTTCTGAGATAATTCTGAGAACTGGAAAGTGTTCTTGGAAATGGGGCAAAAAAGTTGTCACAAGTGAGTTGGTTAATTCTTGGAAGTAAAAAGCTCATTACCTCATGAGGAGATAAACCTTCACGAGGGGGCTTCTGAAGTCAGTAGTAAATCTGGCTGCACTAGAGAGAGGCCCTTCAGAGCACTTGAGTAGAAACTATGAGTCCAAAAGGTCAAGATGCACAGAGGTGAGTTTAAGATAAAAGAACTAGAGCTATTATTTAGAGCAGTATGACTTAGTCTGAAACTAAGGATCAGGGCCAAATCTTCTCATGTCATATAGATACAATCCCATCATGGTGACGCTACATCCCTCTTGCACATTTATATTTTGTAGCACACACAATGACACCTGTTGCAGTATTTTGGATAATACGGAATAAAAAGCGGGAAATAATGCTAGAGAAGTGGTATACGGAGTGCATAATGTGCCCCAACAGTTATCAGCACGCTTCAATACTGATACAAAGGACTAGTGCAGATCTAGTCCTGGTCATCAAAATAAGGGTAAAAAAAGCAAGAGTTGGATCTCATTTGACTTGGATTTCTGCACTGAGCAAGGGGTTGGACTCGATGGTCTTACAGGCCCCTTCCAACCCTACTATTCTATGATTCTATGCCCAGAGAGATCCTGGGAGATGCCTATCAAACATGGTTACCTAAGCTCTGCAAACCACGCTAGCCAGATAGGTAACTGTAAGATCTTAATGATGACTGCCTTTTTGGTTGAGAAGAACAGAACTTTAATTTTACTAAGAAATATGCTAGCTACTATTTCTATTATGCTTCTAATCATCCTAATTGCATTATATGTAGTAACGTGTTTTGCTCGTTGCATCATTTCAAAGTGTCATTATTCTTGAATAATGTTTGACCAATAAATATATATTTTGTGGTACCACTTTGTGTTAGTTGGCTTGAAGAGTGTTTCAAGGACCACAACCCAATTAATTCTTGAAGCCCAACACACTCAGCTGGGATCCATACAACTGTTGCTGAGTGTGTTGGGCTTCATAGTTAAATTATGGAACTCGCTACCACAGGATGTAGTGATGGCCACCAATTTGGATGGCTTTAAAAGGGGGTTGGACAAATTCCTGGAGGAAAAGGCTATCCATGGCTCCTAGTCTTGATGGCTATGCGCTACCTCCAGTACCAAAGGCGGTGAGCCTGTGTACACCAGTTGCTGGCGAACATGGGTGGGAGGATGCTGTTGCGCTCATGCCCTGCTTGTGGGTTCCTGGCCGACAGCTGGTTGGCCACTGTGTGAACAGAATGCTGGACTAGATGGACCCTTGGCCTGATCCAGCATGGCTCTTCTTATGTTCTTATGAGTGGGGACTGTCCATACAGCCACTGTTTTTTCTCTCGGTCAGGCAAATCACAAGACACACTTGTTCAGAGAAGAGAAACCAGCTAGTCGAATAGGGCAGGACTAGGTCTCCCATCTCATGCCTACCAGAGGGTCTTACCTTATGCTTAGCTCTGAATTTGAATTCTTCCAGGTGCGGCATGACAGTGCTTCCATGAAAGCAAGCGAAGTGGAAATTTCCCCAGAAGAGGTAAAACATCCCTGTCGCCTAGAGCTAAAGCCTCCTCCTAGAGCTGCCTTTTAGTATTGATTTCTTCACTGGGACAGCCAAACAGGCGAATGTTTCACTACCACTGTGTCCATGCAGAAATCATGTTGAGCAAAGAGAATAATAAAACTATCTGCCTGGACAGAACAGATTTGGTGATCTTTGGAGGTGATCAGGTACACAGTGGGGTTTCAGGGTGGGCCATGGGATAATGCTCAGGAGAGGGTCAGGTGGGCCCGTTAAGATTTGGGGTGAGATGGGGTATGTAGTGATTTGCTTTCATTACTCATCTAAACCAGTGAAGCTCCGTGGGGACCGGGGCAGTATCCAGTAGTGCCCAGCTGCTAGCAGGACCTTCTGTTCACACAGTGAAAACCTAGTGGTTCTTGAAGCAATCAGAAACCAGCCAAAACACTCATTTCTGAAAGGGTGCAGATCAGTGGAGCCTGCACAAGGGAGCTCCACTGACAAGCCCAATTCGGGACATGAGCATTTCTGCTTGTTTTCAGGCTTGCTGCAAGGAACGCTGCTTCCCCCTTGTGCGAGCACTGGATCTCACAAGCACAGTGGAACCAGTAGAGGCAAAGTGGCCCTATTGGATTCTACCCCAGGAATGCCAGACAAACTCTCCACCCACTACTGCCAATGTTCCCCTGTCATGTGTAGCTGTACAGGAATGTATGGTGGGTTTTAGGCCACACTCTGTGTTCATCCAACACAGCAGTGAGTCTCAAGAGGCCTGGCCAATGCCCAGCCTGAACTGAGAACCTGAGCTTCCCCCCTGTGGAGGCACTACTTTTGATTCACAAAAAGAGCTGGCAAATGTTTGGTGAAGTCCTTTAATATACACTGTCGTAGGGCTGGCCCTACCATTGGGCAGACTGAGTCGCCTGTCTCAAGCAGCTGATTTTGGGTGTCAGAAGCAAATGATTACTTAGGGCACAATCCCATTGAGACAGACATCAGCCTCTGAACTCGGAGGCTGACACCTATCCGATGCAGGGTGGACAGAGCACAGAGGGGATCCTCGCCTCTGTGCTCCAGCCACCCTGCATTTGTGGCTAGACACGCATTTTCAGGCATCTAGCTGCAGCTTCGGGGAGGGGGAGAGAACGGGCCTGGAGACCCGATAGGAAGCTGTCCAAAGCCGCCTCTGTGGCCTCCCCACCCCTGGGACCGCCCCCTTTTCACCCTATCCACACTCCGTTTATGAATGCGGAGACAGCAGTGCAGAAAGAACCGTGCTGGCTGCGAGGGGGACGGGAGTGTGGTTTCTGGGAACTGAGGTCAGACGACCTCTGTTTCCAGAAACCAAAAAATCCTATGGCTGTCTAGACAGTGTCTAGTGGCCATAGGGTTGCGCTCCCATTTATTATGATTGTATGGTTAGGGTCTGGGACAGGGAGAGGCACTTGTGGGAGGTGGCTGGCATTGGAGCGGGGGGCACCATTTGCTGCTCCACCTCCAGCGACAAGATGCATTGGACCAACCTTGCTTATAGCAAACTTAGTTCTCTGGAGTACCAGCATTTATGTAGACAAACCAGCACCATCTATCACAAGAGGGAAGTATCAGATTCAGCAGGCTTGGGGGGAATCCCCAGGTTTGCAGAAGTACCCCTCCCCCCCAAAAAATAAGGGAGGAGCCCCCAGAAGAGGTCATTTAGGATAACCATACTCACTGACCACAGAATGTTGCCTGACTATTGGAACCGGGGTGGCAGGCTGGGGGAAGAGAGAGAAAACCAGGCAGGAAGATGAATGGAATGGTGTATCCTGGAACAGGGCAGGATTCCAGCCAGCCAGGCATGAACTGGGCTACTCCATGCTGCAACACTGTGTTGCGGGTTACACTTGTTAAATGCTATCAGTGATGAAGGCCATTCACTCTCTCAGGCCAACGTATTTCACAGTGTTTTTGTGAAGATATAAGGGTGGATCACATACATCACCATGAGCTTTTTGGAGGAAGGGCAGAATAAAAAAATGTTTAAAAACAAAACAAAACAAATGACCATCAGTAGCACATCCAGTTTATAAATATATACAGCTTATAAATTTATAGATTTAAAATTTAAAAATTTAAAATGTATAGATTAAAACATTTCTAAATGTATGTGCATGTGTATTTAAGCTGTGAAATGTTTCGGAATAAAACGCCAGCTTCGGTCACAAACAAGAAGAGTCTGAGTATTGTAGAGTCTGCTACAATACAACTTATAAGCTGAGCCAGAACCCATCAGGAACAGGCCAAACCTCAGTGAGGGAACAAAAATAAAATAAGTCATCTTCCAAAGACAAATGTCTCCTGCTATATAGCTGATAATATGATCATATATCCTATCATACCAAATGTGGACTGCCATTGCATGTCATCCATCAAAAACTGATCACAGCATGTCAGCTTCTGTAAGGTCATCAGACGTTTAAATGCTTACTGTTCAATAGTAGGTATTTGCTGAATAGCCTGAGGAAATATGTTGAAGAAAATGTATTCTGGGTCTCACGCAATACAGTCTAGTTGGTACTCACAACAATGATGCAACTGCAGTTCAAACTTGGCTGATAACAACAGTGAACATCCTAGCTGGGATGAAAATTGGTTTGAAACCTGGGGAAAACATTATTTCTCAGCTTTAGATCCAGTAGCAGGGGACTTGTGCTGTTGATCGTGCAGTTGAGTTACTGCTGTTCATGGCACATTCCTAATGCAAAAAGAGATCCCATTGTTTGGAAAGTCCTGGATTCTAACACAAACGTGCTGGGAACCTGTTTTCAAAGGCCATGGGAAGGGGATGCTGCAAGGGGCCAAAGAATCTGTGGCTGTTCTATTACTTCTCCCTCCCTGTGTGAACTCAAATGTGCCAGAGCTGATATTAAAGAAGTCGAGCAACTCCCTGTTATCTTTCTCAAATCACCTGTCATCATGTCATGCGCTGCCCCAGCAGAAGTGCTTTTCCTCCCCTTTTGTCATGGCAGCATTGCAGCCCTCACATTGATCATTACAGTTCGCAAGGGTTAGGTACGTATTCGTGGGCCTTCTAAAATTATTCTCTCCCCCAGCCTCCACTGTTGTGGGTTTCTGCTGGGGAAGGAAATGTTGATACAGAGGTGTGAGTTTCTGTCTGTGGGATGGATGTGGGCAACAACTGAGAAATAGCACAGAGTCAAAGTGGAAGAAAATGGCGATGAAACTATAGACGAACTGTTCCTGTGTTGCCAAACTATGGAAATGATTAGATTTCATATAAGTGTTCTGTTTTGTATGTTGTAGACCAGCGGTGGCAGAAGGTAGCCCAGGATTTACTGGTAGATCTCTGGATGTTTTGCAGGAGATTGGCAAGGATTTTTGACTCTCAATTGATTACCAATACTAAGTTAAAAACGTATATAAAAACTAAGATGACTTCCCTGCTGTGGCTGGCCTTGTGTCAGTCACTTACCTCCTAGGCTTCGTGTTCCCAGCCTGTAACCAGACCTTTTGCAGCCCTGCTGGCTAATTAAATGTTGGCCATTCATCAGCTATTTGTGCAGCTCTGCTAGCAAAATTTAAAGCTGCACTCAGTGCCAGCTCCAAGTTGGGGGGGGGGAGGCTTGGGCAAGACACCCTCTATGGGCCCCCTCCCTCAGGGAGTCTGCCTTCTCACCACCATTGTCCCCAGCTGCTGTTACTCCTCCTCATCATCATCATTGCCAGGGAACCAGGCAATGGTTCCCTCTCACTCGCGAGGGAACCAGGGAGCAAGGAAGCAGTGGCATCTCCTCCACCACCACCATTGTCTAGGCCAGAGGGAGAGGCAGGTGAACAAACAGGTTGCAGTGGTGAAGATGAGGAGATGAGGGCCCTTTACATGATGTCATCAGCCTCCAGGGCCCCTCCCGTCCCTTCTGGCAATTACAGCGGCTTAATTCTCTACCGGAAAAACACAATAAGGGACTTCAAAGTGGAATAACTTTCTGGTGAAATTCTGGAGTCACCACTGCGGTGTAGTGGTGAGAGTGTTGGACTGGGAGCCGGAAGATCCGGGTTCTAGTCCCCACTTGGCCATGGAAGCACACTGGGTGACTTTGGGCCAGTCACAGACTCTCAGCTCAACCTACCTCACAGGGTTGTTGTTGTTGTGAGGATAAAATGGAGAGGAGGAGGATAATGTAAGTTGCCTTGGGTTCCTTGCAAGAGGAAAAAAGGCGGGATATAAATGCAATAAATAAATAAATAAATAAATAAATAAAAGTGGCTGTCTAATGAAACTTATAGAATTTGCCCAGCAAGAAATAAAACGGATGAAGCCATGTGAAAAGGAGCTGATCTTAATCCTGCAAGGAATCCAGAAGCAGAAACCCTGGTAAGGGTGCAGGACTTTAGCCTGGTGTAGAAATGCTCAGTGGTTCTTTGACAGTTTCCACCCCTTCTGCCAACAGTTCTAGAAATTAAAGCTGAACAAGGATGGATGCGTTGCCTCCAATGCAGGTCTAATGGCACACTAGCACCAGGAAAGTAGCTGCTGTGTCAAGTCTGCTGCAGCAAAAGCAACAAAGAGTTTGCGGTACCCGAAAGAGGGAGGGGGGGAATAGAAGGAGTTGCTTCCTGGCCTACCCAATCATCTTGGCCCACGCAGACCTTTCCCCATTGCTCTCATTCTCTCCACTCCCAGCCTCTAACCTCACTATTTCTCTCCCACGACCCTTTTTTCGCTATTTTGTTCCCTTCCCCATCCCTAGCCACCTTCTTTCTCTCCCTTTCTACCCTCTAGTCTTGCGTTTTCTGTCCCATTCATCCCTTTATCTTGCTGTTTCTTTCCTCTCCACTCCAAGCCTTTAGCCTCGCAATTTCTCTCCCCACCCCGACCTCTTTACCTTGGTGTTTCTCTCCCCCCTCCTTATCTCTTTGCCTTGCTTTCTCTTCCTGCCTGCTGAACAGCTGATCAGCAGTAGCTTCAGGAACAGGAAGGAGAACCTCATGCCCTCACGTTTTTCAATTTTTTATTTTAAAAAAATGTTTTTGAACAAGGGCAGGGAATGAAGAGCTGTGCAGGTGCCACTGGAGGTGCCTGTGGGTGCCGCGTTGGGAACCTCTCGTGTAGAGTATTTTCAGTGGCTGCAACCAGGTGCTGGAATTCCCTTCGAAGGGAACCCTGTCTCAGCTCCTCTATAATAGCTTTCCATGGGATGCATTAAAAAAAACCAAAATCCCTTTTTAGGAAGGCATTTAGGTTCTGAGTTTTGGAGTGGGGTTTTTTTGGTCTCTGTTTTTTAAGTAATGTTTACTGCTATTTTCTCTTACTCTTTGCTGCTATTTTAGTATTTGAATGAGTTATTGTTACAAGGGCTGTTTTAAAATTATTAGTTTATGGTTTTATCCTTGTGTTAGCTGCTTTGAGCAGTGGTACATTGATGTGTTAAATAAAGGATAACAGAGTGAGGGCTCAGCCAGTACTCCTCAGTGTAAGAAGGAGGTGTTACAAACATCTACAAAAATGCCCCTTTAACAGAGCTGGAGATTCTTGAGCTCTTTTATGCAGCAACTCCCCCCTCCAAAGTCCAGATCAAATACCTCCTTGGGGGTGTTCCTGAGTGCACACAGAGCTTTTCTACGTGAAGCTTTTAACCCACACCTTTACCAAAGCATCTGCTTCCAGATTCTTTGTGGGATTAAGATCAGCTCCTTTACACTCCCCGCCCCCAGGTTTTCTTTCTCTGCCTTTCTATATGTTCCATTACACAAGCACTAGGTGGCACTGTGGTGTTGTGGAATTGCACAATTATACAAGATTTCTATCTCATGACAGAGGCCATTCAGAAAAAATGCCACACTTTCCCCTTTAAGAAAAAAATGGTTAATGGTTGCAAAGCATGGGAAAAGCCCTGTAGGATGACAACGTAGTATAAAGGACCCACCATCTACCATGAGTGAGCAATCATGAGTGCATAGTAAAAGCCTCATATAGAAAGGCTCACACTTCCCAACCAAATTAGAAGAAACCATATACTTATTATCAAAAGACCATTTACAAAGACAGAAAGGAAACAAAGGATACATCAGACAAAAAAAAAAAAAACCCACACCTAAACCTCTGCACTATCTGTGAGGCTTTGCCCCAGTTTGAGGGGAGCTATGTTTGTTTGTTTGTTTGTGACACTTCTATTTCCCTGAATATAATAAAATCCCTCAGCACAGCCATAGCCTCCAGCACTGTTTTTGAAGTCAGAAGGGGACACTGCAGGGTCAGGCCGAGCCATGGGAAGCTAGGAACCTGAGAACTCAGTTCTACCAGGCCTCCCACTGCCTTGCTGGCCAGGAAGGCAAGGTGGGAGGAGATGCAAGACTCTGATATGGCCTAGCTACCTCTACAGACAGGAGACCTGACCCCAATTCTCAACCAAGGGAACCTTCCACGAGAACAGGGCAACAGCAGGAGGGTCTCTCCAGGAGAAGGTGCTTCAGGCATGTCTCCTTTACTGTGTCATCAATTAAAAGGGGGGAGCAGAGGCAATTGCCTAAGAGGCAAGTTTCCCTGCTAGGATCGAATGTCCAATACTGATCTTTAGTGGCCACTCCCCTGTATCTAAAGCAGAGCCTTTAGCAGTTTCTTTGCTAGAAGCAACGCTTGGAAAACCTGCAAAGCTTCCCTACTTTGTCTTGGAGTCTTGGACTCTCTGAACATATTGGGGATTTATTCTGCCAGCTTGATCCAGGGTTGCTTGCGGGTCTGCTTTGGTGCTCATTAACTGAACCTGGTCTGAATCTGATGTTGTGAACTGCTATCTCTGGATCTTTATTGGGGCTGTAAAGACATAAAGCGATTTACTGGAATTATGGCAGTAAAGAGTTTTATTGTGAATTGGGAAATCAGGTCCTGACACTATCTCTCCTGCTTAAACTACACAGTTACTCTCACACAACAACCATTGGGGAATGCATCCTGATCCTCATTGTCAGGTGGGCAGCCAGGATCCAGACCTTTAGCACATCCAGCTACCAACTGATCCCCCCAGTCTCTAAAGAGCTACACCTCTGCAGCCTTTTATAAGGGCTAGGCAAGAGGGACCAAGAAGTAACACACCTGCTCCAAATTAGGTTGGAACAAACAAGGGGGCAGCTGTTTCTTAAGCTGAAAAAGGCTTGGCCCAGTCCCAACTGTCTTGTATGGGATGCAAGAGACTCTCAGTGCAGGGCTAAGAAGCAAGGCAATAAAGCCATCAGATGTTCAAGCACATCTGGGCTTCAGTCAGAACTCTAAAGGAGCTGTCTAGGGTGCTGAACCCCATCCCCAGAATGGGTTCAGCACCTTGGATAGCTTCTTCAGAGTTCTGGCTGGTTCTGACTGAAACCCAGAATGGATTCACAGCCACACCACAATCAGAGCCACCAGCCTCCGCTGCATTACAGCGTCCAGAGGCAGCGTCAAAGAGGCCAAGAGTCAGCTGCACAGAGCATCAATCACAGGGCAAGGTGCTGGAGTTGCCTCCAACACTGGCTAGGCAGACACTGCAGACTTTAAAAGCAGAGCCTCCTGCCCCACCAGCTCTGCTATTCAGCTGCAGAACATTAGAGCTCTCTGGTCATAGCCCTACCCACAAGGAGTTGCTTTCTCCTAAGGAGCCCTTACTTGCATAGAATCATAGAATAGTAAGGCTGGAAGGGGCCTACAAGGCCATTGAGTCCAACCCCCTGCTCAATGCAGGAGTCCAAGTCAAAGCATCCCTGAGAGATGGCTGTCCAGCCTCATCTTGAATGCCTCCAGTGTGGGACAGCCCACTACCTTCCCAGGTCTCTCTAGGTCATTGGTTCTATTGTCGTATTGCTCTAACAGGCAGGAAGTTTTTCCTGACGTTCAGCTGGAATATGGCTTCCTATAACTTGGGCCCATTAGTGCTCCTTCTCACGGGAGCCCCACTGGCCCTTCACTTGAGGCGACAACGCTCCTGGGGGCCAGGTGGTTGCTTTGCCTCAGAGGCAGAGTCCCCTCCACCTGACAGGGACAGACCTGCAGCCATCTCCCCCAAGGGTCCAGGCACCTCCTGGTCTGGTGACAGTGACTGCTCTAGGGTGGCCTCCATTTCTGGGAGCTCTAGCTCTTCTCTGAGGATTTCTCCAGTGTGGGCATGACACCAACAAACTGACGATATTAAATACTTGCCAGAAGAAACCAGGCCTGGGGAGATAAGAACCCCACGGCCCCTTTTTTCGTCTCTGTGAAGAAACTGAGGTAAAAGTTCAAGTGGTACGTTTTACTTCAACCACTGACGGTCTGAAGGAGTTAACAGTAAAAGCAAAATATGGCTTTTACTCAGGGCTTGTGCCTGAGGGGAGTTACATCGCCGATATGGTGGGCTGGCAAATTGGCAGTTAACAGTTACCACTAAGAGGTGAAAATGAAGCCAGGTTCTCTCTATTTATATGGAAAGGTAGGACCGAAATTGGCACCAATATTCTGATTGGGGAATAACTGAACATTCTAAAGATGCCCATTGGTCAGATGTTTACCTAGCAATGGGGTGTTGGAATGTTGGACACCTGAAAGCTGATTGGCTGGTGGGTTCTGGCTGGAACGAATATAAGGAGCTGTGGAGCGTCTGACTGGAGAGTTGGGGGAGTCTTTGGGAGAGGCTGGGATGCCTGAAGAAGACATAAGCCAAGGGGAGCAGCAGCTACAAGACTGGGAGGCTGAGAGCACAGGAGGCAGAAGCTAAAAAAGGTCTGCAAGTGGGGAGAGGAAAGCTCCTGGAGCAGCCTTCAGAGGGAAGAGTGACAGCTGGTAGCAGTTGTCTGGAGACTGAGCAGCTGCTGGACCAGAAAGAAGACTACCATTCAAGTTCTCGCATTGGTTAACTGAGGTAGAGCTTGCTAGGGAAATTGGCGTAAGGCTTACTAGGGACAGGAACTGGAACTTCTGGTGCCTGACTGGTGGTAAGAGTGACTACACCCTCTTTTAAAAGTAGAACCACCTCCTTAAAATAATAAGCTTTCTTGTTTTTACTGAAATACTATATATCTTTGTTTTACTTTTTTGGCACCTCTGATCTGTTTTGTCTCATGCCGAGGAGCCAGTTGTTTTAAGGGGAAAGGTGTAAGTTAAATAAAAGCATGTAGTTTAATAGTGGCCATGGAAGGGAGGGATTACTCAGTGGTGAGGGATGATCCTCCACATCTGGGGATAAGGGGTGGGTTTTGCCCCAGTGTATAGGCCCTCAGCCCAAGACCCAGGTTCTCCACAGTCTCTAAAACAGTGGAAGTTAGATTGAGAGCCCGTGTGGTGTAGCTGTGAGAGTGTTGGACTGGGATTCGGGAGACCTGGGTTCTAGTCCCCGCTCAGCCATGAAGCTCACTGGATGACTTTGATCCAGTCACTCTCAGCCTAACCTACCTCACAGGATTATTGTGAGGATAAAATGGAGAGGAAGAGGACCATTAAGCCGCCCTGGGTTACTTGGAAGAGGGAAAAAGTCAGGATATAAAATGTATCAATAAAATAAAAATACACTTCAAAAGAACACAGCCATCTGGACTAGTTACCTCATCCTCTCAACAGATGCTTTTTTTTTTTTAGACTAGGCACAGATGATGTATGGGCCTTGAGGCTTGATTCCCATTTCACACACATTCTTGAGGCATTTGGAGAGCGAGTGGAGCCTTTTAAAATCTTCCCTGAACTCATTCAACACTGACTTGACATATATGGAAAAAAAATTCATTTCCTGACATTATGCTGTGCTTATTACTTGTGTGGCTTGATGCCAGCCCAAAACTTGTTGTGGTGTTTATAGTAAGGACACCGGAACTGATCTCAGATCTGCCAGGGAACAGATGATGGGTATCTTCAAGTAAGTTTCTAAATGTCTTAAAAGGGGTTGTGAGGGTTTGTTTCCCATGTGAAAGGAGTCCCAGTCATTGGCATGAAACCTGAAGGGTTGTTTTTTTTTTTAAAAAGCCATGGATTATTTTCAGCCTGAGATCTACCATAAAAGATACGGTTTTCTGCAACTGTAGGATGGCAAAGTTTTCTTCTCTCATTAATTCTCTTCCCTTCCTGCGGTATTAAGCTAATAAAAACAGTGTTCTGATCATCTCTGTTTGAAATCATTGCCTGTGGAACCGCTCCAAGCTTGAGAAAAACTGTTGCTCCTTCTTAGCCAAGGTACCACACTGTGAACAACTCCATTCAGTGAAGATGCCCGTGGACCCAAAGAGGAGTCGACTGAAGATGCTTCTGTGGTTCCTGCTGCTGCTTGGTGACATTTTGGGATTCAGCATTGCTACACTCTTCAAAGAGAAAGTTCTTAACCTGATGAAGCAAGCCCCGTTAATCGATGGGTATGTGAGATTTCTTGTTTTCAAAGATAAGGTGGCAACACGATGGTCTGGGCTGTGCCATATGTTGTGACCATATTCTTTTTTTTTTTATTTAATATATTACTGAATACTTGAAAAGAAATACAGCATGTGGAAAGACAAACATTCTTGCCTGTCTCTGGAGACTTCCTTTCCGCCAGCCCAAAAATGCTTGAAGCGTGCAAAGGGGAAGTCCCACATGTCCCATTTTCAGAATGAAATCCCTAGCAGCATTGCAGTCCCCCTCTGCCAGCCTGAGGCATGTCCCACAAGTCTAAATCTGAGGCTATTTGAAACAGCCCAATGCCCAGCTTTTTCTCTGTCTTCTGTGCCGCAGCTTTCCCTGGGCTCCAGTGATTGTCACTGTTGTGAACCAGAACTGATGTACTTCGTTTCTCAGGAAAGAAATGGGAATGCTCTGCTTGCAGGCTTTGCTAGTAACCAACATTTCTTGGACTAATTGTTAAATTAGTTAAATAATTGTGAATATTAAAATTCAGCTTTCCATCTGCTATAGAAGTAGCTTAATAACTCCTTTACCCAACCAATGAGCGAGAGTCTAATGGCACAATCCTCTATATGTTTAGACAAAAGAAAAAAGAAAAAAAGACCTACAACTCCTAGCATGCCCCAGCCAGCATGGCTGGCTGGGCCATGCTAGGAGATGTAGGCCTTTTTCAGTCTAAAAGTGCATAGGATTACACCCTAAGAATCTTTATATAAAGATATATATTGTTTTGATTCCATATTTGTATTCAATATTTGCTCTTGTTTTTATAGTTTTCTTGTATAAAAACATCCAAAAGAATTTTGACAGAATTCTCAAAATAAATTGAGAATAAATGAATGCAGATATGCCTACTTTCAGTGGTGTAGTAGTAAATTTTGAAGTGCGAGCGCTCATTGGCTGGATTGACATGACATCCCACACTCAAGGTTGAGTGTGGGTTGTTTTTGAACTGTGGGCTGTTGTGTTGTCTGAACTCAGCTGTGCTAACAAACCATGATGTATTAACTACAAACAACCCATGAAGAGAACCCATGGTTTGTTGTTGGGTTGTGTTTTTCATGGTTAACAAACCATGGTATGTTAGCACAGCTGGTTTCAGACAACGCAACAACTTATGGTTAAACAACAACCCATGGTTCAACGACAACCCCACATTCAATCCATACTCAATCTTGAGTGTGGGTTATATTGTGTGAACCCAGCCATTATGACAGTCCCCATAGACATGCCGCTAGGTTGAAGACACCAAAAATTCAGGCAGCTGTTTTGATCCATATCAACGAACCAGTTCTAGCACTTTTCATCTCTACCTGGAGCAGGACTTTAGTAAAGCCCATGGGACTTAATTGCCCATTCAAAGCCAAGCCACCCCAAAATACTTTGCATTACAACAGAGAACAATATATTGCTGCTGGGAAAATTCATTTCCTTTCATTCATTCATTTTTCATTTCATGAGAATTGTAGCTAAGCTCAGAGGGAACAGGGAAGTCAGCGGGGTGGTAGGGGTGGCGGCATATAACATTAGCATGCTGCTAATTTTTTAAAAAGTGCCGGCACTGTGTCCCTGTATTCCCTGGCTCCACTACACCACTGCCTACTTTGCAGAAATTTGTGTATGCAGAAAAAACCCCAACACTTTATATATGCCCCAGCTTGTATACAGAAGTTATTTTGTTTAGTTTTCCATTTTTGTTTATTTGATTTTGCACAAATAAATGAGGGTCAGTAGGGGTTCACCAAAGGAAAATGATTGCTTATGTCAGCCGTCCCTCACCTGGTGCCTTCCAGATGTGTTGGACTACAGGCTCCAGTATCCCCACCCAACATGGCCAATGCTAGGTGGGGATAATGCTATGTCAATTAAGGTGAACAGAGAACTTCTTACAGCCTCTTTCCCCTGCTCCCATCATGGTCACACAGCAATGGCAGCAGATGCAGGCGTGCCCTTTAGAAGGCCATCAAAGATGACAATGTCCTGTCTTCTTTCCCGTTCAGGCACAATGACCTGCCGCTAAGGCTGAGATGGTTGTACAAAAGCAAACTGAGCAAAATTGACTTGAGGACGCTCAACACGACACACACAAACATTGAGAAGCTCCAGGCTGGCCATGTTGGTGTTCAAGTAGGTAGCAGGATTGGTGCCAGGTTTGAGGGGCCCTGGGCAAGTGCCACCTTGATGCCCTCCCGCCCCCAAGTAAGCTTACCAGGAGTAGAGGAGTGGGTGGTGGGGTCAGGCATTGATGAGTGGCAGTAAGGACAGGCAGTGGTACTCAGCACGGAGAATAGAAGCACCAGGTGAAATGACTGCAATGGCTGCCATCTTTATTTTCCCAGAATGCCCCTGGGACCCAACATTAGTGATGGACAAAACAGTCAATTTCTCTGCCCCCCCCCCCCGCCCATCTTAGTTCAGTTTGTCTCAAACTTTGAAAATTTCTCCAGTCTTAAGTTTGGTTCATCCTGAACTTTGAGAATCTTTTTAACTAGACGTTTGCATGAAAATTCATCAGCATTTTTGTGTACATTTCTTCTTGTACACGTTTTTGCCTAATGTACACACTTTTTGCAATCACTTTTCCTAATATAATGCATTTCTGAAAGTTCTGTTCCCTAGTGTACACATTGCTGTACATACTATTTTTAACTGGAGAATTCTATTGCAAAATTCAGAGAAGTGCAAATTTTTGAAGGATAACAGGGTTTCAGTTCGCAAAGCAGTTCGAACATATGAAATTAGTTTCATATGAAAATGTGAACTGAACCCATCCCAACCCAATATAGTGTACGTTGGGGGTAATGCAGATAAGGCAGGTGTTGCTAATTGGCCTGGCACTTCTCTTTACAGTGCTGGGTCCTACAAAAAGTTTTAGGTTTTCTGGGGGGGGGGTGTTTTTTAAGGGATGCTAACATGAGCTGTTGGCCCTCTAGGGCTTCAATCTAATGCCCCATGTAATTGAACTCCATGGGATTTACTTCCCAGTAGACATGCATAGGATTGCACTGCAAGCATTTTTGTCACACCAGTAGGTAGCAATGCATTATACAGAACAGGAAGATGGTGAATTTCCTACTCGGAAAACTTACCATGCATATATATCCCTTCTGGGCGACTTGTAGGCCAAAATAACTAGAGGGCCACAGCTCCCATCAGCCTCAGCCAGCATAGCCAATGGTGAGGAATTATGGGAGTGGTACTCCAAACATCTGGAGGGTCATCAGTTGCCCACCCCTGCTTTTGAGGATCAACGTAGCATCAATGCCGGTTATATGTACATTGGGTTGGATCCAGAGGAGCCTTTCCATTTATGGAGATTCATATAAGTATGGTAGTTATGTGCTTTTCCGCCTATGGGATTGACTGATTGTGTTGATGGTCATTGGTGCAATTCCCTGTTTTGTTTTTTTATTCATTCATTCAAGCCATCTTGTTTTGCTTAGGATAATGTTAATCTGCATAGGGCAAGAGCATCCCATTATCGTAACACAAACCAAGTAGGTAGTGATGCCTCATTAACTCATCAAGAGGTCTATCTCCTAGGTCGAAGGAGTGCGCAGGCAACTTGGAAACCCAGAGCCAATATGGAGGCAGTTAGGTCAAGGACATATAAATCAAAACATACTTCTGTGCCAGTGGAACACACGTATTTGAATTTCAGTGTTTAAAATACATTTTGTCAATTCTTTCAGTTTTGGTCGGTGTATGTTCTCTGCAATGCACAGAACAAAGATGCTGTGCGCTTGACATTGGAACAAATTGACATTGTAAAGCGAATGTGCCAAGCCTATGAAGAATTTGGACTGGTGACTTCTTCTCAAGGTAGTATGTCCTTTGCTTTAACAATGAAGTTAACATCCGGCAGAAATGAGAGTTAAGGGAATGCATTTCATTTTCTGTGCATGAAAAATTACATGCTTGACACACAAGCACAGTGATGCATTGATTTGTATGCTCAGGAATACTATCTTATATGCTAATAGTGAACTCATTATCTGAATGTGTTTCCTTATGTAGCCAAAATGGCACCACCCCCACACAAGAGGGAGGAATCTTCAGACTAGAGGGATTGCCAAAATGTTAAAGCTTGCGGGGGACGGATGGACCTTGATTTATTAATTTGTTACCTCTGCATCCTGCCTTTCTTCCAAGGAGCCCAAGGCAGCATATACAATACTTCTCTCCATTTTATCCTCACAACAGCCCTGACTGGGAGGGAGCGGGGGAATAAGCATCATGTGAAAGGGGAAATGGAATAAAATAGGGGAAAGGGCATGGCTGGCTGGCATCTTGAGCAAGAAGAAGCGATGCTGCAACATTTAGTTACAGTCCCCACTTGTACATATAATATTTGAGATCTGCTTCTGAAATCTTGCCCTGATGGTGCTTGTGCTCAGACTGTGCCTGCTGTGGCTGACACAGTTTTCATACAGGTGAGGTGGAGAGTATCATCCTATCCAGCCCTCTGGCCTTCTGTTTCAATCCAGGCATTGCTGACTGGCTGTAAATGTACCCATTATTACAGAAGGTTGTGCTAATCTGCTTTTTTAACTTTAGATGTGTCTTTCTGTTCAAAATCCAGGGATTGCTGACGTTGGCAGCAACAAGATAGCCTGCTTGATCGGCATCGAAGGCGGACACTCCATTGACAACAGCCTTGCAGCTCTGAGGATGTTTTATGAGCTGGGCGTTCGGTACATGACGCTGACGCACAACTGCAACACTCCCTGGTAACCAGCAAGCAAGTGTTCTGTCGAAGAGGTGCTCCTTCAGCATTAACCAACCTGGCTTAAAATGCTGTGATGCATGCCTACACCACCCTTCCCCAATCTTGTGTCCTCCAGATGTTTTAGACTTTAATTCCCATCATCTCCAGCCAGCATGGCCACCGGACAGAAATTCTGGGAGTTGTTGTCCAAAACATCTGCAGGGCAACAGATTGGGAAGCCTGGCCTATACTGAGAAAAATCAGTGTAATGGTGAGCATGGTCAGCATACTAAAAAGGGCCCACATCAAGTGTAGGCGTGGTCAGGCACCTGCTGAGACCCCAGACCCTAGCTGGGGCCCACTGATGAGAGCCCCCTGGAAAGAGAGTTCCTCCTCTTTACCATTGCAACCCGCTTGTTCACCTGCCTCTCATTCTGGCGAGTGGTAGCAATGATGAGAAAGAAGATGAGAAGCAACAGCAATTAGTGACAGCGGAAGTGAGTAGGGCTCACTGATGGAGGGGGCCCACTGAAGGTGTCTTGTCCAAGGGTCCTTAAACCCTAGAGCCAGCACAGCTGCTGGATTGGGGAAGTGCACATCTTGAGATGATGAAGAATTCTTTCTTTATGTCAATCTGAGTTTGTGTCTTTGTTTGGGAAGGTTCTTGTCTTCCTCCCCTCATCCCATCTACCCAAGATAAAATGTGAAGGGGTGGATGTTACATGACAATAGTAGTTGGACCATAAAGCACTACAGCTAAGCTGGTAGCAGGATGCTCTTCATAGACCCGGGTGCTTCCAGACAAGGCTTTTAATTGCACTACCCTCAGATGCAAAATTTTATGTGGGCGTTCAGACATTATCATCATCCATTTGTAATCCTCCCATGTTTTATCACAGCTTCCATCTTTTTTTTTCTTCTTACCACGGAAAATCCATAAAGTAAGAAAAGGTGGAATAGCTGCACAATGCCTTTTGCTTGTTTGCACTAGGACCACTCTATCTGGGAAGCACCCTACAGTGCAATCCTATGCACACTTACTGACCCGATTTGCACAGTCACGGTGGCCCACCATGGCTTGTTTAAGCCACCATGAGCCACAGTACATGTGGGGCGGTTTTTGAATATTTAAGCCACGGCTTGTAGTGTCATCTGAACCCAGGCAGCAGGGGTTGTGTGAGGGTTAAAAACCCTCGCATAACCCTAGAACTGGCCGTGGGTTGTGCAAGGGTTGTTTAATCCTCACACAACCCCTGCCACCCAGGTTTGGATGACACAACAAGCCACAGCTTGAATATTCAGAATGGTCATATGCAGGCACTGGCATGGGCCGCAGCCCACCATGGCTTAAATAAGCCATGGTGGCTTATTTGATCAGGCAAACTGGCCGTAAGGCCCACTGCATTCATTGAAGCTTACTCCCAGGTAAGGGTGTCTATGATTGCAGGCTTAAGAAGCTCAGTCACTTGCTTACCTATAATGAGTTCCTTTCCTACTTGAAACATAATGGTAATTTGCACAGTCCATATGGATGTGTGCGACGGTGACGCCAGCATGGAAGCAGCAGGAGCTCAGCCTGGAGCTGAAGCTTTGTACTCAGAAAGTCCCAGATACCAATCCTGGCATTTCCAGTTAAAAATAAGAGCTGTGCTGAAAATGTCGGCCAGCTCTTTTTCAAGCATGTGTTAGTCAGTTGGAGGTGAATCAAAGCCCATCTGAAACTGGGGAGCGGGAGGAATGTCCTCAGATTTCTGGAGGTTGCTGTCCCTTACTTTAACTTTACAATTTGGACAAAGGTGCTTCTTTCTTCTTTTTAATTGAAAAAAGAGCCCTGCACTGCTGATAGCAGTGTGAAGGTACCTCTTCTGCTTTGTCCTACCAGCCAACCACACTTCCCAGTATGCTTTGGGACCAACACAAAGGCATGTTGCAGCACATCGCTCCCAAGGCATTCCAGGAAATCCGGCCAGCAGGAAATGGCATCTCCACAGCTTCCTGACAGCTGCACTACCTGGACTGCCTCAGGAGCAACATGATGCCACGAAGTGTTACTCACATTGCGTCCCATCATTCCTATGGCATTCTGGGACATGGAGCAGTCGGGAAGCAGCAGAAATAGCCTTGCGCTGTTGTGAGTGGTGTGGGGCCTTTTTTTGATGGTTAAAAATATGAGGGGAAAAAATCTCTGCCACCTCATAAGCGGCAACCTTCCCCCACAAATATTTTGGGGAAATATATATTTCTTTCCCCCTCTAAAAGCAGCAGAATATTGCACTCCATTTTGTGTGTGTGTGTGTGTGTGTGTGTGTGACTGTGTGCATGTGTTATATTTTCAGGACATTTGGGGGCCAATTTTGGCCCAGCATTAGTTGAAAAGCTCATGTAGCAGATGATGATCTTTGTCTGAGACCCTGTAGAGCTGCTGATGGTCAGACTCAACAGTACTGGGCTTAATAGTCTGACCAGGTAGAAGGCAAAGGTAGGTTCTTGTGTTCAGTTTGCAGGGATCAGTCAATCACTTCCTGCAGATATTCTGGGTGGCCATGCTTGGACAATGTAGCCTGAGAGATGCATGGGCTAGCGGCTTCTTTCTCATCCTATTTCTGTGCCTGGGCCATGGTCTTAAATACAAAAATGACACATAGCTTTCCAGGTGTCCCTACATTAATAAAAAAAAAACCTATATCCTTACTGGGGCTTTCTGCTTTTGTTTTTTTGCAGGATTAGGAAGGGCTCCTTTACACAGCAGACATGTGGTTGGAATCAAGGGAGTGCCTCCCTCCCTCCTTGGCATGTGTGCAAAGGAGTGGGGGCGGGGAGAGAGTCTTGTTTTCGTCACTTAACTTGGGGCATCTCTACACTCGCCTAAAATCCTGCATTTAAAATGGGGCTTTCTGCTTCCGTTTTAAATACAGGATCACAATGACTCCCTTTTTCACCTGCTTCCTTTCCCCCCTCCCCTTTCCCTCTCCTTCTCCCTGTATCTGAGTCTTCCATATCTTTAATTGATCTTGCTCCTCTTCTTGCCGCTTTTCCTCTTTTCACGGAGCGAACTCAAGCGGAACACAGTGGGGTAATTTGATAGCTCATTATCTGATCTATTTAAAAATGGAACAAAGGGCATTTAGTGCAGAAGGCGCCTTGGATGCTCATGGTGTCATCTAAAGAGCATGCAAACTTCCGTGATTGAGCCATCTCAATAGCAGGATAAAAGCTCCATGTGAAGGAGCCCTTGGACTGTACTGTTTCCTTGCAGCCCGCAGGAAAGCTACGACTTACTTCTGAGTAGATGTAAGATTGTGCTATAAGTCTGCAACCCTAGGCACACTTACTTGGGAGTAAGCCCCGTTGAACTTAATAGATGCTCTGAATGAACAGAAGATGTGGATTCTGAGCTTGTTGAGGTGGGGAATCAGATCTATCACCCTTCATTGCAGTGAGGAATTTTACCCTCTTCTCCCTCCGATCAGCCTGCGATCAAGAAATGTCTGCCGTATAAATGCTTGAGCACATGTGGTTTGAATCGAGGAAAGTCCTTTCTCAGCAAATTCATAGTGCTGCGCCAGCATTACACACTGCTGATATGGTGCCATTAACTTCTATTACTAGCTTATCTCTGATCTTCTTTTAAAGGGGGAAATGTGCAGGAGACGTCCTGGAGGTTGGCGTCGTCATGTAAAGGACCTGCAAACTTCCGTGAGTGACCAATCGCGAGTGTGCAATAAATCACTCGTGTAAAGACACCCTCCATATCTCTGACCAGAAGCCCCAGCGCTCTCTGAGTCCTCATTCACCAGAGCATCTGCATCCCTGCACTGTGGGCTGAATGATGTGTGTGGTTGTCTGGGAAATGGCAGTCCTGGACATTCTCACAAACAGGTCCTTCCATCTCTCCTCTAGCCTGCGCCTGGGTTTGCTGGTTGCTTAGGGTTGCGATTGGGTAAACCTGTCCTGATATGAAAAGGAGAGCAGACACATTTGTGGAGGATAAGGCCTGATTCACACATAATGTTAAACCATGGTGTGGTTTGTTGAAATCTGGCTTGTCATTGTGTCTGATCCCATCCCCACAAACAAACCATGGTTTGTTAACTGGTGTAAACCACAAATAGAAGCCATGGTTTGTTGTTGGCTTATGAAATTTGGCTTGTTTAAACCATGGCTTATTTTGATGTCTGAACCCAGAAACATGGCTTATCTCTGGCTTGTTTGCACTGCTGGCTACCCTGAAACCAAGGTGCCCAGCAAGAACAGTGTGAAAATCAAACCTGAAGGCTGGCAAAATGGTCAGGAGAGAAAAGCGGGGGGGAAATGAATGGGGAAAACAAGTCGCAGTTTGTTTGCTCATCAGCAAGACAATTAATGGCTAAAGCAACAAACCATAATTAACATAAACCATGGTTTAGCATTGTGTGTGAACTTGGCTTGGCCATGAAACTCACTCAGTGACATGAGCCAGTTAGCATCTTTCAGCCTAACCGATGTCAGAGGGTTGTCATGAGAATAAAAGGAGGCATCAAAAGGAGGCTATCAGGGGGAGGAGAAGCTGTCAGGCACTTCTCCATCATGCTTAGATAAAATTCCAGCTAAGAGGCCTCCTCCCTCCTGCTAGCAACTGCTACTGCTGAGGCTATCAGAGGGAGAGGAAGGAGCAACACTTATAGAATCATAGAATAGTAGGGTTGGAAGGTGCCTATAAGACCATCGAGTCCAACCCCCTGCTCAATACAGGAATCCAAGTCAAAGCACACTGTGCTTACATTGTGCTTAAATCCAGCTCCATGACCTGCTGAACTTTGTAACTAAGGGTGCTTCCAGACAGAGGGGCCCTAGTGCTACCAGACCAAAAGGCATTGTGCAGCTATTCAGTCTTTCCCTCCTCAATGGATTTTTTTATGGTAAAAAAACACAATGGAAGAAGCAGTGGGAAAACACAGGAGGGATATGAGTAGAAGATGACATCTGCCCCTCCCCCTGTAAAATTCTATGAATGAGGCAGGGTGATGCACAATAAAAACCTTGTCTGGTCACATTCTCATAATCTAGCATCGGAGTTTGCTTCTTCTTTTTTTTCCTCCTCCCTCCCAGTCTCTCTTCCTTTTCTGTCATGTGTTTTAGACTATAAGTCTTCCTACAGAGACTGTCTTATTTCTGATTTTTGTAAGCTGCTCTGAAAGCCTTTTTGACTGAGGAGCAGGGGAAAAATGCTTTCAATAAATTGAAACAACAGTCTTGTGGCAACTTAAAGATTAAAAAAAGTATTGTCATAAACTTTCATGGGCTAAAGCCTGCTAGCTTATGTCATAGCAGTGTCTTTAAGGTGCCACAGTACTCCTTGTTGTTTGCTGCAACAAACCAATCAGCTACCCCTCTGGAAAATAAAAGGATGTATGCCACCCCGAACTCCTTGGAAGAAGGGTGAGATAAAGAATAAATGCTCTTGCATATGTGTGTTTTAATGATGTTGTCATTAAATAATGTTTCCATGACAGTCTTATAGTAGTATTTAAACTGTAGTTATTCTGCTCTTTTTTTCTCTGTCCGCAGGGCAGAAACTTCATCAGACTTCTATAATTTTTATCCCAGTACTAAGGGCTTGAGCACTTTTGGCAAAGTAAGATAAACTTTTGAGTGAATATTAGCAAATGATTTCCTAAGATTTGTCAGCAAGTCTCTTAAGCTGGACAGCTTTTAAGGGGAAGTGATGGATCTGCTTGCATTTCCTCACCTGTCTTGGTGATATTCCACTAAAGATGTTGGAGAAATCAGGTGTGTGAGGGGGTGGAGCTTGGTTAGCTTTCATTGGCTTAGCCCCCCAGACTTTGTTCCTTACTTTTGCTAGCTGGACTGACTCAGCCTGGAGAGAGTCAGGCCAGCTAGCAGACTTCCAGTGTGCTTGAATCTGCGTAAATTACACAAATTGGGGCTGTTTTGCACAAATGGTGCGAATGTGCATGATGTGCAAATCCCTCTTTGTGCAAATTACAGTCAGGAGGAAAAAATACATTAAAAGTCCCCAGAATTTGGGGGAAATCACGCAGCTCAGCTCATAAAAGCAAGCCGAGTTGGGCGTGCCACAGAAGTCTGGCAAGCCCCCAAAGGGTCAAGTTTCCATGTGATGGACATCCCTAGATTCCAGCATAACACTTTCTTGTTCATAACAACATCTGGAAGGGCACATATTTCCCATCCCTGCTGTAGATATTGGACTAAGTGTTCAGTCCGAGTTATGCATGGGTTTCACTGACAATTATCCAGAGTTAATAACGGTGTTTATTTGAGTTAATAACAGAGTGTTTATTTGAGGAAGAATGAGAACAAATTCACAGTAAACTGAAGTTGGGGATGAATACAATGAGAACTGAACCCATTCCTAAAATAGGGATGCATGAGAATTTCATTCCATTCTTTTTTGTATACAAGGGCATACCAAAATTCTGCATAAACAGGAAGGAAAGCACTTGAGGTTTGTTTTTATTATTTTTAATGAATGTGGGAGAAATCGGAACTGACAGATTTGTCAATCCAGGCAAAGGGCTTTGAGTTCTTAGTTCCTAAAAGCTTTTCTATGTGAGGCATTTAATGTGCACTCGTCATTCCTTAACCATGGTTGTTTACAGTTCTTTAGACAAAGTTGTGACCCTCCAGTTTCACTTCTGTTTTTAAAGAGCACTTTCCCAGGTTGTTTTAAAGCGGGGAAAAATGAAGTATAATCTGTGAAAGTGAAATAAAATGTATTATACTACTTGTGTAATTGCCTTATTCTGCTATAGCACAGTGCAACCTAGAGGTTATGTAGCAAAAAGTAGGAAAGGAAAAACTAATTGTGCAGAGCTTGAATCTCAGTTCTGTGATGAAACTGAAAGTAGATATACTGCATTAACAGCCTTGTGTAGAAAAGCTCTACAAGTCTGGGTTTCATCCAGTTTAAATGTGGTAACCACCCTGCCCACTATTCTCACCCCTACTACCACTGGAAATTCAATAGCCAATTCAATTTGCAGGAATAGGTGTTGTACATAGTATCCCAATTCCTGCCCAAAGGCCTTACCATCTATATCAGAGGGACAAGACAGGCTGTGGGTTGTCTTGTGCAGTTAAAGGTGTCTAAGAGGTGTACCAGCATTATTCCCTCTAATAACAAACTTGGGTAGTGAGTGCCAATTGCCAACGGGACTGTAGCTGACAAGATTGTAGCTGACACGATTGTAGCTGAAACGGGTCTACTGGGAAGCAAGAGGGAGATAGCAGCCTGCTCAGGGTAACCCTAAGGTTTGCAGAAGTACAAGAAAATATTGTTTGAAGGAACAAACACACACACACCTCAAACTGCCCAATGATGACTGAGCATGCTCAGTAGCCACAGAATGTTGACTGTCTGTAGGAAAAGAAGGACAGAAAACAGGTGGGGGAAAACAGAATGCAATATCTCGAGGCAGGGCATGGCTGGCTGGAACTCTGAACAGGAGCCCTTCTCTTAGGAGGTGAGAATACACTACAACATTTTGTTGCACATCCCAGTTGTGTGTGCGTATGCCTGAGTAGCATAACTGACAACACCATCTGCCCATGTTGTGCTAGGAAGTGGTGAAGGAGATGAATCGCCTTGGGATGATGATAGACTTATCACACACCTCTGATGCAACAGCAAATGCAGCTCTTGGTATCTCGAAAGCACCAGTCATTTTCAGCCATTCCTCAGCCTTCTCTGTCTGCAACCACCCAAGGAATGTTCCAGATGATATTCTGCTAAAACTAGTAAGTGGAATTTAGCTCTCCTGGCTATAAAAATAATGCACCAAAAGCATGGTCGGGACAAACCTCTGGGGTCACTGGGCACATTTGGAATTTTTAGCGTGTCATGGGTGCTCTCATAAAATATCTACCAGGCAGCGCTTTCCCATTCACAAAACAGCTGTCATGATTGATCACAAAACACCCATTTTGCAAAAGGGGAACTAGTGAGGCTAAAAGGAAAGTAACTTGTCCAAGAACACGTATAAGGCAGAGGCCCAAAACACAA